>NC_140311.1:8278671-9775337 GCF_964211825.1 Aythya ferina
CACATTTCCCCCAGAAACATTCAGCTGTTGAGGCAGAATGTCACTTGTTAAACACACTTTTAGGGCAGTGTGTTCCTAAGCCATCTGAGAGGTGGAGGAGATGTTGCTACAGTCCTGGCACTATGCAACCCACAAGCTGTAAAACAGGGGGATCAGGGCCCCAAATCACTGCCTTCTCATTCTTTGCTAAACCTGGCAAACCGTGCCCTGCGTCCTAACCCCCGGATGAGCCTATTTGACCTGGCTGCTTTTCTGTCACTTCTGTACAAAGCTGAAATGCAAACCCAAAACTGCAGAGGCAACATTTGAAATTAAGATCTAAAGGTGACTCATTCTGTCACCTTCTGCAGACTGCAGAACAGCCTTTCCTTAAGGATAAATAAAATCTCTGTATCTGTACACTCAGCTGTTAATACTGTAAATGAAGTACAATGTTTTTCAGATTATTGAATCATTACTGTCAGTAGAACAAGCAGCTCAAGCAGGCTGCCAAGCAGGAAGATGAAAGAAATCATTAATTTTACGTTACTGGTTCATGCACAGATTCCTAAGTGGGGGTGATTAACTACTGGATCAAGCCACCGAGGAGAGCGGGGGCTTCTCACTTTCTTATTGTCTCCAGATGAAGCTTGGCTGCCTTTCTGCAAGAGCTGCTTCTGCCAGACAGAGTTGTTGGACTCAGTGTTAGTGCAACTGGATGAACCATAGCAGGAGCCCACGACGTGCAAGAGGCCAGTGGAGACAACCTAATTGTCTCATCCACCCAGAAGGTTTGTCACAGGCTCTTAAAAAAAGTCTGGATATTTATGCACATTCTGAATGTGCATAGGTCAGTGCATTCAGTTCCCTTTAAAGAAATACCTTTCAGCTGGCACCAGCTGAATGATGGTGATTCCATTCCCTGAAAATGTGGGTGCAGAACCTCTCCTTGGCGTCTGAAAGGCGGGAGGGGGGCAGCAAGGTGGATCTCCTTTTCTTTAGGGTCAGCTGTTAAAATGAGCTTTCACCCTGCAGCAGTGGGTGGAGGACATGCTGGCACTGCTATTTGCATCCCCAGCACTGCCGATTCCTGCAGGCAGCTGAGAAGAAGCAGTGTTAGCACCTTTCCCATCTCTCTGGAGGGCTTTGTGGGCTGTGTGATGCCGTGGTGAGCCAGTTCACATGATGTCGTGCCATGTCATGCTCTGGGACTTGCTTCAGTGTTGTCAGGGAGGGCTCAATGGGGGGATCAGCCCCTTTGAGGCTGCCCCTCAAAGGGTCCAGGCACCCACCAGTTACCCCAGTACGTTGCTTGTGGCTAATGGGGTGGATTCTCCTTGCACTGGGCCTTTTCCATTCAAGCTGGCTTTCTAATGAGATGAGATATTTCTGCATCCATCACCCTGTGTTATTGTCTCTCCCTGGGAGTCAGCCCTGGGGCAATGGCTCTCACTGTCCTGGGGAGAAAAGCAAGGGTTTTCTCCCTGAACAATCCCTGTAGGTGCTTGGCTACCAGCAGTTCCTAGCCAGGGTAGGAGATCGCAGTTGAATCTTCTCCATCACAGCCCTACAGAAAAAGGAATACCCAATTCTTTAAAATTAGGTAGGCAGATGCTCTGCACCTCCTGTGGCTCCCATTGCCCCAGTAACAGTGTGTTTCACGCTCCCTTTGGCATGGCCACTCAGAGGGCAGCTAGCCCTGGCTGCCTTTCATCACCATCTCTCACCCTGGGACGCTCATTTTCCTCGCAGACCTCACACAGGGGCTTGGCCATCCCCTGTGCTTGCATGCTGCTCCAGAGCTCAAAGCCTGGGAAATGTCTCTGATTAATTGATTAATTCTCAGGACTGCTAATTAAGCAGGATGTACCTCGGATTTGCTCAACAAAAGGATTTGGTTGCAAGCTTTTTTTTTTTTTTTTCCTTTTTCCTTTTCTGCAAGATTTTGATTTGCTCAGTGGGGGCCTCGCTCATCAGTTGGCAGCCAGCTATGAAACCCTCAAATACGCGGCGGCTGGAGACATGGATCATGCCAGTGGGGTGGCTCTTTCTCAGCTCAGATGCCTGCAGTAAGGTGCTGAGTGGCTCCCTCTGGGTGGGAGGAGGAAGCTGGAAGCAGGACAGAGCAGTCCTTCTCGCAGAGGACTCGTGGCAGTCCTGCCTTTGAGAGGGGTGATGGACAAGGTGTTTTTTCCAGAACAAAATGCTGCTGGATGCATTTCTGGATCAAATCCCAGTGGGTTTGAAATCATGACATTAAATACAGGTGTTGAGATTCTCCCCTCACATGCCAAGCAGCAGAGACATGCAGACATCTCATTATATCCCAGCTCGCTCACTGCCCTCAGGGGATGAAATCTGCTCCCCTGCCCCATCTGGTCCCCAGGGAAGCAGGCTGAGCTGGCATACGCAGAGCACAGGACATGGGGTCCTCCAGCCAATTGCTGTCATGGAGTGCAGAGGGTGAGCTGTTCCTCGCACGTTATTTACCTGAAGCTGTAGTGGATCTGCTCTTTCCTGTATAGTCATGCCTTTGACCTCATAATAAATGCAAAGATTAAAAAAAATTAGGGGGGGACGGACGGACACATTTATTGAAGGGATATATTGTATGTGCTGTCCAAGATCTGCTTGGTATTCAGAACTGGAGGAAAGTAGGAACCTTAGTGTTTACATTCGTACCAATTTAGGCTTTAATTTAGGCAATATAATGCAATCTATCTTTCTCTGGATTTTAATAGCTTTTCTATTATTTTGCTCCACGGATACTTGGAAATGGGAGCTCCTTTACTACGTGACTACTTAGAGCAATAGAAGAGCTATTTACTTAACACATTAGGTTGCAGGCACCCTTCTATGAGCCTGCTTGTGGAGGCTGCCTGCCGTCCGTGGCTGTGTGTATGAATATGCATAATTAATAAATGTTATTTGCTGGACGTATATCCCTGAGTGTCTCGGCTCTCCTTGACCGAGAAATGCTGTCTCTCTGAGATCTAATGGAAGGTTTAGACTTTTTAATTTATTTTCTTAGATTAGACTCAGAAAATAACCTTATTATTCTAATAGGTAGATTAGTCCCCGAGGAAGATATGAATAAATGAAAAAATGGTAGGTGAAAAATAGGCCAGAGCTGCTATTACAGAAGAGTCTTTCTGACCTTTAAATTTTTGGTTCAAAACCATGGGAAATCAGACTCTGTGAGCATGCAAAATGCAGCCAGTCAGCCGTGCTGACCCAGTAGCTGTTTTGCAGTGCGAAATGGTAGAGTTTCTACCGGAGCAAACATTTTCTCTGAAAGTATACGTTGTTTTAAATCTATTTCAGATTGCATCCAGTCCATCAGTTCGATGCAAGAGTCTCACCACGTTCCGGGCTGTACACGCTAGAGGGAGCCACGGAAAAACCAATGCCCGGGCTGCTGCGAGTGCTGCCCTGCTCCCCAGCCATTCCCACGCTCTTCCCTTGGAAAATTGGGGGTCTTTCAGCAGTTTTTCACCCCAGTGTGGCTGTTTGGGGCTGCTGCAGGAGCACTTTTGTTGGAAGCAAAGCGTGCCATTTGACTATGCTGATGTTTGTCAGAGTTTTAGCTGGGAAAAAGCCTTTTGTTTCCTCAGCATCAAAGTGTTGCATTTTGAGCGTGCCCAAGCTCCCCACTCCTTTTTGTGGTTAGCTGTGCTCCTGCTCCACACCAGCGTGCTGTATGCACACGGGAAATGCTTTGATACACCATACCACCCTCTGCAAGACAATCTGAAGGCACCCGGAACCCTATTAAAATGTTTGAGTCTGATGTTAAGATGCTGGGACTGATAGTTTCATCCTTCCAACCACCTCCCAGGCCCTGAGTTTCCTTGGCTGGATGGTGCTCGTGTGTAAAGGCCACGGTATGATGGCAGAAATAGTCTCCTTTCCCTACTCACAGGGCAAATGTGAGGAAGTGGTGATAAAATCTCAATGCACTGATGGAGCCTTGGGGAGGTTAAACCCTCAGTGCTCTGTGCCATGTCATATGGCTGCTCCTAGGGCCCTATTTCTGTAATGACTGCTTTCACCAGTGGCTTTGTGGGAAAAGAGTGGGGCTACTACTAGAGCAAGGCTGAAATCTGTGCAGAGGTATGAGAATTTAGCCCATTCTGTTATTAATGGTCATTGCAGTGCCGCATATGTGAGGCCTGAATGATAACGTTAGCAGGCTGTTTGCTTAGCTGTGTTACAGTACAACGGCAGCTTTGTTGCAGCTTTGATGAGCTGTCTGTACTGCAGCTCTGTTAAGGGCTGCTTTTTTGTCTGTAAGGAAGCATCACTTCTGTTAAGGCAGAAATATTTCCCTCTGCACGACAGGAAAAGAAAAGCCGAGCAGTGGTCTTGTCAAGTGCTGTTGCACTGATAAAACAAAAAATAGGACAAAAGTTTTCTCCCGTCAAACACAATTATTTTCAGAAAAGAGTAGACATCTCCAATTTATTTATTTCCACTTACCTCCATGCTTTTTTTCTTTTATTTTTTTTTGGGCCCCCAGCTGTGTTAATTTTCAGAGGGGCTCCAGGTCTGACAATGCGACTCCCCAGAAGACATGTCACTGGGGATAAGGAGCTCTAGCGACAATCTGTAAGAGCAAAGCTGACACCCTGTGTTTTATTAGTTAAATAGTGGGGAAGGGTTTCCAGCTTTTCAGCTGCATAGAGACACAGCAGCTCATGCAGGGCTCACCTAGCTGGGTAAGCACGAGGCTACCTTTTGAGGCCAAAAATCCGGAGCCCTGATGGTGTGAGCAGTGGCCCTGCTGGAATGTGTGGCATTTTGCAATCCTCCCCACCTCTCCTGTTCTCCCACAGGCATTTGCACACCTTTTGTTAATCAGAAAAAGAAAATAATAATAGCTGACTAATACTTAAACAAAGCATCTCTGTATTTTGATACGGTGGGGACTACACAGGCTGGACTGACCAGCCTGGCTCAGGATCACATTTAGAGCAGCCTTTAGCTTCTGAGGAAGCCTGATATGTGCTTGTGCTTGGACAGGTGATGCTGGAGGAAGAAACAGAGACCCGTTTGGAAAAAGATTTCCCCTCAGCATCAGCTACATCTTGAGTCCATCAGAGAGCCAGGGAGGTTTATTTAAGTCAGAGATGGAGACTTTATTCCAACAGGAATGGATATGCACATCAACCACAGTGCCTCTCGGTGCCCTGAGCTGCAGGGAGAGGTTTCCAGGGCAGACAGAGCCAGTTGTGTTCAGAGGCTATGCTGTGGTTTGGAGGGGCACACCAGGGCTGGTGTTTGTTAGAGATTCCCTGCACATTAGGCACCATTGGGAAACAATTTTTCTCCTCCTTGGATGTAATTCAGGCTCTCCCAAGCCCCAACTCAGTGCTGAGAGCCAGAGTTGTTTCCTGTGTTTTGTTCCCCACTACTACAGTGAATTTAGTTAGAAAAAAAGGCAGCAGGGCTGGCAGAAGCTGCTTTTTACAGGAAGACACAGCAACTAAAAGTAGAAACTCTGCTTTTTATGGCTCTCGTACCAACGTTTCCTGTTCAGCCTAGGAGTAGCAGCTGTTCTCCCAGTTTACAACACACAAACAGACCACATTGTTTTCTGATTTGCCTTTTTTATTACAGCAGATATTGGATGGGTAGCTATTGAAAAAAAAAAAAAAAAAAAAAAAGGCAGGGAAAAACCAGCCCAGCTGGTTCACTTTCAGGAATCCGGGCACCGTCGGCACTCAGCACATGCTCTGGTAGGCAAACCCCCCGAGGTGCACCCGCGGCCAGCACCACTCTGCGGGTGCATGGGAAGGGGGCTGCGCATGGCCGGGCTGGTGGCAGAGCCAGCCTTTGGGACAGGGTGTGCCCACGGGTGGTCCCTGGGGAGCCTAGAGATACCCCCTGAGCCAGGTTCAGGACCAGCTCGATGTGGCTTGATGGGAACACAGCAATCAAGAGGGACTTTTTTTTTTTTTTTTGCAGTTGTCAGATATGATGGCATTAATGCGAGGGAGCAGACAGCTGAGTAGGCAGGGGCCATTTTAACAAAGTGGTAATGCCTTTGTCTTATTTTTTTATTTTTTTTTAAGCCAAGATCACACCTGCAAATGGCTGAACTGATTTCTTCTCCTCTGTATCAGGTGCTTAGAGGGCAATTGCTTCTTCAGCTGATCCTCCTGCAGTAAACAGAGGATTTTTTAAGAGCTTTCTCGAGCTCATCTATCCTCTCATCTGCTCTCATGGCATAGCAAAGCAAAGGGGCTTCTGCCACAGCTTGCCAGGTAGGCTGCTCTCCAGGGCTCTCCTCTGCCTTCTGGTGACTTGAGCGCTTGTGAATTCAAGGCAGGTTATTAGTCCTTGCTGGAGGCAGAGGCTGTGTCAACATGCTGGTTCATTCAGCACATAGCTCTGGTGATTACAGCTCAATCCAGCCTTGCAACACTGCTGCTGTTCCCATCCGAACCTCCCCTGGGACCAGGAGGTCACAGCAGGTGCTTCTCAGCTGGAAATTAGCGTCACTTGGGGAGCAGGGATTCAGTCACCACAACTGTCTTGTGTGCACCCAAACTGGCTGCAGACTGTGGCCATGGGGGGAGAGCAGAGAGTGCCAGCAGGCAGTGAGTCATCTCGCTCCCTTGGTATTTGCCAGGCCTGGGTGGGGTTCTTTAGAAATGCCAGTTCACTTCCAGAGGCTCGTAAATCACTGCGTTTATACGAGCTTCAGCTCTGCAGATCCATGTTTCACAGCCATGATGGGGTTCACAGTTAATTAAAGAAAGAAAGTTTTTTTTTTTTTTTTTTTTAAAAAAAAAAAAGAAAGAAAAAAAAAAGAGGGCATGTGAAAGCAAAACCCACAAGTCTGTAGTAATTATCCAAAGAGCAAAAACTTTCACTCGTCCTTCAGACAACAAGGAGCAGAGCAGAGCAGCCACCCCCGGAAGCTCCTGCCCCTCCTGCCTCCCTCCCTTCAGAGCCTGGTTTCCTTCCCCTCGGCAGCGTGGTGACGTGACTCGGGACAGCATGTTCCTCACGTGCTGGCACTCTCGCTCGGCTGCTTTCACAGCCCATGCCCTCCCTGCAGAGCAGCTCCTCCAGGGCTGGGTAGGAGAGGAGGGAAGATTCAAGGCGGCCTGTATGAAAGCTGAAATATGTGATGCTCGGAGTCCTGTCTGCTGCGTGTGCCTGGTGCTCCCAGACACCCATTGCCTCTCCTGTGAGCCCTCGTTCCCCTCCAGTGTTTCTGCCTTCACCGTTACGTTCCTTCTCTTGCAAGTCCAAAGAATAAAGCTGTCCTCCCCACGCACTCAGGCATTTCTTCTTTTCCTGAGCTCTGCAGTGCAGAGTTATTAATAAAAAATCACAACGTCATGTACAGCCCGCACCATCACATCTGTCAATGTCACCACAATGCAAGATTGCGTGTTTTTTCCACCTTTTAGTGTCTCTTTGCTGCAGCAGTTGTTTAAAAGGAGGAGGAAGCTCAGAAGTCTGGCCCCACCTGCCAGAAGCGATTTTCGGTTCAGGGTGTGGCACTTTGACATCATTTGTGGTTATTAAAAACTGTTAATTGCCAAAATGCAGCTGCTAAAAATAAAATATTTCTAATACTTTAACAATATGTATCTTAATGAGATGTCAAACTGATCCTGATGTGCAGAGCTTTTAAGTAAAATGTCACTTTCTGAGCTGCTCAGAAAACTGGCCTTACCACTTGTATGACCAGGAATATTCAGCAGTGACCACTTAAAACAGCACCTGTCTCAGTGAAATTAGGTTTTAAAGAGTTTTGCAATTACTCTCGGTCAGTATTGTCACAGAGTGATACAGGAATTCGGTGCAGGACCCTCTCACAGGAAAGATGGATTTCATCACGTATGAGTGCTGGGCAGGGTAATGGTGGACGTGGAGCCTCTCTGCCCTGGACAAAACCTTTCCTGAAGAACATTTTCCAGCAAGAAAATGCAACACAAGAGCATGTTAAAGACCAGGGGATAGGGAAGGAGACCGAGCAGGACTTTATGGTGATGTAAGGGTGAATCTTCTACACACACTTTCTTTCCCTGTTTTCCTTAGGGCTTATCACAGTAGTGACGGGAGCTGCAATGAATTTCCTCCCAGATGCTTCCCATAGCAGTGTTTGACTCGCACTGTTGTTAGTCTTGCAGCCTTTAACAGCAAGAACAAGAATTGGTTGTAGCTCTCTAGCACCTCAGAGGATTCCCTCTGCCATGAGAATGGTGTCAGGGGAGAGGTTGCAGCATCGTCCCGAAGCACCAGGCGCCTCAGCAGGGGACACGGAGGAGTCCTGGGTGTGCAAGTGGTGTAAAGGTGAGGCTGGCCCAGAGAATGACTGCAGTGTTAATTATCCCTCGGTCCTGGCACTAGAGGCCCAAATGCTTTTGAAATACACTCTCCTTCTGTGCATATATCTCTTGTCACCGGGGCACAGCTCTACAGCCTTGTTTCTGCTCAGCACACAGATTTGCTCCTGCTGCAAAGCTGCGGGCAGTCGCGTGCACGCTGGCAGTGCTTCTGCAGGAGGCAGGCAGGGCTGTTGCCATGGCTGGTCCCCAAGGGGATGTTAGGGACCAGCGGGAGCCAGCAGCAGCCTGCATTTCGGGGAGCCCAGCCACCCGCACGGGTGATGTTGCGGGTGCCCTTCTGCGCAGCCGCTGCCGGTGGCAGCTGTGCTGTGGGCACAGGCTCGCGGCACTCCCCAAATGGGACCCAAATGGATTTGCTGGGAGCGAGCCAATGTTGAAATTAGAGCGTGACTGTTGTGTCAATGGTGAGGGTAATGACAGCCCTGGACCAGCTAACTGTTCAGGCAAACAGCTGCTGGGGAAGGTTTGGTGGAGTCGGTGCTGCTGGCGGTAGAGAAGGGGCTGTGGTGGGACTGGAGGCTCCTTTCAGTCCTCGTTCACTGGTACATCAGGCTACCTGGGAAACTCATCGCTTAGAGGGGTTTAAAACCTGATGCTGTTTAGATGGACCCTGGGAAAGAAAGGGAAAATTGGTCTGGACAGGAGGCAGGATTGAAAGGGGCTGAAAGGTCTCTTCTGATTGAGAAAATCTCTGATTTCCTCGTGCTGGCCTCTGTGAGCGGTCATTTACCTCACAGCTGGAGGGCTGCACAGCAAGTGCAGCAGCATGAACTCGTGCTCCGTGCTGGATTTGCTCCTGGTCACAGTGTTTGCAGATGTTTTTTTCTCCTGTGGGACAGGTACATCCCTCTGCAGCCACCGGTCCTGCCCTCCTGCACATGTATGGTGGGCAGCCCTGTGCAGCGTGGGCTAGCAGAGATATTTCTTCCTCCATCTTACAACCACCTTGCTCCACGTGGTATTTTCTACTGTTTTATTTAGTTGTAAAGAGCAAAAGGACTCTTACTGTCCCGAGCCTGATGGGATGAGTGTGCTGTGGTGCAGAGTGAGTTTAATAGGAAAGACAACAAATCTACCTGCTCCCTCACAAAAGCATATTGATGTCCCTTCCCTCCAGACTTATGCCAAAGACACGAACCTCTCCTGCTCTGTAATTGCTGCCCAGGAGGTTTTGGGACACAAATGAGAAGCTGTAGACTGGGTGGGTGCTGTCTGATCCTCTCTGCTCCCCTCCCCTTCCCTGGGGCAGCCAGAAGCACGGAGGCCCATTATATTCCTTTCTCTCCTCCCTGCAGTAGGATTTAAGGTGCCCCCAGATGGTCCCCTGCTTGTCCCCAGGATACACAACCCAGTTGCATATCCAGTCTCCAGTACAGGCTCTCCACAACCACCAGCAAAGCAACCTGCTGGAGTGCTGCAGTTTTGTGCAAATCCCAGACCAAGTTACCCAAGAACGGGCACTGCCAGGCTGCCTCAAACGGATGCTCGGAGCAGCTCACACATTTCTAAGGCATGCAAGAAGCTGGGATGTAAAGCAACTACACAGCCACCCACAGAGAGAAGCCTGCCTCTCAGCCTGCTCCGCTCCAAATACGGGCTCCAGCGTGAGTCAAAATGAGGGACACCAGAAAATAATAGACTTCACATGAAGAAGAACAATAATTTGCAGCTGTAAATCACCTTTCATCTACAGATCACAGAGGCGTCTCAAGCACTCATTAAAGCCGCCTTGCAGCATCCCTGCCCCATAACTAGCGCGGGGCGATGGTTATTCCATCCACTGGCATGCAGCCACATGTCCTTGCAGGCACCTGCAAGAGGGAACTGGCTTGCAAGGTTGGTCCTGTTCCACCTCTCACAGCCACACCGGAGGTGCCCGGCATGGGCGTCACCAACCTGTGCCAAGGTGCAGGCGTGTGTCCCCGGCAGGCGGAGGGGGCTTAACGTCTGCTTGCACAGCAGGGAAGTGAAGGTGAGCCAGGGTTTTGCACCAGGGAATGGACGACGGGAACAGAGCTCACTCAGTATCTAATCCACCACCACCTTGGTTTTGTTTTTCTTTGTGGCAATCAATATTTAGCTGGAAGAAAATTTGAGAGAGAAAGGTGAGACCCTCCAGAAACAAGGAGCCGCAGCAGGGTTGCAATAAAGTGTGGCAGAAAAGTTTCAAACCTAAAGTTTTCAGAAACTTATGTGTGTCTACGTATACATAGATATATAATGTATATATATATAAACATATACATATATATTTATTTATTTTTAAAAAATATTTATTTATTTATTTATTTACAAAATATTTTCAAAAGTGCTAGAGTTCTTTAACCTTACTAGTTATCTACATAAAGGTGGAGAGACACCCAAAGTGCTTGTTAACCAGGGCGTGCATTGGAGTACAGAAGGTTCCCAAAAACCTGTACGTGGGGCTGTTCACATTCTTTGGGCAGTGCATGGAGGGCTGAACGCAGTCCCAGCCACATTCCCCCACTTCCCTGAGTTGATACATCTTTCCCAGTGAAAGTGAAATGTGTTTTTCTGTGAAGAATGTAAGTTCCTGAGAGAGCGATAAGAAGTGGTATCATCAGGAAATCTCGCAGTCAGCTGCAGGTGTACCAGCCTTCCCTCCCCCTGGGCTTGGTATCTACAACAAACACCCTACAGCACTCGGGTGCCTGAAGGATGTAACATGAGACTCTGGGCTACAAAACTTGTATATTTTGAGTTTTCAGGGAGGAAAATGAAGCACAAATCACTGGGCTCCATGTAGGAAATGAAACAGAAGAGCCTGTGAAATATGGGAGGGGGGAATCAGACTGAGCAGTCTCTCTCTGCATTCAAAACGTCTATGAACATTGTTGAAACACCATGTGACTGTGTGATTGTTTTGCATTTCTGGAAATTGCTCTGCAAGGTGCTGGGCGATAGCGAAAGCCAGCCCCTGATGTTGCATGGCTCCCAGCACCGCTGCACTGTCACACCAGGAGCTTTGTTGTACAAAGAAAGCACAACTGGAGTCTGCTGCTTTGTCCCTGTTATAAGCAGGTAAATTAAAGGTTAGAGGGACTGTAATTTGCTTCAGGATATGGGGAGTATTGGGGCAGGACTGGGACCTGCGAGCCCTAGCTGGCAGTCCCTTGCTCCGACTTCTGCATGCCAGCTTCATTTGCTTTGTTAAAAATAACCTTGTTTATAACCTCTGTTTCATGATTCAGCTTTTCTGCAATCAACAACCGATCACCATCAGAGCAGGGTAGCATCAGATTTCGGGAGGAAGATGCAATGGGATGGTTCAGCTCAGGGATGCTCCTTGCAAAAGGGCAGTTCAATTAAGGAAATGAGGGATACCTTGTCAAAGGACTGCTCTTTTTGGGGAGGAGTTCCCCTCTCCGAGATCCCTACGCCAAATCTAAAACTGCCTGGAGCTTCTGTTGTGCAAATCCCCACCCATCCTTCTGCCCAGCCAGAAACACCGGTGCCTCATCAATGTGCATGTGGCCCTGTGCAGGCCCAAAGGTACAGGCAAGCTTGGTTTTCCTGGTTTTCCTCACCTCCTTCTTGCCTGTAGGTCAGAACATCAGACATGCGTTGCTCTACAGACTGCAACCTGGAGCCCTACCAGCAGCACAGCTACTGGTTTTACATCTAAGGCAAGACTCATTGCCAAGAAAAATCTCCTAGAAAGTCCTGCGTGCCCGCTTTTATTCCTCACACTGCTGGGTGATGTGTCCCGTGAGCAGCTCAGCCCTCCCTGCTTTTAATGACCGTGCTGCCAGGGCTTGCTCCCCACTGTAGTCTCTTGCTGGCAAAAATCTGGCAGGGATTTGTTTTACTACCACTTGGATGGTGTTGAGGTGAATAAAAGTGTAGCTGCTGGTGCTACCGTGCTCCTCTGGGCACAGAGGTCGGAGCAGTTGCTGTGTGGGGGGAGTCGGGAGGGGATGGCACTGGCTGCCCACGGGGTTGTCCCTGCATCCTGGACTTGGGAATGGCCCAGCTCTGGGCTGAGCAGGCCATGGCAATTTTCACCCCATTTGTCAGGCAGGGAAACTAAAGCACAAAAATGCTCAGGATGGGCTTTTTCCAAAAGCAGCTGGTGATTTTGGGCTAGCTATGGATTAACCTGCCACTTTCTCTCAGGTGGGTCACCTCACTGGCTGCTTCAGAAAAAGCTGGCTCCATCAATTTGCCCGCAGCTGCCCAGATAACCGGCAGCAGACATAAACAGAAGCCAGACCCCAGAGGCACAGTCCTGTGATGCAAACCTGAGATCGTCCTTCCTTTTTTAGGACCTAATCCTTTGTCCTTGCAGCAAGAGGCATAAATGCAATTTTTTTTTTTTACACATCACTGTGTGTTTAATGTTTAACAGTGGGATCATTACGGTTTTATTAGCAGTATGTAATGCTTTTTCATCTTCAACTGACTTTGCAAACATTAACTAATTGATTTCAACTATGAGTTGGCATGGTGGTAACTAAGAGAAGTGATCTGCTCCTGGCTGCAGAGGAAGTCGTCGTGAGAACAGGGTGCAGAAAGCAGGGCTCCCGGTGTGCTGCTCGGACTGCCAACGCCGGCGTTTTTCTTACAGCCATTTCCAGCGGTGCTGTTTTCAGGGAGGGCCGTTCCGCAGGCGATAAGCGATCCTCGTCTGCCTCTTTCAGCTCCTGGTTGAGCTGGACAAAATGTTGTATGTGTTGCTGAACCCCGTAAAATGCTGATTTAAAAAAATAAAATAAAATAAAATAATAAAATAAAATAAAATAAAATAAAATAAAATAAAATAAAATAAAATAAAGAAAAAAAAAGAAAAAAAAAAAGAAAGAAAAAAGAAAAAAAAAGAAAAAAAAAGAAAGAAAAAAAGAAAAAATTAAAAATAGGTGATTGACTCAGTTTTCTTATGTGATCCATTGGTTGCTGGTTGTTTCCAGCTCGCCCTGACCAAACGCATAATTAAAACGTAAGTATTCGTGGGAATTAGACGCTAAAGTCAGAAATTGCTTGCAATCAGACAGCGCTATCTTAAAGACAGGTCTGCCTTGAAGCATCCTGAAGACGTCCACCCGGACACGAGCCGCAGGTCTGCAGCATGCAGGGCGCCCGCACGCTTTGCCCCCTCCTCTCCCTCACGCTGCGCCCCTTCCCCCTCGCGACGGCGGCTTGGGGGACAGCGGGGGCGCAGCGGGGTGACACAGCCCGCGGCTTCGGGGTCTGCGGGGACAGAGGGGACGGCTCCCCGGGACGGGGAGGGAGGCGACCGGGATGGGGGGGGGGGGGGGGGGACCCGAGGGGCTGCGCTGCCCCGGTGCGCGGGGCCGCGCGGGGCCGGGGCGGCCGTCGGGTTGCCATGGCAGCAGCCAGGCGGCGCGGCGGCGCGCACGGCCGGCGGGGCGCGGCGCGGCGCGGCCCCGGAGCGTACCATGTGCGCCCGGCGGCGGAGGGGCCGCGACGACGACGACGACGACGGCGGCTGCTGCTGCTGCTGCCGCTGCAGCTGCTGCTGCTGCCCTGCTAGCTCCGCCGCGGCGGGCAACGGCGACCGGGAGCCGCTGCGTCAATGTAACCGCGGCGGTGGTAGTGGTGGTGGTGGTGGTGGTGGTGGTGATGGAGGAGGGAGGGGAGCGCGGGGAGGGGGCGCCGCTGAGTGACATTTCCACGCCGCGCGTGGCCGCTCCGCCGCGGGGAGGGAGGGAAGGAGGGCGGGCGGGGAGGGAGGGAGGGAGGCGTTAAAATGGCGGCGCGCAGCCGGCCCCCGTGCTAAACCGGCCCCCGTGGCTCGCCCCGCGCCGCCGCCACCCAGCGTGGCACGGAGCGGCCGCCCGCTGCCTGCCCGCTTAGCGCCGCCGCTCCCCCCCCCCCCCCCCCCGAGGTAAGGCCCCGCAGCGGTGCTCGGGAGCCCCCCGCGGAACGGGGAGGGGGGCGCGGAGGCGGCGCCGGGGGGGGGGGGGGGGAGCGGCGGGGCCGGGGGTGCGGGCTCGGTTCGAGGGGTGGGGGGGGGGTTGGGGCGCTCCGGGTCTTTGTCTGAGCCGCGGCTCGGCGCTGCCCCCCCCCCCCCACCTCACCCCCCACGAAAGGTCGCCTTGCTGCCGTTCGGGTGTGTGCTTTTATTAAAAAAATCCAAAAAATACAGAAATAACACCAAAACGGCCCGGCCAGCAAACTCACGGACTCGGTTCTGCAGTCGTCGTGGCTGCCCAAAGCGTGCCAGGCGGTTTGTCCGCGCTCGCGGCGTAGCGAAATGCCTCCTCGGCCCGAGGCTGGAGCGGAGTTTTAGTCCCGAAAAAGCGGCACAAAGTATTTGCTGGGCTCCCCTCCTGCTGCAGAAACGAGCGGGGGCTTTGGAGGGGGAATTTCTTTTTTTTTTTTCTTTTTTTTTTTTTTTTTTTTTTTTTGGACTCTTATTAAGGCATGCGCATTTGTTCATTCTTGCCACTGCACTGGAGTCTGCCTAGAAACAAAGAACACAGCCTGGCGAAGTTGATGCTGGCTCTGAAAGTGTCTGGCTTTTTTTTATTGTTATTATTATTGTTTTCTTCGTCATTTACTTGTGCCGTGGTTAAAAGGCTCTAGATATTTCCGTGAGTTATCTCCATGTGTCTGCATAGATTTTCTCCCCCCCCCACACCCCTCCCGCCCCTGCCCCCCTCGACCCTGCCAGGCCAGGTCTCTACGCATTTCGGAAAGTGCAGCCATGATAGAGAGAGCAACTTCTCCCATTTTCACCCAGCCCCGTGGTATGACAGTTCGTGGTAGGTGTGCCTTCCGACCGGGAGCCACCCCCTTGCTGAATCATTGTGGAGCGATGGCCGGACAGCTTGTCTGCTCGGGGAGCAAAATATTCCCCCGTGGAGCATGAGGTGATGGCGAGGCGAGAAGAAAGTAAGAGACCTGTGAGCGTTCGGTTCGGGCTCGGCCGGGCGGTTGCAGGGAGCGAAACCGTCCCCTCCCGCGGCAGCAGGAGCAGTGGGTGCAGGTTTGGGCTGAAAGGCGAAACGTGCGGCGCTGCCTTGGAGGTAGTGAAACTCCGAGGGCCTGATCCTGCTGCGGAGGCTCCGGGTGTATCGAGACTCCGTGTGTACCACGTTTTGGGAGCAGCGTGTGAATCGGTGGTACTGTGCAGCGATGGTTGTGAGCGGTAATCCGGGGATGTGTTTGTATAGATAAGCGTTTGAGCGGTGCCGTGTCTGTGCTATTTGCCTAAAACTGGGTGCTTGTTTATTCTGCGCTGGTGAAAGTCGTCAGCTTCGTTACTGCGAAGAAATAATGACTTTGGGGGGCTTGGGGCGTGTGCGTGTCAATTACTAAAGTGCTGCTTGGTGCTTCTGCCTTTATTCAAAGGATGCCAGAAAGTATGGAAGTGAGAGGTGGGATGAGCAATTTTGAGCTGGGGTGTATCAAGCAAGACTAAATTGCAGTGGTTGTTGGACATGTAATGTGATCCTGTAATTAGAGCGAGGTAATAGTCTATATACCATGTTGAAACTATCGAGTGTCTGAGTTGGAGCAGTCTGAATTAAGCAAGTTCTGCTGGGATTATGCAGTAGCAGAAGTAATGCAGTTAAAGTTTCCATAAGCAGCTTCAGTGGGGTTGCAGAGATGTTTTCCCCCTATGGGTCCTCCTTGCGGGTATTTTGCTTTTAAGGTAGCGCGTAGAGGCTGCAGCGGTGCTGCTCTCCAGGTTGGAGAAATACCTTATGTGGCACAGTCCTGCTCCTTGGAGCTTTACTTACAAACGAGGGCCTGAATTTCACATCTCAGCCCTAGGGAGAAGAAATAAACTCCCGAAGGAAAGGGCTCGTGGGGTCGGCTTTGTGCGGTTCGCACAACTGAGGGGGATTTAAAGGGCTCTGTAATTTGGTCTTAAAACTTCCCTGCCCCCACCACTCTATACCCCGAAAAGATTTGTGTTACCAAGAGGTCTGGTCTGGAGCCTGTGGGGCCGTGGGCTTTCCAGCGCTCCCTGCCAGCGGGTGGGAGCTCGGGGGGCTGTCGGACAGGGCCTGCCTTGCTGCGGGGCTGTGCAGCTCCCGGGCACAAACCAAGTGTGAGTGCAGAGCTCCCATGTGTGGGCACCAGCCCTCCTGCAAATGCTAATTTCCCTCGGTGTGTGTGTGTGAGCGTATAGACATGGTACATATTTAAATTAAGTCATTTCCAAGTAGCGATGGCCCAGAAAAGTTTGAGAGCTATTTTGGCATTTGAGTGTTTCTATTTGAAAGACAATGGGCTGTACAGAAGCTTCTAGGTATTATGGGATGCACCTACAGCAAGAGAAGGTGCAGTCTGTTCTCAGACGCAGCCAGTCTTCCCAGAGCAGCTGTGTTTTACACACGTGCCTGTTCAGTCTGGATGCATCTATATATATAATGGGTCTGGTACTATCTTCCAGGAGGTTTATGATAGACCCACTGGGATCCAGAGCAGCTGTGATGGTTAGGGAGGAAACCAACCCCTCGGTGCTATGATGCTCAGCCTCCCGCAATGTCTGGCCAAGTCGGGAGGAGCTGGGGTGCTACATCCTCTTCCCCACTAAGGGGGAGTGAGGGCTCTCCAAGGAGGATGAGGAAGTGCATCTGGTGACTGGCCTCTTCCCTTCGCTGCCATGGGGAGGTTACTGAAGAGCAGGGTTGCTGGGGTGTTGATGCTCCAGTTTGGCATCCACATAGATGATTTTCTAGTGGTTTTCATGCACAATTCTGCTTCATAAGCAACAGTGGCCTGCTCTGCCTCCTTCTTTGATGAATAATGTCTGGCAAGAGGCTTAAGTGTATTTCTTACATTTTACAGGTCTAGAAGTTTTGTTCTGTGTATTTAAGGGAACACCGAAGTGGGACTTAAACTTGTGACCCCAAACCGGGGGGCTCTGGCTTTTGTACCTCTTGCAGTATAGTTTGGAAATTAGTTTTGAAGCTGGTGCTGCAGTGGAAAAAGTGGTTCTGCTTCCAGCTGTTTGCTCTCGTGCCTTTACCATCCTTACTGATTAAAAATAATCTGAGTAACAACAAAGAAACTGACGCTCTCTAACAGTAACAGTCACTGCTTCCCTGGTTTGTTTTTCCTCGTGGCCACACAAACAGTTGTGCTGGCACAAGGACCTGGGGTGTACAAGCAGGACAGGATGAGGCCAGACTGCCGCTTTTGTTAGTGGCACTGACTTGTGCCTTAGCATAAAAGTTAGTGATGGCAAAACTACATGGCTGGTGTCTTGCAAAAGGCTCTTTCTTCATGAACAAGTCAAACCACGGCTTTCCTAGGCACCGGTGACTGCAGCTTAGTCAGGAGCCTGAAAGCAAATTAAGATTTTTTTAATTTTTTTTTTGGTGTGGATAATGCGGGTACAGGTGATGATTATGAATCTGCAGTCAGAATTTGGTTACTGATGCCTGCAGCAGGACACCCTTGCCATACCAGTGGTAAGAGCTTGGCTTTGGCAGTGGAGCAAACCATTGTGTGACTCAGACATGTTGGGAAAGATTCTGCAGCCCTTATAGGAGCAGGCTTTTCTGTCCATGAGTGTACTCGAAGTCACGTGTGGAAACCGAGTACTAGAAACACGATGCTGCTCATTCAGAGGGAGGCTGTGTGCTGAAGAGCAGAGTTTGCGTAGGTCTCACCTTCCAGATGTAGTTATAGGAGCTGTGGCACTTTCACTGTGCTCTGAAAACCAAGTCCAAATGTCCAGCCAAAGATCTGCCATCTCAGACACAGCGTTGCACATCTGGGTTACTCAGGTCTGGCCTCCTGGCTGGACCCAAAGCACAAAATGTGAGAAAAATCTTTTGAGACATGATAGAAATGTTTGGCTGGAGGATGATCATGGCCTGGAAGGGAGAGAATGTCTTTCTTTACTGAACAGTTTGCATTTGCTCTTAAAATCCCTTAAAAGCTCTGAAGCTCAAACTTGCTTGATTTGCTGTGTTTGCCACATATAATATTTCAGTGAGAAGTTTCAGTTCTGTGTGGGTGAGTTAGTGCAGGAACTGTTCCCTTTTAGGTGACAGGGAACTGTTTTACTCACGTAATGCACTGCTTTGCTTGTTAGATTATTTTCCAACTGTCTTTTCAATCAGTATTTCAGACCTCTGGGCAGCGTGTGTCCTTCTCTAGGGCACTGCTCAGGTCCCGCTTTGGCATATGCTCTAAGCACAGACGCATCTCTTTGCTGAAGTGCAGTCTTTGAGCCAGAGCCTTTATAATACCAAACCATTTTGTAATTCTCTACTCACCTTTAATGCAGCATCACGGGTACTCCAGACTTTGTACGTGTGTCTTCTCCTGGAACAGACTTCCTCATTGTGTCCACTAAATGTAGAAATGGTATAAACTGTTCCTTTTAGTTTGCTTTCTCTAGGCTCATGTAGGCATGCAAATTGCTGCTCCTGGGTAGATTGTTTGCCTGAATCTGTGCTTGTGACATTTCTGCAGCTGTGTGCCTTTTGCCTGCTAAGCTGTGGTAGTGCGTGCTCTCTTAAAAGGTGTGTATCCTCCCATTTTTCCATGCCATCTTCCAGGAAGGATTGTCTACCCGGAGCGATGTTATCTTCCCCCATTTTAAGTGGTGTCAGCAGATATTTATTTTTTTCCTTTCTCCTGTCCTGACGCTAAGTACCCACCGCTGGGATGAGTCGTCTTGTATTACTCACTTGGAGCAAATCTGTGGCTTGGCCTCCAAATTACATGGCCCTGCTCAGTAAGGGTGAGGTCCTCGGGAGCCCAAGTCAGGGTGCCAGGATCTGCTCATGTGCCGTTTGTAAAAGCACGTATGGTGATAGCAAGCCAGAAAACCAGTGGCCTTCGGAGCTCAGTATTTTATGTCTGAGGGCTTCTGAATGCATAAAATCAGAGAGAATGTGTCTGTGTAATCCGATCTGTTCTTGAAAGCCTTGCAGAGGGCTGCATGCTGCAGACATAAGCTGTGTCAATAAGAACTCTATTCACTCTCTGAAAACAGCCTCGTGATCGGGTTTGACTGGCAGGCTTCCTAAGGGAGGGCCTTTTTTGAGAAAGAGCTTGGATTTTGGCGGCAGTTCTGACTGCCTTTTCGGACTCCCACTTATTGTTCTTTCCTTGGCGTGATAAACTTGGATTTTGCTGGGAGGTTTCTTGGGTACAGTGAGAATTTCATGCAGCGTGATAACAGGAGTGCGGCGAGAGTTTCCTTCCTCACAATGCAACCCCTCTGTCGAAGCAGCATTTAGGAACACGAAAGTGACAGATTTAAAAGAATATGAGGTAGGACTGGAAATTGCTGTGTGGGGGAGATCGTTTTTGCGTGCATGCTCAGGGTACTTTATTGCAAAACAAAGGCACAAAATGCACATCCACGTCAAACTTGTGGATTGTAATGGACAAAATGTGTTTGTGCACATTTACGTGCCTTTTTTCTTCATTTCTGCAGATGCCTGTATTGCCCAGAAGTGTTATAGGGTGAAATTCTGTTTTCACTTACACTGGCATAAATCTGCTGCAAAGCCAGTGTAGTATTAATGACCGTAATTTGGCCGGTTGTGATTATTTAAAAATAAAAAACAAGCAAATACAAAACAATATTCTTATTCTACTTTATGAAGTATTCTAGACCTGTCGTGTAGTCTTCTAAAATCTTGTAGTAAAAATCTGCTTGATAAAAACAATGTATAAACATTGTATATACAGTGTGTAAACATTGCTTTTATCAAGCAGATTTTTTCGGAAAGCTGAATTTTAATCAAAATACTAGACTGAGCTGCAGTTTAGTATATAATGTATATCTAAATGGCTTTTTTATTGCATTGCATGAGTGCTATTCAACATTTCTTCTGCTACAGTCTTAAAGTCAATGTCTCTGGCATTTAGTTACCATTTTTAATAAAAGAGGTGCTGGACAATCAGTTTTGTATGTTTTCATTTGTCTTTTTTTTTTTTATTTCTTTAAAGCTTCAGCTCCTTGACTCAAGTTATGATTTTAAAATTAGCTCATCTGTATGTCTTTCTGGGTTATTCTTGTACCTGCAGTGAAAAACTTGAAAACATAATTAGGATGTAATATACATAAGCTCAAAAAAAAAAAAAAAAAAGTAACAGAACTATTGTTTAAAAGAAATGCAATTATCCTTTAAGCCATTTGAGGCCTGACTTAATTTCTCGGGGTTTGCTGGTGACAGTGCAATAAAACTGAAGTTGACTCCTGATAAATGCCTGTACTGAGTCAGGAGTTTCGCTGCCGAAAATTGAGATGGAGCCGAGGAACAGCAGGAGCCCCTCGATGCCTGGATCCAGGCGCTGGCCCTGTGAGGTTCACACCCCCAAATGCTGTTCGATAAAGGCCCGATCTTCTCTGTGAGAGCTGTAGAACAAACTGGTAGAGTGGTTCAGGTGGGATTAGGACCAGGCCCCAGGAAAACAGCGCGCAGACGCGGGCAGTGCTGGGTTGTGACAGGCATTGAGAGGAAACGCTGGGTTCGCTGCTGCTGCTCATGACTCGGGGAGGCCGCAGCTGGGTAATTTGTTTTTACTTCCTGTTCCCAATCTGTTTGGGTCAAAAGTAGCGGTGTTTTTCCATATTACGATGTTTGGCTTCGTTCTGCAAGGCAGCAATAAATTTCACACCGGGCACAACGTGTTTCTTATATTTCGGAGGCTCTTTATTGCTGCCCTGGCTTTTAATTTGGATGGTGAAATCTTTATTAGTACCTCTCTTATTGCATGGACCTGCTTTCTGGGAAAACAGAAAGCTTTTTTTTTTTTTTTTTTTTTTTTTTCTTGCTGCGTTTTGGAAAGCCTTTGCGGGGCTGAGGTGCTTAGTGGGGTGCGTGTGCCTCGCGAAGGGCAGGCGGATCTCAATCTTGTGGTGACAGAGGCTGGGTTGCCGAGTTGCTACGTGTGCGTGGCTCCCCAGTGGGGAAACTTTTCCCCCTGTCCCCAAAAGACAAGCCCTGAGGACCCCTGAGAGCACGAGTGTGGCATGTGCTGTGGCTCTGCTGCTGGGCATTGCGCTCCAGAGCGCTGGGTCGAGGATCACCCCGCGGAGTGCGGGGTGCTATCACGGGCCTCCAAGCACAAAACTGGTGGAGAAGGGAAGGGAAGGGGCATCCTCCTGCACACAAACAAATGAAAATAAGCAGCTTCTGTTGCATCTTTAACAAAGTGTATCTAAAGTTATTTTTGAACAGAAAAGAAACAGTAGCATGGGGCTTTTAGCAGGGTTACATGGTAGCAGTAAGAGGTAACTGTCTGTCCTCTTGCTTCCAAAGCATGCAGATGCTCGCACCATACCCACTGAGGAACCCAGGGCATTCAGGTGCCTTTGTGCCTTGGACAGGCTTCCTGGGTTATGCCGCTGCCCCCCTGCCTTGTAGTTGCTGCATTTGATTCTGGGGTCTGGAACTGAACACCTCAGTCCTAGGTCCTCGCTTGACCTGGGTTTGTTCCCCAGACCAAGCCCTCCACCTGCAAATTCGGCGTGGCTAATTGCTGAGTAAAGTGCTTTGTGCAAGAGCCTCATTCTCTTCCTTGTGCATGGCCGTGCTAACAGCTCCCAGGGGCCCTGATGTGCTCCGGCTGATGCAGCAGCACCTTTCATGTGGGGCTGGAGGAAGCAACGCTGCAGGCCATGTAAATGAAGCTGACCAGCTGGGGACTTTCCAGCTCTGGTGGCTGTGTCATAATATGACACGTTTGATAGCTGACGCTTGGATATCAAGGTTGGAATGCTGCTGCTGAAAGTCAAACTCATTTTGTGTCCTACATTAGGTGGAAGGTTATTTCTGAAAAAGACCCTGAGATCAATTAATAACATACAGGGAAGTTTCTGGTGTATCTGACAATAGATTTACTTGTTTACTGTATGGTGCCACCATCTTATCCCTATCGTGATAGCAGATTTGTAAATTCAGCACAGCTGTGGAGTCTGTCTCAGATTCCCTTAGGAGGGTGACTACACTATTTTGCATACCTGCTTACATTAGAAGCAGTTTCTCCCCCAGGTCTTGGAGCATCTCCACCTGCTCAGCCAACCTGGGGGATGCAATATCTGACAACAGAGTATTTGGTTGCAAAATGCTATGGGATTTATCCTTATCATAGAGTCTACACCCAATTCCTCTTGTGTCTCTGATATAGATGACTTCCAGGTGCAGGTAAAGAGAGAATCAAACTTCTGTGGAACTTGTGTATGTGGGGGAATTGTGGAAGCTGCTTGACAGAAGCACTGCCAAGGTAGAGCCTTTGGCTGCTCGAGTACCCGTGGGCTCCACACGGAATGGAACCTGCTGTCTGCTGCCCTTCACAGGGGTTTTGGCACTGAAAGGTACAGACTATTTCCTCTGTTGCTGTCCTCATTCCTCTGCCTTGTGCTTGGTCTCATAAATGTTTGTCCTGGCCAGGAGAGAGGGCAGAAATGAGCCCTGGGCCCTGTGGGAGGGCAGAACTGCCCAGGCTGATGGCAGCCTGTGCTTGGGTCAGCTGGAAGTGGTGGTGAAATCAGAGCTGGAGGCTGCCCAGGCCTGCAGGAGAGCGTCTGCACAGGTGGGGCCGAGCTGCTCAGTGACAGCCTTTTGCAAAGTGCTGTGTTTTTTTTCTTTAATTCAGTAAATTGCTAACTGTTGTAGTTACATACCAATTATTAAGGGCAGTGCTTAATACAGCTGTTGCACGAGCCTGTGAGCAAAGGCAGGTGCCTTTTACCAGTGGTAACTCCCTTTTTGAAACAAAAGGACTGGACAGTTGAGTTGGACTGCTCGTGGGCTACTGGAATTCACCACAGAAAATAACTGCACGCAGGTCCCTGCACTATAGGCTTGGAAATGTGTTGCCACTGTGGGGACCAGGTGAGCAAATGTGGGGGCTGAATCACTGAGACTGGCCCCACCGCGTGTTCCTGCTTTGGGGCTGGCAGGCAGGGACTGGCAGCGTGGCTGCCACGGGGTTGCCTTTCCTACAGTGAAACAGAGATGTAAGCACATGTGGGAAGCCTTTCATTTAGAGGGGTAGCACAGAGCAGTGTCCTCAGGTTGAATGTGAATGTTCATTGAAGCCACCCGAGTTCAGAAAGAAAGGAAAGAAAAGTTCAGAAAGAAAGAGGAAAGGAAGCCGTTAGAACTGCAGAACTTATTTACAGAGTTATGTAGCAATTACCAAAATAAAAAAAAAGGGGGGGGGGGGAGGAAATATAGGATGCTTGTTGAACTAACACTACAAATATTTTTTTTAAGACTTCTAGTACAGCAAAACTGCTGAGGGGGAGAGGTCCATTGCAGTGATTGTAGTCCAAATATAGCGTTTTAGTGATAGGCAGAAAGCAAGCTGACTACAGGTAAGAGCAAGACTGGGAGGATGGTTTAAGAGCAAGACTGGGAGGAAGGTTTAAAAAACAAACAAAAAAAAAACCCACACCACTAATATTCTGAATGGTAGAAGAATGCATTTCAATTCATTTGATGTCAGTAATCTTTGTTATTAGCTGTAATATGCTGGTGAGAAGCACGCAGTCTTGACTATCCCCACCCTGCTGCTTCCCCAGAACTGTGTTAATAAGAACAGAGTTTCTCCTGACCTCTGCTTTTAGACTATGAGCTCCCAAGAGCACAAATTACTCTTCTATGTTTTTGGACAGTATCTGCAGGTAGTGAAAGCTGCCACAAAAAAAAAAAAAAGTAGCAGTGCAGCTAGGAATGTGCTCCTGCAGTCCCAGATCACTTAGCAAGGGCCTGATTCTGCATGATGCTTACAGGAGGATGGATCTGGGGCTGCGACTGGGTCTCAGGTATGTGGCTGCTTTTAGTATCATCTTAAACGTGTACGTATCCAAAGTGGTTCTCAGCAGGGTGATCTTGGGAGGAGGCTTGCTGAGTTTGGAGAGCAAGAGGGGATACAATCTGCTCTATTTGCTGATGTACACTTTCCTGGGAGATGTACTGAAAGAGAAATATAAATGCAATGCTACTGATGTACTTGATGCAGTAATGCTAGGTAGATTGTGGTGACAAAGAGGTGAGATTAGCTTTAAGATTTTTGTTTGCAAAGATTGAGCTTCTAGTGCTGGGAGAGCAGAGCAGCAACATGTAATACCTTTGGGTGGGAGGTTATCATGCTTGTCTTCATGTGTCTCCCTTTTCTGAGGGAGAGACTGGCAGTCGTCCCTGCGCATGCAAGTTTGCTTAGATTTCTGCAGTAACGTGATGTTGCTCATCTTGGAGATTCAGGCAAGTGAGAGAATTAAAGTGTGAGATCTGCTTGCTCATGACCTGAATCCCCTAATCACAGCCTCATGTAAGTGAAGGTCTTAGGCTGGGTTGAGTAGAGGGCATCTCCATACGAGAAAATGCACATCTGTTCTCAGCCTTCCAGAATTAGAGCTTATTCGTGATGAAATGGAGTTGTCTCCTTGCCTAAAACCAGACCTGCTGTGTGGGCATTGCTTCCCCTGTGGTGAGTGCTCCACAGGAGCCTTGGTGAAGGTGGGTATGTGCCACCTGAGCTTCCCGTAGTGGGAGAGCCTCACCCGGGTGCCAGAAATGCCTCTGGGGTGAGTCTGTGCCTTTTGGAGCTGTGCCTTAATAGGATGGACTCAGATTAGAGCCTTAATTTTATTTAATTTGAGCTTTGTGCTGCTGGTTTTTGTTCTTTAGCCTGGGAAGGAACATTAGCGTGGTTCATACAATAGTGTGGCCACTTTCACTGACCCTGTAATTTGCTTTTGACTGTCTCTGCTTTCTGTGGATGTTTTTCATAGGGTGTTTCACTAATGCCAAGCTGGTGGTAATCCTACACTTTGAACTTTGTGTTCAGCTAATTCCAGGTTGTAAGACTGCAGCCAGAAGTGTAAGACTAGCTTTTTTTTTTTTTTTTTTTTTTCCAAGTAGATGGCTAAACTGAAAATTCAATTAAAAAAGAAAAGGATTTTATTCCACTTTAGGTAAACTGGTAAAAGAGTCTTTGGCTTCAGTGATGAGCTGAAAAAACAATCCCATTTTCTGGCATAGAGGCATAGGGAAGAGCATTTTTGTTGAGAAATATATAGTTTGTTTATTTATTAGATGAAAGGCAGAGATACTTGGCCTTGAAGCATAGTTTCAGCTGAGACGTAGAGGAGAAAAGTAAAGCAAGTGAGAGAAAAACCTAATGCTGCTTGCCTTTTGTGAAGAAATGCTCCGGTTTTTCTTTTGAAAGGATCTGAAAATTCAGGTTAGTCACTAAAGCTGAATAAATAATTTCTCTGAAAAAAACCACTACCTAGCTTGCAGTCATTGCAGACATAAAGGCAGGGCAAAATATTTTGTGAAAGGACTTAAAAAGCACATTTGGCTCAAATCTGTTGTTGTGTAAACTAGGAGAGCATCTCTGATTCTTGTTTTCTGAGGATCTGGCCTGCATCTTGTTTTTAATCTATTTTTCTCTCCCTCCCCCACCTACTCCCATGATATGAAAGGTGAGTCTGTGTGGAGGCTTTCTTGCAGCACACGTTTGAGGAATGCTGTAGAGCTCAGAATTTGATCGGGAGGCTCCTCCTAGCCTCAGTGGGGTTTTGTTTACAGCTCCTGTGCACCTAGTGCAAGGCTGTGCTCCCGTGCACCAAATATTAGCTCAGTATCAGGTCAGACACAAGTACTTGGGGTTTTGATCATCCTCCCACAAACTTTTGTAGAAAACACCGTGCAAATGTCTTTGAGAATGATGAAAAACACCTTTGGTGTTGCATGAAGGTTGGTGTGAGTTTGTTGTTGTGTTTTTTTTTTTTTTTTTTTTTTCTCTTAGCTAGCTGCCTTCTCAAATAAGGTGATAACAGATTAGTTGCTAATATCTCATTCACAGGTTGACATTTCCACTGCTGCTGTTGATATGCTGCTGGGGCCGAGGTTTTCTGGTCACGAGGTGGCCGAAACACAAACCCAGACCAGGCTCGGTGTGGGATAAGAAGGCAGAAGGCTCCTGGGAGCCAGTGCCCAAGGGCTGGGTGTTCAGGCAGAGGCATGGGGGTCCCAGAAGGCTGGGCACTCAGAGCCACGCAGGCTGTCAAGGTTTTGTGGTAATGGAAATTTTGCAGGTCTCTTTTTGCAGGTGAAGGCTTCCAAGGCACAAGACATTTGATGGCAAACTGAACAAGTAGGGAGATGAGGTTGGTGGGAGTCAGGATTTTGGGGGGGGGATATTTAGCTCTGAGAGTGAAGATGGGGAGCTTGTGTGAAGGAATAGACAGAGGAGAGGGGTAGGAAGGAGAGGCAGGGCTGGGGCTTGAACCAGAAGAAAGGTGTTTGGATGGATGGCAGCATGGCAGAGAGGAGTGTCAGGGGTGTCAGCAGGAGCCTCTGTGTTCTGGGGTTGGAGCATGACTTTGTGCTGTGCAGCTGGGACCGTGCCCGTGTTCCCATTGTTCCCCACAGGATCCGAGGCAAATACCCTGCTTATATGATGTGTCTGGGCAAGACAGGACAAGCTATTGTCCATCTGCCTCTGGCCTGGCCTGCAACTCCTGCGTGTTGGCTGCATGGTGTGGGGACAGAAAGGAACATGCTGAATGTGAGATGGTGTAAGAGCCATGAGCTAGCTCTTAATTTTTAAGTACTATTGCAGCAAGTAGCTGGGCTGGGCTTGGTGAGGTACTGTTACAGGGTGACATGGTAGCTGTCTGAAGTCCTTTGTGCTAAATGAATGCACTGTACTGATGTCTCTTTGCTGAAGGATGAAAACCTTTAGGTGAAGCTGGATGTAGCAGATCCTTCTGTGTGCAGCCAGGGCTGCATTTGAGATAACTTCTGGGACTGTTAATTGAAGGTTCATGTCCTGTCGTGCAAGTGCTAGGATGGGGATTTACCTTGCAGAAGGTAAAGCCAGTGTTTCCCATTTGCTTTCTCTCTCTTGAATGCGTGTGTGCTTTTAAGCAACGTGAGGTTCTAAGGGAGCCTTTTGTCAATAAACATTAGCATTTGTGCAGTGTGATCAAAAGAGTCTCATGGCTCTGCAGGCTGAAGGGGAGACTGAGCATAGGCAGGCCCATGCTGGAGTCCCTGTGTGTTTGCTGTGCCCTTAAGGTAAAGGATTAGGCTTGCAGAAAAGGAACGAGGTCAGGTCTAGACCAAGAAGTAGGCTCTGGAATCCAGCCAAAAGCGTAAGTAAGGTTTTTCCTGTAACAGCATCCTAGATGTGGCAGTTGTGTTGACTTAGCCGAAATGAGGCTGACATCTGTAGGTCAGGCCTGATTAAAAGCAAAGGAGGGTGGAGAATAGCTCCGCAGCGTAAAGAGGATTTGAAGATAACGGCGGGGGGAGATGTGGAGCCCTTACTTGCAGAATTTGGCTTGGCCTTGGGACTCTTGCCCTATCTGAGAGCTCCTGGTCGCCTGGTTTCTCTGTGAGCCTCCAGAGTGCTGTGGCTGCTGCTCCCTTCTTCCTTGGTTCACAAATGTTTTCTGATTCATCCATTTCCTCCAAGTCTGTGACTCTGTGGATAGAAGTCTGACTTGAGCGTTCTCCTTCTCCTGTTCAAGGAAAGCCTTCCTTGCAAGCCTTTGGCTTGCTCTAAAACCCCATGGCAAAGACAGCACCCACCCCTTGCTTTGTTCTGCTAAAGGGTTAAATGTCTGGGCCTTTTGCTGGGTGCAGATGAAAAGTGCTGTATTGCTGAGCATTATGTGCCAGAGGCTGCTTCAGAAAACATTTCTGGGTTCCTTTTGACCTCTGTTGAATCTTCCTGCCCACCCTCAGTTGTGCTGGCTGCTGAGGGTGCTGGAGACTGTTTCTTTGCTCAGAGAGGAGGAAAGAAGGCGATAGCACTTCTGAAGCAATAACCCTTGTGCTTTAATAGGGCATCATCTTGTTTCCAAACTGAGGTTCGCTATCACTAGCTGCTACTGAACTTATATTTTGAACGTGCTGCTTTCCAAAGGGTTTAACGCAGAGGATCGCCATCATTTGGGATAGGTGAACTGAAGCATGGAGAGGTGAAATGACATACTGCAAACTCAATGAAGGAGCTTGGTGCTGCCACCAGTCAGGAATGCAATTAGTTAGTCTTTTCAGTGCTTTCCTAGGAGGGGACAGTGAGCCAGGAGGGAACTGGGGCTCAAGCAGGCTTGGAGTGTGTTCAGGGAGGTCTGCAGTCTGCTGCCAGCCTTGTGAAAGAGGTGTCCAGCTGCCGTCAGCTTCCCAACTCGAGTGGCTGTGTCTGAGCTGCCTGGGCTGGCCTGTAGCCTGGCTCCATGGAAGGGCTTGGATTTTCTCCCTGGGGACACTGGTACAGTCTGACCGCAGCTCCCCAGGTATTCATGTTTATTTTATTCATGTTTATTTGATTGGAAGCATTCAGGGACTGGTCCACTGTTCTGACTCTTCCACTGAAAGAAATCATCATGGAAAAATGGCTTATTTGATTAGATGAAAATTCATGTAGTAAGAATCTGAGAGGAAAAGGGTTCTTGGTTTCTCCCTGAAGCGGGAGTCTCTAAAGTTTCTAAATGAAAACCTTTCTTAGCAAGATAAAAATAGAGAATTACTTGATGGGGAAAGTACTGACTTCCCTACCAACTCTGAGTGGCCTTCGGCTGGGAGGAAGTGGGGAAATTAGATCAGACCTGGTGGTTTTCCAGTGAAGTAGCTAGAATTACACCAGGGCTGTGTTTTGCCCCTCTAAATTTAAGGGGCATATGAATTTTAATTTAAAATCCTGCCAAATGATACTTTCTATAGGATTTGCCATCTGCACAGCACTGTACCATGAAGTGCCCCCAATGTTACGTGGCAATGCTCTTCACATTCAGGTGCTCGGTCCAGCTGAATGGCACTGATAGTTGTGGTAACTGTTCACATCGGTCCGTTAATAACTTTTATACTTGGGGAAATCACAGCACAAGCACTAATACCCTTGCATAGAGTTCTGGGCCTCTCTGTCAGGAGAGTGGCAATTGTTTGATGATTTTGTGGAAAATAAATGATCTCAGCTCTCATTGTAGTCCCTAAATTCATTTTCAGCTGTGACAAGAGCCAGGATTTAAGCCTGGGTCCCCAAAAGTAAAATGCAGTTAATTAGTCCACTCTATCATGTAGCTGTTCTCAGTTTAACAAAGGCAGTACATTCAGCCAGACAGTTCTTGCTCGTAAGCGATGCTAACCTTTTGAGCTGCACGTATGGCAGTGTGCTTGCTCAGAGCCTAAAGTCCATATGTTTGCATCCCTTTTCAGCAGTGCTTCTTAACCCCTCTGTACAGCCTCATTATAATGCTGCTGATCTCCGATTGAGAAACTTCTGGCACCAGTGTGTGTGTGTGTTAAGCTTGAGTGATGATTTGTGTTATGGCGGTGGCTGTGGGTTCGTACCAAGATCAGTCTGCTGCAGAATAAAAGGGGAGAGGGTTTCTGCCCTGAGGAGCACGTAGCCCTTGGTGTGAGTATACAGCGCGTGGTTTCTGGGCTGGAGGAAGGATGTGTGAGCACTCATCCTGAGCCCTGGCTTCCTGTTCTTACTGGACCAGATCTCCTCTTGGACTGGAAACCTGTTTGCATCAGATGCTGATAAGCAAGAGCTCCACACTGAATGCTGCCGTGGGAGATCAGGTGTGGTGAGGTGCAACCTGCAGTAAGCCAGCAGAGTGAAGAAGTGCTGTCACTAGGTGCTGTGCTGCACTTCTCCTGGAAGGTCAGGGATGTAGGGAACACTTTTGCTTGCCATCTCCCCATTTTTACTGGTCTAGCCCATAGAGAGGATGGGGCAGGGCAGCATGCTTCCCAACAGCCTGTCTTTTTCGGGAAGTTTTCCTACCCAACCACTGACCTCAGGCAGGGCACTTATCTCTCTTCTGCAAAGGGACTAAAGCTTGGATTAAAGTTTCTTGATGTTCGAGTCCTTCATAATACCACAAGGGGATACAAGCTCAAAATATTATTTTTCTTTGTTGTGTAAATATGAAAGTTTGTCTGTTGCCCCTGCAGTGTTACAGCATTTAGTAAACTGGGGCAGGGGGAAGGGTCCTTAGTCTGGGTATAGCTGCTGGTAATTTTCCAGGAAAAAAAAATAATAGTGCCTGCACTTTAAAAAGTGTAGGGCCTTATTTTCAGACCCTGGCATCTTTTTTGTAGAATCATCATAGGATGGCTTGGCTTGGAAGGGACCTTAAAGTCCACTCAGTTCTGACCCCCTGCCATGGGCTGGGATGCCACCCACTAGATCAGGTTGCCCAGGACCTCGTCCAACCTTGAACACATCTGAGGATGGAGCATCCACAGCTTCTCTGGGCAGCCTGTGCCAGGGCCTTGCCACCCTCTGAATATTTAGATTCAAGCTGCACAGTAAGTGCACATACTTGGCTGCTTACAGAAATGTACACTCACTGGTATTGTAATCCAGAGCTTGTGTTTGCAGGCAGTGCCTCTTGGTTGAATGCAACCCCTGCACAAAAAATCGTCTGTATGTAGATACTAGAATGTGAACAGTGATGGCTGTGTGACTGGATAACGGGTCAAGACCCCCTGAAAATAGAAGCATATTGATGTTGTTAGCAAAAGCTGTGGAGCATGTTTTCCTTGAAAATTGTTATTCAATATTGTCCTTGGTGTCTTTGAATTAAACATACCGTACAAAATGGCTTGCTGGAATTTTGACTGTACTGGAGGATTGGATATTGGGTAGTCATTAGCAGCAGCCAGAGATGGTAGCATGACCTACTGAACAGACAGCAAGATGCATAGGCACTAGCAGCAGGGAAATCTAAGACGAGAAGGCATGGAAATATATGTACAAGGTAAAACTTGCGCAGCCAGCCCTTATGCAGCAAATAAAGCAAGGTCTTACTGACCTTGGCAGCTGTACAGGGCAGCCTTTGCATAAGAATGACTTGTGCTTAATATGCTGGAGAAATTATTCACGGACAAATATTGTTTCCTGCAGCACTGGGGATGTGATCTTCTTACTCCACCTCCATTTGCAACGCAGAAACACAAATGCATCATGGACAGGGTAAAAGGAGCACCTGACTCTTCGCAAACTCGTTGAGTTATTTTTTTCTGTGATCTGGAGAAGAAATCTGGTCCTGTCCTGCCTGAGCTGAACTCTTCCAGTGCCTTGTAGCAGCCACCTTCTCTTGGAGACCTGGCAGTGGCTGGATATAAAGGCAGCATGGTGGGTGTCTTCCTTAATTAGTCCACGCAGTTTGTGTCTTCTAACAAGAGCTCTGCTCTGTTGCAGGCACAGGAAGTAGTAACAAGGAAGATTGATAGGAAAACACTAGTGTGGAGGAGGGTGGCATTATTGCTCTGTGAAAATGCGTGTTTTGTTTTTTTGTTGGTTTGTTTTTTTGTTTTCTTTTACTCACAAACCTAGGCATCTGCTTCTCTGGAGCTGGGTCTGAGCTTGGACTGTCCAGCCCCCTGGTAAACCCCTGCAGAAAGCTTGTGTTCCTGGATCCCCAGGGGCAGAGCTGTGGGGCAGGACGGCACAGCATCTCAGAGTGCCTTGCACTCCACGTTGTGCTGTGGTGAGGCAAGCAGAGGGACCTCGACCTGCAGGCTGGCACGATGCACGTTACATGCCGGGAGATTCTGAGCTGGCAAAGCTTTGTTTTCCCCGACTTTGCTGTCAGCATCTCCCGTGCTCCAGTTCCTGCGTGCAGCTCTGAACCCAGCCAAGTACAGCTCACCTGCTCTTCCGAGTGGGCAGGAGTTACTACAGAGCCTATAAATGGTGGCTCCCCACATCAGAGCCTGGTCCCTCTCCAGTTGAGACGGGGGTGGGACAGATGGACCTTGAGCTGGCTGGAGCCTCCGCTCGGCATGTCCTGGGGCCTGGCCAGTCCCTGTGCTGCCGCCGGTGTGGGGTCTGTTCCTGCCCAGCTCCGCGTGGGCTGGCAGTTGCTTCCCCTGCTGAACCAAGTCAGTGTTTCGCCCAGCTCTGCAGCTATCTGCTAGTGCAGGTTCTCACTACTTACTCGGTACCATGGGTTTTTCTTTCTCGCCCTCACCCACTGAAGAGATGAGTGCCATAAATGCCCGTGTTCCAGAACAAATCCCTCTTGTGAGTTTTGTCGGAGCAAGGTCTCCCAGGGCTTCTTTGGAGGGATACTGGGAGAGGGTCAGAGATGGTGTTTGTTAATATTGATCATGGGGAGTGTAATTAATGTGGGTATAAAGTGTTAAATGTTAAATTAAAATGGGAGATTTGAAAGCAGTCAATAGATCAATTCTGAGGCTGGGAAGAAATGCTCAGACTTTCAAACAATAATCAGATTTCCAATAAAATCTCCATTGTGTATAATTAAAGGGGTTGCAATATTAAATCAGGTGTTAAGGGAATGATATTTAGAGGATGCTGACAGAACAAAGATCCAGACAAAAAGAGCCCTCCTGTCTGCAATCAGAGCCCCTGACTGGGCAGAAATTGTGCAGAGAGTGGGGAATGCACGAAACTAGCAACTAAAATCACAAAAAGAGGAGAGCGATGAGAAAGCTGCAAACTCCTGGCTGCAGTGCTCAACATCAGGCTGGCTTTGTCCTGGTAGGTCCCTTGTACTTGATCCATCCATGTGCATGCATGTCTACGCCTGAGGTCCTCGTGTTGGCCGGCCAGCCTTCAGAGAAGTGAGGGCAGCGTGTCAAAGCCCACCCCAGCAGCAAGCATCCCATGCAAAAGCCTCCCCAGGAGAGAGAGGGGAAAAAAATATTACTTACCAACCACCACCATGTTTCAGTGATATCCCAGCTAGTCAATAAGAGCAAAGGCTTTGGGATCAATGCTCAATGGGATCAAAGATCAATGCTTTGGGAGCTCACAGAGTAGCAATTAAGGAGAGGTGAAGTTAGGCTCGGCTCTATATCCAGTGGGATGTATGGGGTGTCCGAGGGCACATAGGATTTCCAGGATGTGTCTTTGAAATTTGTGTATTTTTTTTTCCCTCGCCCTACAATCTGTAAATATGTAGAAAAGGGTGTGGAGTAGCAACTTCATAGTTTAACTGGCCTGTGAGTAATGGTACCAAACAAGTCCTGCTTTGTGGGGCAGCGTCAGGCTTTGCTCTTCCAGTCAGCTTAATTTTCTGATGCCGCAAGCCACGTGGGAGGCTATAGGAAGCACCACAGTACCCATTCCCCAAATATGTATCTTTGCTCTAATCCCTAAAGGGATAATTCAGAACATAGGACAGACGTAGAATTTGCTCTGGGCTCTGTACCTGTCAAGGTAACATTACCATAAGATGGAGGGGGGAAACACTACTGTGCTGGATAAGATGAATGAACTTGCTCATTAGCCCTGGGCATTTATTTCCTAACCTTGTCCTGTACCTGTGATGTGATTATCTGTGAAGACGTAGCTGTAAGGCTCTCCAAAGCCTTGAAAGACGCATGTTTCAAGAGTAGGTTCTCACTTTGTTTTATAATCCTGGTGGCAGCCTGTGCTGTGTAGTTCTTGAGGTTTAAATGCTGATTAGGTTAATGGATTGTAATGTAACCCCACCCAGCCGGTCATCAGTCCCTTGGAAATGCCTTGTGATTGGGATCATTATTGCTTAATTGCAAGCCCTGCCTTACCCGTGGACTTGGGAAGGCTGGAGCTTACCCTGCTCCTTGAAGAGTGGAGGGTGAAGAGTGGGCAGGGAGGTGTCTGCAGGGCAACGCTCTCCTGGTGCCTTTGTGTAAAGGTCCCTAAAATTTCCACTGGCATAACTGGGCAGAGGCAGATCTTTGGAAAAAGTGCCCTTGTGCTGTAGCCCACAGAAGAGCTTCTATATTAACAAATCCTGAAGGAGGGTTAGTTATATTGTAGCCCTTGTTTTCAAGGTCACTCTTAATATTTTTTTTTTTAATTGCAAGTTTGCTCCCAGATCTGACATTGCAAATGAGACTTGCTGCAGTGAGCGTCCCCAAATGGTTGGAAATTATGACATTTCATCTCGAGATTGCTCTGTGTCACCCTGACGCTCCTCTTTATTTAAGAGAAAAACAGGCTTTACAGACTGCCATACATAAACTTTAACTTGGAGTCCCTAAAAAGAGATCTCTCTGAGAAGAGACTGGTGCTCAGCCTGCAGCATATCATAAAAGTGCAGGGGGCAGGGAGATCAAAGCGTGACTGTGGGCGAAGGCTCCAGAGGAGCTTCATCATCCTCCTTCACAGAGGAGCTGTTGAGATCCTTGCTGAGAGAGGCCAGCGATGCACAAAGCTTGCACAAGTGATGGGGAGACTGGACAAGCACTCAGTGGGGAGCTGGTTGGGGAATACTGAGCAGGCCAACCACGGCAGGCTCAGGAAATCCTCCGAGTTAAAAATAGTGGGTGGCTGGGTGAGTGTCACGCTGGGAGATTGCATGTGGCTGCCTCATAACTTTTGGGTGGCTGCTGGGCTCCAGGGGGAAGGAGGGCCAGTCCTCCACCCCTATCTGCCCCCTTCCTCAGGGGTGCTCTGAGCTGCACTGTCCCGTGCTGGCACTGCTGCAGTGAGGATTGGAGTTTGGGGGCAAAGGTTCTGGTACAAGGAAAAGAGCAACCTGCTCTGGGAGGCTGGCGAGGTGCTGTGCTCCTTGTTGGGGCAGGAAGGTGTGAAGCTGGGGTGTTTTTCTGTCAGTGTGACCTGTTGCTGTGCCCTGTGCTGTACATACAACGCTGCTGCTCCTATACCTGTCCTGCCCTCAACCTCACCTTTGTAATCTGTAATGCTGGAGAGGCTCCCCAGATTCAGCTGAGCACAGTGTGCTGCTCAGGGGGATGTTCCCTCTCTGCCTGCACCTGCTTGCAGACAGGAGCAGAAGAGACTTGCAGACAACGTACTGCTCAGAAGCATCGTGTTGGAGGACTTGTGTGCTGGGAGGCAAGTGCAGCCTCCCGTGACTGCCCATCAAAGAGCAGTGTCTTGCTTTTCCCGGGTTGTTTCTGTGATTCTGGTTCCAGTCTGCCGGGTTCTTCCACCTACATCTTTCTTCAGTATGAGTAGGAGACCAGCAGCTCTAGGCAGCACAGGAGGGCTGAGGGGGTGCTTTGCCCTTCATCCTGCACGCTTTGCCACCCTTTATTCCTTCCCTGGAGAGAATGACAAGGAGCAGAGCACAGATGCCGGCCTCTGGTTGCTTGGAGTCTGTTCCTGAAAGCCCCGATTCTCCCCAAACCATACCCCTACTAGACAACCCCCTGGGCTAGCCCTGGCTGTGCTTACTTGAAGGTGAGGACCCTCAGAGTGCTGCTGCGCTTGGGCTCTGGTGATCCTGGCAGGGCAGCAGCAATTCGTGTGCTGTGCCTGTGTCAAGCCCCAGTCCTGTTTTTCCTGACCTGAACGCATGGAACAGCTTGTTCTCTATTGTCTGTTAACCCTTACAAAGGCGCTTAATCTTGTTCTCCTTTGTTCTGCATTGGTTGTGCTCGGCAGGGTCAGGTCCCTGCTTTTGGTTTAGGGGCAGAGCCTCGCTGAATAACTCCGTGCTCCGTGGGGCAGAGCCTGTGACGGAGTTAATTGCTGAGTGATGACGGCCCTCCCCTGCTGAAGATCTGCTCCCATGAGCTATTTAAGCCTCTGTTTCTTGTATCTCCATGCCAATCAGATTAGCCAGTGCCAGGAAACAGACCGTGGCCTGCTTGCTCTTGAATGCACCCTTTTTCCTCCTTACCTGTTTATCCCAGTCAAGCCACTTCCCGCTCCACCTTGGTTCTTTTATTGAGTTTTGTTTCTTCCTTTTCATTTTCGGTCTCATTCTGGCTGTCTCTCCCTGAGGCTGTCTCACTGCATTTTGACACCCAGCCTTAACGCTTAACAATAGACCAAATTCCGTTCCCTGCCATGGTGCAGGATGCTCTGTTTGCAGCGTGTTGGTGAGCTGTGTCCCCCTGCTCTGCCATGTCGTGCTTTCCTTGCTTTTCTCCTCAATGCTCGTCCTGCTGTAACCTGGATTCCCCTTAACGTGCAGAAGTAGAGATCTCAGGTTCACTGGAGCTACTGAAGGTACTCATCTTTGCAGCAAAGCAAAAGGAAACGAGTCCAGGAGGGGAGAGCGTTCTCTTCTCATGTGGCTAAGAGCTGCTCAGCTGCAATCGATCCCTGTGGCTGTTCCTACCCAAGCATCTGGGCATCACACTGCTCTTCTCCACGTTGGACTCTCCTGCTCTCTTGCTGCAGATTTCAGGAAGAGCTTTGCTGTTGCAAAAACAAACAAACTCAACACCCCCCCAGTCTCACAGGACCAAGCGTTCCAGCCTGGCCATGTGCGCTAAAGCAGGCCCATCCCCTGTCTCTTGCAAAGCCCCACCTTTATCCTTATTCTAAAAATAAAATGCAAGGACATTCCTTCCTAGTTACTCTGTTCTGTTGTTGTGACCTCATTAGACTTTCCCAATAGAAAATTTCATTGAACTCCTCCATTAGTGGTGAAAACAAACAAGACCATTAGACTTCCTCTGGAAAAAATGCATCTATATCACAGGGAATTGCAGGGAGCCAAATTTCCACAGCTGAGTTTGTGCTGTATGCATATGTTCCCTTGTATGCCTTTTGTAAACAAAGTTATCTTCACACTTAGAAGAATTTAAAACAATTTTTATCCTTTAGATCTGATTTGCCTCCCCAATTTGAAATAAAAAGCTTCTGTAATGTTAAAAGGAGCAAAGTGGCTGCTACCTGGGGTTGCAAGAAAAGAGGCTTTTGTTTCTCCAGACCCCCAAGCTAAATATGTTTTTGAGGCTTATGTGTGTGCATGTACGTAGGAATGATAGCCAGGTGATGGATTGCTAAGCCACATCATAAATTCAGTTTGTCGGACACCTTTGATTACCTCCTCTGCACTCTGCCCGTAATCATTCTCCTTCAAACATCCTTCTAATGTTCTTAACAGCAGCCAATTAAAACAAAGACTCCTCTTGCCATCTATCCCCTCTTCCCTCTGCCATCACCCAAGCTCCTTCTCTTAGGGGAAGGAAATAAAAGCACTGATGGAGGTTCTGAGTGTGTGCTCAGGGTCTGGGGGAAAATATCCCCATTTAGTTTTCATCTGCTGCTTTTAAAGTCAGCTGGCAGGCACCAAACAAAGCAGGGGTGGGTGCCTGTGTGTCTACCTTGCTGCTGACCCAAAGTAGCTGGGGGCTGCAGGGTGCTGGCAGGAAGGACAGGGCAGGTAGAAGGCACCACTCATCTGGACATGGACCCTGGCTAGCTGGAGCCCACCTTCTGGTTCTGATTCAGTGGTTTCATATTAAGTCAGATGTTTTCTGGAAGAAAAGAATGCCACAGGTGTTACGTGGGAACTTGGAAGTAATTCAGGTCACCAAGACTTCCATGGGGGAGAAGTTGGAGGCCATCACGGTGTGGATACAGGAAGGTGAGATAATTGAAGATCTGAGGACTTCAGCTGAAGTCCGTGACTCAGGCATCTTAGAGACAACGGAGGATGTTCAGTCACTGGAAAGTTGATTCATCTACCTGGCAGTGAGATGAAGAGCAATGAATAATAGATTTTGGGGTGTGTGGAAGGCAAGAGAGGCCAACACACTAATTCTAAACAGCTTGGAAAGTGCCTCAAGGGTGACTTTGGCTTCTCCTTGCCTTTTTTCAGGGCTTAGCTCTGTTGGCTCCTCTCTGTGCAGCTCCCCAGCCATTCCCTGTCCCACGAGAACACCAGGCGGGCAGCCCCTGGGCCCAAGCCAAGCAGGTGGCACTGGATGCCAGAAGTACACTTCCAAAACTGGCACCTAAACCTTCCACATGCCTCTCTGCTTGGCTCTTCCCCCACGTGTACTGCAGCAGTGCTTCCCTGCCATGCCAGCAGGGTGTTTATTGCTGTGCAAGCAAGACTGGAGCTGTTGGACATGCCTTTCATCCTGTTGCAGCCTGCTGGATTAATGGGGCAGGTGTGTGTGCATGCTTCCCCTCCTCCCTTTCTATATCCTGTTTCACGCTGTAATGGCCATGGGGTCCGAGCGATCCCTTCATCTAGTGCTTATACAGCCTTTACCATAGGCATTTCTTAATGCCCAGTTGCTGTTCCTGGGTTTCACGGGCCAAACGTCGTGGAGGGGATAAGGAAGTAACAGCCTCCATTTGCAGAGAGGTTGAGCAACTTGTCCCGTGTCACTTCTGGCACCCATGGCTGAGGTGGGGTTTGAGGCTCTGTCTCCAGAGTCTGGCACTTGCAGGCTAGAGCACCTATCCTGTGGCAACAGCAGGTGTGAAAATAATGCCTCTGGGGCTTGGGATGAGGCTGCTCTGGATTTTCACTAGCACATGGAAGTGCAAAGTAAGCTCTGAGCTGTTTGCTTTTCCTGGTTTCCTATCAGTTGTGTCTTTTTTTTTTTTTTTAATCCTGAAAGAAATTATCCTAATTATCTTGGATGCTCTCGTTACCTCTCTTTCCATTTCCTTCTGTCATTGCTTATTTGATTTGCTACCTGAAGATGCTGCTACAGGTTTGAGCTGAGGAATAATTCAAGGCTTTCCTTTTCCTGAGTCCTGAATTGTTTCATAAATGGTTCTTCGGTACCTTTGTATGCTTTGTGCCCTTCTGTGTAGCTCAGAAGTGACAGGTACGTTCGTTATTGCGCATGACTCCTCATTTTATAACACATCATGTAATTCAGATGGACTTGAATGCAGTAGCATAAAGACTTTGGAGGCCTGCCCTGTGCGAAGGGGAAAATTACTGTCTGGCCCAGAGCAATGGCTTTGTGATGACTGCATTGTGTTCTGGTGCTCTGTGTTTGTACCAAACTGGTTCACTGCCAGGTTACTTATGGCTTATCCAAGCGCTCAGTACAAAGAATGTTAAAAGAAAAACTATTTTTGTTTTCCGCGAATTCCTCCAGCTGCGAGAATTCAAACCGCTGCCCGAGTGGCTGTATCCTCCCTCTGCAGACCTGTTTTCACCAGGTAGGGCAGAACTAATGTGTTACTGTGTGAACCGACGGGGGTGTGTGCGTGTAAGAGCACATTTACTTTGAGGAGATGTGGCGTGAGACCTGAAAGGGAAATGCCTCCCTGTTACTCCCCTGGAGGTGATGGCTTGCTTCTTGGAGAAAATCCATCTCCTGGAGCACCAGGCTTTGCATAATTGGCAAGTCCAGAGTGGGCTGGTCATAGCTATAACTGTGCTGACCCTGCAGCATTTTTCCTCAGCTCTTTCTTGTGAGGAGGCCTCATCTCACTCCTGCAGGACCCTCGGTGTTGCAGGTGTGCAAGTTGTTGTTCCCCGTGGCCGTCTTCTGAGGCTGGGGAGGAGATTTGGTGGCTGTGCTGGGGAGCATGGTGCTGGTGCTCAGCAGGCCATCCCCTAGATTAGAGGGGAGCAGTGAGGATGTTTGAGGTGCAAGGACGTGCACGTGGGCAGAGGCACCCATGGAGCACCAGACCTGCTGAGCCTGCCCCGTGCAGTAAGGCTGCTACCTTCCTGAAGCTCAAGGCCTTCTGTGCAGCGCTGTGAATGACCGAACAGGCCTCAGATTTCAGTACTTCTGCTGTTTGGTGGCATATATCGTCTGTCTCAAGGGCTACGGCCACGCTCGAAGCTTAGGAAAGGCTCATAGGTCACTGTTGTGCCAGCAGAATCCCACAAAGGGCAATTCAGTGAAGGGTTTCCTATTCCTTCCCCTCAGCCATGTCCCTGTCGGCCTGCCCAAACACGCGCGGACACTTAGCTGATTGGCAAGGACCTTGGGGGTTTCTTGAGCACTGAGCAGGATAATCAGATAGATTGTGGGATACATCTGCTTGATCCTATTTCTTATGATTACGTGGTGGGGAACAAGCCTTAATGAGCCTTGGCCTTTCCTGTCTCCTCTGTAAATCTGTTTGACTCAATTGAGCTCTCTTTGTGTGAGACATCTCTCTTTGTGCTTGGAGATGGAAGCATCTACCTCTGAAGCTGGCTGTGCTTTGAGCTGGGGTGTGGATTAGCTGACCTCCAGAGATCCCTGCCAACTTTTTTTTTTTCCCTCTCTTTTTTTGTGTTTGCAGATAGTGTAATTGTGGTCCTAACCCCTTCCTAGCAGTGCTGGCAGCGAAGGGGATTTTAGCACCAGTTCACAGCAGCATCACAGCTGTTTCTGTGCAACAGAGGAAATGCTGCTTTTGGGTTAACCACCTTGCTCTAACATACTCCCTGGTCCCGGGAAGCTGCCTCCCATGTGCTGGAACAATGCTTGAGCAATGCTCCTGCTTCACTGCATGCTCAGCAGAGCATCCCTCGGGAACACCCATACCTCACCTCGGGGTGCAGGCGGTCTCCATCACTCATAGCAGAGAGCACCACAGTCCTGTCCTCCAACTGGTCCCAAATAAGCTGATAGTAGGAAATCAAAAGCCCGAAAGAACAGAGATGACTGTGGCGGTGGGGTTGTTAATTCTAACAATAAATCTGTTCAGCAAAGCAGGGAGAAGTTTCCTTTGAACCACTGTACCACACACTGCCCTGAAACACCCTATGGAAAGGCATTTGTTCTGCTAGGCACACGTGCGGGTCCAGTATAGTAGCTTTTCTCACTTTGTTCAGAGGTAAACAAATAAAATGGATCCTTAAACCATAATACGTTTGTAATACCTTTTTGTCTTAGAATTTCCCAGCAGATAGTGGCAAGTAGCTGTAAGCCTTTTGCCCGTGGAAGCATTTAGGAGAAGAGCTAGTCCTGCAGGTGCAAAGGGGAGAGGTGTTCTTTGAACTTGAACTGGACAGGAGGTGGTGGAGGTTGGTGATGAAGAAAAACAGAGTATGAGGATTTCAGGTGGCTGAGGGAGTAGGAGCTCCACAGGGAAGAATGATAGATTTCAGAAACAATTTTTTCCCAAATGTTTCATTAGATCTGGCAATTATTTTTCCTGTGATTGTTTGCTGCAGGTTTTAAATGTGAAGAATTGCATGTGTGTAATGGAGGATAAAGTTCCCAAAGTTTATTTATATTTTTTCTCTGCACTGAAGCACTTCCCTCCCTCACAGTGCTTTATTTTATCTCGTGGGATTTTTTTTTCCTTCTCCCAGTAAGAGAAGTGCCTAGGTCATGCCAGAGCCATTATAAGCAGCGTGTAGCATCCAGAGGCGAGTGATGGATGATCCATTTTCCGGAGGACACCAGCACAAAGCACTGTTGTCCCTGCAGAGCATCACGTCTGTCTTCTGGGGTGCCATAAATCCTTTAGCAAGGTGCTTCTTGGCAAGCTTTCCAAGACATGGGATGCAATATGTGCAACTGCAGCTGCTGAGGAGCGGAACGATTTTCCTCATGCTGCTCTTTCCACAGAGGTCATGACTTGGGAACCCACACTTTGTAAAGTTACTCCAAGCCATAGACATGAGTGAGTGTGGGGCAACAGGGCTGAGTCGTTAGTGGCTCTTTGAGTGTGGTATTTACATGCCCAAGCATCCGGCTTTTGTGCACAGCCACTTCTGTCCTTGGTTTGTATCCTGTCGGTGAGGCTTTTGTGTTGCAGCAGCGTTGGGGGTGTTTTATTTGAGTGTGTGGTTTCTGGGTTTGTCTGTCCTTTTCTGAACAGACAGCAATGAGGGCTGAAGCTGACTCTTGGGCACACAGTGTGATCCTTGGTGATTCATGGCCCCCTACATCTGCAATTAGGCCTTGAACAGAAACTTTCCATGCGTGGCCACAGTAGAGAATCTGCTCTTTCTGTTTAACTCGTAGAAGGAAAAATGTCTTTTTTTGTCTTTTTTACTAGCTATGAAGGTCTACCTTAAATTAAGTAAACTGTTCCCTGAGGGAGAAAGTGTCCAGGTACAGACTGTTCACAAAGGAAATATTCAAAGTGTCTACTGAGCTCCTAAAGTGTTTGCTTTAAAGTATAAGAGCCAGAGTGATAAATAGAGTATTTTCTTATTTGAAAGTAAAAAAAATACCTCTTGCAGGTGGCAGCAAATACACGGACTTTCTTCAGGCTGTATCCTGCAGCCCGTTAGGTGCAGAGGCAAGGAGCAGAGCTGTCGGGAAGCCGGCCGCTTGCACAGATCCCTCTGTTCCTAGCACATGGAGTGTGCGGGCCTGGGGGTGGCACCCGGCCCACTGCCTACACGCTGCTGGCACTGGCACAGGAATTTGAGTCTACAGCAACTTGAATGCTGCTGATTTTTATGTGATTTAGGGTAAGAGCCCTGCTAATCTGGACTTCAGTAGTGGAGGATCCGTGATCCTTGATCTTACGGGGGTTATTTCTGTGGTACAACCTTGCCAGTTCCACTTGTGAACCACTCCCAAGAGAAGCAGAGCTGCTCTGTGATCTAGTCATGACAGTGCCTCACTTGCCATGGGCTCTTGTGATGCTCAAACTGAATTTCTCTGATGTCAGAGAACTGAACTAATGCCATCGTATTCCTGGCTTGGTAGGTCCTGAATGAAGATACGTGATTTTTTGTTTTTCCCCTCACTGACTGTGAAAGCTCCCTACAAATGTGGTTTACCTTTTGTCACGCATGACTGCCAGTAAATGTACCAGTGCAGCACTCCCCAGCAAAATCTTGTCTTTGGCTGTGCCTTCTTGGTTCCTCTGAAGATCAAGATGCAGCTTCCCATGTCCTTCTTTATTACTGCTGGGAAAGTGGAGGAGAAAGAAAGAACTGGGGAAGATGCTCAGGCTTGGTTTTCTGTGGGTATGCAAAAAATGCTGGTGGATGGTAGCAGTGTTCTGAAGGCCTTTGTTTCTCTTTCAGAACAAAATAGTTCAATGTGCTATTTTTATTGTTCCTGTTTCTCTTTGCCATGCAGTATTTCCAGGAACACAGCGTTTATTTGGAAGATATTTTTTGTCACTGAAATTGTGTCACTTCAGTCTGTGAAGGAGGGGTTTCACCATCCCGGCTTATCCAAGGAGGGAGGAGTGGGTGCACTAAGCTTTTCTGCACCCATCAGAGCGCAGTGAAACACCGAGGTTACAGAACCATCTATAGGTGCAAGGAATGAAGAGTGATGCTGTCATTTGTGCTGTCAGATGAATTTCGTTCTTTGAGGAAAAAGCCATAGGAAAAAAAAAAAAAGTTTTGCTGGCTGAAGAGCAGAGTTTATTGCTGCAGTGAAACAAGGTATTTACCCATCCAGGCTGGCTTGTCACTGAAAGCTCAGACCAACGACTTGCAAAACTGCATGAAGTGTGCTGCTGTCTGGCAGTACAGAGCCGAGCTCAGACTCATGGGAATGTGTCCTTCATTCCTCCGGGAAGTGCTGGAGGCTCATGTTGAGGAAAGGAGCATGGAGAGTGCTGGCTGCAGCAAAGAAAGAGCATCGCTGGAGCTTGGCTTTGAGAAAGCTCCAGTGCCCCCTCACTGTCTGCCCTGGCTCCCTTCAGCTGAAGGGAGATAGCTGCCGTTCTCCCTCACTAGGACTGTCAGCTTGGATGAAAGCACTTCTGCTTCTCAGCTGAGCAGTCATGACCTGGAAATTGTTGAGGAACCATTAACATGCAACCCCACCTTGCTGCTTTTACTGAGTCATTTTTGTATTTCTGAAGGAGAAAAACAAACAAAACAAACAAAACAAACAAACAAAAAAAAAACAAACACACAGAAAAAAGGGGGGGGGACATGACTGACCCAGCTCCTTAAATAGCATCATTTATACATGGAAGCTGCTTGAATCCCCCCTGTCACATAAATTACCATCTCTGAACTTGGCTGTCAGGAAGCATGCTCATGAGCTGACATCCATGGGGGGTGGCAGTGGAAGGGGATCGGTTTCATGGAAAGCAGGAGGAATTCAACGGTTCAGTGAATACACTTGTCCTTACGTTACCTCAAGCAGCGAGGGCATCTCGGTCCTGCCACAGGCAAGCTCTGCCGTGACCTTCGCTCATGACACTGCCCTTGTCCTGGTCCCTTCGGTAGCTGCAGGACTGGGTCTGATGCCTGGAGCAAGCCCCTGTCCTGCTTCATTTCAGGCAATTAGCGCCTGGCCCAGCAAGAGGCCCTGGAGCAGGGGCTTTAGGGTTATTGTTTCCTTAAAGGGATAAAAAAAACACTGGACTTTCTCTCTTTTGCTGCTTTTTTTTTTTTTTTTTTTTTTTTTTTTTTCAGTTTTGCTGCTGCTGCAGTTGCAACTAGATCAGTCCATCTGGTAGTGAAGGAGCTGAGCCCTGCCAGACAAATCTGGCTTGCTGAGCAGCAGCGCTGGGAAGGGTTCAAAAGGCAGCACCTACCCTTTGTTGTATTTCCTGCAAGCTAACGAAACCAGTGTTTTGTGGAGCTACTTTGTAACCTTGTTATGTTGGTTTTGGCATGGATGCTTTTATTCCTCCTGTTTGAAGTAAGTGGGAGAACAAAGTGACTAAAATGCCAATTCCAAAAACAGGGTAATGCGGAGTTGTAGAGATGTATCGTGGTGAGAATGGTTGCAATTGTTTGCTGCCAGGAGTTGAAACGCAGAGAAGTGAAACTTTAGAGCATCAGGGGTGGGTTTCTGTCAGATGTTTTTATCTTCTGGCAGTCTGCACGGAGTCTCACTGCGGTGTTACGAAGCCTCTGTGTGATGTCAGCCTAGAAAGCACACGTTTTAGGCTTTCCCCGTGGCCACATGGAGAGGGAATTTGCAATAATCCAAACATTGACAGAACTGTATTTGTTGACTTGCAGAAAATCCTAGCTCGTACTCCTCTGGGCTGCAGTCACATAAGCCTGAACACGATGACTTCTGTCTGCGCTTGCTCCTCTCCCGGCCTCAATAAACCTGGGGACCAGATTCATTTATTTAGGCCCCAATTCAGCAAAGCACTTAAGTACAGGCTTCAGCTCTCTCCTTTCCCGTCAGCCTGTCGGTGTGCTCGGAGTGAAGCGTGTGCGCTCTCCTGAGCCCATAACAAGCGAGCGAGCTGGGGCAGCGTGCGCCTCGCCTGTGCTTTGCCCTTTGTCAAGCAGGCAGCAAAACTGATGCCCTGGTATTAACATAATTTATTTAACTCCCCCAGTACAGGAGCCTTTGTGCTAGGGTCTGGGATGGTAGCCTGCCCGCCTGCAGAGAGGTGGGTGGTTCCTGTGGCACCGAGTATTCATTGTGTCCTGCTCTGGCCTGTTGAGCACACCACTGTGCTCTTCTGCAGGGCGTGGGGCAGGGGTCCCCTTTCTGTTTCTATCAGTAGAACATCAACAAATGTTTCTTCATAGTTTTTTTTTTTTTCATAATGGTTTTAAGAGAAAACATCAGTCGTGTCACGTGTATCTGAGTGTTTTGGTCTCTGTAGCTCAGCGTTTCCTGGGATTCACGTGACTTACCTTCCATTAACGTGCTTCTCTTCGTCGGGAGGATTCTCAGAACAGCTTACTGCATGCGAGTGCCTGTGAAGCCCGTGGGTGCACACGTGTGTTCCTGAGCTACATGGGCAGGCGACAGCAAGATGAACGTTTCCTTTGTTGTGGTCTTAGGGATTTCTCAAGGTGAAAGGGCTGGGAAGTGGCAGTTGCTCTGCTGCCTGTACACCTGGCTGTAGCTGTGTGAAGTTCAGACCCTCACTTCTCCAGGAGTGTGAAGGTGCAGAATAGGCAGCTCATCCACAAGATTTCAGTCTGCTCAGAACAGCTCCTGAGAGCATTCCTTCTAATCCCCACCCATATTTGACCTGTTCTAGCTCGTTTTGAAGAGCTGCACCCAGCCTGTCCCTAGCTCTCTGCAGAAAGGTTTCTGCGCAGCTTTTCCTGCATACTGAGCTCATTTGAACTGGGAGCCCAGAAATCAGCAAGTGGGATTCATGTATAGATTTGCCCCACTCGCAAAATCATAATTGATTGAGAGCATCTCTGTTTCTTACGAAACCCAGAAGACATGAGCGTGGCTAGATATGTTTTTTTTTTTTTTTTTCTTTTGCTTTGAAGTTTAAAACATGCCTAGCAAATCTGATCTTTGCAGTCTGTTCCCCACCTGATGTGCAAAAATGCAGAGGTCTTTCCAGAAGCATGGGTTCGCTGAATCTTTGTGCTGAAGGTGCCATCCTGAACGCAGAAATCTGGGCAGTTTCTGTTATGAACTTGGCTTCAATTAGCCTAGAAAATACTTGTAATATAGGTTTAGCAAATGTTGTTTTTAATGTGAAATAATTCAATCCATGAATCAAACAGCCTCCCTGCCCCACCCCCTGCAGCTGATGACAGCATCTTCCCACACTCCTTCCTTGGTAGCATTGTTTGACTGTTCCAGCTCCAGTAGGTTTCAGTTACCAATCAGCGTAATTGCAATAACACACCAATAATAAGAGGAATTTAAGCTTCCTTTTCTTGTAGTTGAAGGCTCTTGTGCAGAAGTTTGAAGTCTTAATAGCAGTCACACGAGCAACATGCTGCACCCATTAAGTGTCTGCAAGAGGGAACGGCAGCACGTTAGAATGATAAAGGGCTGGATTTGGGGGACTCAGAAACAGCCCAGTCCTATCAGATGGCGTCGGTACATGAAATATGAGAATGGAAAACTCTAAGGATGGCTTAACATTTTAATGGATGGCAAGGACACCCTGAACAGAGATGTTCTGGGAATTGCTTGCAAGTTGCTGGGACTGGAGTAATTAGAGTTGTCTTTAGTCTCACAGAAAAGCATGGCTGTGAGCAACGAGTTAATATTTTCCCCTTGCATGTGGCTCAGGTTTCCCTGTCAGGTTTGCTATGTGTTTTTGCAGGTTCCAAATTTGTGAATCGGTAGTTTCTGCTCAGGTGACATCCCAGACCGCTGCTGCAGCCAGCAACGGGTTAAGCACAACACCTTAGAGCAGTTGGAGGGCTGAGCTGTGGCAGCTCCTTCTGCTTTGTATACAAGAGAGCCACCGGCTGCTCTTCCTGCCAGCACGCTTCCTACAGAAGGGGGAAGGAGGGGGGAAGATTAATGGAAAAAATACACATATCAAGAAAGACCCAACAGCGAAATACCCCTCCTTTGTCTGGAAGGGCTGCCCGCTGGTGCCGCTCCCGGCCGGCTGCCTGCTGGCGGAGGCTCGCAGGCAGTTGTGGGGTCGCAGCCACGGGTGTCGGGGTGTGGGGTGCCCAGTGGGGTCTCTGGGTGGGTGTGTGGGTGTGCGGGTGGTGGCACAGCGGGGCTGGCAGCAGCCGGCGGTGCCCAATGCCCGACGCCGAGCTGCGTCCCCGGTAGTGCCGGAGGCCGGCGGCGTCAGAGCGAGGCATTTTCTGTGCAGTGGGCACAAAAATGAACGTCTGCCAGAAGAGATCGATGTGAAACATTCTCTTTTATTGGGTGGCTGCCCAGCCCTTCTGCTGCAACAGTAAATCCAATTGGTTGCTTCCTCCTACCATGCGCAGCTTCATGTGGGAAATGCCCTTTTTATCTACAATGGCTGACTGCACTGTGCCGCACTGTCAGTGTCTGGGGAGCCCCTCTCCAGCGAGTACGGCTGCTGCTCACAGCTCGAGTTCGGAAAGGGGGCGATTGTCTTGTTGTAGCTGATTCTATTTCTCTTTTTCCTGCAGGTTGCTGAAAAGTGCCTTTCCTGAAGCCACCGCTGCTTGGATTTCTGTCTAGGGCTGCCTCTCTCTTCCCCCTTTGCCCCCCTTTCTTTTTAATTTGGCGTTGCTTGCAGTTCATACCCTGACGGCAACTCATCCATCCTCTTCCTTTTTTTTTTTTTTTTTTTTTTTTGCTCCCCATTTACACACAGTTTGCTCAGCCATTTTTCTTCCCCGAGTATGTAGCAAATATTTTAAAAAAGGAAAAAAAAAAATCTAACATCCTTCTGCTTGTTTTGATGCTCGTGAACCGTAATTTTTAGAAGCAAGAAAAAGAAGGAAAAAAAAAAGTTTTCCCCCTAAGGACCGAGACCATTCCACAAACTGAAGTGCTGCCAGCAGCATATGCTTTTTGCAAGAATAATTGAAACCATTAACTGGAGAGCACAGAATTCTTTTGAAAGTCTGCCAGTTATTTTCAAGTAACTTAGGCAGTGGCACAAAATATAACACTTATATTTTAACTTCTACAATTGCACTTTTAGGAGCTGGCCTCTAATTTGATTTTCAGTTATTCTGATAAGATTTCTATTTTATGATTGGCTTTATGTTTAATTCTTGTTTAAACAAACACGATTTGACTTAAATGAAAACCTAAGTGCTGATGAATAGGAGTTCTACCAAAGCAACAAGTTAGTTATTTCTTCACATTTAACTTGAATTCACTTTTTTACCCTTTTTTTAAAAAAAAAGAAAAAAAAGATCAGCAGTAAATATTGCCCTAAAGAAGGGTGTGATTGCTTGCATTTTAATTTTTGTTTTTAATATGGCTGTAAACGTTTCCCTGGTTCGTGATACAAAATGGCTGACATTAGAAGTGTGTCGAGAGTTTCAGAGAGGTACTTGTTCTCGGTCTGATGCAGAGTGCAAGTTCGCCCACCCGTCACGGAGTTGCCATGTGGAAAATGGTCGAGTTATTGCCTGCTTTGACTCCCTAAAGGTGAGGACTGTCTAACACATGCATTACCTAAGCTCACTTGCTTTCCTTCTCTTCTGAATCACTCGGCGTGCTGGGGTATGAGATATACAGAACAACTGGTTTTTGTTCCGTTTCTGCGGAGAGGTTGCTGTTGGTGTGGGATGTAACTCCCAAAATCTAGGTTAGGCAGGAGTCTGCTTTTCCTTTGTTCAGTCTCATTCAAAAATTGAAAGTTTCAGACAGCTTTTTGTTTAGAAATCATAGTGATAGTAGAAATAAGTGATGGGGGGGAGACTCTGCAGCAGTTCTGTTTTGATTGAGTCTGACATCAGGTGCAATTGCATGAAGTGTCAGAGATCACAGGGGGAGAGAGAAAGAAAAAGAGGATTTTATCCAGAGCATTTTCTGATTTCTACCTCAGGTCTGATACAGCTCTCACTAAAATGGAGAATTCATGTGGGCAGCAAATGCAACTGAAATGAGAAAAGTAGAGAACTGAAACCCAGTGCTTTAATTTGTGTCCAGAGCACATTGGCTATGTATTCAGTGCAGGGATCTGAAATGTGCTTTTAATGAGCAGAAATAAAAGCAGCATTTTAAGATAATGAATCAGCTTTATGTGTATTTCCTGGAGACGGAGTTGCAGTTGCACTCTACCACTGTCCTGTAGATGAGGAACAGGCAAAATATTTGGAGAGTGGTGTTCACAGGGAAAAAATGGTTGTTGGGAAAATGCATTCTGCAAGGGATATAAAAACACAATTGTTCCGCTAGTATTGTCTAAGTTAGAGCTGAACCTTTTTGCTAGTGATCATCTTTGTAAAGTCAATTTTGCAGGGAGTAAATGGTTCTTGGTTGCTTGTTGCTGTCAGAGTTCCAGGGGTAACTTTCAAAACTTCTGAAATACTCAGATTCTGAGTTAGGGTGGGTTGACAGGGGACGTGAGCATCTCTGGGTCACTTCACTGGAGGTCTCTGGAAAGGAACTTTTTTTTTTCCCTCTCTCCTGAAAGTGGGGCCCCTCAAAGGTGTTTTAACTAGGATGATAAAAACCTTGAGATGTCATGGATAAGTGATTGCTTTCGAGAACTCTTGACATTGTGTTTAATGTTTTGATTTGAGTAATTAACCTGTTTGAATATCTAAAAGGAATCTGGTAAATTTTATAAGCTGAAAAGTTTTCACTTGAACTTCAACTGTTGCTTGAAAAGCTTTGGGTTTATTTTTATGAGCACAATGACTAACAGAACTGGTGGAATTATGTATGTGCAGGTTCAGACCAGGACTGGATCTGGTCTAACATGGGCTTACCCATTTTATTACTGTTTGTGGCTTCTTCATATTTTCACTTCTGTTCCCTTTTACCAAGAAGTTCAAGCTTCCTATTTGCATTTGGTTTTGCTCTTTTTAATCTGAGCGTATACAATGACTTAGTTGTACAGTGACTTTCAAATGTTCATTTACATTGCTGGCCTGCTGACAGTAAGAGACAGAAATATTCTTTATCAGAGGGGGGGGAAGTAATGTTCTTTATGCCCTTGAAACTTCTTGAATTGTAGCCAGTGGCAGTGCAGATATTTTGAATGAAGAGATTAATATGTTTACGTTTTATAGCATTCATTTGTGAACTGAAAGGAGTGCTGTAATGCCATGTAAGATTACCATGTCTTTTGCAGCACCTGCCCAATGCTTGCAGCTTTCTGAGGGGGGCATCCACTGCGCAGCCACCCCTCTTGGCACTGAGCTACTCTGACAGCAGTGCCCAGTGCGTGACGATTCCCCGCGTGCCCTGGTTGCAGCACAGTGTTTGTAACGTGCCCAGGCTCTCTGTGCTGGGCCTTCCTCTTCCTCTGCACAGCTCAGGCCGTGGGATGTGCAGGACACATGTATTCACAGCACAGGTTCAAATCCCTGCTGCTGGCAAGAGCATGCACTTCTCCCGCATCAGCACTGAGGAATGTGATGGGGAACACCATGTTGAAAAAGGGGAAAAAGAAAAAAGAAAAAAAAAAAAAGTATTGGCTCTATTGGTATGGTCTTGGTATGTCTCTACAGCTCAGCTTGTTTCCTCTGTAACTGGCTGTTAATAATGTTCTCATTGCAGTTTTCTCCTGACACAGTAGCAGATGCCCAATATGTGCTAGTTATGTGGCCTGAATTTTCATGGGAACAGGTTTTCCAGATTTTTCAGGCTTCCGATAGCCCTGCGGAGGGCCAGCAGCTCTGCCTCCCAGGAATTACAGCTGGCGGAGAGCAGACTGTTCAGCACGTGGCCAGGGGTTGGGGGGGGCTAGTTCTGCACCCCTCTCCTCACCCAAGGAGTGAGCCACAGCCCTTCCTTCCCCAGCCCCACAGCTCCTCTGTGTAACCCCGTGGGTCCAGGTGCCCTTGTTGGGCAGAGCCTGGTTCTGCCATCCCCTGAAGGGTGCAGCTCCCAACCCTGCTTTCCCAGCCGTCGTGGCAGGCTAACAAGGGTGGGTAGGTGGATGTGTGAGCGCACACCGCACATTTCCCAGCGGAGATAACCGCCCTGGTGACTAACCACCCGAACAATAGCCTTTCTGTTCTTGGGCCTTGCGAGCCCAGCTCCAGCCCTGTTTGCAATGGTATCGAGGGGCTTGTGGTCATAACAGTGGCCTCCCTTACCGGTGGCAAGGGCAGCGTTACGCACGCATCCAGAGCTGTAACCACCTCTGCTGTCTGGGTGCATAACTATTCTCTGTCAGTGGCTGCGATGTGTGGAAGTTCATCTTTGTCTTTCACCATGCTGCTGCTTGCTGGGGAGGAGGTTTTCAGTCCTCCAGCCCACCCTAGGCTTGGCCCAGCGTTGTACTGAGGTCCCCCTGTTAATGCTGTTGCATTCTCAGACCTGTTACAGGGAGGTTTTCCCTGCCCGTCCTGTGCACATCTTTGTGTGCTCAATTGCTCTTCCCCTCTGACAGCTGTTAAACACCAACCCTCTCCTCTCCGGCGGAGGGCTTTATGACTGCTTAGTGCTCTTTTCATCTTTTCACGCCCTGCATTAGCCGAACATCTGTGTTGCTTTATTGGAGACAGGATATAAGATGCTTGCTGCTAATAAGTTTTCCCGTTGTCTTGCAGTCGCCCAGGGCTTTGTTCAGAGGTTGCTTATCTGCATCCATTGTGTAGTGCCGTTGCTTGTTTTTTCTCACAGACCTCTTAAGCCTGAACAATGCGTTCATACAGGAACTTCTGATAACCCAGCATACAATGGTTTCACCTCACTGGTCAGGTCACGCACAGCATCTATGCGCTTGCTGCACCTTTTTTATTTTTTCCTTCCCCAGCCTCGCACAGCAGTTCTGCTTCTGTCACAGTGGTAAGAGCAGCAGTGCTTCCAGAAGTAGTCAGAATGCTTTGGTGTCTGTTGGCTCACATGTGAGGGTGTGCTACCTGTAAGCACGTAAAAAAAAAAAAAAAAAGGACTCTTGGTGAGGTAATGCAGGGGCTTCATCGATTCTGCGGTGGGATGCACCAGCATACACTCCGTAGGAGTGATGTGTAGTTGTGAAAAGCTTTGGTCACGAAATATTTGGGTCTTGATTAGGTTGTAAGTGCAGGGCTGGATCTTGTCCTGGAACTGTGGTTCTTCGAAGGGGGAGTTTGCACATTTGTAGGCAACAGAAGGAACCTTTCTCAAGCAGATTGATACGAAATTTAAAAATAGTTCCTGTGAGAAAGCTGTTCACAGATTTGAATGAGATGCCAAGAGATCTCTCACTCTCTACTCATGCTTCCCCCCCTCATTAGTCTTTAGGAACAGTGTTATTAGTTTGCCTGAATGGAAGGACAAGTCTGCCCTGCTTGGTGAGGGGCAGCTCAGGGGTACCCAGTCCAGCTGCAGCCATGCCAGCCCTGTTCCAGAGGGGACCACAGAGGCAGGTGGGCAGTGGCCAAAGCCCTGCAGTACCCCCTGGGCAGGTCTCACGAGGACACTCAGACATCACTTAACAGTGTCACTGAAGAAGAAAGATGTGGTCTTTGTGAGGTGCCCTTCACGTGCAGGGATGTCAGTACAGACAACAGCAGGCTCATTTCAGAACAATGCCATCAGCTCATCCTTTTCCAGAGGGAAGACCTTGCCGCCACCTCCCCCCCCAGCTGCTAGTTGGTGAGGTGGTGTGAAGTCCGTTATGTTTCACTAAGGAACGTTTGTTTAAGAAGCTATAAAGTAGAAAATAACATTTGAGCAAAGGAGAAGACTGTACTGTCATCGCTGTAAACTGAGATGCCCTTTGTGTTCATTCATCAGCTTTTCTCCCAGGCTCAGTATGCCCTGGCCCATGCATAGCTGGTGTTTTTTATAAGGGTCAGGACATGGTTTGCTGGCTCATGGCAATTCCTACAAAGGCTTGTCGTGGCACTGTGGTGGGCTGTCTGCGAGTGCTCATAGAGTCATTAACCTTCCTATTCAGATGGGATCAGGCAGCCGCGGTATGAGTCTGTCTGATTCTTAATTCACTGGCCAGCAAATTGTTAGTTGTATTCTTCAGTTTCTAAGGATGTCAGGAAGAAAAAGAAAAAAAAAAAGTTCACTTGAAACACAAATTGATAAGCAGTAAGCTGATAGAGAGAGCATTAGTAGACAGTGAGGAGGTATTTAAAGAATATGTGGGTAATACACGCCAGGTGTTCAAAGAAGCTTTAATTTATATTGCTCATAGTTTGGGTATCTGTATCGTGACCTCATGGTTTAAAAAAATACAAGCCTAACTTTGTGTTGTTTTTCTTTTTTTTTTTTAATTTTGTTTGAATTTGCTTTATAAATAGGTGTTTCCATATGCAAATTAAAGTTTTGAAGAGCACTTCAAAAGACAAAAGACTGTGTGGTGAAAATTTTAGGGTTATGAATTTTGACTTTAGGAGATCAGATTTAAAAATACTCATAAAGCTACTGGGTGTTTCAATGAAGTTCTAAAGAGAAGTTATCTGTGAACATGCATAAAATCAGTAATGTAGTTTTATTTAAATCCTCTGTTCTCTAAAAGAGGTCACTATCTGGTAATCGTATGCAAAGTCCCACAGCAACCTGAAAAGCTGACTGTGTTTAGGCCTGACACTGGAGTACCTGAGGTTGTTCCTTACAGGTTTCATGCTGATTGGTACTTGTTTTTTGCCGACTTCATCAGAACTATTTCTGATTGTTACTGATTTGCAGTCAAATCTTTTCAACTTAAATAAACTACAAACTGGCAAACAACTGAAAACACCCACTAAACTTAGCATATGGTTACACTCTTACAGAGGAAGAAAGAAAACAAAGCCATAGAGATATTTTTGGAGAGACCCTGACTATATCTGAGCTCAACATAATGAAGGTGCAAATAAGTCAGGTGAACAACTTTAAGCCAAGTTACCTTTGTGAGAAACCTTTCCTTCCCATCAGTTAAGTCACTTACCTGCATAGTGGCAGCTTTTGATGATAAGACATATTTGCAGCAGCACGCTGTTGACAGTCAGTGTCTCGTCTGGATGATTGCAAGTCTTATGGCACGCTTTAAGTTTATTTTTTTTCTAGTGAATCAAATATCTGGAAAAGGGAGAAATGTATTTAGACTAAGTTTTTATTTATAGGAACTGTTGTGAATGTATTTCTCTCAAAATAGTCACTTCTGTGTGAAGTACCACTTTGGTTTTGACAGCAGAACCTGACAGGTGTGTGCTGGTGAATCTGGCTTTGGTGGTTTAAAAGGATGCTGTCTTGAGCTGTCCTCTTGCTGCTCTGTCATAGGTTGAACATCTGAGATGAAATCCCCTTGGTCCCAGCTTTTTGTTAAGGTGCTGGATGGGGAACTTAAAGCAACTGGAAACAGACCTGTGTTACCTGCTGACTCTGCAGAACAGTAACAGACAGCAAGGGGCAGGAAGGTATTATTCATTGCAGCTATTTGCAAAGATGTAAGGCAGAGCCTTTGGCAGGAATCTCTTTTCTGTGCTTTATAGCAAGCAGGTGATTTTGAGGCATACTGTAGAGGGAGAAGGGGTTAGCCCTGTCCTTATCTCCACTGGGTCTTTCTGCAGCTGAGCAGCCTCAGCAGGGAATGCTTTATCTTGGCCTTTATGTTTCCAAGGATATGTGGCTTGTAAAAACCTGGTGTTGTTCAAGGATAACATGACAAAGACAAGATGTCCATAGATTTCCTTGTGCGTAGTCTAGTTTTGGTGCTACGCTGGAGCAGTGTTCCCTTCTTAGCTCATTGCTAGAAGAGCCGAGGAAATATTGGGAGCATCAAGTAGCTCTGATGGAAACTGAGAAGTGAGACCCCATCCCAGTGTAGAAGGCTTCTTGGGGATTCCTGGAGATTCATACTTTCTTAACTGATAAGGTTGGGGTGACTTCTTCCTGAAAGTGTTGGTCCCGGTATGCCAAATTGGCCTGAATGGCCTCAGACTCTTATACCTGTGGAGGGTAGATTTTGGGTGCTTGCTTTCCCAGGAATTCATGTGCTTTGTAGTGGGTGCTTGGCAAGCTTGGTGTTATGCTGGGATTTAACTCGTCAGGGAGATGCTGAGCAGATCTGTGTATGGCAGTGTACAGTTGCCTGAATTTGTGGTGCTGCTCTCACGTGTGGTGTCCTTGGGTCAGGTTCAGAGAGTCTGGCAGAGGTGTGAGTGCAGACTTGCACTTGAGGGCTGGGCCCCTGAGGTGGTCTTGGTGCAAGAAGCCACACAAGACCTCTGTAGTTTTCTTTTAGGTACGTGATTTTTTTTTCTAAGTTTTCCTTGGGAGAGTTTCTCAGATATGTTTGCATTTTCCCTAGAACGCGTTGGATAGCAGAGCTGTGGCCACAAACTTGTTTTGAGACCACACTTTGGAGGCCAGCCTCTTAGGGGAGACAGGCCAAGCAAATTCAACAGCAGGATTTTCCTGCCAACCTCTCCTCTCCTCATCAGCCAGCCCTGGCAATGCAGGGCCTCTGCTGCTGTCTGCAGTTCAAAATGTCCCGATCTTGTCCCCGTGGCGTGAGCAAACCACTATCCCAAAAGGATAAAGCCAGCAGCATTTACATTATTAATATCAGCCAAGAGTAACCTTGGTTTTCTGGTTGGGAAGATGATGGTAAAGTGCTGACTGCTGCTCACAGTTGCCTAAAAAAGCAGGAGAGAAATTCTTTTGGGATGTGACTCTAAACCCTTCTGAGTTACGGCGTCCGCTTAAGCACATACATTTTGAAACCTTTTATGGGCATATTGCAGTGTTGCATGGGCCATGGCATGCCATCTCCTGCTCCTGAGTCTTACTTCCCTTTTTTAAGGGCAAAGCCCTCCAGACTGACGTTCCAGTTATGTGAAATACTTAAGTCTGACTTTAAGCAGTTTAGAATTACTGTGGAAAGCGAAGAACTCCTTGTGCTGAAGTGAGCTGTTGAATCAGGTTTTGAGAGAGGGAAAGCCCTTATCAGCCCTTATCAGCCCTTATCCAAGGGGAAGAACTGCCTGTAGTTTCCTCTCTTACCTTTGGTTTTCCAGTTCAGGAGAGCTTTCTTCACACATGCTCACAGTCCTGCCAGCTCTGCTCGGATGTGCAAGCACAAGCTCAGTGCCTGTGACCCAGTGCAAATGCAATGCCGTGCTTGGCAAGCCCCAGGGGTTGTCTCTGCACTGAAAGGAGTGAGATGGGGCTCTAAAACCTAGCTGGCAAGTTCTAGCAGCTTTTACATTTACCCTTGTGTGTCTGTGAGTCAGAGCCAGGAGCTGGCCAAGGGAGTGCAGAGGGGTTGGTTGTGCCTAAAGTGAGCTCTGGCATCTCGGTGTCCAATGTAATGTAACCTGCAGCATCGCTGGATCCACATGGGGAAGGAAGTTCAAGCCTTCCTTCGTCTAGCCCTGATCTGTAACAATAGCTGATGCTGGGATTCACATAGATGTCTCAAACCTGCAAGTCCCTACCCTAGTGGGGGTTGGGGCAAATGGGATCCTTGTAAATGTGGAGCCACGCTTGGGCATGGTGTCCCACCTTGCTGCTTCGTCAGCAAATCTACCCAGCTATTTCTCTTGATTGCATTAGCCTGATGAAGCTGGCTGCAGGGAAGAGGGTGGAAGATTCCTTCAAGGAGAATGGCACTGAACGAGCACATGGAGTTGGTGGATTTCTTCAGTAGTGTAGCATCAGTTTGATGTAATCCCTTTGCTGACAATTGCATTCTGCTGCTTGGTTCACTCATCTGAAAGAGGGTGCAGTAATGTGCATTTATGTAATTGAGATGTTTGGAAGCTTTCAAACAAATACAAACAAGATGTGCCAGGTTTTCTGGAGAGCCCATAGTCTGACATCTCCCACAGAACATTTAAATAAGTGGTTAGATTTCCAAGTGAGGAGCTGAGCTCTTTGAAAACCTGCCCCTATAAATATTGTTAAGCTGGTATTAAAATAAATGAATTTGAGGCACTTGGGTGAATGTTGCCCCCATACAAGCACAGTTTTCTTTATGGCTTATTAATGTTATTCTTAAAACTGCAGAGAACCATGCAGTGACCACTTGTCCCATTTAGTCTCTCCTACTGTGTCAAACGATGGCCTTTTGATTAAAGGAAAAAACAAGGATTTGGAAAAACAGCATTCGAAGTCTTGCTGTGATGCAGCCTGCCTTAAAAGTGTTGCAATGCCAGTCTCCGTGCCTAATTGCACTTCTTGACCTCTCAGAAGCAGTACAAAGAAAATGCCTTAGACTGAGTGGAGTTGAGCTACTGTAGTAACGAGACCCTGGGTGTCTTAGATGTCCTGACTGAGTAAGCATTTCAAAACCTGACTCTGTCTAAATGAATAGCTATCAAATGTGGTTAGTTCTGAAAACAAGACTGCCTGTTACTGAAAGCCCTCTCTCCTGGAACAGAAGGGGAAACATTCTGCTTAACTCTATCTAACGTGTTAAGGTGGTAAAATATTTTTACTGTCCATGCGACATAAAGTACATGGCACAAAAGGAGTGGTGATCTGTGCTCACGGGAGCCTTGGCACTTCTGACATCTGACTCTCTGAACATCTGCTCAGTGTCTGGCCTTGGTGTTGGCTTTCAGTGACTTGGTTACTCTGTCCCCGCCATCAGAAGAGTTGGAGGCTGTGATTCTGGACTGCTGGATTTTAACCTCTAGGTGTATTTTTGCTTCTGTCTGAAGCCAGCACCTTGGTGTGGCTCTGTGCTGTTTCCTGTGTTATGCTTGAGCTCCAAGCTGGAAAGCTGGGATCCAGAAGTGCCTTTCTGTAGCATTTAGATAAAACCGTGGGGAAGGTACATACTCCTGAAGGAGAAAATGGGCTTGCTGAGAAATGAGCGTACTCAAACCGAGCACACTTGCAATTCCCAAAGTTTGTAGCGAAATGTTATAGCAGATGGCCCGCTTACAACGTGGGATATTATTAGAACCATGATCAGTGCTAATAAGGTCATTGACAGTGGGGGAGGAGGTCGGTGTCTGACCTTGTTTGCAAGGTGGCAGCCTGTGCTCTAGGGGACAAGCTTTTCTCTTGCGGGAGTAGAATGTGAATACACGAAACAGGCCACTTCTGCATGCTTTAATGTGGCTGCAGAGGAGACAGAAACACCCACTGCCCAGCCCTGCACAACTGCTGTGGGGACACTGCCTGCTGTGACCCTTGGCTGAGGTGAGCTCGCAAAGAAAGCACCCTTAAAAAGTGGAGACAAATTCTGCTTACAGTAACAGTCCCAAGAATGGGAGCCCAGGATCAGTTTAGCTAGCTGGTCCTAGAGAATTAGTATATCAGAGGCATTGCCTGGTTCCCTGCTAACTGGTTAGTGGTGTGCACTGAGTTTTGTCATGCCTCTGTCCCCAGCACTCCCTCTGGGTGGGTCTGCATGGATCAAGTCTTCCTTTTCTAGGCACAGCCTCTCCATGTCAGCAAGTGCTGCTCCTCAGTGCATGGGGGAATTGGATCATCTCATAGCAGAGAGAAGGGAAAAGTAGCTCAGGTTTAGAAACATTACGACTTGAGCCTCCTGAACCTTCTTTGAGCCCAGCTGGAGAGTTGAATCCCCATTTGGGGTTAGCAAGGCTTAGCTGCCACTGTGATGGCTGGAGAGGGCTGGTGTGCATCACTGCTAGGCAGGAAGGTTTGAGGGAAAAGGCAGCTCTCATCCTCCCGGCTCCTCAGCGAAGCAGTGTCTTTTAAACGGATCAACTAGAGGCAGGCTTACCTGGGCACTACATTAACACAGCGTTTGCTTCTAGCTGGTCTCTTCTAAACTAGGTGTCAAAGTAAACCATGACAGACAGGAGTTTGGGGATCAGCTGGGTTGTGGTAGTGGTGCCCTTGTCCCTGCCCAGCAGTACATACACCAGGCTCTGATGAGGGTTTACGCCCTTAGGCCAGATGGTGATACTTTAACTCTATTTGTCTCCTTGCTTCTGCTTTGAATGAGCAGGTAGCTGCTGTGGTCAGATCTGTGTGCTTATGGAGAGAAAACAGCTCTGCCCTGCCTGCATGGCCCCACTGCATCGAGGGGCTGCAGAGAGAGCACGTGAAGTACCCATCTGCTTTTGCTGGGGTCAGGATTCGGCCAGGGCAGTGCAGCCACAGGAGGGTTGCAGTTAGCCTGCCTGAGAGCGCAGCCTCTATGTGACGGGGGTTCCTAAATCCTTATTATCCGCAGGGGCACGGCTGGCGCTGGGAACAATCACATGGAGATTAGGTCCTTAAAGAGCCCCTGCCACAACTGAGCAAAGTTTGAAAACAAAACCTCAGCGTGTAATCTCAACTGCACTGGCTGATCCTGCTGACCGGCGTGTCCTCCCATTGCTGGTAGTTACCGCAGGATCAGAGCGTGAGTTGAGCTTGCTTTCTGACCATTAAGTTCAGCCTGATTGTGCATGCTCCGTTTGTGCAGCACCGTGCCACGTGTGGTACTGGGGCTCTGCTCCTGGGGGTCCCTTTTTGTGGCACTGCGGGTACGGAGTGCTGGCTGGGCTCTGAGCTTGGCAGGAGGAAGCAAGAGCCTTGCTGGGGGAGGCATTTCAGCCTATGTAAAAATGCTTGAGTAGCCCAGACAGTAGGGAAGTGAAAGGAGGAAATGGAGATGAACCTTCAAGGAGGGCTTGGAAAGTCACGCAGATATGGCAGAGGTGACTTCGAGAGGTTTGAGGTCAACTGTAGGAAGTAAAGTGCTTTACTCCCTGTGAGGGAATCTTGTTGCATAAAACTGGATTTCTGAGGCACAGGCTTGTCTTCCGATGCCGTGTTGCTTCTTCCCAAACTCTGGAGTGGCAGGTGTTAAAAATGCATCTGGTGCTTTTTGCAGGAGTCCTCCCAAATCTCACTCCCATGTCACAAGACTTGCAGCCTTGTTCCAATGCCCAGTTTCTTCTCCTTTCTGCTCTGTATCATTCTCCCCTCTGGTTTATTTGTCCCTGAGCCTTCCTGCAGCTCTGCTGCCCTCTCCACCCCTGTCATTAGATGGTGGTGTCAGTGGGGACTGAACGAGGCAACCTGGGCAGTCTCCTCAGCCTCTCCCTCCTGCTGTTGCTTCTGTGGTCACTTTTTAGTTCAGTGCATCTGGTACACTTGCAGATAAGCAGTAATCATCACGGTTACCTCCCTGCAGACTTCGGCTCCCTGCTGTGTCAATCGTGTTGCCTGTAAAGCCCCCGTTGCATTCTGAGGTGTAGGAGCTGGAACAAGGCGAGCAGGCTGAGTGACTCAGAGGTGCTCAGAGCTGGGGAGCTGTCAGCTTGATGAAAGTAGGCCAGAGATGTCTGAAACGTTCATGGGGCCGGGAGAGGTGGATGGCAGGGGAAGGCGGTGGGGGCTGCTGCAGGCAGGGGGGAAATAGCTCCTGGGAGCTCCTGGGGCTGGCACATGGGGTGGAGAGGCTGGGCACAGGCACGCCAGCCTGAGTGGCACGGGCTGGCTGCCCACCGTGCTGTGGCAGGGGGTGGATTATCCAGCACTGCCTCCCCACCAGCTCTGTGTCACACTTCTGTCACCGGAGCCCACTCAAATGGTTTGTGAGCCACGGTTTGGAGCCTTTAGGAAAAAAAAAGTGCCTTGGGGGCTGAGAGGCAAATGGATGGGGTTGCTTTCAGCTGGCGATGCGGAGGTGGGGAGAGCACCGTGTCTATTGCTGGGAGGTAGGAGCTCAGCGCCCAGGGCCACGTGGCTGCAGCTCTGCAGCTGCAGCGAGGAGAGGCTCATCTGGAGGCTCGCTTCCAAGTGAATTGTCTGCCTGAGTTAGCAAGTCTTTGAGGAGGGAGCGCAGAAGTGGTCTCCTGCAGAGCCTGTGCGCACAACTTGCAGGCTGAATTCAATTGCCTGGATGTGAAATGCAATGGAGTCAGTCCTCCTGCGAGTCTCAGCAGAATCGTAACTGGATGCTTTCCCCCCTTGCTGTCACACAGCCTCATGGTTATGGAGGATCAGTAATTTGGAGATGATTCATAAAGAATGGTAGCAAGCAGTTCTATATTGTAGCTTCCTACAGTGCAGAGAGACATGGCAGAGAAGGGGGCTCTTCATGTGGCAGATCTGTGGTGTGACTGAGGCTGCTCCCAGCAATAGTGTTGTTTTTTTCCACCAAGTCTTGTGTATTGAGACTGTGAAAACTCTTCAGGCAAAGACCGTCTTGTTCTATGTTTGGGTAGTATTCAGAGCAGGACCCAGAGCTGTCTCATCGATGAGTATTTGTATTCCTACAGACAAAAATCCCCTGTTGTGGCCTTGTGTGATGTAGCGCAGAGTGGATTAAAAGGATTTTGATTGCTGTTGTTTTTGTGTTTTTCTGTGTGGGTTTTTTGGAGAGCCCAAGGTAATGTAAAATCTTTAGAAGCATTTACACAGAACGGAGCTAACGTTAGCTAGGATAAAAACACCAATGTAAATGATTTTTGGTGTCTTGTTTTCTTAGAGTTGGCACAAATCGACTTAAAGCGTCCTCTGAGTGTAACCCTGTCAGGAATAGCCCAGCAAGATAAAAAGTTTTAGTGCTATTCTTTAAATACTCCTCCTTTGTATCAGAGGTACTTACAGAAAAGTTTGCATGGGATTTCTGCCCAGGCTCTATCATAAGTCCATCTATCAGTTTAAACGAGTGAGAGCGTTTTTTCCAGCCGGGTGTTCACTGACGTAGGCACCGGTTGTGCTGCATTCCAGACTCGCTAATGACACTGGAGCTTCTTTGCAGCAGCTACTCCTCTCACGTGGCCAGCGAGGCTGCAGATGTCCTCAGGAAAGGTCACGCTGCCTTGCAGAAAAATCTTTCCTCACCCCATACGCTATGGGCCCGTCTTGCTTAAACACAAATTAATGTTTGCATCACAGCTGACTCTCATCCTGGCTCTACGTGATCAGGGCAGTGAAAGGTCTTTTTCTTGCTGTCCTTTTAAGAGAGGATTGTGCTGTGTCTGAAGGTCTCTCTTGTCGGTGGCAGCAGCAGAATACATGAGGTCGGGTGTCTGCCAGCTTATGTAAGGAAGTCATATTGTCAAGATAGCTTTTAAAGGCTGTTTTCTATTAGAAAGCGAATCTTTGCATTCCTTTGTGTCTGCAAAAGGCTGAATGGCAGGCAGGCTGTATTGTATGGGTGACTGGGACGAGGATAAGCAGCTCAGAGTGGAAGTTGAGGGCAGGAGTTTGGAAATTAGAGTGGTAATATGGAAAGGACAGAAAAAAGAAAAAAAAAGGTAATTTGATCAGTTTGCTTTTTTTAACTGAAGCCTGAATAAACAAGTGGGTGCACATGGATGTGCTTTAATTCCTTCCACCTCCCTTAGCTTTTATGCTGTTGAACCCAAATACCTGAATCTGGCAGTTACTAAAAACAAACTCCAAAAAACAAAGGGAATGAAATGAAATCTCTGGTCAGTTCCATTTCTGTTGGTCTGCTGAGACGGACAGACAGACACACACACATGTCACGTTCCCCTCTTTACTGTTCTGTTACTGAGCAGTGTTATTCTGGGCTTGTACTAGTGCCACTCAGAAGAGAATTTAGGTCAGGATTTCTGGCAGGGCAGAAGTTGCATCCTGCAGGAGAAAGTGGATACATCCCCAGAATAAGGCTGTACAACCTTTTCAGCGTCCTGTCCTACAGCTCTTGTTACATGAGAGGGAACAGATCTAATCAGCAGCTACATGAAATTAACCTTTCAGCATCTGAAATTGTTTTCTATAAAATGCCTTATGAGTTAATCCCCGTTTCTGGCATTGTTTGGAGAAAACAGACGTTACTAGATTTTGGGGGTCTTTGGGCAGTATATTGCCATAGCTGCTCTGATTTCCGGGTCTGTAGGTCAGCATTGCAGCCTCCATTTGGCTTCTGTCCTGGAAAGGGTTTATTATTTGACTGTGCTCAGTTAGGAGCAAGGCTGTGGATCTGCTTTGGCTCAGCAGGGTAGGGAGCCTGAATTTGCACAGACCCCCACGAGACTCTGGATGACAGACTGGGAGGAACAAGGTTCCACAAGGAGCTTTGTAATGAGGACAGATCATTAGAAGTTTTTTCTGTGGCTGAGGCTGCTCTAATAAATCTATCATAAATTAACAGGTTTTTAGATGCTGGCACAGAATTAGGCGTGCTGTCCCTTCAGACTAGCTGCCTGTGTGGTACTTGTGACGGGCACACATGACGTGCAGTTAAAGCTGTCCCATAGTTTGCAGTGTGTTATTGACCAAATTCTCTTTGCCCACAGAGATGGTATTGCATTATCTTAATGTCTGCGGACAAATTACTGTCTGTAAAAGACTCCTCCTGTTGTTGCTGCAGCCCATGTGCTCCACTGCTGCTGTGGGCTGTGCCCTGGACTCTTAACAAATATTTACACTGCCTTTACCTTCCTTTCACTTGAGATTGTGGCTAAGATTGGTGACATATCTGCTTTCTAGTGCTAGACATTTCTTAAAGAACACATCTGAAGGAATTTTCTTAAATGAAAAATCCTCTGTGACTTAAATGTGCATACGTTACTGGCTGTAATAAAGTATAAAGAACACAAATCAATCTCCAAAAGCTAACCAAGGTGAAATATTTGCCTGGGGCAAGGCAGGTTTTATTTTTCTTTTCCTTTATTATTATGTTTTTCCTCACTTCATTTCTTTTCAAGCCTTGCTGCCTCCTAGATAGAGGAGGCCTGTGATTCAATGGCACTTGGCCTGGATGCCCCCCTTGGAAGCTCAGACCTGTTTAAGGTGTGCGGCCTTTCCCATTGCGCTTAGCAGGCTGGAGGAGCTCTCTTGAAGGTGCTTTCTTTGCACCAGTCTCAAAGGCCTGTAGGAGGTAGTGGATGGTCTCCAGCTGTAGCTGACGCTCGGGAGCATAGCTGCCAGCAAACCTGAGCTCATCAGCTATGAGGTGAATGCTAAGTGAATATTTGGGAGCAGATCCTATGGTGGCAGCTGAGGACGTCATCCTCTGCTCTGTCTGCCTGTAGTCACCTTCTTCAGTGGATTAAGGTTATGGACAGAGGGGCCACCCTGTGCTGTTCGGACGTCTGTTGGTGTCACCAGCAGAAGGATGGAAAGCTGGGGTTGGAACTTCTGTGGTGTGCCCCCCTCTGATAGCTGGAGCTAGGAGAGCCCAGCCAGCATCCTTCCCTGCCCAGAGAGCTGCTGGCACAACGGTGCAGCTGTGTTACTCCATGGCAGCCCCTTCGTAGCTGAGGCTGAAAAACATCCTGCCAAGTTATTTTTCCAGACTGAGGATTCTCCCTGTGAATTGTCAGCCCAGATGGAAATAATTTTTTTTTTTTTTAACTTTTTCATTATTTTTTGAAAAACAGGAATCTGTTTATGCCCATTAAGCTGTTGCTTTCAGAGTGAAGCAACAACATGAACAAAAATTGGGCTAATTCTCAGATGGTAAGATATTATTTCCTGCCAAGTTCTAAAAATTGGGGGGGAGAAGTTTTTATTTGCAGGTTCATTTTCTGTGTTTTTTGTTTTGTTTTTAATTATCTCCAAAGCACAGGGAGAATGAGGCTTTCTGAGCATCACTTTGCCCTCCATAGGACAGGAGAGAGGGTTTGGGGTTTGGCCTCTTAGTTAACAGTCTGTGCTTCCTTGTTTGTCTTTTCCCTTGTGTAAACTCAAGGAGTGAGGCAGCCAGAGGTGGTCACACGTCTGATATTTGTATTCATGAACACAGTGCTTTAACGTTTATTCTCCTGGGCTTTAATGTACTTTGCTTGGGTCTGTCTACGTGTGGTTTGCCTGCTTCAATTGTAATATTCAACAGACTGTAGGTAGAGGAAGGTCAGAAGCATCAACTTTCCATATGACCTTGACAGATTCAATCAGCCAGTGAAAGTTGTAGAATTGGATTATGGGATTTGCAATGAAAAAGTGGTTTAAGGAGCAAGACAAACTACACCTCGTATTGTCAAAAGCTGGCCTGGTGTAATAGCAATCTGGAGCAACACTGACAAAAGGTGTAAAACGTATTAAAGAATTTTTTTTGTTTTTTTTTTTTTTTGTTATTGTTGATTTTAATACTGTATTTGTGCAATATTGTTTGAGACTGGCATAGTTTTTTTTTTTTTTTTTTTAATTATTACAGAAAAAAATCAATGACATGCCAGTGTTTCTATCTTCCAGGTAGAATCAATTTCTTTACTTAAGAATATCTCCACACAGAAACATTCACCCCTAGGAATATTAACACTGGAGGATGTCACCTGCTTTATGTCCTACTCTAAATACATGCAGTGATCCTAGGGCTAAACAAGCTTTTAAGCTTGCTCTCTTTACAGGGCACTAAATGCATTCTTTCATAATTGTTATTGATCCGTTGCTTGAACAGTTCTAAGGCTAGGGATGTCTATAAAAGCTTGTTGCACTTGGAGAAAACTTGTATTTGATACTGTATTAAAGAAATATTTCACTATGCTTTTAACATTCCTGAACCTGGGAGCATAGCAGAATACTTTGAAGACATTAGATATGATCAAATGATAAGTTCAGAACTCCAAACTTGATGACACTTCCGTTCTGTTTTAACCTCGTTTCAAGTATGTGCTGTTAACGGATTGTGAACAAAACATAACTTGATCAAAATGTATTGCTGGATAAGTGTTTAAAAAAAAAAAAAAACAAAAAACACCACTTTTTTCCTCTTTTGTGAAATGAGATTGCTGTTCAACACAAGTAGTAATCTCTCACATAAATATGTTTTCCTGCTCTTTGGCTCTGCAGTTCATAAAAAAATATGCTTTGACAGTGCTGTACTCTTTCAATATATATGTCTTGGACTTGGTAAACACTGTCCATTGCTTGGAGCAAGCAAAAATGTTCCACAAAACAAAAAACGTAAAATCAATACGCGTTTTTCATTGAGCATAGCAGAGCATGCCATTGGCCTGAATGAAGAGAGCTTGGCAGGAGAACAGAGCTGGAAAGAGTTGTCAAGTTGTAAAAATATAATGAAGGAGCTACAGGGCTTTTCCCCAACAAAATAACTGTTCTGAGTTTGTAAGAACTTCAAGTATAACAAACAGCTTGGAATGAAAATCCTACATGAAAGCAGGACAGCCATGACCTCTTTGTGCTGTCCTGGGGAAATTCAGCAGAACATTGCTGTATTCAGCAATGTGCAAAAGTAAATTTCACTCACAGCAGCTCTCGGCTTTCCTAATTGCCAGGTGAATGAGGAGTGGGGAGACTAAGCTGGTGCCTGTGGCTACTTGGAGTCCACCAGAAAACAACAGAAACATGTCACCCTTATTTCTAATTAAAATTTTTAAAAAATTGCCAGGGTGATGGTACTTGTTTAAATACACGAGCTCCATGCTAACAAGCCATCCTGTCTGTGTGGAGCAGGATTTGCCTGCAGAGTTGGTAGCAGTTATGGTTGTCACTGGTTAAGGTGATACCAAAAAGGGTACACTGATGTAGAAATGTTGCACTGTTGGCTTTGTTTTTCTCTTGTGTTCTGTTATGAGCTATGTGACAAAATTGGCTTCACAAACATTTTTAGGCTGCAGACTTTTTAAGAGAGTCCTAGATAAGCATGTTTGTATCCCAGCAGAAAGCCTCTGATGTTGAGAAACCCCTGGCCCAAGTGCTTTATAGCTTTGTGCATTCCATTTGAAAGGACCAGTGTCTGCAATAGTGTTTGTCCACACTGTGCATCAGTTTCCAGCATTTTGCTTCTGATGTCTACTTCAACACTATTTCACTCACCAAAAAAAAAAGTTGTGCTTAGCTTCAAAAGTACTGGTGAAATTGTTTAGTAGCTGAACTGTTCCTGTCCCATGATGGGAAGCATGTCCCCTGTATGAGCAAAGTGCTGCTGTTTGTCACACAAAGCCTGCTGATGAGGGCCTGTCAAGCTGTAGGACAGGTGCACGACCGAAGGCCCATCAGCTTGGGTTTGTGGCAGGTTGGAAGGGCAACTTGCTTCCCTGTCTTGGGATGGAGAAGCGGTCGCGGTATCAGGTCCCCTGAGCTTGCCTGGGGTGCTGTGTGGCCTGAAAAAGCCACAAAGGGGGAAATAATGAGTTTGTTTAGATGAAAACTCCTTCCTGGATAATCAGTGCAGCTGTTGGTTAGTACCTTGTCTCAGCTTCTGAATACCCTGCTCCTCTGTCTTCAACCCAAGGGCTCCAGCACAGTATCTTCCCCCAAGGCAGGGGTGTGCAGGAACATGGTCTCTTCACCTTTGGTTTGGGCTTTCATGGGCAAAGGCCTGAATGACAGAGAGATGGAGGTACAGGTCTCCAGCACTGTTAGATGAGCAGTCCCCCTCAGCAGGCTGTTGATGGCTTTTGCCTGGACTCAAATGTACTTGCAAAAATGATGCTGACGTTTTGCTTCCTCCTGGCCTTCCTTCCACCTCCCTGCAAAGCAAAAATATTCTAGCAAAGCAGTCACAAGGGTCAGACAGGGAGACTGATGAATGGTGCCAATGTGCTGGAGCCAGGGGTTTTTGTCTCAGCTTCCCATTCCTTCTGCATTTTTCTAATTTACTGGATGTAAAAAGCCTCACTGGACTGAAGTGACTATATTTGCCCCATCTGCCTTTTTAAAGGCTGCAGAGGAACAGAATGTTTTTGAAGCCCAAATCCTTGCTTACCTCCTGGTTGGCCTCCCAGAGCTCTGCCCACAGCTATAGGGAGAGAACAAGGTAGAGCAGGACTGGAGAATGTACCAGCATCTCTTCCCTGGGGTGAGCACGATGTGGCTCCTTGGTTCACTCTGAGAGCTTGCTAGCTGCCCTGTGCTTGCACATACCACTGGGCTTTGCTTTGAGCTTTCAGTTCAAAAAGGCCCAAACTCTTTGGAGCTGCCAGATGTCACCTGCTTTCATTTGAAATCATGCAAAACATCAGAGTTCACTTGCTTCAGTCAAAATCACATCTAGGCTTTCTCAGAGAGGGCTTGACCTGGCGCTCATTGAAGCCAATGGAAATTCCTTTGCTATTTCAGTGACAAGCCTTGGTAGCGCTGGGAGCTTGTGACAGAGGCAGTTTTTCCCCTGAAGTTTATGGATGTCTGAGGCAACTTGAGAGTTTTTACTCCTCTGTAGGAAGCACCTCTTCAAACAGTATGTAGGAAATGGCAGCGTGTCTCTTTCTGCCAGGAAATAAGATTGGGGGGAGGGTGAAAGGTACTTCTGACTTGCCCTCTGTTCCCTGACAAAAGACCTGACCTTCTTTGTTTGAGCAGCCTGCGTCTGAACTGACAAGCTGCTGCTGCAGCAGAGAGCATCATTTCATCGGAGCAGAAGCTGCAGCGTGGTTAGACGCCTTGGCACCAGCCCTGAGAGGGGGGGATTGCTTCTGTCCCTGACATGAGGCCAATTAAGTGAATTACATGGTGATGCGTGGAATCATTTTTCTTGTTTGTAGCACTCTTCTGAGCTATATGATAGTAGGAACTTGAAAAGCATTTGGCTTTGCTCTGTTTGCTCCCAACAAAATCTGAAGAGGTTTGTCTAGCTACTGCAGGGGGAGCTGACTTAGGACGAAAGAGCATTTGGGGTATTTTCAGCACTTTTCTTCTCATCTGTCTGCTCAGGCTCAGGGAGGTGGCTCTTTGGATACAGAAGGTGAGAAGTTCAAAGAAGTGAGGCAAAGCTCATCCTACAGACATTGCAAAGCTGTGGTTTTGTGATTTTTATGGGTTGTTTGAAATGTATCTCCAGCAAATCACATATTCATGAACTGTACTCGTTCTTAGCTAGACCATGCATTTCACAAGAGCTGTATTATCTGTGACTGGAAGTTACCAGATCAGCCGTAACTAGCATTTTTATGCATATACTTTGATACTTCTGAACAGTAGGAAATGTGTGTTGCTCCCCCTCCGTTCAAGGCTGATCAGCCATCTGGTAATTCTCACTAGAAGATAACATTATACTTTTTCAGCTATGAACTGTTCTCAGCAGGGATCTACATCTTAACAGTAGTCTGTGGGCTACTGAGAGGTAAGTGGGTCTTACACCTGCATTTGAAAAATGTCAGGTTAAACCAGCACCTGAAGAAAAAAAAAAAAAGACAACCAAAAAAACCAACCCACAGATTTGCTGTAGTTTTTTATTAGACCGTTGCAAGTAACTTCAGACCAACAGTTCCTTTGTATGAAACATTATGTACAAATGCATGCTTGATTGCAAATAGTCCTGTCCCAGGACGGGTGCAGACCACTAGCTCTCTAGCATCTAACAAGGATGGCAAGAGAGGAGTGGAGGAAGCAGTAGAATTTGAAATCCTTTGGGACGGGTTATTTCAGAGACATGGAGATGGAGCACTGACATTTGATTTGGGAGTCTTTGTGATATGGCACAAATCAGTTTTCAGGCAAGACAGGGAATAAAGCATAGGAGAAACTTCTGTGTGACAACCTGTAACTGTTTGGAAGACTGCTAAGAGTTCAGTAGCAGCCTAGAAGAATGTGTTTGGCAAGACTGTTCAGTTTATTTGATTCTTTTTTTCCTGATGATTTGAATGATGGAATAGAGATTGTGTTTGTTAAATTTGTAGGGTGTTCTGAGCTGGGAGGAACTACAGGCACTTCAGAGAACCAGGTCTAGAGTTGCAGATAATCTTGACAAGTTGGAAAAATAATCTAGAAAAAAGGTATAAGTTCAATAAAAGCAGTATGAAATGAGAAGTAAATAATCTGCTGCTTGATGGAGGCTTTTTGAGAGTCAACCAAAAATGCTATACTGCTACAAGCAAAGAAAATGTCGTATTAGGATGTATAAACAGCAACATCATCTGCAGGGCAGGTAGGGGGAAAAAAAAAGTCCAATCTCCACAGCAATGGTAAGGGGTTTTCTGGAGCTCTGTACCCTGTGCATGCACACACATCAGCAGGGGTGCAGGGTGACTGGAGAAAGCTGCTCCTAATGAAAGGTTTAGAGACCACGTTCAGAGTTGAAAGAGTGTGGTTTGCATAGTCTAGAGAAGAGAGGTTTGAGGATGGAGATAGATGTGGCTGCAGTCTTTAAGTATGGCACTTTCTCAAACAGGAAAGAAATAATTGCTGTTCTGGCCTTCTGGGGTGAAACAAGGAGTTTGGGACTTCAGTTACAGGAGGTGCAAAACTGCATTTGGGAATCAGGAGTAGCTTTGTAGCTGCAGGGAGAGTGATGTGTTGGAGTTCCTTGCCTGGGAAATGCTAAAAGTGGGGAGAATAGGTGGAGTTGATCTGTGTTGGCCTAAGGATGGTCTCTCACTTATCCAGGTCCTTCTAGACCGGCTTGTTAAAATCCTTGTAAGTGGGCCAACAGCCACTGAGAACAATGAGAACACATTTGTGAGGAGCAGGGCTTTGTACATAATCATATTCTAAAACCTCTTTCTGAAAGTCAGCTGCTCTAACACTACAAGGAAAAAAGCATTGCAATTAAGGAGAAGCTATCTGATGTACTGTGCTTTGGTCAATGTTCAAGGGAGGCTACAAGATTGTACTTCCCACTGACTCAGTCAGCAGCGTAACTTCAACATTTCATTAGTCCGTAGAAAGGAATTGCAGATAAGGTATGTAGAGAACTAGTCTTTGAACTGCAGCAAGTGACAGCTTGGCTGCATGAACACCAATCCGTGAGACATAGCACTTGCTAATGATCAGGCTGACTTGTCTGCCCCAGCTTCCTTTGTTTTCTAGTTGCCATTTCCATGCTATTTGATGTTTGCTAGGCATTTTGCTCCAGCAGGGAGATGGACAGCCTTCTTCCTCCAGCACAACCCTGTACTTGTGTGGGAAGAGGAATGTGGCACAGCATCGGAGACAGCAACACGAGCCACACGGTGCAGTAGGCATGCTAGTTGTTCATCCGTGGAACAAACTGCTTAGGGACAAACTGTAGGGAACATGAAACACTTGAGTTAGGGGAGTGGGTGGACAGTGTTCCCAACTCCCTGAACATTTGCATTCCTGGGAAGGTAACTTTGAAGCTGTGAGTCCTTACAGGGTTACCGAAAGACTTGGAGCTTGGACCAGGTGCCAAGTCTGCCTGCCAGTGTCTCTGTCATCTTCAAGAGCAGATAGCAATAGGGTTAGACCTAGGGCAGCACATGCAGCTCCTCACATGCTCATAGCATGGGCATAGGAGACGAAGTCCAGAGCTCCCCTGTTGCTGGCTCCCCCCATCACACGCTAATTCATGCATTGTGGCTACGTCTGCTGCCTGGTCTGTGTCTGCCCTCCAGATGCAGTTACAAAAACCACGGTGGCCAAGGATGTGGTGCACATCCAGCACGTGAATGCTGTGCTGGGCTCTGGCAGGAGCGAGGATCCCCCCAGCTAGGAGAAGGCCTCTGCATGTGTTGAGTGGGTGAAAGCAGAGCGCTTCATGCCGCAGAGCTGGAGCAAGAGGCACTGAGTAAGCAGGGCCAACGCATCTATGACTGTGCCTCCCCACAGAGTTCCTCTGAGGGGGGGAAAATCTGCTGTTTCATGCAAGGAAGAGTTATGTAGACAAGCTGTGTTTTGGTGCCTGGTTTTGTGCAAAACATGGAAATCCTTTCCTGCCTGGTCTCTTTTCATTCCTTTTCCTGTCAGTCATTGCACGTGTCACCAGTGTCTGTGGAGAAGACAGCACAGTCAGGGCCCAAGACCACTGCAGCCTCTAGTGTGTGAAAAAGCAACATTAGCTTAAAGATTTTCACATGAGAACTGCTGGTGATTGACAGGACGTACAGCACAGTCATTAAAACCAGAAATGCGTCTGCTCTGGAACCTCTCACTGGCATCCTGAATTAAAGTGTGTAACAAACTTCCTAGCAGTGTGGTGCAAATGTGAGCACAGCCTTTGGTTTATACTGAAGGTTTTGTTTTTGTAGCATGGTTTGGCTCACTTCAGCAGCCTGTAAGGGGAGAATTTGTGCAGCGTGCTTGGGGTTGGCTCACCCAGCCATGTGCGGGTGTGCAGTGTGCTCATAGCCGCATCTATCCAAGCTAGGATGCAGGTGACCAGATGCAGCCCAGCAGACTCCAATGGAGCAGGTGTAATACAGGTATTCTGACTGGATTTAAGTGTGTTGCCATCAGTGCTACACTCAAAACAGCTGGCTTTGTTACCTACACTGCAAGCTGCTGTCGCGTTAGCTTGTGTCAGATGCCAGCCATTTACAGTATGCACCATCACAGCGTGACTTCAGTTGGCAACACAGAGTCAGTCACATGCCAGCAGCCTACTGTAAGGGTGGGGGAGTATGTGGGAAGAAGGGGGAGAAGATACTCTCATAAAATGCTTTAATGATTTATTTTTAATATCCATTTTTTAAGCCTGGGGAATTGCAGTCCATATGCTTTTCCCTCCTGGCTCTAGTTGGCAAAGAAGCTGATGAATATGGTCCTTCATACTCCTTCCATTTTGTGAGGAGCCAGAAAATATGGCTATATTTAGCACGTTTCCAAGGCCAGCAGCAGAGTCTGTTGCTGGGTGGTGATTCCCTGGCTGGAGGCTTGTGTGCCACCCTGGGAAAGGGTGGGAATGTGTGTTGCCTGGAATCGGTACTCGTGCTGAAATAACAGCACCAAAACAAACTCCACCAATTCTAGCGCAATGGATGCAGTGGTTACAGCAGGCTCAGCACGCTGCTTAGTGGCGTGGGTCAGTCTCTCACCGTGCCTTTCCAAATGCACACAGCCATCTAGTTCAGGTGCTTTCCTGTGTGATGCTCTGTGCTACTGTGTAGGGCTCTGAGACCATCTTGTGCCCTTGTGCTGAGCATCGATACGCTGGAGCCGCAGCTGCTCACTGCATCAAAACAATTGGTGCCTTTTAGAGGTAAAAATATTCATCTGAAGCTTAGGAGCCTGACTCCTGTTATATTTTCTCTTCCCATTTTCCTAGGCGAACCCAGGTATAAAATGGAGTTGTCCTTATTTGTCCCCATCTCACTATCCACACAGCAGATTTGCTACCTGTTCCCTGTTGTTTTCCCTGCTGTGTTTCAGCTGGTACTGAGAAGTGAATAATGTCAGTTCCTTCTTCCTTCTGGCTGCTTTCGTAGAGCTCAAATCAGTCTTGAAAAGCTTTTGTGTTGCTGAGAAGCACTGAGAACTGTAGACTTCATGATAGAAGTGTAGAAGAAGAGATTAGCCCTACCAGTATGGATGTTCAGTAGTGCCCATTGCTTTAGAGCAATTTTGAAAGTTTTTTTTTCATAGCTGGATGTCTGAACTGGGGTTGCCAAGAACAGAAATGTTTTGTCTCTCTGTCATACCATCAGTTCCTAACATTCATCGTCAGATGAAGAATCGACAGCAGAGTTGGAGAGTGAAACTCTTCTCAATTGTGGCTTTTAAGCAGTCATGGTGAAATGCAGCAGTTAACGATGCTTGGGACTAAAATGATGACAAGTGGGAGCTAGGTTGAAGGTGCGATTTTGAATTTGCATGCCATGGTGATTCATTTAGCCTTCCTGGAGCCATAGAAGGCCTGAACGACAGCAGTGCTTGCACTTTACAGCCTCTGCTCTGCAGTAGCATCTCTGCAGCTCTTAATTCCTTGCAAATATGTATCACAAATCCTCACTGAAACCAGTAGCCCTCCTTTTGGGCACTGATTTCTGCTCACAGCTCTGTCTGCAGACAAGACCTCATGCTGTATGTTGTTTTTCTGATAACAGAAACATTTTATTTTCAGAACCCCCCAAATCAAATAAACTCTGTTTTGAAGGGGGGGGGGGGGCGGGGGGAAGCACAAAGCTTCACACCAAGCAGGGGCGCCTGCTATCAGTGACATGCAAAGTTTCAGTTAGAATAGCAAAGTCCTTTTCCAGCTGAAGTAGGTCCTGTAAGTATTATTTATAAAAATGGAAGCTGTTTTATCTTCTCCATTCCTGCAGTGAGGAAGCAACTTCCCAGATTTATTCCAAATTTGGTAGAAATTTAGTGTTTTCCCAACATGAGCTACTTATGCCAAGTTTCAACCAGGAAGAATTTGTAGGATTAATATGTAAGCCCTTGAAGGCTGTAGCTTAGAATAGAGCAGCTGCCTGGCCGTTGACAGCATGCAGCTCTGAGTGGGTCTGCATCCCTGCAGTAGCTGTGGAGGTGGGATGCTGCAGGCGTGCTCTGAGCCTGAAAACTGGGCTCTGGTTCCAGGTGATGGGAAGGGCTGCGGAGGAACCTGATCCTATGGAGCTGGACAGATGCCACCTTCTTTGTGAGCTCTTCAATGCACATGGGTTAGGGAGGGGAAGACCGTAAACAGATCACAGAAACAGCTTGGTTTGGAAAAATAGATTCAAGATGGTGTCTAACGTCACCTTGAAGCAACGTGGTTGCTTTTGCTGTTCCTCCTGTCTGCAGGCAAGGTGAGCAGGATCAGTCTGGGAAGCAGGAAGGACAACCCAGGCCACCCTAATTCCAAACGAGTCTCCTCCTCCTGGTTTAATGCAGTTATTTACCTTTTAGTAGTGCTGACTTATCTGGGCACCAAGCTGCGTGGTGTCTTTTTACCCTCACTTCAAGCAGATGTAAGAAAGTGTCTGGCGATGAAGATTCATGTATTCAGGGCCTGTGAGCAATTAACTCACTGCTAGGGATCTGGTGCTGTTGGATTGCAGAGAAGCCAAAACAATAGCATTATAAAGCCTCCTCTTTTTTGGTTTGGTTGTCAGGAGACACTTAGCACCTCCTCTAGGAGCAAGGCACACTCAGAAGCCTGCCTTTGCAGAGCGAGAAATTTGCGAGTGTTTTTTTCCTGTCCCAGCAGGTTTAGCCCATCACTTCTTGCATTTAATTATTTGCCTCTAAATAAGAGTGGTGAGCCGGGAGTTGTGTTTAACTGCTTGGTCCCCTCAGAGCAGATAAGAGGAGTCTGTCTCCAGTCTGACACTGCATTGTACAGCCCCTTCCACGCTGCAGACCAACTCTGCAGCCCTCTTCTCCGTGAAGTCCATGTCCCTACCAGGAAAGGGGCAGCAGAAAGCACACCTAGAGCTTGCAGCTCCAGCAGCCTGCTTCTCCTGGTGTGCTGAGAGGGTTAAAACCCATAAACCCATCCTCTCCAGGGTGTCAGATCACTGGCTTTGTGCAGTGATTCCACCTGTACTTTTCTACTGGCAGAGACAGGCCTTAAAAATCCCCGGGGGGGAGCATCCTCAGTTCAGGCAAGGGACATCACAGGGAGGTTTCCACAAGCCTGAGCCCTGTGTCTGGTGGTGTATAGCAGGGTACACATGTGGATCTGGTTATGGGGTTATGGTTATGCTGTGTGTGATCCTGCCAACAGGCAGGGACAGGAGATCACCTCGTTTGCCCTTTTGTTTTTTTTTTTGAAAGCACACTTAATTATATTGAGGCTGAGAACTCAGTGTTCAGCCCTTGGAGAGAATGCCTGGGACACAGGCTGGGTAATGGATGCTCCTATTCCTTTGCTGTCTGCAGCAGCAATTATTAGTTATCTGTCATGTAACAGCTCTGCGTCCCTCAGGTCTGGCCCTGTTCTATTAGGCTCTGAATAGCCACAAGAATTACTGTCCCCTTCCCCCTCCTCCAAAAAAAAATAAAAAAAAAATGCACAAAACCCAAAAACACAAACATTTTTGCGTAAAAGTTATTTATAAAACTTGTGCATAAGTTGTGCAAAATGTCTGTATTATTCTGTATGCCTCTTTTGACGAGGAAAAACATAGAGAAAGGAAAAAAAAAAACTAAGAATAATTATTTATTCTTAATGTTAAAATTTGTCACTAGTTTTGTGTGGTTAGTGGACTATTGGCATTTATTATTTGTTATTTTATTAAAAAAAATGTTTATTTGAAGATTCATATGACTACTTGCAAACACTATTAAAGCAAGGTACTGTTTACAGATAGTTTTTGAAAGTGATTCTTTCAGTTTATTTCAGGTAATTTGTATTGTTAGTGATACTCTGCTTTTTTGGGAGCCACAGGTTTCACTTGTACTTTTATTGATTTAGGGGAGGAAAGTAATTAGTGACACAAAGTACCGTGGCTTTTAATGAATGAAAGCACAAAGGGGAAATTGTTTTAATTATTACTCCTGTTACTGCTAGTCTCCAGAATCTCAGACTACATGTGTGCTGAAGACCAGAGGTACTTCTTAGGGAGAAGTTGTCTGACGTTTCACCCAAAGCAGCTGGGGAAGCGGTAGAGAGAGTTTTGTTTCTCGCTGTCTGGTTGTCAGGGCCAATTAAGTGGCCTGGTGTTGGAAGGGAGGGGAAAAACAAGAATCACAAGAAAATGGGGAATTTTGATACTGCTTCTATAACTGTTGTTGCTAGCTTCTCAGAATAATGGTGTTTGTGTTTTATTTTTATTTTTTTACAACAATCGTGTTAATGTCAGGAAGCTTCATTTTTGGATTTAGCTTGACAGTGTTCAGTAAGTATTACAGCAGCAGAAGTCATGTTGCTCTTTTCTTCACCTAAGTATGGCATTGCTACAGGAAAATCACAAAAGTAGCACAGTAGGTACCAAAATGCCTCTGCCTGGATGATTGTGTTGTTACAGTAACCCAAACAATCCTTAATTAAATTTCTCTGGCTGCCATGAGTGTTACATGCACTGAGATGCTGTTTCATTATGTTTTCCAGGGCCGGTGTACCCGAGAGAACTGCAAATATCTCCACCCTCCCCCACACTTAAAAACGCAACTCGAAATAAATGGACGCAACAACCTGATCCAGCAAAAGACAGCCGCAGCCATGTTTGCTCAGCAAATGCAGTTCATGCTACCGGGCGCGCAGCTACAGCCAATTGTAAGTTACAGCAGTGGATTGGGTTCACATTGGTCCAGATTTGTTGCCTGTTTACTTCTGGAGGCCTCAGCCCTATGCCTGAGCTCAAATAGGCAGATCTTCCTTCTGCTCTGACTCAGGCAGCATCTGGGTGGGTGTTGAGTACTGCCTGAGGGCATCCAAGTGCAGGATTGAAGAGCTACAGCAAGCCTGGCCTTTGGGTTGGTCTCATCCAGTCTCTGTTGTCACATACTGTAAGCACAGGGCTCTGTGATGCTGCCTCTGCATATTCTTGCAAGGTGTGGCTCTCCTTTCCTCTGATAACTAAGTACCTGTGCATCAACTGGAAGCATCTTAGCGCTAGCTGGATTTTTGACCAGTTAATTCATGTACATCACAGAAATTGAGTGTCTTGATTCCAGTGGGTCATGTTTTGGATATCTGATCTGCACAGGGGTGAGGATGCTGGAATTCTTCTTTTCTGTGGCAAGAAGCCAGCTGAGTCCCTTGGACCAGGTACATTGCACTCAAGGGCTAAAAACATGGAAGGTGAATCCCACCCAGACTGTAAGGTATTTATATCTGGGAGTGAGGTGAATTTCATTGCAGCTGCCCCAGCAGAGAACTGTGTTCATGTCACAGACCTGTCATGGTTTTTCACAGTAATGCTGCTTTATACCTACAGCAGGAAAGTTTTACTTCTCTTCAGGTAGGGAGGGAAGCCTGTGGGAGGTAGGTGTTTGCAGAGCAGGTGGTTTGATGAAGCCTTCGTTAGCTGTCCCTGCTGTGGACTATCAGTTAAAGCAGGTTTTCAGGCTGGATAACCCTGTTAATGCCAGGGAGAGGATGGCTTGTGCCTGCTGGCTGGTGTATCTGGGAAGAGGCAACATTCGTCTGGTGAGTTTGAGTCTGTCACTGTGTTTATCTTTAAGAAAATGTCAAAGGTCTTGAAGAAGCTCTTCAGTGCTGACATAAATAAGCTGCACATTTTTAACTGTGAGCCTAATTAGGAATTTTCCATTTAAAGTCATGGCTGAATGTCTTTCCTGGGGCAGTGTGCACTTGATGTGCAGTTGCTGGGTGAGGCTACTAGGGCTGTGCCACCCAGGAGGTCTGACTAGATCCCCAAGACAAACTCTTCTAGCCTGAAGACATATGAGTCTGTAAATCAGCCTGCACTTGGCCTCGTGGTGTCCCATCTACAGTGCCTGGCTTCTCTGCACAGATGGGGCTTCAGACTCAGCATCCATCACCCACTTCTGACAAGTTTGGGTATCACTGGTTTATCTTTATAAGACATTGAGGGAGTGTTTTTCCTTCTTGGAGGCTGTTGTGCTGTTTGCTATAGGAGTTTGATATGATGCTGTGCTTCACTCTGCCTCTGGACTGAGGCGTTTCTGCAACATGGCGCATTCCTTCTTTCTTGTGAAGGCTACTCCATGATCATCCTGCATGTGCTAGCAGCTTTATCTTCACCCTGCTATGTAAGATAGGGAAATACTGTTAATTCTTCCAATTTCAAAGGTGGAAAAGTAAAGCAGAAAAGAAAATGGGCCACAAGAAGAATCATTAGTTTCTCTGGATCTTAAACTCAAATCTGCTGCAGATTTTTGCACCTCTTTTTATGGAGTTCACTTTTCACCAAAGTGCATGTACATGAGAAGGAAATCCTGAATTCCCACAAAATGGTAGCACTGGTTTCCTAGCCCTGTATCGAAAGCAAACCTTTCCTGTTTGGGGTTTTCCTCTGTGGGGAATTCACAGTGGATGCTCTTTGGCTGGCTATTCAAAATATCTTTGGGATTTCCTCTTTGGAAAGTTCCCATCTTCCCACTTTGCAATCTTGCAGGTCCAGTTCACTTCTACCACAATTTCTCTGCTGCCTTTTAAATTGCCTCTGAGACTGAATCTGTTGCTTTGTCTAGTTAGTGCTCTCATTTCAGAGGTAACCTTATTTGATGAGAAAGGTCCCTGTTTTCTAAATTGTGCCATGAGGGAGACATGGGCAAAGAAGAAAAATAAAAATTTGTTCTGCGACGACTGTTCATTTCCTGCTTTCCCACACTTTGCTCAGAGTAAACGAGCTCTTGTTGTAATTCCTGCTGCCCAACTTGTTCCACACCAGTTTCAGGACAAACAAGAGACTGCTCTTTCACCTGCCTTTGATTTCCCAAAGATGCTGCCAGTGGAAGCAGGCTTTGAGATTTTTTTTTTCCTCTCTCTCTAAATGAGAAGGGTGGGGCCTCCTTCTGGCTACACATGAAATTCTTCAAAGCAAAAAGCATTATATCAGATGCAGCAGCAGAACAAATCCCATGTGATCAGAAAGCTGATCAACAGTATGCCTGCTTAATTGGGATGCTTGCCAGAGACAAGATTTGAAGCCGTATATTTAATAGCTCCAAACAATAGCTGAATGCCTAGACATTTTAAAGTGCATTTTCCCCCAGAAAAGCTACTATGTAAAAACAGTACTTAATTTAGCAGCTTTGCATCACAGTTCCTGAAATGGCATCGGATGTGTCTGTGTATGAGCTTGCATCTAAACATTCACCATCAGATCTTCTTGCACCACTGCTGATATCCAGCGAGTGCTAATCTTCCTGTTGAACCAACAGTCAGGACCCTCATGATGCCTGTTTAATGAAGGCACTGCTTGGAGAACTGTGTCCCAGGTGGGTTGCCTGCTGCACACTGCTCACAGAAGCCTACTAGGTGTGAATTGATGGTTGCTAGCGTGAGCCTATTTCTCTGAAGTCTCTGGTTGCTCTCTGATGTTGCTGTTAACCATCCATGCAAAGCTGAGAATCACATGAATGTTTGATGCCCATGATGCAGTTTTGAACAGAGTGCTTCATGCAGCACTTAAAAACAAGTCAGGCAAGGACACAGAGGAGAGTGTTTACTCTGTACGTTATACTCCTCTTAGAGGAACCTTGGGGAGATCACACTGGTGCCAAGTAGGAAGGCACCTGTGTTAGCAAGTAGTAAAATTTCAACTTTTAAAAGTCCAAATTCACCTTAACTGTTGGCTTTGGCTGAACTGCGTTGGAAGCTCTCTGGGATGGTTTTGCCTATGTCTCTGTTGAAGACCAAGTAGAAGTCAGCTTGGAGGTGTATAGAGCTGGGTTCTGGCATTGATACAGAGAGCCATTTCAGTCAGTGCTCAGATTCAGTTACTTTGAGACGTGTGTGCAGAAGTAAGGACATGAAAAGGTGATGCACCCTGGGCCTGATCCACACCCTTTTCATTCTGTTTCAACCCTTTGCAGCAGTATGAAGCAGACTTCTGGAGCTGGCCATGGAGGTGCTTCATCACTGATTGTGTGACTGACCCAGTGGTGCCTGGTTGTGGCTTTCAAAGTGCTGTCCTGTTAGTGCTGTCAGAACAGATGGCTGAATAGAGCACTGCAGTGTTGGTACAGCTGCCTCTGCTGCCTTGCAGCTGCTTCTACTGCTGCCCTGGGAAGTTGTTTCCCCTTTCTGCACTCTTTGCTTTCAAGCCCTACATTTTTTCTTCCTGTCACGCACTTTGTAGACTGAACTGTGACATCAGTCAGTCATGTGCACCCCCAGTGACAACCTGATCCAGGCTTTAACCCAGCCCTCTGTCCCTCTCCTGATGCAGCAGGTCTCTGCCACTGCCCTGTGGTACTGATCAAGGGGATAAAGCACAGGGTGACCAACTTTCTTGGCCAGTAACATGGATAAAGTGTAGCAGATCAGAACTGATATTTTAGGAACATGTTTGCTCCATGCAGCAAAAATCTGGTCCTGTGGACCTGTAGTCAAAGGCATACTACGAATGGATAAGCACAAATACCTTTGCCTGGGAGCTGGTATCTGCCAGCAGTCGGTGCCATGGGGCATTTACACCAGACTTTTATGCAACTGCAGCCCAGTCTTTGAGTTATGAGTGTGTCTTTGTGGTCTGACTGGGGAAAGAAACATCTGTGGTAACAGGCAGCTGGACACTTTGTCCAGTTGGGTTCACTCCAGCATGCTCAGCCTTCATGCTAAAGCGATTGTCTTGCAGCAAGTCTCATGCAGTTGCGTTGCATGGGAACACAAGTTTTTGCTTTTTCTGAACAGTACCACTTGTGTCTTCAATATCAGGGTCTTCAGCCTTGTCAGTACAAGATTCTTATCTTCTATATTTCTATCATCAGACTGTAATAAAAGCTGCCTTTTTATTTATTTATTTATTTTTACTGGGTCTCTCATTTTCAGGCTTTCCCTTTTTAGGGGCTGAGGTAACTCAGAATCAACACTTCCCGCCTGAGGCAGCACTTGTGCTGTGCTCAACAAAACACCAACCGCTCCACTGCCTTCCTCTTCACACCCACTCTGTGTTTCTGCTGTAGCTTTAGCACAATTTCTGTTAGGCAAATTGAATGCAACTTCTAGTTTGTTAACAAAATCAGCTGTTCCAGGTCATATGTCATTCTGGTGACACACTCCTCCCTTGGACAGTCCCTTTGTGGTCACGCCTTCAACCAAACACCTCCTGTGCTCTGGATCTGGGAAGAGCTCAGAGCTGGGCAGTCAAACAACGGTTGCTGTGGACAGAGCAGCCTGAGTCTTTGGCAGGTGTTCCTCTGCGAGATAGTCTCTCAACACCCATTTCAGCTCTTTTCTTTCTTGCGAGCATTTTAATATTTAGTAAACGAGTCTTGTGAGCTGCTACTGGTTTGAGCCCCTCTGCTACTACACTGTAACCTGTTTCCCTCTGCTCAGGAGTTACTGGTAGTGTTTGCATATGCTAAGCTTAATAAAAGGCAGTCTGCAAGGAAACCTGTCCCTGTATTTGCTGAACTTGCGAGAGCTCTAAGGGGGACAACAAGGGAAAGTGGTGATGTTTTCCATTAGGCTGTTTTACCCCAGAGCAGACTGGTACTTGTGCAGATAGCAGGCTCCTAAGTCTGACATACATGAAGTTTTCAGGGAAAAGCCAGTTCGGTTTCTTCAGATGACCTGGTAGAGTTGATCCTTAATTCTACTGCAGCCGGGCTGCCTGCTTCCAGCAGCATCCCTCTGTCCTCAGTCGGCATGGGGACCTGCAGGCTGCATGCCCTGGTGTCCTGCAGCTCTGAAGGTGATCATCTGTGCTCCCAGTCATTAAAAGGAGCCTATTACTCAGGTCTGTCATTGAACCTTCTTAATGCTATCCAAGCTGGCTGTTGCCTGTGTCGTAGCAACCTGTGTCAGACCTCACACTGCTCAGGGAGTAGGCAGAGCTGATGGCCATGCTGATGCCTGGCAGCTCGAGGAGGTGTTGGGACTGTCCCATGGTGTCTCCAGCATCAGCAACTTCACCCAGCCCACCAGGCTCTTCCCTTGCACATGTGTTTGTCGCAGTCTGTACTGCCACAGGTGCTCCAGGTGCTCGACTCAATTTATAGTGGCAGTCGTTTGGATTTTTTTTTTATAATCTTTAAGGCAAGCTGAAGCATTTCACCATTCCCACAGAGATGGTGCTTTCAGCCTGCTATTCAAAAGCTTTGTCATGAGATGCTTCATTAGTGTTGTTCCCTCACCAGTGATTTGGAGTTGTATTGTTGGATTTTGCACCGAAATTACCTTAGCAGCCCTCTATCAGGGGCTCACAGCATGTGTGTCTGTCCACTGATTATAAGACATTTTTTTTCTAGTGTGCAGTCAAAATATTGATCTGTCAGGCAAGTCTTTTGCCCAGCTGCAATCACAAGAGATGAATGGGAGGTATGTTAAGGAGAAGACTGCTGTTTGGAGTAGAAATTACAGTCGGATTCTGGCTGCAAGGAAGAAATTTGCTTCTATTCCCTCGGGACAGGCCTGGCACAGGGGACCTGCACAGACGTAAAGGGAAGAAAGATTTGGCTGGCAGCATCTTTATTACTGGTACTGATGCATAAGCCAGACTGGATTTCCCAATCCAAGACAGGCAGCCGGGGCTGGCAGTGAGCACAGCCCATCTTTTCCCCTCATCAGCCACAATAAATACACAGCTCCCTGATGCCAGCTTACAAAGGAGCAGTTTTCAGTGCATTTAGCACACATCAGACTTAGACACCCTGTGTTTTTAGGTTTAATGCATTGAGTGAGGTCTGTTCGTTCTCCAGCTGTGCATCTGGATTTTAATACATCCTTCTCCTAGCTAGGCTTTGCCTCTGCTCTCCTGGGTTTCCTAGAAGGAGGAGCCCTGGGTTGGGTTCAGGCTCTTATTTAAATATGGGATTTTCTGGGAAGATCTGCTGACAGGTGTGGCCTGAGGAGGGCTGGGGAGCTGCATCAGGGCAGGAGGGAAAAGTGTGGGTCTCCCAGTGGCAGTGGCTGCATGGCTCCTGAGTTTTAGTCCCCTGCCCTTGGGCAGGGTGCAGAGCAGAGCTGTAGCTTTCAGTCAGCAGCATCAGGTGCATGGTTCAGGCAGGCAGAATAAACAGCCATGAAACCTTGGGAATGCTGGAGCAGATGCCAGGCAGGGCATGGAAACAGGTGAATAACGGGTAGCAGGAATAAAATAAAAACCATCCTGATCCTTCGTGTACCACTCTGTAGGCCCCAGAACCAGGAATAAATAGCACTCCTTAATTGCTCTTCATGGACGTTTCTTTCACTTGATTCACATCAGGTTCAGGTCTGTTAGCTTGTGTTTTGTGTTGCTTGCTCCCAGTGAAGAAAGGAGATGCCCATGAGAGTACGGCTTCGTAGATGGGGACTGTGTTTCAGGGAGCAGGACCTGTCTCCCAGTTGTAGTGTTTTTTTTGTGGAGAGGCTGGTATATATAATCTCTTTGGGAACACTTCAAATATCCTGCTACATATTTCTGGTGAACTCATGTACTGTGAGGCATTGCAAGCCCCCAGCCTTACTTCCTGGCTCCACAAATGCTCCAGCATCTTCCCCTTGAGCAGTGGGAGAAGTGCCTCTCCCTCCATCCACACTGCTCTCTCAGGATACCTGGGATTCCTGCTGTATTAGGTGCTGGAAAAACATCGAGTAGATTTGCCCACATGTCTGTGAAAGCCACACGTACTGCAAGGTTCAAGCTACTATGGATGCCTAAAATAAGTGCTGACAATGTGTGTCAGGCCCTAGCATAATCCTATGCAGACTGGCCAGGATGAAGAAGCGCCTTAAAATAGAATTAACAACGTGCATTGTGACAGAAGTAGAGCAAATGCCGTTGTAATTACTAGTGCTCATAGGAAAGAAAATAGCCCAATGGATACTGCTTTCTCACGAAAGTGTTCAGGGAGTCACAGTGTTTGAAGATCCTTAAAGAGCTTTTCTAGCAGCAAAAGGTGTAATATGTCTGGGAGCCACTGAGAAGTGAAAGAGAGAAGAAAATGATTTATTAAAGGGCTGTGGACTGGAGGATCTCTGGGTTTAATAGTTAGTCTCCCATCAGCTGAAGCAGGGCTTGGATCAGGCTCAAAAGAAGGAACATTGGAAATCCCTCTTAGAACATTATTTGGTTCGCTACATTTAAAACACCAAGGCCCACTGATTTCAGGAGGCTGTGTCTTGGCATTGTGGAGAAGAAAGTGGGATGTATGCTGGAGGTGACCTTTCCTATCAGCACAGGGGCTGCTGCTATCACTCTGACCCTAAGAAGAGGGCATCATTAGGCAAAAGATAGGTTAGGTCAGCTTAGCTGGTGTTACTGTGGGTTAATTTATTCCAGACCACAACGAGCAATGTGTTTTCTAGTATGTCAAAGTACTGGGATGAGTGTGCTTTCAGAAAACAAACTGTTCACATACACTTTCTTTTAGAAACCCACAGGACTGGACATACAAATGCAAAGGCAAGGAAGGGGTGATGCGAGTGGCCAAAGCTATGCCTAAGGCCATTTTGTAAGCACACTTGTGTTTATCACTAAGCAGAGGCTCTAGCTACTGAGGACAGTGTCGTGTATGCCAGCAAATGTGATCAGGCTTTAACTGTAAGCCAGAGTTTCCAGTGGAACAGGTGACAGAAGGAAAAATAAAAACAGTTGCAAGTCACGGGCTGTTTCCCCTGGGCTTTGTGGAAAATGCTTCCTTGCAGGCATTTGTAGAAATGCTTCCTTGCAGGCTCTTGCCATCTGGGTGGTCGGGGGTTACTTTACATCAACTGGGATTGGTTCCATTCCCAAACACACCTCAGATCTGGTGCTTGAAAGTTTCACAAACTCCCTGACTATAGGGGCTATTCACAGACTTAAACTCCTAAGCAGGTATTGAATTTTAGTATGATCATGCCTACCTAGGAGAACGGAAATTCTTCTAACAGACTGGAATTGCTGGAGAAGTTCAGGCAAGGGAAGCTGGTCTCTGGCCAGCTGCACTCTCCTCTGCTCTTCTTGCAGGACCTGCCTAGGGCAATTAAGGATTCAGGAACAGTCAAGGTCTTTATGGCCTGATGTTCTGTCTCCTCATGGGAACATCGCTTCTCGCAGCACAGGTGGGGTCCTGAACCTGCTACTGGCCCACCTGAACGAGCCATCTCACCTGGCATGCTCTGACCTTGTCGCTTCCAAGCCAGCTACCCATCTGCTCTTGCAAATCTCTGAGGTCTGGCATATTGTGTCGCTAATGATGTTGGTGTCCTCTTGTAGCCATTCCCATGGAGCGTAGGCACGGGATGTTCCTGTAAAATGGCTTTTGCCTGGAGGATGTTGTCAGTCTGAAACCTATCGATGTGCAGAATGGTAGACCTTGAAGGGTATCAGGGCAGAGATGCCTCATGACTCTGAATGATCCAGTTTGTCTACCTGAGCCAGACTATCCATGGTAACCTGAAATTCAGTGCAGGTTTATAGTAAATTCAACCATCGAACTAACTGGGTTACCTGCTTCTAGGTCCTGAAGCTTCAGTTTACCTTGAGGTCCCTGTACAGCATTGTGGTGTAGACATACAGAAGCTGAGATATTTATTTGGAAATGAGAAGTCTGTTTTATTTGGGCCTGCCTTAATTGCTGGCATGAAATCCTTAATTGTGTCATTAGACTATAAAGATCATCAATATGCTTTGATCTGACAAATAAAGATGCCTTGTGTTCAGGATGAGTCACAAATTTGTGAGTCAGGAGAAACGAATAGATCACAAGTAAATGGCGATAAATGAATAGATTGAAGAGCACAGCATTTTGATGTTGCTAATCGAATTGTTTAAAAGGATTGAAGTGCTTCAAAGCTTTGTCTGGATAATCCAAGGGAGAGCTCTTTAACTAACATTTTGTTTTTCCTTTTTCTATACACAGACAACGTTTCCTGTGACTCCATCGCTTGCAACAAGCCCCACGATGGCTTTTAGTCCCTACTTGAGTCATGTCTCTCCTGGGATGGGCTTAGTTCCTGCAGAGCTTTTACCAAATACTCCTGTCCTGGTTTCTGGAAATCCTACTGTTACAGTACCAGGAGGCTCTGCTGGGCAGAAACTGATGCGTACGGATAAACTGGAGGTATTTGGACATCTGATTTAATACTGCTAAAGGAAATGAACAGGGCATGTGGGTCCAACTGTTTCACTCTGCTAGCGTGACCTCATGCAGTGCAGCGCAAAGTTAAACTTAGACCTCTCCTAAAACCGGGCTGCTGCCCTCCGCTTGGGCAGACTTATTTGCAGACCAATCCCAAAATCTTATGAAGTTACTGGAAAACTGGGAGCACTCACTCTTCTGATTTCAGTAGGCATTAGAGCAGGCATGGAAATGTTGTTTACTGTGTGTGATTTGCCACGGTTACAAAAAAAAAATAGGCAAGTAGATAGTCTGCCCTTTAACTGAGTTGAGTGGGAGATGTTTTGGAATGACAAGAAGAGGGTGGAAGTAACAGACACTTCCCTTGTCTTGAGACAAGCTTACTAAGTTTTTACAGAAAATATCAAGCATTATGCTGTTGGGATTGCTGAGTACGGGGCATTGGAAAGACATTTCCCCGGCAGGCTTGCCCTGACAGTTGGCTGGGCATGCTGGGACTTAGTGTTGGAGGAGTTGTATATGTCTTTCAGACCCTGAGCAGAGGCTCTGTAGGAAATAAGGGCTGAGGACTTGAATGCAGAGGCTCCCACAGGTGTAAATTATAACACAGGAAGGTAGTGGAAAAGGGTGTCATTTCAGAACATATTGTTTTGTGTTATGTGCTTTGTATTGCATTGCTGATTGCCTCCTTTCTCACGTGACATCTCACCTTTCCCTGCACACAATCTGATAGCATACCGGTATGTGATTTATGCCACTGGCTGTAGGCCTTAGCAGTGTTTCTTAGTTCTTTCATACCTTCAGACAAGGAAGCCTTGAAGATCCATTTTGTGAAACCTTTTTGTCTACCTTTGCTGCTTCAGTGCTCATAACTTATGAGGAGCTGCACAATCTTTTTAAGGCTAGCACTTTTGGCAACTCCTTATGAACACATTGCAGTGGAATCAAATGCGCTGTCATGTAACCCCAAGGTCAGAGTTTTATTACTGAGGGCAGTGAGACTATATACATGGAAGAGGTTATTCGTATTTAAGAATAAGAACCTGTTGCAAATACCACAGTTTGCAACATTTAGAATTAAAAGTCCTACCCATGAGTATGCTCCATAAAAAGAATATATATTTATATATATATGTATATGTATATGTATATATGTATAAAATTCACCTGGGACACAAATGGCAGAGTTATTAAAATCTTTTTTTAAAAGCTTTAGAGGCTGGGGAGGAATACTGAGCTCCTCAAGTTTTGGCAAAACACCATTGACTTTCCAGGTTCAGGATTCAGGTCACTTTCCGTTTTGTACAAATTCTGTACTTCACTTACATTTGGTAATTGGCATTGGTAACAATGAGTTTTCCTCATCTTGTGAACCAGTTATGAGTAGCACCAGTCGTCCCTGTGACTGTCTAAGTGGTACCCAAGAGCATGGATTTAGAATATACCCATAATTTAATTCAGCCAAAGAACTGATATTCTGTGTTGAAAATACTAAATGAAGAGTAGCGTGATGTCTTTCTCAACAATGTGACTTTCTTTTAAGGTTTGTCGAGAGTTTCAGCGTGGAAATTGCACACGTGGTGAGAATGATTGCCGTTATGCTCACCCTATAGATATTGCAATGATAGACACAAATGAAAATACTGTTACAGTTTGCATGGATTACATCAAAGGTCGATGCTCTAGGGAGAAATGCAAGTACTTTCATCCCCCTGCACACCTGCAAGCCAAAATCAAGGCAGCTCAACACCAGGTGAACCAGACAGCTGCAGCTGCAATGGTAAGTAGAGCTCTTATCAAGCTATATTTCTATTGCTGAGAGATTTCATTTGTGTTATATGTGTCATTTGCGGAAGAGAAGAGTATTTTGTAAATTGCTGAATAGAGAGCTGAGAGCATGTGCAGTGTGAATCCCATCTTTCCATCCTTTGTGTGTGCTTGCTGTAGCATGAAGCACTGAGTGAGGCAGTGCCATCTCACCAGTTAGGGATGCAGTGTTGAACCCTGTGATTTTCTGACAAGACATCATGAGGTGAAGTGCATCAGGCCTGAAAGCAAGTTCAGCAGTACACGGAGCAAACACCTTCCTGCTAAGACGCAGGTGTCAGGTTAGCTTCCTCAGTACACAATGAAAGGAAAAAATATTCATATTATAATATATCCTTTGCAGGGGAATCTTGGCCTGTTGAAGTCAGTAGCAAAATTTCCACTTACTTCAAAGCAGACAAGGTATCAATTGTTCCAGCCTAGCAAACAGGAGGCTTGTGCCTATTACTTTAGCCAAGGCTTAGTGAAATGACAAGTCTCAAATCAAGGATCACTTCCTGATCTGTTTGATACTTAGAGCCTGGTAAGGATGGTCCCACCTGCATTTTAACTTGAATTGTGATTCTAACACCTAGAATTATAAAAAGTCAAAGAAAACTTACCAGCGTGGATCAAATTCCTAGGTGGAGTGAATGTTTGCCATTCTGTTTACTTCCCTTTAATGACACCTTCATTCTAGTTGGAAACTTGTCTTCCAACAGTGCATTAGAAAAATCTAGTCATACTGTTGAAATTGTCCAGAGTGGGGATGACATTGCTGTTATGATTTTTTCTTGTGCCCTCGTGGCAAAAAGGGCCGACAGCATCCTGGGCTGCACTAGGAAGAATAATGTCTGCAGATCAAGGGGGGTGATCCTTCTCTTCTCATTCCTGGTGAGGCCATAACTGGAAGGCTGTAGCCAGTGCTGGGCTCCCCAGTGCAAGAGAGACATGGACATACTGGAGTGAGTCCAGCAAAGGATTCACTCAGATGAGTAGATGAGTAGTTCAGATGATGAAGAACTTGGAGCATCTGACACACTGGGAAAGGCTGAGAGGGCTACAACAGCTGGAGAGAGGGATGGGAGAGAGTAAAGAAGACAGAGGCTTACTCTTCTCTGCAATGCTCAGCGAAAGGACAAGAGGCAGTGGGCACAAATTGAAATACAGGAAATTCCATATGAATGTAAGAAAAAAGATTCTTTACTGTGAGAGTTGCCAAACACCAGAACAGGTTGTTCCATCCTTGGAGATACTCAAAACCTGCCTGGTACAGTCCTTAGCAAGGTACTTTAGTTGACATTGCTTTGAGCAGTAGGTTGGGCTTTTCCAGTCTCATCAGTTTTGTGATTATGTGAATAACCAACATTAAAAAGGTCCTTGCCTCCTTTTTGATTTAGAAGTAACGATACTAAAATTTTTCTAAATACCTTTTTTTAAGACAGTTAAGAAGGTTGCTTATCATTCATGGTGAAACATAGTACAAAAAAGGGGAGGATTCACAAATGTTTTTCTGGTAACATCAACATTACTTGGAATGTAATTTGAAGAACAAATTTGTAATGGAGTATTTATCTCTCCTGAACAGTTTATTTGTTATATTTCTTATTGTTTTTATTATTATTGAAACAGCAGCCAAGGTCTGTTGAAAAAGACCCTTCTGAAATTAAACTCTTGTGTTTTTTACAATTGACACTTTACTTTTTCACTAATAATCTAGGACACTGCTACTTAACTAAAGCCAATGCATGTTTTATTCATGCTGCTGGCTTCTCTTAAAAATGTAATTAACCTTATTTGTATGCTGTTAACTAGAACCTTTAAAATATTTATTGATGGCTTGTTGCATCACCCTTGCCACCAAAACAGCTTACATTATTCATTGACTTTTTAAGTTTTGATGCACTTACTGTACCTGTTGAGGAATAAGACTTTATATTAAAGCAAAGACTGGTGCCCAGTCTTCTTGGATCAAAAATCACGTGCCAGAAAAATGGGTGTAATAAGGCCTTCTAAAATAGATTTGGAATGATTCCAAATATAAATTCAGAAGACATTCTGAGGGACACAATCCTGCAGTTACTTTTCACACACGAGTAGTAGCTCTACTCTCTGCAACTTGGCTCAGGACTGTGCAGCACAGCCGGGTGAATTGGGTCAGGCTCACTCCCTGGTTCAGGATCACACTTAAGCAGTGCTTGAACCTTCCTTCTTTACCAGTGGTCCTTTTCCTGCCATGAGCCCTCCTGCTGACCTCCGCATGTAGCTGCAGAATTAGGGCTGGAGCCCAGTGCGAGTCCACGTGCAGGTGCTAATCCCCAAGCACTCCTCACCCGCTGTGCCAGCTGCAGTGAAAATGCTCTAGGGCACACGCCCATGATGTTATTTCTTTATTTCTGAAATTTACTGAGGCAAAATAGCTGACTAGCCACTGGGCCAGGTAATTACTCAGACATCCCATGTTGTGCATGCCTCGTCTTTTTAATATATTGTATAATGCATTCATTTTTATTTTTTTCTCTTCACCTCCCCAAAATATGGCTCTCTTGACACACCTCTGCTTGCTGTTTTTGTTACTGTGCTTGACCCCCCTCCCTGGCCCATTGCCATCATGTGCTCGCTGCCTGCTAATTAAGACTCAGCCAGCTGTCAGATCACTGAAGCGACCGCTCGAGGCAACCTTTGACCTGGTACTTGGACCTTTCACCTTCTCGCTTTGCACGTAACCATCTGCATGAAAGCCTTCCTCGCTTGGTCTGTTGTGTTAGTGCCTGGGGAGACTGCCCATCCGGGTCAGAAATGTTAGTGTCCTTTCAGACATGCCGATCCTGCACCCACACGCCACCCATTAACCACGTGAGCTTTTCCTTCTAAAGCCCAGATGTGTTTTGGAGGCACAGAATAATCCTGGGGGCCTTTGTGGTGGCAGGCAGCTCAGGATTTTTGAGCGACTTTTTCCAAACTGCAGCAGCAGAGTTGTGAAACCCAGTGTTTTGGTGAGGATTTAACTCTGTTAGGTCTGCACTGTGCTGGATATGCCACAGGATTGGGTGGTGCAGGATAGGTCCTGTTCCTGCCACTGAAGGCAGAGAGGCTTTTTGTGGTATGCCCAACAACATGTCCGTGCCCGGCAGTGTCGTGCTGGTACTGCCCTTGGCAGGGTGTTCTGTTTGATGGGCACAGACCAAATTTAGGACTTCTCCAATCCTGGCTGTTTCCACTGTTGAGAGAAGCAGAGAGAGCTAAGCAGCATCATGGAGATTTGTGCTGGGAGCTGAAGCAGGTGTAAGGCAGGACTTTGATCGTGTGCTGGGTAAGCTGGGAAGGCCATAGCTACTGCAGCTGGCTCTGGCTCTGGTTCCTCCCCCTATATCAGCAAAAGCACCTGGCTCTGGGTGCCTGTTTGCTTCTGCCTCAGGCATGGGATCTGCTTTGCAGCCTTCTGCTTGCAAATTGCCTTCATGTAAGTTAATTTTGATTATTTTCTAAGCCCCAGATATATTTACCCATCTTTGTGATCCTCACAGTAAGGCAAAAGTCATCCTCCCAGCCTGCTGTCAGTCCTGGCTCTGTAGAAGACAATTCCTTCTCAAGTCACCCCAATGTGAGGGATTTAATACACCCTAAAAAAAATCTAGTCCCAGAGCTGTAGGTGGAAAGGGAAGAGTGGACACAGAGGAGTCCTGAAACCTTCGAGCCACTGTTGCTCGCCGTTTCCAGCATTGGGAAGCACAGCTGATCTGCTCCCCTTCCCCTCCTTGTATGAGCAAGGGCTCCCCCACCTTTCTCATTCCCTGTGTCTGGTTGTTCCTCACCTCCAGGTTCAGCAGGTCACCTTCCCAGGGGTCTCAGTGGGATGAATATTCCCTCCAATGCCAGTGAATATTAGCTCAGGCAGGGAGGCTGTTTTTCCCAGAATGGGAATGTTAGCGTGTTTCTTTAAGCTCTGTTTGGGGAAAATTTAAATGAAAAGAGGTTGTGTTGAGTTTGGCCAGAGGCAAAGCCCCTTTGGCAACTTCGCAAGACTTGTGCTGTTTTTGTTGGTGGTTGTGGTGGTTTTTGTGTGTGTGTGGTGTGTTTTTGTGTGTGTGTTTTTATTTTTTTTTAATAGTCAGCAGGCTTCCCTGTTGCAGCTTTAGACAGCAGCATGAGGAAATCTTGTTAGGGGCCAGCTTCCGCCAGCAGGCTGGAATTACACTGTGACTGACACAACAGCCTCTCAGTGCTCACTGCTGGCACAGGCACAGCCCCAAAGCCAGCTTAGACAGTGACCTACGTAGTGCCTCGCTGCCCTTGCCGAGAGCCACCTCGCTTAGGAGACAGTCTGGCTGAGAATGGGAAAGCCCAGTAACTCCCCTACCCTTCCGACCTTCCCCGCTGAACAAAACCTGATCAGATAAGGGACTTTTAATAGTCTTCCTGCCTTGGAATATCTGAACGTTTTCAGCTATAATGGTGGAATATGTCACCTCCTCTGAACCCTTTGTGAAGGCTGCACCAGAGAATGATTTACAGTGCCGATAAGAACACACATCATCTTCAGAGGAAACTGCTCAGATTGGTTCCCCTGCTTGCCAGGGAATGGGTGCAACCTCTGCCCTCTTTCAAATCATTCTATCTGTTGTGACTTGGACTGAAGCAGCAAGTCAGATACGGAGCCAACCCCTCTAAGCTAAGTGCAAAGGAGTGAAAGTGCGATCTGCTCCCAGGAGATACAGATCTGAGGGGAACTTTGAGGCGCAATTAAATTGTTTGTTGCAAAGATTTAATCCAGTTCCTGTCTTGCAAAAAAATAACAAGAGAGAGTTGTTAACCTGCACGTGGGAAATCTTGACTTAGGCATGCATTGCATTTTTGCCTGTCATTCAGGCTGATTTATTTCTATGCCATGCAGAGAAGTGACAAATCTTTTTGTTCAGATACTCATATTCCAGCAGGAATGTGGCTTTCCCAGCCCCAAAATGGGAGACTGCCTGGCATTTTTGTAGTGGGAATTGTTCACTAGGATCAGTTCGGGCTATCAAATAGATACTGAACAGAAAAAAAAATAAAATTAACCCCTTCATGAGTGCAAATGGCCTGATCATGTTACAGAAGTTGCATATCTGTGTGCATGTGGAGACAATAAGAATCAGAAAAGGTTACTGTCAGCTATCAAAGGTTACTGCTACATCTGTTTTGACTGAAGTTTGTCCAGAGGGCAATGACAAGCAGCACTGTGTACCAAACAGCAGGGCAAACTGTCCACTTGCCCCACTCTCAGTAGCTGCAGTGGTGATTAACTCAAGAGTTAGATAGGTTGGCAAAAATAGGAGTTCTGCAGGACATGCTCCAGTACGGATGCTTCCCCAAGAGCTGGCGTGGGAGCAGGACACCCAGAAGGCTGTCAAAACAGGAGCAGACCAAGATGGGCTCCGACTCTTGTGCCCAGGGTGCTCAAATGGCAGAGCTGGCCTCTGGGCTGCACAGCAGCCACTGCAGTGTGCTTCCTTCTTTAGGAGACTGTAGAAATGTTACGTTTATTTGGGCTTCTTCACCCCAGCTGCTGTGTAGGCATTTCCCAAAGGTGCTGTTCAGGCAACAGAAATGGAATTGCTGTAGCTGCATTCTCTCCCATGCCCCCAAGGGGATGAAGCTGGGTAGGTGGAAGCACAATGTTAGAGAGACGGTAGGGCAGACTGTTGTGCCTTGACATCCCTGTGGCTTGTTCGTGTTTATATGCCACCTCTGACTGCAGTGCTGGGCTCAGGAATTGTCCCATGTGTAAAGAGACAGCACAGTGAGATCTCAAAGCTTTTGGCACTGACAGTAGGGATAATGAACTTTTTGGGGTGGTGACAGCCTTTGGCCAAGAAGCAAGGAGTCAAAAGTCCATTACGTGCCTGGCACAGTTGCTTTGCTATAATTAGTAATTTCTTTTTTCTCAGGCAGATTTTGGAAAAAGCATGTTTTGCAATCAGGCGCAGTAAGGAATATAGATTTAAGCAGCAAGTTCTTCAGTTCCTGTAAATCTGTAAAGCACCTCTGATGTCAGTGGAGTTACTACAGTCTCTTACAAGCTGCAAATCTGTTTTGTGCCTGAAGGAACATTCATGGAACCATCATTAAATAGACATGATGTATATAAAGACAGATTTAGTGTAGATATCAGTGGGGGCTCCCCTAAAAATGGAAACGCTTAGATCTTTACATAGAAAACCTCATCCTAAAATATAGATCTTAAGCAAGAGACTTTGGTTTCTGTCTGAGAATGTTTGCTCATGTTTGACTGCTCTCTCTTGATACTAGCCAGAAGAAATCTAGAAAGATATCATTAAGTCATAATGCTGGCACTGGATGTCTGCTAGCATTAGCAGAGGATGTGTGCATGTCTGAGGGCAGTTTTGCAAATGCAATTTCTTCTACTTATTTATTTTTTTAATATTAAAGGTACCCCAAACCACCACGTGAATAGCAATAGGTTGGAGTAATGTTTTGCCTGGAAGTGTCTTACTTAACGTTTCTCAGATGAGCAGTCTCCTATAGCAAATTAACTTTAAAGTGAAACCTGTTTCTAGATGGTGACAAACTGTTGCAAGCTTTTGGTTATATTCTGTTGCGTGTTGAACTTGATGATATTTTAAAATACCTCTTCCCTTGTTGTGTGTTAGTCTTCATGACATTTTAAAACCTCTCTTTCCTTGTGTCCTTTCTTACAAGTACTATGTGTTTGTAGCCTTAGCTCTTCATTAGCTAAACCTCCTCTAATACCCACCCTTCACTGTCATTTATTCAAAAAAAAAAAAAAAAAGAGGAGTGATAACCCTATGGTTCAGCCATTGCTTTGCTACATGATATAAAACACAACTAGGCAGAAATGACCTGATTCTGCATGACTTCCACGTGCGTAAATCTCATTGACGTCAATGGGAGTGTTATGTGCAAAAGGACTGCAGGGCATAATTAAAAAGGACCCTTTTCTATCACAATGTGGAAAAAATTGTGTTTTTTGCTTGGGTACAATGAGAAGCTGTAAATCATTAGACACGTTTCTGTCTCCTAAGAACCTGACATACTACTTCGCTGTTGAGACATGCTTTTTGAATGATGAGTACCTTACTGAGAGAAGTTCCTGAGTTGGGTTAATGCTTTTTACCAAGTCTGATCATGAAACAGGTTTGACGGGCTGGAAGAAGCACTGTGGTGTGATAGAACAAAAAGAAAGGATTTGCCTGATAGCAAGACCCACCCAAATCTTGTTCGAACAGCAGATTTGTCAATGGCTTTTTCCACTGTTAATAATGAGCAAGCGGTATTTAACTGTTGGAGGCCTTCTTCTAGTGCTGTGCTACTAGAAATTGGGAGCAAGTCCAAATCTACTGTTTGTGAGCTTTGCAGCTGTTGCAGGCAGCAGAGAATCAGGCCTATTCTTGGCTGTGTTGCTCAGCCTCACTAATAACAAGTGGAAATGCATTTTACTATGAATGTGACATTATATGTGTAATTGGCAACAGCTTTCACTTGACCACCTGAACACATGGGTCAGCTGCATACAAGAGTGCACACTCCCACGAATGTACACATCCATGTAGGCAGGTATTGGAATAAGCAGAGGCAAGCATCCCTAATTTTTCCATGGCACTTATTACTTACGCTAATCTTTTTGTTTTTAAATAGTCATCTACTGTGTTTCTCTTAGCTGGTATGTTTTTTAAATGCTTGTTGCCTGCAATTGTGCTTTGTGGTATCCTGTCCAGATGATCACCTCTTCCCTTCTTCCCCCTCATGCTTTTTTTTCCAAGTCAGTCCTGCTGAAAATCTTCCTTAGTGTTTCCTCATTCTGGACTTTGCCCCTGTCTCCTGGTGCATTTACTAACTGCTCACCTAGTGAAGCTGTGGTTACACCTCCAACTTTTACTGTGATTTAGCTGCTCTTCTATTTCCTGTCTGCTAAGTTGATACAGTTGCAGGTGATTTGCAGCCGAGACCCCCTATTATTTATTGCATGCTCTGTCTGCTTTTGGGTCTCTTTTATATTCCACTTGTCTTTAATGACTCCCTTATCCACAGGCCCTGCCGCCTGGTGCACTTCAACCTTTACCAAAGAGGCCAGCACTTGAAAAAAACAATGGTGCCACCACAGTCTTTAACCCAAGCGTTTTCCACTACCAACAGGCTCTAGCCAACATGCAGTTGCAACAGCCTACGTTCATCCCTACAGGTAAGTGTTTCCTTGCTTTCCCCATCATCGTTGCTTTCTTTTTATGGCCTAGACATTGAGCTAATAAGCAGATTTATAAGAGTCCTTCACAAAAGAGTATTAGTTTATAAAGTTTCATGTTAAAAAATCAGTGGAAAGTTAATGTATGTTTGACTTTTTTCCTTCACCTAATACAATTTAGAGCTTTTCACTTGTAAAGATCCCTTCTTAGCCTTCTCTTTTTTTCTTTTTTTTTTTTTTTAAAGCAAACTAAGAAAAATGTCTGCATGTTTCTGAATTCACACTTCCTGTTTCTCCTCCTTATGGTTCAACTAGTTAATCCCAAATTAATTCTTTGACTCTTGTGTAGCTATATTATGGACTCATGTTAAAATGTTTGGTGGACCTCTGTGTAGAGCTGTCCACTCACTTCAAGCTGCAGGTATCTTTCTAACCTTCTGTCTCAGTGACCTACATATTCCAGCAGCTGTGATGTTTATGGAGGGAATGGCTCATCTTTAGTAAATACAAATTATATAATCCTCTTTAAAGTCATATATTTTCCTCTTGCGTGTCTTTTGACCAGTATGATAACCTAAGATTTTTAAAAGCAATTTAACTCCCAGCTTTTATTGTACCTTTAAGGTCTCAGAGTAAAATTGAAAGATGCAGTTCAGTAATTCATATAGAAACTGAAATATTGGCATGGCAGATGTGATAGCTGACTAGCCAATTAACCTCTTCGCTGCAGCCGAATTAAAATCAAAACCTGCTTAGTACTTAGTAAGTACTAAAAGTGGCTGAAAAAGGAAATATTCCAGAGTTGATAGCTCATTTTTAGTATCATTATTTTCATTGCAGAGCATCATATGAAAATGAATGCCTGAAGTTTTTAATGTCTAATGCTGTATTCATATGCCAAATTTTATATTTACAAAAACATACAAAGCCTTTCTCTGGGCTGTCCATGCAGTGAACATGCAGTGACCCTGGACCTTGGCCTTGCCATTCCCTGAGGTCAGGGGAAAAACTTTGAGATATCCCAATATTGACACCGAACTGCATTTCAGGTGTGAGCATGGATCCAGAAAGCTGAGACCTAAACACTGGGTTCATGTGGCCTGTATGTTATGAGAGTACTTGGAAATATTCAGAATTCAGTAGATGCCGGAATGTTTTTCCTGGGGAATTGGGTCTTGTATGAAGAGATGGATGGAGGGACTAAGCCAGAGCCTTGTGCTCTGCAAAGTGCTCTTGGAGTGGATCGGCTATACCAACCTTACCACAACTTTTTCAGATTCCAACTAAAATACAACCTCAGAAAACAGACACTTTCTAGAAAGTGAAATCTGTGAGCTGGCTACACGCTTCCCTCCCTTGAGGTCGCAGTCTTCAAAGCTGATATAAAGACCTACATTTCTGATGCAAGCACTATAAATTAGCTTTTATCCAGAACTCTTGTAGTGCTGTTGTGCCCTGTCTCATGGGAACAGAATTACACACAGGCAGATGTGTAACAGGTCTATTTACTGGCATCTGCTCTCATCTGACGATATTAACACTGGTCAGAGGAGTAAATTTCCAGTCACAGAGTGAATCTCTGATGAATTTACACATCCACATTTTCCCTTCCTGATGCATCAGGCTGAAAATCTGGTCTAAGCCTTTGCAGCACTCTTGAAAGCAAAGCAGAGAGGTGGCATGTAACAACTCACATGGCTGGGAGTGGAAGTGAGTGGTTGTTTTTGTTAATTTCACCTTTGCAGTTATTGAGAGATCAGCATCATGGTTTCCCATCGAGCCAGGGGCAGTCAGAGTGAATATTCAAAGTGGTGTCAGAACTGCAACTGTTTCAAATCTAAAAGCAACTGCCTCTTTCAGTTTAAACTAGAGACTTTGAATCCCAATCCTTGCTTTCAGGAGTAAATTGCTTTTAGAAAATTGGTTTTAACATGAGTGTGTTTTTCCTATAAAGCAAACTTGTCTGTTGACATCATCAGAAAAAAATCAACACACTTGATATCAAAAAAACAAAAACCACCAAACAGCCCTGATTTGTCAGATAGATCACATCACCTAATACCAGGGTTGGAGAAGAAATACTTTTTCTACTACCCAAGAATTCAAGAATTAATTTGGTTTGCTATGTTCTCTTAAAACTGAGTTTAAACTATCTATGTATCAACATGCAGAATCTGTTTTGCATGTGCTTAAATATTGAATGCTGCAAAGAGAATACCTGCTTTTTAGTTAAAGTGATTTCTAACACTGAAGCTTCACTAATGAAATATCCCTTTTGTTCATCTTTCCACGCTTCAATGCATGGTGTGCAGGGTCAGTTCTGTGCATGACACCCACTGCAAGCGTTGGTAGGTTTTTCTACACAAACTTCTCAACTTTTCCTAATCTGAAAGAGACAGCAAATTAGTATGCATCAGTGAGAACCTGGGTGGCTGAGTGGTGTGACTGTCTATCCGCTGTCTTCTTTGAGGCTTAAATGGTTGTATCCCTTTTAATTTCTGTGCAGTGCAGTGTTTTGTGTGACTAATATGAGAATCCAAGGCAATGCATTCCCACCCCTATTTAGTTCTGCTGCAGAGACAAAAATCTGTCAACCTAAATGTCTTTATAACCCATTTAAGTCATCCAACAAAAGAAATATCAATGGGAGGTTACTCTTGGTTTATTATTTTTGTATCAGGTGTATTAGCATTCAGATTTTTGGTCGTCCTTCTGAGGACATTTTAAGAGACTGTTTTAATAAAGGCTTTAAGAAGGAATGTATCCAAGGTCAGCCCCTTTACCAGAGCAGGGTGCTGCTTGTACAGTGAGTGAAGAAGAGCTTAAACTGTGGACCAGCTGAAGATTCATCTCTTTTTAGTAAATTGTCAGTTGTGCAGGTACAAGTTGCTGTGAGGAGGTACCAGGGATGCAGTGAGGCTGAGAACATGCTCTCTGCTGCTAACATACAGTCTCAGGATCCGGCATATGCTAGGAACCTGTGTGGGTCTTTGAGGGACCCTCCCCTCTCTCTACAGCTGCTGGGTACAGCAGGATGGGTGAAAGCTAAGATTTCATCCTCCAGTCAAGGTTATGCAAGACTGCAACCATCCAGGAGTGCACCTGCTTCAGCCAGAGTGAGAAAGAGGGGAGCAGGAGCTTTGGGGAGAGAATAGAGCAGGGCCTCCAGGGAACCATTTGGGGTAGCCTGAAAGCCAGCAGCTTTGGCAGAAATGGCTGAGCACTCTGCTCTTGAACCTCCCCATCCTTCCAGGCTGCTTTATCCACCTGAGGGTGATCCTGCAGGGCAGGAGGCCCTGTGGGCACAGGGTTATCCCACTGCTGAACCCTGCCATCGCTCCTGCAGGCCCCAGCTCCCAGTCCCGATGGACTTTGCTGAATCCTATGTCTGTGGGCTGGGTGGGAGCACACACAGACAAGCTATGGCTGTGGATATACCTGGGCGACCGCAGTAGCCTCTGAACTGTCCCCGTGGAAGGCCAGGTGTGTCTCCAGGGTTTTGGTGCCAAAAAGTTCACTGCTATCTGCTGCTCTGCGCCCAGCTCTTTCCTGGCCAGGAGGAGAAATCAGTGGCTGCAGGTTGGAGTGATCCAGGGCAGCATCCTCCCCATTCTCCTGTGGGTTTGGGGGGTGGCTCTGTGCACCCCAAGAGCATCCCCTCCAGCTCCGCGCTCCATGGGAAGTGCAGCTTCGAAAGGCTGCCGAGCTCCCTGCTGCTGCGTTGTCCTTTCAGATGCTCTTCCTGCGAGTTGTGACCGTTTGAATGCATTTGTGAATTTCTCCCACTCGGCCTCCTCCCCTTTCTATTCCCTCCTACCTCGCAAGGAGGGAATTTTGCCAAATCCTCTAGAATTAGAGCGGAAAGGAAGCACGCTGGATTTGTGCGGAGAGAGCTCGGGCTGCTAGCCGCTCGTCTGCAGTGCCTTCACCCCTGTACTGTGCCGAAACATCCCCGCTAGAGAGAGGCGAGAAAACCCGGTTGAAGAGCCGCTCTGCGGCTGCTGGCCCGGCGAGATCGTAGCCGTGAAATGGGCCCTGCCAGCGGCTCGCTGCAAAGTGCATCATGTACCTCTGGTTCCTGGCGGGGACGGGGAGGGGAGGGAAGGGGATGAGCTTTCCAAGGCGGGTGGGAGGGTGCGCTTGCCAAAATGTCCCCACCCAAAGGAACGTGCACTGGCTGTGTCTAACTCCCCACGGGTGCGAGCTGACGTGGGCTTTTGCTAGCACACCCGCCCTCCCCCCCTTTGGAAATTTGGCCCTCGGAGTCTAATACATCATTGTTCTGCTTATAAATGTACTAAGTGTTGAGAATGTTTTGGTTTTTTCCTTAATTATAATTGTAATTGGCTTTTCCCCTTCTCTCTTGTTTATTTTTTTTCCCAACGCTGTCTTGCTTTGCACTGTGATTGCATGCTGCGCCCCGATGTGTCCTTCATGACGATGTCACATGGCTTGTTGCTGTGATTCCTGCCACGCCCCCAAATCCACCACATGTTGCCATGGTTACATATAAAAAAAAAAAAAACGCTCCACCCTCCCGTATGTCGCTTCCATGGTTCCCTTCCGAAAGTGCCCATGATGCACGGTGCTACGCCCACCACTGTGTCTGCAGCAACAACTCCTGCCACCAGCGTCCCCTTCGCTGCAACAGCTACCGCCAATCAGGTTTGGCCCTTTCAATGGCTTTCTTTCACGTGTTCAGATCTCGAGGACCGGGCGAGGGCCGGATCCTGCGCGGTGCCGAGCGCCTCCGGGTCCCGCTCGGCTCGGCGCAGGCTCGGGCGCGCAGAGGCAGCGTGTGCGTGTGTGTGTGCGTGTGTGTGTGTCTGGGGATCGGTGAGGGGGCACCGGTGCTGGTCCTGCTGCGGTGTCTAGCCCAGCCGGAGCGTAGGGATGGGCGATCCTCAGGGGTGTGTGGGCTCCCGGAGGTCTGGGCGCTTCTCTGGCAGCGTGTCCGGCTTCTCCAAAACCCCCGGGTCCTGAAAAAAAAACAGGCTGTAAAACTCCCGACGATGCTGCCGCACTAGACCTGCAGCACTTCTGCTTTCAGTCTCAAGCAGAAATACCACCCCGAGCATCCTACCCTGTGGTATTTTGGCATGTCCTCTCCTGGCTGGAAAGTGGAAGTGGGAACACGAGGAGGTCTGCCCCAGTGCAAGATTGGGCTCTGAAAACAATCTCCCCACTCCCCCCAAAAAAATGAAAAATGGGAGTGAGGCAATGAAGTCTGAAGCTTATTTCCATCAGTAACATGTCACCCATCCCTACAGAAATTACTCTGGATGTGCAGTACGTGCCATTGTAGCACTGCCATAAGTGTACAGGACTTCATGCATGTCTGCCAAGCCATAATTCTCTCCAAAACTTTCCTCTGAAGATACTGAGTTGTGATGGCTGCTTCCGCACCAGTCCTGAACTGTATATGCACAATCTGTCCTAGTGATGCTTCCTGATAATTCGGTGTGCCACAACTTTTCCCAGTTAGACCAGAGAAATTTCAAGTGCTTTCCCCACCACTCCCCAATACCACTTGTAGCATTTTTTTAGTTCTTTGTCCTGCTCTCAGGTTTAGAGCTGTAGCAAAGAAAATGGGGTATCACTTTATTCAATAGGATGCTATTGGGCATGCTGAACGCCAGCGTTATCTCAGGGGGTATCCTGTAGTCTTTTGCTAGTGCAAGGTCATAAAGCTTTCAGAAGAAGTTTTGCCTGCATAAGTCCTCAGCAGTTTTTTACTGCTTGCAGTAGGTATTGCTATTCTTTTTGTGTGCTTTGTTGTAATTTTCAGGCAGAGAAGGTCTTACTCATACTTGTATCAGTCATGAGAAGAAAGCAGAGATTTCTGTGCAGTGTTGCTCTGTGGCTATATGAGTCTGGACAAAGTTACGCTCCTTATGTTTCAGCCAGCTAGCTTCAGGGCATTTTGTCTTACTTGTAGTCCATGGAGTTAAAATCCCAGTACAATTACCTCCACTCCACGAGGCATCCATAGTGATGCAACTGTGTTGTACTTAATGTGTGGCAAAATAAAGACAGCTTGGGAATGGATCATGTTTTATAAGACACTGATGTACTTACTAATGTGAAACTGAAGACAGAATGAAGAGACTTTTCTCAAGGCAATGTTTTAATGTGTTGTGTTCTTTGTTTGTTTTGCTGTAGATATCCCAGTTATCAGTAGATGAACTGAGTAGCAGCATGTTTGTTTCACAGATGTAGAAGTTCCCGATAGAACAGTAAGTTGCTTTTTGGTATTTCTCTTTACAGTGGAGTACTTTGTACAAGGGCACTGCATCCCCCAAAAGGGGCTGGTTTGGGCAGAGGGACTGAGCCTGCAGGACCCCGCTGGCTTTGCTCTCTGCCAAGTCGACAAGAAATTCAGCAGCTGAAGCACAGATATGGACCAGCCTTGTAGTTTACAACAAGCCATGTTTTGTTGTGTCTAAAATACCTGTTTCATGGTATTCATAGCCTCCTGTCTTGCATCCCCCTGAGCCTGGCAGTTGTGTTTACACGTTACTCTTGCTCTGCACAGCTCCCAGCTGCCTGTAGGTGCCTCAGGGGGTTGTGCTATGGATGGTAAAGACTGCTCTGGTAATGAGTCAGCTGAAAAGGGGAAACTTCTGTTTTGCTGTTAGTGGCATATTCCTTTTCCTGGGGTAAGCAGGACTGGGTCATCAGCAGCTGCTGTGCCTCAGCAGGACTGGCTTGGTATGGGCACAGATCTGCTGTTAACTGCAGTAGGGGCCTGGCCCATGACAATTTGCTTTAGAGGTTCTCATGCATCTTTAAGATGAATGCCACAAGCAGTGTCCTTCACACTACATGGAAATCCTGGGCTTCCCTAGGCTGCTGGGTTTTTCTGAATGTGAATAACAAAGTTGTTTGTCCTTTTCTTTGACTTTGAGTGATTTAAGGCCTTAGCAGCAGTCATTTTTCCATTGCTTTTATTTGTAAACATTAGCTAATGTTCGTAAGAGAAAATCCCTTGGGGCTTTTAGTTCATCGCTGTGTTTTTCACCCCAAGACGCAAAAGAGTAGTTCAGCCACTTCAACAGGAAATCACCAGATTTTCCCAATGCAGACCATTTAGCGTGCACAGATAGGCAACCTATTTCTTCCATAGGTCACATTTACAGGCAAGTACTTAAATGCTGGAAATTAATTTGGCAAGCAATTCTCTAATTATATCTCTAGTAAATGACAGAAGTTACTCATGTTGGTGGTGGCCCTTATCTCTGGTGACCTAAATAAGCTGTTGTGTGTATAAATGGCCAGCTAACTGTGGCCATCAACCCCTGTTAGTCTAGGGGTGAACACTGAGGTACCCCTGTCAGTTGAAAATGTTCTGCATTATGCAATGTACTGCTCTCCTAAATGACAGACAGATGTGTATGACCATGTGTATGACCCACCAGTCTGCCAGAAGCTCTTGGCCTCTCAACACCTCACAGCTGCAGGGTGTAAACCCCCTTCATAGACTGGTAGAAAAGGGCTATTTCTCCCACTGTCAGGAGCCCTTGTATTTTGATCCCGTATCTGTGTTGTTTCCTACCATATCCATGTGTAAACTAAAGGCCAGCAAATCTCCCAAGCACACGTTGTTTCATGCTGCCACCCAAGCATGTGAAGTTGTGCATGTGCTCAAGTTTTTTTTTTGCCAGATAAGGATCTTCACTGACATTTCTCAGTGCCAAGGGGTGAATTCCCAAAGCTGCTGTGAGTAGGAGTTTTGTTATAGAAATACTTGCTGCTCTGGCAGATGTTGTTCTTTTTCTTCATTGTTGACAAGGTCCTGGTAGCCAGGCTGACTGGCCTAGCTCTTTACAGGGAGGATTTTCACAAGTATATCCAAGGAGAGAAGATTTGCTCACAGAAGAGGGTAACCTGGGCACGGGGTGTGTATGTTCATATTTTGTCTCTGAGCCTGATTCATATTTGGCTCCCTAGGATTAGATTTTCATGTGAATATATGTGGCTGCCTTCAAAGGACATAGGAGCCAACAGTGGTCAGGGATTCCTCCGGTCCTCTCATTAGTCACTCTCCACCTGCCTTCTTGTCTCACAAATGGAGCTGTTATTCTCCCACCTTCCTATTTCATAAATTGTTTTTTCAGCATGTGTGAAGCACACTGGAAATGGAAAGCCTTAAGTGCAGACTGAAGAGGATGCCAAGTGTGTTATTAGTAGTTTCATCCTACATCAAAATTGAGAGAATAAAACATTGTCTCTCCACAACATACAAATAGCAACCTGTTGGGCAATGCAGTGGGGGTGTAGATGTATCTTAGTAGAATGACTTTATTGATGAAAATATATAGCTAGCTTCACATTCTTTCTTTGTTCTTTTTTTCTTTCTCCTGCAGCAGACCATGTTGAAATTCTGAACCGTAAAATTATGGAGCACCAGGACTTCTTGGTGGGAAGCTGCGCATGGCCTTTCTGTATATATTCCCTCTTCCCTTCTATCGTTCTCTACCACCTCTACAGTAAGCCTGTTGCAGCCTACGTGTTAACCAAAAACTGATCAATGGGAATGTCAAAAAAAAAAAAAAAGGAAAAAAAGAAAAAAAAAGAAAAAAAAAGCACTATAGAAACAATTAACAAACAGCGCTCTGTTATATGAGATATACAAGTAGAAAATTATAATAGACTTTTATAACACATTACTTTAACACACTTAATCATTTTATGACTACCATCCTGATAAGTGCATCTGCACAGCGGACTGTTGGTTTACTGTATACTATCGATGGATAAATGTTTGTCTTGTTTTTAAAGTGTTATCTTACTGTTTTGTTTACATCATAGTCTATTGATTTGTTTTAAAGTGTACATCATTATCAAGTATACTCAATACCATTTTTTCATTATTGTTATGTCTTAAGTTTTCATATACTGTAGGTTTTATGGGGTTTTGTTTGTTTTTTACTAAAAATGTTATTGTGGGAAACAGGAATTATGTGCTTGAAAAACACGACGCAGGAATGTTCTGCCCTTTTCTGGATTTTGCAGTTAATGTCAGCTAGAGTTGCTTGTGTTAAATGCTCCTTTTATCATGGAAAATTTGCCTTCAAGCAGAGTCTCCAAATTTTTAGTACAAACAATATAAAAGGACAGCTGTCATTTTAGTCCAGTTCAGGGTATTTCTTTAAATACAGTGAGCTCATTTTGGAAACTGAAGAAAAAAGAAAAACACAAAAACCCAATCTCAGTAAGGGGATAAGAAAGATTTGCTCAGATTATGGTAAGCATCAAGGAATTTCTGCAGTTCTGTTGTACGTTGAAGTGCATTCTCAGCTGCAAACGGCGCACAATCTTTCTTGCTGTTTTCATGGTGCAGTGAAAAAGAAACATGTGGATAGGTAAGATGTCTTCAGTTGGGCAAAGATGCATTTGCATTAGAGAGAAACAAATGCCAACTGTTAGCTATAAAACATGTAGCTGGAGCAGGCCCATAATCATGACATAGCCCAAGCTGGGTAATACCATGAAGACTGGGCTTGTTTTCTCTAGGCATGCTGAAACATTTCCACCTGAAATCCTCTGTGGCTCTTTGAAATTTTGTCAGCATGCACCAATTCTTTAATCACCATTGTTCATGATTCGGTGACTTTTCCCAAGATTTCTGGCCCTTTAAAGCAAACACAGCAGTAACAAACCAGAAGAAAAAATCAAAGCATAAACATTCTTTTTAATGGGGTTCTTGCAGGTCAGTGGATGTATTTTGGCACCTTCAACTTGATCAAGACCAACGTTTGTCACAACCAAGGGCTAGTTTTCAATACCTCCTCATCAAGCGCATGAATAAAACAGCTTCCAGCTGAGCATGCTGGGCAGCACAGCCTGGTGTCGTGCTGCCTTGCTGAACAATCTGGCTACACAGAATGCATTTTAGTTCAACAATGCAGCTAAATTCATCCCTGTCATAGCTGTGTAGTATCACTGGCATTATGGAAGAAATGGATTTGCTCCTGTAAATCCACGAACTCCATAAACGTATCAAGTGCTAGGAGAAAGACAGTCATCATTAAATACAAGCAAGAGACAAGTTCCTAGTGTCCTGCCTCCCTGGATTCACCGTGGTCTTGTAGAGTGCCAAACTCTGACAAACAGGTTATATTTTCTTTTCCAAGTTCCTTGGCCTTGGTTAGAGAATTTCCTTGCCCCCCTCTCCTCCAGTAGGGGTACAGATACATTGATAGACACGTACCTACATGGACCACAAGTGATAAAGGGCTGTGTGGAGCACAACAGGTTTGTCCGTGATGAGGCTCTGATCAGCTGCTTGTGGCAATTTATTCATGGCAAGAATCTTTGAAGAGTCCAGCTCAAAAAGGCCTTGAGCCAGAAGGGATCTTTCTATTCATTTCAGCAGGCTTTGAACCAAACCCTGAAAGAGGGGGAAAAAAAACACACACCCCTAACCCTTAATCATGAACCTCGTGTTTTGACAGTCACTTGTGTCTGTAGATGTTTCCCAGTCATCACCAATCACCATTCAAAAGCAAGATGGTGTTGCCTGAAATTAGTGACTCTCATTTATATTGGCTACCACATACCTGTTCTTTTAACCACTGAGTTTCTGTTTCCCAAAACCATAACATTGTTAGTGGAAAAAGTGGATTTGAGTACTTCCTGTTTGAAATTATTTGTGTATCAAAATGGGTTTTGCACAACCTGTGCCAGTGCCTCAACAAAGAACAGAGCTGATCTTCTTAAGCCAGAAAGGATGCATTCAAGCTTGTATGGCTTTATGAGTTAAAGGAGGTTGGAACTTTTTCAGTGCTAAATGGATTTTTGTATATCTTGACACTTTGATGTAACCTCCTATTTTATTTATCTACTTAAACATCTGGCATAGATGTGCATAGAATGTAAACCTAGAATACAGCTGTTTTCACGTCACATTTAAAGCACTGAAAAAAAAACGTTTAAGGATTATTTTTTATTAAAGAGGTCCAATGAGGGATGTTCAGGGTAGTTATATTAGGTGCCACAACAGTTTTTATATTGCTGGCAAATTTAGAGTTAATTTGTAAATGAGTTTAAGGAAAGAAAAGCTTGAAGCACTAAACTTCACCAAATTCAAAACAATCTCGGCAAAAAATGCCATTTTGAGGTAGCACTATTTAAACTAGTTGTGCAATGACTTGCTCTAATTTTCTTTGTTCAAGAAAGAAAAAAAAACAGTCGACAGACTATAAATTTCCTAAATAGACTATTACAAAGTCACCAAGCTAGTTAGTGACTCTAAACAAATGTCATAAAAGCATGAATATCATCCTTTATTTGACAAGAGATGTATGTAAGTTTGTTTAAATCAATATAATTTTAGTGACATTTTTATAAGCTTCCCACTTTCCATGAACCTATATTTTTTATTTATCCAAAGTTATTTCTCTTTGTCCATTTCTCTCAGCCTTATGCAAACAATATGCAAGAAATGCTGAAACTTGGATAAAACGGGTCATGCAGAGGGAAAATGAAAGCTGAGATTGATCATTTTCACGAAAAGGTTGTTAGTAGTTTCAATAATAAGTACTACTACTAAACTGTAACATAAGCAGACAATAAAAGAGGGATTTAAAATAAAATGGATTCATAAAACTATTAAGATTATTTTTGTTAAATACAGTGTTTTTAGTAGTTTGGAACATGATTTCACAATCAGCCGTGTTTTTTAGTTGGAAGTTTCTAGCTGATGATTTTTGACTTTGTATTTTTGCATCGTGATGTTCTAGAAACCATTACCTCCCTGGCCAGCCCGCGCCGGCCCCGTTCCTGAACACTCTGAAGCACTTTTCCTCTCTGCCATACGTGTCATTTCGCACTGCACTCGGAGTGTTCATGAACAGTGGCGCGGGCGGGCTGGCCGCGCGCTCTGCAAACCACAAGCGCCGTGCTCCTGCCACGGCTCCAGCAGCGGCTGCGGAGCTCCAGATTCCTGCGGCGGGGTCCTCCCAGCGTGCAGTCGGCTGCAGACCACGGCGAAAGTCCCGCCCGAGCGGCTGGAGCTGTGCAAACCGTACAGGCAGCGATGGAGATGGGTATGTGTCTCTTGTAAGGTGCATCGGGTCGGATAAGGAGACGTGTGTGTCTGATGAGATGTCTTCTCCACCTTGCAGACTCCTTGCTAACGCAGTAGAGTAGCTCTAGGACATGCTAGTACACAATGATTGAGAAACTGGAGTCCTCATTTTTTTTTTATCCCTTGTACATTTCACATACATGAAAATTGAAAAAGGTGAAATTTATGAGGAAAATCTAATTTCCCATTCCTGTTGAATGGATTTAGTTTGATATTGACCTGATTTTACCATGTGCCTGTTGAAGGCCTTAGAGTATATACTGTATGTTAAAGACTGTAATAACATTAAAAAAAAATAGTTGATAGCCTAATCCAAATGTAAATATAGCTACAACACATTGTTACTAGGCTACAACGCATTAATTCATGTCATATATTTTCATTTCTTTACCATTAGTTTTTAAGGTTTTCATTATTGCTTTTTTGATATCTTTAGTAACTAATGAATTTAATTTTGAAGGAGAGTTAGAGAAAGTTTAAAATTTTTACTACATGTATTCAACCCATTTAGTTATATTCTAAACCAACACTGAAGCATGGTAAGGTATAGAATACAGTCCATAACTAGTTTGTATAGTTTACAGTTTAAGAACAAAATTAACTTTGTATGTAACTCCTACAATGATAGATTCATTGTTAACTAATTATATTAAGTTGTTGTTGCTATGGCAACAAAACTACAACATGGCTACCTTTGTATACATTATTTGTGAAATTTTCACATGTAAATTAAAAGTGATGTGTAACAGTATGAGCTTGTTAAAGGTACAGTTCGATACTGTCAGATAAAGATATGATTGAATATTTTTAAAATCCCAAAGTCCCATGTGAACGCTGAATTTGTGTCTTTATGTCACTTTTTCAGTCAAGAAGTTTACAACACATGGATTTAGAGTCAGGTTTTATAGCTTGTAGAAATTGTTGTGTGGCAAGGGTTATTCCACAGTATTTTAACTTTGAAAACACGACAGCCTGTATTTACGACATAGTGACTGGTCTTTCTTTCATTTCACGTTCACCTGCATTGTGGGAATTCAGAATTAATCCGTTTCAGTACTGTAGCTCTGCTTGCAATTTTGGTTTGTTTTGTTTTCCTGAAATTGAACACTCACATGATTATGTTACGATCAGGGCTAAATAATTAAACGTGTAACTATTTTAATACTAATTTATATTAGCAAAAACTGTACATAAGAAAAAATATTGTGGAATGACCCTGTAACAGTGTTGAAGATACAAATATGCTGCAGTTAAACTGATTCAGTTAGTGTACGAATGTGTGAGACACACCTTTTTTGCACTTATGTACATAGTCCACGAAAGAAATCCTTGGAACTTATTTTGAATATAAAAAGTCTGTAATAATACAGGAAAAGTTTGTAAAAGAGATAGGTATTACTAAGGCTTTGAAAAGGAGGAGTTTTTTGCTATAAAACTTATCTGAAAGCATGATGTTGCTTTGCTGTTGTAAAAGCTTTGTAGTTTGCCATAGCTTATTATACAGCAGACTGATAACAGGTCAGCTCCAACCTGCAGCACAGAGAAATGGGAAACAATGCTTAATTAATTAGTAAGGTCACTAGCAAAGATTTTTTTAATCAGCCTACATTTTCAAACACACCCTAGGTCATGTTTCTGATGCTTTGTATTCTCGGTGAATCCTATTAGGACTGATAAGTCAGTGACAGCATACACACGTTTTTCCTAGCACCTAATCCTATTTCTAGCTGGAAGTGTTTCTCTCTTATAGGTGGCTGTCATTGCAGCAAGTGTTTTAAATCCCAGAGGGAGTTTGAACTGGTGCAACATGCTGGTTTGTTGTTTGTTTTGGTTGTTTTGTTTTTGCTGATTTTTTTTTTTCCTTTTTCTAAACCTTTTGGGGCAAGCTAACCAAATTGAAGTGACCAGTGAGCAGTGGAGGAGCTGTTTCGTATTGTCCTGGGATAGTTTTCTCCTGCTGTGCCCCTTCCGTAGTGCTCATCTGAGAGAGCCAAAGGTCCTGGTCAGACAGCAGTGCTGCACAGTGCTGCCTGCCATGAGGAAGCTGTTAGATGGATGCTGGGCAGGGAAGTGAATGCTAATCGTGGCACTGTGGCCAGCTTGGTTCTTCTGGCTGGGGTTAACAGGCCCTATTGTCTTGCCATCAAAAGGGAGTGCAACCATCCCGCACAGCCTGCTGAGCAGCAACACAGTGCTCCTCAAGCATCTTCTGGGTAGAAAGGGGCTGCCTGGTGGCTGAGGGCTGCATGGCTCTGGTTCTTATCTCCCTGTAGTCGGTCACAGTTTAACAGAGAGAACTGGCACTTCCAGGAGGACCTGGCTGTGCATTCCCTGTCCAGCCAAGGCTGCCCCTGGTTCTTTGGAGCTGTCAGGCTGCCCTCTGTACAGCACGAAGCAGCCCACAGCCAAGTGTCAGGAATCCCAAGCAAAGACCTGTGCCCTTACTAGCCAGGATATGCTCTCATATGCGGAGCTGGTTATCCTTTTGTTCACTGCTAAGCATGTTGCTTTGCCTAATGAAACGTTAGTTGTAACAGAGAAAACAGAAGATGAATGGTGTAAAATATCCTTCCCCTGCAGCAGATTCCTAATTCCCAGCAGCCCTGGGTCCCTGGGCTCTCTTGATTCCCTTCCCACTCCAGCTCTATTGGTTGTACTGGCAACTCTCTGCAGTACTGAGTGTTTTTTGGAAAAGCTAGAGGGCCTGTACTGACCCACTTAGTTTTTGGTTGGAAACAGTTGTGGGTTTTGTTTGTTTGATTGATTTTCAAAATGCAAACCTCAGATTTGCTTTGGTAAGGTTGCTGGTTTTGCCACAAGGCTGGTCCCAGCTCAGCCTGCTGAGCTGAACGCCCAGAACAGTGCCAGTGGGTGGTGGCACCCGGTGTCTCTGGCTGCCTTTCCTGCCCATCCCAGGGCTGGGGGCTGTTGTGTTGCTGCCAGGTAACTGCTCTTCAGCCACCGCTGCTGGCGGCTGTCTTAGAGATTGCTCTCTTGACATCGTTGACAAAATGTCCCCTACCCAGGCTGTATTTCACCACGTGGTTTGTTTAAACAGGTGGTTTGATGAATCAGAACCTGAGCATCATGTGGTCCCAGTGTCTTTAAAACAGCGGGAAAAAAAAATCAGATGTCTCTTTGTGGGCGTTACAATAACCTAGATTTTAGTATGAAATAATCAGCAAATTCTAGTCACTGTGCTATTAAGGCTTCCCTTTGCTGTAATCAATTTTATAATCAAGCTCTTACTCATTTCTAAGATTGAGAGAAACATATTTTGCACTATGCGAAATGAATCGTAGCTGGTAAAACTTCCTTGGGATATGAGTATGATCATGACAACACTGCTAAAATCTTTGCTAGTGATCTTTACTGACATCTCTATCATCAAAAATAACTCTATATGCCTCTCAAATGGGATATTTAAACATGCAAAATAACACAACTATTAAATAAAATGAAGTTATTCTTTCCAAACACACAACAGAGAGAATTACCTGACACCGAATTACAAGGTTCCAGTTCTTTATTACTGTACACAGATGCTATTTGATAGTGGTGGAAGCCAAATGATTTTGTTGCCATGGCTTTTGTATCCTAGCAGATGAGGGGATGATAAGACCATTCTTAGATTGGATTATGGGATTTTTTTTCTTTACAATTAGCTTTCTTTCAATTATATTTATATTTTAAATCATGAAAATGAAACTAAACTCCCCATGCTCCTTATTATATCACCTGACAACAGATCACTTTTTTTTTTTTTTTAATAGAGAATTGTATTTTAGGCAATCAAATCAAACAGAGAATGTTCTAAATTGTCAATTTTTTAATTTAAATATATAAAAACACTTATACTGTACTGTGTAAAGTAGATATTTGAAGCACATTCTTCTTTTCATAGGCATTTCTGGTAAAACAAAGTAAGGGAAACATTAGGAATCAATTTAATGGTATAGTTTAGAATATATACAAACAATTACAGTTAGCCCTGTGGAATTGTAAGAAATTAAAACATCATCAGATTCAGACAGGCATAGGCTAATGCAATATTTCAGTTCCATAACACAATAGTTCATTCCCTCAACTGCTACCAACAGGGTGTACGCTTTGAATTTATTTTTCTTTTTGCCACGTTATATTGCTGTAGTGCTTGTACGTGCTTTAGAAATGTGCATAATGCTACTCATTTTAGTATGTTACTTCTATATTGTTATTGTTTATTTTTTGATCTTTTAATAAAGTGTATAAAATTCTTGGTTATGTTTTTTATGGATCCATATCTACACATTAATAGGAGTTTACTTTAAGAACTTTTCAAGTTCCAGTTTATTAGTCCCAATCTTTAAAGGTTCTGATGTAAAAATAATAACTAATGAATTTGATTCAATGTTATATCTAAAGTGTAGAAGAACAGAATAAATTTCTTTCCAGAAAATACTTTCAGTATTTTGAATTCTGTAGCCAGTGCCTCCTCTTTATTGGATGCATTAGGCCTATCATATTAAAGTTACTAACACAAGAAAGAAATTTGTATTTTAGAAAAATAAAAGTAAAACTTTCCAGATGCTGCCTTTTGGTTTCTCTTGTGCCTTAGACCTTCTGAGACACATGTGATGTGTTATGTTTGTTTTGTATTTTTCCATGCTTCCTTTCTGACCCTATCTATGATGTGATTAGAGAGGAGATCAGAGCTGTGCATTTGAAGATAACCATGAAGAATAAATTGAATATAATTCAAAGGCCTGCAGCTTTTGTAGCACAGTGATGTGTATATTAATTTTTCTCTTTCAGCATTTGTGTCAGATACTGTTTTGAACATCCCAGTGCAGTAATACAACAGTAATCTCCCTTTGGCAGAGTCCTGGATTCCCAGATTCTCCTCCAAGTGCCCAGCTCTTTCCCTGGGCTGCCTGGCCAAGCTCCGCACCCCCGGCTGCACGCAGCCAGTGGGGCTGAGGTGCCTCTCGCTGCACCTGGGGCGACTGCAGCGACGCTTGGTCTGATCTTCCTCAAGGGAAACGTGCTTCTTGCTGAGACACAGAGGTTTTGTTCCTTCTGTAGCACTGAGTAGATGTAGAGATAAGAACATCGTTCAGCAGCGTCTTCCCTCCTTGGTTGCCACCCGTGTGCCAGCAGCATTGCTGTAAGGGGACTTTTGCCCCTAAACTCTCTTGAGGTCACCACTTACTCCCTAAAAGCATTAGCCTCCATTTTCCTGAGCCCCAGGGGATTCAGGTCTGAAAGTGAAGCAGAAATCATCTTTCCTTGTGATGCTGATCCTGACGTGCCTGGGGTCCCCGCTGTGAGCTTGATGACAGCATCAGGGCCACGTCCTCCTACAGTGATCAGAGGGAGCTGCATGGGAACCATTGGAGGTGCCTCTTCCTCAACCACACCGCAATGCAGAATCTGCCTTGGCCAAGGAACGGCCAGGGTTGTCTGTGATGGCACAAGGGAGGGGATGGGACATGCAGGGGCTCCTGATGTTCACTGCGAGCTCTTCTGTGGTACCAGTTGCTTTCGCACTCACGTGTTGGGTCCAGCTGGAGGCACCAAGCCCTGCGGCATGGCTTTGGCAGGAAAGGCTCTCAGCAGCAGGAAAGGACACCTGGAAGCCCCTGAAGATATGGAAGGCTCTCATCTTTGTTTAAGTCTTGAGTCGCATTTTGGCCTTGGCACCCAGGCTGCTGCAACACAGGTGATGCAAGATGACAAGCAGGTCAAGACCTGTGCAACAGAAGGTGTTTAATGCCAACATGAGGAAAGGGACTGCAGCATGGGCATTGTTGGCCATTTTCGCTACAGGTTCCTGTGTTGATTTCACTAGATCCGAGGCAGGTTCTTTGCAGCTCCTGGGCAGCCTACATGTGTGCATGCCTAGCCAGGGATGGCATCTGACCTGGAATCCTGCCTCATAGCCCAGAAAAACAGGGTGGGAGACCAGGTGAACTGTTCTGCATTTCACATCCAAGGTGCAAGCCACATGGATAGTAAGGATCTTGGTTCCTAAATGTGTTCAAGAATCTGATACCAGGGAAAAATAGGAGTTTTAAAATAAATATGTCAGGCTCCTGGTCTACTAGAGCTGCCTGGTGGTGTGCAGAGCAGAAGCAGGAGCAATGCTCCCAGGCACGCACTGTTGTTCCCCATCAGCTTTAGTAGGACACGCTGTTGACTTTGAGAAAAGACAGACCAAGTCTAGGACAAAATTATATAACTGTTTCTTTTTCATCAGCCTGTTTCCCTGTCTTCTCCTTGCAGGTTAATTGACTCTATTTATGTGTCAAGGCCACTTAGATTTTTTTTTTTCTATAAATGACTCCTGCCTAGTCTGATGGCGTAATTAAGTGTCTGTATTGTTTCTGAAACCAAAAAAGAACAGGGAAAACTGAAACTTTTCTAAGCAATGGATGCTTTGGTGTTCTACTAATGGTGTGGGACCATTCCCGAATGGTTACTCAGTTTTCATTACCTGCTTTCCTCTGCTTCACTTTTACTGCTGCAAACACTGTGCCATGGGTCAGTTGGAGAAACCCAAAGCTTTGGAGCTGAGAAATGTTAATGGGTTTAATTTTATGGCCCTGTGTATCAGAGAGGGTGATGCACCCATGGCTCTTAATTGAGTTCGTACCAAGCTCATCTTTTGACCAGCAGTAGCAGGAAGGGTTTTACTGGGCTGGCAGCGGGCAGCGCTGGGCTGCAGGCAGGCTCCCAGCCCCGCAGGATGGAGCAACGCTGCTGCAAAGCTGAAGCCTGCTCAGGAAAGGCAGAATCCACGTCTCAGCTGACACGAGCCCAAGGCAGCCTGTCCACCGCTGCCAGCTCAGGTATGACCATGCTGAGATTGAGGTTGGGCGTGAGGGAAAACGAGGCCAGAAGAAGAGCTGCCAGTGTTTTTTGCCAGCAAGCCAAGTGCTCCTGATTGCTCAGGTGCAATTACTTGTCTTGAGCCAGGACTAGTGCTTTATAGATGAAGTTGGATTAAAGAACCCGAGCACACCATACATGATGCTGTATTTATGGCAAGTGTCATCTGGAAATATTGCAGCACCCGGCCTATCTATCTTCCTCTCTGCTGGGGCATGTTTGTGCAGGAAAGCCAAGTTTAATAAAAATCTCCATTTAGCTCTTTGGCTATTGAAACTTCAGTGGGAAACCCAGGGAAGATACCTATTTTTCAAGGCTTGCTCCTTATTAAGATGGGCCTCTGTGGTCCAAAGCCAGACAGTTTTTACCCAATCTGGACTTAGTACTGGATAAATAGATCACTTTGATCTATTTATTATAAGGAAAAGGAGGATGGAGAAAGAAATGTTTGGCTAATCCCCTATGAGTTGTGGATTTAAAATATTTTCACCAACAAAAGCAGCCAGTTAACCCTTCCTGGCGGAAGGAGCATGCTCAGAGCAAGCTGCAGCCCATCTACCCAAAAAGCAACACCTGTGAAGGGCCCAGAAAGGTCTTGTGGTGTCTGTGGGTAGAGGGACCTGCCTGGAGGGGGAAAACCACAGCTTAAAGGCCATGCAGAGGCGCTTGGAGGAGCAGACACTCCTCCGGGTTTGGCTTGGCTGGGCTACAAGACCTTTGCTGCAAATGCCTTTGCCCTTTCCTCCCCATTTTGCCTTTTTCAGGGTGTTTCTGCCTGTCAGTGCAGCAGCAGCGTGTTATCCTGTTCCTGCTGTCCTTGCCTTGGATCTGGAGGTGAAAATCCAGCCCAGGGTGACGGGATGTGTGCAGCAGCTGCCACAGCAAGGAGCAACACAGCCAGGCAGGAGGCTGCGGTATGATGCTGCACCATGGATTTCTTTGGAGCTGCACCTGGGTCACACAGAGGTATTTCTGCTTCCCTCCGCAGTGCATGCAAATTATTTGCTTGTAAGTGTTATCTGCACCATCCCAAAGGAGCTGCTGCTGCCTTCCTCCCCTCTGTGGCCATCACGTTCCCAAAGCCTGTGTTTATAATCGATGCAGCTTCTGCTTTAACAGGCTGCCACCATAATTCAGCTGATCTCGGTGTGGTTTCTGCTGCAGCTTCTGTGCTCAAGCAGTGGCTCCAGACAGTGTGGGCTCTCCAGCATGCACTGTGTCCCTGCTGACAGCCCCATTTCTGCCCCCCCACCTGCAGTGTGGCTGCTGTCTGGAAGGGCCCTGGCTTGTGAGCAGCTCCTGGCAGAAGCTCCACGGTGCCCGGGATGTGGAGAGGTGTTTTGAGGTGCATGCGTGTGTGTGTGCCACAGTAACAGTACTCACAGCTACTCTGTGAGGCTTCTGGAAAATGCCTGTCAAAGAAAAATACTGTTTGACTTCCACTGCAGAAACCCAGGCCTGAACAACAGCTGCCGTCCTTCTGTCCCTGCAGTGTGACCCTGCCTGAGGGACGTGGTGGTGAGGAGATGTGTGAGGAGATGTGGGACGTACCACCGGCGCTCGAGGGCACTGCTGAACTGTCAGGCAGGTTACGGCACGAGAGGCCCAGACCGTGCCCCATTGAGCCCCACGCTGGGCTCGGTGTTTGTCCCCCACTGGGGCAGGGGAAGCAGCAATGGGAATTTGGTGACCTCAGGCTGAAACAATCCCCTGCCCTCTGTGCCAAATGCCAAAGGGGCACAGCTCCCCTCAGCTCTCAGTGGGGCAGTCTGGGGGACTTGGAGGGGCCAAGGGATGACAGACTTGGGACCTGGGGCTCATGCCCAGGAGCCTTGGGGCAGGATGGGCCAGCTCTGTCCAGGCTATGTTAGCACATCCCGGCTGCAAAGGGCACTCCCACTCCATGCAGCTACAGAGGCTGCTGTATTTAATTGATTGCATCGTTCAAACGGGGTCGTCTGGCTCATGCTAAAGCCTGGAGCGAGGAATTTAAGAGCCCAGCACTGCCTAGAGCAGGGCAGCTAATTGCAGGGGGTGACCCCTCATAAAGTAGTTGTCCTCACTGGCCCTGGGCACATTACTCTGTGTCCCTCACTGCAGTGCTGCTGAGCAGAACAAGAGGAGGCAGCACCCACCTGGCCATGCCCTGGGCTGTCCCTCCCCGTGGGGACACTGCCCTGGAGACACCGCTGGGCTTCATGGAGCCCTGGGGGTGAAATGCTGTGCTAGGGCAGGTGTGGGGCAGGTCTTGGGGAGCCCAGCCAGAGTTTTAGAGCAGATGTGGCCCCTCAGTTCAGGGAGCCAGAGGGAGAGCTGGGATGTACCAGGCACTGCCCCTGATGCAGGGTGACGGTGGGAGCCTGAGGTTTAGGACTGGGCAGGATGAGGCCTTGGAAGTCTTCTTAATTCCTAGTCTGAGGGTGGGGCTGTGGCTGGATTTGGACCGGCAGGGACAGGCAGAGCATGGCCCATGCCGGGTGGGGAGGTGGGCTGCAGTTCCCCTCCCAGGCTCTCACCCCTCTGCCAGCTTTGCTCAATTATGGGAAATCCTTTAAGCTTTTGCATTAGTGCTGTATTTAGGTCTGCGCTGTATTAGGACTTGGCACGGGAAGCGGAGTCAGATTTCTCACTTAATAAAGAACATTTTAAAGGCATTTGTTGCCATGGCCCCGGCACTGCCAGCCCACTGGCTGGGGCATGACGGGTGCTGCAGGAGGGGAGGGTGCTGGCGGTGCTGGAGGGCTCCTCATCAGCCACGCCTGGCCCTGGCAGAGCCAGCCCTCTTCCCTGCCTCGCTCCCGTGAGGCTGCTGGGCTGGCAGGAGGCCGGTCCTGCTGGCAATAAATGTGTCATCAGGATGCGAGCAGGGATAATGAGTCACAGACGCCCACCGCCAGCCAGCCTGGTCCTGGCACAGGGCTGCAGGGCAGGAGCAGAGAGCAGGGATGCTCCAGCCCACACCGCTGCTCTCCTCCCCTGCCTTTGTGCTGGGGCTATCAGGGAGGGATCGTCCTGTTTGTGACATTATTGACCTGTATCTTTCACAGGACACAAAATGAGGGAGCATCTTTCCTGCCCAGTCCTGCTGTAAGGTTTCTGGCAGTGCTGACCTGGGGCTGGGGTGGCAGCATGGGGATACAGCGGTACCCTCGTGTCCCCTCCCGCAGGTGCCTGGAACCTCCACAGCTTTGCCTGCTGCTGATGAACAGCTGGGCAAGGACGGGACCATGTGTGTCCTCCGGCCTGCAAGGGGCTGGGGTGTGCTGGCAGGAGCGGGAGAATCCTCCCAACTCCCATTTTGGGTATGCACACGGCTGTGGTTTTCACAAAGAAGATAGGAGACAAATTGTGGCTGTCGTTTGAGCAATGTCCCCTGGGTGAGCTTGGCACAAGTGTGTGCTTCCCATCCAGCCCTGCAGCACCAAGCCAGGAAATCCAAGGTGAGACGGATCCTCGCAGATCCAGTGCTTGTGGCACCTGTGTCTGGGCCAGCCCCAGCAGCAAAAGCAGCCCCTGCACATTCTCTCCCCAAACTTCCCCCAAGGGGGTGGAACTAACCTAGGGCAGGCATCTGCCTGGTGGAGGAAGCTTCTGTTTTCCTTCCACCTATGGGGCATGCAGGGACAAATTCCCTTCACCCCATCCCAGAGACTGTCAGTTTCAGCTGGGCTGCACAAGCCGGGCCACAAGGCGTCAGCAGATACTGGAACAGAACTTAAAAGGCTGCTAATTGCCTTTTATCCACCTCTAATCCTTAACTGAGCTGCTGCGGCTCTTCTTGGTGTGATGTCCATTCCTATTCATTGTAAAGCACTGGATAATGGAGGATAATTTTCTTTCTAGGGAACATGCAAGAATTTGTGTCAAGCAGGCATAATATGCAAAGAGCTCATGTTTAAATGATCAGAACATAGTGGTGGTGTAAGGTATGAAGTCTAAATGCAGACGGATTCGAAACACTTCACAGTGGGGGGAAAAAAAAAAAAGTAAGAGACTTGCAGAATTTTAAGAGGATGAGGAAGAATTTGGCATGGGATTACTTATTGGGGAAAATATTAGAAAAGTGAGAATGAGGAGATGAGAAAAGCCCTGGGGATGAGGCAGTGACACCAGATCAAGGAGAGCTGCCAGCCCATGGATGAGGGTGAGACCACAGATGAGCCTCAGCACTCTCCCCCCAGCATCCCAAATCCGCATCCCCCAGCTCCCTGGGACACAGAGCCAGGCTGGCAGATGCATCCCCTGTCCTCCACCACTGGGACAAAGGAATTGCAGGTGGGCTGGGGTGGGAGTGGGGCTCAGCCCAGGCAGGGACAGGGACAGAGTTTTAATATTTACACCAGCCTCTGGGTCCGCTGTGGTACAAGGCAGAGGTGAGAGCATCCTCCCCCTGCTGCTGAGGCAGCTGGGTTTACCCAGAGGCTGCTGATACTGAGGTGCCCGTGGGCCCCTGGCTGCAGGTTTTTTTTGTGCAGGGCTCTGTCTGTTTGTCCATCTGCAGGGCCGGTGAGGCAGCTGGAGGCCGAGAGGGAGTGCTGGCCCTGCCAGAGCCACCCTCACTTTCATCAGCCCGCGGTTTGATCCTCTCCAGACTGAGCGAATTAGGAAATTCTTTGAAACGCCGAAGTGCTGCTCTGCAAAACTGGAAGAGCCAGCAGCCCCTCACTGCTGAGGGCAGGGAGACAGCTGGGGTTTGGATTGCTAGCTTTTGCCCACAAAATGAACTCAAGCAAGTTCATAAACTGCAGAACAAAACACTAACGACTGCGGGCAACTACTGCAGACACCTGGTGAGTCCTCAGCAGTGCGGAGAGCCCCGATGAGCCTGTTGATGGCCCCTGCTGCTCCTGCTCCTGCCTGGCAAATATTAGCTCTGTTTTTCGAGTCAAGAAAGAAACCGTTTTGCAACCCTGTCCAATCTGAATGCTCCAATGAGGCCTCGAGGAGTTTCTCCATCCAAGTGCTTCAAGTCCTCTGCTCCTGTGCCGGGCTCCCAGAGTGGTGGGGCTCTGAGCTCTGCTGCTCCAGCTCCCCTGGTGCTGGATGCCACGTGTTCTCCAGGCCGTAGCTTTTGGGGGTGCCATGGAGCTTCTCGCTGTCATCTGGATTGCCTCCAAGCAGCCAGGTGCTGTTTCCAGGGGAGCTGACAGGTTCTGGCAAGGAGGAGGCACAGCTCGGCGCCATCATCCTCCCTTGCCAGGAAAGCTGATAAAGTGTCTCCTAATGAGATTGCTGTGTTCTCGCTTCACAGACAGCTTTGTTAGCTTTCACAAATGCAGTCTGGGGAGAATCTCTGGCTGTCTGGACACTACTCACAGCTCTGCCAATACACTTGTCTGGGAAGTCTTTTCCTCTGGCCTCAGGTTGATCCTCTCCAGAAGCATCTCAGCCTGTTACCTGCCTCCTCCCTCCAGCAACAGCTGCATGCAGCGCCATGACCTGGGGACATGCACACGAGTTCTCCACTGGCTTTGCCGTGTATGTGCACCCTCAGCTGCCACAGGAAAAAAGTGATGGACATGAAGGAGAGTGCACAGGGATGGGGCACAGTGCACAGCTTTCCTCAGACCTAGAGCCAGCCCTGGCCACATCTCCCACCCAGGGCTGCACAGAGATCTTAACAGCCTTGGTCAGCGTGCGCTGCACGGGAGCACAGCCTTGCACCCAGCACGTGTTAACGGAGTCCGAATGGAGGAATCAGCATCTAGGAGAAGCACTTGTCACCGTGCTACAAGGAAACTGTCAAGTGAAAAGTAACTTATTATAAAGAATATAGAAATGGTTTTGCCAATTAAGATCAACATAATATTAACGTGTTTTCACAAAACCCCATTTGGGTTGAATTTTACATTTTATCTCTCCCTTCAATGGGAATAAAGCAGAGCATTTCACTTTAATTAATTGTTAGCTGCTTGAGTCTTTTATTCCATTTCATGCACAAGTTTGCACATTTCTTTAGCATTTGAATTGTAAGTGCTGCAGGAATATGATTAAAAAAAAAAATGAAAATCCATGGAACTTAAAAAGAACTCTTCTGTTTGGTGTTAGTTTAAAATTGCTTTATTTCCACAAATCCTAAATACATCCTGATGGTATGTTAAGCTTTCCCCACTTTTCCTTTCAGTTCAGGTTTAAAGCAACAGGTTTGGTTTATTTGTTCACTGCTGCCTTCTGGCTTTTGAGCCTTATGGAGACATTTTCAGCTTCACTCCAGGACAGCATTGTCTGGAAACCTTTCTGTGTATTTGTATGGAGGGAGGCTGTCACACACATCGGTAACCTGCCAAGGTAAAGTTTGAGGCCATCCCTGTGAGGGCATTGCATGGTGTGTGGGATGTAGGAAGGCGAGCGGTGTGGATTATTTCAGCGTGGACCATGAAGGGCTATAAAGAGACAGCAGATCTCTGTGGCTGGGCGCAGGGCTGAGGATGAGCACGTGTTTAAAACCAGAAAGAGCAATAAAGCCCATTGCTGGGGACGGCCCTGCAGAGCTGGGGAGCTGGGAGCAGGCTGGGGTGTCCTTTGGGCTCCCCTAGACCTGGCCAGGGCAGCAGCAGGAAGAGTGGGGGTGTGTCTGTGGCTGCCCCCAGGAGCCAGCTTCAACCTCAAGTCAGCAATAACCAGTGCCTGGGCCAAGCTTTTCTAAATTGCTTGTGGTCTGGTACCATGCCTGGGGAACAGAGAGCAATGCTTCTCCTGCCCTGAAATCATGGTCACCTCCTTGTATCAACCATAATTCAGTGCATTCCCCAAATCACTAATTGCTTTGGAAAAAATCCATAACTTTTTTTTTACTTGCCAGCATGCCTTTTGGTGCTACTAAAATAATGGCTGAAAGCTGCATGGCAGAAATATGAAATTTCAGAGAAAAGTCCTCAGAATTTGCCTCTGAGTCATCTCTACGTTGGCAGGAGAAGCTGGCAAAGAAGAAAGTATCTCTGCAGGTAATACTGACTGCAGTGGCCCTGGATTAGGAGGCTCGGCCAGGTGAATACATCCAGCCCCCAAGACATATCTCACTGTACTCCAAAGGAGCTGGAATAGAAAACCGTCCTTATGGTTCTGTGATCGGTACAAAGGGAACACCTTGAAAAAGCCTTATATGAAATCAAACGCAACACCCCAGCAGCCCTCTGGCCCTGAGGATCCAGTCCCTGCACTGCATGACCACCATAAGGCACAAGTGGATTAGCAAAATCGCTGAAAAGAGGTGGAAAAAAAAAATGACACAGGGTCTTAAGCTGTTTTTGTGTGTATTCATGCAAATTACGTGCTCAGCTAGAGGGTAACAGGTGAAATCCTGGTGTCTGCCCTGCTGCCTTCACTCAGCCGCCTGCTGTATGCCTGCTGGCAGAGCTTGGTGCAGAGCTCGGGCAGCGGCGGTGAGTCACAGCAGCCGGCTGGGCAGTAATTACCGCCTGCAACAGGCTCCAGCAGCAGCCAGGCAGCGTTCACGCTTTGTCTGGTGAGGAGGATGCTGCAGTACCCCCGCGAGAAAAAGGCTCCACACCCTCTCCCTCCTTCCAGAGGCCTGGATGCTGCTCTCTGGACTTCAGGGCAGGGCAGGATGCTGCCCTCCGTCCATACCTGCCTCGCCGCAGGACACAGCACTGTGCAGGAGCTGTCTCTCACGTTCGTGAGATGGGGATTGCAATTATTTCTGGCCCTTGCTTGTGCCATCTGTCCATTCCCCGAACATCCCTGCAGGATCTGTGTCTTAGCAGGTTAATTTAATAAGAGCCTGCTTTATTGTTGCTGGCTGCGGGCATGGCACAGAGCAGCTGAGTCCATCAACAGCGCAGAGCAGCTCGGGCAGGAATCAAATCCTGCCCAGATGCTCATTTGGGAGGTTTGTTTTGCTGAGGGAGCACAAGCCCTCCCAAGAACTGAGCTCTGCATTTTTCTCCTTGGCAGGAGCTGGGGAAAGTACAGCAGCAGAGATTAAATCAGGTCTTTGACCCAGGGAGTGCTGCACCTCCACAGGTGTGGCGAGACAGTGCCAGTGAGGGAGCAGCAGAAAGGCATCGCTGGCTGGAGGTGGCCGTGTGGCTCACGCAGGGCTTGGCCATTTACAGGAACAGCAGCTATTCCCATCTGGAGTTTCAAAGCTTTTACATCACCAGCAATTTTCATGGCTCCAGTGCGTGGTAGCATACAGCCCGGTGAGATAACCCAGCGAACTGATGAAGGAATTACTTGCTTTAAGGATGATGAGCAATAGTGTGCACTTTGCGCTCTGCCCTTTTTTTTTTTTTTCAGATGTAAGATATGTAGGGGAAAGTATCGAGTGCTGTACGCTGGAAAATAAATGCCAGGAACTCCAAACTGATATTGATTATACACCAAGGACCTGGAAGAAAAATCCAAGCTCCCAATCCCACACCACCCCCTTAGGCTGCCGGCTCTGCCCACAAGCAAGGCGCTGCTGGTTAAGTCAAATTATCTTAAGACAAAAGGGTTTTTTCTTTGGCTTGCCCCACCTTTGTGCTCTATGCCCCAGTCCCTTTCCCTTAGTCACTCCTCCACCCGTCCCACACATAAAGGACCAGCAGCACCACAAAGACGTGCACACAATGAACCTAAGTGACCGTGTAATCTTATTATTGCAACCCTCATCCTCCCTTTCCCCTTTTCTCCCTCTCTCCCCCCTCTCCCCGTTTGTCACCGTGGCTGACTGTGTGATGGTTGACACCAGACAGCAGCACCTCAGGCTGTCGGTGCCTTTCTCCTCTTTACCCCGCGCACCTTGAGCGCAGCAGGTGGTTTGCAACGACTCGCGATTTATGACAGAGCTGAGGCAGGAGGCTTTTAATGTTCACCTTTATACAGTTTCGAGCTGATTCACCAGCCACACGAGGATCTCCCATCCTCGCACATCTACCTCACAGTTCACCTGACAAAACGACGTTGGGGCAGGGCCATGAGAGGAGGAATTCCTTGGGTGTAACAAACAGCGCCTCAAATCATGTCCCCTACCGACACCTACCGGCTCGGCACCCAGCGGCCTGCCCGGCTCCCGCCCCCCCGGGGCTGTGCCCTGAGGAAAGACTCGGATAAGGCATAAATAAACAGGACACGCGTTCTTTTCTCACAGGTTTTATTTTATTAGTGAAATTATTATTTCGGCCCAAGCCGAAAAGCGCACGGCGCTGCCTCCCCCGCTTGCTTTTCTCTGCGGGGGGGTGCAGCTTCACGACGGAACCCCCCAGCCCGGCAGCGATCACCCACAGCCCCGGAGAAGCGTGAGCCCAGCTCAGGGCCCGCCATCGCCCCCCGTGAGGGAGCCGGGACCGGCTCCGTGCTCCGGGCCGGGCCGGGCCGGGCCGGGCGGCGGCCGCCATCTTGGGGCGGGCCCCGCGGGCAGGGCGGGGCTGGAGGGGAGGGGAGGGGAGAGGAGGGGAGGGGGGGGGCGGTGCCGTCCCCTTGCGCGGCGGTGCCACACGCAACCCCTTCCCCCGCGGCGGAAGCCAGGCGGGGCGGGGCTGCGCCGCGGGTGTCGCAGCGAAAGCCTTCCGGGCGGGGCGGCCGCTGCCGGGCGGGTCCCGCGGCGCGATGGAGTGAGGCGAGGCGAGGCGGTAAGGAGCGGAGCGGGGCCGCGCGGCCCCTCACGGCCCCTAACGGCTCTTAACGGCTCCCTTAACGGCTGTGTCTCCCCTGCAGGCCGTCGCGGGAGCCAGCGGGGCCTCGCCCTTCTCCGCTAGGCGGGCCGGGGCTATGCGAGGGCCGCGCTGCCGCCTGCCCTAGGCCCGGGCCCGGCTTGGGGAGCGGCGAGAGGCTGCGGGGCCCGATGCGGGAGTACAAGGTGGTGGTGCTGGGCAGCGGGGGGGTGGGGAAGTCCGCCCTGACGGTGCAGTTCGTCACCGGGACCTTCATCGAGAAGTACGACCCCACCATCGAGGACTTCTACCGCAAGGAGATCGAGGTGGACTCGTCGCCCTCGGTGCTGGAGATCCTGGACACGGCGGGCACCGAGCAGTTCGCCTCCATGCGCGACCTCTACATCAAGAACGGGCAGGGCTTCATCCTGGTCTACAGCCTGGTCAATCAGCAGTCCTTCCAGGTAACCCCGCGGGGGGACGGGACGGGAAGGGGAGAGGAGGCGGCTGAAGGCCGAGGAGGAAGTTTTAGGGCTGGCCGGCCGTGCCCACAGCCTTCCTCTGAAAGGGAGCAAGTTAAAATGCCCCCCCCCTCGAAAGTGCCTTTAGGAGCCCGGCTTCCCGCTGGAAAACTGCTTGCCTTGCAGGTACTTATCGGGGTGCCACCATTGTTAAATCCCACGCAGTGCTGGAGAACAATGACCCGCTCCCACTTCCCTAATAGAAATGTTTTGGCAATCCCCTTCTATGAAGAAATCACTCAGTATTAAAATCGAGGCTTCCGCCTTTTTTTTTTTCCTCTTCTTGAAAGGCATCTGTCTTCAGTTGCTTTTGAAGAGAGAATTATTGTTCTTCAGTTATGACTTGTTAAATAAGCTGTTATTTTCCGCCCCCTCCCCCCCAAACATATTCCTGTCCAGCATAAGCTCGATGCTTTCACAGCGTAGGTGGTGTACTGAAGAAGAGAAGCAAGCCATATGTGATAATTCGTGGGTCTGGATTTCATTTCTACTGGTAAAACTCTTGAAAAAATTGAAATGTTTTGGCCGGTAACTGGTCTAAGCTGCCTCTAGAAATGAGGCTTTATTTGAGGGGAACACATGGATTTAGCAGCACTGCATACAGCACAGGGATTTGCAGCTACTGCGTTGGCTTTGGTTTCTGAGTTGGGTGTATTCCAGCTGCTTGGCACAACCTTGCACACCCCCACTGAAGCAGAATGTTTGCTTCTGCTGAAGGCTAAACTTTATCTTAGCAGAGACCTCGATGTAGCTCAAGTACAAGCTGCAGACATGCTGTCTTTAGAAAGGAACAGCAATGACATTAGGATGCTTCTCCTCTTGTTTTCACACATTTTTGGGACCAATGAGACCTCCTTATTTAAGGAACAGGCATACAGTTAGTAATTCACTCTGTTAATGTTTAGTTGTGCTTGTCTGTCTGTCGCATGTTTACTCCAAACCTGTAGGCGTAAACCACTCTCTATGGTTCTTTTCCACAGTAGTAACTTCAAAGCTTAATTGCTTTGTCTCAGGACTATGCCAGAATTTGTAGAACTTAGTGACACTGATAGTAACATAAAACATGCAGGGGGCAGAGGAGGCTGACTCAGAGTTTCAAATGTAAACTCCTAATGTTAGCTTGGGCTTGAATAAATGCGTCTCTAGGTAGTACAGTATTCTTACAGCATCTAATTTGGTTACTTACATGTGATTAAATGTGTTCACAATGAATTATTTTAAGCATTCCAGAAGTGAGAAGTCTCTAGATTACAAACTTTCTCAAGTTGTAAACTAAATACAGGTTTTCTAAATGATCATGTAAGGGTATCATGTTGCTAATGTTACAGGTTTGCTGTCATTAGACTTGAGACAAATTTTTCAGAAAACTGAAATCGATTTTTTCAAAACAGAGGTACCGTGTCTTCCTCTGGCTGAACCAAAAATCTGAGTGCTTTCTGTTTATGTATAATATGTGTACGTTTTATACAAGTTAGTTCTTATTTCATATAAATGTATATAGCTTACTAGAAGTGGGTAATGAACGTGCTCTGATTTCTAGATCTACATGGATATGAATTTAAGAAACCTCCTGGAATATTTTCAATTTTCAGTAGCATGTGAGGGTTGATTAAAATGTGCTTTTGTAGTGTTTATATGGCAATTTCATGTGATTGCTTGCATATACTAACCGCTTGGATTGTTTGATCAGGACATCAAGCCAATGAGGGACCAGATTGTCCGGGTGAAGAGATACGAGAAAGTTCCTCTGATCCTAGTGGGAAATAAAGTGGATCTGGAGCCGGAGAGGGAGGTCTTGTCTGCAGAAGGCCGAGCTCTGGCTCAGGAGTGGGGCTGTCCCTTCATGGAGACGTCAGCCAAGAGCAAAACAATGGTGGATGAACTGTTTGCTGAGATCGTCAGGCAAATGAACTATGCCTCCCTGCCTGAAAAACAAGATCAGTGTTGTACAACTTGCATCGTCCAGTGAGAGAAATTAAGAAAAACCTCAGTCATGGCCATACAGAGCAGGTTGGTTGAACAGTCATAACTAATTGAGGTGCATAAGCATGCTGTTGAAGTAAGCAGATAAAGTGTGACAAGGAGTCTGAAGTTAAGTAGCCTAACTTGGAGGTAGCTTTCCTCTGGAAGAGCTGGAAGCTTGTGGATTCAGTGGCATATAAGTACTTGAGTCAATGGACTTCTTGCATTACTGCATATGGGTTAGTCAGGGAACACTGCCTTTACTTGTAGCAATTTTGCAGTGAGACAAGTGTATGATCTCATCCTCACCTATTTTGACTGTCACTGCTGTATTTGACATTGCTGTATGCTTAATAATGTTTTGTGATGTTGCAGTGTGATTCTTCGTTGGTTCCACTTGCTATCTGAATTATTTGCAAGTTCATGTGAATTACTTTGGACCTATACAGGAGTATTGTGATCAAGTTTTCCACTAATTATTCTGAGAAACTTTGTGTGTGTTTTTTTGAAAGAGGGCGGGTTTAAAAACAAAGCAAAAAGAACTGTGGTACAGAAACTGAGTGTACTTAGAGCACATTTCTGCCTTATCAGGAGAATAAGTTTAAAAGAAAACTACCCTGAGCTGTAAGGAGTGGCTTGAAGCCCACACATACTAGTCAAGGACATGTGCAAAGTGCTTTTCATCTGAAAACTCCTGAGCAGAGAACACATGATAATGGCTTCCCGATGCGGGACTCTTTCCTTTTCCAGTGACTCATAGAAGATGTTGCAAGAGTGCAGTGTTCAGAGGGGACCCTGAAGTAAAGCTTCACTAGTCTTGGGTATTGCTTTGATTCTTCTGCAAGGATAGCTACTCTTGGCTCTTCACATGCGCGGTCATCTTTCTGTACCATTCCTTGCCTCTCACGTGACTGTGTAAATGGATCAGGTCCTCTCGTGCAAGCAGCAGCGCTGTCATTCCTGTGCGAGATGCTACTGTTACCCCTGCTCTGTTTTCCTTGTAGCCGTTGTGGGTGCAGTTTCACCATCAGCTTGAACCCATGCTGCTGTAAGGGGCTCTTCTGTGTCATTGGCACGCTTCTTGCATGGGCTCCCAGTGCAGCCAGGTGGTCCTGTAGACCTGCAGTTGTCTGTTGGATCTGTCTCTGCAAACAACTTGATGTAATCTGTAAGGGCAAGTGCAGGGATGAGGGAGGACATGAAAATTCTGGGGAAAGAACTGCTTGTCTTGACAGCTACACTGATTAAAGCTTAGGCGCTGACTGCCCTGTTAGTAACTCGAGTCAAAGGAGCTTTTTGTGTCTGAGTGACAAGAGCGAAAATAGGTTATTACTGGAAGCTTTGGACTATGTATCCTCTTTAATCTTGAGTGTAAGGTCAGAGAGTGAAGTCTCAGAGCTTGTCTCTGAGATTGTTATCGAGTGCTTTGTGAATACAAAATTTTGGGTACTCATGACCCTGGTACTGTCATGCTCAAGATAATAGACAATATTTTTATCTCTAATTCTGTGAAATAAGGAAAGACTGCTGTCAGCATGTAAGAGGTGTGTACAGGTTCAAGCCTTTCTTGCTGAAAGGCAAGCAAACTGCTTGTCTCGGAGGAGAGCAAAGTACAAATAAAGTGGTACAGGGTTAATATCTTGGACCACCTCCAGTAATGCAGTTTCAGTGAATTCTAAGGTAGACTTACAAATAAGAGCATCTGTACTTAAGGTATCATGCTAGAAGTTATGGCAATTGTTGGTGTTACTAGTGGTTCATCTTGTGCAGGTTCCGGTCTTCAACTCTGACAAAATTGGGTCACTTATGCATGAAATTTATACTTCCAGAGTTGATTACAGCTAAGGGAAGCTTCTGTGTAACTAGACCAGTTCTGGACTTAACATTAAATACCAAGTTTAATTCTCAAGTTGAAATTGAGGAGGAATGGGGCTATGTGTTACTCCTTTGAGTCCTTCTAATTTATGATGATTTGATGAGCTTCCAAAGCAGAGCATGCTCTTGCTTCACAAGAAACATTTGTATTGTTATGTCTGTGATCTCTTGAGATAGAGGATATTAAGCTTCTGGTATATAGATTTCTTCTTCATTCTGCTTTGCTCACGTCACATAAAACTTCTAGAAGCGAAATACTTCCATAGTTCCAGGAAGTGCTGCTTCTGCCCAATACCACACTTCAGCTTCACACTTTTGGGATATTTTCTTCTTCCTGGCTCCCACTATGTCCTTGTTCTTTGAGAAGGTGTAGGATCTCATTAACTTTATGATAAGCCTTTGCTACCTGGTAATATCTGTCTCGTGCTCTAGTGTAGGAGAGCTGCTGATGGTGTCTTCTGATAGCTGTAATCTTCTCTGCAGGGATAAGTGTTCTTCTTATCTGTGATCCAAGGGACAATTGCTGCTTCTCAAACATCTGCCGTAGCAGTGACCCCACCTAGGTATAGTGAAAACAGCTGTCTAAAAACCTGTGTGTAAGGAATGGGTTTAAACGATTGCTCTGTCCTAACATCATCACATCTGTCTGTCTAAGGGCAGTCTTTGGTCTGAACCAGTAAGTCACCTCAGGATAAGGTTTATAGAAACAGTTTTTCTACAGTTCTGGTGGAGAAACTAGTGCGTGTGGGAGAGGAGGGGTGTGTGCTGGGCCTAGACTCATCTAAGACTGTTTCAGTATCAGTTTTATCTAGCCGTTATCACTTCTTTTTAGTATGGGTACCTCAATCTGTATGTGAAGTAGGATGTTGTGTAGGTTCTTTTTTGAGTAGGTATTTTTGAGCTTAGATTGCTGTTTCAGTCCTTCCGGTGAAATGGAGGATGGAACGTAACTACATAATCAGAATAACCCATAGTTCCTTTTAAAATGTGTGTTGTTCTTGCATCCTGTTTCCCCCTCCTTCCCTTTCCTGCTTCTGCAGTGGTCTTCTGTCATCTCGTTGTTGCATTCAGAGATGTGAGATTCCCAGTAGCTGCATTCTGTTGCTTGCTGAGCATTTCTCTCAAATTTTCAGTATGATAGTGGTTTTTATTTTGCATCATAGTTGAAATACCGTACCTGTTCCAGTGTTGATGTTAAAGGTGTTCTGTAAGAGGTACAAAGCAGATGGAGAACATTTGATAATGGGGTGAAAGATTGATCCTGATTAATGATTTCTGCCCCTTCCATTCATGAGTAACTGAAATTAGCAAGTGCTGAAGGAATAGTTCTCTCTAGGGAGAAAACCAAAAGTACACTGGCTTCTGGTTTGTGTGGCTATGCAACGCAGGCAAATTTATCCTACTAGTCTACCATCTCCCACCCCTGCCTGCCTGCTTGCAGGAGAATAGAGAATAGTATAGGAATGTCATGGGTAAGTAAAGCCAGACAGGTACAAGTCAAATTGAAAAGAAACAGTTGTGTAGGAAAAGTAGAGTCCTGACTCCTGTGTACTTCAAGTAATTTCTCAGTAGACTCATCAAAATTCCCTCAAAAGTCAAGCATCAAACTTGAATGAAATGTATGCATGTGAATATGGAGGACTGGTTTCAACAGACTTTGAGCTTCTACCGAGCTGTTTAGGATATCTGCCAATAAATCTTGTGAAATGTAAGCAAATTATCAGAAATACAAAGATTTATTGGGCATTGCTGGTAGAACTGTGTGCTTGGTTAAGAAAAGTAGTGTACAATTCTCCCTAAGTCTGGTAAATGCTAAGGTTTTTTTGATAGTAATTTAGGGCATCTGAATGCTGAGGACTCAGATGTCAAAACCGGATTAGTTGGATCACTGTCTGTTCCCAGAAATCGTGTAAAATACCATTGCTTCATGTTGCTGAGTGATGTAGTGCCTCCTTACCACCAATGCAAAGCCCAGTCATACATATACATCACTGTACAGGAGAACTTAAATTTCCTAGCGGTTTCAGATCTTTAGAAGCAGTTTAGTATCCCTTAGGGCACCTGTTATGAGCTGTTGTTGTTACCTGCTTGCCTCTTACATTACCAGAATTATATGAAAAGAAGTTCAAGAATGCCACTGTAAAGCAGTGCTTTAAAGCCCAGTGTGGACAACGAGTTGTTCCGATCTATGGGAGAAGCTGAGTTCACTTTGAATATGTATTGAATGTGGCTTTCATTGGTTATTTTGTTTAAATTTCAGATAAAACTCAGAGGAAACTTGCACAGATGCTGCTTTGGAGAACTTTCAGCCCAGGTTGCAGAGCTGAGCCTTGGTAAACCTGTCTCTATTACAGCACATTGCCATACATCTAAGTGCATAAGGTTGGTGGCCTCCAGGATCCACACACCTTAATCAGAATGCTTAGCATGTTTACCATAAGTTTAAAATCTGTTCTTTATCTATCAGTCCTTTTATAGCTTTCTAAGTTCATATAATGGCTAATATGCAAGAGTTCATTTTTAATAGTTTAATTGATTTCTTTAATCAATTTCTGAACTTGTATTTATTAAATACTTAAACTCAGTATTACCTACTCAATGCCTTTTAAAAGAGAGTTTTAATGGAGAATAAATTGAGCCTTAAACAAATGGTTACTTCTGTATATTACCTCGCATCAGTGCTTATTTCTATTTGCAAAGTTTTCTCCTACAATGTAGTTGGTCATTCTTCGAGACTTTTTGTTTACGTGTGACAGTGTCGTGAAAAGATACTGAGGGCACCTCTGTTGTATGGATGTAGTATCCCTTTTCTTGGCAAATGCAGCTGTGATATTGTTTGTTAACTGCTCTGATTTAACAATAGGGATCACTTGGAACGGGATGTGAAGTCTCTGGCTGATGTTTCTTTTCTTGCAATCATGAGTTTCTTAAACTCATTTAATCAAAAAATGACAATTGTAGCATTGCAAAATGGCAGCACACTTTTCCTCCTACTGAGTTTCTAAACTTGCTTGTTTACAAGTAGCTTCTTCATGCCTTTGAAAAGGGATAATGTATCCTTCAAAATGGGCTGTATGCCTAGTCAGAGTCAGCTCAGCTTTGCCTGGCACATTGAGACATCTTGTAGACCTCTGCACATGTAAATCTAATGCAAATAAGATCACTTTACATTTTATAGTTCCTAATATTGTCTTTCTGAATAATATTTTAAAGCAATATTTGTTAAAGTTTTTCTTGCACTGTCACAAATTGCTTTTTAGTTTTTTTTTCCCAGTAAGCAAGTTTAATGTTAGAGACAAGTTGGTGTAACAAGGGGAAAAGCACCAGGTTTCAGTGATACTAACTGTAAGCGTGCTTTAAACAGCCATTGCCTTCCGTATTGTTTACCTGATCAACATTTTCTCTGAATACTTGAAAATTTTAACAATAACACAGGTATAAAGAGCAGAATGAAAATGTACAAAGAACAGATGAAATCTTTTTGTTCTGTTTTATTAACATGTTGCATACATGAGAGCTTTTTCTAGCAGTGGTTTAAAATGTGTAATTTTTTTTGCAGAAGTTTAATAACTGCAGCTCACCTACTGCACCAAAGTTCTAGGTTTTTAGGAGCCCAGCTTTAGTCATTTGAACATGCTTCTAGAAATGTACATTCTTTTCCTGTAATAGCTAAATAACTTTGAGAAAAGCTCCAGTAAAAGCAGTGATGGATATATGAGGTTAAGCAGTTTAAAACTCACAAAATGTATTGTGGATGATGGCATTTGAAACAATAAAAGATCACCGGTACAGTATCTCAACATTAATGTGTTTTATTGGTAATAATGCAGGCTGACTTTACAGTGTTTAGCAGAAATAAAGGTTCTGAGTCTACATTCAGTGTTGAATTTGAATCCTGAAAAGAAGAGAACATCAGGTTTTCTGCTTGGGTATTAAAACACCTGTTTTTTTTTTCCTGTGGGGTTACTTGAATTTTTTTTCCCCCCTGTTTGTACAAACTTTATAAACAGGCTGAGGCTAATGTTTAGGTTTGCACTTTAATATCAGAATTAAACCAAACCTTGTATTCAAAGTAGACTTTTAAGTGGTGGTTGTTGCTCTTTTTTTGTAGGTTGTAAGGAAGTAATAGGAAATAAAAGTAATTCATAAAAATCTTAGTTTTCCTTTATCTAAGGGGGGAAAAGTTGATTAATATTAATCAGTGGTTCATTCCTATGGGTAGTTATCAAGCCAGTGTTCATTTTCATCGACCTCAGCAAAAAAAAAAAAAAAAAAAAAAGAGGAAAAAAAAAAACTTGAACTAGCTTAGAGTGACAGGACTGGGAAAACGAGAGATGGTTTCTTCAGCACACTTTGGGGGGGAAAAAGGGACCAAAAGTTATTTTAGGCTTCCTCAATAGATTGCATGTGAAGTTGCTTATTAGAGTAAGAGGCTAATAATAAATGAAATATGTATTGTCTTTACTATGGCATCTGTTTAGGAGTTGTTCAAATCACTGCAGTAGGGCTCTACAAATAAAAATGTAACCTAACATCATGTATCTAATGTACTGTATCTTTATCAGTGATAGGTGAAATCTGGAATAACAAGTGCAAAAATGGAACAATTACCTATAATGCTTTGTAAAAAGTTTTTTCCAGTAGAAATCATTCTTGTCATTTTGTAAGACAACCCTACAGTCCACCTGTTTGTAACTTTTTTAATAAAATAGATACCTGTATTACCAAACTGGGGTGACTAGTCTGTGTTCAATTTCTTCTGAAGTGGGCTGAATAAACAAGCCTCTTATTTAGTAACTTTTTTTTTTTTTTTTGAGGTACTGGTTATTCTGAACATAGTAGCTACACCTGAATTGTCATGGATTACAACTTCTAGCTCAGGGAAACCATGCCTGCACCCCTGCTGGGATGGCATAAAGCACTATCTCATGCCTTGAATAGAGAAGATGGGGTCCAAGGGCTGCCTGTTCAGAGCTGCAGTGGTGCTTCTGCTTGCAGGCTGGTATGATGAGGCTTTGTTCGAAAGCATCCATGTTTGTCTTGTCCAAATCTGTAATGTCCTTATTTTTCATACAGGCTTTTGTGTTCACAAAGGTGACAATGGGTAGGGGTCCTGACATCAGGTTATGATGTTCCTGTAGCTACTCTCCCTCATAGTAACCCTGAACTGGCATCTTTCCACCACACCATCCAATAAGCACACTCGGAGCTCTGCCTCAAGAGAGGTGGAATATTTGTCTACAAAACCTTTCAGCTGAGAGTGCTATTTGATAACCATTATCTTAAATGCTCAGTAAAAGCCTTGAATTTGCTAAGTCAGTGATTGAATCATCTAGACTCTATAACAAAAAGTGCATCTTCCTCGGAACTTAATGTCTTGGTACTGACCTTTTATACGGCTTTTGTAACTAAAGCCACGTATTAATGTGAAATGTGCTTTAAACTTTAAAAAAACAACAACAAAAAACTTGCTACTTTAGCAGCACCTTTGGTTGTCTGCATTGTGTCGGCAGGCAAAATCACCTAGCATGCTTAATGCTTCTCTTCCTGGTAAAAAGTGTTAGCCTTATCTTGTTGGTAGGCATCCATACTGTTCCTTCCTCCTCCTCAGACAGGGAAATAATTTCCATCTCAAGGGAAAATGACAGAGAAGAAAGGTAGGCTCCCGTTCTAAATGATCTTGGAGTAAATGTATGCTTCCCCAACCTCCTCCTCTCAAGGAGTGTTGCTCTGAGTAGCACTGATGTGTCAGCGAGTGTGTTAGCTGACAAAGGCTGATGTGCATTCAGATGTAACTAGTTGATGGGTCGTTGTCTGTGTCTGTTTTCTCATGCAGTTTAAAAAAGTCATAGTTGGGTGATAATATTCCTGGTTCTCATGGCACTCCAGTGTAACTAAGCTGCTTCCTCTTCTCGCTCAGGCCAGGAACTGACGACAAGTGCAGCCAGGAAGTCCCCGGGACTTCACAGCACTGGTTTGTTTCAAGGTGACAGTAGAGTCATTGGGGATGGGGTTTTAAGGAAGTGTGGAAGATTTATGTTTAAGGCCATTATATTTCAATTTATTATATTTCATTTATATTTCAAAAGTCTTGGTGCTGAGAGTCAACTCGGTTACTGCTGTACAATTGTTAAGTAGTGTCCTTCATAAAACAGGTGTGACAGCTTCGTGTTGTTTTAAACCTGGGCTAGCTGGTTTAGAGGGCTGTAGAGATGGGACTTCATAAGCAAAGCTTTACTTTTGGTGGAACAGTTCCTGCTGTAAAAGTGCCCATACCATGCAGAAAGCCACCCAGTGTCCCACTTCTCCCGTGTGGTCAGGACAGGTATGGCCCCCAGTGTATTTGGAAGGCACTAGCTAACCACGGCACAGGTGAGAGGACTCTCCCACCCCGCTCCCATGTAGCAGGGTGCCAGGTAAATGAATTGCTAACGAGGGCAGAGCTGGCCTTGCAGCCTGGCTGGCTGCACTGGGCTATGAACCAACAACCGCACGAACCCTGCAGTGGAGACGGCTCTAGGAGGAAGTACACAGGGTACCCGGAGTGGGTGGGGTGCGAGCCGACCGCCACACCTCATGTCGGGTAGCAAGCTGTTATCTGCCCTAATAGGCTTTGCTGTAATTACAGTTTTGAGCGAGGTGGAAGTGTCTAGCCTTAATTAAAATGAGATACGGGTTCTCAAACAATGTCTATTGACCTGTTTGAGTTATCTCTGCTGAAAAGTCAGCAGTCCTGCTAGCTTGGCTTGCTGGTAGGCACTTCAGTCATTTGTTGGTTGAGTCACTGCTCGCTTAGCAGCTGGAGGAAGCGTGTGCACAGCTACTGCGGCTGCGGGCAAGTTCAGTCAAGAGATGAGGTGGCTGTGGTCCTGTGCTCTGCACAGTGTGAAAGTGAAATAATAAAGGGTGCTTCACTTTTAGCTCTGGCTGGTCAGTACAGCTGTGAGGAGCAGAGAAGATGGACTTTCAGCTGTAAATCAGCAACTATGTTTTTCAATTCAAAGGTCAAATCCTACCTGTAATTATTTCTTGGCTCTGTTGAGGGCAGCATTGAGCTTTTAATAGCTTTGTTTGCAGCAATGATACAGTTCAACTACAAGACTGAGGGGGATAATTATTTTTTTTTTATGGAACCAATATATTTAGCCTGGAATCAATCTTAAAAGATCACCCCTCGAAGCTGTGGTTCTCCTCATGGCCCTTCAAAAAGTCCAGAGTTAACTGCAGCAGTTGATGGGGAAGGGTCTCTTGTGTTGCAGGAACCTGAAAAACACTCAATGAAGGGAAGCATTTGCTGTTTATGTTTGTTTTCTGATGTGTCTGTGCTCTTCGGTGTTCTGCAGGGTCTGTTTGAATGTGCTTTCTACCAGTGACTTACTTCCTCCAAATCATATTTTCAGTGATGAAGCTTACATGGCATTTGAGGCTCTGAGACATTGCTGGCTACTGGGTAACCTCAGTTCTTAATTAGAAGAAAAATGTTAATTTGGGGGGGGTGGGGCATAAAGTGAAGATTGCATTAAGGCTACAAGTTGCTTAGGCTTACCTGGAGTCAGATGCACTGACATAGTAGAATAATTTTCATATTGCATAGTAGAATAATTTTGACATTTCATTTCTTGAATGTAAATAAATAACTGGGCTAGATCTAAAAATCAAAATGTTTTTTTTTTTTTCAGATTTATGAGAAGTCTTTTATACTTTTGTAATACCACGATAGAAGTGATTTAGACTTCTTATGCTTATACAAAATATAGGAATAACAGTTGATAAATTAATAAGTGAACACAGTAATTCAGGTAGATTCTTGGGAAATTTCAGGCTCTTAAGTTCCTTGCTTTTTTTTTTTTTTTTTTCCCTGCCTCTAGGCTGACTTTTTTCTCCATTTTTATGTCCTTAGAAGATCTGCCTTGACATTAGATTTAAATTATGTGGTCAGCACAGAAAAGAGAAAATATATTTGCTGTTTGTAACATTCCTTAAGGGCTACTTGTCCTTTTGGGAACTAGCAGATAGGATCGTTAATTGTCAGCCTGGGATTCATCCTACCACTGTAAAAGAACTTAGACAATTAAAAGCAAATTAGGAATGTAATCACCCATAGCATGACTACTCTGGGAAAGCAAGAAGGAATAAACAGAATTTTCAGCAAAGCTGATTTATGTTGGAAATCAGAGAAAACATCTCACTGGATGGCTGACGTGCTGGAGCAAGCTGCATTTGGAGGTGATGGAGAATTTTTGAAGTCAACACTGGGTAACCATTTGCTGAAGGAAGGAGCATGTGTGGTGTGTATAGCTCCTGCCTCCGTATGCTGGGTTGTCATGTGGGATCTCCTGAAGTCCCTTGCAGCCCTGTATTTCTATGACCTCAGTCACATTACTGATCCTGGCACTGTTTTCCATTTGATGTTCCAGGAATTAGCACAGACTTGCCAAATGCCTTATGTTTAATCTCAGTAATGCAAATGTATTTTCTAATAGGTTTGAATAAAGATTTTAGCTTCAGGGCCTGTCCTAGGGTCAAGCTGTGGTTGGAAGTACTTTGCAGTCTGGCTGTGAGTGGTTTCTTTTGGGGAAAATCTGTTAGTTACCTCTCTGAACAAACATTTTAACTATGTAGGCTGTTTCTCTATGAACTGTCAGCACGCTATCTCGGGCCGTCTGAATTGTTTTATCTTGTGGCCAAAATTAATGATTGAGAAAAATTTTATGAATATACCCCTGAAACTTTTTGCCAGTCACGGTATGGGAATGTTTCCTGTTCTTTGAAACACGTCTGTCTTTCAGTTTCCACCCTCTGCCAGAAGGCCCTGGAAGAGGAACTGTAAAACAGGGGTTGCCTTTGATCACTACAAAGTTACCAAGTTCCCAACTTCAGATGGATGCTGCTCTATTGTCCTCTGCTTCCTGCTGTGAAGAATGGCTTTGACTCAACTTCAGCTCTGCTTTGAGCTATATACTTGGAATTTGGTGGGCCTTAATAGGACTGAAGTGTGATAAGGGTTTTTAAATGAAGAATAAAAGCAAAGGAAGTGAGTGGGAGAAGAGAGACTACCTGGGAGGGAAACATGTTAACAAAATGCAGGATCAAGATCTATATGGTGAGATGGGTCTGATCCGTTAGCCTGGAGGCACCTTGAGAACACGTGCGTTTCTTCACCTAGATGTAATCAAGGCTTACTCAACCAGAGCTAGTTGTCTCCAGCCAAGAAGGAAACCACATCTGTCATGAAAACAAGCAATATAGTTCCTTAGAAGTCTGTCCTTTTCTCTAGGATTGAGTTTCTTCATCTGGTATTGCAGACTTAATTTGGCCGCTTCCTCAGAGTCAGCCTTTGGCCATAGGATCCTTCCTGATGACAATCAGCAAAGGAAGCTGCCTTTATTACCTTATCAATTTCATTCCCTTCTGAAGAGTTGCTGCTGTTTATCGTCTCCAAACTCTCGATTGCCAGAGCTGCGTGAGCAGAAGAGCAGACACTACCCACCCGTCAGTCAGGTTTCTGCAGTGTAGTGCGTGTATGTTGAAATCAATATTCATTCCTAGCTGGGGTCTGATGTTTTCTCCCTTTGGGGCATAAGTTGGGAAAGATCTGCATGCTACTCTTGGAGAGCCTGAGGGGGAGGATTGATTGGTTTGTCTTCCTGACAACACTCACAAGGACAGAGAGCCCAGGCATCCTAAGACCTTGTCACAGGACTGCTGCATTACAGGTAAATTTACGCTACCTTTACCCTGTTGACATGGACACCACATGCAAGTGGACTGTGAAATGTTCATGCTTGAAACAAATTAAGGATGGTATATCCTAGTCTGACTTTTTGTACTACTACATGGATGTAGCAAGATGCATCTCCCTAGCCAGAAATGACTGAAAGCTGAAACATGCCTGAGCCTCTGGAGGAATCAGTGCTCCTTTGACTTGATGTGTTCACAAGGCTTTCTTTTTCTGTATAAATTGCTTTGTGTCTTGGAAGTGATCTGTTAGAATTAAACATCACTGAGTGCTTTTTACATAGCTGTGCCAACAATGGAGCACAACTGACGCATTAAAAATGAGATAACATCATATTCTGGATAATACCAGAGTTGTACTACTATTTTTCTTACAAAGGTTATTTTTCTTATATAGGTTTCTTATATAGCATTAGCATAAAGCAAGCTGCCTTCTTCACTGCCTGATAATAGTTTTTACATAGCATCTGAAAAACGAAGAAAAGTTAGCAATATACATCAACGCATGGTAGGTAGTGTTATTGCTGTACCGAATCGCTTGTATGTGCACACCGAGTTGTCACCCGTACTGTCTGGTTGTTGGGCACAACAACCACGAGAGGGAGCTTGGAAGCAAGGATCTGTTTCCTCCTGGCAATGGTCTTTGTATTGCGGGGCTGTGCTCTGTCCCTGGAGAGCAAACACGGTTGTGTACAGGTTGAGAACAAAAGAATAACTGAGATAAATTTATATTTCAGGACTTTGGTAGCATGGTCAGAGTATATCTTAGTAAGACTTCCAAGGAAGTTTTGCACTTACAGTTAATTTATCTATTGGGTGTCTGGAATTGCAGATCACACTCGGAGACTTTTTGTGCATAATGAAGGGTTATTTTTCTTTTCCTACTCTATTATTACATCTTGGTAAATATTGTTATTTACCTCAGCTGCCGAGACAGAAGCAAAAATGTCATCACAAGAATAAGATCTGATACGACGCTGCTTCCTTGGATATCAGAAATTATCACTGGAAAAAAAGAAAAAAAAAAGAAAAAAAAGCAGGAGGAGCAGGGTGATTGACTCTTAATTTGACTTAGTGCTTAAATAAAGCTGAATCTACTTTTTCTGATTTTGTTTGTTTGTTTGTTTTTTAAATTGCAACCTGGTCCAACAGCTGAAACGTCAACATGCTTCTTACCACGTCAGGGTCACCCTCTGCTCCCACACAGACAGACGCCTGCAGGTTGTAATGAACACGGGTCTGCTGGTTTGGCTGGGATGCCTGCCTGCAGGAGAGCTGCCTCCACAGAAGCTGGACCACTCCAAAAAAGTCCCGTCCCTTGTTTATCTTGCAATACTTCCCAGCTGAACACTGATGCAAATAATTCATACAGCTAGTGTGTAATTGTGTCATCACCTGCCCTGGCACCACCTGGTGAGAGACTGGCAGACGGCACAATTCTTCCTTATACTTGTCTTCATTTCCAGCCTAACACCAGGGGTGTTGCCCATCAGTCTTCTTGTCAGAGTTCAGGCATCAAGGCTGGTCCCCTCCTGCCAGCCTCATCAAGTTTTGCAGACAGAATATATTAACGCTGATGAACACCGGGGTGTCTGTGGAGCTTCTTTCAGTGAGTAATTTGTGATGTTGCACTGCCATAAGTACAGCTCTCAGTGGGAATTCTAGCAAGAAGAGCAGCCACCAAGCATCTGAAATACCACACAACCTTTCCTTGGGTAGGACTGGGGCAAACCGGGGGCAAATTATGCTGCTGCATAATGTCACCTTCTGGTGTCAAAGCAAAGCGTGGCCTGATCCTGCTGTTGGAAGCTAATGGGCAAAACCCACCTAAAACACAAAATTAAAAATGCAACCGTTTCTACTTTCCCAGCAATTACTTATGAGTAATAAGTTACAGCAGAGTGATGTCAGACTGTTTAACTGATGTTTGGCAAGAAAATTTGATGGAAATGCAAATGTGTCATTGTTGATTATATTCAATCCATAGAATGGTTCTGGTGCAGAAGTTTCTGGAAGGGCAGGACTTGGCTGGCCAATTGTATCTGTTGAGATACGCTCCAAATATAATGACTTGTGAAATCAATGAAAAATAATAGTCATTGTTAAAGCTTTAGGAAACTTTTTTGTTTCGTACCAATCACTGATGTATTTCTGAGAATAGGCCCATTTGAGAACTGTCAGTGAATACCACTTTGGCAGATGTCTTTATGATCTTTTCTCAACAACAAATTAATGAATTATTTATATGCAACCTTCTTAATCCAGGGATGGGCCTGGACTTTGACAGTGTGACGTCGTGGAGTGGCAGCACGCTTGCTGGCAGCCTCCCACGGAATTAGCAGCATAAACGCTTTCCTTTTCCTTCCAGTTGCTTCCCCTGCCCACACAGGTCTCCAGTTGTCATCGCCAGCAACAGGCATTCCAGGAATGATTGCATCAATTGGGAAGTCTCCTTACTAATGCAAGACTGCAAGCAGGAGGCATCTGTGCTCATACCTGGAGTCAGAGAAGAGGCTGGCTGAAAGGACGCAGCTCATCCTTTCCTTGGCCCCGTAGCAGGACCCAATTTTCTTGGACTGTCTGCTCGAGTGTTTCCCTTGCCTCACAGTTCACAGGTCTTGCTTAGCACCTAACTCAAATTTTTTCTGCAGTTTCAAATTATTTCTTTGTTTCCCTCATAGCTCAGGAGCCCAGCCAGCTGGTCATCCTGGCGTGGTCCCACAGAGAAATAGATCATTGCTGTTTCCCCTCTTTTTTTTTTTTTTTTAAACAAATTTAATTATTTCAGACTTTAGTTTTTGAAGTTACATTTTGGGGGAGGGGGTGAGGTAAGGCATTAAAATAAATAAAGCAACTAGTACCTAAGCCAAGACCCCAGCATAGAGTGAAACAATTCCTTTTGCTGTGTGGCAGCAGAAACATTGCAGGAATCGTGTTGCAGAAAGAAACTTACCTGTTTTGCAGTATCAGTGCCCTACCTCAGGCTTCTTAACCAGCTGGTTAATGAACTATGCTCCTTGTGCCTCACACTGTTCAGCCAGGACTTCAGCTTCACCTGAGCCTGTGGCCAGAGACAGCAGCCAAGCCACGGTGCTGCTTCCTTGAGGAGCTCCCTGCCTGGGTGGAAGTCCTCCAGCAGCTCCGTCTGGCATGGTCATACCGAGGAAGAGGAGATCGGTCCTCTTTGGGAGGGCTGCACGTGACACTGCCCCCTTCCAGTGACACAACAAGCATGAATTCTGGGCCAAGAAAAGCACTAGAAATTCAGTCCCACAGTGCAGTGGCCAGACACTTAGCACAGCCAGCCCCTTTCCCTCGCCACTGGCAGAAGATTAGTTCACCTGCTTTGCAGAGCACATTCACATGGAAAAGCAGATTAGCTTCAATTTATACATACATACATATATATATATATATATATATATTATTTATTTATTTATTTATTTATTGCCCCAGTCAGTAGAATACTGATAGGAAGGTGGTTCTGTAGGTTTTCACTCTCTGCAGCCCAGAGAGCAAGCTAAGCATGTGCCCTGAGAGGCTCTGTCCTGCCATTGCCAGGAATAACTGGGAAGTGTAAGAGGGACCACAGCAAAAGGCTTAGCTGCCTGGAGTCGCTGACAGTGGATATTTCAGTGGAAACTGAGAAGAAAGCAACGAGCAAAATCTCAGCAGCACTTAATGTGGCTTTTTAGCTTTGCTTTGAGTCCCCCAGGACTGCGAGTGGTTGGGGCTTTTTCCAGGAGCAGCAGTAGTGATCCCCTGTGACAGTCCAGCAGCTGCCTTTTGGTGCATTCATGTACTCACTGCCTCTTTGCTCTGTGAGCAGGGGCTCTCGTGCTGCTGTTATCCAAGCACTCAGAGAGGGGGACAAGGGGCAGTCAAAGGAACAGGGCAGAGAACGGGGTGAGGGGGCACACCCCAGGCCCTCCTCTGCCTCCCCAAGAAGGGCTCCCACAGCATTTTGGTTCAGCAGGAAACATTATGGGGTCTCTGGTGAAGTCCATCAGCCCTCCTGCCAGGTTCACGTGCATCTGCTGGGTTGGTAGGACCTGACCTACCAAGAGGCTCGCCTTGCTAGCAAGACTGCTAGCAAGCAAAAGTTTCAATGCAACTTAACTGGAGCAAAGCGCAGGTAATGCTCACTGCTCAGTGACTTCCGCAGGAGAGCTGCTCACCTCTTTTTTTCCCCCAACCCTGCTGTGTAAAACTTGGGCTCGCTTTGCCCTCACATTTCTCAGCAGGAGCTGCAAAACTGCATGTTTATCAGACACTGTCCCTTCCCCATCAGTGTGACTCTTGCACAGCCTTCTCCCCTAGTGACAGAAGCATCATTCACAGGGGGAAGTACCCTGCAGTGTAGTGGTGATCTTCAGACCAGGGGAGGCATCAGTATTTTTTTTTGACTTGGTTTTAGGCATTCCACTCCTTTGCTGCGACCTCCACTCCACATCTGTGACTGCAGCCTTCTGCACCCAGCTGAGAAGGAAATTATGTGTGAGCGAGGAGTCGGGGCTCCCTGCTCACAGCACTAGGACTCCGCGCCTGCTGCACTGCACGCTCAGCCGCATGCTCGAGGATGCTGCATCTGAAAGTCCAGTTCCTGGATGACTCCCAGAAGATCTTTGTAGTTGATGTAAGTGGGTATGATATTATTGGGTTTTGTGCTAATTAATGAAGTAATTTCTACTCTGCAGGATTGCATAGCTCTCTAATGTTCTCTGCTAGCTTCTGATGTTCAGCTTTGCAAAGCAAAAGGACAAAACAAACAAACAAAAAGCTTAAAAAAATGAGCTCACAGTGCTGATTACTAAGTGTCTTTCAGCACCAACACACTCCCACTCTCTCCTCTTGTTGGGATTACTTATAAAGAAGGAGGAATGGCTTTTATTTATCTGGTGTTATCTTTTGGAAATCAGCTAATATGAAGTGATGTTCTTGACAAGCGTGGAGTTCTCTTATTTGTCTGACTGCTAGCATGAGCATTCAACAAGGAAGAAAAATCTGAGAACAGAATAAAAATAGCATATTTAACTACACTACCCATGGTGAGAAACATCTGTGTACATCTCTTCTTGGGCATTCTGTTGAAAAAGAAAGCTGTGGTTTTGGGGATAAGTGAGGAAAAAAACTCATTGTGTCTTGTTTTCTGTATGACAGTGTCCCAAAACACACTGTCATTAATAATTCATATTTAATAAATACTAGCTTTGAGTATTGACTGCTGGAATATATTTTAAATATCGGGAATCAATATCTATGATATTAGATGTATATGTATTTATGTGTGTATAGATAACTGGAACTAAATGTAATGGATGTCCTGTCTATGTGTTAGAATTACAAGTGTCATTGAGCAATTGCTGTTGGTTAGGATTTGACAATCACAGTAGCTAAACGAATTAGGTAATTCAGGTAGATCTGTTCTAGTCCTCACCTACATATCTTATGGGACCAGTGTGTTTTATAGATAACCATTTTTTTTCAAGTTCTTTTACATTTCTTAGACATTCCTGTCCTTTTTTATAGCATAGCCTAAGAACTACTTGGTCTCAACGTACTGGTCAGTTTCTTTGCAATGGCAATTTTGCACATAAGAGGATTGCAAAGGAATTTGATCTCTTGGACTGGTATGGAAGTTGTCTGATTTAGTTTAATTAATATATCATAGACCTGGAGTCTGCTTAAAAATTAGATTAGTGTTAATTTTATTTATGTATTTATTTTTGTATCAATTAGATCAGGGTACAGTAAAAGACAATTTGAAAGCTGCTGCTGTTACAATATTGCTGCACTTTATCCACCTCTGCTTTCTTATTTCCCAAAACACTTCCAGTCCTGCAGCAACATGTTATTGCAGCAAATGGCTTCCATTAAGGGACTCGGAGCTGATTCCTTTTTTAGCATGGAAGGGTCGTGGAAACCCCTTTTAGCCATTTCATGTGTTTCATGCTGCGTGGTTGCGATAAATGAGTAGCTGAATTAGTGAGTTCTCCATTATATCAGGACCGCTTTGGGCTAAGTCTTGAGCATACATTTCAAGCAACTCTTCCTAAACCCGACTTTGGAAAGCTCTTTTCAATGGCTAGTACGTCAGTATAATGGCTGGGAGAAAGACAGCAAAAAGAAAACCCAGTGGACTCGATGCCTTGTGCTCAGCGTGTGCGTTTGTACCTACCTTGCATGGGTATGGCAGCTGCTAGCACATGGGGCCAGACTTTTGCAGGTGGCCAGGACTGATGCCCTCCCTGCAGCCACACACCAGGGCCAGCTCTGCAAGAGGGCACTGCAGCTGCAATCCCCAGCTGGCAAGTTAAAAGCTGCTGGGGGTGTAATGGGGTGATCCCATGGCAGGGGAAGGCCTGGTGCTGGCACATCCCTGCATGCTCCAGTGGGCCCCAGCACCTTGCACTTGGGAGGACACTGGGATGCCCTGCCCCAGTGCCCTGGCACCCAGACAGCCCCACGTCAGCCTTCACTGGCCTCTGGCACTGAGAGGAGACCTCGCAAAGCTGCCTCCCTACTTCTCCCCCCTGCCCCAGATATCTAAAGCTGTGAACTGGCGCGTGCTCTTGCCTATAAAGCCACTCTTCTCTCTGGAAAGGGTTTAAACAAAGCAGCCCTGAGCCCCTGGAGCCTTGAGAGAAGCACAGAAAGAGCATGATCCACTTCGCAGCTTCACAAAAGCTGGGTGTTTGCAGGGTTCGCATCTTTGCAAGTAGACTTTGCTACAGGGCAAGATTCATTGGGAAGGAAAAAAAAAAAAAAGGAAAGAAAAGGGAAACCAAACAAGCCAGGAAAACTAATTGCTGGAACTGAGTGAAGGACAAAGTCTCCCTTGGTCTTGTGTTCCTTTTAATGAGAAAAGACTGGAATTTTTGCAAGGAGGTGCATAGAGCTGGCTGCACGCAAGCTGGTCCAGCAAGGGGGTGGGGAGCACTAGGGCTGGTGGCTTTTTGGGGTATGGTCACAGCAATTCGCCCCCCAAAACACATCTATGGGTGCAGTGACAGGAAAAGCCACTGAAATGTGGCTTTGCCCTTGGAGCACGGGCACTGCCAGGAGGTCCTTTGGGGATGGCTGTGCACGTCCCTGTGCATCACACATGCTGCTGTCTGCTTCTGGACATGCCACTCCATTTCATACCCTGCTTATGGCCCCATCTGCGCCCAACATGTAGAGGAAGGGTGCGTGCAGCCCCTCCTTTCTATCGGCCTCGCCACTGAGGTTTCTGCCTGTGGGTGCTGCCCTGGCCCTGCAGCATCACTGTACACACCACCAGTGGCACATTTGGGCTGGGATGTAGGTTCCAGTCCCGCACGTTGCACGCCTGCTTTGCAGTGCAGCACAGCCCCATCTACATGCACCAAGGAGAGTGGCTCGCTGCCCACAGATGTGGAGGCTAATAACCTGGTAGGAAATGCTTGTCTTCCCTGGATGCCTGACAAAGGCCAAGGCCTTTCATGCTGGAAAATTCTAGCTTGGAAATCAACAATTATAATTGTTTTAATTACCTCTGCGATCCAGTAATTTTGAGGAGAACCGGGAGTGCTGCAGAGTGAATGCTGTTATTACGCTATCACTTTTCAGCAGCCTTACAGAGTGGAGCTAGCAATTTCACCCAGGGAGAAGCTGTGAAAGGCGGTCATTAGCATGCAGCCCCGCCAGCACCCCATCCCCTCCCACCCCTGCGCAGGCTGTGCAGCACGACTCCCCTGCCCTACTCCTGGCCCCAGCTGGCCTTTGCAATGACCACTGCTCATTTCTGGACCGCTTTTCCTGGGTTAATGATTTAGGAAAATGAATTTTTGCTGGGTTTGGTCATTTCCATGGTCACCTTTGGTGTTTTCTGGCCTGCCAGGTCATTCCCCAGCAGTGTGGTGACAAAGCCAAATGCCCTCCAAATGTTTCTGTTTCCTGGGTGTACATAAACTTGGCCTCCCTTATCAGTGTGCAGTGCCACTTAATTAACATCACTGAAGTTCACAGATGACCCAGGGCCCAAGGCAGAGGATCTCTGCAAGGTCCAGTTGCTGTTAATTACCGTTAATGACAGCTCATCCTGGCCATCTGTCTGCAGGCTGGCCACACTAGTGGGGTGCCCTGGTTTGCAGTGACCTGTGCACCTTTGCCTGCAATGTGCCTGTCCAGCCAGGGACAGACCTGTCCCAATGGCTGTAACAGGCAAGGTGAGACTGAGATTTCTTTCCTCTTCCTTCCCCTCCTGATTTATTAAGTTCCTTAATAGGAACAGAAGGTTCCTTAAAGGCCAGAAGTGGTGGGGAGGAATCTGACTTCCAAGAGCTAAGGTAAATGTCATACAGCTGCCATCATCCCGCCCCACATACCAAAGCCATCAGCATTTACTGAGTAAGGTTTTGCTGTGGAACAGTTTGGAAAAATCCCACAGCCTATCTCAGCTGAAGGGAGGGGGTTAAATCGTCTTCCCAATCTCCCTGAAATCCTCGCACCACTGCTGTCAGCATTGCCTAACCTGCTGCTTCCCTGCTGTGTTTACTCACTAGCAAAAATCCTGTGGAAGAGGGCTGTTTAACCTCACCTGCAGCCACCTCAACCTGGTGGAGAAGGAGTACTTCGGGCTGGAGTTTCGCAGCCAGGCCGGGAACCACGTGAGTGCAGTTGCAGCACAGCCCCATCGCAGTGCCCACAGCCAGGCAGAAGCAGCCCGCGCTGCTGCAGGTGCTGGAACCTCCACGAAATACTGGGTGGAAAATCAAAATGGAAAGGCTTGCCATAATGCTAAAAAAACTTGAAAATAGGAGTCAGAAGCCATGACCTGGTCGGCAAAGCCCTGCTGACAGCCACAGCCCATAGGGTTTATCCGTAACCACCTGTGGCAAGCAGCACAGCCCCAGCAGGATGGTTTGTGGTGGTCCCCAAGCTAGCCAGCGTTCCTTTATGGTGTTCCAGCACGATGCTCCTGCTTCTATTCCCACTGCCCTTGTGCTGTTTATTCACTCAGTTCATTGCCTTATTTCAGGTCTGGCTGGAGCCACTAAAGCCCATAACAAAGCAAGTCAAAAGTAAGTATTTCAAACATAAAACTCATCTCAGTGCTACCAGTGGGGCACATTTGTGTAGTTTCTTGTGCTGGAGGATGGGATCTCAGGTTTTTGGCACTTACCTGAGCAAGTCATGTGGTGTGAAGCTGGGGAGAATTGTTTGCAAAAACAGCATTGTCCACATAAAATCCTGCAGAAATGCCTTTTCAATCTGCTTTTTGCAGCATTTTGAGCCTGAGCTGTTAATATCCTGACAGCTTGGCGGAGGGGCAGGGGCGGCTGCGTGCATGTGCGCGTGTGTGTTTGTGCGTGCTGCTGTGCTGGCAGAGCAGTAGGAACGGCTCTCTGAGTGTCCTCCTTTCCCCTTTGCAGCTCTTAGCAGCCCAGATGCCCACACAGCGCGAGCCCTGTGTAGAGTAGGGTTAATCCTGTGCCTCGCAGGCGTGTGGCGACCCCACTCAGCCCCCAGACCCCCACGCTGCTGCACAGTGATGCAGCGCAGCCTGACCTGAATCCATGGCCCGTGTTAACCTCTTTCAGCCTATTTCCACCCCCATGATGAACCAAACAGTATTGTCCCCAAATACATGATGACTAGCAAGTGGTCGAGAGCATGAGGCCATGACCCATGTGTTTGCAAGAGGGAGTCCCAGAGCCATCCTGTGGTGGCCTGGGATGGTTGATGCCTACACAATCGCCTCCCTGCACTTTGCCTGGGGTTTGGCTGCTTGCTCTCGCCTAGCCCACAAACCAGCTTTGCCCAAATGGCCTCCCCTGAAGCTGCTGCATCCCAAGTGCTTGCAGGGCTGGGTAAAGCCCGGGGCTTTTGCTGAGGGTTTAATGTACCGTTTCTGATGGCAGCTATGGTGGGGCTCTGGCCACACTTCAGAACAGCACCCATAGCACTGCTCCAGTGGGGACCAATGTGGCAACCCCACTCCTGGCGGGGGCAATTTTGAGATGTCCAACTCCCTGTTTGCTTCCATCCTGGATGCCAGGGGTTGGGGCAGGCTCGTCCTTCCAGGCAGAATGGAGATCTTGATGCTCAGGGCTTCCAGCCCTGGTTTGTAAGTGACCAGGGTGATTTGCTCTGTAAGGAGACAGCATGTGTGAAAAGAGTTGTAAATGTTCTCAATAGGCACATAAAAGAAAACTTATGAAGATGTTGTGTTTTAAGATCCTAAGGAGGTTCTTTTCAAATTTATGGTGAAATTTTTCCCAGTGGACCCTGGACATCTGAGAGAAGAGCTGACCAGGTACTGTGTTTGTTCTGCTCCTTCCTTATTGCACAGTCCTATGTTTTCACAGTTGCATTGCATGTGTATAAAAGTCCTTATCTTCATCCAACCAAACCGATCTGTTAGCAATGCTAATACTAAGTATTGACTGAGCTCTGTGCTTTACAAAACAAAACTGCAAATAGTATCTTGGTGCTCTATTTTTATATAAAAACCACTTGAAAATCAGCCATCTTAAGAGGCTGCAGTGTGTTTACTGCCAAACGTTTTAGCAGTTGAGCACCAAGTCTGACTTTGCTCAGTCTAGCTCCTGCCTCAAGCTGTGTTCTGAAAGAAAAACCTTAATTTTATTTTTAAAAATGACATTGCTAGCTCTTACATTTCAGAGGACGCGTTGCAAACAGGAGCTAAGAATAAAACCAATACAGTGCTTCTGCACAACATTAGCCCTGAGAGGAGACACGAATGCCCTCTGAAGCATAAAGGAATGTTAGCTCTGAAACCTATTAATGGCCATTTAAATGGCAGGGGCATGCTGCTCATGGTGGTGCCCAGCTGTAGGCTCAGGGAGGGGCTGCACACTCCTCCTGTGACCCCCCCAGACCTGCATCCCTTGTGCTAGGGCACAGGCGAGCGCTGGGAGGGGCATGGGGACAGCCTGGCTGTGCTGAGCTGGGGCCCGAGAAGAGTCCTCTCTTAGGGCATCTCCTGTCCCCTCCGCAGGTATCTCTTCACACTCCAGATCAAGAAGGACCTGGCGCTGGGGCGGCTGCCCTGCAGTGACAAGAGCGCGGCGCTGCTCGTCTCCCACCTGCTGCAGTGTAAGGGCAGGCACATGCCTGCAGCAGGGGGGCACCAGGGCTTTGCTTTGACTGCATGGCAAAGGGTGCCTCTAACCCCACTCTCCCTGCGCCCCCCACAGCTGAGCTGGGTGACTTCCACGAGGAGACAGACCAGCAGCACCTGGCCACCCACAGGTACCTGCCCAACCAGGAGTACCTGGACAACAAGATCATGCACTACCACCGAAGGCACGGGTAAGGGCTGCTGTGCACGGGTTCCTTCCCATCAGCACACAGGGCCAGCAGTGGCATGGGTGCTCAGCACCCCGGCATGCACACCTCCAAAACGGGGTCTTTTCAGCCCATTTCAGCAGTTGCTTTTTCATTCTTGTCACTTCCCAGTGTGTTTGTGTCTCCAGGGGGAAGACGCCAGCTGAGTCAGATGTTCAGCTGCTGGACGTGGCCAGGAAACTGGAGATGTATGGGATTCGCCCGCACCCCGCCAGCGATGGTGAGGGGACGCAGATCAACCTGGCCGTGACACACATGGGGGTGCTGGTCCTGCGGGTAAGCTGGGGGCTCAGGGTGGGCTCTGTGAGGACATAACCTCCTGCTCTCAGCTTTCTCCCCTCACCTGCTCTAAACCCTCCCAAATCCCGTGGAGCAATCTCACCCTAGCAAACCTCAAGCAGGGATGTGATGCTCTGGGATATCACCCTGGGCTCAGCCCTAGCACCTCTGCCAGCACAGGCTGCACACAGCTGTGCCTGCCCAGGCTCTGGCAGAGCCCTGCTGGCCCTTGTCATTGCAGGCACAGCCGTGTAAGCACCACAGGTTACACGGCTGCGTCACATGCATTCACCGTATAATCTTCCAGCAAAAATAGCCACCTAATGTCTGTGCAATTACATAACGTTGTAATCACAGCATAGCTGAGGAATAAATACAGACTTCCTCGCAGCCGGCGTGAAACAGTGCTTGCCTCCCACACTGACTAATTTCAACCTGGGAACATCTTGCCAGAGCAGAAAAAAATCCTAACTGCGGGTCTGCTGTTCATAATTAGTGCTGCCAGACCCAGTTATTTATTCAAAGATGTAAACACCCCTCGTGTGCATGCATGATTAGAGCATCTGTGAGCCCATGCGAGTCTGGGCTCTCCCAGAGAGCTGAGAGGGTCTCAGTGCCATAGCACAAGGTAGCACAGTTTTATCTGTTCCTGCTGGGATATGTGTTGTATGGCTGCATCCAAACTGATACACAGCAGTAATGAAGGTAAGGTGTGCTTGCAGTCTGCTTAAGCTGGCATTAAAGGTGTGGAAGTGAGCTGAGCTCTGCTGTGCTTCCCATCTCACTTCTTTTGGGAGACAGATTCTGAATTAACACCTCACCTGCCCTGTGAGCTGGGAAGGATGGGACACTCTGCCTTGACCTCTGTGAGGTTTCTCTCAGACTACTGCTGTTTTACAGTTAGCTTCATTAGGCAGAGTTCAGCCCTGAGCCTTAATTCCTGCTCTTGGGATCAGCTGGTAGAGAACTGAGGGTCAAATGTTAAATCCCCATTGCCTCTTCCCCAGGCCCAGAAGCAGTGAGAGCTGTAGAAATGGCTCATGTGGTGTCCTGGGAGCCCAGGTCTTGGCCAGTCATATTTCTGCATCTTGCCCCGTCCCGGTATAACTGCTGTGTCCGTCCTTGCAGGGCAATACAAAGATCAACACATTCAACTGGTCCAAAATTCGCAAACTGAGTTTCAAGAGGAAGCATTTTCTCATCAAGCTCCATGCAAACATTTCTGTAAGTAGGTCTCTGTAAGCTGCTAAGGCAGCTGCCCAGCTCAGGACTGCGAGGGCAAGCGGCAGAGACTGGCCCAGCGTGCCCCTGACACCCCCGTGCTTATCCCTGGCCACACAGGCACTGTGCAAGGACACGCTGGAGTTCACCATGGCGAGCAGAGATGCCTGCAAGGCTTTCTGGAAGACGTGTGTGGAGTACCACGCGTTTTTCCGGTTGTCTGAAGAGCCCAAGTCAAAGCCCAAAGCCCTTCTGTGCAGCAAGGGCTCGAGTTTCCGCTACAGGTAAAGTCCCAGAGCAAAAACCCTGGTGTGCAGAGGCTCTAACCCTCCCCTTTACATCTGTCCTGGCTGGGTGCAAGAGGCTGATGCTTGACAGCTGCTTCCCTGGTCCTGCTGTTGCCACCCAGTCCTGCCGTGTCCCCTCACCTCCCCCAGGTGAGGGGCTGGGCTGATGGTGCTGCTCACACCTTTCCCTCCTTGCTGCTGCAGTGGGAGGACACAGAGACAGCTGCTGGAGCATGGGAGGAAGGCGAAGATGAAGAGCCTGCCCTTTGAGAGGTACTGAGGGCAGGGAGGGGGGCAGTACTGAGGTGTGTATGGGGGGCATCCTGGCCCTGCATCCACTAATGCACTCAGCCTTGCAGGAAGCACCATGCATCCCGCTACGATGAGAGGCAGTGCCGCTCTTCCCCGGACCTCCTGACAGATGTGTCCAAGCAGGTATGTCCCCACAGTGTGCACAAGAGGCAGCCAGAATCCTGGCTCTTCATCCTGCTGCTGGCCCTGCTCTGCTCCCCCTGCCCGCCTTGGGGCTGAGCAGGATGCCCACACACCCTTTTTTTTTTCCGCCAGGTGGAAGAGCTGCGCCTGGCCTACGGCAGCCGGGGCTCCTTCCGCACTGCCAACGGGGTGCACACCTCAGAGCCCACACTGGACAGCCGCTGCTGCAGCTCCACCACGGAGGTGACATTCGCTGCCGAGCTGGAGCGCTCCAAGCCCGAAGCAGCCCCCGTCTTCCTGCCCCACTCCAAGAGCAGCTCCGCCTTCCCCCTGCTCTACGCCGAGCTGGAGCTGGAGCGGGCGTGGGAGCCCGCCGACCTCTTCGGCTCCAGGAACCCCTTGACGTCCTTTCGGCCCCACCACAAGTTTGCTGGGAACAGTAAGAGCACCTCGGTGGGCAACATGCGGGAGGTCAGCACAAGGCCGCTGGTGTACATGGACGTGCCGTGCCCCCAGCCACTGCCCCCCCCGGCCCCGCAGGTCCTTTTTTACGTAGACAGGCCACCACAGCCCCTGTGCCACATGCAAACACCCAGCCAGGAGGCGGCAGGAGCAGCCGGTGGATCTGTCCCCATGGCCACAAAAACACCCAAGTGGAGCCCAAGCACTGCCTGGACGGGGGAATTCCAGCACGAGGCTTCGCACAGGGCTGCGGGCAGCAGTGCAGCCCCAGAAGGGGGGAGCAGGCCGCTGGCTCGCTCCTTTGATTACGGCCTTCAAGAGCAGCCTCCCAAACGGTCCTGGAGCCAGTCGGACATGAAAACCATCCGCTTCCCCTATGGCTCGGAGTTTAGGCCCCTGGGCCCACGGCCTGCCCTGAGCAGCCGCAAAGCAGGAATCCTACGGCACGCTCTGGCCCAGCAAGGGCTCGCCCCACGGCCGCGGCACCCTGCCGAGCGCTACGTGGGCAGCAGCACTGAGTCCAGCGACTCTGACTCCGACCTCCTGGCCGCTGAATACTGCTCCCTGTACGGCCGGGTGCTGCGCTCACCCATGGCTCGGGTGCGGCTGTCATCTGGCAGTCTCCAGCTGGAAGAAGAGGATGAAGAGGTGTCCTTTGCAACCAGCGCTGCTGAAGAGAGGACTTCCAGGTATTTCACTTAGGTGCCTCACACCGGCTGAAAGGAGCCACAGGTGGCCAGGACTGATCCAGACCCAGAGAATGGTCCCTGTCCTGCTTGCAGGGCTGCTTACTGCTTGTGAAACGTTGTGATGGGCTCATGTTGTGTGAGTGCTTTTAGCTGTAGAGGAAGTGTTAAGGGACAGCTGAGGAATGTTCTGAGGTACCCATCTCCTGCATCATAGCCTGAAACCGGCGCATCTCTGCCGCCAGGCTTTTCACATGCAGGCGTCCAGCTTTAGCCAGATGGGCAGGGGCTCTCGCTTAAGCCCTGCATAGACACTGCGTGCAGTCCAAGCAGGCCACAGTCAGAACTCAGCCACTTAAGTCTTCATCAATGAGGTGGAAGAAAAGAAAAGGAAAAAAAAAAAAAAAAGACATTTTATGGGAGATCTTAAACATTAGTTTATCACAACTCCAGGGAAGCCTGCTGGTGGGAGGAATGTTTGAGGCCAAGTGGGAGAGGAGCAGGATGGCCAGGGGAAGCTGAGCAGAGATGTCTGCTCTTGGAGCTGTGCCAATGCCGCAGGAACACCCAGTGCTCAGGACAGGATGCCACGCATGGGGTGCTCCTTGTGATGCTTGGAGCCATGTACGAAGCGAGCAGCCCCGTCTTGTCCCTGGCCAGGTTAGGGATTATCCTGCCCAGGAAATATCATAGCAGCTCTCGTAAATCATTAAACAGCATCCCACTCTGAGCTGTAGTAAGTGAGTTAATGAATGATGATGTATAGCTCCACTCTTCTTAGGCCTAGTAGCTGTTATTTTCTGTCAGCAGCTCCACAGCCCAGGCACCTCAGTGTCCTGCTTAAATCAGGGGGGAGTGAGGCACGCAGAGGATGGTCTTGCTCCCCCAAATCAGGCCTCCACCAAGCAGCATGGGGAAAAAGCTCTCAGGAGGAGGGCAGGAAAGAGAGGCAGCTGGTGCTTACCCTTTTGGCATTAGGAAGGCTGCTGTAACCATGGTGCTTCTAAACGTTCCTGTTTGCTACATGAATGCAATGTTATTTTTACGAGGGCCACTTCTAGTTATAGAAGAGCGGGAGAGGGAGCTTCTCACTATCCATAGGGCAGGAGGAGGGAGATTAGTTTTTTGTGCATTGCTCCCTGAAGTGAAAAGGTACAGATACTTCCTAGACATGTTTTCATAACAAAGAACTTATTACCCTAAAAACACAGGAAATCTACTCTGAAAACAGGAGAATGATGTTACTTCTGTAAGATGTTAAGAGAAGTTATTATTTTTCTTTAAGAACAACTCTGTAAAACTGCAGGACATGACTATAAGGAGAGGAACAGCCCCATAATACATATGCTTGAGAAAACAGGGGAAAGCAGTTGAAGGGATTTCAGGAACAAGGAAGCTGGGGCAGAGATGGAAAATAAGTGTGAAAAGAACTAGGTTCGTGGTTACTGCCTCACTGTGCATTGCTGTCTTTTGTTTTAGAAGCTGGACAATAAAATAATAAAATAATAAAAAAAACAGTTGTTCACATTAGAGTTTTCGTTTCCTCCTTTTGGATGGGGCCCAAGCTGCTGCAGCTAAGGCAATCTGCACTTCAGCCCACCTTCCCCTACAGCTCACAGCCCCCAGGCAGCCCTCATTGCTCCACAGAGCTGCCAGGCTGCTTTCCCTGTGTGTGTTCATTGTCTTAGAGGCAGCTGAGACTCACTGAATGCTGCTGAAAACAACCACATTCTTGGTCAGCTGCCCAAAGAAATGTGTTAGATCAACAAGAGAGCACACTGTTTGCTTTTGCTCCAGGTTATTCTGGGATGAAGAAGCTATGAACTACCTGGACCCCACATGCTGCTCTGGGACTGGCACACATTCTGGTGAAGGAAAAAAAAAAAAAAAGAAAAAAAAAAAGGAAAAACAAACTCTGCATAAATAGAAAGTTTACTTTCTCCATGCTCTGCATCTTGGAAACAGCAAAAACTGCCATTCAATGCAGCATTTAAGTATGGCAATCTACATGCATGGTGTGGTAAGGGGAAAAAAATAGCTGTAGTGATTCAACTACAAAATTTACATGTCGTCCCCAGAGAACATCCCTTAAAGGGTTATTATACCTTAAGCACGCATGCAAACCTACAATCAGTTAGGTCCTGAAATCATGTAAAGACATGGAAGGCTGGCCCAGGTCAGCTTTACCTTGAGCATAGCCCAGAACAGAAAAGCAGCCTTACTGGGAGGGATCAACGTGAAAACTACACTGCACAAAACTCCAGGAGGTCCTAGCTCTGGTATTTGAGACTGCTGGGGACACTGCAATAAGATGGAGAAACAAGGACTTGGGAACTATTTTTGGATTTTTCCATTGACTAGGGAGTACTGGGGCACAGCATGTACACTGTGACTTAGCACATCATACATAATGGTCAACAATAGCAGAGGAACAAAGCAGTCCTGAGTAAGTGACAGACATTAAGCTAAAATCATTACATAAGCCAGCTTTGCTGGGACTGACTAAAATAAAGGAACAATCTCAGTAAGCAGTGGCACACATGCAAAGGAACAACCAAAATAACCTTTGCATCAGTCCTTCCCTGTGGTACCTGTATAGTCCCTTCTCAGCCCTGTTCACCAAGAAGAGGAAAGAATATTGAGTGTGTTCATTTGTTTTACTAGTGAAACAAAAAATACCGAGGATAGAGAGATGACAGGGACTGCTGCTGATAAAAGACATATCAGTACCTGGGAAAATGCAAACATATCCCTTAAGCAAGCAAGCAGTATTAACTGGGTGGGGGCACAGAAGCATTATAGCATCAAAATGTTAAGCTACTCAATGCATTTGGACTGATGTAGCTGGGGGTCATAAAATACATCACTTACAGATAAAGCTAATCTTGAGATTTACATGCAAGATATTCAGTTTTTGTTTTGTTTTGTTTTGTTTTTAAACATATAGGTGTATGCATTAAGTTAAAAAAGCATCAAAATGTACACAGTATATGAAGAACATTAGTTTGGAGGAGCTCTAAGATTCCAGCAAATTTAACTAATTTCTATATTAAAGTGTAACTTCATTTATTGGAAAGATGTGAAATAAGGCAAGCCAACATACATACCATTAAAACTTTGTAAAGAATAAAATAATTTTATTCCAGTGTTAAGTCATAAAACAGTGTTATAAAAATGAGACCTTTAACAATTGCTAAGCCTTGTGCAAACACATCAAGAATCTATGTACTTTCCTATTCAACTATAGACATTCAATTGAATGCAAGAACAGGTTTTTACAATACTACAAAGCTTACTGTACAGAAGTGTGCTAGAGGAATTAAGAGACCAGGGGTTTTAAGAATGATTACATTGATAAAGGACTCATCTACCCATGAACAAACATATTTCTCTACTCTGTGATTCAGACTACTTTGATAAGACTACTTCAATATCAATTCTTCTCCATCTACTGTGGGAAACCAAACACACAAGAAGATGATTCCTAAATGAATATCTTGATATCTCTTCCCATTATCTATCTGCCAGCAACAGAATACTGCTGATTAAGTTACACAGTTCATCAATATCTAACAAGTCATGGGGAAAAAGACACTGTTCTCTGGAAACCAGTAATACAGACATCCATTTTTAAGAGTTACAGTCGTACAATGCACAGAGACCTTAGGTGCAAGAATTCCATGTGCAGTACAATAAAGTAGTCTTTAAATGGACTGTTCTTACAAGAGAATGAAGCTGTTTTATGCATATATGGATGACTTTTTCCCAATACTGTCCAGTGAGGTAGGCATATGACCCACCCATTTCACAGGAAGAGATACCATAGTTCAGTAACATGCTACAGTCTTACCACATAAATAGGACAGATTAATTAATTCACTAACCCTTCCTACCCAGAACAGGATATGGAGTTGCATAGATTAAAAGACTGTGTCAACAGGGTATTACCACTAATTACAAAATTCAGGAGAAATTCTTATCACCTCTCCCCTTGGTCTCATAAAAAAAACAACACACCTTAAGGGAAGTGACATACAAGTGAAAACATGATTTTAATTCTGAGAAATGAATATGGAGGTCTTTGCAATGAGATTTAGGATGAGACTGGTGAAGTAAAAGCTGAGGTAACTGTGGCCCTGGCCTTTTTGTACCTTCATTTTACAATGCCAAATTCACAATTAAGCCCACAGATATTAGGTCACACTACGTTGTCACAGGCCATGAACATTCATTTGAGCACACAGATCCTGAACACTCCTCTACGGGACTGAAACCAAAACTGAACCCTGGAGTTGCTCTGTCTCTCTAGCACTCCCTGTTGCATAGCAGCTGGTAGGTATCTTCCAGGCAAGAACAGCATGGGGGGTGGGGGAGAGTGACCCAAAACCTTTTCAAAACAACTGTGTAAGGAACACCTTTGCTAAACCATAAGACAAGATAGGAGGTATATCCACGCCTCTGCACATTTATTAAAATCCAGAATAAAATGCACAACAGAAAGAGCTCATGAAAGTTTACAGAACTTAAATATTTATTTTTAAACCATTTAAAACCCCCCAAAACATTGAAATAAGCTTCATCTATAAACAGATTTACAAGACTAACAACTACAGAAGCTAGAGAAGCACTACAATTTGTTTCTGTGATGCAGTTATTTTGTAAAGCTTCAGATCAACTGTATTTACAACTTTTGCTGCTTTTACATTTATAAAAATATTTATTTAATCCATAACATTATTGTTTTCAAAAACTATTTCCAGACTTTTTCTCAGATATAAATTCTAATTGAATTTCAGTTATATAGCAGATGAAAGTTTTAAACAGAAACACTTCTTTAAAATTAAAACAAAGTTATTCTTTTTTTTTCCTTTTTTAAATTTTTTACAGTGTAGGCACCATTGAAAATAATTGTCCTTGGCATATCTAACCACCATCTCTCACAAGTGTCCTTTATATAAAAACGATGTAATGGCAACATTTGACTAAAAATGCAGTATTTACTTGCACACCATTACTTTTTTAATATTTGGCAAGATATATTTCAGATTTTTTTAAAATGACTTTTGTGCAAAAACAAAATGTGCAGGTCTGAACCATAAAATAAACACACCCAACCTTTATCAAAAATAAATTTACACCAACAGTTCCACAGCTAAGTACTGAAAAAAAATCCCAGTTCAAAATTTCAGCATAATATACATACTGGGTTGAAAAAGAAAGAAAAACAATAACAAAAAAATAATAAAAAACCAGAAGAGATTACCCAGTTAGCAGTACCATAAATATATAACTGAAAGCAACTTTATAATCTTACCTACTTTTTATGAAAAAAATCACTCCATACTGCACAGTACTACCTTTTTGTGAAAGAATATCTATAACTCAGTTATTTGCATATTAACTGGTAAATACATATTTAAAATACACTTTCAGAAAATTATAAACAAATTATGTTGATGTACTGTATTTAATGTATTTAAGAACAAAAATGTGTATAAATATCTTACAGGAGAAACAACACCACCACAAAGAACGCTGGTGTTACACTTATACCTGCTTGTGAGGTATGTATCATGCGACGCTCGGCTTCTCTGGCTCCCTTCCACCCAGGTATGTATACTCAGAGGAAAAAAATTAAATTAAATAAAATTGGACTTCAGTTTTTGTCCATTATTGCCAAAAGCCCCACCCCCTCAACTGTATTGCTTTAATTTTCCTACCATGATGATATAAGATTGAATTACTACTTGTTCTAAAAGGTAATACATATACTGTACATCAGGATATACCTGTTGCTACATATCACCTGCAAACTATTGACATATTGCTCTCAAATATATTTAATCATAGAGCTGCCTAAAATACTGTACCAATTTAGAATTATAATAGATACTGTTGCAGGTTTATTCTTCAGGGCACGATAACTATATGCTGGTTGAAGCAGGTGCTACAGCAATACCCTTGCCACTACAATACATGTTTTGAATATGCTTGTGAAAAAGCTATTTTCTCTGAAGCTTGTTAGTGATTTACAAAAGTTTAACTCATGAATACAAAAGACCTGTACATCCCTGTGTACAGGAACAAAATAGCATCAAAACATACTGTACTTGCACTTTCTATCAACTAAAGTAATGGTTATTTCTAAAAGCAAAACTGCACCTCAACATTTATCAGATTAAACTGGTGAAACTACAATATTAAAAGTTGTTCTTTACAAAATAATTTCCTGAAAATATAAAACCATGTGCACTGCCACAAAATAGTTGAGTAGGTTCTTTCAAATCCTCAAATCACCATCAATATGTTGCAAAGATCCAAAAGGCACAAGGAGCTCATGAGCTAAGCACTGCCAAGCTTGAAGTAGTTTTGGTGGGTTTCACTGGGTCCATATGAAACAGCAGTCACTTATGTGAAGTTTCTTAGGATGAGTCATTAACAGAAAATCTACAGATAAAAAAAAAATAAGTTTTTTGTTAATTACTGTGTCTCATCTTGGCAGACAGCAAGTAACTATCTATGCATCATTAAACTAGTAAGGATTCTCCTGCTCCCCTTCCTTGCTATAAATATGGTTAAGATAAAACTGCAGGTTAAATTAAAGGAAGCAAAATGTAACAACTACAGTAATATTCCAGAGTGTAAAGACCAAGCAGAAAAAGTTATTGTTAGCATTAGTTTTTCTTTCAATAACCAGACATGTTACATGTAACTACTGAAGCTAAGAATGTAGAGCCCTAGATATAACAGATGTAACGGATCAAAATACTGTATTCTAAGTTCCCTAGCACATGAAATGCTTGAATATCAACTAGCTTTTCCTTAATGGAAGTATTTCTCCCCCGCCCATAAAAACACACACACACATTTTTTTAAATGCATGCAAAACTTTCTTCACTTACTTCTGAAATTTCTCCATAAGTTTCTTCACCATCTTATCTGTGATCCCTGGACATGTTGCTTCTGCCATATTGATGCTTTTCTCAAGTTCCTCAATTGCTTTCTTTCTGCTAGCATTATTTGTGTCCTGCTGTTTGAGCTGAGTAGCAAACCAAAGCAGATAAAGCTTACAGAATTCATCAGGTGCTTGGGCAATAACTTAAAAATTTCTTTGAAGGTAAAACTTACCTCAGCAAACACAGGGGTGATTATCATAGTTAAACAGCTCAGGGTTTTAACAAGATCTTGATCCTAAAAATTAACAAATCAGGATATCAGTATATTCCTATACCATACGTATGCTGTGTTAAATTCAGCTTACATGATTTTGAAAGTTCAGCTGAATTCAACACAGTCCTTGTAACATACCACAAAACAATGAAGGTACAGTACGTCAATAAACGTTAGGAAATACAGAAATAGATGCCTGATGACATACGCCATATTGTCACGCTCCAATTTCTCTTCTCTAATATTATATAACAGTTTAAAATTCACATATCTTTGAACAGATACTGTTCTATTAGAATGTGGTATCTTTTGCAATTAAGGCTGACACAGGCATAGGAAATGTCATTAACAAGCATTATCTGTTGGACTACAAAAAAGTAGTCAATTCTTAAGAAAACCGAATAATTACAAGTTTAAACACTACCTTACAATGGCTTCAAAACTATCACTTAAAGAAGAACTCGTTAGACTACATACCGTCCCATTCTGCAGCTTTTTTGCATCTGGTTTCTTTCGAACTGTAGTAAAGCTCCACTCAGGATGAGAGTTGTTTTCTTTGTTACTTGACTCCCTAAGAAAAAGGATATGATGTACATAATACTAGCCGCAGCATAATGCTAAGCAACCATAGGTAACCCAAATACATAGCAAATCTATATGGATTATTTCTGTATGCCTTAAAACAAGGGAAAAAAGCATGTGTTGAAATGTTAACTGAACTTCAGAAAAACAACTTCAGAGACCAACTTGAAATACAAAGCAAACAGAGGATGCCTACTTGTAAAGCTTACCTTCTCCTATGACATCCCATTTAAAACAGTTATCTGATGTCCAGAAAGGCAAGACACTTACAGAAGGTATGTTGTTCCACCCACATTGTGCAAACCTCTTTGTACACCTCAGCCTTGCTCTGTGGTATTTCTGATTATAATTCATTGTTTTTGGTATAACCACTAGCCCCAAACTAGGAAATACACAGCACTTAAACAGCACTGAAACTGAGTTTAGATTTAAAAAAAATTGAAAGCGAATGAGTGCATAGCTTGACTTATACATTAGTCTTCAGTTTCAAACAGAGGATTTCCTTGAAAGAAGCCAATGCAAAACAGAAAAAGTCAGATAGAGACTAAATTGTGAAAATTAACTTACGAATCAGAACCATCGGAATCAGTTTCATCGCTACTATGTCCCTCTGCTTTCCATCTCTTAAACCTATCAATTAGTTCTGTCAGGTATGAAGTCTTCTTGGCATTTTTCATAATGAATTTGTGCTTCAGAAGTTCTTTTGCTGTAGGGCGCTATAAGAAACACTTAAGTATTTAATGTTATGCTAACATTTTGTGACTTTAAATGTTAGTAGGGGAGATTTAGTATGACAACTGACTTAGCTCATACAGCATCAGGAAATTAGTAGAAACAGGAAGTTGAGAGAAGCCAGTAATCCACATTTACAAGCACTCTAAAAATACGATCAAGTCACACACAGACTATTGCTTACCCTTCTATGCTAGAAAGTACACACCCAGGAAAATGACTAATCAAATTTCTCCACTGCAACATTTCCTTGTAAGCAGAATTCAAGCAGACAGCAAAAGTTCTGCTAAGGAAGAGATTTAGGATTCTCTCCTCTTTCAAAGCTTCTCTTCTGACCTTATCCTATGTTCACATGCGTTGTAGGAAGTTGCCTCTGCCATCATCATTTCTTCTGTTCCCCCTCCTCCCCCCTTCATTATTTTAAACACAACAGGCTGGGGTGAAGAGACAGTTGTTAAGAAGTACCATTAATATTTACAGTCAAAAGTATAGTCTCCAAAATTATTTCAATTAACTACGATGTACCGTACCAGCAGAATACTTCACAAACATGTATTAAAAAATATAACTATAGATCTCTACACACAAACACTTATCTACTCACAAATGTTGGATCCTTATTCAGACACGCATCGATGAATTCTTTAAAAGGTTTACTGAATTCTCCTAACAAAGTTGGAGGATTGTTTTTTGGAATGAGAAACAGAACTCTCATTGGATGCATATCGGAGTTGGGTGGCTCCCCTTTGGCTAGTTCAATAGCAGTGATTCCCAATGACCAGATGTCAGCCTGAGAAGGGAAAAAGTTACTTATAATATAAAGTTAAATGATATCACAACAAAGTATTTAGTAACTGAAATCTGCATTTATATAATAAAGTTAACTTTGGTCTCAGTAGAAAATGCATAAAGATTCTTTTTTAATACTCAAAGGCTATAATTTCCAAAGACCTAAGTGATTTCATCAGTCTTGAATAACTTTGACCAATGTATACAAAATCTTCGGAAGTACACAGGTCATCGGAAATACCTGACAGCAAGTTGTAGAAATGCAATCACGTATTAAGAGTCTAATGTATACTGACAAAACACAGATGAATAGTAAAGCTAAACTTTGTCTCACACAAGTCACCCTTTTGTAGATAATGGAAGGGCAGGCAACCCATCCAATTCCTTCTCCTTTGACAGTAAGAGGAAGCCTAGAGACCAACTTAAATACCTGCATCTTAAGAAATTAAGTTCAAATGGTAAGATTGATGTCATATAAAAGAGTGAGAATAGAGTAAAATTTCAGCCCTGATCTTAGGTTTAAAATAAGGTGATAAATTCTGGTAGTATTCTGATATGAAAGCTTTATTACTACTTGAATAAAGTGGGAAACACTGAATTTAAATTAAACAAAAATAAACCCACAACACAAAGTATCCAGGGAGTTTCTCTAACAGAATGTTAACAGGAAAGCATCAAGTTTACTTGCTGAGTTTTCATGGATCTTGTATGGCAGTACAGTGACATCCAGTTTATTTATACAGTTTATAAACTGTAATAACAATTTAATTGTTCTTTTGTTACTTAAAATCATGTAATCTGAAATAAACTTTTTTCAGTATTGATAAAGCTAGAAAAAGACAAAAAAAAATGCTTTCTGTTAGATCTGCAGATACAAAGAAAAGATATTCTGCTCTCATACTTACTTTTGAATCATATGCTGACTGCTGAATAACTTCAGGGGCCATCCAAAATGGAGTTCCAACAAAGGTATTCCTCTTAATTTGCGTGTCTGTCAGCTGCCCAGCAACTCCAAAATCAGCAAGCTTAACATCACCTTGCTCTGATAACAAGACATTGGCAGCTGCCAAATGGAAATAATATAACATCTAATTTAGAACGCTGCTCCCATGATTTTTAAGGGCTTTAACAAAGTTACATTTTAAATGCACCTTTTATATCCCTGTGAATTTTTTTCTCTGAATGTAGGTAGTCAAGACCTTTCAAGATTTCCTTTAGCATGGTAGCGATCTGGAACTCATCAAATGGGCCAGCACGCAGCTTTAGAAAAAAGACACAGTAAAATAGTTTTATTCTTACATCTAATTTCTGCCTTCTTATTGATTTAATATTAACTTGAAACATTTTTAATGTAAAGAGCTAAAAGAATTCATAAAATGAAGATTCAATTAATTAACTCAATATTCTATCACAAATAGGTGCCATTAGAACAATCACCTTCACAGCTCCTCTACTGATAATACATGCAAAGCACTGCTACTTTTTTTTTATATACAGTATAGTCCCCTAAGCATGCAACACACATGAAAAGCCAGAACTAAGATGTTTGAGTTTTCTATCAAACACAGTCGACTGAATTTTGCATTTTAAAATGTGTATGAAGAAAAAAAGTTTATTTCAAAATAAATGTCTATTGAATGCTGTTTTTAAAGTTAACAATACTTTTTTCCTTTTTCCAATATTTTTGATTCCATGCTTGCCTTTGCAAGGAGAACATAATGCACTACTATAAAGCTGCTTGTAAGTTCTGCACGTGGGAAAGCTATGTAAATAAAACAGAAGTATTAAGGTGTGTGATTCTACTATAAAACCAAGAACCAAAAACACACAAAAAACCATAGTGAAACAGAAAACTATAACATCATGAAAAATTGAAGCAAAGTGAAAGAAGCTAAAAATTAAGGTTTTATCCTCCAAAAGAACAAGTGAAACCACTGAACAATACTAAAAAAACCCAACTTTATTATTTCCTGACAATCCACGAAAGACTATAAATTATGTGAAAATGTTAAAGAATTATCTCACAGCCTTACTCTCAAAAAGATTAAGTTCCAAAGCTACAAAGTACTATACACTATACATAATTACTATGTTTTTGCATTCCTAGACTTGAGCTGATGTGATATAATTTCATGAAGTTTAAATAGATCTGTGAAGTTAAGCATTGACTTAAACCTTTGCAGAAAGGAGAACCGGTAGCAACTATATAATTAACACCATGTTGTAATACTGAAGACATGATATTTTTCCTTCAGAATCACACAAAGACTGAGTTATATTATCTTGCAGGAAAGGGTGGGTCTTGAAGTTTTACAGTTGAGGCGGAGCAATACCGAAAGTATGGGGAAACCACATCCACGTGAAGTGGACTGTGCGCTTGTTCTATCTAAGCTACATCCTTTGTGAATGCTACACAATCTTAAATAAAAGGTACTTTCATGTTTAACAGAAAATGGAAAAATTAATTTTAATTGGTTAGGTGTTAATTATACTCTGTAGGCACACACAACATTAATTCCTGAGACCTGATCCTAATGGAAACATTTTGTATGCAACTGTAATGAATACACTCTGATCTGGGGGGGGAGGGGGCGGGACTGGACACCGCCAAAACAAAACAAAAAAACTCCTCACTCAAGACAAGTCACCCACCCTCCTACACCCTGTATGGGGCAAACAGTACTTCTCATACTAAAAAGAAAAACACCACAATTTGTCTTCCATTTGACTAAGAACAAGAGTTTCCTAATGCTTAGAGACAAACAGTAAAACAAACAAACAAAAATAACACCAACTCAATGTACCAACATGTAACAGAACTACCATGCAAATCAACAATTTTTGGAGCACTATAACGTAGCAGTGATGCAGCATTAACAGCCTCCAGGGACTTGATTGAATTAAGTGATACGAAAACACAATTACGTAGGTTTTATTCATACTTATAATGCAAATATTATATACTTACAAGATCCAAAGCTGACCCTCCACCCAAGTATTCCATTATTATCCATAGTTTTGTGCCCTGTAAAAGAATGCATGAGCTGTTAGAAGTCCAAGGGTGCCATAAAAAAAGTCCTTCAATGGACTACCAGTATACTGTTAGGATAATACAAATACAGAAACCCATTAATGATTAAGATGCATCTAATTACTTCCTGCAGAATGATCACATAGCTCCCGTGCAAGATGCCTACATATCAATTAAAGTTTGACTTCCATATAAGAGCAAAAACAACAACAAAAGAGATATACGTCACCACCTTCCTCCTCCCCCCAAATCGCTTTCCTCTAAGCTGATCCATTCCACCTGAAGAAACGGAATTAAAGAGAAAAAAAAGATTCTGGTGGGGGGTTTAAGTTTAAAGCCAGCGTTTTAATCTAAGTCTTCTGCAAGAACTACAATCTATCTTTGCACTGAAATTATTACTTCCAGCTATTTGCTGTACAGAATCAATAACATTTTAACAAAAAACTTGTAACATCACTACAATTCTCATCTGAGGAAAATACTCAGAACTTAGAACTGCTTTTAGGCAAGTGAGAGAACATAAACCTCTCTTCAGACAACAGAAATTTAAAGACTAAATGGACATAGATGCTAGCTGTCCCTCCATCCACATTAGTTGTGCAAGTGCATATCTATCACGTCTATAAGTTCCAACTTAAGTTGTGGGAAAAAATAAATACATGAAAATTCACAGCTCTTCTATCTATCATGAAACATGCCTGCTATCAGACAGGCAGCTCCAATTTTGAGAGAATAAGCAGCACCATGAGCACCAACCAGGGGAAACTGCACTGTTAGACCTGGAAGCCTACAAAAACATTCATATTTCCTAGGTTTTTAGACCAGACATTCTAAATCAACCACTAAAAAAGGTTGATAAGAACAATACAATTAGATATAGGGTATGACTTAAGGAACCTAACTTATAGTTTGTTTTTAAATTGCTAGTAACACTGCAGAGTTCACATATTCCTTCACTATGTACTATTCGAATCTTCACTCCTGTGAGTTGCTGTGCTTTCTTTGTTGAGCTGTCTCAGCTACAGTACTAGATTTGACATTCTTCTAACGATTTTATAGGTACTGAGTTCATCCTTAGTCTGCAATTGCAAGAAGCAGTTAATTCATGTAAGTAAAAAACCAGAAAGACTTGTTATGAGATCTACAGAGTGTATGTTTCAAAACTGGGATCTGCTACTTGCCACAGTCCCCTCAGAAGCAGAAATGCAGATATTAACCTATGGGCTACTACTTTAAGGAATTCTGGGAGTAAAAACGTTTTGTTGAAATCAATACCACAGGTATTTAAAAAAAATGACTAAAATAGAGCAGAAACAAAGTACCATGCACACTGTTTAAGCAGCAAATATTTACTAGCACTAGTTCCTTATAGCAGAACATAAGCTTATAGCAGAAGTACTTTTTAAAGCCTCTTGCTAGATTGTACTCTGTCCTACCCTATTTCCTGACTAGTGATAGAAATCTAGAGGATACAACAAGCAAATAAAGGTGCAGTTTCTGAAAGTAACACATCCATTTATGCTAACAAAGTGTACTCTGTTAGATTTATACTGAATTTAAGAAACACGCCATTTATGAGAGTCTATTCCAATATTATGAGATCAGCAGGGAAGGGCTGGCTAATTTTAGCAGTTTTTATAAAGCCCTACTTTGTCAGTTGAGAAGACCTGCAAGGAACTCCAGATTAAGGCAAACATTGTGGTTACCAGACATGTTTGGAGGATTTGACTATTAGTTGAAAACACCATAAGGTGAAAATGAATAAGTACTGTGTTTCTGAAATAATGTCTCAAAGAAACTGCAACTATCCAGCCTAACCGGGTGTGGATATATTCTAGCCAAGCATGTACAACCTTTTTCCTAGCTATTTTAGGTTGACCAAGTATAAATAGACAATGTAGAACAAACAATATCTTTAGATGGACTCAAAACTTTGCTGCACTAACTTCTGTACAGTTTTGATGGAAGTCTCTGGATGCTAGTATGAGTTTTCCATTCTGAAATCCAAAGAACTAAGGAACTTCAGTTTAATTGCAAAAGGAAAGAACTATTCTAGGCAGCTATGCTAGTTACAAGGACGGATACTCAATTCCCTACTCCAAAGGCTACACAGCACAAATACGGAAAACAATCATGGTATTTCAGTCATCAAGACAAGATTGCTCTCTATGGGATCAAGCAAAAAATAAAGCACAAGCTTTTTTTATTAAGCTTCACAATTTGGCATAACCAAAACACACAAGAAGTGCAGTAACCTTTAATACCTTTAATCTTTTTCTTTTTTTTTTCCATGATAAGATAGTACTACCAACATTTTGGCAAACCATGGAGTTGAAGAAGGTACTCACTTTAGCAGTCTTGCTTATCTTACACTGCTACATTGCTGTTTTATCACTTTGAAGGGTACTTAACACAACCTCTGTTTCATTTACTGAGGTATGATGTTAAATGCAATCAAAATGCAATACTGGATGACAAGAGGAATTTAGACCTTTACCTACCACAGACATGAACATCTACAAACACATAAATCAGGATTTCAGTTATCTTACTAAAAAAAGTTCCATTAGCACAGTTGTAAGCTTGCACAATGCTACACACATTTGTGAAAGGCATTAAGCAAAAGTTGAAACCTTTTTCTACCTACACAAGTGTTTACTTCACCTGCCAATGTTTGGAAAATACTAATGATCTTGCCAAACACCCAAAGAAAAACTAAGAAAAAAATAGGAACGATAGCAGAACTCTAAAATTAAATCAGTGGGAAACTCCCACTTGAGCTCCAAAATCCAAGATACACAGATGTCCCAAATTACAAAGATGCGTCTTTTGTGGGGTGGTTTTTTTTGCACCTTTTTTGCATCACAATAATGGAAAACTGGCATCAGCTTTATCTCAAGAAGCTCTACAAAAGTAAACCTTACTATCTTTATTCAATGATAAGTTTTTTGAAGTATCTAATAACAGATAAATAACTTCACATTGTTACGTAAAAATATTCAGGGACTGTCCATATTTTTAAAACCACATTTAAAAGTCAGATGAAAACACTGTAGCTAAAGAGCAGCTAGGCTGCAGAGCATTAGAGTATCTTAATGGCATCTGCTTAGCTGACTAAGTTACAAATGAGTTAAGTCAAGTAATCAAGATAAAGACACTCTTTCCTCCCCACTTCCAGTTTCTGCTTAGCTGGAGGAGCATCTGGAAGAGCCTGCATGTTGCTGGCAAGTCCCAAGGCCCAAGACTGGGTCAAGTCCATTCCTGTCAGTCACAAAGCTGCTTCTGCATCAGGAACCATAGGAGACTGAACAAACTGTAAAGCTACAAAATACTTAAAATAGACCATACAAAGCAAAAATCACTCATCTGAAAAGCTTGCCGTTAGAAAACCCTCACAGTTAACATCCCTAATTTCAAGTTTTAATAATAAATAACATTCAATTATCAGCTATGGTATCTTACAGAAGAAAAGTTGAGACTGACTAAACCTTGATGACACTAATCTGCTTGTTCAAAGTTTACCTAAAATTGGTCAACGAACAAGAATAAGTTACAACAGAAGATTTTCAGTTACAGTTCAATTGGATGAACAGACAAGAAAAATCTGAAGTCAAGACATGGTTTCAAGAGTAGTTTCTTCAAAGTAAAACCCATCAAATCTTGTAGGTTTCATTAACAGCAACTTGCAAACAGTATTTAAAAAGTGATTGGGATTATTCAACTAAAATATATTAAGAAGCACTAAAAGCAATTTGACCACGTGCACTGATGGTTTGCTTTGGTACAGACAGGAGAAGTCTGTTTAAGCAGTGCAAAACTGCAAAAACATTTCTAACAGCATTCCTAGAGCTTCAGAGAAAGCTACATATATAATTATTATATTTCAGTGAACTATTTCTATTCCATTATCTAGAAAAGGTCAATCGAGCTCAACCTGTTTGGTTTCTGGCAAATAAAAGATGCAAACAGAAGACGCGTATTATCTTTTAAATTTTGAAATGTCTCCTATTTAGTGTATACTAATGCTCTTTTAGCCACTATCTTAAAAAAGTATTTCTAGGAGTTATTTTCACTGATTTATATATATATATAACTAAGTATTCACCAACAAACCTATTTGACTGCTTTGAATGTGATCATGGTACCAGTCATATCCATAGCAAACCGTTATTACTCTCAACAGCCTAGGACTTTGCTTTCTAAGAAATAAGATGTCTTCATTTTCAGAATTTAGCCTCAATGTTCTTTAACCTTTAATTATGAAGTCATTTGGAACAAAATTGCACATACTTCTGTTTCCAGAAGAAGTCTGCAGTGTATGTAGAAATTAAATCCAGAATTAAATACTACAGAGTTGAATACTTAAGCTGACAGCCATTCTCAGAATAATAGTTAACAGAAAGTTAAAAGGTATAGCAATTAAATTCTGAAAATTGGACAGATACTACCCTCAAAATACCTGTTATTACCAAAATTCAAGTCAGCATAAAGGATTCTTTGCACATTTATAGCAAAGCTAATACACTCTTTCCACTGAGGAATCTCAAGTTGAAAGCTCTAGTATTAGCAACCAGGAATAAATCTAACCTAAGAAAAATTTGGAGCCAAGATACTACTTAAGCAGGGAACAGCAAGCAATAGAATTACCTACCATGCTAGTCTGGGATGAAAAACATTCCTGTGGACTTTTTAAAATGAATTTCTTAAAGGAATGGAAGAGTAACCAAAATTCCACAAACACCTCCCTAAACTTCACACTCAAGTTTTCCTTCCCCAAAAATATTAGAAGTGTGAAAAGTAAGCAGGAGATCAGCATTAATCTTTCAGAATTTATCCATCTAGAACAGAAATGGAAAGAACTCAAACAGTGGTGAGGAAAGTAATGAAGCATTAATATATGCCTGTATTTGCCAGGAATTTTTAAAAAGTAAAAAGCCCTAACCAAGAGTTGAAAGTTTTATAGCACTGACAAAACAGCTACATATATGTATTTGAGAAAAAGGGAAAAAATGGAAGACTTGCATAAGAACGGCAAAGACACCACTGCTAAGCACAGGTACTTATTTAGATTTGGAATACCCCTTTAGCACCTGTTACTGTTTTAATAAAACAACGATTTTCTTTCCCTGTTCAACTCATAGCTTACGAAGCTTCCTTCATCCACTACCCCTCAAACAATGTCTCCTTCCCCCCACTAACCAAGTCAAGGTTTCATTTCCCCATTTACAACTGTTGAAATCCCTGTTTAATTCTGAAGAAAAACTGATTCCAAGCAAAAACACTTCCAAGACATACTTTGACATGTTTGTACTTCAGGGCAAACATTTGGGCTTTATAACTCAAAGTAAAAGTGATTAACAACCAGGAGGATAACATTTAGGATCTAACTCAGAGAACACTATTATATAGATTCTGCAAATAATTCTATCGTATCACTCAAGTGTGACACAGCTTATCAGAAATATCTTTGGAATAAGATCAATAAACAGTATACACTAAGCCTCAAAAAACAACCCCCACACCAAACATTTTAAATACCAACTACGGTTAATGCTTTTAGCCTTTTTTGAATGGTTTTAGTTTTAAAGTCACATAAAGCATATGCACTGCAGATACTTTAAGGGACATTTTAGATGATAACACCTGGACAGTTTCAGAAGTTGAGAAGACTTTCTCAACATTTTGGATTTCTATAGGGTTGTGGTGGGTATTTTTTTTTATTTTTTTTTTTAGTATTTTTTTTTTTTACAAATATACCATTTTACAAAGTAGTTACATAATGCTGATGTTAGTTCTACTGTCTCAGGCCTACTACATTTCATAATCACAAAGGTGCATGATTTCTTTCCATATCAGAGAAAGGTTTTTGTTAGTATAGCTATGAATGTATTTTTCCTTCCCCAGAAAGGCCACAGAGTTGTGCTAGAGATTGTAGAGGAAGAAAGAAAACTATGGTTCAAAAGCAACAGCAATGGCAATCCCCTATCCGCAGGACATGTAGCCATTTTATGCAAATTCTAGCCTCAAAGACTATGTAGCAAAAGAAACAAAACAAAGTGAAAAGAACTGTTAAACAAACAAACAAACAAACAAAAACACTAAAAAAAGTAAAGTTGGCATGACAACATATCTTCAAATTCAGATTTTTTTTTTTCCTAGCAGCATTTGAAACTGGGTGACATGCTGCCAGCAAATATCTGTGCAATACTATACACTACCTTTAAATACGATCCATAGTATTTAGTTACGTAAGGACTATCACACTGACTTAAAACAGTTATCTCTTGCTGTATATCTTCTATTTCATCTTCTGCTTCCTCAAGGTCTATGATTTTTATAGCAACCACTTGCTGCGTCCGATTATCAATTCCTTTAAAGACTTCACCAAAGGAGCCTTTCCCAATGCGTTCCAGTTTTGTGAATAGCTCTTCTGGGTCTGCTCTATGGTTCTGGAAAAAGAAAAGTGGAAAAAAAAAAAAAGAGATGAGTTATCTTAATTTACTTCCAGTTTATTAGCATTTATTACTTCCCAAAAAGCACATCATCCAGATTTCTTATTAGAAGGATCATATCAGACAAATTTGTCTCCCATGCACTAACTTCTAATTCAGCTGTTAGTTACAGAACATACATTACACAATTATATTAAAGGTACATGAGTCTCACCAAGGAGAGAGTCAGGTACAAATCTCATTTCATTTCCCCACATAACACTTTAAAAGGAAAGAACAGAGCCATCCTTAATATTAATCCTACCCATGCATAACTCAGAAGACTGGGGAACGCAATTACTGGCACAGAAGCACTAACATCATTACTCAGGCAAAAAAGGCTGGGCTTCCTACCTGGCCAACAGCCTGGGGCAGACAAAGCATTACATCAAATAGCACAGTACAGAGTTCGTTGTGAGAGGACCGCAATACCAGTGTTCACCAGCAGCCTCCAACAAACACGCTGAGCTTCTGATAAGGCTGTGTGCATGTTCAGGTTTGCTGAAAGTGCTGACAGGTAGTTGAGCAAAAGGGACTGAGAGATGTTTGAAGGAATAAGAATGCTGAAGTGAAACTGAAGCACTGATCAGAGCTTGCTGATAGCACCCAAGCATGCCTTAGAAGGGGGAGCAGAGCATCAGACAGCAAAGCACCACTGAGGACATCTGATCTAGTCCCTGGAGGTTAACTGCTCAAAGATCAGCAAATAGTGATATCATACAAAGATTTTTTTAAAACTTCTCAGCTTTGTTCAAGTAGACAGGAGGGAAATCAAACAAACACCCAAGAAATTCTCATTTTTCTTTCAAGACAAAGCATAACACAGCTGATTAGAGAATCTTGCTTACCCAAAAGCTGCAGCAGTGACTTTGGAAGGATACAGACAATTTGACCCACAGTTTAAGTACGTAAAACTTCAGAACACCGTTAGAAAGTTTTCAGAAAGGTGTCTGTTTTACCTCTTCAAAACATGCCCATGCTTTGCAGAGTAAGCAAGTTAAATATATTACCACTACTGAAAAATACAACAGGATTTTGAGAAAGATGACCCCTAACACTTCACCACAACTTTGCTACTGTTCATTTACTCATGCTGTCAGAACTGAGCAATTCATTGCACAGACCAAGCCTCAAACAAGAAGCCTTTGCCCAAAAGCCCTCTGACTCAAAAATCAGCTTTTGAAAACATAAAACCAAGATAATTTGAGATCTTTCTCATACCCCTAAAATTCTTGCTCATTGGTCAGAACAAGTGAGCTGTCATGAAAGAATACATCTAGCAAAAGCGGATACTTAAGCACAGATTACCTTGCACAACTTCAATACCGACATGAAACTCCAGAAAACATCCTTACATCAGTCCTTTTACAAACAGATGCAAAACCTTTACCGGGAAAACAAAACCATTGCTATTTTGATCCTTTTGGACTGAACTAATCTCATTTCCTTACTAGCCCCTTATTATTGTTCTGTTCCTTCTATCAAGACCAGAATTTATTCCACAATATGGTGAGATGAATCCAAACAGATTACCAAGGATTTAACCATATGATTTGTCAGGTCTATTTTCAGCAGAATCAATTCACTGCTCATATATACCAAGCTGTCACTTGTGCTATCACAAGAGGAGGGAACACGAAGTAGTATGGCAGGTTCATGCTGATCTGTGTAGCTAGATGTTAGATTTTGCATATGTACAGGACACGTTGTTCCTGGGTAGCACATTACAGCAAAAAGAATAAGAATTTCTTCCTTTGTCTACAAAGAGCCCTTTACGACTTTGCTCCATTAAAACACCACAAAACAACAACAGCAAACACACAAAACACACCTTCAGAGAAATAAATAAGCAAAAAAAAAGTGTATTTTTATCTGTTGAAAAATCTGAAGTACTTGAAAGATAAGCAAATATACAATCAAAGCAAGTGAAAAAAAGGTAAGTACTATTGTGACCTGAAATCTGAGATAATTAATATTATTAGAAAAGGGAAAAAAAAAAATGACTGTAGGCCTCAGATGCTTGGAAAGTTTTTTGTTAGATGAAAGAACAGTAAATCTTCAAATTACCGAAAGACAGACACATTGATGGCAGGAGTTGATGCAGTAGTGTATGGCATTTTGTTATTAAGACCATAAAAATAATTTGAATCCAAAGTTCATTTTTAGAGCTGTTTCAAAAAATATTTTGGGAACAAGTATGGCAAAAGCAGCAGCAACTGCTACCCAGCCTTCTCCTGCTGCTAGTTAAACTGCAGAACTGTTACTTAGCTAGCAAACTGATGTGTTTCTGAACTACGACCCCAGTTCCAATAAGAATGCTTAACCAATAGTTCTCCACTGACATAAACAAAAATCGCCCAGAAAGAGTGAAGAGAGAGGATTGGCAAAACTTTCTATTAACCCCTAAACAGTCATCTTCAGAAATGCCAGCTTCACTTTGAGATGCTTAAGAGCCTGGGATGCCCATTCAAGTTAATTAGTACTGTTGGGTTTGATAGGAAACCTGCTGAACTCTTCCATGTAGGTAAAACAAAAGGGACCCAATCCCAGACACAGTCAGCTGATCTAACCTTTACAAGCATTTGATGAACTCAAAGAGCTGCTCTTGGATTTTGCTTGGGGAGAAACCTTAAGTAGAAAATTCCTCTGGGATCCTCATTGGAAATGCACACCACTCGACCTTATACAACCAATTAACGGTTGGTCATCAACAACACAAGACAGGCCTCACAATTCCCCCAAGCTACTTCAGGTGAATCACAGCTTTAAAAGCTACTTTAACTTCCAGCAATTCCTAATGCCATCACGTGGGAGTGCTGGAGTATAGGGAAAAGATGGCACCATAGAACTGTGTACACCCAGGGGAGAGAGAGGTGGAACAAAGGCAGCTCAGAGATGAACAAGTAGTGTGGAATTACTAAAGGAAAACGTTTTTATTCTGAGCAAATCCCTTTATTGCAATCAAAGTCGGCTTTACAGCTTCTGTTACAGCTTCCGAGGCTGACAAGCATCTGTAGGATGCTCCAGGACGAAAACAAGTATTTCTGAACAACTTGGGCTAATGTTGAGATAATTTCTTTTGGAAAGGCTTCAAACTAAGAACCCTTACATTATTTAAAACACAGGCTTAGAACAAAGACTGCATCTTGAAATGTATTTGCTTTTACCTTTCTTTAATTACCTTGTCTTTAAGGTTGTTCTACAAGAGTACTTCTTTACATCTGATAAAAACAAACAAAAACTGAAGACTACTTTTAATCAAAGGCAAATTTAGAATATGCAGCAATACCTATTCTCTTCCTCCTAGTACAAAGAAGGGTGGAGATTTATGTAAATAAAAGCGTGTTTATATACACCCCCAATATAGATCACTGAAATTTTGCAGTAGAGATGCCAGCTGAACTTCTAATATGGTAGAAATTAGAAAGTAACACTATTAATACTCCTCACCAAAACTGTTACTCTATATTCTTTCACAGATATTTCATTGAATAGCAAAAAGGATTAGAAGCTTTGCAAGTTGCCAGCATGAATAACAGCACTTTTTTTTTTTTTTTAATTGGTTCATATGGAGAGCCATGTCTGTTGGAGAGCAGATGGTGTCAATAGGCAGTGCGTGAACTCCATCATCGCCTCTGGTAAGGTAACACCTGTAAGTGGACAGGTCAGGAAGAGAATTTATGGCTCTTCTACTCCCTAAATCTGCTACCACAGACAAAAGCAGCAACAAATATGACAAGCGCAGGCATATATACATGCCAACTTCAATCTATCCAGCATGAGTAACAATAGTACCAGCACAAGCATGACGATACAAGCCCTCTGCATAGCTTCAGAAGTCCACCATTTCACCAGTGCAGCACAACTACACTGCTTGCACTAGCGTTTAGCAAAATCTCTGCCATCCTACCATCCAGATATGTGCCATTATTTCATAGTTCTGAGTTCATACACATATGCATCTACACATCTGGAGTCACAGGATCATACCATATTTTGTCTTGGAAGTTACCTCAGGAGGTCACCAGCCTGTGAGACCTGAATTGGGTCTTCCTATAAGAAGGTTCATTAATGTATTTCATTAACGGGTACTGAGTACAACTGGATGAAAAAAAGAGAAGCTTCCAAGTATCTCAGACAGACTGAGTTAATGCCTTGCATCTAACTAAATCAAAACCAGCATCCTCCAGGTCTCCCAAAGCAAATAATTTAACATAGTCACATTAGATTCCTATATGGTCCATCAATGCGAGAACATAAAAAGACTGTTGTCTTAACAGTATTTCTAAAACCTGACCCATAAATGGTGTTACATTAACTGGATTTTTCAAGCATCTCCCAGGCTTTATTTGGAACAGAAATTCTCTTAAAATTATAGGAGTAATACAGAATAGTTCATCTACATTGTGAAACATTGCTGAAATACACGGTTAGAAGACCATTTATAAAAATATAATTAGCTCAGATTTTCTAAGAGGCTAGTAGAGAAGATCTGAGTATCTACTGTCATATTTTTCATATATCCACTTCAATGACACCCTACCATATAGCGGTATTTTTGGAAGTCATCAGAATTAGCCATGTGTTTAAAAGACTTTTCAAGCAATTGCTACAATAAAGGCCTGATCTTTAGTCAGGTACTGAAGTCAAACTTTAAGGAAAAGAGTCATCTTAAAGAAAGTTATCTTAAAGAAAGCCTCCAGAAAAGAAGATTACGTTACGGCAGAACATTATAAGCAAACCAAAACAAACAAAAAACATCCCTGTAATTAATTTGCTGGGCAGCCCCACAGCCGTGTTAGCATTAAAATGCCAGATCAAGAACATGTGCCAACTTTGGTGCTGAAGCCCGCATGTACTGCACTAGGATTTCTCTGAATTCCCAATATCTGAATTACTGCTGACAATAAAATTAAGCTAGGGTTAATAATTACTGTTATCTGTATAATCTCCAAAATACCACTTACTGTCTTAAGAATTCATACCTGAAATACATTGAATAAAAGATACTTGAAAGTCAGTAAAAAGAAAACCAGATTAAAAATTAAGTCACTTAATCTAGTCTCAGCATTTATCAGGCTCTTACAAAACGCTGGATCAGGGTCAAGCACATTGAAATCATAGGCTATCAGTCCACTCATAGATATTTATTTATTTTCAGAGAATAAGTTACTTCTACATTTTTCTTCTGTTCAAATTCCAAATAAAATTTAAATTAAGAGAGGAATAGGAATGGTGAAACTAACGGGGCACAGGATAATTTTAGAATAATGTTTTACTCAGATATGGTACAAATATCTTGATTGAATTTCTTTCCATACATTATCAGATATGAAATTAACTATATGCTACACATATTCTAACATATCTCTCTATATTCATGTATATAAGTTTCTGTATTTTATCTGCATACGGAATATTTTACTTCTTTACAATAAAGCCACCCCTGGTAGATAGAGTTTTTTTTTTTAATTCCTAGAGTTTCTCCCCACTCCACCCCTTCCATTTTCCTTTAAAATCCTATTACAATTAAAGTTACTCATACACACAGTGCCATATGCTTGTATATGTATCTATTTATATATTATTAAAATACCTTGAAGTCAGTAAAAGCACAGGTGCAAATCCATTATCACTTACATAGAGTCAGAAAAAAATTAACCTGCAGATATTCAATAAAAGGGTGGAACCTGTAGGCACGTTTTTTCCTCCATCTTGTACATACTCTGGCTTCTCACTGACTTTTGCATGGACCTGAACTCTGATGTTCAGTCCTTTCTAAGACTCAATCATCAAGGTAATAGATACTTTATTACATTTACCATAACAACTGATAACTGCAGAAGGAAGAAGTGTTTTTGACAACAAAATAATTTCATTTGTATGAAGTATCAAACCTTTACACTAAACTTTCTGTACCACAGGTAATAAAAACTGGATCTGAGCTCTACTTCCCTTAAATGGGACCTGACCTGTTACACCCTTTACAAAGCATCTCCCTTATCTGACAAGGCCAAGACTCACTGCCATTTTTAGTAAAAACCTGAGAACATTATTATAAAACAATATTCTTTAAAAAGCAAGGAAAGAAAAACCCATATGGCTTTGTTTTCATCACGCTAGCTAGAAGGCCAGCTGCTTAAAAATTCTGATGACCATCAAATTTTAAAATTTGCTTTCATTCTTGCCCATTCTCAGATTTTTAAGGAAGGAATCACCTTCATCCTCCAACCATCTCTGACCCATGGCAGATGCATGCTGTCAATTGCACACTGCACTGAAAATGGAAACAAACAAACTCACTTCCTCTATTCTTAGCTATTCTTCCACTTTGGTAACACAGCACAAGAAGCTTATAAGGAATAGGATAAATAAGCCAAAAGCAAGAATTACAACACGGTTTTCCAAAGATTAGCTCTTTGACATTAAAAAATTACACCAATTGTTTATGCTGAGTATTCTGCATAGTGGAAAAACACAAAAAGAAAGTCCTCATTCCAGTGAGCTTCTCCCTGACTGAAAATCCTTACAGACGCATTTTAACTATCCAGTATTGTAAAATATTTAAATAAAAAACCCTCAAACCTATGCATACTGCTTCATATCCTTCAGTTTGCTTTCATTGGTGAGCATGGCCTAGTAAGTCAGAGGAATGCAAAGGGGAGGAAAGCCACAGATTACGTGACTAGATCCTTACTGTGATTTGGAAAAGAAAAAAACCTCAAGTGACAGCACTCCGTAGCTAAGATGGATGGGTGTGCTGTGATGGAGACAGAAGTCAGTCAGAATTCAACAGATTCCTGTACACCAAAATGTTCAAATTCCATTCTGCATTTATTATGGAGTTCAACAAGCTGACCTTTCAAAACAAATTTAATCTCCTTTGTTGAGCAGTGCAGGCCAAATGACTGTTGAATGGGTAATTAACCCACCTCAATGAGCTGCCTGCACATCTGAATTACAAGTCAGAGGACTACGACAGTTCCACATTGCTGAAGAATATTTGTGTTCTCCTAATGTTACAAACTGCTTTGAAAAACCTAATATGCAGAGAGATTACAAAAGCCATGTCTAACAGGAACACGGAAAAATAGCCATTTATGGGCTGCAGTCTGCTTTTAGCACTCTGCCTTTCCTTTCAGCTAGCAGCCTGCTTATCAGTACATAAACAATTTTTTTCAATTTTTGCCACACCCATTTAAAGGAACAACTACGTCAGCACTCTACCAGCAATAAATTATATCGTTTTGGCATTTGGGCTATTTTTCCAATATTTAGAGGTTTAGTACCTGCAATAAGATGGCACCTGATACACAAATTTCAAAGGCCTCTTACTGCTCTATCTTAGAAGCCATTTTAGGACTCCTGTGCAAGTTGGAACCTGGTAACACTGATTTCCCTCCTGTAAATAAGGCTAAACTCATACAATAATCCAGATAGAACAAGAAGAACGATTTCCACCTTTTAAACATGCTAGTTCCTAAAAAAAAAGCAGCAACAAGACCAAGTTTAATGCACATACAAGTATCCTTGTTAAATCTCTCTCTCTCTAGTGAAGCTGTCACTACTTACTTTTGGGCTAAACAACATTAAAATATTGCAGAAAAACATTGTCTGAAAAAAAAAAAAATTAGATGTCTCCAAAACATGATACGGTGGAAAGAGCAGGCCACAACTTTATTTACCACTGATAGCTCTCTAGGAATAACCACTGCCTGCAATAAGCCGAAATGGGAACCCACAGTTCAAGGAGATCATTTTATTCCTTTAGTTTTGGAGGGGACCATTTTGAGAAAGGACAAATAATACACCAGTCTACTGGATTCCTACATTCCTGTCCTCTCTGCAAGGCTCCATGACCACTGGCCCAAAAGCTGTGGTCTGCTCTTGGACACTGTCCCTTGATAGTATCAATCACACTGGACCTGAAGCTACCAGACACAGAATCATGGAATATCCCAAATTGGAAGGGACCCACAAGGATCATCGAGTCCAAGTCCTGGCACCACACAGGTGCCCATTTACCACAACCCTTTGAGCCCTGCCCATCAGCCAATTGCTCACCCACCGTAGGATGTTTTTGTTTAGCTGTATGCTGGACATTTTGTGCAGTCGAATCCTATGGCAAACTGTGTCAAAAGCTTCACTGAAATCCAAAAAGGAAGGGAGGAAGAGAAACACCCTCTCCCCACCCCACCCCCCCAAAAAAAAAAAGGAGATTCTTCTTGCCAACTAGGCTGGAATAAAGCTGAGCAGGAAGGTAAAAATGTTCTTGTTGTGACTGGTTGCCAGATAACACCTTCCTAGGTGAGAGATCATTGCCAATGATCTCCCTGCCACTCTGCCCCACCACACCCAGCCTCTGCTGGGGGCAGGTCCAGCCAGTAGAAGTCTCTGCCAACAAGGGCAACGCACTTACATCTTGTCCTCCTCTCCTCCCAGTTTCTCTAAATGCTTTTAAGTCAATTTACATCAGTGGAAATTCAACCTTTTTCACTCAGCACTTTACATTCAGGCACTTCACAATAATAATAGTCATTCTGAGGTATGCAGTGTTTTTGATTTTATATTTATTTATTTATTCTGTGTTCAGCTGCCGAAGCTGAAGCCTGCACTGAAATACAACTTCACATTTAGCAAGCATGTAGCCTCTGACAGCCCCCCAGTAAACATTATTCCAGTATTCAGGACCTAACAGTATCCAGTTGAATGAAAAGCCTGCAGAAGATGAGGAGGGAGGGAATACTAACATTGAACTGAATAGAAGGTTCTTGACTTCTGGTCCATGAAAATGGGGAAGCCACCCTGGGCTCTCAGATTTCTATAGCTCAAGAGTGAAACCTGCAGATAACATTTCTCATTCAGGAGAGCACATAGAATTCATGCAGATCTGAGCTACAACACGCCATGAAGCTTCTCCAGACACACTGCCTCAACCAAGACCATTCAAATCCAGACTTTAGTAAGACAAACTTTGCTTCATACTTCTACCACTCAAGTATGAATAAAGCTTTAAAGAACTGCAATCAAGAAAGATCTAAGCTGAAACTCCTTCCTGAGTTATGGACCTAATCACATGCACAGTATATAGCATCTCTCTGCAAAACCACATGCACAACATATGATGAAGAACAAGACCAGCAAGCTACTGTTACCTTGTCAGACCCTTTATTAATAGCTTAGCTTCTCTGATGCAGGTTCTTTCGCCCTATTTATTTAGGTAGCAATCCCTCAGGGAGAATAGTTTTCAGTGACTATCACTAGATGGGCACCCTTCTCATGAGATTTAAGTCTCCTTCAGAACTGAGTGTGCTCAGTGATCCTCACCTAATCAGCAGAGCAGACTTATTCCAAAAAAGCTGCTGAAAGTTTAAAGAACAAATGACAGTTCTCTAAATAGAGTTTAAAAACATCAAGAAACCTGGTGAGACAGTATTAGGAAGGAATTTGATTTTCAGCAATTTCAAGTTAGAAAGAAATAGTAGGACTTGCAACTGTAGCTCCTGACATGATAAGATACCTCGTCAACTGTTTATTTCTGCAAAGAGAGCATACATGTAGCCACTAATTACAGCGTGCAATAAAATTATTTGTTTCACAACCAATCTTGTACTGTTTAACCCCCAACCCCATCCTCCCCCAAAACCCACCCCTAAACTCTGAGGGCCTGGCAATTATTGAACTCAGTTCCTAAGGCTGGAAAAAAGAAAAACAAATGATAACCTCTTATCACTTTTCACAGTTGGTGACCCTTTCTTAAATCTGAAGTTAATCACCAAAGAGTAAATGAGTGATGCAACCACTAACAGGTTTAAAATTCATCCTTTCACTTTTGGAGAAGATTGAAAACCGTATTTTCAGGGCACTGAAACCAATGAAAACTGAGCATAATATGCTTGTCCATCTTTACTAAGATGTTTCACAGGTCTCACATTACAAACATTACTGCAGTGGCACAAGTAGCCATATACTCTCAATGCCATGAAGTAACCATGCATCTTCACAGAGAGGGTGGCCAGGCATTCCCTGGGGAAGTGGGCATGGCCCCGAGCCTGCCAAAGTTCAAGGAGCATTTGGACAACACTCTCAGACACCAGGTTTGGTTTTGCAGTGGTCCCGTGTGGAGCCAGGAGTTGGACTCGATCTTTATTGGTCCCTTCCAACTCGGGACATTTTGTGATATAAAGAAAGAATCCTCCCCTCAAAATAAACATCTAAATGAGACTTATTTTTTTAAACAAAATGCAATACAGCACTGAGCTACTAATATATTTTCTCCTTCTTGAGAAAAGGAAGAAAAAACAACCTTTCATCAGGACTTGTAAAACTGTAACAGTAAGATGTTGGAGTTTAAAAAAACAGCCCATGTGACTTTTTTTAATGTTAAATTCAATAGAATAAAATAATAATTATATATATATTTTTAAGTTAAATTATCCTCTGCTCAAAACTGATAGCATCAGATGGTGCAGAAGAGCAAAGCAATTAAGGTGAGAAGAGTTGAGTTTGTTTTATGCATTCTCTGCAGCTTCAGCAGATTTGCTGAATTCCAGGTCAGTGCACTTAACAAGTGTATAAAACTGTAAAATCTGCACAAAAAAAAAAAAAAAAAAAAAAAAAAAACAGGAAAAGACTGCTGTAGATTTTTTTCTCCTGACTGATAAAAGCATCTGCTGAATTCCAGTTGGTTATACCTAATATAACTTCCATGCAGCAAACACTTTCCAAAGCTCACTCTATCCTCCTTTGGTAACACTACAACAGTACAAGTATGACTGAGCCCTACTATTCTTTGTCGTCAGAATAACTTATCACAGTGCATGAGACAGAAGGACCAAGCCCAGCTAATGAAGCCTGACTGGAGTTAGCAGACTGTTACATTCAATACAGCTTGTACACGAAGTACAACCAGGAAAAGAACAACTGCAGTGCTGAATTCCACAAATACTTTTATGTGAATCTACTACAAGTAGCAAAGAGGCACTCTCTGCACAAGTCATAAATACTATCTTCCTGCAGTCTGACTGCACTGTGGGTCAAAGCACAAATCAAGGAACTGAAATAGGACCAGGGTATTTATCAGAGTCCATTCTAGATCAATCACAAGGAATGCCAGCTTTCTAGGCACTGTGTAAGTTTTCTGGTGACCTGCAAGCGCTAGACTTCCCACTTCTCTCTAGGTGGGTCACATTTCTAAGTGTAAATAAAGCCTTTTCAAACTCACTGTGGAATTATCTGGGAGCCAACTCAGATCTGTGGACAGCAATATATTAACAGATCCTTGAATAGACCCTTTCTCAAAGGTTTAAGTTCCTCTAATGCATACCCTCTAAACATGTAAGTACCCGACAGTAACAAATTACTTGCTCTAAGCATAAGTCTCACCCTTATAACCATAATAAATAAGGTTTGCTAGCAATCTGACACACCTCCAGTGCTCATCTTTAGGCACTGCGCATAAAGAGCCTGTTTCTACAAATGCACCAATTTAAGAAAAAATGTGTTTTTTTTTTTTCTCCCCTCTCAGTCTATGAAGTCTACCACTTCCAAATCTGAACACTACTACTCCTGTCATCTTTCTATATCCATCCAACAACTAGATGTTAACTGAGCATCCCGTAGGGATAGAATCTCCAGCTGCCAAGCTCAGGTTGTTGAGCGAGCAGCACCTCACAGACAGTCTGTTCACTGGCAGCACAGAGAGCAAAGCTCACCTGTACATCTGAGTTTGCATTTAATCAAGCAATCCTTCAACTATGAATCAGAGTACACTGGCTGACAGGTCACATGTTTCTAGCTGCTCTGCTTTTAGAGGAAGGTAGGTTCCTTATTGCAAGATAATCTGGATGCTAAGTAAAGCAGATCAGGTCTAAACAGTCTTGCTGGCTACCCTGAAGGCTACTAACATGCAGCATCTGGAGATAAAGCCATTAGAAAAAAAGGGGAAAAAAAGTGTTTAGAAGAATAGCATAGCATAGATACAGAGATAAAGCCCCCGTGCAAGTTCCAGAGACATGCATATTGACAGGAAGAAGAGAGAAAAGAATCAACAATTCCATGAGTTAATGAATGAGTATTTCAGACTTATTTTGCAGAACAAGTTAGAATAGGAAACATTTATACATAAAACAAACAAACAAACAAACAACAACAAAAAAAAAACTGTAACAACAAGAATGTATTACTTGAGTGAAGTTCCATTGTTTAAGTCTACAAACTAGTTTGGAAATTCAGGATGCTAATAGCAAAGTTTCCTCACTGTCCACCTTAGAAAGATTAACTGTCACTTATTTGTAAGCTTACAAGAGAGGCTGGAAGTTTTCAAGTAATGTATAAGATGCTGTTAATAACATAAGCCCGTCAGAAGATGCATCAATCTGAAGTGACTGACTTTAAACTTTCTGATCACTTGAAACAAATATAATCCTTTGAACTATGCATCTTGCCAGCTGGTAAGGAGAAATGCTGAAGTGTATGGGTACCAATAAGGGGTCCAACACCCTCACTCCAGCAACACCGTCATTTTCAGTATAATCCCCAGGTTGGCAGAAATACACAGGTAGGCTCAGCTCTAATATCTCGTCTGTCTTACATTCCATGTCCAAAAATGCTCTGTATCAGTTTTATTGGATTCCTCCAAGATACTGCCAGTCAACAAGATGCTCACTTCACTGTGAGATTTCAAAGTATTTCAGCCTAAAAAATGTTTTGAGTATTTTATCTCTTTCTAATGAGGAACCAACTTACAATGGCATCACTGAATAAAAACTGCAACCTGACTTTCATAACAAAGCGTACCTCATGTAATCAGGGCACATTACTTGTGCTCACATAGATCCATCAACCTTCTATTTTTCCTTTTAATCTTGCATTCTGTATAAAATGCCATAACCTGGAGTATCACACTCAGCTTCAAAGCACTCGTTTTGTACATTCACTAAGTACTTTGACTATATTAAACAGTCTTAGAAGTTTGGTATGATGTTAACTTAACCCAGCTATAAGTGGTCCAAATGGAGCCTTTCCAAAAAAAACTGAGTGGGGGAGAAAAACATCTTTAGGAAGTTGTTTGCACAGGCATGAATTGTTAGGTATAATATTTGGTTTTGTTAGGGACACAAGACAGGATAAACGGAATGCCACCACTATATAAACAAATGATTCTGCAACTACTCATAAGGGCAACAGATAATACTACCTCTGGGTCTTCCACTGTTGTCATGGCACTCCAAGTCAGACTCCACCAGAATAACCCTATGTGACCTTCAGTAATTTTCTATGTTTGGATTTATTTTTATTTTTTAAATGGAGTCTGACACTTTATTAGATGAAAGATCTTAAAACAGTCAAAAGAGTTTCTGTAAAACTCCAAAAAGAAGAGTCTGACAGTTTACCACCAGTCTGAGTTTTGTTTTTTAAATAATAAAACAGGATGTAAATATAGAATTACCATAAAATCGAAGAGTTCACACCTGTAACACATTCTCTGGCAAATTCAGATTCCATCTGTTATATTCAATAAATTATCTCCCTCAACACAGACTACAAAATAAGGGGTTTGACATCACATGCACTTTCACACAGTGCTAGTTTTAAGGCAACTATTAGATCTTCTTCTATCACAGATGAACCTGTTTATTCCTTCTTCAGTCACCATGCATTTATTTTAATGTTGAGCAGAAGCAGGGATGCTTTTATAATCCCTCAGATGATCCTGACCAAATAGTTCAAATAAGTTAAAAAGGAAAAAAAAAAAAAAACAACAGTCCTTGTACTCCAGACTACCACCTTCTTCCTGAGCTGCTTTTTTCCCCTCAATAAACTCTTCTTAAAGAGCAGCACACAGAATAATTTTGCACCAAAGCCTATCCCTTTTTTACATTAAGACTATCAGAATATGTGTAATAGTTTTCACTTTAAAAAGTCACCTTGATAAAGATTTCTTAGTTCTATGCAGCTGTATATACCTAACTGTTAAAAAAAGGTTTTGCTTTAAACCTACAGATACAGGTTAAGAAACTTGGGTTAAGCTAAAAACACTCGTGGAACTAAGTACAGTATTACATAAAGTTTATTTGTTTAACAGTGGAAGACAGGACCTTAAATAATTTCAAGGTCCTTTTGTGATGACAGAGCAGCTATGGGAAATTGGACAGCAATACATTAAGCAAATATGAAAATAAAGAATTGACAAACTTGGATTTTGAAATACAAGTCTACCAAATATGAAAACACTAACAATGGCAGAGGATATAAATAAAGAAGCTCAGGCTAAAGCTCGTAAATCTTTATCACAAAGTTTCTTTAGCTTTCCATTGTTGAGGATGTACCAACCCAACAGTAACCTTGACATATCAATAGAACAGGGAGGCTGAACGCAGTTTATGTTCTTTTATATAAACAAAAGTCAGTGGATGACCAAAGTTTAACTGCTTTTAAAAGGCCTGCAAGCTATTTGAAATAAAAAAATTAAAGCAAACCTTGGTATTGTAACCGACATAAATTAATACATAAATACTCTTTATACCTCAATTCTACACTTTCTAAAAACACTTCTCTTGACCAAGAGAAGTTTTAAATACCTGTTCTGAAACCTCCTAAATTATTAACTGTACATCTCACATATATAGAGATGTATTATAAAGGCTTCTGTATTACTGGAACAACAAATTTAAAAAAAGAAAACTTGGCTATTATACAGGCATGACTATCCTAACAAGTTGAGAGAAAGCTGAAAATGCTGACAGGGCTGCCAGCCTTTGACAAGCAAAAGCTAATGCTGAAATGAGCTTAGCTTCTCTTTGCTTGATAAAGATCTCTGACCGAACTTGTATTAGATTGTCCAGTGGAGTAAGAATGAAGGGTCAGAGGTATTCCTACCTTCCTAGGAAAAAAATCAGTTACATGCTAGCTCATTTATTTTTTAAGCAAGTGCCACAAACGTGTAAACGACACAAAGTCTCATTCCCAGCCACAGAGAAAGGTGCAAGCTCCTGACAGACGATGGCTCCCGACAGCAAGGTGGCTGCTGCACTGCGCGAACCCCGGCCCTCACTTTTCCACTGCGCGCAAGGTCCTCTGAGACCGCACTACAGGCCCAGCGCCAAGTGCACGTCGGTGGGGAAGTCCTGCAGGAGGGACGCCCGCCAGCGAGGCCGGTGTGCCACTTACCGCGCACCCACACACCCTGCGAGCAGCTTCGTTTCGTCCTTAATCACTTTTAAAAGCCCTTACGTGCTCCTGGATGCCTGAACAAAGCGGGGGGGGAGGGAGAGAAACCCTTCCCCGCAAGCACCCCCCCCACACCGCCACCCGGCCTCCCGTTACCTCGCGGCACCCCCTCCAAGGGGCCAGGGCTGCGGCCCAGCCTTCCCCCCCCGCTCCTCCCGGGGCCGAGCGCGGCCTCCCCGCGGCCTCCCCGCTCCGCTTCGCCCACCCGCGGTCCCCCCGCACCCGGCGCCCCAGCGGCGGCCTCCGCCCGGCGGGGCCGCGAGCGCCGCTTCCGGAGCCGGGGCCGAGCCCGGAGCCCGGCGCCTCCATTTTGGGGCCGGCTGGGCGCGGAGCTCACCTGCATGCCGGGCACTTGCACCGCCACGGGCGAGTGGGCCATGGCGGGCTGCGGCGGCCGGGCGCCGCCGGCTGCTCCCTTCTCTCGGCCTCCCTGCTCCTGGGCGGCGACGGCGGCGGGGCCTGGAAGGACAAAGCGGCGGGGAGCGGCTTCAGCGCGGGCCGTGCTCCCTCCTCTCCTCTCCTTTCCGTTCCTTTCCTTCCCTCCCCGCGCGGCCCGCCCTGCCCGGCGCCCCCGCCCGCCCGCTGCCGACTCACCTCGCGGCCGCGGGGCTGGGGCCGAGCTGCGAGGCGGGCGGGCGGGACGCGGACCCTAGCGCCGCTCTCCTGCCATGCCTGCCGGGCTCCTCGCAGCGGCCCTGCCCATGCCCCGCTTCCCGCTGCCGGCGCGGGGGGCGGCTGCTCGGAGCCCCCCCGGGGTGGCGGCTCTCGGGGCTGGGCTCAGAGCGCCATGTCGGGCTCCGGCAACAGGAGGAGGAGGAGGAGGAGGTGGCGGCTGCTGTGCGGCGGCGGCGGCGGCTTCTTCCGTCTCAGCTCCGGCCTCGCGGGGCGGAGCCGCCGCCGCACAGGGCCCCGGCGTCAGCTGCCCCCGCCCCGGGCCGGGCGGGCAGGGAGTGGCGGCCGGGCTGCGGCGGGGCCCCTCAGCCCCGCTGTCACACCGACGAGGCCGCCCGCGACGCCACGCCGAGATCTGGGCCCCTCGGGCTCTGTCACGGTGTCCTGTTCCCCTCAGGCACGCTGTCACAGTGCCCCCTCAAGCACGCTGTCACAGTGCCCTGTCCCTCTCAAACACTCTGTCACACGGCCATGTCCCCCTCCAGCACACTGTCACAGGGCCGCGTCCCCTGCAGGCACGGTGTCGCTGGGCCCTGTCCTACCAAACAGCGTCTGTACCTCTGGGCAAACAGTCGCTGCACCCCGTACCCACAAACACAGCCACAGCACCCGTACCTCGGGCTGCCGTGCCCCAGAGACACGCTGGTGTTAAGTAACCCAGTGGACATTTTATGGGGTTTTGGCTTTTGTGACACACAGAGGTGGCATCTTCTTGTCTCGGGGGCACTCCTGGCAGCCAGCCTCTCTAAAGGTAGTGTGGACAAGCCCAATATGCTGTGGAGGTGCAGCGTACAGTTTGGGGTGGGTTTTGTGTCAGCAGAAGGATTTCCCACCAAGGCCAGCCCTCTGCCAGCCTGGCCCAAGCTGCTACAGGACCATCCCAATGACCACTTCTACCTCTCATCACCATCTTCCACTGTGGGGTCGGCTACCCCGGATTCTGCAAGGTCCTGGAGAGGAAAATTACAGTGTTTTAAGGCGACATTTTTCTCATTCATGTGTGAGTCACCTATTTGTGTTGCATGATTCACATTCCTATACATTAAAGTTTTGCCAGTTACTCAAGTGAAGCTAAAAATGACATCCTTTATGCCATCCTTACCCTCTGAGCAAGAATATAGAAATCACATGGGGGCGGTCACACTCATGTTCAACTACAAATATACTCAGGGGTTCTTGAGGACTTTCCTCAAATTCACAGATCTATGGGTCTGAAAACTGAGAAAGTGTAAAGTAAACTGGAGACTTAGGATTGTTGCCCATGCTGGACCTACCCTGTTCAAAGGGTGGTTCTCTTCAGAAAGGATGTGACTGGAGGCAGTCTCTCTCCGTTACGACACGGAGAAATGTTGCACTGTGGCAAGGAGCACAAAACACCTCTGTTTAAGGTGAGGTTTTGCTAAAGAAGGCTAAAGCCAAGAATTTCAACGTTAGGCAGTCTTTCCATCCTTAACTCACTGTGGTTTGAATCAGAAAACAACTCACACTGATGTTAGTTAAGGACAGACTTGTGGCTCATGCTGGAATTACTTTATTTTCTGACTTGCCATTTTATTAAGTCTTTACTGTTATTAAAATATTTAGATTATTCTGCACCTTTTAAAAATATATAGCAGTAAAAGGTTTCTAAGTGACAGTTATACATCTAAGTTACCTAAGAGCCTGTAAAGAAGTCAGTTTAATGGGTGGAATAACTAAGGTATGTATTTTCTGAAAGTTTGTGTTGTAAACTTAAAGGCAAAAATATTTTTATTTAATAAAATTGGGGAAGAAAAAGGGCTTTCTATTAATAAAAAGCTTTCTTAATTGTATACAGTGGCTCAGTGAATAAATGAATGAATATCCACTCATGGAACCTCTGAATCCTGCCTGGTTCATTCTACTCAGACATACTTAAATCACTTCTCATCTTACATTTTAATGACCTGTAGAACAGAATTCCTGAAAAAATCCTGACAAAGGATGTTGGAGGGTTTTTGTTTCAGCTGCTAATGCATTACCATTTTGGTTCCCTCTGTTCCTCCTCTGACTCTGAGGCTCAGCTTTTCTTTTTCAATCCATTAGTTACCTTGATTTTTCTCCCTAGAATCCTGCTGACTAGTTATCTCAGCCTTGCCTGATTTTATATTCTCTCTCTTGATGGTACCTGTTTACTTTATATCAGAGAGAGTTCTGGTTCCGATCTGTGCTTCCCTTTTTGGGACCATACACTGAGACTTTTGGCCTTTTATGCATTTTTGGCTTGCACACAACTGAATATAAAATGACCAGGACTAAAAAAAATATTTAATAGAGTAAGAAGAGGACAATTGATATGCATGGTACAATGTTTTCTCCCCAATAACTGTATTTGTAGTTAAAACCCACCCGTGGCAGACTGGCTGGGAGGACTGCAGTGACAAGAACATAAGCAAAACGTTCTGCAAAAAGGCAGCACTTGTTTATGCCACACTTGCTCAAAAAGCCCTGGGATGATACGGTTAGCAAAGCCAGGAAAGAAAATCTGTCAGGGAATCTTAAGTAATCAGTCAGTCACGTAATGACTGAATCATCAAGCCAGGCTGTGAAGTAAGGTAGGCTGGCACCATAACATCTAAGAAAAGGGTTGTAATATTGTATGCCACTCTGTAATTAGCAAGATCTAATTTGTTCATTAAGAAAGTCAGATGGTCAGTTGCTGATACTGCTGTATGAAAGGACTTCCCTGCTCCTTCCCAGCCTGCTCTGTAAATACCTGTTGCTGCTGTTTTCCAAGACTTAAAATATGTCTATAATTCACATAGGACATCTCTCAGGGCCTCACAGTAGCAATGTGACCCAATTCAGACCTTCTACTGTTTTGTGCATTTAGGTACTATTTTGATGTTGCTGGTGTGAAAATAGTTATTTTTACACCAGAAGACTGCAGGGAGATAGTAAAAACACTAGGCTCTTTGCAAGTGCCTGTACCATGTTAGCTAGTTTAGACTCACCACAAACAGTTGGGATTTCTCTCAAGCTTCCAAACATAAAGTGTCATTACACTGGTAAGTAGAAAAATACTGTGTTTTAGAGCTGTGGACTCCAGGGACTCCTCCCAGTGATTTTCTGGGATGAGGAAGGGAGTGAATGTCTGATCTCATTCCAGTAGAGCTGATGCAAACTCACTATTAGCAAAGACCCCATCAGACTCGCATGTCTGTCTAGGAAATGGAATGCCTGGTTTCTACACATAAGCAGTGGATCTGGGTATTTAAAACTCCTTAGTGCCTTTGCAAAGTTCAGCTGGCCAGTGCAGTACTGTCCTGGGCTCATGAGGGTCATCCCATGTGATGAACTTAGAGGCCACTCCACAGTTTTCTTCCATACACTGTTCTCATAATACAAGCAGTATATCTAAAGGGTCGTCAAGTAGAAGTGGAAGACCGCATCAAAAACTTGTGAAGTCCAATGCCTTTCATGTTTTTACTTTTGAAGCACCTTCCAAAGATGTTTCAGAGCTTAAAAGTTGACTAAGATGGTAAAAATGGGCTACATATTTATTTTATTAATGAGAACACCAGAGATGTTAAAGGAAGAATGAAAATGTTTTTGGAAGGGTATAATTTCTCCATTCTTCGACGTATATCATTTTCTGATTCATGGGTGCTAGGAGTCACTTTGTCTTAGAGGCAAGTTATTCAGCAGCTGCAGAATTTCCAGCACTGCTGCTGGAAATTGCGGGTACTCACTAGTGTAAAAGACAGATGTAGCTCTCATCAATCCCATATTACAACTGTGATATTTCTACAACCAGTTAATCATTTAAAACGACAAAACCTTGCTGCTGGTCTAGAAACAGTACCATAGTACATCCACTTTTGCCCAGGACTCTCCTTTCCATGCCGTGTATCCAACCTCCCTGCCTCCCCTCATTCTTCAGCTCCTGCAGCCTCTTCCCTTCTTTGTTTCCCCTCTGACATGGCATGGTAGCTTCTAGCCTCCTACTGTCTGCATGCACATAGGTGAGTGCCAGGACATAAAGTACAGGTTCCCCTTGTTCCCAGCATGGTGATAGCAGCTCAATGCCACCAGGAGAACCGGCTGTCAAAAGCCTTCTCCAGCTCTGGGTTCCCCTGATCAGCAGGTGCACAGAGCTTCTTCATCACAAATGAATTATTTAGAGAATTCAGCTGCCAAAGTCTGCCAGTGTCAACTAAGTGTTCAGAAATGGAATTTTTCATGTAATATGGCCAAATTGTGTGCTTTATCCTGGAGACAACAATGGCACATCCTCAACACTAAGGTGATTGCTATACCGCATTCCACATCCTCCCTCAAAAGCAATGGGGCACATTTATTCTTTTTCTTAACAGGGCAAAATGATACATCTGCCTGCAATCTTCTTAGAAATGTCTGAACTATTTGTTAATTGTCACTTCCTGCTGTTTTAAGGAAAATAATCAGGCTGAGGTAAATGATTAGGATGGATAAGGTGGGTGAGGGATGCTTGTTCACCATCTCATTCAATGCAAAGACTAACGATCATTAAATCAAACAAGCAGGTGCCAAGTTTAAAACAAACAAAAGTAGATACTTTTTTGCAGAGGTAATAGTTAAACTGGGGAACTCATCGCTACGGGCCAAAAGTGACTGGACAATTTAATGGAAGAAAAAAGCATTGGGAAATACTATTTATAAAACTAGCACCTCTGGTTGAGGAAGTATGTGAGCTGCAAATCCCTGCAGGCATGTGCAAGCATTACCCATCCTTACGCTGTTCTCACGCGCTTCCCTAAATCACTGCTACTGGCTCCAGTCAGAGATGAGCTACCCTGGTAGACAGACTCCCATTCTGGCATAATCTGCCTGTTCCTGTGTTGAACTTTCAACCTGGAGGGTTAGCACTGGGCCATAGAGTACACAGCTGAAATGAAAGGAACGATCTTGCAATCAAGGCAAAGCTACTTGCTAACAGCACAAATAGACGTGGTACCCATGGTACTAAATGAGCCTGTAGCACAGTTTTGCTGTTCCTTTCCTGGGAGTTTTTCCCTGACATTATAAAAAGATCAGCCAGTTCTCTTTACACAGGTACTAAGCTAACAGTGAATGTGTATTGTACCTATGTGGTGAATGGTGAGTCACTACGTGATTGAGGATTATGATAAATTGAATGGCCTGTTTGCAGGTTCAAGGACAAGCTTTACACCTTTGTCATAAAAGATCCTTCTCCTGGTGAACTTTATATTTCAATATAGTATTTGGCTTAAACAAACCGGTCTTCTGTAGGATAGTCCTGTTCTTCCACGGTTGCAACAGAAGTGAGATAGTGTTAATATTGTGTTTCTGACCTCTTCATTACAAATACACTCTACTTATACTTCCATTTGTAAAACAAACAATATGCTCATACATATATATGTAATTATAACCAGTTCAGTAGTTTAACATCACAGAACATTGATCTTCTCAAAAGAATGTTCTCATATATTATCCTCCCTACCTGAAAACACATTTTATTCTTTTAAATAACTCTTCCCTGCTCTAACTTCACCTTAGCATGAAAACAAAATTTCAGCAAAGCTTGCACTCTTGGAATACCAAAAATAGTTTGGCCACAACAGTAGAAGGGGTGAAAGAAGTGAGAGGCCCTGCCAGTGGGCAAAAAAATGCTGGCCCAATCAGCACAGAGTCTTTGCATAGCTGGTCCAGCCATATATATAGATATTTACTAAAATACATACAATATTTATAGAATTAAAAACATTTCTATATAAGGAAATGGCAACAGGAAGCTGGGTCTGGTAGAATTCCTATACTAAAAAAGCAGCTGCTCCACAAGGGCTGATAGCCCTGGGCAGGGAGCTCAGGGGTGAGATGGAGAAAAAAAGAGAAAGACAGGATGGTTCAAAGGAGAAAGACAAAAGAGAAATTAAGACTTTTTTTTAGGGAAGGGAAGGAAAGGGAAGAGAACGGAGGGGAAGAGAAGGGGAGTGAAGGGAAGGGAACTGGTACCTGTACTCAGTAATTCTCACCTGGCATTGTCCTAAAAGAATGGATCTGCTCACCTTTTCTACCACATCTTTGGTCTTTTTCAGTGTTTGGTTTCTCTTGCTCTCCAGAAGAGGATGGTCTCATCAGCTCAGGCCCCAGGTATGCTGGTCCAGGCCTACAGCAAGGCTGCAATGATTTGATGATGGCAACTGGGGTGAAAAAAATAGAAAACTTTAGTTCTAGGAGCAGTAGCTGGGAGTGGGAGGCAGCTTTTCCCTAGCCTTGCCAGACTGTTACCATCAACACAAGGACATGCAAGCACATGTACATGCACACACACGTGCGTGTAAGCAGACACAAACACAGAAGCACACCCATTTTCAAACAGTCTCCCTGTCTCTCCTGAGAGGCTTAATGATCTGCCAGGGCCATGAGTTAGCTTTGTACCACTCCACCACATGCCTTGCGAGCCCGTTTCCCTCCGTGCTGGCTGCAGCAACAGTGCCTGCCTGTTGGGCCCTGACAGTGCTTGGCTCCTGGGAAGAAGTATTCACACACGATGGCAGCTCAAAAGAAAAGTTGAAAAGGAATCAAAGCCATCTCTGTTGAAATAAACATCTGCTCTGCGTTCAGTATCGTGGCAACAGGGCTCACAAAATGCACAGGCAGCCCTCCAAGGGCTCCTGGCACATCACAGCTATCAGTACCTGCTGAAAACAGGCTGGCGGAGTGGTCACAGCCCGGTGGGGAGCGCAGATGGGGATGCTCAGAAGAAAAAACTTGGGTCAAAGCTAGAAATAACTTCATAGTTCCCTTGGAGGAATACAGCTTAGAAATTCACCACCCCTGCAGCGACGCTGGCAGATAGGAAGAGACTGCGGCAACATGATTTCTTCGACAGGGCTGGGGCATGTGCTCATTACCCTGATCTGTGACCAGTTTCTTCTCCACTGCCCCAAAGTAGCAAGAGGAAAAAAGCAGTGGGATGCGGCTGTGGAAGAGCACTTATCCCTGGAGCCCACACAATAAGCATTTGGTGGCTCTCAGTTAACAGCATCGTGCAGTTCCCCAGGGAACAGTCAGGGTGGGAGAGACCCGTTGCTTTTGTCTCTGCCTACAGCTTCTGCAAGGCCAAAGCAGGACATTAAATGCAAAACCCCTATTCTCCTTGTTGCCGTCTTTGAATTCCTGTACCCCTGCAGAGGCAGGGCTGTGACACAACAGCAAGCTGAGCCCAAGTGGCACAGTGAGCTTGAACAGCTGGGACTCTATTACTGTCACAGCCAGTGGACCCAAGTGCTGTATTTGTCTTCAGTACCTTTTGTTATTAATGATGATAAGTAGGGGTAAGACCACACCTTGGCTCATGGAGACCCACCTGAGCCTCTAGATGGAAGTTAGTAATGTTGGCAACAAGTCTTTTTAGTAAGTGAATTGGATGTGTTTGAGCCAGGAATCAATCTGAAGAAACAACCTGATAATACCCCTGTTACTGAGCTCCTTCCCAGAGCAGAAATGCACATTAAGCAAAGGAACCCGATACCTTCCTGGGAGAGGGAACAGAGAGATTTTTGTCTGTGGTCTGATTTAGCCAAATTCCTCACAGAGCACTGAAGTGACAAACATGGCCTTCACTGAGAGCTTCAAAAGGAAATTGCTGTTTGCATAAAAGACATGCTAAGTTGAGTTGGTTCTTAAAAGGGGACTTGAGCAAGAGGAGAGAGTGGAACAAATCTCTTGGAAAAATGTCCAAAAGCCACTGGATTGTGGGAAATGAAGCTCAACATCTGTGTCCCAGTTGGGCTGTCACTTGATGAGAACAGCAAGTGCCCTGCTCTGGGCATGCTGTTAGACACCACAGATGGTGGTGACTCCTGTGTAGGGAAAATCAGGAGATGCTCAAGACTTCAACAAGGCCAGAAGGGGGGGGGAAGAGGGCACTATGAAGTTGAGAGGGTGAGGACAGTTCAGGGTTTTGCTACTTTTACAGCAAAAGAGAGTGAAAAGATAACAGAACTAAAAAGGAAACATGGCTACCAGAAATTCCTGCTAGCTTTTCATCCTAATTTGAATATGTAAGTAGGGTGAGCTGGAAACTTTCCTGCCTTCACAATTCTTGTTTCCAGGAAGTGAAGCCTCAAGCAATGCTGCAAACCAGCCCAGTTGCCCGTACAGCAGCAACTGGTTGAGGGTGAAAACAGGCTGACAATGGTGTGAAGAACTCTCAGTTCTGCAATCAGACTTTTACAGGTAGTCTTGTAGGTAAAACAACCCCATGCAAGCGTCTCTCTGTGTGAATGGATGAGGCCAAGGCACCAACATTGTCATATGGTCTTTGTGGGTTCAAAGGTAGACTGACTGCTGCGAGGAAAGGAAACTTCCAGTACAGCCCTGTTCGTAGGGAGTTATTTTTCTGCCAACTAGGAGCAACCAAGAGCAGATGACTCATAAGTACGCTTCTTTCCCGGCTGCTTTGGAAGCTCTCCTCTATCTGGTCCAACTGCTACGTACGTTTATCCCTTGTGCTGACGAGGAAGTCAGACGTAAATACGTGGATCAAGGCCAACAAGGCTACTGGTAAGACTGTAAATGGCATGAGAATGGCAGTGTGACTTATGTGGTAGAAGACTGCATCCATAAAGAGCACGGTGGTTGATGTATCCTCTGTGTGTGCTAGTGTTTGACCAGCGTTGCATCCATGAAAGGGGGCACACTTTTAAATAAAATGTAAATAATAGTGAGACTTAGATAAGTACCTTCTTCTACAAGCAGATGTTGAACAGCACATTCAGTCCAGGAAACTGCCACTACAAAGGTTAAAGTACATGGAGGATATGAGTGAGAAAGGGAAGAGGAAGCCTTGCAGACCCTATTACCATTCACGGCTAACAAGCTGCTGAATACATGGGGCATTGGTTCTCTCTTTCTCAATGTGTGAATGAGGAACAACAGCAGAATAACCTACCAGCGAGTACGAAAGGATCCCCAGGAGACGTGTCAAGAGTGCACTCCAGAGCCTGATCTTCCTGCTATGTTTGGAGAGGCTGCCACAGGGCGAAATGTTTACTAGACTGACTCAGATACTAATGGGAGTCAGGGGATAAGTGGGAGAAGAGAGAAACAAAGGAGTCAGTGCAGCAGAGGAGAGCTGAACTTTCATAAGAGGGAAGTGAGGAAAGCTTGTTTATGAGCTGCTTTGTCAGGAAGTCCTGTGACTAACCTTATTTCACTTACTGATTTTATGTACCAAAATTGTATTTATTGCATGCAGGAAAAAATGTACAACACCACAGTGAAAAGGTGTGCTCACCTTCCCTTTGCAAGATAGAGCCAAATCCCTGGCAGCTCTCTTGCTGTGAGCATGGCCCACCAGAGCACAGCTTTACCTTTCAGCTGTGACTGTTGTGGAGGGGCCTGGAAGCAGATTTTGTAATCCCAGGGAGGAAACAAACACGGTTAAGAGCCACGTCCTCTTGCAGAACTGTGGGTTGGTTTTTGTTTTCTTTCTTTTTTTTTTTTTTTTTTTAATTTAAAATAAGAAAATATGATGTGCTGCAGCTTTGTGTTGTGTCAGTTTGACTGCTCTCATACAGCATAACGTGGCGTCTCTTCTTTTTCCATTCGCCCTCTCCTGCATCTGTTCTCTATTCTCTGAACTCAAAGGAAAGGAAAACTATGTCATTCTGTGGTTTCAATGGCAACTTATGATCACATAGGAAATGTACAGAACTGCATAGGAGCCGTCTCTCGCAGAGCTTTTCACTTTCTGTTCATACCACAGAGTGAGCAGAAGGCCCAGCAACAATCTGGGAGTTTGTGCAAGCCAGACAGGATGAACACGAAGCACAGCATCACCTTGAAAAGCGTGTGTTAATGGCATGGCAAGTCAAGGAAGATGCTGACAGACTGAAAAATTCGAGGGAGGAGAATAGGGAAGGCTCAAGGGCAACAGTGCTAACACAGAAAGATTATAGCAAAATACACTTAACTTGGTTAAACATCAACTCACAGATAAGAGGAACAAGCCAGCCTCCTGAAAGGGTTTGCACAAGCCAAAACAATGAACAGTAGGGCCAAGACCCTATATACATGTACAACAAAAACAAATAAACAAACAAACAAAGCAATTTTTGGAAACAGGATAAATAACAAGAAAAATGTTATGGTGGCAGGAGGTACTAGCCCAGATGGCAGCACCCAGTGAGTAGCATCTCAGGTCTGTCACTGCTGTTTTATGCTCATGCTGCACGCTTCCATGGCTCTGACTTGGGCTGCCTGGGAACGAAGGACTGGTACAGGTACTGGTAGGCAAGGTGAGCAGACGCCCTCAAATGGCCTTTCTGCCCCACATCCTGCTGCCACGGAGGGGAAACCCTACAAGGCTCTCTCCTCCCCGCCAGCTCCCCAGGGGACGATGGGTCACTGATCCACAATTGTAAGGTCAGAAAGCGTAAGTCATGTACCCAGCCTGGCCCAACATGGTGTCCTTGCTCAGAGGTTTATGCTTCAGCTGCTTGCCACAGCCCTCCTGCAGCCTGCGAGCTGCCTCGTGGCAGCACTGAGACCTAAGAGACAGGCCCTGCAGTGAGACACTTAGTCTAATGCTCCCATGGATTAGGTAGGTTCAACCTGGCCACCTTACCTGCCTAGATGTCTTCTCTGACACATCTTCCCATGCTGTAGTTCAGTGGTTTATGGCTGCTCTGATGGGCGCATTGCGGCTGCTGGCTGGCTTATCCCTTGGAAAACACCAACCTAACTAGCAGGTTTTGAATGGCATGCTGGTGGTGTGACAGCATGGGAGGGAAGACCATGCTGTCTTAATGGGCCCATTCCTTAATTTGTAGTGCTTTGCTTTCACTTCTTGCAGGGATGGGCCAAGTTGGTGAAAACCTGCAGTGGAGGAGTACAGAGAGATGAGACGTGGCTAGCAGCAGCAAGTGACATCAGAGAGAGATACGTGCACTGGGATGCCACGACTCCTCATGCTTGGTCCTGGTGGTCCCCCTGCCTGCACCCCTCCTGCCTCTTTTTCATGGTTGATGCCAGGGCAAGAGCTCAGCATCCCCTACCTCCCTCCAAATTTCTGCTGTGCTTCCAGCCTGGGAAAGGAAAACACAGCATGTCTGGCCCTGCGCTCTGCAGGGTGGAGGAGGACAAGGGTTAGAGTCAGGCAGCGAAAAACAGGAACCCACCCACCTCTGTACCAGCTCCCAACCAGTGGACCATTCCCATGGGTAGCTGCCCATTAAAAAAGATGCTCTGAGGAATGGTTCTGTGTCCCTGCAAAGGTCCTATTTCCCAGGCCACTCCACACCAGCCTATTCCATTCAAAAGTCCCTACCTGCCTCTGCTTTGGGGAATAAAGGCAGGGAGAGAAGGCAAGCAGCAACCAAAATCCTTCCAGGTGTCAATCCTCACTGTGGTTAGCTGGGAGAGGCAGCAAAACTACAAACAGGCCTCTCAAAGAGGCAGTGAGCACCTGGTGAAGCTAGACCTCTCCCCCAGTTATTTCAGAGATATTTATCACATAGCACTGACACCTGCACAGCACTGCCTTTGAAGCTGATTTGTTTAGGAAACAAAATTGAGAGAAAATAGCCAAGTCACCTGAGGTGTCTGAGCACGAAAAGGAAGCTCAATAGTCAATTAGCTCTACTCTGATGCCTGGAGTGGATGAGATTTGGGGGTGGAGGAGAGATAAGACAGCAGATTACACTGACTTTCATTCATTTGCAGGTTCAGCCGGTTTAGCAGGATTTCTGTCTGCTGACATCAGAGTGCTCCATGAGCAGAAGGCAAGGCAAAGCCAACATATTAAATTTTAAGGAAACGCCAAAGAGACTGTCATTAGTGGCTTATTAATAAAATATCACTGTTCTCTGTCATCTCAGGCTTTCGAACAGGGCCTGGGCACCCCATTCTGCCTTTTGCCCTTAAGGTATTTCCCAAGTGTACTTTACTAATTTGGGCTTTTCTGGCCGAGCAACTGCAGGTGCTTTCCCATTAAGGCCAGAACAGGGGCAGTTTGTACAACTGCACCAATTGCTGGGGAGAAGGAAATCATGTTTGAGCTCAGTCCCCGGGACACCTGTGGTGTTGGGGCACCCGCTGAGGGCAGAGAGAGGTGCAGTGGCAGGGGAGGCTGGGTCGGTGCTGAGTGGTGTGCGACCGCAGCACCCATATTCTGGTACTGGAAGCCCTGAAACAGGATGCAGCACATCACCAAACCACAACCTCCCAGAGTGGCTGGCCAAAGGTCGCAGGTTGCTTAGTCCCACTTGTTAGAAAGCATGGATTCACTTAAAGCAAGGAAAACGGGTTTTTTAAAGTATCAGACACTGGCTGGTGCCGGGGTATAAGGGTGGGAGGCGGCTGCAGGAACCCTCTCTGCAAAAGGAAATGTGAGCCCTGCTGCCGACACCGGGTAACTCTTGGGTAGTGCAGTCAAATTTCTTAAAAAAAAAAAAAAAAAAAAAAGTTGGGAGGTGGATTTGTAAACAGCTCCCGGCAGCTGCACACAGTGAGCAGCCCATCGATCCCTCTGCCCCCCTCTCACCCTTATCCCGTGCTTTGCACCTTCACCAAAGCCATTTCCTGTCTCACCAGGTGCTGCACAAAGTTGGGACAAGGGCAGAAAAGAGGAAGGAGCAGGATGAGCTCACACCCGAGGTGTAGACCAGGTGCATTCTCATGCAGAAGTTCCCTGCGCTCTGGGAAGTTATCAGAGCTGTTAATTACTCACAGCCGCATGTCCCTGGTCTACCCAAACAGCAGGAGGGATGTGCACCCTCCATTTACCTTCACCTAGCCCCAGCCTAGTCCATGGCCTGGAGCACACGGGCACACCTTGGAGCACACCTGCATGCCCCTGAGCACGCCCGCACACCCAGCCCTGGCAGCGTGGCCAGCTGCGAGGTGTGCGGGCTGCCAGGGCATGTTTGGGGGGTGGGGGGGCCAAGGCAGGTCAGGGGGGTGCCAGGGCATGTTAGGGTGGTGGGGATATAAACATGCAAGGGGGGGTGCCAGGGCTTGGGGCAGCTAGGCGTGCACTGGGGCTCCTGGACGTGCACATTGGGGGGGGCTTGGGCATGCACCGGGTGGGCCGGGAACACAGCACAGCCCGTGCTGGAGGCGACAGGCTGGGAAGGGACAGGGCAGCACTTGGGGACCCGTTCGTGGGAGGCTCCTGCCCCCCAGCGCCGGCTGCGGGCAGTGCCGCGCTGCCACGGCCGGCCGCCGTGCTGGGCTGCTGCTGCTGGGTTTGCAGCAGCAGGGATGCACATCGGTTCGACAAGCAAACAAACACAAAGAAGCATCCCAGAACTGGGCACGAAAGGGACGAACTCCGTGTGGGTGATGCCAGCTCTGTCCCCCTAAGCTGGCCGTGCCGCTCTCTGCTCATTAGTCATCTTGCAATGAAATGTTGGACTGCACTCAAATTTTACATTCCCATTTCTTGCGAAAACCTGACTTTTCAGAGGTGCAGAGGGGGCGGAACGGTTCCATCTTCTCCATCATCACTTTTGGGTTTTGTTCCACTTTCACCTGACTTCATTAAAGGGCCAGGAGGGTTCCTCCACCCATGAATTTACTCCTACAAGCTTGTGAAGACAGGAGATAGATGAAGCCCACGAATGCATCCCAGGATAGGAGAGATAGCATGTACCCCACTACCTGCCAAGTGGCTGTCAGGAAGCACAAGGCACAAATCTGCAGGAATCAAGGCTTCATTTGGTTCAGTGCTCACAGCCTCTCTCTTCAGCATGAAAAGCATGACACCTTTCTCCCTGACCCCCCTTCAAGCTAAGAAAAGAAAATGTAACAGGAGCCCAGGCTCTCACTAGAAGCTAGTTATCCTGCAGCATTAATAACTACAGACATATTCAAGCTGCAGCTGGCAAGAGCATTGCCTCAGAATATTTGTAAACGAGGTGCAAAGTAACACCAGGACCTGACATGAATCTTGCAGTGTTTGACATTTTCCCAGAGCTCTGTGTCCCAGAGATAAACGGCTACAGCTTCCACTAGAAAGCTTTTACCTTCCTTATTGTTAAGGGAGAGCCAAGAACTGACTTGATTACACCAAAAAGGCAAAGAATCCTAAGGAGGGGAAAAAAATTGCATGGTGTGATCCATCTGTATCTGTTTTATATCAATCCTAACCAGTCAGCTTGGTTTCTGAGAAGTTTAGCATAGTGCATCTCCAGAAGCACCATGTTATTTGGATTTAGCCTTTAAAACAGAGGCTTTTTTTTTCTTTTTCTTTTTTTTTTTTTTCTCTCTCTCTCTCTCTTGATAAAGTGGGAGTTTTTACTCATGCTACTCAGGAGTCAAAACATACTCTGAAAAGTGTATAGTTGTAGCTTAAACACAACGGCAACCTTCCTTCTTAATTCTTTCTGTATCACTCACTCAGAGGCTTCACGTAACAGTTAAGCAGTATAAAAACATCAATTGTGTGCCAGTTCCTGTAGAGGCCGCACACAACTCATCTATAAGGGTGGCAGGAGCCTCTGTATGAGAATCTGCTAACAAGACTATCCTTGGTACGATGAGCTCTGTGTGCTGAAGGAAATGCTGCTTTTGCAAGCTTATTTTGCTTATCTGACTGTCATGGTTTTGGCTGGGATAGAGTTAACTTTCTTTGTAGAGGTTTTTATGATGCCATGTTTAGATGAAAAGAATGGTGATAGGACATCAATATCTTAGCTGTTGCAGAGCAGTGCTCACACAGAGCCAAGAACTTTTCAGCTTCTTGTGCTGCTCTGCCAGCAGGGAGGCTCAGGGTGCACCAGGAGCTGTGAGGGGACACATCCAGGACAGGTGACCCAGGCTGACTAAAGGGATGTCCCACACCATGTGGAGTAACACTCAACAATAACAGAGGAAGGTGGAGGGTGAGGGGTGAGAGGAACATCTGGAGTAATGGCATTTGCCTTCCCAAGAAACCATGCAATGAGCCCTGCTTTCCTGGAAGTGGCTGAACACCTGCCTGCTGACAGGAAGTGGCAAATGAATTCCTTGGTTTGCTTTGCTTGCACATGCAGCTTTTGCTTTATCTAGCAATCTGCCTTTATCTCAACACATGAGTTCTCACACTTTTACCTTTCCAATTTTCTCCCCCATCCCACCTATGGAAAGTGAGTGAGCACTGCGTGTGTGGTACTGAGCTGCCTGCCGGGATTAGACCAAAACAATCACCTAGAGAGGAAGAAAAGCAGAAAAACATTTAACAAGTCAGGAGATAAAGGTAGTAGAAGGACAGTATAAGCAGCAGCACACTTACAAAACCATTAGAAAACACCCTTGCTTTATCATGTCTATTAATTAAATATGAAGAATCATGGTCCTAGTCCAGATGATTCAGGAAGACACTTCGTGCTCAGGAGGAAAAATCCAAAGGCTGGGAACAGCCATGCCCCAGGGCAGAGCACTCTGGGTGCTGGCAGGAGATGCTCAAAAGAATCACAAGCAGAGACCAGCTGCCTCCAGCACCCCTGCCCTGGCTGGGTGCTCTGCCGTGGGACACATGGAGCACAGCCTCTGCTGGCTCCTTGGCCACTTCTCAGCTGCCATGGCTGGGGACACTTTGGATGCTTCTGCTCTGAACCAGACGGCGTTGTGTCCCCTTGGGGCTGTGGGAGGGAAAATAGCTCAGAGGACTGCTCTGCACTAGGGACGAAGTTCTCAGATACTTCCTCTTCCTAGTTGCTTAAAAAAATAAAGAAAATTACATTTCCCAACCCCTGACAGGGTGTTACATTTCCTCAAGAGGAAGAAAAGCTGTACACCAGCTGAGTCAGCTCTGGGTTGCATAAGATATACCTCAGTCACTCTGGGACAGTGACATTCACTCTAATCCCACTATTATTGGCATCCATAAATCTGCATGTGTCACACACTTATTGTAAGAAATTAGCAACTCTGGGTGACTTTGCTTAAAGGGAACAAAAAAACTACCAAGCCCATGTGCATTAAGAAGATGCTATACAACATCCCAACATACAGATAAAATAAAACATGGCAGCTATAAATAAGAACATTTAAAGATCAGCATCACAAAGTTGGGCATTGGCAAGTCAAAAATCTCCTGTTATTTACATAGTTACTTGATAGGAAAGTAACAGAGCCCTAAGCTCTCTGGCTGCTGTTTTTTTTTTTTTTTTTTTTTTTTTTTTTTTTTTTTTTTACAGTATGCTTCCCATTTTTGTTCTACTTCTAGAACACAACAGAGCAAAAATCCACATTGCATCCACTTCCACATATTTTTTAAATCTACAATTGACAAACATGCAAAAATACATGGCATGTTAAGAAGACAAGCTAGTGAGTGATTCAGGAGAGATATTAAAACACCTTTGGGAGCACCAGGAGCAGGGGAGAGCTGTATGAGACCTGGTTTAAGTCTCAGGGCCACTGCGTGCTGCTGCCAGACCTTGTCCTCCTACCATATTTGGTAGAGCAATGAGGATGCAAGGCAAGAACTAAAAGCCTGGCTTGGCAGGCAGTTGGCAATAGAGCCTGTTTTGTGTATGCTGTAATTTGCGGTCACTATCTCATGGAGATCTGATGCACTTTGCTCCCTCTGAGCATTCCCTGCCTCTGCCCTCCAGCCTTCACCTCACCACACTCTGTACTGCAGCAGCCAGCATGAGAGCCCAGGGCTAAAAGGCATTCTGGCAGACAAGGAAAGAACTTGTGCATACCCCAAAAGCTAAAGGAAGATGAAATACAGGCTTATGGCCCAATGAGAAGGATCAGAATGAGCTGGCTGCAGTGAGTCTTGGTGCATTTGATTTTCCTTTTGTTTTAGTCTTCGCAAAAACTGTTATCTATAATCAAAGTGCATTAACTTTAACAAGCAAATAAACATACATCCAGATGAACAGGCTGGAGAACACTGAGATAAAGTGGATGTCTTCAGATGGGCAGGGCCATCTGAATATTAGTCCCTGAGTGCAGAATGACCTAAATACTGAGGCCACCTGAAATGCTGGCAAAGCCTGCAGCAAACAGGAGAAGTCTCTAAAAACTGAAGAACAACCATTATATTTGTTTTCAGAAAGGAAGCCTCCAAGAAATTATTCATCCAGTTATCCAACTCTTATCCCGAGAGAAATCCTGGAACAAAGTAAACAATTTTGTATTCCTTCTTTGCCTTGTTTATGAGCCATTAACAACAGTTTGTGCCAAAACACGCACATATATATATATTTGATAGCCCAAATATGTGGGGCAACATCCTTATAATCAACTTGAAGAAATACAACAGTTAATCACTGAGATAGGCAAGCAGCTAGCTAAAAACAAAACAAAACAAAACAAAAAACTCTTAAAGAGCACTTGACCACCCAGCAGGATAGCAAATGCTGCTATTTCACAGGAATCTGCCAGGTTAGCAGCTTTTTTCAGCATTTTAAACAATTTAATCATGTGAAAGATGGCACTCCATGGATTATATTGAATGAGAAATGGTTAGAAAGATGTCCAGGAACACGCTTAGAGTATAAAAGATTGCAACAGTTTCCAAATGGCACAGAAAGACAAGTGACAAAAATGCAATTCAATAAAATTGTTAAAAGTATTCCTCTTAGGCAGGAGAAATCAATTTTGCAGTAAAAAGTGACTAACAGGGTAGTAGCATCACTAAAAAGATCAAAAATTGTAGAAAGCCACAAACTGACTGTATAACAATCCATTGCCACAAAAAGAAAGAAAAACTACTCATTCTGGACATACTTGGGGAAAGGACTGATGGACAAATAAGGTAAGTGTTCTGCTGTTCTCGGGATGATGCAGTTTTGCTTAGAAAGCAACACACACAGCTATAGAGAAGACCAGTAAGAACGATAAAATGTTTAGAAACATAATTTGGGAGATGAGTTTGAAAGATTTGGGCTGTTTTCAAAGAAAACAGAAAATAGAGACTGAAGTCAAGGCAGTATATCAGAGTGCAAAAACAGCTGCTGAACAGTCATGGTCCCTGGCAATGGCAGGGAGAACAAGAAATCAACTTAGTTTGCAGCAAATTTAATTTAGGTCAGTTACTAAGGGAGTTTTCTAATTAAGGCAAATACAGCAGTAGAACAGAATATTTGGGAGCTTCCTTCATGAGATTTTTATTTTTTAATTTTTATATATATATATATATATATAAAACAACCAACAGCAACAACAACAACAACAACAAAAAAACAAGCTTGGCAAACAGACACCATTAGTGCTCAGTTCTGGCACAGAAGAATACAGCAGGTGTTGTCCTGAGACCTCCTCTAGCCCTACCTAAGCTTTAATAAATGGTTTATCGATATAATTTTACATAGCTCCTGTAAACAAAAAATACCCCACACATATTACACACCTAATAAAAATGAGCCAGTTTTTCCAAGGATACAGGTTTTTTGCTCTAAGCTAAGCTTAAACACAGCCCCTCAAGTCCAGCATGCAGATAGATGTGTTACCAGCTTTTCTGCCTTTTATTCCCCCTAGGAAAACAAGTCAGAGTCTTGTGCACACTGGAATAGCTGTATGAAAATCAGCTCTTGAAAAATGTCAGCTAATGGTTCTGCCTTAGTAGTTGCCAATGTAGTCAGGGTTATCTACATTTGAATATTCTCCCGGAAAACGGTAGGATGTAAATTAAGAACTAAATAGCCATACCACGAATAACGTTCCCTGTAGCTGACACCTTGACATTTGAAGGGCTGAACAGTTTCATACCTTTTCAAAAAAATACCTAGCTGGCATTTTCAAAGTTTCTACGCTGACATTTTGTGTAAAGGAAGGAAACTAGTGAGGCTAAGAGGTTTGACGTGTAGGAGTAAGAAAGGTTCCAACAGGCAAAATAGATAAATAAGAATTAATTTCAGTGCTTCCACTGCCATTGCCAAAAATCAATGGTATTTGTTTGAACTTGCTTCATTAAAACAGGTCAAAGAGAGGTGGTAATGACATACTTAAGTGCTTTAAGGAAGCACTGGCTTTTTGTAATTCATACATTACAGAATTGCTCTGTATACAGGCAATGAGCTCTAAGACAGCTATAGCCGATAGCATGTGATCTAATTGGTCTTTGATTAGATCAATAGGAAAAGATGCCCATTGCACACATCAGTTAGTTGTTTTTTTAGAATGAAGTAAATGTTCAGGTGTTTGTTTTGTTGTTTTCATATCACAGAAGATGTAGGGCCAGCACTACTTTTAATACAAGACATTAGTTTAACTCTGGGTTCAAGTTGCCCCTAACTTTCAATTTAGCTTATTACACTCTGTCTGTGTTCCAAAAAGTGATACTGTCTGAGTTTAATGAGCTTCTTTGTGTCTACTTTCTATCTCATGCTTTTAGCCAAGACCAGTTTAGAATGTAATGCAAGTTAAGCAAAACATCAATGTAATAAGCTAAGCATATGATTACTTGAAATACTGTTTGGCTGGAAAGTGTCTTTTTGTAGATGCTTTGTGCAAGAGTCATCAAAATAATTCCAGTACTTTGGCAAAAGCAAAACAAGGAGCAGGGAGTATTACTAGAATACACTGGCTGGTTTACAGCTCTGCAGTGACAGCAGTGATCAGCTTTCACTGCTGACTTACTACCTTAAGAGCACTATTTAGAAATAACTACATCAGAGCTGTTGTTGGGATACTTTAATGATAAATATGCAAGGTTTATAAACAAAGAGAAATTATTTCATTAGCCTAACAACATAAGTGGAGGAAAGAGAAAAGACCTAGAAGTAATCAACAGGCTTTCAAGCTCTCACACACTGCAAACCTGAGGCACTGTTTCCGGACCCAAAAGAAAGTTTTTCTCTCCACTTTCCCTCCCACCCAAACTGATATTGCTTTGCTGTGGTGAGAGTGTGGATTTATTTACATCAAAGTGATCTTCAGTCACTTACTTTTCACCATGATTCAATGTAGCTAGTAGGAAACTCATCCAAATAGAATGATCTTAATCTGGTTTTGCATTTGGATTTTAATTTTAATTTTTGTCTAGAAGCTACATTTCTACAGCTGACAGCACAACCGATTGGGGTTGTTCCAATAGAATAGTTTCAGCATAAAGCAAGTGAGCAAAACCAAAGTATTTGGAAATCACCATGATGAGTTTTCAATGACCCTGACAGACCTCTTGTTCTTACCAGCCTCACTGTGTCTGTTCCTGGAGCTCAGGCACTCAGCAGCTGCCAAACATAGTGCTGGGGGGAGCAGGAGGGAGGTTTATGCTGCACCCTGACCGTACCTGGGCTTCAAGTCACCTACCTCCTCCTCTTTCTTGGGGCAAGGGGAAAATCCCTCCAACACTGGAAGGTTTTTTTTTTTTTGTTTGTTTGTTTTTTTTTAAATGAAAAGTAAATCGACATTTCCCTTCCAATGGAAATTCTGAACATTTCAAGTGCCAATTCAGAACAAAATTTATTGAAGATTTTCCAGAGAATGGAAATACCCAAACTGTGAATAGTTCTTTCTACCTATTGAACACCACAACACCTTGGTGTACAACTCAGTGTCCATCTACTCATTACTTTAAAGTTATTCAATGATGTCATACCTTAATTGAAATTAATTTAAAATATCGCAAAGTGTTTAATCTTTATAGACATTCCAAATACAGAAAACATCATTTGTTTTGTATTTAACATAATGTATTAAAATAGGGAAAGGTTATCGGAGGGGAATGTTTAAAATTAGTGGCCATTACTGCCATAAACATTGTAGAAATAAAAAACAGATTGTTCAAAATTAAAGAATAAGCTGTGAAGTTAAATAGCAGAAGTATCTGCTCACTGAACTGAAGGGAACAAAATGTACTTTCACTGAATCTTTCAAATAATCCATCACTAATGTGTTTATTTGGCACTTGAACACATTTTGGTGTAAGCAACTAAGCAATGGCTATCATCAGGTTAGCAACCTGACATTTTCAATTACTTCAACAGCACATTAAATATTTGAACTACACTGGAGGTTACAGAACACTCAGTCAAATTTCAGTTTGAGAATTTTATTACTTCTCTACACCATTATGAAAAAAACATGCCAATATAAGAAAGTAGTGTTGCAATGAGCATGCACAGGGCAAGACCACCCCCCTGGTGCACAGCCCTATCTCCGTTTCATTACTCAAGCCAAAAAATGGCAGCCCCAACGTTCCCCACTGATTGTGCAGGCTGAGTTCACAGAAAGAAGACAAAGCAACACTTTTTTTCTCCCTCTGTGTTTCGCATGCCTTAAACACTTTCTTATTAAACCATTGGCATCTTTTCTGTCTCAATTTATCTTCTCAACCAAGGAAGAGTATGCCATGTATCCATATTGAAAAACATTCAAACATATTTATTCATTCCTTAAACAAACTTACAAATCAAGTAACTGCAACAAAGAGCAAACATACGATAGCAAAACTTAGAAAAAAATAACCATAAACAAGACAAGATTAAAATAAACTTGAACAGTTACTTTGTATGTCAAAACACAGGCTCAAGAAGTCCATCCTTAGGAAGTGTGTCAATTACTATTATTCAAAAAAACAAAGTATTACCCAAACATTTCTATTCTGATTAAACCATCCTTTGCATTTAAGCTTTCCTCTTGGCCTAGTACTTCATCTGTTTTTCCCTCTTTTTGCTTTATGAAGTTTTTTTTTGTTTGTTTGTTTACACAAACAAAAGAGCTTTGGCTTTACTTTAAACATGAAAACAAAGTCAAATGAACTTAGGGTAAAGTACCAAGGATCATCTTCTTAGACTACTGTACTGAAAGCCACAAAACTTAAAGCTGTTATGCTTACTGATATTGAAATTATATGTTTCTGTTTGTCTAGTGATCTACAATGAGCAACATTCGAGATGAGGTAGATTTGAGAAATAGTTATCTCTCCATAGTGATGTGAATGTTGCGGTGGAGTGGGAGTGAAGTTGATGAAGGAAATGAATAACCCTTTCCCCCACACTGTTCCTTTACCTCTGGAATATCAAATAGCGCTGCTAGCTGACTTTATATAACCTGAGTTTCATTATATCTCACTGAAATCCCTGAGACTTCTTGTTTTGTCTCACTAACCAATTTTTATAGTGTCTTTTCTTTTAGCCTGCTTGTAAGTAAAAGATTTAAGCTCTTACGTGGTCTGCCAGTTCTGCGACATTTCTCCTCCCCTTTCTACCACTAGAAACCAGAGGAAGATAAGAAATGTGGAAGAAACTGCATATTTGAGAGGTTCAGTGGGGACTGAGGAAAGAACTGCATTTATTGAGGAAAGAAATATATAGGAGGATAAAGGATAAACATTTGTAGCTTAAAAATACAAACTCTATTAGTTCTACTTCCCACAGAACAACATGTTCTAAAAATTAGTATTTCATTTCAGGATTTTGATTGAATTGAGTTTGAGGAGAGGGCTGAATTTTACAACATTCAGTGGCTACAGAATTTGTTTCCAAATGAAGCTCCGAGGAGATCTTTTCCCAGTCTACTAAGAATCTGTGTCTCAATGACTAATGCTTTTGCACTTAGCTATTGAAGGAACTGGGAGGAACAAGTTCCTCAACAGTAACAAGCTGTATGGATCCCTTTCTCCCCATTACTTTCTGCCTCCAGTACAATCAAAGTACTTCTGCTAACGTCCTTGCAGCATGTTAGAAACCAATGCTCAGAACTCAGAGCAGAGAAGTGTCACAGTTGTATCAAAAAAGTTTCTGTTGGACTCTGTTGGGTAAAGAAACCTCAAAACAAAACCGTTACATGAAAACAAAACAATTCATGATTTAAAAACCAAAAGAGTCATCAAGCTACAGCAGCAAATATCCAAGAAAAGTTTTTAGAAGTCAAATAAGAACTTTTTTTTAATTGCTAAGTCCTTAGAGAAGATGCTAAAATTAAAGCATTGTCACTACAGAAACAATAAAATTCGTCCCCAAGAAAGCAGGCCAAGGTTGTCATATTTTCTTTCCACAAATCCATCAGCGTAGCAGTAAGGATGAATTTTAAAGTCATTGAATTCATCAGTTTCTGTGGTTTAGCATCTTTCTCAGTAATTTGTACACAGCTCCTTGGACATATGCATCCATCCTGGTAATTTTGCTGGACAGACTCAAGATGACTCAGCTTCTAAAAATCAGATACTTTCAGGCCAATATGGCCAAAGCGGAATCACAGTCCAGTGACAGTCAATACAGAGGTATCAGCCACTGCACAACAGAGGTAAAGAGTTCTTCTTACAATTTTAAAGTGTGATTAACCCAAGAAGCTCATGAAGGCCTCAGATCTGAAAACAGGCGCTTGAAAGAATAAAAAAAATAAAAGCCTTTTATATGAATAGTCTGAATACCAGCTGTAAGGTGATGAGGCTTTTCACACACATTTTTAAAGAAAAAGCAATCCTCTTATTGGGTTTGATCAGCCCACAGCTGAAACACATCAACTAAAAGCTTATGAATGTCAGTCTATTAATGTCCTCTGGAAAAAAAAAAAAAAAAAAAAAGCCCTGTAGCACTCAAAATAAGCCATTCACAAATGGTCCATTGCTCTGGCATCCTATCTGGCAACAGTTCTGTGTATGAGTAGAGACAGCTCACCTACTGCAAGCAAGTTGTCTCACCTGCCGCAAAACAGAGCCAAATACTTTAAAGTCACAGTGCTTGCTCCAAAAACATAACAAAGCAAAGCAAAACCCTAAAAACAATGAAACCAAGAAAAGCCAACATTTACAGTCTAATGTGAGGCTCAAACACAAGTGCAAATAACAAGTAATAAGGCAGAGCTGGTTGGAGCTAGAACAAGAGATGCTGCAATGCAGTTAGATGAAATTTATGTACATATTCATCTCAAATGATCCAAGATGAATTTTTCTAGCAGAGATGGAGGAACGGCCAACATTAGCAACTCATCTTCTGAGCATCAAAGAAATAAGGCTCAGAAAAGACTCCATAAGGTAGAAGTTGGTGGTGAATGTCTCGCAGGCCTCTTCACATCTACATTGTCACCTGAGGTAAAGTAGCAAGTATGAAAGTCTTTCCTTATCTATCATTGGGGAGGCAGAGTTTATCGGTTTTCTTTTTCAGAATTAGAGGATTCTGTAGTTTCTGTTAAAATTAAAGAATGAATTTCTTCTTCCTTGATTAACTTGTCATAAGCATTCATAGAATCATCCTTTGCACAGCTCTGAAAGAGAGGAACAACATTTTAAACAGAATTCCTTCATAGTAAGTATTGTTTTTTTCAACCCCCCAAAAGTAAGACCAGTTTCACAACATACAGTGTGTATTATGGTGAAGAGGCAAAGATAACTGGGCAAGAAATCATTTTTCTCAGGGGCATAACTTAGTCCCAGCTGTCAGAAGGGTTATGCTTTCTGGTGACAAGGAAGAACTGAAGGTTGGCCTCTACCTTAACAGAGTAATCCCAACTACAGCTAATGTGTGAAGGCCAGATAGGAAGGCAGATGAGTGACAATGTATGCACTTAGCCCAGTTTTCAGAGACCCTGAACAGACAGAGAAGATCAAGATAATACTCTGAGGCAAGAACAGTGTTACTTGTGACAAAGCACTTGTAAGACAAAGTGCACCAACTACAGCAGTTATGATCCTGATGGCCAAGTGGAAGTTTCTGGAAGTCAAATATGAGTAGCTTTATTCAGCATCAGAAATATGAGGCATGAGCAAAGACCTTAATGTTCATGAAAAGTTTAGTGCAGTTGCAAAAGACCCAACCTAAATTTGAGGGCCTATCAGGCTGTGAAGTAGCAGAATAATGAAATTCTATTAATGTATCTAGAAAAATATAAGCAATTTAAGGAAAAAAAACTCTCTGTTTTGGGAAATTGTTTCAGTACAACCCTTTCCATTGTAAATACTTAGTCTGCATGATATACTTACATATATTAAGTTGTTATTTTTAGTATGAAAAAGAAAACTGGAAACTTATAGATTCCAGCTCGATAGACAAGGTGTCCAAACAACTTTTTACTAACCTGGGGATTCTCATTCTGCTCTCCAAACATGCGCTTAAGTATTTCTCTAGGGTCCGGGATTGGTGGAAGAATTAATATCTTAAGCCTTCAGAAAATTAAAAAGAAAAGCTTTAGAAGAAAGACATATTAATTTAAAAATCACTATTTCAAAGTAATACCCGGGTGCAGTCAAGAAAATGTGTGGAATCAGCTTTGATACCACTGGCTAGCCTTTATCCTCTGTGCAATTGTAGCCCATTTTTTTAATCCCATAAAATATATGTATTAGCTTAATTTTGTATTTGGATTTCATTGCTTAAAGAGAGGGGATGTAATGTCCACGCTACAAGAATCTAACTGTAAGCAAATATAAGCAATGTTACCGAAGTGGAAACAGAGCATGTATTTCGTCTATAATCCTAATGACTGAGGTATGATTGCATTGCCATTTTTCTTATTCATGCATGTTACTCAGAAAACAGCTACTGTTGAAACATGTAACAACATGGGCAGTTATCTAGAAGAGATGCATTATAACGGAAGTCAAAAAATTAATCAGAAATAATGTATTGACAATAAAATAATATAATTACCTACCTCTTAAGATAAACTAGTAGGACTATTGTAGATACTGCTACTACTAATGGAATGGTGACTATTAAAACAAAATAGAATGTAGAGTCTGGATTCTCTCCTGGAATATAAAAATTGTTGAAGTTTAGGGATGTGTTGGGAAGCTTTCTGGGAATAGTGACAATAAATCAAGCTTCTAATTCAGAGACAATGTTTTTCAAATACACTAACTTGTAGGCAAGAACTCATTTCTCAAAATATGATGTTATAATGTAAAGACAGTTGATAAGACAATGAAAAATAGAGTTGGGTCTGAAAAATCAACAGCTCTAGAAAGAACTTATTGCACAGCTAAATGGATAGCAACCCCATCAATATATATCCTAGTGCATGTAGTAACAGAAGTCCCTTGCTAGTACATAGGAAGATAATCTTGGACTCCCATTTACTTAGCAGACAAAAGTATGAGATTACTAACAGATGAAAAATGAAGTTCAAACTCAAGGAACAACTGTTCTCACCAATACTCTTTTCTTCACTCCATTCACTGTAGAGCTTACTGCTGTAACACTCAGGCTTTGGTTGTGCTCTTACTTGGAAGGTATACTTGCTATTAAAATCAACACTAGGAATTGACGTACGATTAGATGTAACCTAGGATACAAATAAAAGGTTATTGAGGTTGTTCGATTACTAACATATTCTCAGTCATTTACAAGCCCATTTTCATCATGCAGTTAATGTATTCTTGATGTTTAGATGGAAGATCTACTTGTGAATACCAAACTTCTTAAAAAAACGATGTAATAGCATTTAACCTGCAAAGACTGCCTAAATAGAGATTCCAAAGCTAAGATTTGAACTGACTCAGTGCTATACCTATTATACACCATTTGGCATAAATGATTAAAGTAAGACTATGTCTGGAGCAGAGCCTCTTGTTTTGTTTTTGAGAAACACCTGATTTACACTGCCTTCCCCTCTCTGTCAGGGTAACAATGTTGATCTAATTCTGACCATACAAAAGTCTTCTGTGATGCCTCTACAGATGGCTGAGATGGAACTTCACTTATTTTTGATCCAAGAGGCCTGTTTTCTGAATGTTGATGTAATTCAGGTTTGCTAGATTTTAGGTTGTACACACAACCAGAAGCTCTGCAGGAGAAGACTGACACTTTTCATTTAAATTTACCATATTGTTTACCATTCTGATCAGACAGCAGTCAGGCTGATTACGCATATTCAGGCATGAATATATCCAGACACCAAAGACAATATTTTTTATGTCAAAATTGGCATATCTAAGAGTACACACTTTTTCCCACCCCTGCCTCCTACCCTCAGTCTTTTCATCCCCTTGACTTTCTGTATCACTTTCTGTGCTCTTTTGTGCATCAGCAATTAATTTTGCTTTATGGTATTGAGTCATATCATCTAAGGCAGAGAGCAGACCAATAGCATGCAAATATAACAAGAACAGACCAAAGTTCCATACCAAAGAGAATTAAACAGGTTATACACACTGCAGTATATTCCCAGCTAAGTGCTATTTGGTTTAATAAATACTTCTTTATCAGAGAATCTTTACATGTTATTGCTTTGCAATAATAAATGGTAAAGATTTGGAAGACAAACACAGATTATGTTGGATAGATATTACTACCAGAAAACTATCATATGGAAGAAAAACATATTCAATCTACACAAGTTTCAGCTAGTACAACAGACAGACACATTCACATGCAGCATATGCAATCATTCATTTTCAAACAGAAAATTCACTATGAACATCAATACAAATTATAGAAGATGCACAGGAAAAAAAACACACTGCTAACTATAAGTAATGAAAACTTACTCGAATTGTCTGAGCAACAGTCAGATCACCATTGTGATATCTCAGTTCATAATAGAGACAGTTTGCTGGAAAGGCATCTGATTCACTCCACTGTAGATATATTCCACCATTAACATATGATAGTTCAACTATTTTTGGTGTAGCAGGTTTTACTGAAATATAAAATAGAAATAATTAAAAATTATATTTCACTGGTTACAAATGTGGTTAGAAGTTCTGTATGGCATATTATGCATACACTTATTATTACACTTATTACACATATTATGCATACAATTTAGTGACAGAAAGAGGAAAAAAGCTAGCACCAAAAAAATAAAGGAATAAAAACAATGGAACAGCAGGAGTAGAAGAGAGCAAAAAACAAATGACAAAAAAAAAAACACCCACCTCCCAATAAAAAACTATAGATTATCTACTTAATTTCTAAATCAAAAGATCAGTAGAAGAGAATGTACCATGTTGTCTGATCCACAGCTTACAAGTGGCAAGCTTCTCAAGCACACTGATATACCAGCAAGCTTTATTCCCCACCCCACTCTTCCCCCCCCCCCACTATGTGGCATTAAACTTACCAAGGGTGGTAGGATTTTTACTTGCACATACAGGCCTAATTTCTTCTGAATCATCTCTAACCAAAATACTGATAACTGGGTAAGTATTAGTAAACCTTGGGAAGGTAAGACTGAATGTGCATTCAAAGCTTCCTTGGCTTATTGAATAGTTTTTGCATTTCTTGGGATTTTTCAAACCATCAAACCTATAGGAATAGAAATTATATATATATTTTTAAAAATTTCAAAAGAATAGGACAGCAGGGAGTAAGCTTACTTTTTAAACCTGTTATGAATTCTAAAGACTGATCTTGTATTGTACTATAACATATATAAAACTAAAGCTAAACAAAGTAAGATGCTTCTCATTTATATCAAGCTTTAGGAAGAATATTATTTTCATAAAGTGTGCAAAATCAGAATGAGAGACAGGTCAGTGTTTATATACCCAAGCAAAGATAATGGTTGTTTTCAGCTTGAGTTCACATTTTCCCCGGTGCAAAACAACATCAGGAGAAAAAAAAAAAAAAAAAAAAGAAAATCAAACCAATCTGGATCACTTCCCATCAACAGAATTTCACTTGTAACAGGATGAAATCACCAACATCCTTCAGCAATGCCTTAGGCATTGCTGCTCTTGCTTCAGATGGTCAAGTTTCACCTACTGCATGCATTTGCTTTTCAAAATGTCAGTATTCACTTCCTATAACTGAGAAGCAATGTCTACCTTCTTCCTTGTTTCTGTCTTCCCTAGATTCCACTGAAAATATTCCAGTAGCTTTTCCTCCATAGAAAATTAGGGAATCAGTCTCTCAAACCAGTAACCAGGGATCAATTTAGGAGCACAATAGGAGTAAAATTCCCCTATTTCGCACTGCTCTATATAGGGGATGCCAAAGCCAGAACTGCCTGTCCTGTTTTCAGGCCCCCTTTTTTATCTGTCCTTCTCATCTCTCTACTCCAGGTCTGACGAAGACGAGAGGCATTCAGAGCAGACAGAGCTATGTAAGGACATCAACCTGCTCTAGTAAGCCTCTGTTTCAGCAATTATTCCTCTGTACTGTCAGGATTTGTTTGTTCTATGCAATTGTTATAATTATATTCACTTTGGATGAAAAGATACATTTTAGAAGAAAACATTAAAGAAAAATAACATAAAATAAAATGAAGCAGTATTTTTTCAGGTCATTTTTCAGTCATTTCTTAGTAAAAAAAAAAAAAAAAAAAAAGACCTCTCCTGCATTATAGAAAAAGCATCTTTCAGTCAAAAAATCAACTGTTTCCTTAGTTTTCAGCCTTAAAATTTTAGAGTATCTTTTTATTTTTGTTAAGCAAAATGTTGGACTGAAATGGAGAAAAGGTGTTTGACTTTCAATTATTTTTGTCATAAATTCAGTTAAGCAACAGATCGAATCACTCTGACATTGCTGCAGCTACATATCTTATATTAAGGGATAAGATCAAAGCATTTAGCTCTTATCTAAAGCATTAGTCCAGTAAGTATCCATATACCTACAAATTCAGATCTTCAACTTCTCATTGTTACTGTTGGTGTAATAAACAAAAAAGCCTCCTGTGAGTATCAGTTTAGCCTGTTAGAAAGCAGTCCTACAAGCATTTAACCAATGCAGGAAGTTTTCCGCTATTTGCTGTCAAATTGCATTAAATAGAACAGTTAGCCTGTGAGACTGACACTGAGGAGGGAAAATTTTATTTAGTCCATTCAGATAAGACACAAAGCTGATTTAAGAACTACAACAAGGGACTTACAAAAATAAAACCTCAATATTTCTACAGAAACTAATACAACCTGGCATTTCACAAGCCCCATCAACATGCAGAAGTATGCATAGATTAGTGCGCACAGATCTTGCTGCCAAGCTTTTGCTCACACCACAACTCTGTTCCTTTGGAACAAGAGTCTATTTATGGCAGTCAGCTTGCAAGCATGGATGATGATAAAAAGATGTTCATTACTTTCATTGCAAATCAGTGATTTATGACATAGAAGATACAAACAGAACTACTAGATGTTAATGCTTCCATACCATTTTCCAATGATTTAAGAGCTGATATATGAATTAGTGAGTGATTCTGACCTAAACGGCCCATGCTTATTGGGCTTTAAAGAAAGGAATGAATATACTGTTTTAGTGCAGTTCTTTCTCCTTGTTTAAATCCACAATTAGAAAAAAAAAATAGAAAATAAATAGCAGTTATTTTTAAAAAGAGCTACAGAAGCAGTAAATCATTCACATAATAAACATATCAGCTTCCCAAACAGACTCAGTAGCGGCAAATTCTTCAGTTGCTAAATTTTCTGTTGGACAGGACCCAACATTAACTTGTATGCAGTGCTTTTGGGATCTTTCAAAACAACAGGAAATAAAGTAGTAAAACTTAAGTAATGTAAAACTACAGATTAACACTAACAGGGTTGGCAACAAAAAGTTAATACGAACCAGTAGAATAAAGTGTAATTGGTATCGCTACTTGCATTCTCTCCAGGATGCCACTTACAAACCATGTACTCCAAATTGTGCCAAACACAGTTCAAACCAACAGCAGCAGTCCCTGGAATACCTACAAAAGAAAATTGAAAGATGTCAACATTTATTTTGCCAGCAAATTCTTATCTCAGTTTCCAAAAGTAAAGCATCCCTTTTTACATAACTAAACATGTTTGAAAGGCAAAGATGGGTTACCTCTCAGCCTGCAGTCTCAGCGCAATAAATCCAGTTGTTTATTGAAATCTCACCAGGACAACTTCTAAATGTCAGCTTACTGTAACACTGAATCTCAAAGTTTCCACGATGCCTGAATTACTACTCTTATCTGACACTAAGCACAAGGTGGTGAGTCAGAAAAAATATTTTGTTTCTATTAAACTACTGATACTTTAAAAAAGAATTAAAGTAATTACCACTTATAGGGACAGTGCTAAGCTTTGTTATAGTTATTACAGACATCTCCATAAAAATAGTATTTATAGTTATCTTCTCCAGACAAAGTATTAGTTTCTCAATATTCTAAATACGGAAATTACCTGTAGCTCTTAACCCCAGTGTTGCTTCTGTCCATATTTAAGTTGAATTTTTAATTGACACCCATACACCACTAGACATTTGACTTCTTCAACATATTGAAATTAAACAAGTTACAGAACATAAAAATGAAACAATTTTGCTTAGTGCCTGCTTCATAACTTTTGCAATGTAGCCCTCATTTCTGGAGGACAAGAAACAGAAAATATTTTTCTCTACTCATTCTGCTATTCACTCATCTACCTTTCAAAAAAGAGAACCTTACTGTAATTAAGTCCCTTTTTTATTCACAGACTTGTTAAATTTGCTAGATTCATCCCTCCAACATTTACAAATGTAGTTTAAGTAGTCTTGCTTGTATAGAGAAATCATAGAAAATATATTTAGATTTTAATGATAAGTCAGCAAACTTAATCAACATAAGTTCTCTCATCTCACAACCACAGGATGGCAGAAACAAGATTAGTGATGGGAATCAGGATGTCTTGGAAGTGCACTGAAATTTTAAAAGCTTGCCTGTAACATTTTAAGTGTCAGAAAAGTACTTTGGTTTAAACGTATCAAAGTCATTTTACTAAGCTTTGTCAACTGACCTTTCCATTGCTTCTAGTATCTCTCAGACATTTTACTCTGATATAGTTCTAAGATATTTTGTTAAAATAGCACAGATAAAACTACATCTCCTCAGTCCAAAAGAGGCATGTCTGTCTCAAGTCTTGCCTTTTTACACGTTACCTTTTGGTAGAACAGAAGTCTCCACCCATCGGCTTGGTTCACTGGCATTATCATGCTTGCATTCACTTCTCACTTTGAAACGCATTTCCTCATTCAAGAACGTATCCGTCACGCGAAAGAGACTCTTACTCCACTGCTAGGTTTAGATGGGGAAAAAGAAAACCATAGCATTTGGTATATCGTATCAAATACATGGAAATTACTGTTAAAATGAAAATACATTAGAGTCCATCAAAAAAGCTGCAATTCAAAGACAAATGAAATGAACATCTGATAACATGGAAGTCTCAGTGTCACTTAACTTTTCTTTTTCCTTATCAGGCACACTCAGAAGTCACCAAAGGAAAACCTCTCTTTGTGGCTAATGTTCATATTTATTACTAACTGGAGCGAGAGACCAAGGAACTAGTATAAGGTGGAGGAAAATGGTCCTAGAGTAAGTCTGCATGGGTAATGCAAAATACATCTGGTTATACTACACTCATACAGAAAGTAGCTTACAGATTTAACCTTCACATTGCACATTCACATGTACACACATACAGAAAGAACATCTAAAATGATAAAAAGAGTCTACAAGGACATAAGAAGCAAAGAAAAAAATCCACAAACAGCTATTAATTACAGTGACATCACAGCAGGACCAAGAAGTCCATGAGCTTCTATTTTTGGAAGAAAGAATGTGTTTGTGCAAGCAAAAGGATAAACCTTTTCTCGTGCGCTTTCTTAATCATTTTTGGCTAGGGTGATGCCTCTTACTTGACTAGAAACAAGATAAAAAAATTGTTATAATAGAAGAATGGTATAACCACTCATGCATTGTGTGTATAGAAATAATATTTGCACTAATGAAAGTGCAAGGAAATCTAACAGCTATTAACAAACTACATTCTACCAACTGTAATGCAAGACAACAAGACAAAACACTCTCGTTTATCCTGTTTCATGAAACCGTCCAACGGCTCTTTTACTGCTGCTGACCTTAACATTTGGTAAACCTTTTGACAAATTTGTTCCACTTGTAAACCAAGCAGACTTTCAACTTGTTAATGAACCTATTAAAGAGGTAATCTCTTTAGGTTTCTGCTGAGTTGGCAAGTTCAACTGGCTCATATAAAGGTCTGGCAAAGATCATTAGAGGAGGGGATGTCAAAAATGAAATATCATCCTTTTAGCAGTGTCCAGCCATTAAATCCGCTCAACTGTTTATGAAACTGCAGTCTTACTTCAAGTCCAGGATATCCCATAGCTATCAGAAAGAATACAGCAGTCACAGTAAGGAGGCCATTATATCAGGCCATAAACCTACAAGAAGGGCTCAACAACAAAGGACTATTTCAGGAGGCATCCTTAAAGGAATAGTTTCTTTTCCGGGAAAAAAAATAATAATTGTTCCATATTGTATTCCTAACACAACACCAAGTGCTGGGACAGAGCAAACGTGAGAATAGGTTAATACTTGGCATTACTTCCAAAAGCCTCTAAACAGTCAAATTACAATTGCACCAAGATTAATGTGCAAACCTCTTTCTTGAATTGAGCTCATAATGAAGCAGGTTGACCTTTGCAAATTCACATTTACATCTTATACATGTAGACTGCTCTGTGTGTATATTGTATATTTTCCTGAAAGGCTGTAAAAAACAAAAGATGGAAACAAGTCTTTTTACATTATTATTATTGTACTTGTGTTATCAGTCATAGTTCGATTATCAGAGAGCGGCAGAGAGATTTTTCTAGTCTCCATATACCATGCTGGTATGACTCATTTTTGAGGTTTTGATCCCATGACGAGAATTAAAGGTTATATTAAAACTACATTTTATATATGTATATTATATATATAAACATATACACACATAGTTTTATCACAATAATATATTCACTGGAGCACAGCACAGCTTTAAGACATAAAGAACTTACTCTTTGGTTCTGAGGGACCTCGTCAATCACTATGTCACTGGAATATTCCAGGTCACAGCTACTGCTGATGTTCTCTGGGGGATTCCATGTCCAATTTAACGTACAGATTTGGATAAATGAATAATTTAAGTTGGATGGAGGTGGAAGAACTTTTGCTCCTAAAAGAAAGGAGAAATTATCAGTATAACAATCCTGTTGGTGTACATTTCATCACTGATAGATTCTTTTATTTAACTCTCCGAAAAGGAAGAACACAAATGAATTCTCAACTCTGTCTGTTCCTGCTTGCTATCAGATAAGTTATTGTCCGAAGTGTTTGTACTCTTCCAACTAACAGAGTCAATTAATTATTTAAATAATTATAAGAAACACACACACACACAAATGTTTTTTTTTTTTTGTTTTTTTTTTTAAAAGGAAATTACCACGTGCATTATGTTGTTGCATGCTGCAATGAAATTTATGTTTGCAGAGGGAAGATGAATCTAAGTGCCCTTGTTTTTCAGTTCTTTCTTGCTGTGAGTTTGCATCATTCATGCCAATTTTTAGTAAATACATTTAAATTATGAGAAACAGTTAATGCTTTATTCTACTACTAATCATCCTTCAATACAGTTTTTGAAGGAGAACTTTGCAAAAAGACAAACAACAAAACTCACAAGTAGCAGTTGTAAGTTAGAATCATGATTTAGCCCAATATAAGCAAAAACGAGGATATTAGAAAAACAACCAAAAAACCACACCACTTTTTCAATTACTCACCTATTAAACTTTTAATGCTATACTCATGCACAGTGAGCAAAATCAGTGTGAGAAAAAACAGTAATTTACTGCTGGTGCACTTCACCGGTAAGTTTTTTCACCTCCCCAAAAACAAGACAGAAGCTGAGGAAGAGCCATGACTCAGAAATACTTGCCAGGATAAATCCATTTGTGCCTTGAACCTTCCTCACATTTGTGCACTGAGTCACAGTCTACTCAATATCCAGTCACACGGCTCGAAGGTCAGATTAGAAAAGGAAGAATACAAATGAGAGAGAAAGTAGAAAATTGCCATGAAAGATTAAAGTATGAGTCTAAGTCAAATTCTAGAGAAAGTTCGCAACTGGTAATTCCCTAAGAAATTGAAAGTGATTAAGCTTCCCCGCCTCCCTCCCCTCTGTGTACTATTAAAAGATATTAAATAAGAGGCCAAATGAGACTGCTTCTTGATTGCATTTACAAGTATCACCACTGAAGCACCACCACCCACTTGTCTGTGGAAAGAGAGCATCCTTGTTATGCAGCAGTTTCATAAACACTTCCAATTGATATCAACAGCTCTGCAGGTCTTGCTCATCCCAGGAAACCTGTCTCAAAACCCCTCCAACTTTTGGGGAAATATGTATGGAAACAGCAAATTGTTACGCTGACATGCAATCTCCCATCCAGTTTGCTGCTAGCATAAGGAAGAGGGTGGATGAAAAGGCAAAAAAGGTTCTTTCAGCAAGATTTTTTCCTTAAGTGTCTGTGACACCATTATCTTCCATTCCCTGGAGTCAGATCTGCTAAAACTTGAGAATTATGAAACACTTGGAGGTTTCACAGACATAGCTAAGGAACAGGCAATAGCAGAGATCAGACGCTATCACCATTTGTGTGTCCATGTATGCCTGTGACTATGCTCACAAAGAAACAAGAATAGTTACTAGGATTTGCTCATTTAGTCTGACTATTCCTAGCTTTTCTGAATGCTTAAAATTTACAAGATTTTTTTTTTTTAAATGGTGAACACAGAAGCAGAGAAGAGAACACATAGCTTTTCAGAGCCAATGAACTTAGAAAAAAAAACTCCTCTTTGAAAACTAAACCTAGTCAGCTAGACAGAATATCTTTACCTATTACCTGTTCCACTAGCAAACTCTCTAGTGAACAGCATCAGGGCCTGACTTCGCAAATACTGAGTGTTTCTTGCCCAAGTCCTTTAAAACATCTAAGCAATCAAACAAAAAACAAACAAACAAACAAAAAACCAGCACATATTTGTTCAAAATAACTACACAGCTCCAAACATTCTCTTCTCATGATTAACTTTTTTGTTATTACCTACAAAAGCCACAAATCATTAAAAAAAATATATAGTTTTCTTTCTGACTGACGTCCTGAAGTTCTGCACATTTCCTTTTAACGCGTCTGGTGAGAAGTAATGGAGCTTGCAGATTTCTATCTGCCCAGAGTTAGAACTGTGAACATTCAAAATTTATAAATAAATAAGTCATATTTACATAAAAAGTATAAATCTGAAAAGTTTTAGGTTAAAGCACAAGTTTAAGAATTGTGTAGATTAATGTTATATTCAGATGAACGTTTACTTTTATTTATAGGCTTGGCCAGTCCCATTTTTAAAAAATATGGGATATACATACAGTCTAAATACTTTTGCTATTAAAATCTCATTGGTACAGCACTTTAAGAAAACACCTCAAAGACAAATTACAAGACATATGAAAGACATTATAATTTCACTCTTAAAAAAAAAACAACAACACGGTAATGGTTTCTAAAAAAGTGTGGAAATAACTGTAGCAGAGATCAGTGGAAGCAATCCCGCATTTAAAACAACAACAAAAAAACAACAGAAATTGAACGTTTTATTTTAAAGATGGAAACATCGATGAATGGTTCAAGTACTGTAATATATCATAAAATACTTTCTACTTGCATTTTGTCCTCCTATATTTTCTTAAGATTGATTTCATCCTATAAAATTGAATTACAGCCAGTTAAAAAAATAGCAATTCTTTAACGCCTGTTACTGTGCTGGTGCATTAAAATCGGCAAAGATAGAGCAAGGCTTCACCCATTTCCTATTAAACCTCTCACGCATTCACTCTTCTTTCCTACTACTAAATCGTTGTGCTTCCAAAAGCAAGGAAAGCAAAACTAATGGCAAACCCAAGGTACAAGAAGTACAGTAAGGGAAACCGTGCACAGAGCTCTAGTAAACAACAAACCCAGCTTCTCCAGTGCTGTCAGCAACAGCCTTCCTGATTTCCAGGAATCTGCCTCAAGACATACGCACAGAGAAGGCGGTGGGCTTCTGCTTGGATTTTCAAGACAGAAACAGCCCCGGGAACCGAAGACAGAGTTTAAAGGTATTCGCCACCCCTATCACACGCTGCCTTAGAGAGAAAGAAGAGGGGAGTTGTACGCATCCCCTTTCCCCTGTCTTGTAAGACGCCGAGGACGCTCCGAGTCCAAAGCTTAGGCAATTTCCACCACGAAACGAAAGCGCTGGACTTCAGGACGCGGACACCAAGGTCCCCGCGCCGGCCATACGGCCCGCACCAGCCCCGCAGCCGCTCGGCAGCGGCAGATCCCCAGATCCCCGCACGGCGCTGCCGGCACCGCAGCTTCGCCGCCGGGCGCTTCGCCCCGAGGGGCCCCCGAGCCGGTTACGGGCTGGGGCCGGCAGCGAGGCCACCTCGGCCCCGGCCCCGCGGGCGAAGCGCCCGGCGGTGAAGCGGCGGTGCCGGCAGCAGAGCCGGCAGCGGAGCGGAGCGAGCCCGGCGCGCTGCTCGCAACCGGCCGGGGGGTCCCATCACCGCCCCCCGCCCCAGCCCCAGTCCGGCCAGCTCCTCACCTGCCGCCGCTACCGCTGCCACCGCCCAGCAGCCGGCGAGGAGCAGCCGGCCCCGCAGCGCAGCTCCAAAGGGACCGGAGGGATCCATGGCTCCGCCGTCCCGGCCGTCCGAGCGCGCCCCTGACTCCCACTTCCCGTAGCGGGGGCCGGGCCAGACGGGAAGAGCCGCGGCGCGGCCCGCCCAGGTAACCCGAGCCGAGCGGGGAGCGGCCTCGGCAGGGCGGTGGCAGCCGCCCCGCCCCTGCTACCTGGGCCGCCCCCGGCCCGGCTCTGCTGCCCCGCACCTGAGGGTGCGGGCTGTGGCTGCCCCGCCGGGAGGACTTCCCCTCTGGGGCCGGGTCCTAGCCCTTCCACTGCCCCCCACCTCCCTCTGTTGCCGCCCCTTGTTCCCCCCCCGCGCACCCCCTGCCCGTGCTGGGTGTCTTTGCTGCCCATCGATTCCTCGAGCAGCCCTGCCACCGAGCCGCTTTTCCTGTCCCCGGCGCCTTCTGTGCTTCCCAGGGGTCTTCCCCAAGCCCCGCTACAGCCTTGCCACCAAACCAGAACTTCGTCGGTGCTCCGGGCTCCACAACGCTGTCTGTGCATCGCTGTCCAGGGACCACAGGCACCCTGAGGCTCCAGGCTGTTTCCCCTGCTCCAGTGGCACCCCAACGTATGTCGACTGCAGTCTCCCCCAACACCTTGCTACTTTCCCTCATGCCATGCTCAAGGACAAGTTCCCTGGAGCAGTACTCTGCAAGATCTTGTTTTGAGGGTCAAAGTAATTTTCCTTTTACAACCAGACCTATACTTGTCACCTACTACTATTGAAATGTGCCCAAGACATTAATATCTTCTCACCAGGAAAATATGTTAGCAAGTCCCCTAGTAGTTCTCTTGATGTTACACCTAGTTATTCAATCCCCCTCCCAGCAGAACTCCCTTCTTCCCAATCCCTCAAATTCATGCCATTGCTAGAGTTCTCATCTGTACTAAACGTACATATAATACATATACTTCATTTTCTGATCTACTACTACTGATGTTTGGGGATGTTTGTCTTCTACAAACATCCCCAAACTTCCTCTTCTTCAGCTCTTTTGCAAGCATGATATGGGCGCTTGCACTATTGCCCTCATTTCTACTAGTGTAATATGGCAGCAGTTTTCCCAGATTTCTGCAGAGGTGGAATATCACACAAGTGATCTTTTGATATTTCCAGGATAAGAAAAAAATTGGGATAAGGAGTTTTTTTCAGAACCTAGATTTTTGTGGTAGCTAGCAAGTTTGCTCCTAGTTGTCACCCTAATAGAGGTATAAAAAAGCACAGAAGAAGCAGAAAGGAAACTTTGGCTAAATTTCAGGGCAAACTGAAATTAATTAGTGAAAATTATTATTCCTAAGTCAACTGCACTGTTTGGTATTTACTCAGCTCTTCAAGGAGTTTTGCAAGAGTTCATCTGCTTTTTAGAGACCCTTTTTAGAAAAAGGGAAGCAGATCTTTTTATAATAGGGTGGGGAATATCCTGTGTTAATGCTGTAAATTTTCTTTTCTGCCTGTTTGTTATCGTACTCCTGGGAAAACAAGAGGATTTAGCAAATTTCCTAGTTGCTGCTAGAAAGCACCCAAAGACCTGGAATTATAAACAAATGGAAAGTGTGACTTAAAGTTCCAGGACATGAATTTACATGTCAGGCTGTATAACCGTGCGTAGCTGGTGAGGACTATGGTTGCTACAGATGACCTTCGTAGACTAAAACTGATCAGAGACCCAGTGACCTCTCCCTTGCTTTCAGTTTCCTTGTGAATGTTTTCTTTCCTTCCTTCTTTCTGTTTTGTCCACTCCTGCTCTTGGGGGACACAGTGCCAAGCCCACATCCAATGCTTAGCATGCTTTTGGCTGCCTGCCCATAGTTGGAGGCAGTTGAAATGTTTTTCACCGGCAGCCTTCTTCCCCCTCACTCAGCCCGTCGTCACTTTCCCCTCCCATATCCCATTGCACGGCAATCAGAGCTCTTGCCAAACCCTTTGATCCTTACCACCTCCCCAAGACTTCATTTCTCAATCTCAGTGAGTCCTGTCCTGCATCTTTCTGTTGTGAATCTCATGCTTCCTGATGCTCTTAGATAATACATCCATGACACAGTGACAAACTCATGACAGACACACCTGAGGTATTTCTAAAAGACTACTAAATAGCTACTTGGCACATGGCATCATATTTGGTGTAAACGGGTTTAAGATTATACTGCTGATCTGCCCATGGCTGTGTGTTCTTGCCATTTCCACCCATGTTAAGATAGAGATCATAGGCTGTGTATCAAGTCTGCTGATGCATTAAACAAACAAACAAACAAAAAACATATATATATATATATTTCTCTACGTGTTCTATAAATCAGATTAATAAATGAGTCTAATGCGTGTGACTTCATGATTACTAGGTGCAAGAAGAGGCAGCAGTAATTAGCAGTGGGGGGGGGGGGGGGGAAGGGGAGGGAGTATGGGACTGTCCCGTCTGGGAGCAGAAGTCTTCAGTTGCCCCACACTGACCATGAAATTCCTCCTTTATAATTTCTGATTTTGCAGCAACTTCTGTGAATACCTTAGATCTTACCTGTCACAATTACAAGCTCTTCAAAAGATGGCTGGGGTCAATTAAAAAAGGAGCTCAGTCAACTAGAATACAGTTGGATCAGAACCATAAAAGTCCAAAAATGTGAGCTGAAAAAAATATGGTCTGACTCACTGGGCCTCTCCCTTTTTGACCTCAATATTCTTTGGGGGATGTCAAGAGTTTTGGAGTACACGTGCTCAAAACAGACATAAACTCTGCAAGTTCTCTCTGAGCTGCTACCCAAGCATCACTGGAATCCAGAAATCATGTTGAATAAAAACCAATTCCCTTGAAGAGCCCTTTGGGATAGATGTAGAACCAACTATGCTCATGCAAAAATCATGTCCCTCTCCAAGAATTAGCTACTGTAAATGCATGCATCAACTTTTCTGCTCATTTCCCCGAATGCCAAGGTCTGCTTAACTTGTCTATTTATTTAGCAAGAGAGTAAATGCTTTGCCTCTTATAACTCACAAATGGAGGCCAGGAATATTCTGCAGCTGTTTTGACAAGACTTGCAAGAACCCTGTACAGAAAGCCTTGAAAGTAGAAGAGAGCAGTAGAAAAAGCAATTTGTCCTTTATCAGATGGTGTGAGGTAAATAGCAATGGTATTACTGACTTCCATTACATCACGTAATAGCCTGTGCTTGGAATATTTACTAGTTTACTGGCAACTGAATCTAGCAATCTAAGCCGAGTTAGTTGGAGTAGAGCAACCATAAACATATTCCCAAAGAGCAGAAGTGTAGGTTTGAAAATTGGAACTACAAAACACAGCAAAAACATGATCACGAGCTTACTTTTTAGGAAAGTAGGCTGACTTGCCGTGACATTTCTTCACGGGTGAATCATACTTTATTTCTATTTATAAATTTGTATACATTCCTGTCTCAGTTGTTGGTTTCTTGAAGAATCATATTTCCAGGATGCTCAGAGAAGGATGTGTGGCATTCTTGCTCCTTTGGTATTTCTGAATCAACAGCTTCTATTTGACAATGAAAAATTCACTGTTAATGATTACATTTGGTGTACTTATGTATTTGAAGTTTTTTTCTTTGTTTTCCCTGTGTGTGTTTTTTGTTTGTTTGTTTGTTTGTTTTTAAGTGTATGCAATAACACATTTGGCTAGGTTTCACAAATCTTAGCATGGTATCTTCAGATAAGACATTCTGTTGTTCAGTGAAGGAAAAAAAGAAGCCTACGCAAAGTGTATTGATTGCAACACTTATTTTTTCTGATTTTGTGGTCTTTTAGTGTGACCTAGAACAAACTGTCCCTTCTTTTATCAACTGAAATATGAATTTGTCCTTGCTTCTTGTCAAAATTTTTGATTCTTCAAGAAAAAGAAAACAGTAATAAAAAGAGCAATATAGGATCACTGGTGTCAGAATTCTCTGGAGTAGCTTTGTGTATTTCTCAGTGCCAAAGTTACACCAGTTAACAACCAAGTCAAACAGTATGTACCATTCTGTCATCACATACAGAAAGTTAAAGAGAGCTTGTACAACACATATACATGCAACATGCACGATAAAAACACTTCTGCTATGACTATGGGCTAGCAGATGCTATTTACATGAAGAGAGAGTAGATTACAATAGATTATTAGGTGTATATCATAATTGGTTTACCATTGCTTGACACAAGCATATTATCTAAAGAGTATGTACTACAGTATGTGGTTGCATAATAATTAGTTGCATATGGTATTTCCAAATCCAGTAAGATCGCTTTGTTTAATTAGGAGAACTTAGCTCAATGAGTATCAAAAGAAACACCCTAGACACATGCTACACTCTTAAAGTGGGCAAATCATGTGTTTTTTCCTCTTTTTTTTTTTTTTTTTTTTTTTTTACGTGTTAAGTGAAGTTGGAGAGGGAGAGTCTCTTCCTCCCCTTTATTCTGAAGCCTGCTGCAAAGTCAATGGGATGCTGTCTTTACAAGAAGGGAAAACAAACATACTTTAAGACAAAATGCATTATGCCTATGTAAACTCTTACTCGATATCAAAATACCATGTGGTATATGTTCAAAAGGCTTCTGAAGCAAGATGTTCATGTTCACACACTACAGATATTCTCAGACCCAAGATTTCCCATTCATTACCCTGTCTCAAGAAAATGTCGATTCTCAGAAGAAATTTAGAACGTCAAGTAGCACATAGAAATATATCCTCGGCTGTAGTAAATTCTGGGTTCCAGACTATTTTATTTTAATTTTTTTTGAAAGAAATGTAGCTCTGAAGTCTGAAAGTACTACTTACTTATCTCTCTGCAGAGAGAAAAACAGCATGTCAGAGATGACAGGAAATGTTTATGCTTTCCTGTGCTATCCCACACAGGTATATAAATCTCTAAAAGTATTTCTTGAATATAAAGTGCTGGCAGACCCTGCATTGCTCTTTATGTCCTATCTGCAAACAATTTGGCTCTAACACATACTATTATCCAAAACAATCCGGATACTGATAGTAGTCAAGTGCCTCATTGCCAAGCATTTTACCCTTTTTCCTTTCCCTTTATGCAAACAATCAAGTAATTGCTAAATTACCAATGCATTTGTTCTAGAGACTTGATAGAGACTAGTTTTGCAGCAAAAGTTATTAGAAGTCCTATATAAAAAAAGTCTTATATATAAAATACATATGTGCAGATACACTGGTATTAGAAAGTGTGCATGCCATTTGTAATTTAAAATATGTCTACTAATTATTATAGGCCAAATGACACCCACTGTTGCTTAGTTAGGCAGTGTAAGAAAAACTGAAGTGCTAATAAATGATATTTATATTCTTCCAAAGAAGGAAGGACTTGTATTAAATATTTTTTTGGGGTGGCTGAATTACTGAGACAGGTTTCCATATTGATATTAAAATGAAATGATAGAATAACTCCAATACCAACATTAGGTTTAGAAGTTCAGACAAAATTTCATCTTGGAACATTAAAGACATACAGACACACAAACAAGAATTTCACTGGAATTTCACCAAAAATAAGGAATAAAATATGAAAATCAATCCATAAACATTATTTTGGAACATTACGGACATCCAAGTATTTCACCGCAATTCCAGGAAAATTGCTACAGAAAAATGTAACTGATAAGAGAGTGATAGTTCATGAATTTTAGTGAATTCTCATTATTGCTTCTTGTATTCAGAATAGGTCTTTAGTACTGATGTTTAAAGTATTACTAGCTCCAAAAACAAGGTTTTTAATGTATCCACTATTAAGCAGCTTCATCACCTTTTAGAAAAGTAATTTGGGAAACTCTCACTATCTGCCTTTAAACATTATTTGCTGAAAGATGAAAATCAGTAAGGTAGTAACCATATTTAAACATTCAAACTCTCTTCCTCTTTCTGTTAAACTAAATTTAGGGCTTGCCTAGCATAAAAGCACATAGAAGCAGAAATGTGAGCTGTCTGTTACACTGGCATATCTATAAGTTGCTTGCAACTGCTAGGGGGTGAATGTATGGATCACAACATTTGTTTCTCAAAAGACAATTAATTTCGGGTATTTAGAATCATGCATAATGAACATTTTGAAATGTGGTCCATTTACTATTTGAAGATACTTTTTGTTACAGAAATTAGAAGCTTAACGTTCTATGGACACTATAGCCAAGCTAAATACCTAGGCTGGAGTCCTTTTATTATGGCATTTTGTTACATATCATTAAAAAGAAACAAACAAAACCCCTTCCCATATCAACTACTGGAACCATATTTACAATTTATGGGACTTGGAAAAACATGGACATCTAAATGTTGGTGGATAAAAAAATTACTGATCTGTTTTCTTCTTTCTGGATCTGAAAGCGTCTTATTAAAGGAGACAGAGCTAACATACTAAAGCTCTAGGGAGGGGAAGATGGAATAAAAGCATTATGGAGAAAAGATTTTCTTCAACCACTTCTTGGACAAAAATAACAAGTTTGCAGAAAGCAGATCAATTTAACAGGAGGGAACATGCATGTCATATGATGTTAAAACAATACCATTTATGTATGATTTACTTAATTTCAACGCACTGCACTTCTTTTTAAAACACATCTCACAGATTATTAGAATTATATCAAAAGACATTAAAGCACTTTATAATGCCCAACTCACTTTAAGGTGTTCTCAGAGTTTATATTTGTGTGAGACAATGAATGATAAAGAGGAAAAACTGGTATCAAATGACAAATTTGTTAGGTTGTCCTTAGTGACTACAATCCATCCTCTTAGAGACATGAAAGGTTAGCCAAAATTCAAATCATCTATAGTATACTCAGTTCTCATGGAGGTCACTTTACAATTATCTGCCCAAAGGATGTACAAAAACTATAATTTCTGATTCGGGTTTTAGTTATTCCAGACTAACACAAGTTTACTCTCATCATATGAGGGAAACAGGGGCGTCTGGACCCCCTGTCACTTTCTAGACAAGGAAGATCTCTTACAAGTGAGATCTCTTACAACTTCTCCGTCATCTTCCCTGCCCGAGAAAGCTTTTAGCAGCAAATATGATACAGTGCTAATTTCTATATACTCTATGCTCCTTCTATTTACAAAGTAGTTTTACATTTTATCATATTCCATTATACAATTTTACATAGTACCATTAACATTCCAATTCATAGTTCTGCAATTCAATACATACTTAGATAACTGCCTTCCCATGTCCTGTTATACACTTAAAAAAAAAAAAAAAAAAAAAAAAAAAGGTAGAAAACAAGCACAGTGGTGCAATGTCCAGGCACTTTCAGTGTTGCTCAGCAAAATAAGCAAGCACCCTGTTTGAAAGCATAGTAACTTTGGAGGAAGAAAATGGTAAATTCACGTATCATGGATTCTTTTTAACATCTTTTGTACAGTTCCAAATATTCCTGAGAAAGCTCTGTAAAATTACGCTGATACGTTTATATTTCAGCAGTGGGTCTGAGTGAACAATAACTTCCATCACCAGATGTCCCGCTGATGGCGCAGAAGACATGTAAGGAGTCATGCATCCATGGCGAATGCATTGTATCTTCATGGTACATCTAGACGAAACAAAACAGCCACAAGTTCAGTAAGTGTTTTAGTTCATTATTATAATCAAGCTCTTTAAAAAGATACGTGAAAAAGATATCCAACCTTGTCTTCAAAGCTGTTTCACAAAGGCAGCACAACAAAAAATGAGAAAGAACAGTAATTTAGCAATTTCTGTAGCATTCATATATACGTTCTTCTCCACATTACCAGATAGCTTTCAGTTATGACTATCCAGTCAAACAAAGAAAAAAAAATTCTATACAGAGAGAATTGTATTATATCTTAGCAGTGATATATATATATATATATATTAATTCATTAATAAACACGGGGAGCATATGCAGCTAAGTATAACAAACACCCACTATACCTGTGACAAAATTTTGTATTTTATAAGCTGAAGGATGGTCTCACCGCATGGAATCTGACTGTACTGGTAGAGCTGCTCTAGAGCTTATTGAGTATTTGTTTTTCACTCTGTGGTTCATCAGCCAACAAGTTAGTCTTAATTTACATTTGTGAAACTGAGATCACTGGCCATCATAAACAGTTTCTGGACATCAGTATTCAGACACTCTCTGAGGCTTCTTGTACTTATTCAGGTGCAGTTTACCAATTTTTTGTTTTTACATTTCCCTAACTTAAAATATCAGTAGATAGGTCACAGGCTGACCCATCTGCCCTGCCACCTCAAAGTAAATGCACTGCCTGTGTTGCTTTGGGGCACTGAAAAAAATTAGAAAAGGATTTGTTATTTGTAATGAAATTAATATAAATTAATATAATATACTTTTTACACTTAACTGAGCAATTTTGCAGAAAAAGAAAATGTTTCATTGTTTAAATTGCTAGATACTTGGCTCATTTGATGGCAATACAAAATTAATGTCAGCAGTTATCTATACAATTTTGTACGATTATGAACAGTGCTTGTAAACATGATGTTTTAAGCTGTTTTTTGATCAACTACAAAATACTAAAGCCCCATAGAAGAAAGTGAAAATACCTCCTTCCAGTGAGCAATTCACTTTGACTCTTCCGTTGCTGCAATATTTCACATATCAACAGAAGAGAACAAGACATTGTATTTGTAAATATGTAAAGATAATAGGGTGTGCTTTAATAATGCTTCTTTGTTCTAAGATAATCTAAACTATTATACTGCCAGAGTGCAGAACTGAGCAATTTGTTTTCAATTTGACTATTGCAGAATTCAGAAACCACAGAAGTTCCAGCAGCTGCATGCAAATCAAATGTCTTGGAGAGGTTTACTTGCAAACAGTGTAGAGTAAGCAGGTGGCAACTCCTATGGACAAACATCTCTGAGCAAAATTCAACAGTGAAGTAAACAAGGTAGGGAGTGTAAATGGAAAAAATGAATGCACTAAATGTGCAAAATAGTAGTTTGCACGCTAGGAAAATGGTGGTCGCAAGCAGAATATTACTTATTCTCAAACAGATCCTCCCTTATATTTCTATGACAAAATTCAGCTGCGTCATGAGACTACTCATCCTGCTTCCCTGAAATGATATGGTACTTTTCCATAAAAAAAACCCTTTGTTTGATTTTCATAAGCATTATTTTACTGTAAATAAACGTGACTTAGAAATAGCAGCCTGGTGCAGTTATATTATTTTGCTACTTGCTCATTTTTCTTATCTACTTCTCAGTTTGTTGTGGAATTTGTCTCTCTATTTTTAGGAACTTAACATGCTACATTTTTAATTGCCACACGTGGAACTGTTGTATAAAAGGGAAATAAACTATATTTAAGCAGTTTATCTACCTATGGCGTGAGAAGCTAAATGACTTTGTAGAGGAACTGGGAGATTTTGAAAACATTATTCTAACTTTCAAGACCTATGAATCACAACACAGTCAGAACCATTCATCTTACATGCTTGATACTATAAATCTACATTTATTTTTCTTTCGTCATAATGAAGGCACAATTAGAGTACAGAGATAAAGAGGTTACTTCAGAAAAACAGTTTTCATCTGATCTCATAGCATGATATTAGGTAGATGTGGAATTGTTTCCTGAACCTCTCCCCTCTCTGATGTCACTATTCAAGTGTGTTTTCCTAGAAAGATCCAATCAAATGTTAAAACATGGGTCACATAATTTAGCACAAATACCTTATCAGTGCATATGAATAGTTAGCATTAAGTCAAAATTCAAAGAAAATATCCTTTAAAAAAAAAAAAAAAAAAAAAAAGGAACATAAGTGGGATATAACAGGAAACGGAAATTTTGCCAGACAATTTCAACCTGTGACTTATCACAGGACTTTTCCAATGCAGAAAGCATGAAACAAAACACGGCACAAGATTTCTGATGACCACAGTAGCCAGGAAACTAATGATGTGTGTCACTGAAGACTCCACCCTGTATACCAATGCCAGGATGAGGCTTGCAAGCAACAGAAACTGGTTGTTAGGAACCTACCGAGTGTATCATTTACTTTTCACATTTAGTTATTTGCCTTTTTTGAATTTAGTTAAATTACATGAGGTGTTTTCATTTAGTTTTCAGTAAGTTTTCAACATTAGCTAATTTACAAGCACAGAGAACCACTTTTGTGGGCTCTTGACATGCAGTACATGCCTGTTCATGGATGATATCTGAAAGCTCTTTCACCATATCCCGGAAGTTTGATTTTAGTCCCTCATGGTACTCCACTTGATCCTCCTTAATGAGTCGCTCGTTGAGCTCCAGAGCAATTCCACAGGCTTGTATAAACTTCCTGGGGAGGAAAGGAATGAACTTTGTGTATTACAATTTCCCAGTCTTTTTTTTTTTTTTTTTTTTTTTTTTTTACCGAAATAAAACAGTTTTCCCCTGTTCCCCAGTGTCTGGGACAAGTCACATTCTAGAGGCATTCCTGGCACAGTGGGTCAGTGAATGGGGAGGGACTTCAGCACAGGATCGTGTTCTGCTGGGTTCCTTTGAGCCCGAGTGCTCAATAAAGGGAGCACATACCTGCACTGCACAATGATCTCTGATCTTCTCCAGAACCTGTGGCACCACACACAGCTTGTAGATCTCAGATGAGCCCAACCAGCAGCAGGTGGGGTCAAAAAACAGAGGCAAACCATGCTCAGGCACAGGAGGGAAATCAGTTGTACAGGGCTTGACAAATCTGGATGTATGTGATGCAGCACTTGCACTACACGAGGTCAAGTTGCTAACACCAGACAAGAAATATAGATCATGGGGAGCTGTAACACTGTTTTCTCGGTTAGTGTTGCTCATTTTCTTCTCTTATTTCACAGGCATTATTTCTCTCTCTCTAATGAGACTATAGTGAAAATACTACAATCATGTCTGGGATTTTTGAGAAATGTATTTATTTATTTATTTTATTTTTTGCATGAAACAGATTATGTTTGACCTTCTCCTCTGTTCTGCAGCCATGCATGGCAGGTTTGCAGGGAGTATTCCCTTATTCTTTCAATAGTTTGCTAGATTACTCAATACACTGAAGATACCTAGAATTGGCCCTAATGCTGCTTTGTCACCTGCAGATGAAATGGGTGTCACCAGCACCAAGCCATGAATGCAGGAGCTGGTGGGCAACTGCTTGCTCCCAAGAGGTCCAGAAAGTAGTGTGGTGAAGTGTGGGAACACACGTCATCCTGAGGTGAAGCAGGAGCTGCTGGATTATAAGGGGGACACTTTCAAGTGGGAAGTAAAAGGCCATGGTCTATGCACCTATTCTGGGGGACTGGAGAGAGTTAAAAAAATGTCTGTGCAAGTCATATAGGGTCCAAATATAGCAACAGTCAAGAATGATGGTCTCCCATAAAAAAGGGATTTGCTTTAAAATATTTGAAGTTCATCATTATATAGTCAAAAACCTCTTTGGAAAGATGGGGAAAAAATGCACAAAATGAAAGAGTCCTGAACACAAGACTATTAGACCTCTAATTTTCAAATGTACTTTCTATAAACTCAAATATGCACACAAAAAACTGAAGCAGGCATTCAGTCATGGAAATCACAACCCGAAGACTGGGAACACTTGACATATATAGTTACAGTGGCTTTTTTCCATATGTCTGAGCAACCATGGCACCATCAGATCTGGACCTTTATAAGACGTGAGCATTCAGCATTTACTGATTTTGGAAACACACCAAAACACAAGAAAAGCAACTACCATATTCCAGCCAGTTGACAAGTTTTTATTACATTAGAAGTCCTACCTGAACATTTCTTTCAACTCATTCACCTTCTTAGCGGGATATTTGCTGGACTGGCTGTCACTGAGGAAAGCCCTGGCATAGGCCAAGGGACCAGCATTAACCTGGAACCAAAGAAGTAAGGAATCATTTATGATAGAACTTCAATTGAGTTGCTAAAGGTAGTTAAGAAGTATTTATCTTTTTTTTTCCTTGAAAATAATTAGCTTATTATTTGAATGCCACCAGCTCTACATTACTAGTATCACCAGAGGCACCTGAAGTCTTTACACTTGAGAATTGTTTTCCATCTAGGCTTTTTAAGACCAAAAGATAAAGGGAGATAAAAAACAGAGAGGCAATCTGTTTCCTCATACTTTCCTCTTATTTCCGTTTGGCAAGCTGTATGGTCTGAGTCTTAAGGTCATATATCCGGCTGGAGAAAAGTCAGGTTCACAAAAAGGTTATTTGAGCCTGATATTTACAGTACAGTCTTCAAGAACTAAGTATAATTTAGCATCCACCCATGGACAACTAATGTGCAGCTACACTTGGACTTGGCACTGCAAACACCCCTGGACAAAACCCTTATTGCCACAAACCACCCACAAATATGTGTGGCAAGGCAAGCTGTGTTGGCAGGATGATGGCTGCAGTGCTGCAAACCAGGTAGTTAATGATTTCTGGAAAGTAAATGTGCTGCGTTGTGAAAAGATGACTCACTCAGAGATGTGTATATAAATGTAATTTTGAATAGATGTCAAGCCTTACCTGCACAGAAACACAGCCTTGCAGTTTGAGCTGCAGCTGGATCATGTCAACATCACCAGCAGAGCAGAGTTTTTGCAGCTCTGCTGTCTTGTCTTTTATTTCATCAGTTGCAACATCAATTGGTTTTAAATTAACCTGGTGTTCATAATTGACTGGAATTCTCTTCTTTACGTATGGAAAGGAGTTCGAAGCTAGCAGAAACAGCAAATGAGGTTTATAGATTGAAAAGTCTTTTAGCAAACAGGAGTATATACAGACACATCCTTATGCTCAAAGTTTTACTTCGTGTATGTGAAATCCTGAATAAGGCTATAATTTAGTATCACAGTTTATTCACTTGTAAAAATTTGCACATAGAAATGCAAGGTAAATCCCCCCTCCTAACCAGAATATCATATCACAATTTTGATTAAGAAGTTTTTACAAGATAAAAAGGTCTAGAACCAGTTGCTGATACCCACTGTCTCAAGTTCAGATGCTTGTACTTACTAGTTAGAATGGTTCTTTTTTTACACTGTTCTTCCACACTGCCATGTTTTTTTCCAGATAAAGTGTAAGGAGTCTCAAATACAAATCTATTGATGTTGTGATTTCTTTCAAATTCAGTCTTTCTTTCAGAGATTTCTTTGTCTTCAAAATAGGGCTTCACATAAGTCACTTGAATATGAGCATACTTAGGGTCAAGGTCTTTAACATTGACCTGTGAAATAAGAGAGTTTCTCACTAAAGAACAAAGGTTAGCAATTTAACTCACAATCATTTAATTTATCTATAGGGATCAGATATACACTCTGACTCTCTGCTGCCCTGGCCCCATTGCACACATGTGAATGATACATCAAACACTCCTTTTAACCTCAGCTGTGTTGGTTAGACCATCAGTCAGCAGACATACAAGACAATGAGGCTGTGGCATAAGAAATACCACATTTGGTGCCAAACAAGGTACACCTCGAAGGGATAGTCATATTGTGCTATCAATCAATGCAGCACACTCCTGAACTTCCAATATGATCATATTGCTTCCCAGCCATGAGCTAGCATTTATGCAGCACTGTGCTGTACCATGCAAATCTGCAGGTTTGCACAAAACAACATTTGAGGTCTCTAGCACTATCTTTAGTAACTAAGACATATCCACAGTTGCAACCCAAGAGCGTGCACAGTCCTTGTAGTGAGCATAAATGGATATTCTATAGGGAAAGGAAGCTATGATTATGAGGCCGGGAAAGATTTTCTCTTAGATTTGGAGTGTCAAGTAATGACAATGACAAGTAATTCTCCTTCCAATCATCTGCTCCTCTGTGCTGGTTCCCAACACCTTTCAGCAACAGGGCTCAGAGAGACGTGAATTGCCACTTCCCAATGCATTTATTTCCACCTGGAAGACAGATCAGCACCACACTGCCAAGCTATGCACTTTGTCCACGTGGGAGCATAGGGATGGGAGGGGCAATTGGAAGCAAGGTGCCTGTAAAAGGGCAGAAGACCGGGCTCACTCCTCCCTCTCTACTGGCAGAAGGAAGGGATGCTGCGTCATCTCCCATCTGTCAGGTCCACAGAGCAAAGCTCATCCTTCTGTGCTGCATTTGCACAGTGCTTAGAGCAGTGTAGTCCCAGGCCTGACCAGTATTAGTAGAGTACAACTGATATTTCTGTCAGTGCGCTCATCAGTTCACTCTCTAGTACGTGGCCCTGACATTCACTGCATTTTGTTAGGTTGTTCATGCATTTTAACTTTACCTTGTTGGAATCCTGGATAATTTTTACAGTTTCCGACCCAAACTTTTCTCCATAAAGTTTAAGAAGTCTGAGAGAGATCTCTGATAGGCCTGTCAGCTTGGGCTCTTTATAGATATATTCCTTTCCATCTTCTTCTTCAAAGAATGTCTAGTAGTAATCATAAACAAGGCATGAGGAATAGATGAGTTTCTTCTCTTGGAAAACATTATTTCAGATTTGCTACTTTGAAAGCAACTTCCTACTAACGTTTCAGAAAGTGAAGAAGGTTTAGAAGACTATGACTTGCACTAAATCTCACAATGTGGTCTGTTTAATAGACTCCTTCAAAAATTGCGCAGATAAATTTTTAAATTCCTCAACAAATATAAGCATGTCATTGCTAAACACAAAGGCGTTAGTATGACTAATGAGAAATCTAAACAATGTGGAAGAGGGGTTTGGTCAGAGGTTGACTTTTAGGAAGGTTGGAAAGAGGCAACTAGGAGAAAAAAAAAAAAAACAACAACAAAAAAACACCAAAACCAGGGATAAAGAAGGAGTAGAAAGACATAAATTTGCCAAGCCATGAAAGCAGAGCCATATGAAAAATCTAAAGGAAAGGATTTTCTGTAAGCCAACGGGGACTTCAAGCAATAAATAAGGAAACGTGCTTCCACTGTTTTGATTCTTCTTGTATTCAGGGAAGTGTATTTGTTGTAAACAGAAACAAAATTGCACCAAAGGTTGTGCCTGCATTGCCAGTTCTTCCTGTAATGGAAACAGCCTGAAAGCTTCATGCTTTGGCAAGTTGCTCCAATCAGAAATTGTGACATTATTAAGACTATCTGTATGTAGCTGATCTATAAAGCTGACAAAGCTTGAAAATGGAAAACTGGATCAAGTATTGTTTGTCAGGATGGTATGTTATATTGCTTAGTTTTAGGGATTGATCCAGTTATTTCTAGATTCTAGAAAACCAAACTAGCAGTTGTTTCCTTTTATCTGTTGCTAACCATATTAACTTTTTACATACCCAAAGTATGAAGATGAGGACAAAATGCTGCAGCAAAAGTCACTGATCATAGACTCATAGAATGGCTTGGGTTGGAATAGACCTTAGGGATCATCTTATTCCAACCTATGGAATTAAAATGCCATGACAGAGAGTCTCTTCCCAGATTTTCTGTAGCTCCCCTTTAGGTACTGGAGGGCTGCTATAAGGTCTTCCTGGAGCCTTCCCTTCTCCAGGCTGAACATCCCCAGCTCCCTCAGTCTGTCTCTGTAGGAGAGGGGCTCCAGCCCTTTGATAATCTTTGTGGCCCTTTTCTAGGCTCATTCTAATATGTCCATGCCCTCCCTGTGCCAGGGGCCCCAGACCTGAATGCAGTACTCCATGTGGGGTCCCAGGAGAGCAGTGCAGAGAGGGAGAATCACCTTCCTCAGCCTGCTGGCCACTCTCCTTTTGATACAGCCCAGGATACGGTTGTCTTTCTGGACTACAAGTGCACATTGCTGGCTCATGTTGAGCTTCTCATCAACCAGCACTCCCAGGTCCTTCTCCTCTGAGCTGCTCTCAATAAAGATATGTTGTTCGTGAAATGACAGAGATGTTCAAAGGTACAAACCCATGATGGTTTCAGGGGTATTCATCACATCTTCTAAAAGAAGGAACCAGGAAAGGAAGGGCTAATATCATTTACATAGTATTTTCTAAAGAGGGAATCTGCATTTCCCTTGGGGTTATGGGTCCATAAGCAGAAGAAGATTGTCCAGAGATGCAAGGGAGATGAGAAGTAACACACTTTATTAGATTAACTGCTATAGGTGGAAGAAAAACCCATGCAACTACTTTCGGGTTCAGAAGACTGCATCAGATACAGTAAGATCACACTCTTCCAGACTGAGCCCCAGATCTCCATTTTTCCAACTACCCCTGCTAATGAAAAATACTATCTATCCCTAAAAGTATGAAACCAACTCTGATACATATTTTGCCTCCAGCTTCTATGGTAAACTTTTACTTTACTAATATTTAGATGGGAGCAGCATTTGTCTGCAAAAGAAAATATCTGTTACTATTACTGTTTATAATCTATGGTTGAATACTATTACTGGTTATATACTATACACGCTAAATTGCATTTGTGTAACTTGAACTACTATAATTTTTTTAAAAAAGGAAAATTTCTGAACCCACTAAGCCATTTTCTTACTGCTGAGTTGCTTTATGAAAATCCCATCAGCTTAAACATAAAATTTATAATAAATCAAGTGCTCCCAGAGAGAGATACAAACACTCACCTCAAGGGTGCAATACCAAAACACAAAGACACAACACACTGGTGGAGCACCAGAGGAGCTTGTAGGTTTTTCAGCTTCAGACCTGACCGAGCAGCAGCTTTATGGGTCTGGATGCCAGGTGAGCGGTAGCTGGCAAACCTGTGTATATACTTACTTGTCCATAAAAGGCCACTCTGAAAAAAGTTCCAAGAAGCCTCTTCCTTGTGTGCATCACTTCCAATATCTTAGCATATGCTCCATGAAGCGTTCTGTATAGTTGAGTAAGTTTCTGAAAAACAAATCTTGACATCATTAGAGCAGAATTACACAAGCAGGAAATTCTAGCTAACACTGGAAGCTACTGAGTATTTGATCACAATCCATTGGAGAATGCAAATCAGAATTTCTAAAGAGGTTGAGTTCATGTAGTTTCTTTCAAAAAACCTCAGTCTCAAGCAAATTTTGGCTTCAGGTCTGACAGGTACAGTGGTCTGCAATAAAACCACTGTCTTTCAACAGAACACAGCCTACAGTCTCAGCATGTTCTCTGACTAAGCCTTTAAGGGTAGACCAGCTTGCAGTATTTTACTCAGAAATTCTTTTCTGATTAAAAACAACTTTATGTTGAAAACAATAGATCAAGACTTCTAATAGCTTTATTAATGTAGCTGGATAGAGGAAGGGAAAGGGGAGCACTGATCAGCATTTGAGCCTCACTGAGGCACAGATCAATGCAGGTGTTAGGGAGTAGCAAGACAGTAACAGCTTCCTTCCTTCCTCTCTGTTAGCCACTGCATTACTTGAGGACCTAGTCCTCTCTTTGAACAGTTCACACTTTTCTTAACCCTCAAAACACTCAAGTCTCTATGTATTAAAGGACAAAAAGAATCTATGGCTTTGATGAGCATATGGGAATGACAGCTTTATTTTAGGGAAAGGAAGATGGGCATTATTCACTAGCAATGGTCTTCCACGTCTAGGAATGCTTTAACTTTATTACCCTCCAGACCACTGCTTTCATTCATTTGTTTAATGACCAGCAATGAAGCACAATGCGTGCTTTACAGACTACAATCCATTAACTCAGAATGTGAGAAACAGAAGTGTCTTGTTTTTAACCTAGCAATCTATGAAATTACCTGATACATACAAACTACTACAAAATGAGTACCTCAAATTCACGCCGTTTTTCATAAATAGGAATGATCAGTTTGGAAACTTCAGAAATTGTTTCATAACGCTCTGCTTTCCACAGACCATCTATACATTGCTCCAGCAGCTCCACTAGGACCTCCTACAAGAGCAACCAAATGGTTGTTGTTAAGTCAAAGAGAAGATAAACCATTTGAGCTTCAAATACTTTAATAGGTCCCAGTATAAGTGGCCACAGTTACATAAGTTCAAACACTTTGTGTTCCTGGCCTTTCCAAATGTATTCTAAACTGTGAAGGGGAAAAAAAAAAGTTAGTTTTTAAAAGTTTAATTCTTAGTAACTCATCAATCAGCACAGTAGCCAGCAAGTATACCTTGGTTATTTAGCTATCTCCCTAGGAGAATGCCAAAACTTTGGGAGGATATGGAGATGACAGTTCTGGAAGAAAGAGGTACATAACAAAGAGGTATGTTCAAGGAACATGCATGTAATAGCAATGGGATGTGCTGCTAAGGATCCCCAAGCCTAGTCTTAATGAATGGACAATCAAGCAGCTAGGCTGCAGGGCTACCTCAGTCACCCATGTGGCCCACCCAGTTGCACATGGATGAAGCAGAAGTAATCGTAACTCTCTGGAACTTATGGGAGGATCTTTCTGTTTCCCCAGTGCCCTGCTGTGATCTCTAGATTGTTCTGTTACCATGGTGTCCTGCAGCACAGCCCAAACTCAAGGGGAATCTAAATGGACCTCTTGCTCAGCAGAGCTTGACTTACACTCTGTGCCTCAAAAATACCAAGCTGCGCTGTCCTGTGCTGGCAAGGGCTAGAATTTGCATAACGTGGCAGACAAAGTTTGCGGTGTAGCTTTTTCACTCTCAGAACTAGAAAAGCCTTTCAAAGGAACCAAGAACTTGCACCAGATTTACCTATCTGAATTGTACCCATAACATCTGTCAACGAAGAGTTCTCTTGGGAAATTGCCATGGAACAGCCTTCCTTACAGATGACAGTGCACAACTACAATTTGCTAAAGCTCACATGAGCATGGTTTAACACTAAATCCTATTAAGTTATCAAATTTTCTGTAGTCTATACTACAGGACCTCACCTCACTGTAATGTACATCCATCATCCCACCATCTTCTTTCATTGCACCTTCTTCATCAATGTTGGGAGTGATTTTCCTGAAGGCAGTGCATCCACTGGGGAAGAGTTCTGTAGCAGACAAAAGAAAATGTATTCATAGAATAACTTTTCTCAAATGCATCGTGCTTCAGTGGCCAAAGAAGTCCATTTGATAGCAAAGTCCTAAAGGCAGCAGGGGACCCAACTCCCATTTTTGCTACTGATTTGCTATCATGGGATTGAACACATAAGAATCTCTCCAGCCATTTGCCAAAGGAGTCATTCCTAGTATGTGACTAACACCAACAACATATCTTCCAGTGTAGTATCTGGAAGTCACCTTTGACCAACCCATTAGGACAGACCAGGGTATATTTTTGCAAAGAAGTTGCAAGGAGAAAGCTACCACTGGATGCTGAAGAGCAGGATAGGAAGTGAACAGGGCAGTATACTCCTAGCAGAAACCATAGTTATGCACCCTGAAGCTTTGAGTAGTTCAGCCTGTATTGAACTGTTCGCAGCCTACATATATGTAAACAGTGTCTGTGACAGAGATAACACAAGGTATATCATTTAATATTCCTTCAGACTTGTTCCTCTTCTTTTTTACCACTGGTTGTGGACAGCAGCTTCCAGGGTACAAATACAGATGGTTCAACTTTCAATGCTCTCCCCTCTGCAGCCATATGAAGTTTACATACATATCAAAAAAAACATGTGCCGATTTTTTCCATTTAGCCAACACACAGAATTTGAAGAAACTTCAAGCCCCCTGAGCAAAGCACTCAGAGACCTTTCCAGCCAAGACAGTGCACATAGTCAACTTCTGTGTGGCTTTAACTTTTAAAAGTAGTAGAGAGTTAAGTCTCTTTCAACAATACTCCCTTACATGGAAACAAGAAATGGGGTCAATATATCTACCGTGGAATAGATTTTTACAAGAAGACCTGCAAAATGTTATGCTCTTACTTGAGAATACACAAGTTTGTCCTTGCCTCCTGTTTTGCATTAAACCACACCATTCTCTTTTTTCCAGTTGCTCTTTATATATTTGTATAGTTAGGCTATAGCTTCATTTTTTGACTGAATTTTGACTGCTTCTATATAGTTTTCACTAGTTTTCTCCAGTTGCCTATAGTGATACTTCTGATGAACATACATACAGCCTGTTTGTACAATGGGCTTCCCCTGTGAGCACATTTCCTAATGTGAAACACATCTAAACATTTAAACAGAGACATGATGTGTCAGTTCTTATTTTTCTCAGCAAGGTGCCAACATAACTGTCTAAGAAGACCTGGACAGTCTAGTAGATGCCTGTGTTTGAACACTTAGATTATTTTCTTCAAAAATACTCACCTTCTTCTACCTTCATCATGTCACACTGCATTTTTTTTTCCGTTTTAGCATGTTCAGAAGAGATCAATAAATAATAATTTACCAAATAATCATTCACAATGCATCATTAAGAGGCATTGTCTTATGCCTTTTAAACAGTAAACACTTACTTTTTCTGTGCAGAAACTCTGCAACAAGGGCTGCTACATGAACATAACACATGGCTGCCTGCAAAGTATAAAGGGAAAATTAAAATGTCATCTGAACATCTGTCTTGTTAGGCACATTGTTTTTAATTATGTAAATTACCTCTGAAAAGTCTCCATTTTTCACATGTATCTTTGCCATACTGTCCAGCCATGTTTTCCGGAGCTCTGGTGTGCTTGCATAAGATTTAGCTAAACTGTACTGTAGATCTATCAACATTTCTGGATCTTTTTCATGTTCTTTCATTTGGGCAGTAGCCATAAGCACTGTACGGATTCTCTTTGTCAGATCTTTGACTTCAGAAGGAAAAGCAGTTGCCTGATACAAAACAAATTTAATTAGAAGCAAACACAGAAACAAAAGGTGTTCTAGGCTTTGTCAAAGACCATTGGTACCCTTTAAGCCCGAACTCCACTTGCTGTCAGTCTGAAAAAACAAAGTATAGGGGATAGTCCTGACTGTAGCTTTTACCTACTGAACTCACAGTTTATACAGTAAACAATATTTCATACTCAATTAGAGATATTTCAATCTGAGCATGCGCAGGGCCAATCTTTCCTGGTTGTGCACAGGATGTCAGGCTAGATATTCCTGTGCTGAAGTGCAGCAGGTACTTCTGCATCCTGAGGAGCGGGTGTGAGGGTGAGACAGAGGTGCTCCTTGCACATGAATGCCACAGAATGGAACCGTAAACTACTCCTGAAGCATTTTTCTCTTCAATCAACATCTGGCTTGTTAGTATCTGATGTGCTCACTCTATAATTCCTAAAACACCAAAGGCATTTGTAGAGCTTCCCACCACTGGAATGTATTAGAGAAAAAAACACATGCTTAAGTCTGATCGTCTACTCTGAGGAGGATCAGCACTGAGTTAGAGCAAGACTTGTCCAGCCAAGTTTTGATAATCCCCAAGGACAGAAATCTGACCTCTTTTCTGGACCCTGCCCCACTATCTTGGAAAACAAATTTTTCTTTATGTAAAGTTGGAATTTCCCTTGTAGCAACTTGTGTTCATTGCCTTCCATCCTGCCCCTTTGAGAAGAGCCTGACTTCCTCATCTCTATAACCTCCCTTTTTGGTAGTAAAAAGTAGCAGTTAGAAGCTTCCTCATCTTTCTCTTTTCTGTATTGAACCTGGTTATTATCTCTCCTTGTGCTATGTCTGGACCTGTGCACGGCATTCTCTCCACCATAATAGAATCTCTCTTGTACTGGGAGATCTGTCTTATACTTATTTATGTATGTAAACTAGATATAATGATGGTCTCATGATATAAAATAAGATCAGCAAAATTTGGATCAGTGAAAAGCTTGTAAACATACATGTATGTGTGCAGAAGACAGCTGAAGTTTTTGTCAGGTACATCCTAACTATAACTTTGCTATATCACAATTCAACACCCAACTAAGGTTCTCATTCTGCCTTTAGGTCATAGGATGGCCATAGAATTGTAAAAGTCTTCTTTTCCATTTTTCTCAGTCCTACACTGACAGCTACACCATGTGCAATGAAGCAAGTTGTAGTGATGATATATTGCTCAATGGGTTAGGTAGAAGCTGTTCATTCTAATGCAAAGAGAGACTGTTATTTTCCAAAGAAATAAAACCATTAATCTTTACAAAAGAGGACTTTCATAATATTACTGACAATCAGTTAATTAATTTTAATTCCTGATAATTATTTCCTTTAGGCAACAAGCCTCCCTTGTCATTCCTCTCAAAGCTGGATGTTCTTAGAAAGCTCTTTGGAAGCCCTTGAAAGGAGCACCCTATGTGAAGTGTAACCTGAATTACTGTGCTCTCTCTTCTTGCCGTTAGGCATCACAGCGGAACGTGACGCATGGTACAGCTGGCCCTACTGCTGTTGCTATAATTCTTGTTTACTGAGCAACCAGGCCAGCGTGTGCTTATAAATCATACAGTTAGAATCATTAGGCTTACCCTTAAACATGAGCATGCACTTTCTTTTAGTGCATACATACCCCATCTTGCATTAATGGCTGATAGCACATGTGATTTATCTTCTCCAACCTACCTTCATAGGCCTGTCACTGTTTGCAAAGTTGTTAATGATGAGCAAGGAGTCCTGAAACCTCGTGCCACCGCTGAGTGCCACATCTGCTATTAACTGGCTCACTGCAATTATTATCTGTTGGGACAGCATAGGGGCTTTATTTAAACGAGCCCTAATAGAAAAGATTTATTGTCACAGTTACATAAAAAGCTTATACAAAAACATATCTTTCCCACAGTGTAAGCAACATTTGTTGTGGCTTTACTGTCTGATCTCCCATGGACAAACAGTCCCCAGAGGACCAAGCTGCTTTGCTGAACGGCAAATTCACAGAATTAACAAGATAACAAACATAACACAAATCCTGATGCAGAAATTAGTACATTGGTTACCTTCTTACCTGACTTATTACAACCCAGTGGGTGTTCATCTGCCCCTCTGGGTATTTAAATTTGCTTTAAAAAAGCAATGCTTCAAAAGCAGCTCCAGAAAAATCCCTCCTGCACTAAAGGTGGCTCTTCTTGCCATACCTCACACCCCATGCCAGTCAGCACCTGAGGCAGAGATGTGTCTTGTAGTTTCAATTCCAAAAAATCAACAATTTGGAGTGCTTGATGGCAGTGTATTTCACCCAATGGGCCCTAGGCCAATCACTGAAAACAGGGATTAGTTAAAGCCTGGAAATCAAGAGGCATTTTGTCCATATAAAAGATTGGCAAGATTTGCTCTTTTTTTTTGAAATACACAACAATTCCTCTGCAGACATGTGGTAACACAGCTATATCAATATATCTGTTCATTAAATCTGAGGCGTCCCGATCCCTACCTTTTCCCCAGTAACTGACCTGAAGATGTGTTCTCAGGAATGTTCTTCTTTTGGTGAACTCAAAGTTATTTCTCATCAGCAGATACAGAAGAGCGGAGGCTTCATTCCTTGTGGAGGCCACCTTTGAAGTGCAACACTTCAGGATCTCATAGCAGAGGGCAGCGCACATGTTCACCCTTCCCTTGAAAAACGCTGAGGGAAACTTCACAAAAGGTATGCAAATATTAGAACATACTCCACAAAATAATACCTACAGAGCTCAGATGGGCACGGGCATGGGGCAACATAGGGGGCTCCAGCCTGGACAGCCTAAATAAAAATTCTGCTAAAGCTTCATGCTCAAAAGTATTTGTGGGAATGAAATCAGGATCTATTTTTAACCACATTTCCTAAAGCAACGTGACCTTAGCTGTCACACTTTTTTGGGATGTGCTTGTGTATGTCCATCTATCCCTACCCCCAACAATTTTTGGTCAGTGAAAATTCTCATCATATTGGACATCCTGTCTCGTGCTTTTGCAAAAGCCATAAACCCCAGCAGCAGGGCAGAAAGAGGTCCCACGGACATTCCCGCCAAAGGCTGCTGTGTGACGTATCAGAAAACCTGCTGGAGCTTGACCACAAGTCCAACCGTGCTGGGAAACATGACCTGTGATGCTTGCACAGCTACTTCTACAAGTCCCAGAAAAAATCTCACAACTGCCCTCAGGAATTCAGGAAAGCAAGTAAGGGACACGCTTGTCCCAGAGTACCTAAAATACGCAGTGACCCCACAAACTGAGCCAGCCCCAGGAAGCAGCAGGACAAAGCCAAACCACAGTGTGAGCTACTTTGGTTAGAAACAGGGCTTGGGGATTTGCAGCAGGGTGAAGAAAAGCAGAAAGGGAAGAGCAGCAGCCTGCACTGCCACAGCACGTCTGTCACCTTAGCGAACACCTATTTCAGCGCATGTCTGCGGGGGCGAGCTCAGCCATGCCTGAAAAGCAGACAGCTGCAGCAGTGCATTGGCCCGATTGGCAGCAGCCTCCATGCAGGGCTTGCTGGAGCAGGGATGCCAGCAGGCATCCATCCGTCCTTGGTCAGAGTGGTGGCTGGCTGTGAGGTGGGACTGCACACTGCTTCCTTCCACCCCTGCCACAATGGGCTGGGTGCAGAGAAGCAGAACAAGGCAAGGTTTTGTGCTGGCACGCAGCCGCCTCCACAGGGACTTGGCTGGAGAGGGGTGCGTCCTGGTGTGAGCGGAGGCTGTTCAGGCATCATGCAGCAGCACTTTGATCCCTCTGCCAGGGACCAAGCCCTAGGGAACTTCCTGGCAAAAAGAGGTAACCCTGTTTTCTGTCTATTTGAGGGAGAGGATTTGCTCAGTCCATTCAAGACACAGTGGTACTGAGGGGGCATGGTCTGTGAGTCACCTCTCTCTGTCCTACCACCTCCCCAAGGGAAATGACAGTAAACGCTGTCAGAGTATTCACTCACATCCTCCAAGTCAGAGGTTGGTGATGTTACCTTGGCACTCTATTCCTTACATTAAATATATATGACTCAGAAAAGATTGTAGGTACTGCTGTGGCCACCACCACGGCATGCTGGTGGGCAAGTTTTAAAGCAGGAATCTAGGAGCTGCATCTAGGAAGACTACAGCATTAGGATTACACTGAGCCACATAGGTTACAAGGCAGCATGAAAATATTGCCCAACTATTTGATGTTCTCTACCTCTTGCAGTATTTTCAGAAAAAAAAAAAGGGAGAAAAGAAGCAAATAAGTATCATAGTAAAACAGGGCCAAGAGGGTCACATGTACACTTGGGAAAGGAGCTATTAAGTAACCGCTGCCTGTTGTAATGCAATCCTCCCATAGTGAGATAGGATCACACTAGTAATTGGGATTAGCACAGAGATGGCCACAGTGATGTCAGTTTGGGCATGCATGGGCAGCACAGGGGCAACCAAGAAAATATGTCTGGCACTGGCTCTTGGCATGCATCACTGCTTGCCTGCAGAGATTTAGTGAATATTTCCAACTCAGTGCTAGGGAGAAAACTTTGCCTGAAAATCTGGACAACAAGCCCCAAATCTCTCCCTGTGTGCTCTTCTCCACTGTGCACCAGCTCCAGGAGAAAAAGCTGTGACCTGCTCATAGCCAGTCCGCATCCCTGAGCACCTCTCTCCTGGAGAATGATCCCAAGCAGATGCAATCACATGTGGTGCCAGGGCTGCAGAGCCAAGGGTTTATGCCTGCTGCAGCTTGGACCAGGTGCTGACTGCGGCTCTCCAGCTGGCAGGAGAACACAAGCTGAGAAATGCTGAGAAACATTGCACGTGGCCATGACCCCGTGTGCTCTGGAGCAATGTGTTTCTGGACCAGTCCTAATATGAAGGGCTGGAGCAGGAGTCAGCACAGTGAGAGGCTCCAGACCTGCCTTGGCACAGTAAAGTAGGGCAGAAAGCTTTATGCTCCTTCCTGCCTTTCAAAGTTGTGGGCATCAGTTTGGACAAATCACAGCCTGATGCTGTGAAATTGCACTAATGGGGAAGGAAAGCAAGGCTTAACATGGTCAGATGCAATCAGCTGTTGCAGGAAAGGAGCAAAGCTCTGCTACCTTCATACTGCAGGGCCTGGGATTGGCGATGCCTCTAACAGGCCCTGATAGTACGAATGCACCAAGGGACAGAGAGGCATGGAGCTGGCAGCTACATGGGGTTTCATTCACTCTCACATCCACTTGTCTCTTTAACGCAGGCAAATTATCTCAGCCTTCTACTCTGTGCATCTTTTTCTTCATAACAATTTAAAGACCATTCCCAAGCATATACATACGTATTCATCTATCTGATGCTCTAAAAAGAGGTTTAGATTTTAAGAAAACCTGGGATATTAAACAGGAATATTCTAGCTATTATTGCTTCTTCCCAGCCGGTAAAGCAGACAAATCTCCCTTTCCAAATTCCTGGCTCACATGTATGCAAGCAGCATTCATTTTCAAAACCAAAACCAAATATGCAAACAATTATAAGCCTCCTTTGTTCCTTACTTTCTTGCGACATTTCTATTCTGAATCTCTTGCCTATGAAATAACCAGGTTTAATGAAGAAATAAGGGTGTTTTAAGACAGATTTTGGGAAGTGAAATAACTCTCAGGAGGTTTTCCCTCCAACAACTATTTGCTGTGACACTAGATAAAAGGGGGGGGGGCTTTTCATTTTAATTATTAGCTGCAGAAGGCCATAAAACTGACAAACGGTCTCTTCTAGCTGCGTCAGAGGTATAATTCACTTTTGGTTTTCTTGAAATTAACGCTTTTATAGCTAACAATGATATGCAACTCAAAACAAAACAGCTCAACTTTCATATTTCAAAACAAACTTGCAGAAAAACATGCCATCCTTGCACTTGTTGTGAAACGCAGTGATGCCCCATCTATTTTATTGTTGCTTCGGATCTTAGAAAAGCCTTTCAGAGGACTTATAAGGAAGTTTAGGACCCATGTGGTTAAGGAGTTGGCAAAGAAATCACTTCCTTATAGATACCATCTGCTGGGCTCATATCTTGCTTTTACAGAAGCAACACCGTGTCCTGTCATAGGGGAAATGTGAGAAATTAACTGAAAGCAATTTTTCAAATCTCCAAAGACTCATAATGCCAAATTCAGTGTGGATTCAGGATGGCAGAAATCCAAGAAAACCACCTGAATGCCTGTCCTCGCAGCTGCCTGGAATGCAGCCTTCATTGCTGCAATCAGCATTTCGTACAATGAGTGTGTAACCCCTGAAGGGCTCCAGGTTTTGAAGGCTGATGGTGAGATCAAGTTGAACAGGTGTGCGGCTTTGGCTTTGCATTTGAACAAACACAGAAAATTTGCCAAGGAGGCAAGGAAGGTCTCTTCTTTGCTATAGGCAAGAAACAATACTTTCATCTATACAAACTTTCAGCTAATAAGGGGGACAGAGGTGCAGAGAGACTACGTTCATGTGGGGTCTATGTAGCTCTACAACAGGATGTATTTCAAAGATAAGCAGATCACAGTCAAGCAGAAAACTTGAAAGATACTGGGAAAGGTAAAACAATAAACATATATTAGACCCTGTAGAAAAACTAAGTGATTCCTGCTGGTGACAGTTGCCAATTTGGCAGGCTTTAAGAAGCCCAATGGAGAAAACATCACGTAGGAAACCATGCTGTCTGGAGCCAGATAGGTAGCTAGTGAGACTTCTGCATTTTCTGCTTTTCACATGTCTGGTCAGAACAAACCTAAAATCAGCCCTAGACATACTCATATTAGCTCTTAGCTTTTATGTGTAGTTATAGTAAAATAATCATAGTACAGATTTTTTACCACCTTTGAAAAACAGTTTTAGCAGTCTCTTTCTTTCATCAGACTTTGTTCAGTGACTCATGCAAGACCTCCTTTGGAAACAATACTTTTCTGCATATCAATCACATGCTGTGCTGCCTGGCTGCAATCTGAAGCCGTATGAATTTACCTCATTAATGAAGTGTTGCATTCAAGTGATTTGAGAGCTTTTAATTCATTTTGAATTTATTATAACTGTGCAGCTTGGAAGCAGTGGAGTTTGTGTGTACATCTGGTATCAAAAATGTACTTATGAGAAGTGGCAAATTTTGATACACGTGAAAGGAAATGTCAGCAATAGCATCAGTCACTGTTCTTGTGTGGTTAGCTGTGGCTTTGTCACTGCATGAGCTCAGGGGATTAAACAACCTCATAGCTCAGAAAAGTGTAGGAAGAGGTTCAGCAGGTGCTAGCCTCTGTTAAATGCAGCCCAAGGCTAGAGGATGAGCAGGTCCTCAGTGCAAGCACTATTCAAGCAATAATACTGTTAGCAATATTGGCAGTTTGGGGAAAAAAGAGTCAAGAAGCATCAGCTTTGGGTAGAAAGGATACTAATCCTTAATAGCAGTTGTGCGACCCAGGCTCATGAAGGAATTCGTTGTGATTTCTCATTTTGTTTCCTGGTATACAGCAAATAATAATGGCTGTAATAACTGTTTTAAAGACATGCCCTGGTTAAGAAGCTATTTTCTAAATCTTATCTTCAAACTGCACAAAATAGCAGTTTAACAGGAGTTAAACTTTTTAAAGTTAACTTAAATATTGCTTTATATTCTGTCATGTCTAGGCAAATTCTCCTGCACCTTTAAGTTAAGCATTACATACCTTGCTAATAAAAGCTCTCAGAGAGGCAAACACATGCTTAAGAGCTGCTTCTGACTGCCCATTTTTGAGAAAAGCAAGGTGAATATCAAAAACCTTCTTCATGAGTGGATTATGACCATCGTTGCTTAAAAGTTGGGTCTGGAAAGCAAGAAGAGAATTTACTTTGCAGCAAGGTTGTGCCTGAAGCTGAAAATGAAATAGATAATTTTGCATAATTAATCACACCAATTCTTAAGCCAGAGAAGGAGCAGAGCCTTTAGTAAAAATATAACCAGAAACTGTGACAATCAGTACAAACTTACAGTGTTTGGTCAGATGCTATTTTAATAGCAGAGAATAAAACAATACATTTTATTATTATTGCATCACTAATTCCAAAACCTAACTCTTTTAGGTTTTGGACAATGTACTGTGCAACGTTCATCAATGGTCTAGAGATATTTTAAATAAAACAGGCTGCTACCACCATAACAGTTACACTCTTTTTCCATTTCATTGTATGAGTCTCAACAAGTGTTTTATTGCTGCAGTAAATCAGTAAATCACTTCCCTTGTCTTTTGCAGAGTTTTGACTAATTGCACCTTCTGGAGAACCCATCTCCCTTTTCCCTCCTCCCCTGTAGACAGATGGCAAAACAGAATTACCTAGGGAGGATTAATATAGTTTCATGTCAAAGTTATCTTGCCTATGTCTCTGCCACCCTTGCAGCCACTGTGCAGGAAGCCTGGCACATTGTGGCCACCCAGCAGGCATGCAGATGCTCCATATCGATAGATCAACAGTCCCCTGTATGATTGTCAGCCCAATTGACCTTTTGTCTGGTTTGGATTTGTCTTTGACATCCTATACACATCTTATAGCAGAGCAAGTTTAGAATCCATTCTTTTAAACTGAAATTATTTATATTGTCATTAAGAACAGCATCAGCACTTTTACTGCACACTTCTGTGTGGTAACACCATATAACCATAAAAGCAAAGCAGAAGCCCATTAAAGCGGAAGGGAATCCAGTCTATCCTGTGGTTTGAAAATCACATTGTTTTGTGGTTCAGCTATATTAAAAAAGAGGCAACTGTGAAATTCAAGCAAGGTTTAACTCTTGCATCTAAATTCTTCTGCTATTGCAAAACTATTATGGAGTAATTTAATGTATGCCCCAGGATGGTCTTTTTGCTCCGTAACAGAAGCAGAGGATATGTTTTGTCTTCATGTTTTTCAATACATCTAAAAATGAAGTCTTCATTGTGCTTACTCTGAAATACAGAGTTGTTCTTGCGACATTATGAAAGACACATTGCAATTGGCAGGATTCCTCCAACCACACTTCAAGAAGAGCTTTTCTGGAACAGTTTTTCAGTATTTTCTTCCCAGCCTAGGGTTCTCTCCGTCACAAAGGCTTTGATTCCTGTGGGTGGCAAGAACTGCCAGGAGTGTGAATCACTATATGGAGGAGAAGACTTCTGCCAGCAGCACTGGTCTTATCTGGACCAGCAACCACATGTGGAAAGCCTTTTCCACTGGGACATCCATGTACGACAATTCAAAGAATCTGGGTCTCACTTCTAGGCAATTTATGGTAGAAAACAGTGACTATTGTGAGCATGTTCATTTCCCTTTCCTCTGGTCCCTACTTTCTATATGATGTACATTTCCTCTTATTCTATTTTTGTAATGCCTACGCTCATGGTATAACATCCACGTAATTTTCTCTGGTCTTGCAATTTTGAAGAAATTGTGAGATTGCATAAGTGCATAAGGCTTGTTGAGCCTGTGAACACTTAGTGTTTTGGAAAATAAACAAGCTGCAAATGATTTACTTTTGTAAATCCTTTCACAATCCGAAATTCTAAGAGAATGGGTCAACAAAAGCAACAAGCACACAGAAATACAGCACACTATTCTCCAATACTTTTGATTTCAAAGCTGACCTTGAAACTCTGAGTGAAAAAAGAGATGGTGTCCAGAACGGTCAGGCACACTTCAGTGGCTATATTGCCCTCCAGTAATGCTTGGTGCACAATATCTGCTTCGGAGGTGCCTGCACCTGCGGACAGAAAAAAAATAAATCAGGAGGAAACAGTATTCAGCACTCCAGCTCCCACAAGATGTAAAGACTGATATAGATTGGTTCTCCCTTTACACTTCCCTGGTGTTGTGAGATGAGGTGCACATAGCAAGATGCTAAATTTGCCGGCTCCATTTAGAGAATGCCTCAGCCTGATGCCAACCAAAAAAAACAATGTCAGTATTTCCCCTTAATCCGTCTTTAAAGCCAGACACCGACTGAGGTGTACAAGTTTCACCCACAGAAGGGAAATGGAAAATACCCACATGGAAAGGTTTAGAGCAGATCCCAGCCCAGGTCTCTGTGTGGGGCTGAACTGCACACCAGGGCAACTCTCCTGCCTGCCAGGCTCACTACTCAAACCAAGATATCACCTGCGCTCACTCCAAGACAAGAAGCTGAGTCATGACAGGCAAGGGGAAAAGCCCTAAGTCCCAGTGGCTCAGATATCTCCCCTTCAAATCTAGTAACGTTGCAAGAGAGAGTGGTGACCACTGCAATTCTGCAGAGTTCAAGTATCCCCATGCAACCAAGAGCAAATAGCAAATGGCTGCATGAAGTTTTCAACAGGCTAAAACTGCATGATCCCCTCTCACTCCACTGTACATACTGTGGTTGAGTGTGAAGGATGTGTCCAAGCTGCCCAGGTGCTGGAGCCGCACCTGCATCCCACCAGCTCTGCTGCGGAGCACTGGCATCGTCTGGGATTTCCGATCAGCTGCCATGTGCTTGGATAACCAGGCGTCGTGCACCCTGCAAGGGGAAGTGAAGGCTGTGGGATGGGACAAGGCCAGAAGCCACACCACTACAGGATTACACGAGGTACCTGGATGGACACCTGGCCTCCCTCCCACAAGCTAAAGTGTCTCATCCCAGCCAACCCCAGGACTGACCAGGCTACCTTGGTCCCACCTGCTACAAATGGCCTTAGAGCGAATGAGACAGCAGAGCTGCTGCTCAGGGAGCTGAGACAAAGCTGTGACTTGTGTCTCACCTGCAGCCAACTGTGGGGGACATTGCACACCTGCGCAGGCATCCAGGAGTGCCTAGGGCCAGGGGTGTCATGCAGGAGCTGGAGGGGAAGGAAGGGGCACGGCGCTAAAAGGAGCATGGTGCTCTGCACGGTGCTCTGCTCCCTGCATGACACTCAGCAGAGTCCTAGCCCCGACCCTGCAGGCTTCCTGCTTGCTTGGGTTTGCCTGATGTGGGTGTGCACGCTCCCTTCCTGCCTTTGCTGTGGCAGGGAGCATGAGGAGGGCCCCCTCACACTGGCCCCAGATGGAAGAATACAGTACCTGGCAATATTTCTCTTCCCCACATATCTGAAGTGAAATAAACACACTCTAGAAAGAAAGAAAGAAAAAAGTATGTTACAGATCCTGCAGATCAGGAAAGATCAAAACATTTCAAATTACTCCAGCCATGTCTGTTGCATGAGGGTTTGGGGTCTATATTTATGCATTACTAGACCTCACACCCTTGGTTTCTGAACCCAGTGGTGCACCCATGTCTCGCACCCATCTGTTCCAGCAAGGAGGGGGAGGCTGTGCTGCGCTGTGAGCCAGGCTGCCCTGTGGGTGGTGGGACACCCTCTGCACAGCCTGCACTGAGCATAGGGAACTGCCACTTCACCCTGCTCCCTCCATAGACACCTGTTTGTCAGAGGGAGGAAGATCATCTCATTGTACCCTGGCCAGACACCTCTAGTGCTGCACAAGACCATGTGCACCCTGAGAGGCAGCCGCATTCATTTCTACTTCCTTGACAATGCTGCCAGCACAAAGGTGCAGTGTTTGAATTGTAGCCTCACAATACTCACTCCAGAAGCACAAGGACGTTGATCAGCTCCTGGGGGGAGAATTTATTCCAGTAAGCTAAAAGTGTATCTGAAAGAGGAAAAAAATTACATTTTGTTTTTGCCTTTTTTTTTTTTTTTTTAATAAAAAAACTGACTTTGCAGACCAAAACATCCAGTGATGGACTCTTTGTCTTTCTGGCTGCCCTCCAGTACACCACCCTCAGTAAGCAAGAGCCACCAACCTTCAGAAATCATCTTCACAATGTAGAGGTAGCACATCAGGAGTGTTCGGATCTCAAACTGATCCAGGCGGCTGCAGTGTGACACGCTGCTCCTCGTGGAGCTTCTGCGGATCTAACAAGACACAGACGTCACACGGAGGCCAGTGGCTCTGAGTGCCTAGGCTGCACCTGAGCACGGGCACAACAAATCCAGCACATTCCAGATACAGCAGCATGCCTCTTGTCCCCAGCATGTGCAACACCATCAGCACCATGTGTGACACGCTTTGGAGACATCTCCATCTTTGAGGCTGCTGCCAATGCAGGGATGGGCAGTCTGGAAATCCTGGATGCACAGCCAAAGTCTTCTTTACCCAGAAAAAAATGTCTGGGCAGAGAGTGATGACTTATCCAGCAAAATGCACGGCAATCTTACTTTCACTTCTGCTCTCTAGAGCATCTAGGCTTCATGTTTTTGAAGTCAGTTTTTATCAAACAAAATAATTCATTAGCTTTCATGGTTTAAAACAATAATCTAATTTTCTGCCAAATATGTACACTTCAAAATAACAGTTATTAAAAAAACAGGAACTTCCAACTTAAGAAACTTTTTTTTTTTCCTCTCCTGACTTTTGGGAGTGGCTTTTGTGTTCTTTTTTTTTTTTTTTTTTTTCCCTCCTATTTGGTGAATTACGCAAAGATAAGTGAAATCCATCTGGTGAGTCAATCTTTGTGGGAAAGGCCCGGGAATTCTGTGGTAGAAAAGACTGGACTCCTAGAGTTTTACCTTTTTTTTTTTTTTTTTTTTTTTTTTTTTTTTTTGCATTCTCTGTGCTTGCCCTAGCTGTATTCCCTGACAAATGGATACAATTAAGCTCTAAGGAGGATGCTTCTCTTAAAGCTGTGCCTCATATGTTTGGAGACTGACCCACAGATCATATTTGTTGTTTATTCTGTGACAGGCTATGGATATGAGTCATAAGAAAACAGATTTAAACATTCAGATTAGGGTTGGAGATACAGTCCTACAGCCAGAACTTTGCTGTTGACCATGCCAAACTATCAAGTCAGTACACAACTTACTCCAGGGGAACAGGCGATAAGTAACCTGTCTACCCCCGTAGAGCAGCCTTAAAGCTGTGCTCCTTCACATGGCATTACTTTTACAGGGCTTTGAGGATATTACATTTAATGACAGAGAATCTATTTTCAACTACTCTGAAAAATATTCCTACAAGGACACAGAAGAGGGTGTCTGGCTGTGGGGATAAGCTGAGCTGAAAGCCGTAGTGCTTTCTGCAAACCCAGCCAGGTGTTGCTGCCAGCAGGGTGGAAGCATATGCGCTGAGCTCTGCTGAATATGAACAGTTTGATATTCAGGCATTTGGCTATACTTGGACTTGTAGCTTTGTGATTCATGTAGGGGAGCATGAAAGGCCCCACCTCTCCTGAGCGTGTCAGGACACAGCCAGCAGAAGCCCAGATAATCTTTGCTTTGCTTGTTGGAAGGGCCACAGTTTTTCAAGATGCATCAATGATTTATGCCAACCCTAGGCATCTGGAGAGTGCCTTGAAGAAAACCAGGGGCTGGTCTGCACAAATACCTGATTTCCATCTGTGCAATCTGCCAAAGAGAGTACACACTATATGAATATTTGGACCAGACCTCTTTTTGGTGTGACCACGGTCACCTTATGCAAGTTTGGGACTGTGGTTATTAACCTGTGTTGATTTTCCTACAAATATCTCATCTTCTCTTGAGTCAGCAGTCACTGGTAACCTCATGTCAATGCACTTTACCACCCAGCCGTGTGTGGAAACCAGTTCCCAGTGCCACATACCAGGCACTGATCAGCTCAGATCCATCCAAGCACAGGGAATGCATCTGCACATCGGTATATGCAGATGGACTTTCCCCATGGATTTTGGCTTTCATATTTCATAATTTGTCAGCCGTTATATTTTTAGCTCAGAGATTTTTAAAGAGGGAAGGCATACCAGACCAGTGAGTCTGACCTCCACTATGAAACGTGAATCTGATTGTTTCCAAAGAGAGGTTTTTATAAGCTGTTCTTTGAGTTTGTTACCACAGGGAAGTCCTTTTCCCTCCCCCTTATCTAAAACAGCCTGTATACAGCCCACATTCTGGTGCAGTAAATGCCATCCTTTCTAACCCCAGATGCATTACATTTTCACACTGATCCGGTGAACTGGTTGCCCCTTCTGAGTTCAGGGATCCTTTTGAGTCCTCTCGCTTTATCCCATGGCCATTTGGAAGTGCTGCTCCACTGGCTGGACAATAAAACAAAAAAAAAACACCCAAAATGACATGGTTTGCACCCACACTCCTCAATGCATCATGGACAACAAGTGGGGGATGCAATTTGGACAGTACAGATGGGGCATGCAGAAATCCTTTGTTTAAAGTTGGTTCATCTGGAAAGGACACACAGGGTCCCACCACATCCTGGGAAAAGCATGCAAGCTCTTAGAAGTTGTTGAGCAGATGGCTATTTCAGATTTTGGGAGAGAGCTGTTTACCAGCTGTGCCTACCAAGGACTGGTGATAGTTACACTGAAAATAAAAACAAAAGCAATGTTTTAGAAAAGTTAATTTACCTGTATCTTTGTCTGCAATCAGGCTGGATCTATTTGAGGGGGATGCAAAACTGCACATGAATTCATCTCTGGATGCCTGTAAAGAAATATGAGTTTTGTTGTGACCAATGGGAGCTAATACCAATTCTTCTATAGAATAGAATAATGAAATAAAAAAGAAAATTAGGGCAACTTTTAAAATGCAGATGAAACAAAAATAAATCTATTTCCTTTCACCCACGACAAGGAGACAAATGACTCGGGGAACAGTAAAACATATTAAAGGAAATGATGTCAGTGTTATCCCTTTAATGTTTCATCACTTGATTTGAAATTATTATTTAAATATCTTTGTTGTTGTTGTCACTTTGCGCTAAACAAGGAGGAAAGCCTAGTCTGTAAGGCTGAGTCCACACAGATCCCTCAGGCAGGCAGACAGTTCCCGGAAAAGCTACTGGAGGCTGAGGCTGAGTCCTGGTCCAACTCACTCCAGCTGGAGGGACTTACCTCACCGTACAGCACTACATATGCTGTAAAGAAATACACTGAACAATAGCAAGCAAAACAGCAGTCCAGCAGACAGAGCAAAGTCACAGGAAATGCCAAATTAAATAAAAAAGCACATTAGTGGATGGCGGGGAGAAAAAAAAAAAAAAAAAAAAAACACAAAAAACGTATATCCACAGTTAAGGCTAGCTGCAGGCGGTGGGAGTTGCAACTGAGGGTGCACAGGGAGAGGAGGTGCAGGGGGGAGCGGTGTGGGGTCACAGGGCTGCACTCACAGGGCTGGAGGCGGCTGCGCAGGAGAGCACGTCGCGTCCGGCCACTCGCTGGATGTTTTCCAGGAGCAGCCCAAAGAGCGGCAGGTAGAGCTGGGCTATTTTTGCCTGCTGGTTCTGAAAAAAAGGGAGGACAACATAGGTAAGAGTGCAGGCTTTCTACAGTGAAAAAGGGAAACTCTTTAGCTGAAATGTATATATACATACATACATATATATTTACACTCTATATGGTGTCTGAAGGCATGGGTTGGTTTGAGTTCTCATCACCACTTCTCCAGCTACCAGTGGATATTACCCTTTTAGCTACAATCTTTGGGAAGTCAGGGATTTCGGGGGCTGAATGACATTCACGGTCATACAGGAAGTGTGACAAACTAAATCCCGGATTTCCTAACTCTTTAACTGGCACTTCACTCACATGGCTTGATTTTCAAGTGCAACACTCAGAAGCAATGAACTAAAAACGTTCGCTTTTTGCCTGGTGCTGACTATTGCTTCCAGTTGGGAATTCTCTGTAACAAATGCTCCTAGTTAGAACAGTTTGTATGAAAGGATTAACTTGAATTAACTTATACAGACTTGTTTTTAAACTTTTGAAATGATCAAAAATAGTCTGTTTGGCTTTTCTAAATGCAGCACTATTTGACAACCAATTCTTTTCTTGATAAAAATCGATTATTCTGGACTTGACAGAAAGGTTAGAAAAAGGTATCTAAGGCTTGCAAATCGAATGGTGCATTTTAACTGATACAAGAATCCAACATTTTCTTGTGATTCAGTATGACAAACAATACAAGAAATCTTGAAAATGATCACAGGCTGAGCAAATCCTCTTTCAGGCATCGATAAAGATGAGGTTTGCTTGGCTGGAGCAAGACTGCAGCAACAGACCCTGCCATGGTCAGCCTATCCTGCCTGCAATGCAATTGATTCCCAGGACACCAGCTGAGCATCATGCCCTGGCTTCAGACAGCTTCCTGGCCATGAAGCCCAGAGCACCACATGTACAAAAATCCAGAGGGACAATTCTAAGGCACATGGTATTTTTGAGGAGGCTGCACACTGATGAGGCAAACATCTTCTGAATTAGCATAAGGGTTTTCAGGCACCCAAAAGAGCAGAAACAGGCTGCCTCTGACCCAGCCTTGGCAGACAGCTGGCAAATCTCTCCTGTTACACCAAGTCTGGCCAACTACCACGTGCTGTGGTTTTGTTTCCAGGCTATACAAGTCACCAGGAATCCTTGCTGCAGAGAAAAACAAGACTATCTCCTGCTCAGCCCATCTAGTGATGCTGCCAAAGACGCAGAGATGGGAGAGGAGAGGAGCTGGTTCTTGTCCATGCAGAGGGGTAGGAGTCCCTAGCACATTTGGGTCATTTTTACCCTTCATGCCCAGGATACTATCCATATTCCCAGATAAAACCCAGATGGCAGCAAACTAGGAGCAATTTTAGGAGCTAAACTCTAAAAAGAGGCTTGTTTTCAGCTTACAGCAAGGACAGGTAGTACTTAGACAGGTAGTCCTGTACTTTCAAGGGCATGTACTTCAGGAGAGATCAGCATCCAGAAAGAAAACAAGTCCACCTCCAGTCACTTTCACCAATACTGCATGCTGAACCTCTGACCAAAGAAAGCTGAAAGCTCCTCAGCGGAAATCCAGCGTCTCATGAGAATCCACAGATCTTCTCTTGATTCACTAATTAGCCAAACATGCAGCTGACTTGTAACAGAGATCTGTCCTGCTTCCTAATTATAGTATATTAATGCAGGATATTAATTTAAGCCCAAGACCAGAAGAACATTGCCATTGCTTAACTTTGAACAGCCTCTTGGCTAACGACACTCTCAGGTTCCTTACTGGCTCAGAGTTTTATCTAAATACTCAGCGTGGATAAGAGCGCTGCAGTTATCTTTCTGAATTATTTGTATTCCTGGACCATTTCTCAGAGCTATTTCTGTAATGTCATAAATATCAGTTACTTAAAACAGTTTCCTAAATAGTAATGAGAACACCCTCAGTGCACCGTGCAAGATCTAAAATTCTGATGTAAGATTTTTCATAAAATTCAAGAACTTTACATTTAAAAGCCAACAAAATATTCCTGACCTTGTGCTGGTATCTGTTGTCGAAGGCGTGCTTTATCAAGAGATTTTTTAAGACTGAAATGGCCGTATATCTGATATCATAGTTGTCCTGCAAGGCAACAGAGGCTTCTCTGAGAAGCATCCCCACCAGGAAATGATGCTTGCAATACTCATCAGTTAAACTGTATTCAAGATTTACATCTGAAAGAAACAGCAAAGCAATGGTTAAGGAAACTGTTCCAAATATCTATTCAGAGTGAGACAGAACAGTCAAGTAAGCCAAAACAGTCCAAGAGCACAGTTCATCATACTCTCTTCTGCAGTGCAGTGATCTTTTAATAAAGCCTGTACTGACTACAGTTTTTTTCACCACTGAGTTAAGTTATATTAAAGAACTTGGTGTCTTCCAGCTCAGACTAGTTGTTAATTGTGGCCCTCAGTATTTCAGCCGCAGCTAAATGAAGGATTAGGACTAATTTGCAAAGTCAGAGATGGGTGAAAGAGGGAAAGACAACATGACTTACTGCCTGGGAGCTGACAGGCTCCTTCCTCACTCCATGTGACCCTACAAATTCCTGGAGTGCCCAGGCAGCAGAGGCACTAAGCTCCACAGTGCAGCTGCGAGAGCGGTAAGGAGACTGCATGGTTATCACAGTCGTCCAGCTCTGGTAGTGCCATCTCTGCAGCTTGTTCCACATCCTCTGTGAAACCTGCATTCCTTGTCACCAGGGTTAGAGAGCAGAGCAGAGGCTCTGCTGGGATGAGGGATGCAAACAGGGACGTGGTGCCAAGTGACCTCTACTGCATCCTCCAGCAGTTTACACAGCCAGGCTTTCCAGCCCCGCTGCAAGGACCCGGGAACCAGGGCAGGGTTCCAGGAAGCTGCTTGCCAGAAGTTGAGAGACTCCATTAGCTTCTCAACAACAAACACTCAGCACAGCTTAGAAGCCTTAGAAGCAGCCCTGACTACCAGGAGAAAGGCAGCTCAGTACCTAATCAACTTGGTTGATTAACACACGCTCTGCATCTCACATAGATTCAGTCTGTGTCTATACTGTGATCAAAGGAGCAACTGCAACAAGGATGAGGCATCAATTTCACTGACTTGCCTGGCAGAAAAGCGACTGAGACACAGATTTCAGAGTGGGTTGCATGCTCGCTCAGCCTGCTACAAATGACCTTACCCTGACACCGTTATCTCTTTTGGGCAGCCCATATGCCTAATCAGACCCACAACAGACAACCGTTTGACTGTTGCATTGCAGCACTAAGCCTCAAGGGATAACCTCAAAGTTCTGCATTCCTCCCCCAAAGGGTACAAAACCTGTGCGCTCAGCTCAGATGTTTTTGAAAGCCCCACAAGTATGAAAGCTTTTCTGTGGTTATGCATGGTGCATACACACAGCTTTGAAAATCCCAGCCAAAGGGTACCAACAGCTTTGTCCTATGCAAAACATAATTTTAAATTGGTTGATTCATAAGTAGCATTTATTGGTTTGTGAAAATCTGATTCACAGGAAAAAGAAAGCAATCTGAACTATTATCTCGCTTTCATTGTTAGTCATGTTAGTAAATGCCTAAGTGTCACACATCATGGTAATCTCATTAGTTGGATGCAAGCTAATTGATTGGAGGTTGTATATTTAATTTGACATTAGAGGTTTCAGTTACACCAGCTGGACCTATCCACTGAAGTGAACTGTTCCCCAGCAAATAAAAAAAAAATAATCCAATTTGTGGGTAAAAAGAAAAGGGACCATCAAAGACAGCAAAAGCAAACACATCTTGAAGAAATTAGAGAGTATGTCACGTTTTAATATTTTTACAAGCTACTTGCTTAACTTCCAACTTCTGTCAATCTCTTGGTTTTTTTTGCTATCAAAAGATTGCAAAAACAACTCTGTGCTGCTGACTGAGGACAGGCTTGGTGGTTTGCTCTGGCTGATGAAACACACATGTCCCCAAGGAGAGGCAATAGGGATGCAGACCAGCTATCAGCCTCTCATCAGTTAAGATGTTTCAAAGAAACTGCTCCAAGATACAGTCTTCTAGCCCACTGGGATGTGCTCTGCCTGCAGGCCCATCTATACCAGCTTCTGCTGCAGAAGCTCTCTTTTTCCATCTTCCTGGAGGCTATTCCTTTTTTTTTCCCCAAGGAACAGAGTACTAGGGGGCTGGGCATGTCCCCTGTCTTTGTTCAAATTAAGCTGAGACAGACGTGAGGCTCCCCAGCAGGACATTTCCTTGGTGATATGCACCATATAGTTCCCGACCTCTGAGCCCACTGTCTCCTGTAATTACAGTTCTGTCCTTGAAAACAGATGAGTCTGCAATGGAGATGTACCACTATGCCTCTACCACGGCAAGCATAGCACAGGCACTACCACAAAGACACTTTGCTACTTGAGGGTATTTTAAAAGCAAAATCTCAACTGTCAGGTCCCAGTTACAGTAAAACAGAAGAGGAAAGGTGACCTGCTCTTATGTCTTTTCAGTTAAAGCAACGCAAAAGTGAATGTTAATTATGAGAGAGCATTGTTATGTTATCGTGCCACTAATAAGCAATGGGGAGGCACTGTGGTTGTGTGTTTTTCTGTTTCTCAGCCATTTCTAGCAATGCTCTTTGTTAAAACTATGGCAGGCAAGTAGCCAAACTGATGTAAGTGTACACCAGTGTTAGCACCTGGCCCACAAAACTCAGAGCAGTCAGAAACATACCAGAATAAAGGAAACCTGAGTTATTGCTGCTTTTGCCACCAGGATGCAAAGGGAACCTAACCCCTTTGGGATTTGCATGGCTGCTTCTGGAGGCACAGCCAAACATTCCCTCATCTCCAACAAAATAAATCCCTGTGGAAATCACATAGAAAATCCCAAGCCTCACCTTCCTCTCTGGTACTTCACAGAATCACAGAATCACAGAATTTCTAGGTTGGAAGAGACCTCAAGATCATCAAGTCCAACCTCTGACCTAACGCTACAGTCCCCACTAAACCATATCCCTAAGCTCTACATCTAAACGTCTTTTGCTAGTATTATAATTTACTGATTTGGATCTTTTTTTCACTTGATCCAGCAAATACTTCCTAATATCACCATATTGTAAAACAGTGGGTCAGTGTTAGCAGCTGAGAGAAAAGTAATGTGTTCCTTTTTCATAGAAATCATTAGCTAACCTTGACCGTGCCCTGAGAAGTCTCCCTTCTTTCCTAGCATTGCTTGGCTTTATATACTGCAGAGTTCTGAAATCTGTCATTTTCTGCTCGCTTCTACTGACATAGAGTTGGCTTATTCCATGGCTTTCTCCTGGCTATGTTTGTTCTAAGCTCATTCTCTTCTGTAAGCTCTGAGTTCCCTTTTTTCCCATGCTAGACTTACTGGGAATTCAGCAGGTGTTTTTTGTGCTTTTCCCATGCTGCCGTTTGCCACTTTCTGCATGTAGTTAACTTGTCTTGGCCAGGTTATTAGCACCCAGATCTGGCAATTTTCACTACATTTGTCTAGCACAGATACGAAATCAGGACCCAGAGAGCATGAGGCTATGTCTATAACAATCTTAGGATGCCAGTAAGGCACTCTGGGCCCAGCACTGTGCATTCCTACCGTCATCAGTAGCCCAGCTGCAGCCAAATACAAACACAAAATACAGCACCTCAGCTCGGGCCCTTGCAAACCACATCTGTCCTGTGGTGAGCAACATCAGGACCGAAGGGGACATGGTGTGACTATAAAAGCAGGCTGAATGCGTGATGGTGCCATGGCACATACATCCATGCTGTGCATTAAGGATTGGCATGGGCTCAAGTCCTCTGCTGACTGCCTTCAGCCCAGGCTTGAGAACAAGCTTGAATGCACTGTGCACAGCTATACTTGTGTTCAAAATGAAAGCAGAAAGCAACCTAAATTACCTTCTTGTGGCCATAAAGAGGGCTGGCAGCAGAACAGCAAATGCAATCTTTTCTCTTTTATCTCCATTCACTACGGCCCTGATTGATGAGAAACAATACTTCTCAGGGGACGCTGACAGTTGTAGAAACTAAGGATTACACGTGTACAACTTGTATTTACTGAAATTGGGGCAATTTGTTTTAGATATTGTGAATCCCTTGTGAATTTAAACACAGAAAATACTGGAAGGACTGATTGCAGACCATTCTGGAACCCAATAAGGCAATACTGCCAGAGCAGCATCTTTTCCCAAGGTTAATGTAAATAAGACTAACTCAGACATAAATTTCCTTGACAGTAAAGCAAGTTATGTCTGGTTTGAGGCCATCGAGAATGACAGATTATGGCTTTCTAGCCTGTCCCTTGAGAAAGAACATACCTTGAATTCTCTGCAGCTTGGGTTTGGAAAAGGTCATTGGTAAGTTCAGAGGAATGTAGTGCTCATGATTGCAAATGGTTTGAAGAAATTCAAACTTGTATTCAACCAGCAGCTGAGGAAAAAACAAACAAATAGACAAACAAAAAATATGTTTTCAGGTTGACTTATTTGCTTCCAGTTCTGTGTTTCTTATACAAAGACCGAGGAATACAAATACCATTTGGTGAACTCAGTAATAATTGACCAATTTTTGTGATTTCCTCTTAAGCATCACTGCATGCAACTGTCACTTGGGATTTCTTTACCTTTTTCATCCAGACCGTTAACCAGCTCCTCCTTTAGTTCTGGCTCTTTATATTGTTTTAAAGCTTAGCTGCATAGAGGCTCTCAGCCTAGACAGAGAGGTCTCTGCCTACAGAAAGCTCTGCAAGAATAGTGTCTAAAAGGCCTCCAGGCGTGGTATGAAATAGTCACTGCAGAGCTTGGGCTGAGGTAGACAAGTACAACCACAAACCACCTTTCAAGAAATGCACTACATACCTTAGGGTCTTTTGGGCTGAATCCAGAAATGTAATCATTTATCAGGTTAAAAACAAATCCTCTGTCCATAAAGGTCAAACAACGCTGCAGAAAACATAGTGGCATGTGACCAATCATTAAAGAAGAAAGCAATCATCTCCACGCTACCATCCCACCAGCAGCCAGATTTAATCCTCTGGGTCTCAATTTGCTTGATCCTGTTTCTCTGAAATTATTTGGATGACCTCACTTAAGTCTCCAGTGGAGAACAGAAATATTTAAAATGAGAACATGCATATTTCATCTCAGGTTTTGAACCGTTTCTAGTCATGACTGAAAACCCTAGATAACATATTCAGCATCATAGTCTCTCAGAAAGAGATTGTTTCTTTCCTAGGAAAGCTAATCTCTTGAGTTTTCATCACTGAAGAAACCTGAGAGATGAGACACTAAAAACATATTTGTTTGCTTGTTACTTTTTTTTCTTTTTTTAAAAAGCCTGGGAGAATGAAAGAAACTGCTGACCTTCAGGAAATTAGCCAAGCTAAAATTGGCATTCCTGGATTCTTCAGGGATTTCGTTATAGCGTATGGTCACGTGAGGAATGATGGCAAGCAGGAGCGAATGCAGGGCATGCTGGTAGGAGTCAGGAAACCGCTGGCCCCTGGGCAGCTGAAACCAAAAGCATGTCGTACACTCAGTGCTGCAGGCGAGCAGCTGGGAGAGAACTGAGCACAGGCACAAGTTCCCTTCAACATTTGTTTATGTTTTTGATATTTGTTTATGTTGCTTCCTAATAAAACACTGGCACAAAAAAAAGCTGTGGCTGAAACTACAGTAGCTTGTAATAGAAAAGAAAGGCTGCACAAGCCACAGGGAGATCTGGAATTTTTAAATTACGAAAGAGAATGAGAAAGAGAAAAGAGGGAAAAGAAAAGAAAAAAAAAGGAATGATCTGGCTAGCCATTCAGCTTGTCTTTTTTTTTTTTTTTTTTAAATAAAGAATTACATAGTTTTTCATTAAAAAAAATGGAGGAGAATTAGTTTGTGACAGCTCTGTAATGCAGCATTGAACAAATTCATTTTTACCTTGATTTTGTTTTCTTCCAGTAAGTATATTGCCATTGATTTTGCCAGTGCTTCAAAGAAAAACCACGAGTACTAGAACAAACAAAGAATATTATTTTTTTTTCTAAGCAGGACTGAACATGCTTGACTATTTGGGGAAGAAGCAGTGTGGGAGATAGAGTTCGCAATCAAATGACATTTTGTAAGCACGGCTGTGCTTGCACAGCCAGCTTGGCATGGGAAGCAATCTGGAAGCATGCTGTGCTACCTGGAGGAGTCTTGCCAGCCTTGGGGTGAGAATAGCTCCATCCCTCTGCACCCCAAGGCATTCTGCAAGCAGCCAGCAGAGTTTAAGGTGCAATCCTACCCAGAAGGGCAGGAACTGTTTGATTCCCACGTATGGCATGAAGAAAAAACATAAAACTGGCAAATTGGAAAGCCCTTTGCTGTGTCTGGCCATGAACCTTAACACAGGCAAGTCCTCTGCGAGGACTTGTCTCTGTTGTAAGGGGAGAACCTCAAGGATGTGGATACAAGGAGCTGCCCTGGTAGCTTTGCTCCTTGGTGGGCTTGGATGGTTGGAAATGCTGGGCTTTATTCCAGATCCCCTTTTCCCCTTTTATTCCCGATCCACTTCTACCTTTGGCAGCCAAATACTACCAGCACTTCACCTTGAGTAGCTTATTGATGGCTAGAAAATCTGCTGATTGCTTCAAAATCGTGGCCATGGAAAGGACCAGTATTTCATGGGTCATCTTCGCCTGTGCAACACTGGGTTTCTCAGCTCGAAAGACGTACTGAAAGGCAAGAAGAACAACGTCAGTGGTGTGCCTGCTCCCACCAGGGAGTTTCACAGAATGGTATGTCATGACTGACCTTTATGAAGGAGCGCAAGTAGTGGTCTAGGCCTTCTTCATGGCACTTGGACACTATGTGCAGAAGAACCCTGGGGAGAAATGTGGTTTGTGTTCAGCATGCAGTGTGAGGGCAAGTTCCTCCAGCTCATGAAAGCAGACACCGGCTGTGCCCTATCCTGCTCAACCCCCAAAGCCTCAACACTGGCAAGGTCTGATTGCTGCAAAGGTCCTGGTTTTCCAGACAGTACTTGCAGGCCAGCGTCCCTCACAGTTGTTGTGGCTGCACCATCCTTGCCATAGCTCAATCTATCGACAGAGCACCTAGAGCTGAGCACCCAAAGCTTTTTATCCTGATGCTGGACTGGACCAGGTGTCACCCTGACCAGCTACCTTCAATGTTCAATGCTCCCTACACAAGGAGGTAAGGTGGAATGATTCTCTGTGGAGGATATCTCCTACTCATTAGCCTCCGTGCATACCAGGATTGAAGTCTGCAGATCCTTAAACCCATATTGCAGTGAGCGTTAGGCACCTCAACAACATTCAGGGGTTAGATAAGTCAAAAATGAAAATATGAAGTTCATCTGCTCTGCAGCCAGTTCTCTTTGGATGGTGTCACCCAACACAAGATGCATATCCAGATCTCTACATGAAGAGGGAGCCAAATTTCATCTTCTGCACACCACCAATTCATCCACATCATACAGCTTATTGCGTGTTGAGTCTGTCCTCATTGTGAATTTTTTCCTAATGCTAATAAGAGTGATTTCTAACAACCATAACACTACACCAAATCTGAAAAATCAATAAAAAAAAAACAACACCACAAACAAAAACAAAACAACAACAACAAAAGATCTCTGCTGAGAAGTGGAGAAAAATTCTCCATGGTTGTTATATCTTCCTGGTTCCTCCAAATGTATTAATTTTGAAGGCTCTTTTTTACTGAATTGATGTCACTTGTATCCTCCCTTGCTCCTTGTTACGTGTGCTAGATTATTTTCAGGCTGCTGTCTTGCAGTTCACTGGGGATACACAACCCCTGAAGAACATGCCAGCCCTCTGGAAGCACTCCAGGAAGTTGATGAAGGCAGCAAGTGCCTGGCTTCCCCAGCCAGCATCAGGAATTTACATTCCAGTTCAAGTCAGAGGGAACAACAAACTGTTGCACATTGTCATAGACCCCATAGGCCAAACCACAGAGAGGAGTTTACAAGCCGCTTATCAGATAAGGCTGGTTTTAAATTCCACTCTGAAACCCTGGATAAGAAAGCAGTTGTCATTAACAGAGAGCTACTGACAAACAGGAAAGGATCAGGCCAAACTTTGTACAGATCTGTGGAGCTGAACGTGGGAGCTGGTCACCCAGAAGGTAGCTGTGGGGTCACTTATTCCCCTGTCCTTGTCCTTCGGCAATTTGAGCAGAATGGGAGAGTGCTTGGCACAGAAGCAGTCCCCGCACCTTCAACCCAGGACTGCGACTGCAATGGGATGTATATCCTTGGGGAACCAGGGCTGTCTCTGATCTTTGGTTTGACGAGAGCAAGAGGCGTTTGATATGTGGATGCACAGTTCTTCCTGCAGTCGGAGCAAGCCCTCCATGCAGCGGCATCCAGCATTCCCCTAGGCATTGCAGCACTTTACGGAGCAAGAGCCATAGGAGGAAGATGCATGTTTTTAACACATCCTTCGGTTTATGCGCATGGTGACCAGAGGCAGGACTGAAAGGCACTTTCAGACCTTTTGCTCTGTTTGGGAGCAGCGGCACGGCAGCCAGGCGCTAGGCAGCACTGCCCTCTGGGGGCTGCTGCCACAGCTGGGCAGGGACTGCCTGAGGCAGCCTCCAGGGAGGCAGCACCCCGCTCCATGGGGCTTTTGGGGTTCAAGCTCCCACCCATGGTGACACCACCGGCAGCCGGGGCACCCATGAACATTTCAGCATGCCAGTACCCGGCTTCCCTGGCAGCAGCAAGCCCCTCCAGCAAACCCTGCCTAACTGCTGAAGGGAGGTCTGAAACCTCCAGAATGAAGCCTGTGAGCCAAATGAAGTGGTGGGGAGGAGAAAATCCAAACCCCAGGTTCCAGGTGCTGCACTGGGATATCTCACCACAGATATCACCTAGGACTACTGCTAATTATATTTCTTGTAGCGAATGACAAAATATCAGGATGGTTTCCCTGAAATCACTTGCCTAAGCATCCCCTCACCTCCTCGCCATCTCCAGCACTCCTTCTCAGCAGCTATCTTTAAACTAACGCATTTTCCCCCAGCAGCTCCCAGGAAAAGGGCCCCACACTGCCTCGTGCCACTTGCTTGAGGAAGACAGCGTCTGGTGCTCCACTGCATGACCGTGCGACCACGCAGCAGTGGACAGCCAGCGCTGTCACTTAGCTCCCTGTGCTGTGAAACCACACCCGGGCTTGCACTGTAGTTTGTGGCTTTGCGTTTGCAACTGAAGAAAGACAGATGGTTTACCAGACACTCACATGGTGCAGTTGACAGCTACTTCATCTTCCTGGGTCACATTTGTAAGGACTCTAAATAGTTGCATAAGAATTACAGGTAGAAACTGAATCATTACTTGGATCTCCATGGCGTGCAAACACTAAAACAAATGTTCAAAATACAGACACTTTTAGTTCAACATTTTGCAGATGTTAAATATTTATAGTGCACAGGCATTTCTGTGGCAATATGACAGGCATTAGCAAATGCTTCGGGGTTTGAGCTTCAGCCTGCCAGAGGACAGGAGAACTTGGACCCAGAGCACTACTTACTGCCTGCCTTTCAGCTGACAGATTCCAGCTGCGTGCCTTCAGGGAGCGACATGAATCACTCATGGCAGGTATTAATCCTCCTCTCAGATGTGCCCAGGCAGCTATGACTTAATTAGAGGTCACATGCTACAGTTTGACCCTAGTAACCCAGAATTTAAGGCTGAAGGTTTGCTTCCAACTCTTCTCACCCTTTTTGACAGTTTTTTGATGTGACTAAGTACCATTTTCACAAATGTCTTTGAAGCACAGAAAACTGATGCCTGATAACTTGTGGTAAGACTTTTATCTAAAGGGCAGAGCTTGCTATTGGAAATGGGATTTAAGTGACTTGGTGAAAGCCAAGATCATCTGTTGCACACACCCTTCACCTGTCTCATAAATCTCTTTTGCCTGAATCTCGTGATATGAGTCTAGGAAGGACAGTGTGTTTCATTTTCGGTTTTCAAATCCGCAAATCTAAAGAAACGTTCTGAAATCTGTATGTGGGTATTAAAATGACTGAAATTACTGATATATCAGTGGTAAGAAGCCCCCACTTGTGCCTAGCATAGAAATGTTTCCCTGCTTGCAGGCTGCAATGTGATCAGGGCAACAGTTTCTCTTAGTGCTTGGCTTCAAACCTGCAATTATTTTTACTACTTAAAATATTTGTATGCTATCTGAAACACACCCAGTAACTTTGTGATGATAAATCCTCACCACTGGAAATGGAGTTGTTGCTACAGCAGCAATCTCAAAAACAGGCAGTTATGGAAGGAAACAAGAACAGTAAACAGCCAAGAAATATATTCCCTACAGAAGCTTTTGTTGGACCTGCTCCGAGGCCCTTACTCATGCTGCAGCAAGTGCTGAAAAGCTTGGTCTGGGTCACAGGCCATCTGTGGTCAAACTTCACTGAGTTACAATCTCACAGATTTTTTTTTTTCAGCCTGAAAAAAATAATCCTGTTTTGAATGGATAAATTGGTGAAAACAAGAAATCATGCTACAGTTTTAAAAGTTTAAATCAGATCTACGGCAGCAGCAGAGGAGTGTGTGAGCCTATCCAGAGGAGGGTTTGGCATGAGCATGGCAGAGCAATGCTGACTACATGTTTCTTCTACTGGGAAAAGCAGCAGGAAGCAGCACACAGACAGCAGACAGCTGTGTCAGTAAGCAAAGGTAAGGACCTTGCACAATGTGCTGGTCCCAGCACTGCAGTGAGCATGTGTTCTTACAGAACATGGCTCTGGATATTTACTGATGGTCCAGAAAACATAAACAAAACCTACTGACAGGCACTGTTCACCTTTAGGTATTTAACAAGCTCTCCAGGGACTTCCTTAGCTCCCGCCTGAACCAGCTGGCAGTACTGGAAGAATTTGTGCAAGTGCATGTCCTGGAAGAGATGAAAAGTAAATTCAGTGCAGCAGCCTCAGTTTTTGTCTGCCCCTACTTTCCAGCTTACACGTGAAACTCTGCTGACAGACCTGCAGCAGAGGGCCAGGAGCATGTACATTTCTAGCAAGGCTCCTGTCACTAGCAGTGGCACTCCTGGTCCCCAGCCGCCACCCCCCAGGATGACAGCACAGCTGCAACTCTTTCATATTGCCTCGCTATCTGCCTCACTGTCCTCCTGCAGTCCATCTGAAGCAGACCTCAGATCCTTCCTGTGCTTCTCTGTTTCCCTCCCTCCTCTTCCAATGTGAAATGTAATTACGGGGTTATTGAACCCTGAAATGCATCTGGGGATGCAATTTGAAGGGCTGTAGAGATACTGTGCTGCTCTTAGTTCTGTACAGAATCAGTAAGATCTTAAAACAGGTTTAGTTGATGCTTATAAGAAGTTGCAGTGAATGTAAATGCAGCCGATCCCATCCAGCACAGGACAACAAGCCCTGCCAAGTACATTTCCGCATCAGCAGTACAGACAGGAGGTGCCCTGGAGCATTTGCTTGGGATCTTTGAACATCACATGAAACTTGGGGAAGTCCATCACCACCATAAGTAAAAAAAAACTCTTGAGGACTAGGTAAAACAGCCTAAACTGGTTTCAAAGGGAAATGAGGATTCTTGTTCACTTGTGAAAAGTGTCTGCTGTTGTCAGATTTTTTTTTTTTTTTTTTAAGTCAATGTACAGTCTATTATTTGGGAAAAATCTCCCATCTCCACCAGTTCTTTTCTCTTTTGCATCATTGAAGCAACTTATTTCAGAGTCACAGAATGGGCAAGGGACTTCTGAAGATTATCTAGTCCAACCCCTGTTAGGCAGGATCACCTAGAGTACATTGCACAGGATGGCATCCAGGCAGATTTTAAATATCTCCAGAGAAGGAGACTCCACAACCCCTCTGGGCAACCTGTTCCAATGCTCTGTTACCTTCACAGTAAAGAAGTGCCCTCGCATATTCAGCCGGAATCTCCTGTGCCTCAGTTTGTGCCTGTTGCCTCTTGTTTTTTTTTTTTTGTTTTTTTTTCTCAGATGTTTCCCTTGTCCTGCCAGCTACAGCACAACTGGCCAAGAAAACATCAGCACCTCCCAGGGCTCATTCACTCCCACAGCTGTCTCATCAAATCTAGACAAAGCAGCAGACCCCTACAAGTAATCCCTGCTATGGAAGTATCTCAGTGCTGCTCTGCAAACATGGGTACCTCTTTCCCACAGCACCTACAGCAGAGCAGCAGCAGAGATACAACAGTTGCTTCCTCTGCATTTGTGTTGAAAGTCTACAAGGACAAGATGTTTGACTTACCTGGGTGTAAATGGTCGAATCCAAGTGGATTCTGATTTTAAAGAGAGGCTTTGCTCCATCCACCCACTTTGCATCCACGCTGGACTGCTGTGAACAGACAACATTGAAGCACTTGGCCTCAGACTGTGAAGAGAAGGTGGTTCTGTGCGGGCAGACACCTGCTCAGAAGGTAAGGTTAGGGTGGAAGAACGGGGACCCCCAGTGACATGACTGCAGCCACGGCAGAGCAGAGGGGTCCACATGAGAATATGCATGCAGAGCAAATGCCTACTGTCCTGAGCTGCACCATGTACAACAGCCCAGTCCAGCCAGTCACAGAAATATGATCTGCAACCTATACAATCACAGAAAGTGGAATGAAAGTCTCCCATCTCCCACCCCTTTGAATAGTAAGCTTTGGGGGCTACACTCCTGTGAGGATCTTTCCAGCCATTCAGAGCACAAGCACAAGGCAAGAACTTACAGTGGTAAAAAAAAGGTCAGATTTTCTCTATGTTTAAGCCATTTTAAATATTCACCCTACCCTTCGTGACTCTGTGTCCCCGAGACCCAGGTACCCAGGTGGAAGGTTGGATGAAACAGGCAAATGCCGTTCCAGGGTGAAAATCCGTCCATCCTTCAGCAACGGGACCCAGGCGTACCCCACTGCAGAGGCAACCAAGGGACCAAAGTTAACAGACACACAGTGATACCTGGTTAGCTCAAGCTCCAAAAGGAGCTGTCTCTCACCCTAAGAAAATCCAACTCAGAGCAGTGCAAGTGGCTTCAAACAGGCTGGGATCAATCATGTCAGCCTTGCTAAAACATATTCTACCTGAAGACTCAGTGAACAACATTAAGACAGTGCTCAACCAGGATAAGGAGTGGGTTTGAGGAACAGAAATGATGTGTGAGCTGTGAGCACCGTGACAAGGACAAGGGTCCATCAGTTGTCTGAGGACTGGCGGGATGGAGAAGCATCCCAACCAGCGGGACTTCAGTACACTCAGTCTCTTACATGTGCCTAGTGTTGGCAGCCAACCTTGGAGGCTTTGATTTTGTGCCAAGTTTTTGTTAGTGACTTGACTGACCGTAGTCCTGTTCACACAAGCCAAATCAAGAACGTGCAGAAATAGCTGCCACATTGCAGCAAAAATATAAGATTTAGTTTAAACCCACAGAGATATGAGAAATGTGAGATACAGTTTAAACCCACAATTTGTCTTAGGTTGCTTTCTAAAAACAAAATTCAGATAAGCTACATTTGTGCGTCTAGACATACATTTCACATGTCTACATTTATTTTATCTTGGACTCTTAAACTTCAACAGAAATAACGTAAGCAGTGAACATACCTTGAGTTTCAACGGTGTCCTGTTTTTTTGATGTTGCCTTTGTATTAATTTCACAGCTGACATGATAGAAGGTGAAAAGCAAATGATGCTTTTGATGGAGGTGAATTGGAAGCTCAATTTTAATCTAAAATGATATCATGATAGATAAGACTGTATTTTTAATCATGGAGTAGTATTTTAAGTTCTATTTTATTTCACAAATGTTACATTTTTTGCAGTTACACAAGACACATTCCTACTCATCCAAGATAATTCCTGGCTAACACTTTCATCACATTTGCACATTAGTTATTAATGGGGGTGTGTGATTGGAGTGCACAAAGCGTGACAGTAAAGACAGCAGAAAACAAACCTGCATTAAAAATTGACAAAGTCTCTTGCTTTGCAGGGCTCTTATACTGAGGCGCAAAGGGGAAAAGGGCTGGTGGTTTTGTTTTTTCCATTTTCAATATTTCACCCAGCCCTGGAAAAATCCTGAAAAGCTGCTTGGCTTTGTAGCACCCAGGCAAATCAATTATTTCCCACCATTTTGCTTTACCTCATCGTAGAACTCTGGGCTCTGGTTGTGATGCAGCACAGCTGCGTATGCGTTTGCTGTCAGGAGGTTGCCTCCAGGTTTGCCATATATACACTGGAAGTACAAATGAGAAACTGGATTCAGAGATGTTGCCACCCTAAAAGTGCTTTCCTACAGTCCTGCTCAATTTGGCTGGCATATGGACAGCACAGCAGTGAGCAAATGGCAGTCACAGTTCCCTAGAAATAACAAGTACCCACCTTTAACGGCCTGGAATCAGCTTCATCTGAATCCCTGAACTCAATACAGACAGCAATATTCCTTGCCTGGAATGGGGAAGAACAGAAAGATGAGCCATTGCTCCAGGTCAGCAGCATCACCCCAAAGCCCACCAAGTCTGCCTGCAGCCTGTTCTCTGGTTTGCTCACCTTTGCAAACACTTTCTGGTTCTCATACTTCAAATGCAAGGGGTAGACATAAAGGTGGTTTTTGTAGACAGTGAAGGGATAACAGTATTTTGCAACTTCTGGGACAAGCTCCTCCACTTCAACTGCAATGTTCTCACAGCTCTTCTCAAAAGGCTTTATAGGAATATAAGAAGCTGTGACACAATCTAGAAGAGAAGAAAAGCTTGGATGAGCACACACCCCAAAAACATGGGAAGTACAGCTTATGTGACAGGAAATTTGTGGTCTGAAAGTCTGCCATTGCTCCTGAGCACTCAGTTCTCTCCATACTGGAGGGTCGTGTGTGACCAGGCAGTGGGGCTTGGCCCACTCTCACAGAAACAATTAAGGGAAAATTCTCCTCTTGATCACGTGACATCTGAGGTCCCCATCTGCATTAGCATTACTGAGAAAAGATGGGTGCACAGGCACCACGGTGCTCCGTTCTCCTTGCCAGAGAGGACTGCAGAAGTGGCACTTTGCTGCAGCTCTGGGCAAAGTTGAAGGGCCTTGTGGCCCACCCACGTCTGGGCAGTGATGGCTGCTCTGCCCAAGACCTCTACCCTGAGACTCCCAAAAATATGACCTGTTAAGTTACTGTTTTATAAGTCATGCAAATGCTACCTAACTGAAGCAGACAGGTTACTGAAATGATGACTTGAGACTGACTTCTCAAAATGCATCGGTTCTACTATGTCAGTCCTTGACTCTCTGCTTCAGAAAGATGCTTGATGGTTAGTTTGCCTGCGAATACCTGTGCATAATCCCCACCTAATTCACCAAGACTCACATCCATCATGAGGGAGAGGTCAGCTCAAGTGATGGTGCTCACAAACATTAAAAAAGGCTGCCAGAAAAGCCTTTTGGACAGGGGACTGGATCACAGAACCCATGACGGGAGCTGGCAAAGGCTCACGGGGTGACACTGAACACATCATGAGTGTGAAGAGTCAATCACACTGAGCATGTTTGTGAAGCCCTCTGGTGTTATAGAAGTCTGGCATAATAATAATGGCAAAAGCAGGCAGGTGGCTTCCTTTATATTTAGGATGTGACAATCAAGCTGCAAAGCAGATGCACCCCTCTGGTAAACCTCTGCACTTGAACCACAACACTCCAAAGAATCCATCAGAAAGAGTTACAAGTCAGCAGTTGTCCCGAATTACTCATTTCTTATTGCAACCCCAGGATATTCTTGATAATGAAACAGAAAAACTCCCCATATAAGTGCTAATTCCTGAGGCTAGCACCACCAATATTTATTTTCAGATCCAAGATCCTTACTTGTGAAGTCCAGTGGGATGTCTTTGATGACAATATTTAACTGGGCTGGAATGACCTGTAGTTTTGTCTTCTCTGGTCTGCATTAGGAAGAAAGGAACAAGACTACTAATCTTGAACATTCAGGTGATGAACACATCAGCAGGGCTTTTTGTTACCTCCTGAGTATTTTAGAAAATGTCATCTCATGCTTACATTTACTGTTTAGAAATGTATATTAAAATGCCTGCTCAGCCTCTGCACCAGTCTCTTACACTTACTTCTTATACTCTGCTAAAAGCTTCAGCATATCTTCATTTGAGAGTTTGCCACTGTCTTGCTTGTACAGAGGTGAGAATTTTCCTTCAGCATCGAGAGTGCCCTGGGAGTCTTTGAAAACTGGTCTGCAGAAAAGAACAGACACACTTCCTAAGTGTTGGTAAATATGCAGACATCTGAGGTCTTTGACAGTCTGGAATTTATCAGGCAAGAGGTTCTCTGGACAGTGACTGCTCTGATCACCTCCAGACCTCATGATCTGGATGATCCATGATCTGGATGATCCCATCCTCATGTGGTGTTTAGACCCCACACAGTCTGAAATGCACCACGTCACATAGAATTGCACAGGACACCATCCTCTTCTCTCAAGCCAGGTGAGAAATACACACCCAGACCAGCTCCAAATCTATTCCGCAGTCATAAATGTCCTTCAATCCCCTTCCACTAATACTGAGTAGTAAAGTATTTTCCTTACAGGAAAATCCAGCTCAGGAATACACATTGCAAGCTGTACACCACCAAATCCCAGCTTACCATGACAATCATTTGGTGTTCCCATATCATTACTGTCACTTGCGTCACCACCAAATGGCAATTAGCAGCAGGAGGCAGAGGCAAAGGGTTGAACTTGCCTGTATGGCCTTCTTGTGATGTGAGTTTTAAGGGAATTACCACTAATGTACTTTATCAGTCACATAAACTGGTAACAGTGAGGGAATAGGATCACTATTCTCTGGTCATTCCCAAGAACATTAATTAAAGCAGAGTCAAAGCTGGTTGCCACCATCAGGCCAGGAGGTCTCCACTTTTATCCTTTCCCTGGGAATGCATGGTGCCAGGAAGGAATTTCTACACCAATTCCCGCAATAGCATGGGACTGGGTAATCCATCTCCAGGAATGTTCTGCCTTGAAATCAGTAACTGCAGGTCAGCGGGAAGGTTACTGCCTTCCCAGAACTGTTTACTATTTAATATTTTGTTTCTAATTCTAGATAGAGTATTTCAGGCCAATCCACGTTCTGCCTAGGGAGTCAGAGCCAGATTCTGCCCCCTGTTGCTTCCATGCAACGTCACTGACTTCAGCAAGTTGGCCCTTTGCCCACTCAGCCTAATGGTGTCCCGAATAACTTACAGCAGAAGCTCCCATACCAGCCAAAGCACAGTCCAAGGCGACTAACCTGGCAGCCCAGCCGAAGGGCATCCTGTACTGCCCAAGACGGCTGCACACCTGCTTGGCCACTTTATGGACCTTCTGGGCTGTCTGCAAAACACAAGAGAGAAGGTGAGCATGTGCCACTGCTTCCACACCACTGGAAAAAGAATAAAGGGTGAAAGAAGTGAGAAGACATTCTGTATTCCACAATGCCCAGCCTTGCAGGCACACGGCGTAACACTGCATGAGCAGTCAATAGGAGATCTCTTGTCACTTCACACCATGCACATTCATTACTTTTGCAAAGCAGTAACAAACATGTCATGAGCACAGTCATGCTGTGTAGCTTACAAAGTGCACAGAGGGAATGCCATCACATACCAGGTATTCCACACGTCAATTTTCCAGGGACTAAGTTTGGTTGGCTGCAGCAAGGCAGCATCAGTCTCTGTGCATGCCACGTGGAGCTGACGCACAGCAGGACCAGAGCCCCTCATTAACAAAGATGTGCATAAGTTCCCCCATACAATGCAGCAGGACAAAGGCAGGGCAAGCAAAGTAAAGGGTGAAGCCTGTGTTCTGCTGCTACTAAAACATTGCTGTTCCCAGTGGGAGTGAAGCATGACCAGTCGGAGATGCTCTGTGTTGCACTGTGCAGTGTGGCCCCTTTCTCAGGGGATGAATTGTCCTACTTCGCCACTGCCATACCAGGCTCTGCTTTGTTTCAGTGTAATGGGGAAAGTCCTTCTGCTCCAACTGCCTGGATCTTTCTAAAACTTGTCTGCCTCCTCCCAGAGGAAGGAGCTGATTCTCCCAGGAAAGCCCAGATGAAGCCAGCCTGGGAACAGCAGAGGTAGCAGAATGGATGAAGATCAGAATTTGCAAGAAAGAAGCTAAAGAGCTGCAGAAACAATCCATGTTTCAGACCATGCTACTCGTCACAGCAACAGACAACACCACTAAGCAGATACTCCCATGGGCCCATCCAATACCTTCCCCGGGTCTGAGTTTTTCATGTACGGCTCTGCACAGTGCGTAATGCTGCCCTGCAGCACCTTCTCCACGCGGGCCACCAGGAAGATCTCCACATGTGGGTCAGTCACAGAGAAAACACCCTACAACAAATAAATAGCAGGCTGTCAGACAGTGGGACACCCTACTCACACCACTGGGTTTGGCCCCAGTTGTCTCACATCCCTTGCCACATTCCACACAGACCCTGCTATGGCTGCTGCCATAGATGGGTCACAGGGGCTCACAAGGCTTGAGAACAGTCAGCTTTTGAAAAACTCTAGCTGGTACTTTGCCTATAGCTACCAGCAAGGCCAAAGTGGTGATCAGCTTACGACACTGAACAAAACATGACAAAATCCCACAGCTCCAGAGAAAAGCTGACTTCTGCTTTTCCATTTGATTGACCTGTTTTCATTTCAGCAGATGAAGTGAGAGAAATATGGTCAATTGAGATGGCTGATGGCTGTCTCGGGGAAGCAATCTTTCCAAGTAGTTTTTAAACCATGGCTCTCACAACAGAGCATGGCCATTCACAGTGACAGCTCACGAGCACTGGCCCACACAATGGATAAGAACACACCACAATGCTACTGAACAGCCACAACCTCAACAGAGACACAGAATGAGAGGCCAAAGTCAGTTCTTCACCCGTTTTATGTAGCGCAGGCAAGACTCGGGTATTCCATGCACAAGGTTCTCGCCTGGTGAACGTCCCTTGGTGTCCTCTGCCCCAGATGTGGAGGCATCCAGCAGCATATCACGAACAGATGGAGGGTTCAAGTCCACGTGGAAGTCAGCTGAAATCTTGCAATTATTCTTCAGGTCAAATAATGCCAAGCTTAGGAAAAAGGGCTCAACCTGGAAATTGAATATATGTGTCAAAAAAACACAAAAACAACATGCTACTGGCTCAAGAATAGTAACATTCCTTGCCTTTCCCACTAGGTTTGCCTTCTGTATCTGTTTGTTCCTTTAGTTTAGTGTACCAGAATTTTCCAGGATTCATATAATCCATGCTTATTTGCTCTATAAATACATAAAGCCACTTCTTCCCTTCATCATCTTGTATTTTGATCTGGTCAATTTAAACAAAGCTACTTTAAAAACTAGCAATGTAGAGGGTTTTATATAAATGATAAACTATGAAGTTATGAAGAAAAGATTACCCCAATCCATCAATTAGCGTTGTGAATTATTCATCCCTTGTAATGAGAAAGAAAGCAACTTAAGAGTGTTTATGTTCACATGCTAGAGAACACTTCACTTGTCATTGTCCCAAGTCCATCAGCTCTGGACAGTCCAACTGCAAGGCATTAACAAAACGTTCCTTGGCTGCTATACACCGGGGCACAGAAGCAAAGTTAGTATAAAGCACCTCCCAGCTAGGAAAGCTTGAACACAAGGCTAACACTGCTGGAGAACCACATGTACAAAATCTGCATCTCAGGAGGTGCTCTACAGATGAGGGCTGTCTCACACCAAGCTCAGCTTGCTTTGTAGCTATTGACCTTGACAGCACAACGTAAGTGGCAGCAATTCCACATATTTTTAGTTCAAAGATCCCCAGCAGGCATGCGTCCATGTAAGGATAAAAGTGAAGGCCTGTGATAAGGCTGTAGTGTGTCTGAGACATTACAACATAACTTGGAAGCATTACATCAATATTAAAAATGTGCTGATTAGGTCCAATGCTGGGCTTGATTAAGTACAAATAACAATCTCTGCTATCAGTGGTGTGCTCATCTGCTGGGAGTGACTGAGAAGAACAAGCCTGGTATATTAACTGATCCTACATGGACTGGGAGCTGCCAGTGTGAAACTATCACAAAGAGGTTTTGCAGTCCTAATAGGCACCAGACAAGGTACCATCAGCAGAGACTGGTCAGCTGGTGCTGCTGTCTCCCTTGCATGCAATGCTATCTGCTGCTCTGGGAAACATTGCATAAAGGGCTGACTCCAGCCACAGCAAGTATAGGACATGATAATAGGGAGCTTGTCTTGGGAGAAAAGACTGGTCTGTTCAGCCTGGCAGAACAAAGGCTGAGGAGAGATATAATTGCTGTCTACAGACCCGAGAGGCTCAGAAAATACAAGGAAGAGCTTTTTAGGTTAAGGTACAACTTTGGCACAATAACAAATGCATACAATAAAGTGGCTGTGAACACTGTTGGTCTGGGACTCAGGAGAAGGTTTCAGAATAGGGAAATCCCTTGCCATTAGAGGAAACGAAATAAAACACAGCAGTGAGTGGTTTGGAGATGGAGCTTAATCATTTACCAACAGGACTTTCAAAGGGACTCAGAATACTGCAGACACGCTCCTTGTTCTCTATGCTTGTGAACCTCTGGCTTCCCAGCAGTCCCAGTTCCTGGCAGGCTGAGGCACGGAAGGACAAACTTCTTCCCCAAACACATTCTGGAACTCCAGAATACCAAGGCAGACAAATCCTGCAATGACCCTGAGCCAGCAGACACCACTGGCCCAGGTTCCATCACAGCTCATGACAGAATGGGATGTCTCTATCCACCCAGATTAACATACAATAGTTTTGTTGTTGTTGTTTTGTGTTTTTTTTTTTTTTTTTTTTTTTTTTTTTTTTTTTGCCAATTAATAGGAAGATGCCAAAGCAGGAAATGCCAGAGCTCTCCTTACGTTGGTAGGTCCTCCTTCTGATCGTTCATTGAGCTGAGCAAGAAGGTTGAGGGACAAATCCTGGCAGTACACCACAAAACGCCTGCTGCACTTTTCTTCAAATGGCTTCACGTCTGGCTCAATCCCTGAGAAGTCTAGCCTCTATACAGCAAAGAAAGAAATGTAGTCTCATTAAAAAAGAAAATATACTCCTGAATAATGTTAAGGGATCACATTACAGCCAATACTATCTTAACCATTTTCATTTAGGTGGTGTAAAAAGTACAAGACATTCACAAATGAGTGTCATTTGGTGATGTTACACGAATGTATTCAAGACATGAATTCATGGGGATGTATCAATTTTTAGCAATCTGGTTTGTATAGCACAGAAAACTAAACCTCAGAATGATTTCAGTTCCTTCCTGCTTTGCTGTAACCCTGGGGATCTTCCCAAACACCATTTAGAGCTTGGGGAAGAAAGCGGAACATAAGCCGTCGTTACACTCAGAAAAGTATCTTCCACTTTGAAGATTTGACTAGTTTAAGAGATGGTCCCTGTGCCTGAAATAGAGAGAAGGCACATTCTGTTGGGATCGTGAACAACATCTTGAACTGGAAGGCATTTCTAGATGCACAGCAATAACTGGCATGGTTAGCAACAACAAAGACTCTGCAGAGCTGGCTGGGAAATCCAAACTGCCTTGATTATAATCACCTCCTTCCTAACCCAGAACACCCATGGCTGGTCTGTGCCACAACGTCTGCCCTTCTCAGAAAGCAGATACATAAATGACCAAAATACCGTTAACCAGAAAAAGACCCTTAGCCTTCACCACACCCATTGTCCTGGGCACCAGGAACACACAGCTACCAGACACCCCTAAATACCAGCACATCTCTTAGTGACAATCTGACACAGTCTTATTAGTTTTTCCTCCTCACATCCTGCAGAAATCTGCATGCCAAACTTGGGATACTGAAATCTCACAAACAAGTAATTTCAGTAAAATAGGCTGCAATTGTTAATCTGATTCTAGGAAACTCTTACCATTGTTTTCCCCATTTCCCTTGCATGAGAAAAGTGCATTGCAGGTCTATGTTCCTGCTCCCAGTTTGCTTAGCACAAGGCATACAAGCATGCAAGTATACATCATACTGCCTGGGGCAGTGATTTTGAATACCCAATGTTACAGCAGATCTGACTGGCCCACGCCATAATGAAGAGCTCTGTCTATGTAGGGAGGGCAGTAAATATAGCCAAAATGTTTAGTTAGGAAAAAAGCATCTCAGATGCTCTGCACGCTACACTGAATGATATTTCCATTTTTATTATCTGAATAAAAGATAGGAAATTTCTCAAAGCTTTTCTTCAAAACAAACAGACAAACAAACAAAACCACCACCACAACAAAAAACTTACAAACCTTTTAAAGACTAATTACATGTCCTTGGTAAACCAGGATGTTTTTTTTTCACAGGTGTGAACAAGCCAAAGCATGCCAGAAGGAGAACCAGAAACTACGAAACAACTTGGAACACTTCTCTAAAGCCATGTTAACAATTGCAGCTCATTCCACTGAAATCCCACACCTGGGCCTTGGCAGAAAGCTCAGCTAAGAGGTCAAAGCCGAGAAGAAAACAAGCCAAATAGTCAATGAACCCCTGTTCCAGTGCATGAGAACAGCATATGGTGTTTTTTGTTTGTACCTCCCCCACATCTAAAAACTCTCTGAAGACTGAGGCTCTCCCTGTAAGCTCCTAGGATTGTCTCTAAGATCACTGCTCCCTCCTCCAGATGTGCATTGATTTCTCCACTTCTAAAGCTTCTGACCCAACATGGGAACCTCCCAGAGGCCCATATGATGGGTTCAGGATCCAGAAACATCAAGATGCATCACATAAGCCAGCAAAGCTGGAGGGAGGCCCTTTGTGGGGCTGCCATGAGCTCTCCTTTTATTTGAGCTATCATCTAAGTTGTTTGGCTCATACTGAAAAGAACATGTGCTGCACTCCTATTCTCCAACCCACCAAAAAACATACTGCCTCTACAGGCAAATGCTGTGGCCATGCAAGGGAACAGGGTAGGCATGATGCCAAAGGAGCAAAACCTCACATTTGCCAACAAGGGAATGTTTACCTGGACTTCTGGGTCAAAAGAAAAGAGGTTTTGTCTTCCATCATTTCTGCTCAGTTTGTTCAGCTGATCTGTTTCTCTTCCATACTAGGCAAAAGAAAAGCATTGATGTTACTGCCTGGCCACACAGAGGCAAACATTCGTTATTTGGAAGGAATGGGAGCAAAACAAAATGAATATGTTTCAGGTTCCCTTTGTGATATATGAGATAATGCAAAGCTTCCTAGCTATATCTACCAACACCACACAGTCAGAGTAAAATGATGTGGCTCTGCTAAATGAGAGAGCAGAGAGGAGGAGGCAACTGAGCTCTGAATCATGCAGGAGACAGCTGCCACTTAACTCCCTCTGCACTGATAGCAAGGACAGTCATCCCTGTGGAGCAGGAATGAGTAATACCAGCCATGACAACCCTTCATTCGGTAAGCATAGATCTCCCTCATGGGTCCCACACTAAGAGTGAGCACCATGCAGCCTCAAACCATGGAGCTCCCCTAGCTCCGTCCTGGAGACAGGAAGGTGAGATGCCCAAGACCCCAGCAGCACTTGGTGCTTGCCCAGCTCCCTCAGAGCTGAAGTCAAAGCACAGGGAAACTCCTGTTACAGATGTGGTGGAGAGAACTAGCTGTAGGGCAGGGAGAGCGATCTCTACAAACACAATACCTTCATCAGCTCTGGATGCATGCTTCTCTCTAGGCTCTCCAGGATGTTTTCTGATTTTCCTTGCATGCTTGATTCATCATCTGCAAGGACAAAAAACACAGATGTCCAAAACAACTGCCTAAGCACCATTTTACTTCCCTCTGCCAGAAAGCATACTGCAGTATTTGCTACAATAGAACAGAAACAGTTTATGGAGGTTTTTCCACTTCTAGGATGAAAGATTTTTCCATAAATTACTAGTACCAGAGTGTACTATTAACAGCCTGCTATGTCTTCCAAAGCAGAACTTCAGCACAGATCCAATTTTCCAGGAGTCTTGAAACACTGCCATGGATTTCCCATCCAGAGGAAGAGTCATGTTTCTCTCCACTTTTATTCCTCTGACTATTGTCTACATTGTACTAAGCCATTCAGCATGATATCCTGTGTCAGCCACAATTCTTGCGACTAATCCAGAAAGAAAAGTATATGCTTTTATAAGCACGCTGCTCACATCCTGCTGGAGAATGGTGAAGGTAGGTGTTTATTTATAAACTGACCTTGTGCAGATTCCACAGTATCTTTCTTCTCTTGCACCAAACTCTCAGTATTGCTCTGAATGATCTTTCTCAGAGTTACCAGCCACTCTTCCATCTCCTGCTCAGTTTCAGCTGCGAGATAGTGGCTGTATTTATCTATTGTCTTGAGTTCAAATGCATAGCGGCGCATTTTAGGACACTGGACAAACAAAAAGGGCAAGCTTTGTGTTACACTTTCCTCAATAACTTCGCATAGTACCTTCTGCAAGGCGCCTCTCTGCAGAAAGCATCCTGAACTGAAATACCATGACAGGGAAAAAACCACCTAACTTAGAATGTAAGAATGTCCTTGCCACAGCACCTCTCCTGCAGTTAATCACAAAGGGCTTTACAGTAGTGATCAAGCAGTATGCAGTTCCACAGTAGCCAGTTACTCTGAGAGTGGAAGAAAATCAGACTGAACCACAGACATAGCACTAAGGAACAGAAGCAAGCTCCTTCCTATGTCATTAGACCTTTAATATTTAGCCAGAGAAACCAGGAATTGGTTTTGTCCACAGTAATTTTGCGCTCCAGCACATTTAGAGGCATCTATCTTAAAGGCAAGTGGTTCAATACAATTTTTGGAGCTCTGCTGGCCTTTAAACAGCACTTTCTAATGAGAAGCCCAGGCAAATCTGATGCAACTTGGGAAGTACATCCTGTACATCACCGAGGCATCTCTACTACTGCTTTTATTCTATTCAGAAAGATAAATGGAAATGCAGAGCTCTGACTCATCTACACTGAAGAAAACAAAGTAATTTATGTTGCCCTGTATTGGCTCCATCGCACTTGGTGCTTGAAGCTTCAGCAGAGACAGCAATGGCACAAGACACAACAGCAATTCCCCTGTGCACTTCACTCTCACCACAAAGAAACCCCAAGTTTAAGCCCAGTGCAAATACCTCCTCCAAGAACCTTACAGGCCATTTGCAGGAGGTAAGCCCCAAAGCGCTGTATGTTTGCATAGACATATCAAGACTTAACTTAAGAACCTAACAAGACCTAATAAGAAGCTGGTGCTAACAGCAAACAAAGAAGGTGCCCAAGACTTAGCTGCACCAGCTACTTATTGGCCCCAGTCCTCAGGGTGTGAGATATTTCATTTACCAGGAAGGCACATGGTAAAGGGGATGGACAAAGCAGGGAGACTAACTGGGCAAAAAAGCTATGGGTTAGTTTCTAAATTCATGCTTTCAGCTCTCAGTGTCACAGACTGAGAGCATTTCTGTCTGATCTAGCAATGCATAAGCCTACGTACAGTCATGGTGAAAGTCCACCTACCTGAACAACATCATTGCAAGCATCCAAGAAGATACAGCCTTTGGATTCTTTTGAAATTTTCTCATCTTTGTAGGAATTAAGAATGTAGGAGCCATCTGTAAGTTGTGACAAGTAAAAATACCTCCTCTTGAATACCTGCAAAAGTGCAAAGTCTTGCTCATTCAAGTATTCACTCTTCTGTATATTACAAGCAAAAGTCTCAGTTTCAGTATCTGCCCTCCTGCTACGGAGAAAATACTATAAATAGAAGCACTGATGACCCTAGAGTGTTGCAAACGCACCCCTTTGAGTACAACTTGTTTTTGTGTGGGGAGATTTTCTTGTCTTCTTTAATTTTAACGTTCTTGTTGTTATTATACGTTCACCTATCTAAAGCAAAGCCCCAGGGCTTCAAGCTCATCTCTCAGCTGGCTCCAGACTCATTTGTCTTCATAAAATAATGCTGCATGGTAAATTCAGATCAATATATTGCTTGAAGATTCATCCCACCCTAAAGCAGGTATTTCCAGAGCCTTTTTGATAAAGACCTCAGTTAGAATTACAAAGCAATTCTCCGGAAGACTTTGGAGCAGATGTGGAAATTCCTAGCACTCAAACGCAAGCCAAAGAACACTGTAATCCATGCAACTGCTCAAGGTATTTTGTTGTTGTTGTCATTTTTTCCTAACACACCTAGTTTCACGAACTAGCTTTGGCTTAGTATGTTCAATTCTCTCCTTAAAAAGCAGTAAATCTGGGAGAAGTATTCATATGCTTGAGCTATTGATCATTATGAAGAGACCCCAGATAGATTTAAAAAGAAAAAGCTCTCCAGCTTTTTCTCAGAACACCTTCCTTCACATTTGTCAGCTCACAGGCAGAGTACTATCATTCAGGAGAACATTCTGGCAGCAATTAAGATAGCACCATATGCTGCCAGGTGTGTGAGGAGCAGGGTGCATTTCACAGTTGCTGGATATCAGGAGAACCACAAAGCAAGCCAGGGCAAGCAGCATTGCGAGGCTCAGAGTATTTCCACTGTTCTGAGTATCTGGAAGAGCTATGAATGAACACAATATTTTTCATCCCAGACAGGAGACTGCCAGTAATTTCCTGCACCCACCACTACTGACACAATCATATGTTCAATAAAACCATTTGCTCACTTGCATGGAACTGGTAGGGAGCATTGTGACTAACTGCTCTGAACGGTAACCTCTGGCATCATTTAGACGAGCAGTTTGCTGCGGAGATGCATCAAAGGTTGTGGAGCTTCAGATTTACTGAAAAAAAATGCAACTAAACCTTAGTTTAGCAAAGCGTAAGAACACATAGAAATCTAAGTCTGCTAAGTGTTATACCAACTTAAACACTGATTCAGCACTTCATTGAATCAGTCTTGGAAACTTGGATAGTTAATGCTACAGAAACCCATTATACATGTATATCTCTCTACACATTACAGGGTTGATATCCCTCATGGATATGGGGTTTCGTGCAAAACCATTTGTATCCTCTGAATTCTGTTCGAGGGAAAGATGCAGAAGCAAGAAGCAAACACTATTCCTGTAACCTTCGCCCCACTTCTAAGCACTGCTGTCAGAAATAATTGTCAGAAGTCTACAAACATTTAAAATAAATAGTATAAACCTAAAACCAGAGGAAACATCCCTTTTGATCAGGTTACAGATGTTGCGGACGAGCATGGAAATTGCAGAAGGACAGCTAGAGAACTGGAGATATCTGTTATTGCAGAGACGAAAGAAGAGAAAATCCTGACGCTCTTGTTGCAGAGCAGCCCACTGAAGCAGTGGGAAGTTCTTTGCAAAGGAAAGGTTACTCTCAAATAATTTTTGGCAGCTGTAGCCTCATTACAGCTTGCTCACGGGCTGGCTCTCCACAAAATATACTCTGTATGAGCTTAGCAACAGCATGAGGTACCAGAGACTCAGTATGTCACAGCAGCGGAAGAACCAGCACACAGAAGATGGATGTGTCTGCTTCCACAGTAGTGCAGCAGCTTCTTGAAGTGGCGATAAGGGTGAAGACTTTCAAAGTCCTCAGATTAGAAGGTGATTTGTAAGACACAGCAGTGACCAGCTCAGAAAATGGCCACTCCTTACAGGTACTTTAAGTTTAATGAGAGATTTTTATTAACTGAACTGAAAGCAGTGCAGTTCAGGCATCTCTGAAAGGTGGGTCTAAGATGCTGGGCACTGAGGCCAACAATACCACAGGAGGCTCAGTCAAGAATGGACATAACTAACTGCTTTGAACATATATGGTAGTACCTCCTTCTCCAGAAGTTACAGGAGCCGAAATGACTTCAAACTTGCTGCTCAGAAAAACAGATAAACAGAAATCCCTGCTCTATTTCCTTCAAGTACATGAGGAGTCATTTTAAAACTCAAATTAAAATTAGCCATATGAACTGCCCAGTTCCACTTATGAATGTAAAACGTGTTGAACTGAACCTTAGAGCAACTGACCTTACAAAGTAAAGAACCCCACTGCAGCCATTCCTCAGCTGCACAGTTGAACATAATTACCTAATATTCTTTCTCTCTATGCTTTAAGAAGGCAACTGTAGGGTAGAGCAACAGAAAGGCCCATTGCCACAGCAAAAACCTTCAGTGGAACTATAAAAAACTTCCCCTGCAAAATCTAAGCAATGTCATGCCAGATTATGTACAAGGGAGAACAGGAGACGATGCAGCTGTTGCTTTTAGGTCAGTAATGCTCCATCTCCTCAGTGACATCATCCTTCCTCTTAGAGCAAAGCCTTGTCATTTCAATTTAAAATTGTTCTCTGTACGTATTTTCTACTGCCAAGGAAACTATCTATTCATAAAGTCTTCATTAAAGGGCAGCTGTTTCAGTTATTTAAATTGCCTTCCTCTTCCTAGCCTCAGCTGCTCATCATGAAAACAGCTTTGCCTTTTTCTTCAGCTTGCCTGTCAAGATTTGAAGTGCATTGGTCTTATATTCTTGGGAGGGAAGGGTCAAAAGCTGTTTCCAGATTGGTTTTCCAATCTACCTTGGGATGGTCTACAAAACGGATGGACATCCAACTGAACTTGAACCTACTGCTACACTCCTGCTACCTTTAGAGATGTGAGCTGAACTTAACAGGGATTATGTCTCGTTTCCAATTAACACAATGCTGGATCAGTCTCACCTTCATAGTAACAGTGATTGTGCTGTTTACATTTGCTTTGTGCAACCAGCCTTGCTTTATCACACCACCCTTCTGGGAACACAATGATGAGGAATCCTGAAAGAGAGCAAAGGATCATAAAAAGAGGAGGTCACGTGAACTGCCTTCCATGCAAAATTTCCCTTGGACATGAGAGTATGTCTGCGCTGGAAAGCAATATTGAGAACTACAGCAACAAAGCTATCATGTAGAATGTACACATACACATCTACATATACAGTGTGACCACAATAAAATATCAGGGTCATCTCTTTCCAACAAAGAAGTGAAACAGGCTAGTTCTGGCCATCTTTAACAAGGAAAAATTACATCTGTGCTGACAGAACTGCACATGGATTTTGCAATGAAGAAATGCATGGTTCTTAGGTAGTATTTCAAAAACCCAGGGAAGCAAGAAGTTTTCAAAATGGTCTGTTTGGACAGTTGCAAAATGCAGAACATTAGATTTATTTCATCATTTCCTTTTGTACAAATCAACTTGCATTTTAAATTTAGGTAAAAGAACAGCAAACCCAAATAACTGAAAAGTAACTAGAGTATTTCACATTTATCAAAATGATAAGTTTCAAGTGACTCAACTGCATTATTCTTGGCATACTGGCTGGGATTTCTATCTTTTGTCCTGTCCTCTGGTCCCAGAATGGGTGAACAGCTCTCCATCCATATCCAACAGTGACCTCCACTGAAGATGGAGGGAAACAAGATCCCAGACTGATGAAAAACTTGCCCTGGTCTTTTCAATGACTCAGCAGCAGAGATGGACCTGGACTGACTGTTGACGAGCTATCAAGGCACTAGTTTATGTCATCTCCAGCACCTCAAATGTCAGGTTTTCACTCTTTTCTTGTCAAACTTCCAGTGAGAAAAGTAAAATTTCTAATGCTTTATTTCTCTGGGTAGAACAACCAATAATTTATCCTTTATAATGGTTTGCCCTTTTTCATCAAGAGATTTCTTTTACTCAAATTTCCATTGCATAGTTCTAATGCAAATGTTCTGTCAGGAAATTGAAACAGAATCCTTTAGATATGACCAAGCCAAAAGACATAAATGTCAAAATATCTGCCAAAGTATCTGGAATACTCTTCCATTGCCAACAACAGTAACTTCATTTGTTTGCATATTTGGGACACTGATCAGAAGAAAAAAAGGTCTCCACCAAATTCTGATAGCATATTTTTATCTCTTTACTTTTTCAGAGGTATGCTGATAAGCTCTGTCTCAGTTTTGTCTCCAGCCAAAATTAGATATTATTAAAGAAGTAACAGCTCAAGTTAACAGTGTAATGAAAACCAACAATGCAGCCAAAAAAAATAAGGCCAAACTTGACAATACATTTCCATTTATAAAAAAGTCATCCAAGTCCAGACATGAGGTGTGGAACATGCATAGCAATTGTTAGAAATGTGTATGAAACAGCCCTTCAAATCTACAGCTTTGCAAGACAGAAACTTTCCTGTTCCTCAGCAGCAGCACCTTGGTGCCATAAGGATTTTAAACAGCTGGACTAAATTCTTCAGACTGTAAACTAAAATTTCTTTGCGTCAAGTGTTGGAACTAAACTTCACATGGTAATTGATAAAGAAATATGTTAACATGCCAATGCCCTACCCCAAAAATGCAATATGCATGGGGAAAACATGGCATACGTATTTCCTGAAATGACTGCCAGGTTTGAGATATCGCAATTGTCAGAGCCCCCAGCTCCTCCATGTGGAAAAACTCTCAAGCTGCAAAATCTCCCCTGCAGACAGGTAAACACAAAGGCGCTAGCTTCCAGAAGAGGTGAATGCCTCTGAATATCTGCAGAGTGTATACAGAATTAGGATTGATGTGCTGTGAACATGCTGGGGAGAAGTAACTGGTTAAGAATGGCAGATTACAAGGCAGAGCGCCAACCTGTTAAAGCAGAGGACCCTGATATTGCTGTATCACCATGTAGCTGGAAACTAAACTGCCCACTTTAAATTATGGTCACAAAGAATTTTACTTAGTAAATTTCTTGGCTTCCTTTTTTTATTTCCCCTATTTCATTGCTGGACTCTATCAAGTGAAAAAGCCATGAGAAACATTAAGGCTAATCTTCCACCTAATTTAGGAGACTCTTGGCTCCAAGAGATTATCTTGTCACACTTTCAAATAAATCACTGTCTCAGTTTTGGCCCCATATCTGCAGTATGAAGCATTTCACCATAAAGCCGTTCCTGGGAGCTGAATTCTGACTTTGTCTTGTGAAATATTCGTTATAACAGATCTTAGAGTGGAATATGTAAAAAACTTTCTCCTTACCTCGTCTTTTTCAAAGTCTTCATCGATTTCAAACACATGACTTGGAATCTTGTCTGGCCTAAAGGATTTGCTGAAATCACAACATTTTCATTTTTAATGACTGGGAAACAAGGATGCACAAAGCCAGCTATCTGATGCTGGCCCCACAACTGACTGTCAAACTGCAGATTACAGAGCATAGCAGAACTGTCCAACCGTAGAAGAGTTCAAAAGACCTACAGCCCTTTACAGCTGGAGATATCTAACTTCTGAATGCACTTCACTGAAGCTAAGCACAAGGAGCACGTAATTAACATTCTCTGTATTAGCCGTCTGCCTTTGCAGAGTTTTTGCTGACTTGCATTTGTGCAACACAGGGATGAAGCAGATCTATCTATCTTCCATCCTGCTAAAGGAGAAGCCAGATCAGACTGCAAGATTATTCACAAATTTTAATACAATTTGTTCAACAGTGTTGCTCTGTTGTTGCTTCACTTCCCTGCAAGATCTTCAGAACAGACCTACTTTGGCCAGACTGTTTCTCCTAAGCCTGATCAAACCACAGCCCCATGACCATGCATTAGTATTCCAAGGGAGCATGACACTTACCATGGCAACATCCGAAAGTCGCCTGAGTATTCCTCATATTTGTAGTTTACCACATGCCAGTCTGAGCTGTAGGTTTTAATGCACTGAAAAGAAAACAATACAGGTATTTGAAAGCTAGAGAAAGCATAACAAAACCATGCACAAGTTCAAAAGGTTACAGACTGCTGGGTGATATAAGTATAAGTGGAAAGTGTGAACTTATTTTTGTGCTACCATACAAGATGTCATAAGGAACCTTTTCAGCACAGAGACAAAAATCACACAGCATCTGGACTGCCACACAGCTGCTGATTTTGTATCCACATAGCTCTAACACTTTAAAAAAGGAATAGTGATTTGCAAGGGGACTGCTTTCCTGAAAGCACTGATTTCCTGCCCTCACAACTATAGTGCCTTTCATTCGACACTGACCGTCGCCTGGCATTTACTTCCACTGCACTTGGAAGGAATGGTCTTAGAGGGCAGCATTTTACAAAAACAAATCTGCAGCACTCAGGATGAAGCTAGAAAGGCTGTGCAGCCCAGCCCCTGCCCTGCTGCACACCCCGCACCTTGCAGCTCAAGCCCCACACATTGTCTGCATACAAAACCTGATGAAAACAAGTGCCATACGAGAGGCATGTAGGAACTAGCTAGTGCAGTACCCTGCCAGTGATCGATGCTTCCGAGGATAAACTAAGTGATCTGCAACCTCATAGACAAGCAGCTACAGCAGAGCATCTTGCTTAAGGGAGAAGGTGCGCTGAGCACAGGCATCGCATGGACTTTTACCCCTACCTCTTTGACAAAGAGACTCTGAGCTTTCTTCAGAGCATCTTCTGGCACTGTAGACTGGACAGTCCTTCTCTGACGACTGATAACTGAAATCTGCAGGGAAAAGGAGAAAATGGTTTCAGTGTAAACTGGGTCTTCAGGAACTGATACTTGCTTTAAATAAATATGGCGGGCCCAAATCACCCACGGGTTGTTTCACTTTTATGTGTTAGTAATGCAGCCAAAATCAACATGTAGACAAGCGTGGAAATTTTCCAAAGTAAACAGGACTGGAGATGACCGAGCCTCAAACATAAGAAAGAGCCAGTGCAAACTCACAGACACATCTTCAATCGGAAATATCAGCAGGTCCCGGAGGGGATCACTGTAGATCTGAACTTTGCGTTGAAGGATCACGTTCTCATAGTCCAAGGGTTCAACAACTTTGGTTTTTTCCTGTAGGATGAATAAAAGGTAGAATATTTACAGGTGTATAATATATCAAATAACCAGTAAGTAACATCTTGTGCCTAATTTGGTCTGACAACTTCAAACCATGTTACCAATGGACTGCTTATGAATTCAACAATCAGATACTTGCATGATACAAGGAACTACTGATGTACATGCATTGCAGTGAGGGAAACAAGGGGTTACGTTATTTGTGCTTGGTAATAAGCTACAGGAAGAAAGCAAGTACTGTGCTGTTCTTCTCCAGGCACAGTCTCTAATTTCTTAATGGAGAAAGCAATTCTCCTGGAAAGGCCACAGCTTTAACAGCTACAAGCTTCAGCTTTCACCAGTATGAGCAGCTCATCTGCACAGCTCAGAAGGAATACGGACTCTATACCAGGTCGAAGCCAGTTTTGCTAGACAAGATGAGGAGAGTTGTGCTATCTCTGGAAATGTGCTGCTGGTGGGATGGTAGTAAGCTGGCTGCAATAACCTCCGGTGTGGGAATCTCTCCCTGTGGAATGAAGATTCCTCTGGAAAGCCCTCTCCATGAATCACACCTCAGCCACAGCCCACATCTGGAAAACCCCAGGGCCTGGTTTTGTTCTCATTTACGTTTCTGGAAAGCAAGAGGAACTTCTCCATAATCTCTGGAGTCACCAGTAAGAACTATTAGGAGAATGCCAGTATGCTTACCACTGCATTACTTCCGTTCATGCTACAAGCCCAGAAAACATAGCTTTAAAATGTTAGAAAAACAAAGACAAGTTCCAAAGTAGGAAAACATCATCTTAGCTGCCCACTCCTAGACTTTGGCTTTCATAAGCAAGAGTCAGGCACTTAGCACTGCAGTTGTAAAAATGACACCAAATCAAACCCATGACCCTGTATGCACAAGAATGCTCATAACAAAAGGGGAAGTAAATTCCAATACATGAACTTTCCCTTGCTTTGAATTCCTACCAAAAGACTGTCGATGCCTGGCCATGCTATGGATGGTATTAACAAAACCCCCCCAGCTTGTGTGGAGCCAGGCTGGCACATGCCCCGGGGAGCTAACACCCTTGTAAGATGGTGTGCTTGGGCTCTTCACCCTTGGAAAAGGAATGTCCGATGCTTCTCCAACAGCAGCAGCAAGATTTACCACACAGTTGTTTTTTTTTTTTGTTTTTTTTTTTAACCCAGATGAACTACTTGCATAGCTCCCTCAATTAAAAATTAGACTGGTGGAAGTCTCTTGCTGAAGACAATGAAAGCTGCAGCCTGAGAAAATGACTCAAAAATAAGGATTGAAAGCTCAGCACCATATAAAACCAACAGGTAAATAAATAGCCATGCCACTGAGCATCCAAACAACTCAACATTGCCTGTGACACATGAGAGAAGAAATCAACATTGCTCTTCCAAAAGCAATCATAGCCAGAGTTTCTGTCCTATGCCCTTGGCACCTGAGTCTCCAGCATGGGTTAATATGATCAAGCCCTTTGCAGCAAATGTGAGCCACTTGTTCTAATGACAGCTGAGCATCTCTTATGTTGAAGTGGAGCTGGTGCTGGGACTTTGGGGAGAAAGTTGTCACATCAGCAGGTAACAGTACCAGGTGAGAGCCATTCAGGGGTGGTCATGTTTTAATCTTGTTTTTATCTTTTTCTGAAACACTGTAGAAAATCTTGTTATGTTGATATCTTCTCATACAGAAGCATCTTAAAAAATAAAGGAATTGTAGATTTTTTCCCCTTTTTCTGCTATACTCTGGCATATGGTAAAAAGAGAATAAAAATCCAGGCTCTGTGGCAGACCTGGATGGTCTGATGGACTGGAACAGCGAAGGCAGACGTCTCTCTGAGGCTGCCTCTGGCTTTTCCCACTCAAAGGGCAGCCCTGCTGAGCAGAGGCTGTTCTTCTATCCCAGGTGCATGCCCAGGAAACTTGTAGTATGTTCAGAAAGCAAAACTGAGATGAAATATTTTCCCCACAGCACTTCAGAAATGCAAAGTGGGTACCTCGCATGACACGTTTCCCAGGACTGCATCCCAGCATCAGGACAGTATCCTAGCAGCTCACTGAAGGAGGAGAGAGCAGAGCCTATGTGTAATCAAGGCCTGTGTTACTAGCATAAGCGATGCCTCTGGTCAGGGTGATTTCTGCACTGGCTTTTGTCAAGCACCCGCTCCGCCCTGCTTCTGGCTGTCCACAAAGAAACTCTTACTTTTGACTGAAGAAAATATACCTCCTGTCCAAGGCACTTTTGCATTCAGAATGTCTATTTTCCATGCTGCAGGAATCCAGCAGGGATTAGCTCAGATATTTGAAACAGCTTCCTCTTAATCGCTCTCTGGAAAACTTTGCTTCATTCCTAATGCAGTCCCAAAAGAAACCTCACAAGCCTCCTGTTGCATGACCAGCAGCAGCACTGCAGCATCACAGGGAATAGCCCACCAGGACATGAGTAAGGAAGGGCAGCATTGCCCAGCAGAGAGCCCATGATGTGTGTCAAGCCAGGGGGTTGGGGAGAGTCTGTGATGTGGGGTGGCAAGTGTTGCCAGCACTGTGTGCCACCGGCACAACCACCCCTGGAGCTGCTCCTGCTCTGGCAGCCAGGACCGAATCTCATGTAAAAGGAGATCACTGAAAAATTAGGAGTCCCTAAAATCCGGCGGGAAGATGGAGAAAAGGAACCCCTTTTTTCTTCAGTTAGCCTCACATTCTTTAAATACTTAACTGAATTTGTTTAATCATCTGAAGCACAGGCCTTATTTCATTATAATGCTACACATTTCTGCAAATTTGCCAAGCCTGGCACATTAACGTGACTTAACACATTAGGACATTCATGAGCTGCTCTCCCATTTGCAAGTCAGCCATTCCCAAATCTCAGCCACTCCGCTGCCCAATCCACCTTTCTCGCTGCCATCACTACAGCAATCCCAACAACACTCCTGGCATTAAAAGGTCCCACCAGCTCCTGTTCTCTTCTCACCCCAGCAGCAGCTGTAATGGCAAATTAAGTTCCTTCTAAGAGTCTTGCACATTGCTGTGGCATTAAATAGTGGCTTTGGGTACTCTGAATTCAAGCCTCCCAATTACTCACTATTTTCAGTCCTGCTTGCAACATGGTTCTGAAACGGACTGTGTTTCAAAAGTTGTTGTAAAAGTTATTTTATGGTAACATTGATGTCAATTACAGGGTAATGACTTTGAGGACCAAAGAGGACCCCTTATTCTCACATGAGAGGCTTCAAAACCCTTATAGCACTGTCCACTGCAGGTACAAATAAGCTTCTTAAAATAACTCAGTGCTGCCCTTCCCCACTTGTGCATTTGGTGACACCGGGCAGGAAGCGTGGTGCAGGCTGCTGCAGTGCCAGGGTGGGCGGCCGATTGTCCAGGGAGCTCCCAGAGGCGAGAGGTGGGTGCCAATAGAGATGTCCCCCAAGCGGGTTTGCAGTCCCCACAGACTTCGTTTCTCCTCTAGGGACGTTAGAAACACAGCCCCTAGTGCTCTCCTTACCCCGGCTGCACGATTGGCTTGTTGCAGCAAGGAGAGTGCAGGACAAGAGTAGCCACACACAGCAGCCCTCTGTCCCTGCACCCAGCACAGTACAACCAACTTGTCACAGGCCACGAGGGGAACCACACCAGTGTCTCTAAAGCAAAGCCAAAAGATACAGGTCAAGCTATATGTAAGCAAAGCAACAGCTAGCAGAAGGGTGTGGCCTGTCTGCCTGCTGCCAAGGAAACACGGACGCCTCCGTCTGTCCAGAACTGCACAGGGCCAGACATGCTCACGCCCCTGCAAACAGAGCTCCAGAGTAAGTAGGGATATCACAAATATTTTTCATCCTTTGGCCCACCCTAGTGCTCAGTGTCCCATCAGGGCAGGAGATAAAACTTTAAGCCCTGAAAATCAGATTTCAAAGTCTTAGTTTTTCTGATGAGCTTGGTTAATTCAGACATCTCCCAGCAGACAAGGCTCGGCCTCATGCTGCCCCGTGCTGTCACAACAGCAGATGGCACCCACCAAAGTCATTACAAAAGCAGAGGAAGAACTATTACACTAAAGCAATTAGAGTCTTAGAAACCACAAATTCCTCCACAGGGAAAGCCAATATCCAAGTGCAAAGAAATGCTGCCAGTCCAGCAACAAAATCAACCCATTTCTGCAGGAAAAACCACACAGTGATGCCAAAGCAAGCCTGTTCCAGACAGGCATACAGCAGCTGCTTACCCAGGGCTGGCAGAGGGGTTCCCCGTGCTGCCCTGTGGCTTGCTCCAGCACCCTGTACCAGGGTGGGCAGGAGGAGGAAACTGAGAACACCCAGCAGCAGCTTCCAACCCAAAGCACCACAGTCCAGTGCACTGGGATAAAAACAGGGAATTGTTGGGAAAGACCTCACAGAGGAGAAAAATAAATTAACGTGATTTTAAACAAAATTTTAATGAGAGGAGCAGTGAGCCCTTGTGGATGAGCCCTCTCACTTCTCTTACAAAAAATCCTGGTTCAATCCCTGCACGCTGGACCGCTCCTGAAAACACTGTGTGCTGTACCCATCTGCTTCTGCCCCAAGAGCGTTGCTCTCATGAGCACAGGGCTCTGCGGTGCACGAGGGAAAGGGGGGGTCTGCAGGACCCCTCTGTGACCCCCATCCAGGTCAGGTCACAAGGCTCCTTTTGGACAACAGCACAGGCCAAACAACAGCCAATCTATTACAGTATTGACTCACCACCAAGAAGCAAGTTGGCTGGCATTTTAACAGGAAATTCAATTGAATTACTTCAACAGAAACATGCCCACGGACGCCAATGCTAGGCTCTGCCTTCGTCCAAGCACAAGCACAAAGAGCTGGGCCCCAGGAAAACCCCAAGTAAAGGTTCCCAACCTCATCGCCCTGCTTGCCCAGCCAACAAAAAAGCACGAGAGCAAACCTCCACTGAACAGACACCACAAAATAGGGGTGAAGGAAAGTGTTAGCAAGGGAGTAACACATTAGCCAAAGTGAGGGAATCTGGAGCAGTCAGACTGAATTGTCTCCTTTCTGTATCCATTTGCAAAGCTTATCAAATTCCTTATATTTGCTTTATAAACAAGGGTAAACAACAACACCTGGACATATTCATACTGGGAAGGACATTTCTATTTTCAACTTTAATGGCTCAAAAAAGTAACTGTCTTCTACTGTCCTGCATTTGTACACTGTACAAACGTGCAACTTTTGTTGCACAATAAAAGCTTATTCTATGATTAGTGTTTGTCTGAGATCCTTTTCTCCCATAATTACAACAAACATAATCAGATTGACACAACTGTACAGAAAGTGAAGGAAAAATGTTTTGTTCAAGGATATTTTAAAACAGAAACCAAGGGAAAACTATCAGAAAGCATGCATATTTTCAGTCCTTTCAGGCTGTCTCTCACTTAAAACAAACAATACCTAGAAAATAAAACAATTTGATGGCAAACCCCTCTGGTCTGGCTCTGTTTTAACCACTATGCTCATCTGTTTGTGTTGACACCAGCCCTACGGTGGCTGCCAGCGCACGTTTCCCATTGCACAGCGGAAGCCAACCCCAGAAAAACCCACAGCCCCAGCGCAACGGCTGCAGGGTGTTTGGCTTTCGCTTCTCCCTGCAAGTGCCGCGCTGCTAACGGCTAGCGCACGCATTGCTTCTGGGCTTGCCCTGCGTGATGCTCAGCCGTTCCTGCAGCACTTCCTTCGCACCTCTCACTGAAAAGCTTGCAGGCTCAGCAGCACCCGGGACATCAGTTTCTCACTTCCTCAGAAGGGAAAGCTTCAGCCAGCAACAGGAATCCATGCTCATGAAGCAGCTAGAGACGCAAGGGATCCGTATAAGAAAAGAGATGTTTATTTAAGGTACCTACGAGAAAAGGAAATAGCGCAGACCACGTGCACATGTAAATGTATTGCCTCACACTGTACAACTGTTCTGTAAAAATTAGTGAGCATTTTATAACTGATTTATTTACTGCTTCATCTGTTGCAACCCAGTAATGCACTTACGTGCAAAGCCTAGCGAAGTCCAGATTTTAAAATAAATCCCAAGGGACCAAGTAGGTGAGATACACAGAAAATAGACAACAAATTAAATCTGGGGAATTGATTCAAGGCTAAAGGGGCAAATAAAGGAAGTGCACAACTACCCCCTGCCCATAACAGTCACAGTCGCATCACTTCTGAGACTGGCAGCAGCCCTCGTCAGAGAGGCACCACTTCCTACCACAGTATGCAATCTGGAAATGCAAAGATACCACTCAGAGAAGAAAACTCCTTAATTGGGGTTTTGCGCACGAAACCTGACAGTCAATGGGAGAATTTATATGGAATCTGGGAACTGAAAAAACCCATTTGTCAACCTCTATGGACATGCAGAACTGAGGAATTTCTATCCACAGAAAAACTTTTCCAAAGTCAAGGGTTCAAAGATCACAAGTCACGGCACTCTCAGATCGTTTGGTCCTGAAGAGTTTTTTATTATTGTTTTTATTTATTTAAGTAGCACATTGGTAACTTTTCACTTTCTCTGCCCCCAGTTCCTGCACTGCCATCTGATTGCATTTACAGGCTCTAGCTCAAGCTCGCAAGAGGGCTAGGGTACTTCATTTAAAAAAGCTGAGATTCACATGTAACTCATTATTCCAGGAACCTGGGTATAAGGCAGAAAAACAAAAAGTGAGAGACCCTGAGCTTGCCTGTTCAATGTCTGGAACTGTTGTAACCCAGTGCAAAACCAAACAGTATCTGAAGCTGAGGAAAGAAGAGGTGGAAATGGAGAAACAGGGGAGGAAGGGCAAACAGGGCGACAGCGTTAGTCAGCACAGATGGCAGCAGTCACAACACGACGCAGCCTTGCTGCTGCCAAGGGGTTTGCAGACTTCTTAGCAAAGCCACATTTTGAGGAGAAACCAGGAGGGAGGCAATGAGGCAGCTCTCACTGGGTGGCGGGGAGCTCCTGCCTATGAGTCTGCTGCAAACTCAGCCCTCGGCTGGATGGAACAGCTGGGCACAGTAAGAGATGCACAGAGACGTGCTACAGTAAAACCACAGGGATGAGAAACAGTCAATAAAGTGGGGTAGGAGCAGGCCAAAACTATTTTTACACTGGCCAGAGAGAAGGAAGTTTAGAAACATGAGACAAATGCCTAGACAGGAATCCTGGTTGTGCTGGAGGAACAAAAACACTGCATCCCAGGAAGAGTGCAAGACTCTGCTGTAACCCTGACCCAAAAGCTCTCAGAGGGCTTTGTGTGAATGGCATACAGGGCTTATAGGTGGAGGGGTCGGGTGCACGGGAGGAAGCACTTCTGAAGGCTGAGATGAGTCTGGAGACAGGGACTGGAAAAAGGCTTTTTTCCATGCAGCTTTTATGGGTTTTGCTCAGTTGTTTACTCCTCTTCCAGCAGCAAACAGATCTCCTCTGCAGCGGCACAGGCTCCCTGAGGAGATGTTAGGTGCTGCCTTCAGCAGGGTACCCCAGCAGTGCTCATCCTATACCCTGGCACAGGTATGTCCAGGCTCAGACCCAGCCCTTCCGCATGAGGAGCAGAGGGAAGGATCAGTGCATCTCTGTGTCAGCAGAGCTGCACCTGCATCCAGCTGAGCATCTGCTGCAGAGCATGAGAGATGGAAACACAGCGCAGCTTTGATTTTCTCTTCTGAAAATAATAGTGTTAATAGAAATTGGCAAAAAGCTACTGGTTTCCATGGGACAGCTGAATTTCTGCCAGATAGGAATTCTCAAAACATTCTGTAAGCACGGGCATGCTAAAAAAGGGAACTAGTTATTATAATGACAATAATGCATGATATTTATATAAGTTCTTAACTAGAGCATCCCAAAGTGCTTTTCAGATGTCACTGGTATTTCATCATTTATTTATGTAGTATCAGTTTTATATTTAGCATCCATCTCCAGAAGATCCAGCTTCAGAACATCTGAAAACAATTAATTGCACACAAGCAGAACCCCTCCCTTTCCTGCCTGCTCTTAAAAAACCCTTGTTTTTCACTCAAGAAATCTCATTCGCACTGGGCCGAGCCAACTGGGCAGCCACTCCCCGCAGGCGAGCAGCCCCGGGAGGAGGCGAGCTGCTTCTCTGCCCAGCTAGGCACCAGCCCATGCAGCACTGCAGGGGGAACCAAAGCAGGAAGTCACAATCTGATTTTGGGTTGCCTTAGCAATAGAGTGAACACCCACAACAGTGAAGTCAGGCCCCGGGGATGTCAGTGGTGACTTAACCAGCTCAGGAAATCATGTCAGCGCCCATCTCAGCTCTGCCTTTGGGCTGCAGCGGCTGCAAAGTTAAACCACGTTCTCCCCAATAAACACATGGTGGCTGAGTGCTCCAGGAGGGTCTCTGAGGCTGCTGGACAGGCTCTGCAATGCTTCGACTCGGCTACAGATGAAATGCTGTTGTTGATGGAAGCACCTCCAAGTTTCTCCCAGGTGAAGACATCCGCACAAGCTCCAGCATTATTCAAAGGGACAAGGGAGCGTGGAGAAAAAGGTGGAACTGCAAGGGAAACCTGAGCCAAGAGCAACTTTCCTGAAGCCCCAGCCTGCTGTGGGAAGAGCCAAGACAATCATCTCCCTACAAGAGGAGGAGACTCCTTTCTTCTCTCCTGATTCTGCATACAGCCTGCAGCAACTCTGCAGATGTGTGGGGCTGGATTGCACAAAAAAATCAACACTCGTGGATTCCCCAGTTCTACCAAACACCCGAGAGAAGGCACAGCTTCTGCCATGCTGCGGGACCTTGCTGCTGCCTGGGTACCCCTGCCCCAAGCCCTCGGCATGCAGGCTGCAGTCCATGGCCTTCATCTGCACCCTGCTAGCACAGCTCCAACCTGCATCCCAGGCTCCCAACCACTGCCAAAACATAGGAAGGAGGATGGAGTGCTCTGTATTGAAGCAGGTAGGGTCTCCTTCCACACACAGCTGCTCCCCAGGGATAGCCCTGTGGCAGGAGTTATTAATAGAAGAGAGAAAGAAATTGCAGTTCAGCAAGAAAGGAGACAGGGGTGAGAAAGGGGTTAGGAACGAGCAGACCTGACCCCATTAGAGAAGCAGCAGGAGGCAGGGAAAAATGGTAGAGATGATACAGGGCTGTGCTGAAGGGAAGAGGAGTCAGCAAGGGAGAGCTTTGATTTATACTTTTTAAGGGAATGAAAGAGATGGAGGGAGATGGCAGCAGGGAAAAACACTCCAGCGTTTCTAAGATGACAGCGATGTCCACAAAGGCATACAAAGCCATCCTTCTCTTCCTTGGCCAGAACAGCAGTGAGGAGGCAATTAAGCAGGGAAATCTAAAACCACGCATATGCTCCAGGAGTGGTTGCTGTTCAGCTACTGTGTGTGATTGTGATTTGCATTCTTAGGCCACAGAAATGTCAAAAGCCTTGTGCAATTTTGCATCATTAGAGATGATAAATCAGTGTGCAAAGACTTAAGTGAAACACTCTAAGATACACCAAACTGCCTATATGAAAGGATGCTGTAATATGCACTAGAGCAGCCCAGGTTCAAATGATCCTGGTTCTGGGAGGGACTCTGCAAATATCCCCAGATACCAGAAAGAGATGAAACAAAGCCCTAGAACTGTCCCCTCACTGGATTTTGAGCACATCAAGTCCCCAGCTGCATTGCTGGCACTAGCTGCAGGCACCAAGAACAACCATCTGTTCCAGGCGTTTCACTGCATTGACGGTGGCAGGTCGGGGCAGATGCTGTCAATGCAGGGACACCTGTAATTTCATGACACTGCCTCTGGCACAGGACAAACCGTTCTCAGCCTTGTCCAATGAGTGCTAAAGCCCCGGCCATACAGCCAGCAAAAAGTGGCAAGAGGTACATGCACATGAGTTTAAGGGCTGCCTGGTTTGCTCTCTTCCTCAGATGAATCATATTTAAATGATGCTTTGGGAAGGGTAAGATTTAATACCTATCAGAAGTTTGCTGTAGTCTCCAAAAACTTCCAGAAAAGGCTGTAGTGACCACAGCTCAGACTACAGTACCCATTCCTCAGCACACAGGCATGCATGGGGGAGGTATTGCTCTCTCTTCCGGACTGGGCGTTGGTAGGAGATTTGCTAAGAAGTGGCCCCAAATAGCTGTGTGGTGTAGCAGGGCCCTTGCTCCTCCCTGTAAAGTGGTGCCCTTCATCCAGAGCACACCCCAGTTGTGCTCACGCAGGAACAAACCAGGCCACTTCCACTGCATGCACTGCCCAAGGCCATGTCACAGCAACCAGCCGATGCTGAGCTAAATTCAGCCCTTCACAGTACACAAGCCCCAATTCAGGAAAGTATGTGATTAATTTTAAGAATGTGTATAAGTTTTTTCTTGACTAAGCCCCTGTGAGTAATAATCTCACTGTGTGCACTTCCACAGAAACCACTCGAGCAAGCAGTAGCGGCAGTCTCTGGAGGCAGCCAGCCGCAGCAGGAAAGCCTGCCCCAGCTGAACCGGCAGCAAAACTCCCACCCACTGAAGTAAGGGCTGAATTTCCTCCCTTGTCTCCAGTACATCTCTTTTTCTATTGAAGTTATGCAAACACAGAGCACTGACTACACCCAAGGGGGAACATGCATATAATGTGTCTCTCTTCAGCACTAAGATCGCTACGAGCAGTGCGCATAAACAGTCTGCACATTGATCAAAGCAAATTTAGATAATTAAAATAGGATTCTATGCAGAAAGCTGATTTCCCCTGCATGAGTACAAATTCAGTCACATACAATATAGATTAAGACGTTAAAAAACACAAACCACACACACACAGAAAGAACAAAGTGCCTTTTTGCTTCAAGTCAAAACCTTCTTAATATCTCTCTTTGGGAGCTTTTTATCTCCTATTTTGTGTCTGCCTGAAACTGAGCAACACATACCAACCCAGTCCCACCAGGATCAAATAAAAGCCATCTTCTCCTCCTGGCGTGCTGCCCACAGTCTCACGGTGCTGTTACAGGGAGCACATCCCATAGCACCGCGTAACACAGGAGAGAAGATGCTCTGGATTTGAACACATCTGTATGGCAAGGATTGATGCAGTTGTTTGCAAGCAGAGGTCCTCCCACATTGCAATTGCTGGGAGTTCACGTGCTGCCAGACGTGTGGCTGAGAGCTGTGAGTGTGCCTGAGCGCGTGGGGCACACAGCACCAAGCTGTGCCTGCGTGCACAGGACACATGTCACCGAGCTGCGCTTTGGGATACCCCACAGAGAGGGCTGACACCCAGCTTGGGGAAAGCCTGCACAGCTGCAGGTGCCCAGGTACGATGCTCTGGGTCTGCATCCTGTGTAAACCTCTGTGGTGAAGCAGTGAATGGGTCTTCAGTTAATCTGCATAGAAATGATCTAAAGAAAATCAGAGTACTTGGGGGATACTTACAATTACCACCAGATGACTGGTTTTGGCAGCACTGTGGGAAAATGGATTGTCTGGGTTTTGTCAAACACTTCTTCCTGTGATCTCCCACATTTCGTTTCTCTGTCACAGCACAGCGAATGACACCTTTGGAAAGCCTGCAACTGGCTTGAGACCACCCTCACCCCGCCAGGGCCCAGCCGCTGCTGAGCGCATGGCTCCTGTGAGGTGGGGAGGCACAGAGAAGCCTTGGCCTTATGCTCACCCAGGTCAAACAATGCGAGTGACCATGTGCAGCTGATCTGCATCCTGAGGCAGCAGGCAGAGCCTTTGCTATTCTTCTGGCAGTGCCACAAATTACAGATCTCATTCAAGCACATGCACTCTGCTCAACTCTACAGTACCCCGTAATGTTTTGAGTGGAAAGCAAAGATGGGGCAAGGGAGAGGTGCACAGGCACCTCTTCCAGGCCAGGGAGCATGGGGCTCCATCCTCCTGGTGAGGGCTGAGCTCTGTCCCACAGTGCTGCCATGGCTGTGCAGGTCCCACTTTGGCAGGCAACTCAGTGCAGGTTTCCCCTGTCTCACCACACGACCTTCCCGTTAATAGTCAGCAACATACCAAACGTGGAGAGGAGGGAGATTTCATTGAACGTCTGAGCCAAAACGAAGAGTGTCTATTCACTGTCAAAGGTCTCCTGGCTGCTCCTTTTCTTGCTAGAGGTCTGGCCTCGCTACCCCTCTCAGATAGCATCAGCACTTTGCACTCTGGCTCTGAAGTTGCAGTTTTAACACAGTATTTTACTATTGGTGCCCCAAGGTTTAAACTGCAGGTAATCCCTTAGTTAAGAGTGGTGTCAGTTATCATACTTATGCTTTGACTGTTCTTCTTTTTAACCAAATCTTAGTATTTTTTTTTCCTTCATTGTTTTGCATGTCATTTATCCCACCAGCCAATTGAATGCTTTTGCATTTGTCTATTTCAACAGTGACCTTGTTTGTCTGTTATTCTGCCAAATCTCTATCCAATGATTTATAATTGGTAGCATGCATCAGGGACCATTCAAAGCTGAATTTGATACAATCTGCCCTGCAGCTTTGCAAAGAAAAGTGTGCAGACAGAATCGGGGTTCCCACATGCCCTGGTGCCTACAGCACCCTAAGTGCTTGCAGCAGTGCTTTGTAGGGCTGTGTGTGCTTTCAAGGGATTCCTGCTGAAGTCTTTTTTCTTGCCAAGATCTCCTCTACAAAACCCGTCTGTGAACGTGATGCAAGGCCAGAATGACAGCCAGCACACTGGGAACACCAGCGCAGGAAGAAGAAAGAGAACAGCACCAAGTGAAAGCTGTGCTTCATCCTTCCCCATCCAGGGGGACTGAATTGCCTCTGAGCTCCCCACCACAGCCTAGACTTTTCACTGCTACAGATCAGGATCACAGCTCCCCTTAAATCATGACAGGAAGAACAACGACTGCATCCTAGCAGCTGGTGCAAAGGGCAATGGGTGGGACATGGGCAACACAGGCCACCTCAGGAAGGCTGGGAGTGAAGCTGTGGGCAGCCTCTCTTTGCTGGGAAGCCCAAGCACCACACTTTCTGCTGCTTCCCTTTCACAAAAGAGCAAAGCCCTGCCAGAAGTTACCAACAAAACTCGCATTGATTTCACTCCAGGTTTGCACACCAAAGAGAAGAACAGATATCCTCATGGTGCTAGGTGAGCGTAAATGGGAAACCAGGAACAGAAACAACTGCATTGCACCTGCAGGACAGCATTTTGGGAGCTGCATCACGCCAGATGTCCCACTCACTCAGGGTGGCCTTGCAGGAGCGCAGTGTTCCTGACTGGAGATGCGTCTCCTTTGACGCACAAATTATGGCTCCACACAGGCTGACCTTTTCTGTGACGTTAAAGGTTCTTCTCCCTGAGATGTTTTCATTTAGCAGTATTTCATTCACTGACTGCAAATGGCGTCTTACTCCAGACAGTTCCTCCTCTCAAGGGAGTGCCTTGAATGCCCAAAATGCTGAGCTCCATCTACACAGTAATGGACCTTTATGGTGCCCACTCCTCCTGCAGGTGAAGCTGTGTGATCTGGCACATGCAGTGTTAGCTCTGCTCCCCACCCCTTGTCTCATCCACGTTAACATTCACAGATCTCTGTGGACTCAGCTACAGCCAGCACACCTCAGCACAGACATCCGTCCCTTCCTCACAAACGTGATGATCTGGCAGATGCAGAGGAACCACCTTGTCCTTGGAGAAACCTGGGGAGTATGCACCTCACACATAGCATTTCAGACACCTGCAGTGATTATCTGAGACAGTCCTTAAGCTTACACTACCTCCTTCCACAGTCCCTGAACGCTGCAGCATCTTATGGCTCTTCCTGGTGACGCAGAAGTGCTGGGATTTATCCCTTGCCACTGAACTGTCAGAAGCAAGAAACTCTGCCAAGCCCAGGGAATCAGAGACACCTTCCCTCAACCTCCTCCGGCGCTTGGCTGCAAACACACTGAGCAGCACAGCAGCCCTGGGGGATTTGCCTGCCTGAAAGGGAATGAGATAGAGTTGGCAGGAACAGTGTGGGCAATGAAACCCTAGAGAGGCTCAGAAAGAGAGTGGCTGCTGACAGCTGCTGGACTCCGCTGGCTCCTTTGGGTTGCTGTCAGGATTTCATTTATTTTCATCTGCAATCCCACCTAACCCTCCAGTCTATTGCAGAGGGCACCCTGCACAGGCCTTGTGTAACTGTTTGCCTGTAGGATACCAAAGCTCTTTAGCTCCTAAACAAGCTCATTTTAAACGAGGTTCCATCAGCTTCCACAAAGCATTTGTCTCTATGTATTGTTGATGAAAGAGTGAAAGCAAACCCCAAAGGAGCCTCTAAAGATCCCTGAACAACTGCACACAGGAAACAATAGCCTTGGCACAAGGAAATCAGACTGTATTATTACCATGATTTTTTTTTCAGCCCTAGCAATTAACACATTTACAAGAAAACTCTATTTTAAAGAGAACTGTTAAAAACCCTCCACTTAGCTCACACACCACTTAATGTGCCAGTAGAAACTGAATAGGAATTATTCACTGAACTTGTATTGTACTTTCTGCATGTCCCACTGAACAACCTTCCATCAAAGTCAAGGTCAAGCGTGATTGCATGCTAGAGTAATTCAATGAGCAGCAGTGAAACACATCCAACAAAGCCCAGGGAAGCTTTGAACTGACCCAAGCATCCACCCAGGGTACCACAGCTAACATTTGCACAGCTGTGAGCACAACAAAGACAACCTGCTGCAGCATCCCACAGGCAGGGATGAAATGCATCTGAGAAAGCACATGACTTTCGCCCCAGACGTTTGAGCGTGATTCCTGGGATACATCACACTGCCCCTCATGCCAATGCCCACATCCCTCTCACCTTGCCAGGCTGCGCCCTTCAGTCCTACCCTATTTATTTGCCAAATTTACATTGCCTGCACCCTACCAGGGTGAGCTCCAGCACCTGTTCGCTCGCTGCCCTGCACTGATGGCTTCTTATTAATTCCCGCTCCTGCTACGGGAGCGCTACCTAACCCTAATCCTAAACGACAGAAGCGCCGGTTCCTGCGGTCCTCGCATCTCCGAGCGACGTTCAGACGGGCACAGGGACTGCAGGTGGCCCCCACCTCCCCCATCCTCATCCCCATCCCCTGCCCAGCCCTTTCCTTTTTCCTCTTCCCCTGCTCTGAGCATCCCCTGCCGCTCTCTACCCCTTCCGCCACCGCTCCCCAGCCTGGGCGCGGCCCCGGCGGGAGCTGCCCGAGGTACCGCCGTGCCGAGCCCGAGCCGAGCCGAACCGTGCCGCCCCTCCGCGCCCCGCACTCACCAGGACGAAAGAGCTGCGCACCGCCTCCGACACGCTCTGCCGCAGCTCGGCGGCCGTGCCCGGCTTGCTGAGCCGCTTGGTGAACTTCCTCACCTCCGCCATAGCGGCATGGTCCGCGCCGAGCCGAGCGGGGCTGCTGCGGGCAGGCGGGGCCGGGGCCGGGGCCGGGCCGGGGCCGGGCGGGGGCCGGGCGGAGCCGCTCGGCGGCTGCGGGCGGAGCTGGGGAGGGCCCGAGCTCGGCTCCCGCCCCCGGCGCGGCCCCGCTTTGTCCCCGCGGCAGGTGCCGCCCGGCCGGGGTGCCCGGGAGCGGAGAGGGGGGAGGCTCCGTGCAGCTCTGCCCCAGGTGGGTCCCTGCTGTAAGGTTAAGCTGGAGCCGGGACGAGATCGTGGTCCTGAGTCTCTCCGGGGTTGTGATGATAGCAGCCGTGAGCCCAGCTCTCTGGCTGCAAAAACAAGCAAAGCAGCGGGGGTGGAAGGAAGGGTCCTTAGAAGTGAGATTAATTCCTGGTCCCGCTTGCTTTAGCGCCTTGCATTGTTCCCAGGATGGTGATCTTGAAATTACAATAAAGGCAGAGAGATCCATTGACTTTTATTTTTTTAATATACATTTTGCACCTTAATACCTTTCTTTTAAATGCTTTTGCTTGTTTTTTATTGTGTGCTTTGTCTGCACAGTAAAATATTGAATGGAATAGAGCTGCCCTGTAGTCACAGCGTTAAGGAATTTACACATATTGTGCCATATGGCTGATTAAATACTGTTCACAAGGACTCCACTGGAATTAGAGGCACGCTGTCAGTCACACAACATATAGAGAAATCGGTTAGATTGTGAGAGCCAGTCTGTAGGGGGGCAATGAATACAGCCATTATGATCCAAACCATTTAAAATGTTATTTGTGACTTCTAAAGCATGCAAGAGAGTTATTGTTCTGCTTTTTAGCAGTTCACTGAAGGGGCAGCAGACACCATTTCATATTAAGTGTTGCTCTGATTTTCTACACCAGAGGCAAAACAAATCTAAAAGTTTATCCTTTAATGTAAAATATCTACTAGATGAGGGACAGGAAAAGAAGGGGGCTATTAGCTGGAGAATTAACATTTCACAAACATCCTTTCACTAGGCTTTTCCAAATCTGTCTAAATTGTTTCTGAAGAAGCAATAAGCTTTCTGAAAAACAATTCCAGCTGCAGAGCACTGAGGTTCACTTCCTTATCCCTTCACCCGTGCACATTCTTGCAGAGATTTTGCCAGCTAAAGTGCCACACTACACAACCCCACCGACCACACTGTGATGAGCCGGGCTATGGCAATAGTGCTCAGTCACCTGGCTGTGAGAGGACAGGGAACACAGCATAACTTGTGTGCGTAGGGCTGCTTGTCCTAGAACAGGGCAGCCTTTTTCATGCTGCCTGCAGGGAACAGCCCCAGCCCCTGTGGTTGCTTAGGGCAGCCTGGGCACCACAGGAGAGCATGGGCCAGCACAGCACCTCTGATCAAGGACCAGCACTTAGAGCAGTGCCATTTCTGTCTTTGGTTTGCTAGATAGGAAGAGCTCTGAGAACTAGAACATTTGCCAAAGGGCTAAGAAGAGCGTTGTGATGGGTCACTTGCAATAAAATCATCCCTAGAGCACCCACCCTTGTTTATGCAGTGAGAAGCAAGAACCTTCCAGTAAGGTTATGAGCTTGGTGTGGTGCCAGTGAGGAGCTCCGTCTGATCAGCTGCACATCAGCATCCCACTCAAATGAGCTAAGAAGCCATGAAAGACCAGCAAAGAGTGAGGCTGATTTTTGGAGCTAAGCATGAAAACAAAAGGAAAACAGAAATAATGGGAAGGACACATCACATGAAAACAACATGCAGAAAGCTCTGACTCCCTCTCAGGAAGTTTGAACATCAGAATATGAGTTTCAAGCACAAGGAGTACTATGGCAAGATAACAGCAGCCACAGCATCACTGCAACAAAATTATAACAGTTATTATAACTGCAAAAAGCCCAAGGTTGCAAGACTTGTATCTCATTTTGCATGGGGAAGAAAGGCCAGAGACTGTTTTTCAGAAAAAAAAAAAAATGCAGATCCCAGTTTAATTTTTCAAAAAACAGTTTAGTAAAATATTTTTTCAGTGTATAACTTAGTAATGCCCAGGCTGCTGCCTTCTTCCATGTAAGCATCAGCAGCCTCTCCTTTGCCTTTAGAAGATTCCAACAAGAGCACCCAGCACCAGGCTCTCCAGCTGATGGGTTACAACTGACAGATCGGCTGCCTTTTTCCCAGGCACGTGCACGTGCATTTACTGGGAGCACAGGAACTGCAATGAACACCAGGTCTTCTGAAGAAATAGTCTTCGCTGCAGTCCAAGGTTGCCTTTAGGATTGCTCTTCCTGCTTCCGTTGTCTGTCACCCTTCACTCATCAAGGTCAGGCAGGGAACTCCTCTTTCTGAGGAGAGGCAAAATCGACAGCCTGAATGTAGAAATGTACTCTGCTACTAACCAGGCTTTATGGTCTACCCAACCTAAAAGGAAATTTCAATAAAACATAAGTAACAGAACAGACACAAACACACAAACAAACAAACAAAAGTAAAGCTTCTAAAACAACATGGAGTTCACAGCCAGAAGAGAACTCACAGCTGATGCCAAACTACCTCCAGCCTGTATCAGCTTTTGACTACCAGCTTTAAAAAAAAAAAAAAAAAAAAAAAAAAAGCCTGAAATGTCCTCAGAGCAAGCACAGAATTGATGACATATCAGAAACCACAAGGGGATTTCAGTGCTTTGCATTGTGTGTGCTGATGTTGAAAACCCACAATATCAGGGTGTGTGTGAACAGCTGTCCAGGCTACTTTGACCTGCAGCCCGAGATTTGAAGGGAAGGAAGGATGATGGAATATGACAGAAATCTTTTCACCCTGGAGATCCAAACATTCCCACAAAAAAAGCTTGGACTGGCAACCCAAGATAACAGAAAATACATATATATATATATATATATATATATATATTTACCTATTTACATGACTTTCTAGACAGTTAAAATCTTAATGACATCCATTCCAGCTTTCCAAGTCATCAGAGACATCTGCACCTGCCTGGCTGATCAGAGGGTGAGCAACAGCACCAGCTCACAGTGAACAGCAAGGAGATACACTGGAAAGTATAACCAACATGGGTGAAGCAGCTCTCCTGCCAGCTCCTTCCCTAGGTCAGATGGACAGAACAGACTACAAGAAAACAAGATTTGCAAGGGACATCATAATAGACTAACAGCAGAATCTTCCCCACTTATCAGTAGCATTGTGACGTGGAAGATGCACTAAGGGACACTCAATTTTTTGGGTAATAGACATTAGCCTGTAGCTGACACTAATATAAGATCCAGAACCCTATTTATGGGACTCTGGAATCGGCTCTGAAAGCCTCTGAGACAAGCTGAAGGGTTAGAAGCAGGTTTAGGATTTCATTTCTCATGAACCATTCAAAGTAAAAGACACTCATTATCATTAGCAAATAATCCCGTTTAGAACTGCCTTCACTGGTTAACCGTGGGCCTTTTTATCTCCTTCAAAAGGGCCTATCCCAGAAAAACACTTAACTAAGTGACTGACCTTAAGCAGGTGATTAATCCCATTGTTTCACTTCATTGGGCAGTAGCCTGCATTCCTGCAGTGAACCTGCAGGACTCAGTAACCCAGATCCAGACATATTTTGCTGGGAGGGAAGGGGTTATAAATGCCTTTACGTCTTCCGTTTCCTCACTTCACAATTTCTGTGAGGTAAAACTGTGGTATTTTAAGGCATTTCAAGTGGTTCACGATTTAAAATAACGACAATAAAAAGGATGCAGCCTTGGAATCACATCTGCGCATTTACCCTTCTTGATAACAAAGCCAAGGGACACGCTGCTCTGGGTTCAGAAGTGAAGAATTCCTCAAGCAGTGCTTTCTGTGTAGCTCATGCCTAATGTCAAGCAAGAATGGGAAAAACCTACGTATTTGATAATCTGATTAGACACCACTTGCTTTTTCCTTAGCTATACACTGCACATCTGGTGCCCCAGAAGAAGCCTGATTAAAGCACTGGCACTGTTACATGCAAGGCTGGATATGGCAAGAACAGCACAGTTTGGACTCTGTTGTCAACTAGGGTTTAGCAGACCTTAGCTACTACTATTACTCCTTCTGTGCCATCTGTCCTGCCTATTGACTTGTGTCACCTAATGCTGGATATGTCAAAGGCACTGTCAACATGAAACTGCTTATTGTTGGCTTCTCCACACCTGTGAAGGAAGCATACTGCAGCTGGGTAGCAGTAAATTAATGCTTACTTATGCTTAATTTGAAGTCCTTGCTGTTAAAGGACCGCCCTCTGCTGACTTACACAGGATTGCACAACCACAGCTCAAAGACGGGAGAACCATGAAGTCCAAACACCGATTTTCCCAGAAGGGTGCAGTCCAGGTGAGTGCTTATCTCAGCAGGGTCTCACTGCTGCTCTGCATGCCAGGGCTGCTGTACAAGGTGGGGCCAACTCACCTTGTGCAAGGCAAGCTGGGGGGCCAGCAGGATCTACAGGATTCTTCATGAAAGCTGTAGCAAAGGGGTGGTGTTTATACTATATAAAGCAGCTTCTTTGCTTGCATGTCACTAAATGTGTAGCATCTATACCAAACTTCAGAAGTGTCTGAGATTAGCTCACAGGAAACTGTCAGTTACAGTCATCTAGATATATAACCTATTACAGAAACTCATTGTCACATACCAAATATTTTACGTAGTTTAGATTCTAATGTATGGCAGGATTATTCTTACACATTCCTCTCTATTGTGTCAGCTGTCAACTCCGTAGAACTCAAAGTAACAAAACCAAAATCTTGAGAGCTTGTTTTTGTCTCATGTACACAAGCATTTTCAAATCTGAGTTATACTTACTCCAAGTGTGCCATCTGAAAATAATTTTCTATAGCACATAACATTTTTTCTACTTATTTTGTCAGACAATGTACCCCTTGCAACTCCCTTTCTTGTACTGGTACAGTCTTACACAGTCATGGTCGAATTCTCCCAAGCAAGAAAAGAATTAAAAGAGAAGGACTGATTTCCTGACTTTCCATACCTTTGTTCTTCCACTAATGGAAAGGACAGCTCTCTTTACACACTTTTGAAGTCTCCTCCTTACATTAAATTACCATGTAACTACTCTTTAACTATGCTTAAAAAAACAGCTTACCCATTTCTAATACACTATTCCCCATTATTTCAGAAATAAAGTTGTTAAAAAGTGACAAGATCAGACAAAGCAGAACTCCAAAGTAACAAGTGAATGCAAGACAATGATGTGAGAAACTGATCAAAGTTATTTAGACAAAAGGCGAATTTATGAACCAAAATGGAAAAGAAGCAACAACTTCCAAGTGTGTGACCAAGTTTAATGATACATCTGTTCTCTGAAACACTTGACCATCAATAACATTTCGTGGGTTATGATGCCCAGAATGTTACTTCATAGGTGTTTTATATGAATATTTACAAAGACTTTCAAAATTCAGTGGCACTAAACAAATAAACAGGAACTTAGAACTTTAAGCTACAATGCTTAAAAAATGTAAACAATTTATTTTACAGAGTTGTAAAATATAAGAATTTTCTAATGCAGCTTAATTTTATCTGGAAGGTGAATATATCCTGGTGCCCATGAACAAGGAATGAGAGAATTCTTTACACAAGTATTGTGCTCCAGTGTGCAAAAAAATTATATATAAGAATCTAAAGTCCACAACAATTAAAAGACAACAAAAATTTTCACGTCCTGAAGTTCAGAAATTTATAAAAACATTTACACATGGTTGCTGACCCACTGATAACTTGCATAACTTAAAATTCTGAACAAGAACTACTACAAATTCAAGATCTTTCTCAAATGGATTTTTGTGCAAAGATCAGACAATCATTCAGCATCTTTTCAGCCATCCCTCCCCTCCATCCGTCTCCACTCTCACTCCTGACATCTAGTGGCCACAAGCACCACTATATTCTTCTTGATATATGTTCAAATTAGCGCATGTAACCAAAAGGCACACACCTGTGTGAATACGTTTTCGTGCAGAAACCTGTGCAGGTTCACAATTACATTGCAAATATCTTTTTTTTTTTTCCCCCAGAAAGTTTAGATTCTAATGTATGGCAGGATTATTCTTACACATTCCTCTCTATTCTATAAGCCCAGGTGTTAATAGGTACACTGCTTTCCAAGGATCCAATATTTAAGTAGCCTTAAAATAAAGATTTTAAAATAAATCAGCCGGTAACATTATTACATTAGATACTTTGCTTTTACCCACATTATTTATGGAATTTGAATCCCATAGTACCATAGCTTTATGCTGTCAGTTGCAAAATAATTAAGATACGTATTTCTTTTTGTTAATGAAGACTTTGATTGCTCCAGTAAAGTCAGCTGATAAAAGCACTTCCGTGTGATCCATCTTCAATGCTCCTTAAGGAAAGAGAATAAACTGTTATTTCTATTTAACTGTTATATATATAAATATAAATATATATAAACGTTATTTCTAACTATTACTTCAAGAAACATCTGCATTTCTAGGAAAGGGACTATTACATTATATATGTGGTAGAGACAGACATACCTCATAACAGCTCAGATATAACAAGAATACACCTAAAGTACAAAGAGCACTAGCTATGCCCCTCACTTCATTTTCTCTGTGATTTTAAGAATGCAAGAGCTGTCAAAATGTTCCACTGCTAAGTCACAAATATATCCATGCTCCCTACAAGGACTTTTGTTCCAAAGCCTCCCTCCCAAACTGAAAGTAGTTTTCTTGTTTTCCTTCTCATACCATGCTAACAAGCAGAGATCATCGTAAATACCTACCAGAGGGAATGGTATCTGCTGTTTCAGAATCTTCTCCTTTACTTTCAGCTTCTTGCTTATCAGAAGTTTCCAGAGATACCATCAAGCCAGGATTGGGAGCAAAAATCGCAGATGTCACCACTGCATTGTGCGCTTCAGAAAGACAACCCAATTTTGATTACATTGTTTCAAGGAATTATTAATCTTTACAAGAAACAGCAAGCATACATTTCAGTAAATATCCCAGAATACCAGTGCTAGTGGAACCAGGTAAGCTCATAATTCAAGGAACAATTTTCATTGTTTTACAAGATTGAGGATCTCAGCTCTTTGAAGTGCCCAAAACCAGTTGTCAAGAACTCTGAAGCACATTTAATATAAACAGTCATGCATTTTCCAAACACTTGGGTATGGGGGGCATGGTGGATAAATAGAAGAGAGCTGCATTTTTTTCTTTCATTATAGATTTTAAAGAACAATAAGAATGTTTGCATTTGTTTGCAAAGTTACTTTTCCATAAAGGATTTAAGCGTTGATGAGCAATCCATTTCTGCCAGTGATACATTACATTCATTTAGAATCTCTGACTGAAGCTACTTTGCCACTTGCCATCCCAGTCATGCATCCCAATCTCATGCATCATTTTCCTGAGGACAAGGTTTTCTGACAGAGTCCAGTTATTAAAAGCCCACAACTTAATATCACCTTGCTTTTGGAATGCTAACAAGTTGTTCAAACTAAATGAATAGCACTGCCAAGCAAATTAAAACAAGAAAAATATTTTTTTAATTTTTGAAATCATATAAGCTTTGATAAAACAAAGATCAAAAACTGATTTACCTTTAATGCCTTCCCAGAAGTCATTACGGTCTCTTCTTACAGACGTAAACTTGCTCAAGTCATGGTAGGTACTCCAAATATAAACATATTTATCTTCTGAACCACTTACAATATACGTAAAGTCATGGCTAAAGATAGAAAGAAGAAAAAAAACATTACTTTCATTGGATGTTCAAGCAACTGTTACAACGGCACTTCAGATGACTTGCAACTTTACAAGTGCAGCCAGGCTAAGTTCACAACTCAAAACTGCTCCTTTATCTTTGAAGACTGTATTTTTTGATCTGCAGTCTCTAAAAAAAGGTATATATAAGCTTCTTGATAAAAGAAAAAAACTTTGAAAAAACTGTTCTTGTGAATAAGACAACTTCATAATGGTGCACAGAAGCCATTCTCCTGCAGCATCTCGTATAATAGGGTAATACTAGAATAGAATAGGGTTAAATTAAACAGCTATGCTCAACAACAAAAAAGTGGCATAATTTTTAGGCACAATTTGCTTCTGAGTCTGGGACCTGTGTGAACACCTGAGACTGTATAACAGGAATCGTTTGCAATACAAATTATGGGCAGAAAAAAGTCCACACAAGTGGAAGATGAAAGGCATTCAATAAGACTAACCAGATGACTAATACACACTGACAGAGACAAAGCCACACATGCACTCAATATATATATTGATATAATATATATCAATATATACTCAAGTATATAATTTACTTACTATATACATATGCTACTTATCAAAACTAATACCATGCTACAGTCTTGTAAGTAGAGATGACTTAATTTGGGAAATTAATCTTGAGCATGGGTCTGCACAAGATAACCTCCAGAGGTCCCTTCCAACATCAGCCATTCTGTGAAACACTGAAACCATCTTTAAGCTGACCCAAAGACCACCAGATGACAACCGAGATTAAACCTACTATTATTCTCCTTAAACACCACCCTCCTGTGCTCAAACATCTAGCTTAAAAAGATAACCAAGCGTTTTTCCCCTTCAACTTCTAAAAGGCTCAAAGAGAAGTAGAGTAGATGTTCTTCTCCCCTTCTGCCCTTCCTTTTTCTATCCTAAAAACTACTATTTCTGCGACAGTCACAGCAATACACCCAAACTGAGAAGAACATCTTAGATAAGCACAGGGAAACAGGAAAAAAGAATTCAAACTCAGATTTTCAGGCTGTTTCCTGAGAGTTATGATACATGGGGTTACTAACAGCCTTGAGCAATATTTGGGTGACCAACAACCAATCTACAACACAACAAAAGTAAGGGCATTAAATGTATTTACCACAGAGGAGAAAGAATACAGTGTTCCAGCCCTACCAGCTGCAGCACAGTTCTTGTAATTAGAATGATCATACTGTCAATATAAAAGGATTCACTCATTTATAGAAGGATCTCAGCCCATAGGCAGTTATGTCATTCTTGACCAGAGCCTGCAGTTACCTTTTTATTCTGAGCTAAGTGACGTTTCAGAGACTCACTTTCATACCGAACTAAACGGGTTATTCAACCAAAAGCCTCTGTACTTCATCTATGGTATTTCCAAAATTCAAGAACTCCTGTCTTACCTAAAGCTGGCTTTGATTTGGCTGCTACTGTTGACATAGCCTTTATATTTCATAGATAAAGACAAATCTCTTAGGTCATACAATCTGATTCTGGAATCATTTGATGTGACCAATATCTAGAAAAGATAAGAAACGTAGAAAAGAAAACCATTAGCATGCCCAAGAAGGAGCAACAGAGTTAATTGAAACAGTAAGAATTAAAAAAAAAAAAAAAAAAAAAAAAAAATCAGTGAAAGCCATCTACAAGCATTTTCTCAGTTTTGCATTAATCACAGAGTAAAATGTCATTTAAAAAATGTTTTAACACTATTCAGCGTTCTGTAAGTGTAACACCAAAGAGCAATTTTGTTTTAGGAGTCTTAGAAGAATCTTGATTTAAGCAAGTTACAGCAAATAGCTTAGCTGAGCAAGCAAAACAAACTTACTGAGCATTAGATATAAATGCCAGACTGATCCAAAGTTGCACTGAAAAACGGTACCTTATTTTCCCCGGGCAAAGGTTCAATGCCAGTAATTTTTCTTCCAACTCTATTTCGGCCTCTAGTAGAACGCACATGAATTTGTGTATGGTACTTCAAGTGCTGAAAATAAATTAAATTTTATCCTGATTTGAAATAATCATGTAAAAACTTCAATTTCAAGCTATTTTGCTTCAAGTTCTAACAGGTTTGATTCTTTATAGGTAAATTATAAGCATGACTTTTAAATCCATTTGTTCTTTAGCATGAGAAAACGGTTTCAAAACTTTTTACCTCTGTGTCATAGAAGATGCATCTTCCATCATATGTGCCTATGACTGCATATTTGCCATTCTGACAGAAGTTGGCAGCTGTAATCAATTTTGTCTGCCCATCTACTTCATTCCATAATGCCACTTTTTTATCAGGAATGTTCCAGAGTCGAAGTTTCCCATCCAATGAACCACTTAAGAAGTACCTGTCATCCTGAGAGGACACACTGCATTAATCTCAGCTTATGCTATGAACATGCCCTTGAAGTATTTCCTTAAAATATTCCCACCCCGCTTTGAAACCACCTCTTATCTAGAGCCTCCCAAATTAATTGATTATGAAGTTTCAGATTACTGAAAAGACAATGTTAAAGTTACTGGTAAAAAGAGTTCAGTTTCTTAGAGATTTTAGACTGAATACGTTTAACCTTGTCAAAGGAACAGAAGTACTTCAAGTTAGAGAATTGTTCACTGTTACTTTTTATCCTCTGAACATAAGTTAGAAAAATACTAATCCTGTCAGGAGCTCAAAGTTCCCTTCAGAGTTCCTAATGCATCTATTAGTTACATATGAATAGATTCAGGGAATGCCAAAAATGCTTCTCTCCTTCAGTTTTATTAATATTAGGAAGCTCTGTATGGTTAAACGTACATTTCTGGAGATGTTTGATGAAGATCAACACACAGTTCTGGAACATTATCTAATGGGGATATTTTTGAAGTGTACAAATGCTGTTATTCAATGTGCTTTTAAAAATCAAAAGTAAAGGGGGAAGACTTGTCATTTCAAATTCTGTCTCTAGAAGAAACAGGGCAATTACACTTACCCTTGGATGGAATGCTATAGCAGTAACAAAGTCTATATGCTGGAAACAGCAGAGACATTCTCTTCTTGATATGTGCCATAATCTGACAGTTTTGTCCATAGAAGAAGAAAGCAGGAAGTAATTCTGTGTAACAAAAGAATTCCACGGTTATTAATAGGCACAAACGTAACAGAAAATACAGGAGCAACCTGATACTGCAAATTTTGGCTTGCATTGCAGTGCCTTGTACATGCTTTCTTGCAACTGATTAATACGTTTAACAGTTCTAGTTTAACACTGGTTCACTGTGATGCAAAAATTTTCTTTACCACAGTATTTCCAGAGCATTGACTGTAATGCAGTATAAAAGAGAGGGTTTTATTGCAAAATAGTCTTCAGAGAAGGGGTTGAGAACCTCTCCTGCCTAAGGTCCTCCAACCAGACTGAATTCTTAAATAAAGTGACAAGTCTTCCAATATGAAGAATTACCCAAGTTAGCTTCATGTGAAACATTTCAGAAGTACAAGAAAATTTTCTAGTTTCTATTTAGTACAAGGTAATATATATTATGTTTTCAATAACTATAGAATCTGTACATTTTGCAAAAAACAGTGAAGTATATGGAAATCAAGAAAAGCAGTTAATGCCATAAATCAGAAATCACAAAATTGCTCAATGGAAATTCTTTTCCTCTCCCTCTAAACAATTAAGCTAGCTTTAGTAGTGAATACACAACTAGTAAAAAAAAAAAAAGCTAGTAATTGTTACTAGCTTTTTTTTTTTCAAGACTTAGAGAAGTCTAAGAAGTTATTCATTTTATCAGTTATTTCAGATGCAATAAGCAATGTTTCTAAAAACCTTTTCTTTTAAATTCAAAAATTATTTCATATTGTTTATAAATATAGTTCCAATGACATTTGTCAAAAGAAAACAATGAAAACACAGAACTGTGATGTCTCTATTATGGTGCCTTACTTTAGACCAGGAAAGATCAAGAAGATCTGCTGTGTGGCCTTTGTATTTGCAAAATGGTCGTTGACGAAACGGGGCATTTTTATCATCTGGGTCTTCATCAACTCCACTGCAAATCTATCAGATAAGTGTTTTGAAACATTAGAAAATGTCAGTTGGAAAAATTAAAAGTATAGCATTTACTGCTAACAAAATCTACAGGACCAATATGAATTTGAATAACTACTCCTAGAAAAGTTAAAATAAACACTGTCCTAATAAAAAAATAAAACAGTCATTTTCAAGTACAAACGCGCTGTGAAACATCATCTCAAAATGCCAAAACAAAGCAGCTCTACACTGTCCATCAATACAGCTTTTATTCAATGGGATAAGCTTGACAGCAATTAAAGCAAACAGTTGAAGATAAGTTTTTGGAACAGAGCATACCAAACTTGAAAGTGCATTTTGATTTAGAAAATAAACTGACGTATTTTTCAATATTCCTAGTGCATATCAAGAACGTTAGCTTCCTAATAAAAGCGCCTTCCAGAATAGACAAGTGCAAAACAAAACTAGGAGTTCCTATACTAAAGCTCTCATGAAAAAAAATCAAAACAACAACCCTGCTGTGTGTGGCATATTCACTTAAGGGTAAGGAAAGATTCCCCACCACCAAGACAACACATTAAATAACGCTACTGCTAAAAAACTTTACCCCCAATTTTATTATCTTTTTCTTACATTACTGAAAACCAAAAATAGAAAAATCCTGATTATGTAGATTTTAATGGCAAGCTTACAAAATATCTGAATACAAGTAACCATGTCCTAACTTTTGGTATGATATGTTCCATTTAATTCTATACAGATGTGTAAAGAACATCATGTTTTAACAGGCTTCTGAGTATCCTATTATTCAGCTTTCCTTTTCTCAGAAAAGGCATCAAGTCAAATGTTAACTCCAAGTAATGCTCTAAGACAAAACACTAGGTCAAGAAATTCGATAATGTTTTTTCCTTCTTTAGTATTTAATTCTGAAATCTACTCTGAGGAACGAGTTAGTTGTCAGAAGGTCACAGCGAAGTTAAGCAGATTTTGTAATGCATTGAGTTTAATGACTTTTTCTTGCTTACATCTCATATATACGGGATAACAGTATTCAACTGAGGAAATCTGTTAATTAAACAGTTTGCCCATGCGTCAGGGCAAAAATTCTTTAATGCGTTTGGATGAAGTGACAACGAAGATTTGGCATTGCAGAACAGTGCAACTTCTCCCCCCACCTCTTTCCCTCTCAATATCTAATATGCATACCCCTGCATCAGTATCAGACTTCGAAGAATTCAGACTCTCTTGAGATGGGGAAGGAGAAACACGGCCTAGAACAAAGGCAGAAATTCCATGATCATCTCTATGTTACTACAAAACTAGAATTTCTAATGTTTTAGAGCTCTACTAATATACAGAAAGATACCTTCTGTGTTGTATTTCATTCGCATATTATTAAAGTAGTCAAAAGCATTTTTTAAAACCCATATTCTCACTACATTGTCCTGTCCTGCAGATGCAAGTAATCGACCACAGTGAGAGAATTTCATTGTCCAAACAGCACCCTGTAAAAAACGAAGAGATTGTAGTTTAAGTTAAAGTGCCCTTTTCCATAGCAAGAAACCCTTCTAGAATATCCACTGATATGATTTAGGACACATTATCAAGACACTGAAAGGTAGTTGTTAAAGCTTGTGGACAGCGTAACAAGCTTTGCAAAAAATAGTTGAAAAGATGAAGCATATAGGGAAGATTATTCTGTAAGAGAGGAGTTAAGGAAGCTCGATGTTGCCACAGCATTCTATGTAAAACTGATATGCTTACTAACAGTCAGCAAGGCAGGACTTATTTGCAGAAGTAGCAAGTATTTGTAGCTGTGCTTGAAGTTACCACAAGCTGCGTTATCTCTTTTTTTTGAGTAATCATGCTTAGTTGCATTCTGGCACCCAAACCAAGTGCTACGTATATATAAATTAAATGAGCATTTCGCAAAGCCTGTGATGACAACAATTATTTTTCCAGTGCCAAGTTCAAAAAGTCAGCAACCAATAAGAACACAATACTGCACAAGCAGTATTCAACCTCCTCTTTGTTATTTAATGAACAGCTACGAGGTACTTGATTCCACCAACCTAACTTTCTCTTAGGATACTTTTGGGTAATTTTCTAGGTTTTAAGAAGTCAGCTACCGGCTTGATGGAAACCTTATACAGATGCATTACCTTCAGGACCAGAAACTTCAGTTTTGGAGGGCAAGCTTGAACTCTACAGTCAAACTGGTTACTACAGGTCATTATCCTTGGTCTAACAGTTAAAGATAAAGGACAGCTTCAATTGCTGTTACACAGCTGCTGTCAGAAGTATCTGGGAAGTCAGGAATACTACAGTGCATTTCAGACTCTGCAGGGGAGCATGCACGCTTCAGTGATGGATGGGTAGTTCTGCTGCATCACTCTCCACAGTTGTCCTTTTGCAAGCATCACACTCCAGTCTCTTCCATCCTTATCATTCCAATGTATATACCCCATTAATCTCTCCCCACTTTTGCCTATGGAACCAATGTAGTGTTTCAGTTCAATACTTACAGTCAAATCTCTGTTAAGCAAAACAGCTTATTTGCTGCTGATTGGTTCAAACTCACTGCTCTGTGCTCAGTTCTGGTAGCGAATCATAGACTACTCAGCCTAGATTTGTAATTACAAGAACCAGAAAAACAAACTCTTCTGAGGAAAAGCTCTGGAGAATTCCTCATGCCTAAGTATGTGTAGACTACTGTTTTTTTTTTCTGATGATCTCATCAAATCAGCTGAATTTCCATTTCTTGCCAGATGCGGTGGTTTTGCCATGCCAAAATATTACTTTTTCGGAATGGAAATTTCAAGAAGAAATTTGACAGTTATTTCTGAAGGTCATCAGAAGAAATGAAAAAAAGCCACAGAAGCAATTTGAGACATACCATATGTTCCCCGCTGAGATCCTGGACAACTTTAATTTGCTCAAAATCATAAGGTCCCTTGAAGCCATGTGCTGCTTTGAACTTAACTGGTCTTGTATATGGCATCCCTTCATCATCGCTGGAAGAAGGATCATCTTGATCTGTATGGAAGACTAAGAGGAACACAAATTTGGAAGTACATATTGCAGCATACATTTTTTCTATTAGAAAGCATTTGTGCCAAAACATTTTGGTAGCAAATCAGTCTTGAATTAGCAACTTTTGATAGGCAATTTTAAGATCTTAAAGCAAAACAAAAGTACTGTTGCATCAAGGTCTAAAAACACATTTACGCTGATTTTACGTTACAGTATATCCAAACAGTCAACACTAGAAGTAATTGCCATCATTTTTTGTTCTGCCCTGTTTCTTGCAACAAGTTTTGCATTCAGCACATCCTGTGGTTAGCAATTTCTGTCAATTTAATGCATGCTGAAAATCATCCATTTAATTGTATTGGTTTCTATGTGCTGAAATGGCCAGGTGGTTTGACTGTGAAGCATAAGAATTGCAAAAACAGGTGGGGCAAACAGTCAGCGGTAACATAGAATTCTAAAGCACAGCAATTCTATAGCACTTATCTCAGGCTACGGTTAGACTGGCTTACTGAAGTATCATATATGCCTGAAAAAAAATAATGGTGAAACAAAGGGAGAATTCAGTTGTAGCTAGGAAAACTAATAGGAGCTCTGTTTTTATGAGAATATGGAATTGACTGTCAGAAAACTCTGATTTCATTAAAGCAGTGAAGACAATCCCAACTTCTTACTTTGCTGGAATAACTTCTCAAAAAGTTTGTTTTCATATCCAGACAGCTTTCTAACAGCATAAAAAAATACAGTATTTAACTGATTTAGCCAAAAAGGTCATTCACCAGCTACTATACAAGAATTCATTCTTGTAGCCTGATATTCTCGAAATGCCTACTCAGCTACAAACTTTAAGAAGCCACATCATTATCAACTGTACGGTGGTAGCATACAGTGGTAAATGCCCCTCAGCCAGCTTCGATTTCAAGAGGCGTGAGGATAAACAGACTTATTTGCGGAGCATGGAAACAGTGTCACTGACCTTCATCTCGAACACTCTTGACTTTATTTACAGCGCGTTCACCATATTCTTCAGCAAGGTGCTTTGCTCGCTTTACAGATTTGCCGAGGAATTTTTTCAGCTGGGTCCTTAAAAAGCAAGGAAACTTTTTCAACACATAATACTGGCAAATTCTTATTTTCCCCTATTATTAATCAATAACTTTGTTTTGAAATGCAGTATTACTGTTTTCCATTATTGCTTCTAAAAATAAGCATTTAATTTGCCAGCAGTCATGTAACCTTTAATTTAACTGCAGAACAATGGGCTTACGTAGTTTCAGGTATCACTTGTACCTAAAAGTGAACTTGTTCAGAAGTGAGAAGGGGAACTTCAGGTTACTAAAATGAAATCTGACATTTCTTCGTAGGGACATGAAACAATATCTTACGTTTTCTGCTTTAACCTCCCTCCATCAGTGTCTGTTTGCTGCGTCTGTATTTTGTCTTCATCGTCAGACTGGGCTGCATCATTACTAGGAAACACAGAAGTGATTGTTGTTTAGTATAAAATCATGCTAAATCTAAACTGACTGAAACATCAACAAAGTAGGATCTTTAGGATCCTACTATCAATGAAGTAGGAACTTTAGGATTCCACTTCATTCTTTCACATCACATATCAGAAGTATACGGACACAATGTTAACCAAGTGATAAAACAGATCTTTCAATTGTTAGGAATCTTGATACTAAAACTGCATATATTCCCTAGGTACCAAAGATAGTTTCATAGAAGTGAGCTTTTCAATAACAGAGCAATGGAAAAAAAAAAAAAGAAAAAAGAAATTATCTAATTTATAATGCACTTATTTTTAGGCATTAGGAAAAAAATCCGGTTTCTTGATGATGAAAATCAGGAAAGCATGTCAGTCTAGATATTTTTTTTAAACCAAGTTTTACAAATAGAATCAGTTTTAAGCATCAGAAGGGCCTAATGCTCTGCCGAGAAAAGGAAAACCCCCATGTAGTCAGCTGTAATGATCACAGATCTCACAGCACCACATTCTACTAAATTAAACACTGAAAAGCTTAAAGGAGGAGGTAGCATGAGCATAATAATTACTGTTTGTATTCAAGTACTTTAATTCATAAGGGAAATGATAATATTTAGCACATTTAGTGCTAACTGCAGTTCAGTTGGATTTTCAGAGATATTTCCCTGAGAGGCGCACATTCCAGTACTACCATCAACTTTTAGTTAAATTAGAATAATTCAATAAACAATTCTGTTGCCTCAATAAATAAGCTAGTTCATAAAGAGCTGGGAATTGAACGTGCAAATTAGAGACAGATTGATCAGGGATCTTAATTGCATAAGAAGAGTCCCCATGCATGCAAAAACAATGAGAGCAACAGTATTATAAAGAGCTGAAAGCTATCATCATTCATACCTGACATATTCCTTAGTTCTCCTCATGATATGCAAAGTGAGGGGATTAATGCCTGTTGGCAACTTTTCTTCTGCCAAACTCAGGGGTATTTCTTCACCTGTATCAAGGTTTTTTATCATTACACTTGCTAGAATTTCCTATGGAAAAAATAAGGTGTAAAGTCAAGATGAGTTGATTAGGCTCCAAAACCTAGAGCAAAACAGAAATCATCTGGTCTTACACATTATATTACAGAATGATTCTCTAATTCATTATATTTTCTGAAGAAAGTTCAAGCTAAATTTGCCTTTGGCATGTTAGTGCAAGTGCTATCAACCACTACATGTAGTGAAACAATTACATGTCGTCACAAGCTTCAGTTTCATAGATCAGAAGTGAAGCTATACTGACATCAGACACTGCCTGACACCTTCCATGCTAATATGTAATTAAAAGATTTTGAATACCCTTTCAGATATTCTAGCGGCTGTAGTTTAGATTTAGTCGAAGAACCTTTACCTACAGAGAAAGAGTATTTAAACCTAGCAAGCAGAACACAAGAGTAAAGTGTTTTTTTGGAGCATGAGTATACCTGTTCAGCAGTAATAAACCACCCACAAACATACACCAATAGAAACTGGCAACAGTTTGATAACATCACTAGGATTATTGCAGTTTATAAACTGAACAAACTATTTCTTAATATTAGGAAGGTCATTCTCTTGTTGCTGACTGCTTCCTTTTTCCTATGCGTGAAAAAAATATAAAGTTTCCTGGTGTTCCCTTATGTTGAATCTTGTACAGCTACAAGCACAGACTCGTATCATCCCATATCTATTACACCTCATGCTTTCAAACACTAATACCCCAAATGACTCAGGAACTATGAAGTCTTTATGTGGACAAAGTCAGCATGTTGTCCCTTCTACTTGAGCCTTTAGTCACAGCATACAGTGGGTCAGAAGGCAAGAGTGATGTGACTATACCATTTAACTCAGACAGGAAATTGCAAGCACAGAAAAGTACTATGTATAGACCACATTTATTACTACCTCATCTGTGAGCTCTCTTCCAGAATTAGACCTCGGTCTTTGTGGTCCAAGTACTTCATTTGTTGTTTGACCATCAGCTGCTTTCCCATTTTCCTGAAACGTTGCAAATATAGAATACATAATCTCTAGTATAACAACGGAATCAAAGAAAATATTAGTTATTCTCAGTCTCAGAACCACTTCCCAATACCTGTGCAGTGACTATTTTATCTCCACTAGTTGCACTTGCCAAATCCAAAGAAGGCTGAGAATCCTTGGGCATGCCTTCTGTTGCTGTAGCTGGAGTTAAAAGACCACCAGCTGTGAAATTCTCTCGAGGAACTGGAAAGAGATTCATATCAGGAAGAAGAGCATAAAACTAGCCATGGACAGGCTACACAGTTTACTGGAGTCCTAGCATAATAGTTTAACTCCCAAGCACCCTTTCTGGCAAGTTTTTGTTTGTTTTTATACCAACCACCACTATAGGTGTCTCATCACTTACATATTTCATACGTAGCTGGATGCACAAGCATGGTTTCACACCTAGTTCTCTTAAATTTTATTAAGAAACTTTTTTTTTTCCCTTTTGATCATTTTTCTAGTAACCTAGAACTACTCGTTTTCATGAAGCCTCAGATTACACCTTGACTTGTATTTCTATGCTAATACAGATTGCAGATACTTTATTGTAAGATACTTCTGCAATTGTATCACGTGTGTTTTTTTTGTTTGTTTTGTTTTGTTTCTGCATTACTGTGGCAAAAGTAGCTATTTTGGTAAAATGTGTCTGTACGCAAGAAAGTCCATGAATTAGGAACATTTGTAATGCAAAAGGGTATTTTTACCTTGTAAGAAGCTAAGATTGTTAAAAGACTTTTTCCTCTTTTTACAGGTCAATTAAACTGAAATCACAAGATTAAATGATTCTCCACTCAAAACACAAAAAGAGTAACCATGTAGACACCTAAAGCCATTTAAATTGAATACTTGCCTTCTAAAACAGGTTTTTGCACTTCAAAATCCAGTTCACTCTTTTTTTTCCGGGGTGGTGGAGCTGGCCGTGCAGGTGGTGGTGGTCTTGGTGGGGGAACATTTGTTGGAGGTGGTGGTCGTGCTGGAACAGGCTTCTTTGTGCTAGCAACTATATCAGGTTCTACAGTAAGCTGCCTTGGAGGTTTTGCTGGAGGCATTTCTTCTGTTGTATGAAGGTCTTTGGTAGATAAATCTGAAGCCACTTGCTCTAAAGCGTTTGCCTCTTTCTTCTCTGTTATGTCCTCATTTTTTGATGTTTCTTCTTGTGCTTCAGTTTCATTCATTTTATGGTCAGTCATATTTGTTACTTCTGTTAGTTTATCAATTTCCTGTTCCTCAGAAGTAAACAAAAGCTTCCCAGACTTCAGGTCAGTGTCCTTACCCATACTCTGACACATTGGTTCACTTGGATCTTCTTGTAATGGTATTTTAGCTGCTAATACTTCTGGAATATTACTAATGATACCTGCTCCAGCAATCCAAGCATTTGTATCTGAAGTTGGAACACTCAGTCCTTTTCCTCTAGTACCTAAGGAATCATCATCCTCTAGCTGCTGTGCCTTCTGGCTTTCTTCTATAATACTGTCAATAATCTAAAGAAATGAAAAAAGAAATTCTATTGTTAAACAGCAGGCACTCCTGGAGAACACTTACCAGTTGGTCTGTACAATACCCACAAAAATCCTTCCACTGAAGAGTTGCTTTGCATTCAAAATACGTTTTGCTTAAAAATTCCGGAGATTAAAACCTAGGTGCAGAAATAGGCATATCTGAAAGATAAAAGTGAATAATTTCCACTCCTCTAACTTAGTTTGAGACAGCTGGTTCTGTCTCAAAAGCTGTTCAACCCTCCAAGCTCTCACACACTGATACATACGATCCTGTAAACCACACAATTTATCACTAATGAATCTTAAATTTGTTTTCAGAATGCTTAGCTTGATATTTACACTTTAGATGAACAATCTCACGTTAACGATGAATTCTAACCTCTGTCAGTTTTCAGATGACAACTGATTAATGTTATTATTTAGTATTTCTTGTGTGATGATGAAAAAGTAAAGCAGTATTTAGCTAACCTCTTTTGAATCATCTTGTTTCATTTCTTGTACAAAGGTTTCATTTCCAGCTTTGTGTAGTTTGCTGTCTAGGTCCTATGAAAAAAAAACACATGTAGAAGGTAGTAAGAAGTTCTTCAATAAACTGATCTGAAGTACAGCTACAACAAACTAAATAGTGTAAGGAAAATAATTCTGCAGCATTTTCACCCGCTGTCATATAAACATGTACAGTACACAGAAATGCACTGTACACAGGAATATTATTTCACACTAGTGCACACAGAGTCAGCCTGCACACTAAACAAAAATGCAATTCAACATTTGGTGTTCTACCTTCTCCTTGCTACTGTTGCAGTGTAGGGAAATCTGATGGAACAGACTCCAAGATAAACATTAATATTTTTCCAAATAAGATTTCTTTTATATGCATAAGTTCTATATATTTAACAGGTTGCAACCTCAACTGAGATAAAACTGAAGGTAGCATGAAATTTAGAGAAATACATGTAATTAATAATCTGGAGGAAATAAAAGCTACAAAAATATTTTGCTGTTTATCAGGTTGTGGGAAAGGATGCAAGAACTGTATTATCACCATTTATGACAGAAACAATTAGAAGTTAGCAGGTTAAGATAGGCAGATCTATCAAGTAGTCACAAAAACGCCTTTGAGGTTCTGACATGGAATCTTACCTTCTACTACAATAACTATATCTAGCACTATTTTTGCTATCAGTCATCTTCATGCAGATTCTTCTGAAATTTATATAAACTGTAGCAGAACAAATGGAATTACTAGATTCAAGCAAAAAAAAAAAAACAAGAACATTTTCAGAACATTTGGATAAAAGACTGCATGAATATTCAAAACTGAGTATACCATTTATAGTTTCTATATGTATCATCAACACTACGAGTATATTACACTAGTGATGTGAAGTCAGTTTGCAATTTAAGAAGCATAGTTTAGAAGTGTATAAATAGCATCAACACTCTGGCATATCCTATCAAATGAAGAATAAAAGATTTCACTAGAAGTGGGTTTGTGTGCCAAAATAAAGCATTCAGTCTTTGCAATTGATTTAATTACTTTTTATTACGCAAGACTTAAAGCTATCATCCTTAGGATAAGCAGCCCTGTGAACAGAAGAATTAGACTACATATTGGGCATGCTAGGTATGGAAATCTATACAAAGACTTAAAACAGGTCTGAAAATACCCTAGCTGTGAGTAAAAATATTCAACTCCCAAAAAATCTTCTGTTCAGAGAAGTAGTTTATACCATAGAAGGGTAGTGCTTTAACCAGAAGCCTACCTTAACCTCAGTTAGTATGGTCTATTAACACATTCATCATATGCCTTCTGTTTGCATGTTTGGGTTTTTTTTTTTTGACATTGCCTGCAAATACTATATATAAAAGCCGTATCAAAAGTGGAATTTGATAGAAACTCTGAGGTTGGAAGGGACCTCTTGACTAATGGAGCAGCCCAGAGTTTGTCTCACAAAAGAGAAGGACTTCTCATTACTTGATCTAAAAATTGCTACCTAATAAGCCAACAACTGCTCAAAAAATTAAGGGAAAACAAATGTATCTTGACCAATTCCCTTAGCTGAGATACAGAATTGTTGTTCTTCTACTCCTTCTTGCCAACAGATATAGAACTCTGATAATTCCTGCAGAGGTCAGCAGTCCTCAGCTGTCACCCCACAATGTTAGAGCCCACAGAGATTAACTGTTACCATTATAAAATATTTTTGTTGGGCTATTAATTTAATTTAGCTTACACGGCTTTGGATATACACAAAATAAGTTATTCTCCATATTAAACATTTAATTCACGTTTTTCAGTGAGTATTTTACAAGACCTCTCCTTTTTTGACTTTGAAAGATTTTCTGGCTACGTAGTGCTGACAAAAGATGTTTCTTCTAAGATATTCAGCTAGTCAAAAACTTTTTATAGCATATTAACACACACTAATGTTTGGGGAAAAAATACTTGTAAACATTCACCTTTTAGAGCTTTGACCTCTAGAAATGGAATATCACGCAGAGACAGCTGCAGTTACAGAAAAATTCTTCTTTCCTGTCCACTCCCTTCCCCACCTTCCATACAAAATCTTTCTAGTGCAAGTTCTATTTTGCTTTATCACTAAAAATCTGTCTTCAAAGATATAACTTAAATACTGAAGTGTAACCAGTGCCTACAGTAGCCCATTGTATTAATTTCTAATTTTGTTGACATTTTATCTCCCACACCTGTTAAACTTTGGACTTAAGAAATAATTCTTCCCCACTCCAAGACAAACTATACCATTAGTCACACACTCACTGAACTGATATGGTACCAATAAGAGAAGGAATTAATGCTTCAGCTTCAAAAACAGCTAAACAAGTGACTTAGGAAGACACTTACAAAAAGAAAAAACTATAACACGCAAAACTTTATAGCTAAAAATTCTCCACATTTCAGTCAACAAAATTTGACATTAAAGTTAGTTTAACTGCAATGAGTTTAGTCAGAATGATAGTTACGTTTCCTGAAAGGTTTAAACATGTAATACTTTACAATTAAAGGGATATTAAGTAGAACACAAAATAGGGGATAAGTCTGTTCCACAAGAGATACCATAAGATATTGTATCACTGTAAAAAAAAGATTATTGATTTGCTGGCAGCTGGAGACCAGAGTACTATAACTTATTTTCTAACACTGCTGACAAGTCATAAACACTTATTTTGTGCGACCAGCATTTTTAGGACAGTGTCAAGTCTTCTTTACTCCATGTGAAAGTATTGCATAGTACCACATTTGGCCCTTCTGAGACAGGCAAATGAGTGTTATTTGTACAATGTTCCAACTCTTCACCTATTTAATGTGTGTCAGATTTCAGCTGCACTGTCACTGTGCACAGATGCAGCATACCAATTACCTGCGTGGGAAGTGGCAATGCTGTCTCAATAAGCTAAATATAGTATTTTATTTTCATATAACCTAGAGGGGAGGCTTTCTGAAGTATACACACAAAGATTTTGCTTGTTTTGAAGACTGAAGGGAGCAGACTCAACTATTTCAGATAAATTCTGACCAAAAGAACAAGTCCTGCAGGAACTTACTTCCTATTCACAAATCACCTGAAAGAGGACAGTCTAGTAATTGGGTACAACTCAATTGTATTTTTTATTTTTTTGGAATAAAATTAGCTTCATGACACGTTAACATACTGTAAATAAAAGTAAAGTTGGAACTTCAAGAGATGTAAGCCCAACGGTTGCTCCCTACAGCAAGGAAAGTCTACAATTTCCTGTCTGTGTAGATGTTAGAACTACCATAGCACAACTACATTAGGTGAAAATGCTTAGCACTATGTTCATCAACAAATATTTGTCTGATTTTAAGAAACTTACCTTTAACACATGGGATCCAACTTTCGTTGGTGACCTGTTAGAAAGAAAAGACAGACTTAAGTACAGCTCCAAGAAAAATACATCTCTTAACAGTAAACTTCATATTAAACAATCTCTAACAGAGTCTTCCTTTATGGTTAATGTATACTTGATGCTTCACACAAGCAAAGTGAATGCTCCTGATACTTCTCTCTTTTACAAAAAATGTTCCACATAGAGGTAAGTGCCCAACTAAGATGCACAGATCTACTGGAGGCTCTATAATCCCTGACAGTTTCTCAGCTCAAGTTTCTAGAAACCGTTTTTCTATCACCCTTTTCTAAACTGATGCTATTCCAAGCAGACATTGAAGAACGTCTCCCATTATAGATAATTTAAAATCAGCATGTTTATACAGAAAGCACAGGGTGGACACCAAAATGGGAAGCAGAAGTACAAACGCCCTAGTATCTTGCAAATCAAGTGCCTGAATCCTAATCTGTAGTGTCAACATTATCATAGACATTTTGCTTTTCAACATCTCTAGTAATTGAAAACTCTTGTTTCTAATCACAATGCTGAATGTAAATATAAGCATTTACATCATGAAAGGAGAAAAGCAGTTTTGCACTGCTTACTTTCCAAAATGCATACTCTGAAGCAGTTGAGTTGCATTAGCATCCGCTCACACACAACCTCTCATATCACTAATCACATGCAACAAGGTATCAAAGGGGACTGGTATCAAATAATTACTTCTCTTCAGATCACCATGCAATCCCATCTGTGAACTGTCAACCTTTATTATATCCTGAAATTGCATTTTCACGAGATTTTCAGAATTCTAGAAGATACTTAAGCAATGACTCACTTGGTTTATTATGTCTACAAGATCTTACGAATACATAAAGAAGTTTGTCAGTCACAATCAGGACCAAGTTACAGATTACAGCCTTACAGGTTTAGCACTAAATGTAACTACAATCTGGAGTGCAAAATCATCCCAGGTAGCTACCAAGGTCAGGGACATTCAACAATTTGTATCATCTTGTACCAACCAATACAGACAAATACAGATTTCAGTCTAATTTGACCCTCCTGACTCCAAAATGATGGCTTTAAGAGACAATATCTTCTGAAAAAGACATTCTTCCAACTAGTTTTTTAAGAATTTTGGTTCTTTTTAAATTATACTTTACTGTTTGAGAATATTTTAAGGCAACAAGAAAAGACTACACTTGTACAGCAGAGTTAAGGAAAGCACAGAGGATTTGTTTAAAGACTATGTTATGTGTAACTAATTTAATCTCTTAAACTGGTATCTGTGCAGATCTTGACATTTAAAACACACAAGATCTGTAACACAGTTTCAAAGAATGCTCCTTTCTAGAAGGTACTGACCACAGTGTGCAAAGTGAGCAATTGGTATTTTGACCTGAAAAACACACCTGTCTTTGGTCTCCCATAATAATATATTGCTGGGAAAGACTAGAACCTGTGCTGAATTTCTTGTTACTGAAATATTTTCAATTCTACTATCTACTCTTGGATTTCCACAGAAACAGAGGTCAAATTGTGTGTCAGTTCATTAAATACACAAAATGACTTCAATAATGAAACACGTTTTATAATTACTACATTAATGCCTAGGCTTCAGCAAGCACATGGTCCAGTTGTACAAGGTACTGCTTAGATGTTACAACCTAAATAAAGTGCAAATCCCTACTTCAGTTTTCTGACACTTCCCATCAATTAGCACATCGCTGCCAGTACAGGCAAATCATTCCTCCAACTGGGTAACAAAAAATGCAAGCTGCAAAAAGACTGAAACAGATGTTATTTCCCATTGTTTTACTCAGATGCATTACAACAAAGCTGCTTAGGGGATAAATGCTAGAGATCACAGGTATAGAATATAACTGTACTGATTGCTTGATTTATTGAGTATATAAGTCTAATGTTAAGGTAAAGCTTTGCCATTTAAATTACCATGCTTTGAAAACATTGCAAAGCTTCCATGACTTTGGCAATGCTACCACTTTCAGATGCGTTCATAATATAGCCACGTAAGTTCAGTGGCTTCCCTGAAAAATATTTTGGCCAAAAAATTTTCAGCTATTCAATATCATTCTCTTAGTCACGATTAGTTGCTGCTTATGCGCTATTACATTTATAAAGAAAATAAGCCAAAGAGCAAGTTTGGTAACTGAAGTATCTTACAGGTCAACACTACTCCGCAATGGTCTCGCCTTCCCAACCATGTGAAGTTACCAGCCTTCTTCCCATTCAGTTTTACGTGAAGGCCAATAGTTTTATAGACACTGCATCTGAAATTCCTGCCTGTATGTGTTTCTGCATGTAGCAGCAAAAGTGTTTGAAAAGATTTTCTATGAAGATCAACAACCCAATAACCAAATACTGATTTTGCTTTGAAAGGTCTGTGGCTTTACAGGGTTATCAGGTAAAACATAAAGACTGACACACCACAGAAAATGCAAGAACTTCATTTTGTTTTCTCATATGATTGTTCAGTGAATAATATGATTAAAACTTTCATAGCAACAGATTTTGTAGATTACACTTCAAATAAAATGCTTCTAGCTTCAGTTTTCTTATGATACCATTGTAATATCAGTTTAACAAAGGGAGAAGTTCAAGGTTATCTATAAAGATTAGGCAGTAGTCAAAGAAAAATCCTATTTCACCCGCTCATTTCACCTGAACAAACATAACCACATGTCTGACTAATATCTAAGTCAAACAAACTCCTGTAGAACTTTTTTGTATTTCTTCAGCTGCAAAATTCATCCTAATGCTGACCAGACTACATGAGGCTGTCTCTCCCACTCGTAGCTCCAGCCCAGTACCTTTTCCAACAAGTAACTCAATCTTTACTAAGCTTCACATTTTCAACTTCTTGTTGCTAAGTTTTGTGAGAGAAAAAAAAATAAAAAAATAAAATACATTTAGCCCTTCAAAAAACAAACCCAGTATGCTAAACGATTCCCGTTGGTCAAACTCCAGAACTAAACTGCCTGATTTCCTGGGAGGATTAACATTGTTACAAAGAAAGCCTGGGAACAGGCAGATGGAAAGAGATTCAAAGGGTATGGACAGTTGTTGCACCTTGTACAGAAGATACAGGCTCAACCTCAGCCAGCACAGTACTTACTGGTGTCCTTCAGCTTGCAGAGGCACACCATGGTTTCCTCCCTCTAACTCAAGGCTGGCCTGGAAGCTACAATTATTCCTGAAGCTGCTCTCTGTGGTAGTCCACACCTTCTAAACCACACCGAGTCACTACTGCAATGCACTGTTTGAGCTAGCCTTGGAAAGCATGTGGGATCTTCAGCTAGCTCAGGATGCAGAAACCTATCTGCAGTGCTGCAAGGCACTACAGCGATGTGACGAGTGCTCCACTTCCTGCTGACTTCAGTTTTGTGCACTGGCTAACACACACACACACACAAAGTTGTGCTAAACATGTCTCATGTATAAACAGGGCACACCTTAACATTATCCAGCTTCCTACAGAGAAAACTCATTTCTTCAGGAAAAGTGTTGAAACATCTTTAGAAAAACAGGACTACTGAAGTTAGAATTAAGAATTTAAATTTCTGGATGTACCACACGATATTTCTCTTTACCTACACCATCTCTTGAATCTAGTGCCTTTTATTTGGTTTCTTATAACAAGTTTTTAGGATAAGAGTATAGCAGGAACAAACTTACTCCTTGCTATTAAGTATATGATATTCAAACTAATAGGTTTGGCTATTCTTGATTTGAGTGGGTAAAGTGCTTTTCCTATATATGAGATAAAGTCAGTCACGCCTGCATCCAAACAAGGGAGCCTTACTTCATATTCTCTTCTCTCAAAGCTGACATCCTTCTTCATGAGAGACCCAGAAATTATTAGAGGCATGAAGACCTTTTCCATAGTTACCGTCTTTTGAAAGCAGAGTGATAGAGGTTGAATAAGGGCATTTTCTGTCACACTACCTCTCTCTCCCCAATTTGTTGACTGTACAACAAATAGATGCCTTCATTGACTGGTCCACATAGGCACCTTGGTTTCTTTTTCACTAGTTATCTTAAAAAGCTTTCAGAAAGGGACATTGCTTTTGACCTAGCTATCAGTAAGATGGACACTCTCCATATGTCATGACAAAAGCAGAGCTACCCACAAAAGGACAGATCTACCTGCAGCAGACGTGAAGGATATAGGCCTCCCCAGAGGCAAAACAATAGTCTCCAAACATCTCATTTAAACACACTTCCCCTTACAGAAGTCATCAATCCATGAGCTACCTCAGTTCATTATTATATGACAAACATTTTGTAACAAGTTCTGTAATTTTTTACTAATTAATCCTTGTAAAGCACCAGTTCATATGCGTATGTGAGGATGCAGATACGGTGCTTTCCTTGAGAGCGAGAGTTTAATCTTTGGAAACCCAAACTGCAGGTGGGAACTGGGAGCTTACATCTAACTTGAAAATTCCATTCTTGCATATCACAAGAGATAACTAGCAAAACAATTAAATAGCAAAGAAGTTGCCGCTTTCAGAATTTCTGTATCAGCAGTTAGTAAACTTCCCCACACAGGGCAGAAGGGAGGAAGCTACCAAACCCACAATTTTAATGAGGGCAAATATATCTACACTACTTTGCTAAAAACTGGCCGTAACATGCTGCAAAATCAATTCCCAAGTCATTTTGCTGATATCAGAATGGTGAATGCACAAAGAAAAACCTCTAACTGCAGAGGGTCACATGAACTTGTTTTCAGTTGTCCTTCTTCCCATGAGGTTTTGGGTTGTTTTTTGTGGATCTCAACTCAGTACACATACAGGTCTCAAAACTACAATCTACAATCCTGCTTCCAAGAAGCATGCAATGGAAATTTGAAATTAGCTCTTAAGAAATCTCAGAGCTTATTTAGAGAAAATATTCTCAATATTGTTAGTAGAGATTCAATGTCAGATGAATAACAGATTCAGTATCTGCACTGCAAAGTAAATCCTCTGAGATTAACTCCTTCCTTGACTCAAGCTGACTGATCTCTATCAAATTGAGTCAACGATGCATCCTTATAGGTTATGGAAGAGCAATACAAAACCAAAAAGCATCTTCAGTTTTAAGTTATTAACTTCATATCAAGTTCTGCTTAGATACAGGTGGGGGAAACTTTCAAGCCTGGACATATGGCATTATTTGTATCAAATAAAAGGCAGGATATGCAGTCAGGTCAGATTTAACGTCTCTCTTGAAGCAAAAGATGTTTCCTGCTTCCCACTTCTGCTTCTAGCCACACAATCCCACACCTTTACCCTCTCCTGTCCCTGCCCTCCCAGATTCTAGCTGTTTTAACTTACTGAATAGGTTTTGCTGTTTCTAGTTTTCAGCTGCTTTGAATTCCTGAGTTAAAGCAACTCAGGAGTCTGATGACCACTACTGCCAGGGCAAGGTTAGCTGGAGCAACACAACACTTCAGCAACAGCATGCTGTTAATTTGGCTCACCATATCTTGCAGAACTGTGTGCCAAGATGTGCTTTTCATGGTGCTATGTAAAAAGCTAAGTTCAGAAGAGCTTTGATACAGGATGTGGGAGTGAGCAGCGCAGGTCTAGTTTTTCCTTTGTTCAAGGCATCCAGCAGCCACTGGCACACAGATTAAAATGAGCTCTTAGTCAATTATTAAAGCTTCAAATGGCTGGATCCCACAATCCATATCTTATTGCTCTTCAAACAACCTACATGAAACCTCATCTTGCGAGATCAAATGATGGAGAGGTTTGGTCCAGGCTGCGTGAAAACTAGAACCGATACAACCCATAACCTGTTTTAGCACAAAACCAGAAAGATATTTATAAATTAAAGAAGAAATAATGTGTTTTACTAACATTAACAATGTAGTGACGCTGTTTGAGGTAACAGCTCTGAATCTGCACTATAAAAACGCTGTTAAACTCACCGAAAAAAACCCACGCTTGCATTTCACAAGACACGTCAATGCAACGCTGTTAAAAACAAGTGACAGGGTGCACCAGAAGTTGTTTTACGCACAGCAACAGTTCGCCTGTTGCTGGGGGAGCCTGCTCTCTCCTTTTCCCCCTGAAAGCTCTTTTATTTTAATCGCGCTCCAGAATCAGTTCCGCCAGCCCTTATTTCATCACACATCTTTTCCAAACCTTACGTGTCGCTGCCCCAGACGGGCCGTTACCATCTCACCAACACCACGCCTGCTGCCAGCCCCCAAAAAAGCCCCCCGAGAGCCACCCCAGTCCCTCGCATCCCCTTGCCTGTCACCTCACCACCCTCTCAAGCAGCCCCCGGTCGAGCAGGGCCCCCCAACCCGGCCCAGCACCCTGCTGGGGGGCCGCAGGGCTGAGGCAGGGCCACACCGCCCCGGGACCCCCGCACCTCAGGCGAGGGTGCGGCCGCGTCCCCCTCCCCTAGGGCCGCGCTGAGGGCATGGAGGGAAAGGAGGGCAGGGCAGGGTATGGCAGGGCAGGGCAGGGGACTCACGGCGTGGGGGAGGCGGCCGCCAGGTGCACGTCCTCGGGCGCGTCGTAGAACTCCTCGGTGTCGCTGTCGGAGGCCATGGCGGGGCCGGGCCGCACGGAGCGGGGACCGGGCCGGGCCTGGCGGGGCCGCCGCCACCTCGGGGCACGGCGGGGGAGCGGGCGGGGGCCGCGGGGCTCTCGCGAGAGGGGCGGCACCGCCCTGTGCCGGGCGGAAGGGCGGGAGCAGGCAGTATGGCGGAGCCGCCTCCCGTCATGGCGGCTCCCCCTAGTGGGGCTGTTGGGCGGGGCGCTGCGCCCTTCTGCTCGCCTCGACCCGCCCCTGGCTCGGCCCTGCGGCTGTGCGCCGTCCCAGGGCAGTGCGGTGTGCTGAAGAAGAGGGGAAAGGCGTGCTGACAGCGCTCTTGCCCACAGTTCTGTCCCCTTCCCTCCAGGGTTGCAGGGGCTCCGTTATGGGCTATGTCCGTCAGCCAGGGCTGCCAGGTGCAGGAGGGCTGGCCCAGGCCAAGAATCACATTTTCACAGAATCACAGAATTTCTAGGTTGGAAGAGACCTCAAGATCATCGAGTCCAACCTCTGACCTAACACTAACAGTCCACCACTAAACCATATTCCTAAGCTCTACATCTAAATGTCTTTTAAAGACCTCCAAGGATGGTGACTCCACCACTTCCCTGGGCAGCCTGTTCCAATGCCTCACAACCCTTTCAGTAAAGAAGTTCTTCCTAACATCCAACCCAAAACTGCCCTGGCGCAACTTTAGCCCATTCCCCCTCGTCCTGTCACCAGGCACGTGGGAGAACAGGCCAACCCCCACCTCGCTACAGCCTCCCTTGAGGTACCTATAAAGAGCGATAAGGTCACCCCTGAGCCTCCTTTTCTCCAGGCTGAACAAGCCCAGCTCCCTCAGCCACTTCTCGTAGGACTTGTCCTCCAGACCCCTCACCAGCTTCATCGCCCTTCTCTGGACTTGCTCAAGCACCTCCATGTCCTTGTAGTGAGGGGCCCAAAACTGAACACAGGCTTGTCCCTTGGTTCATATGGGATGTGAGGTAGAGCCTCTGTACGCTCAAGGCATCGAGGCAGCGGTGGCACAGTGTGGTGGCAAGGTTTTGGTAGCAGGGGGCTGCAAGGGTGGCTTCGTGATAATTGTTGAGTGGTCTCCCCGTCCCCACCTCAACCCTGGAGCCCTTTTCATCATATTTTCTCCCCCTTGCCCTTTGATGAGGGGGAGTGAGAAGGATTGTGGTAGAGCTCAGCTGCCCACCTGCGTAAAATCACCACACACAGCAGCACCCTCCCCAGTTTTCTGCTTGTCGCACGAACGCAGTTTCAAGGAGATTGCTACAACCAAAGCAGCGCTTAGTGTGACCTCTCAGGTGACGTTCAAATAGAGGTCAATAAATCAGATGCAAATATTTATCCACGCTGTTAAACACTGCCAAAACACCTGGTTAATAAAGCAAATGTACAGTGGAAAAGAAGTGAGGAGAAAACCTGTTTTTTTCCCATCAGTCTGGTCACAGGGGGAAATCAGAATCAAGGTAATAGTGAGAAACAAAAGACAGAGAATCAAGCTAGTCTGTTAGATTAATTGCTAAGAATCCTTAAAAGGGTTTTTTTTTTTCTAATTACCTAATGTAATGAATGTTTGAAACCAGTAGCAGGAATTAAATTATATGGTTCCTTATTTGCTTTGTCTTGTATTTTCCTTCCAATAAATTTTCATTTCATCTTCTGGTTGTTTTTGTTCTGCCATCAAATTATGAATGATCAGACAGCAATAACTCATGAAGGAAAGAAGCTTCCTTTGAAATCTTTTAATATCTGCACAGCAATAAGTACATGCTTCTGAGCATCCTGCTGAGCACAGCTTAGTAGAGGGTCACTGTGTGGTACAGCTATAGTCAAAATCTGTGAAAAACTGTTGAGACAGTGTAAAACTGGTAAGAACTTAAAATGTTTGAGAGAGCTACTCTTGTCAAATCATTTGACACTGAGGTGTTTGTGCATATGCATACACACGTGGTATGGGGCTGTGTCTTCCTGTTTCCTTAAAAAATCATGAAGCTGGGACAACAGAAAGGAGGTGAATTGGAAATGCATGACCAATTCTTTTGATTCTTCTTAAAAATAAGTAGGTAGGAGCCTAGCGTACACCTTAAGCTCTTAGTGTTGAAGAATTTGAGCAAATAACTGGTACAGAAAATTACTGACTTGTGATTCACTGCTCACTGTTCCTGCTCTAAGTGACAGCCAAACACACCGATTGCATTAGTGTAAGTGGGATGGTCTCTAAATTATTAAAGACAACAATGATGTAACCGTAGCTGGAAAGGCAGGCAGCTCTAGAAAATGGGGGGGAAAAAAAAACTATTGAAAAGCATCTTGAATTGTTTAGCATCCTGTCAGTAACTGGCGGCAGCTTCACGACTTCATGCTTTGTTACGCAGAGGAAATTATATAGTTGCAGAATTCAGGAACGCTAAAATAAAAGTACAGCTCAGGGGCTTAGTCAGGTCTATGTGGTGAATAAAATTCAGCCTAACTGCAATGGTCTTGACCTTCACACTCCAAAATCACTTGCTTTTTGCATCAGATTGGCTCCTCCAAGGCTGTTAGAGCCTCCAGAGCAGGAGCACTACAACCACAGTTCCACTGTGGCACAACCCAGCCCACCTTTGTCCATGGAGATAAATTACAATCAGCTTCACAGGTTATGATTAGGAATAACAAGTGACCTGCATGTTTTCACCCCAGGGCTTGCACAGCCTTTCCCAGGTTGCAGGCAGGGATGAACACTGGGACAGTTTCAGCGTTGATGAGAGTTAACAAGGGTTTGTCTCACCTTGGCATGGATGTGTCTAGCATGCTTGGATGAAATGTGACATGCTGTGGCTTGGAAGAGGCCATGACAGACACTTTTGTGAGAAGTGGGATGCTAGATCCTCAATTTTGTACCCAATATGGCCCCTGAGCCTAGAAAAAGTTCTCCCAAAAGCCTCAGGCTCCTAAGAGGAAGAGAAGGTAACAGCTAAAAATGCAAATTCTTTGGCATAGCAGACAGTTCATTTGCTAGGATTTTCTAACATAAAATAATAGAAAATTCACCCCACTGTCAAAGCTTGAATTACTTTCTGGTTTCTATGTACTGCTAGGCAGGCAGTCTATATGTTTCATAGCTGGGTGAGCACAGGCTGGTCCCAGTGCATCTCTGTGCCCCATGGCTGAGCTGCATACCCGTTGCTGCAGCCCCACCTGCCTGCTCCCCTCCTGACCCTACAGTGATTTTTTTTTTTTTCCTTTGGCTTAGATGTGAACTTCCCCCAGGGACTTCCATAAACTAGGCTCATGTGTCAGCCTGTCCCCAGCACCCCGGGGTGTCAGCAGGACCATCCTACCAAAAGCACCACTGGCAGCTGGAAGTTTCCCAGCATTTGGCCACTGCCAGCCTGACAGGGTTGTGTCTGCTTCAGTGAGCGTGCTGCTGCTTTCCTAGGTTAGAGGCCCAGAAAGCACAGGAGTCTCTCTCAGTTGTTTCCTAGCTCATGTGCTAGCAGTGCTTATGCTGGAAGGTAGGTCTTGCTCTCACTAAATCTTAAGATACCTACTGCAGACAGATAGAAGGTAGATTCAAAGCTTTTGCAAATTATCACCTGTCTCCCAATCCATCTAGTCAACTAGGGGCATAAACAGTTAAAGCAAAATTATTACTTTCATTGCTTTAAAAAAACAAGGGCAAGAAGTACTTTCAGAACAAAGCTGGAACGGGATCCACCCACAGCACAGCCAGCAGGGGATCTTCTGTCTACCCTATCCGTGCAGGGAGAGGCAAGGGTCCTATGGTTCCATGTCACCCATAGGGAGGAGAGATCAAAGTCAAGCCCAGAACATGTGACTGACCCAACAATCACACTAAGGTCTCCTGCATCTGATCGCAGGGCTTGGAGATGCTTGTCTGCATAACCATGTTCCCCTGGGTTATGGCATTTGGTGAGAGTAAGAGAGACAAAGATGACCAGAGGTGATGTCTGTGTGGAGCTGTGATGTGGCTTGGGGATGGAATCAATGGTCAGTTGAAAGAGGATGAATCGCTCTGGGTTAAAGTCCTGAGCATCAAGCCTGTGCTGGTCTAAGCGGAGCAGGAAAACAGGAAAAGCTGCATACCTTGCACACACACACATACACACGGGAGGAGGATCTATCTTTGCCAACTCGCTTGACAGCCCATTGATGTAAATTATGATTTCTGGTTCCCTTTGTGAGAACAGTGCTTCTTCCCAGCACTGCAAACCGCTGCTGACTCACTGCCGCCGCTTGGGCAGCCGTCATGTGGCAGCAGCCGGCCCCTGCACCAGTCTGGTGACAGGGCTCACTGGGGAGTTTGGGTCACAGCTGTGTTGCACAGGCAGCTTTGCGCCAATGGCAGTCCATCCGTGGAAGTTTTAACCTTGCACAGAGCTAACAACAGCCTGGGGTCTGTGGTGAGTGGCACCCTGTGGCTCCTGCTGTGGTAAATGACACCCTGAACCTGTTTGTGTGTGCAGATGTGTCAGGGCACACACATGCACACATGCATAGACATGCACACAGTGTTCTGTTACAGCTAACGTGCCCAAAAAGCATACTGGGGAGCAAGGCAGCACAATGCAATATGCAGCAGAGGCTGAGCAAGCCACAAGGAGCTGTGTCCCAACTACATCCACCCAATCACTGCTTGTGCACAGCGTGGGCTGGCATTCAGAGGTGTGTTCTGGTCTGAATTTCTATCACTTACACCTCTGTGTGCTTTCCTTTGCTTTTTTTCTTGCCATGGTACCAGGTGGATGTCTAGCAGACATGCTGCACTGTCATCCCAGGGCACGGATCTACCCATTGCTGCAGGCTGTGGAAGAGCCTTCCAAAATTGCCACCACCCAAAATGGTGCAGGAGAGCTAGCAGGGGTGGTGGGAAGGTGATAAGAAGGGATCCGCTTTGGGAGAGTGTCAGCAATGAGAGGATATGAGGGACATTGGAGCAAGGAGGGAGGATGCTTGGGAGCAGGGAGCCCAGACATGATGGGTGAACTCAAATCATTCTGTGAGGGATGGAGTAACATGCTGAGAAATGCAAATATGAGGGCGACTGATGGAATGTGGTCCAACACCTGCCTCCAGGTATGGAGGAGGAGAAAAACTGTGCTGGGAAACATGTCATACCCAGCTGAGGGCACCCAGACAGCCCTCTCCAGATGTCCAGGTGACAACAGCAACTAAACACTCATAAACAGCAAATGAAATCACTGCAAACTGACAAAAATACATCAAACACAATGCTGAAGAAGGTGGGGCAAGGGAGATAAGGTGATGGTGGCTGTGGCAGCTGCTGTGTGTGATGGGTGTGGAAAGAGACAGTGGCATCTGCTGGCTACTGATCACTAAAGCCACACTGCAAGGCTGTCGTGCTTGATCTGCTTAATCTAGCAGCAATGAACAGGTTTGCATTCATGCAGGGATCATGCGGCACTGTAGCATAAGCTTTTCCTTCCTGGGAACATGGAAAGTGCTCAGCACTGGTCATACTGTAGGAAAGAAAATAACCCTGTCTGTGAAATGCAGAATAGTTCCTCTGGAAAATATTGTCCCAGGATGGATGGGCTTTTTTCCCACTGTGATTAAGAGGAAAAGGTGCTCTGACAACAAGATGCTTGTGTCCATCCCACAAGCATGAGGATGTGGTGCCTGGAGCTGAGCAAAACTGGGAACATCTGAGGTTTTCCCCTAGCTTCCAGACCCAGAGCATCAAGCTGGTTTGTTGGAAGAGAAATAACCTTGTTATTTTTGAGGGGAGCTATCCAAAATAAAAAACAGGACACAGCACAACTACTAAACTGAAGGTGAAGTGTGAACTGGGTGCCTGCTGAATGGAATAAGAAATGGTTGAGAATGCCCCAGGTGCCACCTGAGGTGTCCTCCTGAAACTCACTGTGCATAGATTTGTATTCAGAGAACTTTCCTGCTGCTCTGACTTGTGCTACATCATCTGCTCTCACAAATAAACCAATTTAATTACATAGACATGCTCTTTATTCATTCTTCCTGGCATACTGACAATTTCTGCATGTGCAGATGAGTTGTGTCTCAGCCTTTGCCAATGCAAATGCTCCATCCTCCAAATCTCCATGTTTCTGTGTTGTTTTTATTTTTATTTTTTTATTTTTTTATTTTTTTTATTTTTGTCTGTACGCATCAGTGGATGCGTATGCTTTCATACACAATTGTTACACTTTTGTTTGCTCTGTGTTCCATCTTTAAGTGCCTGGAAGCGTACTGCTAATATGAATCAGAGTTGGTGCCTCACTGTATAGCGGAGCCATGATTTCCTCTAGAGATTTGCTTTTGTTCTTCATTGTAGCTCATCAAAAGTCACGATGAAAGCAATACACAGTAAAAGAAGGTGCATTCACTATTCTTCTAAGGCAGAATTGTAAGCAGCTCCCTTTGAACTGAATTTTGTCAGGTTTGAAAAGATAATTAGCTACTTGTGAAGATCAAAAAAGGATCCAAAATTAATCTAAGTGTTGAATCAGAAACAAATAAGTAGCTTTTACTAACATCGCTTTACAGACCCTTCTTATATTTGAAAGAGAAAGTAGAAATAGAAAAGGTAATAACATTATGGTGAATTGATTACCTTGCATACATTTTCTGCATTGAACAGAAATTTAAACCAAAGTAGATGTTCTCTTAAAACATTCACAAAAATCAGTTAGATCTTGAAAGGTATAATAATGCCACAAAGTATTATGGTATCTGGAAGTTATAACTTTGTATATGCCATTAACACAAAGCCTGTCACTACTAAGAAAACATCTCCAGTTCATGGTCATCACATCTGTGTGTAATAGCCCACAGGGCACATGCCTGGACAAAGCCTCTGCTGAGCCTCAAGGAGAGCCCAGGCTTCCCTGGGCTACAACCAGCAGTTTGAATGGTTTTTAAATTTAGGATTTTATCAAATGTTTCTTAAACTAGGATTTTATCAACTATTAATCTGTAGACTCCTTTCCTCCACAGAACAATTGCGACCACGACTCTGAGTCACACTAAGAATGGCCATAAGGAATATTACTTAGAGGAAAATGAAGTTGTTTCTGTTGCACAGAGATATCTGCTGGGCAGGGAGGGAACTGGAAGTTAGCAGCTCTGTCAACAGGACTAGTGCTGGAGCTGACTCTGATTTGGACTTGCAGCTGGGGTTTCATTTTTCTGAGTTTCACTGCTAAAGCTTTTGCTTTCCTGACTCATCAGCTTCTGCTGGTGTAACGTCTTGCTTGGGCTGGGGGCTCAAGATTTCATATGCTACCTAACTCATGAGCCTGGGTCTACTGATGCAAGACTGTGTTTCCAGATCTTCCATCAGAACTTGCATCCTTTTACACAAATGCACCAGCCACTTTCTCCAGCAGCTCTGTTACCTGTCCAAAAGCGTCCATGACTGCTAAACATTGGCACTTGCTGGGAGGTCCTGGAGAAATGCTGCAACACCCAACCACGCCAGAGTAAGTCAGGGTTGCCATGGCAGCCCTAGCATTAATTCTCCTGGTTTCATGGTTTTCTGCCTCAACCTTAGTATTAGTTTAACCCCAGTTTATATATATCTGTGCTTCTGATGATAATTACTGTTTACTTCCAGTGGCTTGTTCTGCTGCTTTTTCTCTCGATAGACTCCATCTCCCAGAGGGAATTAAATTGCTGCTCTCTCCAGTGCCCAGAAAGAACACATGGTGAATATCTGCAAACTTGTCTAGTCAGATGTGGGAGAACAGTCTGAAATGGGCCTTTGCGGCTTTTATGGTGTTTGGAAAGAATCCACCAAAGCTCCACTCACTGAATCACCTGTCCTGTTCCTGGAGGGGAGCTGTACTCCCTGGTGTAAGAAGTAATACTGGCAGAGGACAGAGAAAGACAGGGAAAAGCAGGTGATAGCAAAGAGCTGTCCATGAAGGGTGGCAGAGAGGGGTGCAAGTAAAACTTGAATAACAGCAATGGAAGGCAGAAGTGCCCAAGAAAAATAAGACAGAGCCCTCCCTGCCCAGAAAAGTATTTGCTGTGGAAATGGCAGGGCACCCCAGGGACTGCACTGCATCTGGTCTGCATTGATCTCACATTCTCTTTTCTGCTTTTTCCTTGCCAGCAGGAAGAGAGCCTTATTCTGCCACTGTACTTTGTTTGAAGGATAGTGCAAGGTCCCCCTTTGCTGCTGGAAATCTTGTTTGCTTGTTTTTTTTTTTTTTTTTTTTTTTTTTTTTTTTTTTTTTAATTACAGCCAGCAGAAGCAATTTATTTGTTTACTAGTGTCCAGGAAACATACCCAAGGGAGATCTCTGAACATGACCACAAAGCTGATAAGGATTAATGGTAGATGATAGAACATTTGATAAGGCTATTCAGACATTTAGGTCAATATCACCTATTAATAGCATGAGCATTAAGTAAATGAATATCAGGTTATTATATGTTATTATATTTAATGAGAGTCAGTATTTACTTTTCCTCTAAAGACTGCTGAGAACCATGTTTAGCCTCATTGCATGCTCTGGCAGCCAGGAGGGCAACCTGCCTATTTCACCACTGATAAGTTTAGTACAAACATCACATCTGAGCTTTAAAAGGGCACTATGTGGCCTATAGCCTTTATTCTAAGACAAAGCTCACAGTATTTAACTTATTCTACATTGCTAGCAGGGAATGTGTTATTAGTGGAAACAAATCTTCTTCCTTCTACAGGTGTTGAAACCTGCTGTGGAACCTAATAGAGTCGTCAGTGGTCACTTGTAAAAAGCAGTTCCACGAACCTAGTGTTGGCATTGCTGTGGCTTAGCCAGCAGCTCCAGGTCCCTGCTGTGCCTGGTTGAGAAACAACAAAACAGCTCCTTTGCTGACACCTGCACTTTCATTCTCACCTCCCTTAATTTCCTGCAACTTCATTTAAATTAGAAAATAATAATGGTTCCCAAAATATTTAGGAAGTGCAGAAACCCAGCTGTATCCTGCCCGTGATGGGTCAGTGTGCATGCACAAGCCCAGGTGGGGAAGCTCTGTTTCTCACCCCAAACAACTGCTTCCACAGGGCTGTTTCCAAACTGCTGCAGCCCAGCAGGATTTCTTCCTTTTTCCCTGGGTTTCCTTTGCTGTTCTTCAATTCTAGCACCACCCCAGACCTCCAAGACTGTGGGAAAGGAATTTGCAGGTGGCTCCGTGCTGTTTCACATGTCCCTGAGTTAGAGATAATGAGGAAACAAGCGGTAGAAACAAAATCTTGAAAAAGGTTGAGATGAAGTAAATTGGCTACAGTGTTAAAGATGAGCTTTGGGCAGTGGCCAGTTGCTGGCTGGCTTGAGGCACATGTCTGAGGGTCTCTAACCAATTGTGTGACAGATTCAGGCATGTGGACAGTGCGTGGGGCTACAGGGAAAGTATATGTAGTAGTGAAAAAGGGCAATAAACATCTCCTGTTCAAGAGCCTTCAGGAGTCTGTGTCTTGCATCCCTTCACAAGACTGCCTCTGCTTGCCCTGCAACACCCTGCTCAGAGGGGCTACACCAGAGGCTGGAGATCCCTGGTAGAATTGAAACCACTCAATATCCACCAATAACTTTTGGGTAGAAATAGAGATTGACTGGGAAAGACTGTCTATCCATTTGCTGATTTGAGTCAAGCTATGGGCCTGTGGAACTGAAACTGCTCAAGGAACTCTGGAGGCTGTGCTAAAAAGAACTTGATTTATTGTGCTTATGTTATGGAGGAATAGAAACTTCTCTGGCAGCAGGCAATAAACAACCATCTATGGGGTTGCAGAAAGCAGTGATGTTAAAGAACATAAAATTGAAGATATTTCTTAATGACACCATTTGAGAAAGCCAAACTGTCAAGCACTTCATATACTTCTTATATATATATGCAGTATGTCAATGCCAAGCTCTGGATGAGCTGCCATGCTGGACTGGCATCCCCACTAAAACAGCGCATGGACAATCACCCCTGATAACTCAAAACCCACCTGAAAAGCAAGAGGAGACCTATAGATACCAGGAGACAAAGTCAAACTGGGAAGCAATAAGCCTGTATTCTCTGTGCGAGAGTCAAAAGTACCAGCACATTGCTTATCCCATTATTTTATGGACTGCTAGACTGCAAACTAGCACACCCGGCCCTCAGCATCGATCAGAACAAACCTGAGCGGTTTCCTGTATCGCTGCACCAAGCCCTGGAGATGAGGAACATCTGTGTTCTCCATGCTGGGACCCACACGGTGCAGAAATGGTTTTCCCATTCGGGGGTAACTTACGATATTTTGAACTTTTCTGTCCCCATCAGCCAAAAATTCAAAAAACAGGGAGAAATGGAAATCTCAGCCATTTTGTTTTGAATAGAGCTCTATAAATCATGCAGCCTAACAAGCAAAAGTGTTTACTTTAAATGTCTTTGTTTAGATCTTTGTTCTAAATTTACAACTTTTACTGGCTTTAAATAAAATCCTTACAGTTGCTTATATACAACATTTTTCCTTGGTTTAATTTTAGACGTGTACAGCTAAATGTTAAATATGCATTACTAAGTAATTGAAATGTCATAGTCCTAGATTAAACTTCTCTAGTGGAATTAAATTAAAGGTTTCTGCTCCTGGTTTAGAGCAGCACAGTGTGAATGTTTTATAGCAGCAGCAAAGCCAGAATTACAGGTTGGACTCCCAATCTGTGTGCATGACTAACACCAGGAAAAACAAAAACAGTTTGAACTTTTAAAGGCTGGAGCCAAGGAACAATAAAGGCAATGTAACTTACTTCAGAGCCAGCTTTCTACTGGAAAGAAGCAGCTCCTGCTGTGTCCCCATGCTCCTGTGGCTTGGAGCTGGGGGTGCACCCCAGGGAGGATGCCCAGAACCCTGTGGTTGTGACTGCACACTGTGTCCCCTGCCTGGAGGCAGCCTGGAGGCAATGCATGCTCTCAGGTAAGCCTTTTTGGGAAAACTAACCTCCCTCAAACAGTGGGGTGCTAAATTCCAGCCCCTGTATTGTGTTAGCTCTGGCTCTGTCGGCAGTGTGAGGGAAGTGGCTGTAGGAAGAGGCTAAGGAAAAGCCTCCTCTGAGTTTTCCCATGCCACCACTGACCCTGGGAAGAATTTATGTCTGCCCCCATATTTAGCACAGGAGGGAAATGCCTTTTTCAACAGGAAGGACATGTGCTTGACCCTCCTCTTGTCATGTCCCAGTGTGCAGGACAACAGTGACCTTCACCAAAAGGGTGAGGGATGCACCACTGATGGGTTTTGGGGACAATGTGGCACATCTGAGCTAGTGGCTGGGCAGTGGTTGGCAGCTACAGTAGGAAGCAGCAGAAATGCTCCCTGCTGCTCTGGTTTGGTTTTAAACTCTCATCCAAGTAGTGAAGAAGTTTTTTAAAGCCTCCTCTCTCCTGACACAGACCATCAGCAGTCAGAGGAAAGGTGCTGCCCCTGTTGTAGGGAAGGTTGGATGGTTATGTGTGACTTGGACCTTTCTGGCATTGTAATGCAAAGCAAAACACCCCATGGAGCTTAGCTGGAAAGCGCTGTTCTCCGCTGGTCCCAGCTCCATTTCCTCCTCAGCATCTCAGACACATTCATGACATGCCAGAGAGTAAAATTTCCCATTTCCTTCCTCAGCTAATCCTGGAAGGGGCAATAAATAGCAAGCGGAGTCTTTTATAAGCAGATATTAAGTACTCACATCCGTGGCATGTTACTAAAGTTATACAATAATTTGCTCTCAGAATATCTGTTTGTACAAGTATCGTTCTGGTAGTTTTGCAGTCTTTGGCAGGTCTTTTCTGCAGAAAGTCTTGCTGCTCCTGTGAAGTTTCCTTTGCAGTAGTGTCTTTCCTGCTGTGATGATTCCCTTTAGCTGGAGATGATGAAGAAACAAGCAAACAAACAAACTAACAAATATTTAATGTGAAAAGAGATCAAGCCAAATAAAATTATAGAGTTTTTCAGGACAAGTCTCAAAAATGGTCAGTATTTTTAACCTGAAAGGACAGAAGATTTAAGAATCTTAATCTGTTAATCTGTTAATACACTTCTTGAAATAGCTTCATTCAAACAAATATTTTGGATAAATGGCAACCATCTGGCATGATCTGAGGCTCTGCTGTCCCCCGTATGTTTTGTGCATGATGCTTTTTCAGCAAAAGGAACAAAGGGCCACCACCTGCAGAGCACCTGATCCTGGAGAACACCTTTCCTGCAGAAGGCCTGGAGATGTCAGCACTGTCAGTGGGATGGAACAGGTGGAAAAAAGTGCTGCAGGAGAGTGTCCAGCACTGAATGTTAGTGAGAGCCTGAGTGGGGGGCTTGAGCAGTCTCAGGGCAGTGGATATGGGAGAAATGGAGGTTGGAGAGTTCTGATCAAGTGCTGTCCAGGGGGCAGCTCATTTAGGGAAAGTGCTGGGCATGGTCCCAGCAAAGAGGGGACGGAGTAAGGATTGGAGGCAGCACGGCAAAGGGTGCTGTGATAAGTGTGTGTGAGGGGTGTAATACCAGGTGTGTAAAGGTTGCAGATATTGCTCCTGCTGTGTGTTTTGTGGGGTATCATCACAGCAGCATGGTGCAGCTGTCTGCAATGACTGGCAAATATCCTTCTACAGAAGAAAATGAAGCATGGAGGCACCTTGTGGCCTAAAGTTAAAGTCCTTGCCTGAGTGTCATAGCTCTGGTTCTGTGCCAGGATGTGCATCACAGGGCTGCTCTGAGTTATGTCAGCTGCTCACAATGTCCTTTCCTGAAAAAACATCCATATCCTGCTCTTACAGAGCCCTTTTCATCTAAGTTGGAAAATCAGGGTGCAAAGCAAAGTCCGTTATTGCTATCTCAGAGCCCTGTGAAGACAACACACCAGAAAACCAACCTTGCACTTGTTTGTGAGCACAATCTCACTCCCTAGAAAGAAGAATATAACCTGTGTTTCACTGACCACATAGGATTACAGAGCAGTCAGCAAACACACCTGCAACTAAATGCTATTTACTGGTTGCCAGTGTCCTGCTGCCAAGGCTGGGGTGCACCTGGACACTGCCAGCATTGCCCATGCATCACCAGAGGAAGCAACATCCATGCCAAGAGCGATGGGCAGCATCCAGGCTCACTGGCTGCGGGGGGACATTGGTGCTGACAGGACCAGGCTGCAGCGTCAGACCTGGCAGGGAGAACGTGGCTGCGATTAAAGGCATGATTGTCCTTAATACCCCTGCATCTGTCCCTGGGCCACCGCAGCGCACGTGGCAGCTCAGGGGTTTGGAACAACCACAGCCCAGGGAATGCAGAGCAACCAGCTCAGTGCTCTCCCTGCAGTGGGGCACGGGCAATGCAACGGGGTGCCTTGCGCCCTGCCAAAAGTGCCCCAAAACGGGGAGATGAGGGATGCTGGAGAAGGGAAGCAAAGGACCATCCGGCGGGGGTCGGGGGGGCTGCCGGGGCCGGGGCGGCTCCGGACGCGTCCCCAGACGGTGGCGCTGGGTCCCCGCAGTGCGCACAGCCCGCAGCGGGCACGGCTCCCGCCGCCAGGGTTTGGGTTGTTTGAGGAAAATCAGCCAAATTGCAACAAATGAGTGTGTCTTGCCATATATATATATATGTATTATTTTTTTGTCTTTCCCAGAAGTCGGTGAACTCCTGGTGTGCGCAGGTCTGCGAGGGATTCCCCAGAGCAAGGACCTCTCAAAGAGGCAAAAAGTAAACTGGGTTCTAGGAAAAAAAAAAAAGGAAAAAAAAGAAAAAAAAAAAAAAGGAAAAAAAAAAAAAGAAAAAAAGAGGGAGGGGGGGAAGAGTGTTTTGTCTGGCAGAAATTCCCTTGGTTTTACTTCAAAGCAGTGCAGCTCAGTGAAGCTGCAGAGAGCAGGTGACTGGTGGGGCTCAGGGGCAGCCCCTGGTGAGTGTGTGCAATGCCCAAGCACATGGGCATGGGGCAAGAGTGCAAGGCCCCTGCAGCCATAGTGGTGGGGCCCCTGTTTCAAACTGCTGGTGGCTTTAGGGATGCTGGTTCCCCTGGGTTTGATACTGCAAGGGGAATGAGAACATGTTCTGTTGTGGTATCCAATAGCTAGAACCATCCTTAAGGGAAAATGGATCATGTCTCCCTCCAGGGGATGGAAAAAGCAACTAACTTGAAGCCTCTGCATGAGATATGAGTTTGGATGTGTTCACTCCTTTGGGACCCATCTGCTTGTTCATCTCTGTGGCAGCTCTCAGGGGTTACTTCGATCCTCTCTCCTTTTATTGCAAGATGTAGGACCCTGGTGAATTTTTCCAGCTCATTTCCAGCAGCTTGGTTTTGGGGTACCAATTGAAATACCAGATTCAGTGTGTTTGCAATAAGGCAGACTTTGGTCCTCCCTTTTCCATACATGATTTGGCTTGGCTGCTCTCTTTCTTAACTTAGAAATGTCAAAAGCCCATGAGCTCTCCTGCACAGGTATTTCAGAAAGGCTGAAAGACAAAATCAATTTAAATGCATTAACTCTTATGAGTTTAGCTCAGTTTTCTTGAATATAAATCACAGAGCAATTTAGATAGATCAACTCCTGCGAGTTTAGCTCTGCATCCTGAATGCCACAGAATTAAAGGAATCTGGTTTCATAAGGTCTCTGGGAAGAACACCGATTCATTGAACAGATCTCAGCACAGGCCTGTGTCTAGTGGAAAGAGCTTGCTGTATTGCTTAGCTTGCTGGCTGGTGCTTATCTCCCCTCAGAATTTCCTAAAGCAGAGCAAACAACATTTCACTACACACTTCCTCAGGCAGGAGTGAAATGTAATTCTGGTATAACAGAAAAGCACCGCTGCTTCTGCAGTAATGACTTGGAAAAACCTACTGCTGTGGGGAAAGAAATGCAATTTGGTGCAGTGGAAATGCAGCTCCCCTCTTGCTTGGCACTGGAGCAAAGCAGCCCTTGGGCAGGAGGGTCCAGAACTGGGTGCTGCACCAAGGATGGCACCCATGGGCTTCTCTCCACTCCTGCCACCCGGGTCTGGGTGTTGCCACGGCACCACAACATGCAGATGGCACTGCTGTGGGGGACTGTGTGTGCATGAACGCAAGAGTCATGCTGCAGGCAGGGGGGATTTCTGCTGCCAGATTCCCCGCAGAGTCATTCTGCCTTGAGAGCCAAAGCAGCATCAGCCCTGTGAGCCTGCTCCTTTTGGCAAGCAGACTGCTGGCTTTTTGTGTGATTTGGAAGGCAGTTTGCAAAGCCATGGAGGGTTGCTCCTACCTGGCACAGTGCTTGGAGGGCGATGATGGGTCAGAAGAATGGGCACTGCTATTGCGCCGTAAATCCTGCAAGGATTTCCAGGGATAAGGGCAAGTGGGCTGAGCCACGGGAATTCTCTGCGAGATACTTCTTATGCCTTATTTTTATAATTGCATTTTTATCAACTGCTGTCATTAATGACAGCAAATGCATAACTAAAACACTAGCAGTCTTGCAATGATCACAGCCTCCAGATCTCCCAGATAACATTGCAGAACAGATGCCCATCCATGATAAGCATGCAGGCAATTGTCAGTGGTAAATCCACTGACTGTCCTCAGCACAGGGTTTACGTGAGGAGGCCTTAGCTCTGACATTCAGAGCCTGTCCAGTGTCCTACAGCAGGGCAGAGTAATTTAAATAGATTAACTCCTGTGAGTTCAGAGGAGTTCACTGTAACTGAAGGACCTCTGTACATGGTTGTAATTGAGACTCTGGCGCACAAAGAGACCAACTAACCTCCATTATGTGGAAGATCACTTTCAGTATGGTTTATCTCTGTTTTTCTATTGCTTCTCAGGTGTCACAGCCATCACTGCTTTTAGATGTAAAACCTTGTGAGCGGGATAGAAGAAAGCCCTTGGAGCAATGCCCCAGCTATGCCATTCGGCAGGGAAAGCCATGCACCTGTCCCTTCATGTGCTGGCCTGGATCCAGCAGCTACTGTGGGCAGGGACCCTGCTTCACCCTTGCTGCTCTCACTGCCCATCAGGGCCATTGCCTCCAATGCAGCCCTACTCCTTCCCTGCAGTCTGTGCATGCCTTGGATTGTACTTGGAAACACAAGAGAGAATCCTGCTTCCTTGCTGATTACAACCCCTCGTTTGTTATTCCAACAGCAAAGTCAGCATCTAATTCTATGAAGCCCGTAGATACAGACTTGCCTTTTCTGGGACAGTGTATACATCCCCAGGCAGATATACTCCATGCATGTAGGACAAAGACACAAAGAAATATATCAAAGAACAGAAGAAAACATTTTAAGAGATAACATCTGTGTATAAAAGGCCCAACGAGTAGCTATCTATATGAATCTTGAAATAAAGGAGCCAGACCCTTCCCAGAGAAGCTGCAGCTGCATGTTGTGGGCAGCCTGGCCATCCCACTGCCTCTTCCCAGGGCACGTGGCCCCCACAAGCTGCTGCTGGGGGCTCAGAAACACAGGCTGAGTGGGCGCAGTCTGCACTGCTATTCAGCAGCAAGCATGAGGTGCCCTGCCAGCCTGCATTAAAAGCAAATATTGACATTTGGTGAGGAGAGAACGGAAAAGTGTAAATAACATTTGGGATAAAACTTTATTTAAGCAGGCAGAACCTTTATGCTCACAAGCAATGCTAAATCCAGCAAAACTCAAATGTCAGACTGTAGCCTTTAAAGAACAAGACAAACGACCATGGTAAAGGACACATTACAATAAGTAAAGCTGAAATCATCAGCAGCCCTTGGAGCACTTAGATAGAGGCTGTTTCTGCAGAGCCCCCATACAAGCGTCCCCGTCCCCCCACCATTATGGTCTGAGGCACAGGACATGCAGCAAGAGCCATTTTCCAGTTCATGCAACTGAGGATGACCCTGAACCTAAGGGAGATGACTTCTCCTCTTTCTCCAGCACATTGCAATGTCAGCAATGTAGTGGCAGCAAGAGCATTTCCATTAGCTGTCTCAAGGCAGAAAAGCAGTGTGTCCAGGTTGTTTCTGGTGGCTCACATGCCAGCACCCCAATGTTGGATGCAGTGATGTCACCCCCAGCATGTGTGAAGCAGGACAGGCACCCCCCTGGGGGATCTGGGCTGAAAATAGCTCCTCCATGTGAAAGAGGCACAGGAGAGCATTGCCAAGCAGCCACAGGGGCTTCAGGGGAGCACTCAGTGTTGGTGCTGGCAGGGGAGGCTGGGACACTGATCTCCTCTTGTTCAAGCATGCAGCTGGAAGGGGGCTGCCCCTTCCCCAGCCATGGTCCCTGCTTGCCAGTGCTCTTTAAAGGAAAAGGGGCACAGCTGAGCACAGCTGCATAACAGTGTTGAGGCTTGTGCCATCATTTGCACTGAGGCAGTGCAGATCCCAGCTGGATGCACTGGCAGGGCAGGGAAACATTCTCTGTGCTTTGCCAGCCATATGCTTGTGCCTCTAGCTAGCACTAAAAATAGTTCACTTTCATCAACGTCAAGTTCATCACCAAAAGGGAGCAAGCAGATTTAATTTATTTGAACTTCATTTCAGCTTCCTCTGGACTTTAAGGGGGAAATTCAGGCCAGGGTTATTATTGCATTTATTATTTATCCAGGATGGAAAGCACTGACAGCTGTCTTAGTGGAATTCATCAGTATTCAGTGTTTGCTGGGTGCTGGGTGTGGACCCTGTTTGTGACCCCTCAGATGGAATGAACCAGGAGCAGCAAGGAGTCGCTCGCCTTCCTTGTAGGTGCCCTCGGCACTGAATTTAGGTCCAACTTGAATTAAGCTGTTCAAATAAGTGTTCAATTAATAGCTTGCCAGGCCTCTGCATAGCTGATGGCTGTGTAAGAATTTCATGGGGGCTGGGTATCGTGGTCCTAATCTGAGAAAATGTCAGGGCTCTGGTTTCAGGGACTTACCACTGCACTGATGCAGATAACACTGCAGCCTTGGCTCGCAAGCAGACTATTGTGGGAAAATGCTAATGTGACTTTTGCTGTTTATTCACTGTGGGCCAACACTAGCAATAAAGAACCACAAATTGTACCTGTCTGTAGATAAGACAAAGGCAACTCTGCAGAGTGACTTCAGAAATCCAGAAGTAAGGAAGCAGAAGCAGCACGACCCAGAGACTTTCTGTAAACTTGTGGTGTAGAAATGTACCCTTTTCTAGATGTCCTGGAGAGCTGATACCATCAGTCCTTGCTGCCACCACATCCTGGGCTGCACTGTCTGCTGGCAGAGCTGAAACCTGTTTGCACCTTCAGCATGAGCAGCCTCATGCCAGCCAGGAACTTGTTTCAGGACTCGATGTTCGGGCAAAGCTTTGTTTAGCAAAGGTCAGCAGTGATGGGAGAGGCCTGTGGAGAGGCCAACAGCTTGATGTATTGTTGTGCCCCGGATCAGGACACAGGGTGTATGTATCAAGTCTTTTTTAAATGGAAAGTTATAATAATAAGAATAAAGAATAAACTGGAAATGCCAAAACATTTTACTTTGGGTCAGTGTAGCACTGCTGGGGCTGCCTGCATTGCCATGATGCCCAGGGAGGTGTCACATAAAGACTTAAGTCCAGACCTGCCCTAGGGTGCCAGGCACCTTCTTAACCATCAGTCAGTCTAAAAGTTTATCCCTGCTCTGTAAACATGGCCAGGTATTTGCTCAGTGCATCATGTACTTGCTCAAGTCCATGTAGAGGCAGCTTGGGGCCTCCTGCCTGCATCCTCCTCATAGGACACAGCCCCTGGCAGGTGTGGGGACACACGGCTCTTGACATGATGGCTCAGCCAGAGGACGTTGGAAAAGTTTTTGACATAATTCTGCAGAATGACAGATGTCAAATCTCTAAGAGCTAGCACAAAATGAAATATCTTGCTTCTTGGTAGGAAGAAAGTGTTTCACACGATATTCCAGTAGAAAGCACTGAGTTGGTAGACACCACATTATCTCCTGAAAAAGTTAAACTAAAAAATCATGAACTGAGTCCTTCTGGCAATGTGCAGACACAGTGGCTTCCCAAGGCTTCCTCAGAGCAAAGCTGCACCATCTTCTCATTGTGATCTCTCAATCACACCTTTCCAGATCAAACCTAAAAATAAAAATAGAAATAGAAATAGAAATAGAAATAGAAATAAAAATAAAAATAAAAATAAAAATAAAAATAAAAATAAAAATAAAAATAAAAATAAACATTACTGGGGAAAAAAAAATCCTGCCTGGTAACTTGGAAACTGCTGCTCAGGCAGAGAAAGACTCATCTTTATCTACAGAGCAGCAGCTTGCTCCAGCTCTCGCCTCGGGGATTACAGATGTGCCAGCGGTGCTTGGGGTGAATTACTCTCCCTTTGGGGGTTGCCATCCTCTAGAACCAGCTGCAAGGTTCTGGGAAGGTTCTCAAGCACTCATCACCAGCCCTTGCAAGTTTTTTTCCTCCCCCAGCAAGGAGCATACCTAGCCTTAGACCACAGCTGTGTCAGAATCCGTGTTTTTGCAGAGGACCTGCGATACCAAATTGCTGTATCCACCCCAGGGAGCTTAGAACAGGGAAAAACCCAGGCCAAACCATTCATAGCCACTGCCTTCCCTAGTCCCCAAAACATCCAGAAGCCTGGAGCAGTGGGCGGCAGGGCTTCAGGGACGACCTAGCATACTGGTGCTGTGGAGCCTTCTCATTCCCAGGGATAACACTGCTGCTGATAAGAGACAGTTTCCCACACATCCTGCAGTTTACATAATAATTAGCTTCTATGTTAATTCCCCGAGGGGGAACTGAATTATAATCTGGTATGTGACGTATAAAGGGTGTAACTTAATTCCTCAGAAGCCTTTTCTGCAGTAGATGGCTATCTTGATTATGCTGTCTACATTTCTAGTCGAATATTTGCTGAAGAAGTCATGTTTGTTGTCTAGATACAACGAACACTTTTCCTGAAGCCGGCACTGACGCAGCAGCTCTGAGCTGATGGAAGAAATGAAATAGCTCTGTGTGGGTTCAGGAGCAGAGCATCTGCCTGGGTGCAAAAGCTCCAGACATGCTCCTTGCAGACACAGGGCAAGGTATGGCACATCTGCACTAATTGCTTCTTGGTCACAAGTGCTGGGGTTTGAAATATTGACAGGTTTTTAATTTTTGTTTGGTTTGTTTTTTGGATGTGTTTTTCTAAAAACTTTACATGATGGCTGGGTTTTGTAAAATGACATTTTTCTGATACCCTTATCAAGTGATTGATTTTTTTGGGGAGCCATGTAAATTTCAATCACCCTTTGACTGTTCTAAAAAAAAATGGTGTAGGGAAAAGTGAAAGAGAAAGAACTGGGGCTTGCCCCATGGCCAGCAGCTTCACACCTGTTGGATGCCCAGATCTTGGTGCTGTCCTCAAGGGCTGGCACATGCCATCGGTCAGTACTGCTGGGGCTGTAGCCTGTGGCAGGCATGAAGTGAGGGTGGGCTGGGAATGTCTCCATATCTCCCCTGGCCTGAACTGGCTTCCTTCAGGCCCAGGAAGACCTTGAAGTAGAGTCCAGGCAGACCTTGAAGTACAGCCCAAGCATCTCCGCCCTTTTGAGAAGAGACACCTCTCAAAACAAAACCAGAGAAGGTGGCATCACAGCTGTGCTCAAAGCTGCTCAATCTGCCCAGAGCACACAGGGCAACATCTCCCTGCCGTTACCTTGATTTACCCAGACTGAGATATATGGTGGGATGGAGCATTGTATGGTGGTATTGAGGTCCAGCAGACGTTTCAAAGTGCCAGGTTATGTGATAGAAGCTTAAATCAATGATGAAAACAGTGAAGAATAAAAATATCCCTGAGTATATGTAACACACTATGTCACATCTGGTTACATGAGTCATTTTCAAGCACAGCATTTCTTTGAAGGAGTGGGGCCTCTGATGTTATCTTTGTGAAATTTTAGCAGATGGGCTTAATAGCACACACAAAAAAAAATCATCTAAATACACACACAAGGAATTGCATATGTGCAATGAAATGGGCAGAAGATATTTAATTGCATCTGAAAGGGAATAACATCCACATATGAATTCCAAAAAAATCACTAACTATTTAGTTTTGTAAGCCAGTTGGAATCATTAAGAGCAAAACATCCTGAGGGCAGCAATGCAGTATCTCAACAAACTCCTGAAAACAAAACAAAACAAAACAAAACAAACAACAACAACAAAAAACATGCCAGTGATTTTAAAGTTAGAGGAAGTATTTAAAGAGGCACAAAATGTACTCGCCAAGTGCTCAGATGTGGCAATTGTCATGTGTCCATTTCCCCTTTGGTCCCTTGGGAATCTCCTCCAGTGAGTGGCTTCACACTGGCCAGGAGGGTTAGCCATGTCCAGCTGAGAGCAGCCGCACACAGAGAGAGCTGTGACCAGATTCAGAGCTGGGGTGTTTGCTGGTTCATGATGCCAAAAGCCACCACTGATTTCCCCAGCTTTTAGAGGCTTTTAAAGGGTTTATTGTCGCTGGCCTCCTGGAAGTGTCAGCATGTCTAGTGCTGAATGTGGGACTGATCTCCCCAAAGACACAGGTTCCTTTTGATTTGAATTAAGCTTAAAGACACAGAAATGAAGAGCTTCTACCTGAGAGATTGCAGGGGAGGAATCCAGTAGAGAAAACAAAAGCAAGGTGATAGCATTAGTGACAGCTTTTGAGCAGAATGGCCCTGGAGGTTTTGTCTTTGTCCTAATTTTACACTATTGGTTTCATACCTTTCCTTGTATCCTGAGGAGTGTTATTACAAGATATAAATAGCTGTGACTGAGAACAGAGCAATAGCTTTGTCTCTTCTACAGCAGAGACAATAACTATGGAGCATTAAGCAAGCAAAAACCCTTTGAAATAATAAGCCAAGCTGATGGGATTCATTCACGCTTGTAAATACAATTATATTCTGTGGCAGTATGTGCACATTCAGATGAATCTGAATATGAGACTGATGGAAGAAGGCAAAGGGATGGCTCCTCCCTGTGCTCCCTGGGGGCTCCAGGCAGAAGCCTGGAACCAGCAGAGCACAGCCCCAACTGTGTCCTGTCCTCCTCCCAGCAGGGAAGCTGCTGTGAGCAGAGAATCATGAAGACATGGGAGTCGCATGAAGCACTTCAAACTGATATAACAAAATGATATGGATGCAGCTCAGTGCTGTTGGATTAGATCACTGTTCCCACTGTGGCAACAGAGCACTTTAATGCCCATGGCCACTGGTGTGACCATGCCTGAGACGAGTGGGGCAGATGCAGCAGCCTCAGAGAGGCCAGGGTATATTTCAGAGCAGAAGCTGGAAGCTTGCACACTGCACTCATGTTTCTGTGTGCATTTGTCTTGTGGTAAACCTTTTTCTGTTTGTCTGTGCTATGCCAGGCATCATCTCCGTGTGTGTGCATTCAACCTTCATTTCCTCTTTGCCTGCTTCCTTGCCTTGCATTTCAATATCTCTTTCTGGACCTTCTGTGCTATTTTTTGTAGATCACATTGCTCAATCGCCTCCAGAAACTGTCACAGGACAGCAGTTATCCTTGGTCTTCTGCATTTTTTGTGCCTCTTCCTACAGCTTTCTTTTTCCCAGCCAGTCATGTTTTCTCCTCTGTCAGGACACTTGGTCTCTTTTCATTTCCTACTTTTTCAGAAAGACACAGTATTGCAAGGGAGCAGCTTTTTTGCACTTCTCACTCACTCACTCACATGCAAGCAATAACCCCTCTGTTGTGTGGATGCTTTTCTTGGCTGATTTTAGTGTCAGCTGTTCCTCCTGTGGCTTGTAAATACATCCATGGGCCAAAGTCAACATTCAGGACACTGCCTTGTGTCCCTGGGCCAGCACAGCTCTGTGGCAGGGACCAGCAGGCATTCAAAGGAGGAGACACATGCACTGGCAGACCCTCTCTGCTTCAGCAGCATACACAGTTCTTTACTGGAGCGAAAGCAGAGCAGAAAGGAGAGCAAATGGCTCCCACTGCCACTGACCCACATGCTGCCTCCTGTGCCATCCACAGCTTCCCACTGCTCATGCACTCATGTTTGGGTTAATTATTTTTTGCATTTAGCAGTTAGAGTTTTCTACCGCTGTCACTCCAGGGAGCAGTCAGTGAGAGGCAGGACTTGTCACAGAGAGCTCACATCTCCCAAATGACACACATTTTTGCTTTATACTCTAGTTACATTCAACATTAATTGCCACACTATCCTACCATTATTAAAGATTTATAAAATTCTGCTTGTTTTATCTTTTTCATTCAGGATGCTTTGAATTATCTCCACAAACTATGAAAACAAATATTGTTTTCCCACTGGGCTGCACATTGCTAACCACAGACCTGCCCTAGCAGCAGCTTGTGTAGGTCCCAGGCTGCAAATCTGGACTGAGCTCCCCTGGGGCTCCTAGGGAGGACCTCTGCCTTTCCCTGTCCCTCCCTCCCCCCTCCCCCCCCCCCCAGCTTCATAGATGCAGTATCCCAGTGTCTCAGCTCTTCTGTATGAGCCCTGTTCTCACAGAAACCCCCTGAATACCCTCAGTGGTATCAGAGTGAACTGGGGCCAGCCCCCCAGTGCTGCCCCGGGAGTGGGAGTAATTTCTATCCCCATGTTGGAAGTGGCAGAAGGGCTTAGATCCCTCTTTACCTCCTCAATGTCCAGCTCTTTGGTGACATTTCATTTCTTAGGAATACTATTTTTTCCTCTTACACCAAAATAGTTTTATTCTAAATCACAGACATTTCAAGGAATTGGTGTGTGGACCCTTGACTGTTCATTTATTCCAAGCACATTAAATGAGTCATAAAATATACAAAATGAATTATGCAATATATTTGTGGAAGTCACTGGATAGGATTCCCAGAGCTGGGCAGGGAGAAATGTTGCTCTTCCAAAGGTGAAATGGGACATAGCAAGAAAGTTTTGCTCTTGAATGTAAGGTTGCTTTTTATATTGTTACAGCTTTCTTTAAATCAAGAAACACCCTTAAAACAAACAATCAAAACAGAAAATTGCAAGACAACATAAAAACAAGAAGAAAATTCCTAGCAGTGACACTCCTGGAGTTGTGGTGGTTTGAGAATAAAAATGAGATAGGTTTGATGAGGACACAACATTTGCTATGACAATGATACCTGCATGGCTTGCTATCACTGCTGGCAAGCAGCAGGTTCATATCAGCAGGGAAAAGTGTCGTTATATTCCATGGTGTGGGAGACTATTCCCTCTAACCTCAACCTTTATATTCCATGGTGTGGGAGACTATTTCCTCTAACCTCAACCTTCCCTTCTTCCAGCTGAGAAAACATTTCCACCTATCTCTTGTTCCCCTTTTCTTTCAAACTTCAGAGAAGTCTCCTCTGGCAACAAGGTACTCTCCTCATTGAAAAGAAAAGCTATAGACTATTTTTAGCAGTTTGATGTCAGAGGTCTATGTATTCAAACATTTATTGGAAATCCACTATTGTAAGGGTACACGTATTCATTTATAGCAACTCCATGTTTCTTCTGTCTGATCATGGTTTTTCTCATTCTTCCATTGAGTTCCTGATGAAAAAGCAACTTTTACAACCCCCCTTCACACATTTTCCATGTTCATGCTACATGTAGAATAACTGAGAACAATAGCACTCATGGTGAAATAAAGAAACAAACAAACTTGAGTGACATTGCTAAATCATGCAGGTAAAAGGAGCACAGCAGGTGCAGTGGTTGTAGCAGCAGGAAGTTATATTAAACTGCAGCTCAGGAGTGGCCATAGCCTGGGCTGACCACTGCATCTACCACCACCAAATTGCCCGGCAGTGCATGGATGCTCCAGCAGTATCGGCACTTCTTGCAAATCAGCAAGCTGCCAGTGATGCTCAGGGCATGAGGCAGCCCGGCTGCTCTCCCCTCTGGGATGCACAGTTCCTAATACCATTTTGTTTGTTTGTTTCTGACACTGACTTTGTGTTTTTCAGCACCAGCATAGAGTCATGCTGCAAAACCCAAGCACAACAAATTAAGTGGGCTAATGTATAGCCAAATCAAATAAATTTGTAGCTGCCACTGAAATGTATTCAAAGAACAATTGATTTGGGATTGCTACAAAGTGCACAGGGACTCATATAGTTTTTGAAGTGGTCTGTGCCACTTTTATTTATTATGCTATTTAGCATATGTAATATACATGTATGTTTGGTTTCCTTACGAGCTTTCTACAACCTCTGTGTGTATGTGTGTCTGTCTGTCATTTGTTCTCCCCAGCTACCTTGGAGGTGACAGCCTGGAGGCTGCCTCCCACCTATAGCACCAACAAGGGTGTTGTCGCACCCTGAGAAAGCTTCTCTGCCTACACTTCACAGTGGGACCATCAACATACACCCCATGATTCTGGCCAAACCTGTTCCCTTAGGCCTGCATGGTCCCCCAGCAATGCTGATTTCTGTCCTGCTTTGGCTAAACAAGGGCTCCACACTGGTGGAAGCTCCTACCTGAGGAGTAGTGGGGAGAGAGGGTTTCTTAGACTTCTTCAGCTGAAAACAAACAAACAAAAAACAGACAAGTTTTTGGCAGGCTGCTCTTCTCTTCTGAAGCAAAAGCAGTGAGCTAAGTGCTAAAACCTTCTGCTCTCCCAGGGTTTTGTTGTTCATTATATAACCTCCTTAGAGAGGTGTGTTTCATATAGACTCAGGTTATGCAGCCACAATCTCTCTTTACGTTTAGGGATTATCTATAATACCTTGTCCTTACAGCAGTCCTCATTGAAATACAGTTAGGAAATACATGCAGTTCAGCCCAGTCAGCGTCAGGCAGAGATTTGAACAAATGTCACGGGAACATGGTCCATATTTCTGCAGCCTGCCTGGGAAGACACAGCAGGATGCTGGAAGGGGCTTGCAGAACCACAGGTGAAGAACAGCAATGCATTGGCATCAGCACAGTGTCCAGACATGTAATCCTCTCCCTGAGAATATTCATAGGTGACTTTAAAATAAAGATTGAAATTGAATTGATAAAGTAACTAACAGACAAAATACATGTGCTCCTATCAATATGAAAGGAGAAAGGAAGCAAAGAGGCAGAGCAGTCCATCTGGTATAGAGAAAATCAATTCTTTCAGAAGTACGGTGGAACATCAAGTGTACAGTGAAACACTGAAGTTTGTCTTTAATGTCTTTCTACTTAGCCGCAGGCTAAAATTCAATAAAAATTCAGATGCTCTGTATTAAAGAGCACATGAACAAGTGCGAAGGATGCAATTTTCCTCCTCAGAAGAGACTCACAGCACAGCACTGCATTCAGCCCAGGGCTTTTGGGATCTGCCTCTGGGTCACTGCATACGAACTGCACAAGGAGATCAAGAAGGGGTTTAAGAAACTTGGCAATGATGCATTAAGATAGCAGCTCTGAGGATGGACATGGGTATTCTCATTCAATGAGAATCCTCATTTCATTTTCCAATAAACTGATTCTTCCTGGCGAGAGGCACATTGCCCTACTGGGGTGCATGGGCTGGCCAGGAAATGGAGCTGGGCAATAACAATTATAAAAAATGATGCTCTAAATTTCTCCCTCAGTAAAAAAAGAGATAAGCTTTTCAATATTTTCAGGGAGCCCTGCATGGCACAGCATGGTTCTAAGCATTCTAGCAGGCTGGAAACAGAGGAGGCTGATGTCCCCCTTAGTGAACATCATCCCATGTGCTTGGGTGGAGAGAAACGACTTCTGCAGCAGGGCTTAATGGAGGTGAAAAAATATACCCAGGAAGGATGAGTGGACATCACTCTCTGGAAGGATCCTCTTTTGCCAAGGGATTGCACATTGCAAACTGTGCCCCTGAGGGGAAATATAAGAACAATTTCCTTTTCTCCTCTTTGCCTGGACACCTGGATTAGAGCTTCCCTGGCACCGAAGGGATTGCTGGAGAGCAGACATCCAGGATGCCTGAAAGGAAAAGGAGGATCTGTATCATAAAGCCCCCTGAATCCCCAGCTGTGCAGGCTCCAATCACTGAATAAAAAACGCTGTCACAGAGCCCAGACAACAAAACACCAGAGAAAAGACAATCAAGTCTTGCTTCTGTGGCTGATTTTAATGGCACGAAGATGAGCACTAGCTGTGCTTTCTCATCAGGCACTTGCAACTGTCTCCAGGATCTTTTCAGGGATATTTTGAAAATGCCTGATCAATAGTTTAATGGAAATTATTTTCAACAATGTGTTGAACCAAATGAAGCATGGCTTCACTGACCCAGTCATCCTGTATATTTGTTTTACTTCTGATGTTGTATTTCATGGGGCTTGCCCCTGTACACTATAAACAGGAGCTATATTCACAGCCATCATAGCTCTGCAGCTGTGACCAGTGTTAAATAATGAGTTTCTAAAGCAATTGGCTGGGTTTACCTCTAGTATATATTGTGATGCTGAACACCTATAATTTCTCTGCCAATACTGATGACCTGTAATTTACAACCCCCATTTAATGCTAATTCATTTTGTCTCATTGAAGGGAGAATTGTATACTGCTGAGAATTCTGCCAAAAACAGAGAATCAAATTTTTAAAATTAGGAGACTATTTCCTCCCTGGCAGCAAAGCAAGCAGGGGTTTTACAGGCCCAGAGGCACAGTGAAGAGGGCCCATGGTGATCAAGATTTCTAGAAGCATTGGCAGTCTTTGCTGTGCCCCCTTTTTCTCATACACAAAATGTAGCTTTTACATCTGAGGAGAGGAGGAGCTGAAAATGTGTGTAAACAACAAAAAACATCCAAGTCAATAGGTAGTAGATGTGTCTGCCAAGCAGCTTTTCAGGGATCTTCCATCATTTCTTATCTTCTACCTGGAAGAATGACCTAGCAATGTGTACTAAGCTCATATATTCAGGAGCTTTTGCTCTTTCTTTCCCTACATGGCAATACACTTTATGGGAAATTGAACAGAAGTAGTGAAACTGTGATATTTTGGAGTGATTGCTGCTGTTTATTGCAAAATGTGCCCATGAAATTAAGCCCATATTAGACAGCTCATAAAGGGAGTAAATCTCTGGTCAGAACAGAAATCCCCAGGCAGATCTTGCAGAGTGATAGAGCTGTTCAGTGTCTGGGCTGTGATGCTTATGAGTTGCTCATTTCTCTTCTGATGTGTGTTATGTTGTATTTTTGTTTGTGACTTTTACCTCATTTCATTTAGTTGGGCTCAAGGGAGGGGGTCCTTAAAATTCAATTCAGTCCTCTCTGGTCTTGCAAATCTTGGTCTTAACCAGTTCTGTGTGCTGAAATGTTCTGCTACTGCTAATGTAAAAGATTGGATGGTTTCTCTGTTTTTCCTCCACAGTCAATACCTTTTTGCTAGTCAGAAAGATAAGGGCATGGACTCTTAGTACAGTCACAACTCATAACTAAGGATTTATATCCATACAGATTCTGCATCCTGTAACAATAATATGCCCTTTTCTTGAGGTTCTGATCCTGTGTGCACCCTGTGATATCTCAGTGGAGCAAGCATTTTTTTGTGATTTATCTCTGAAGAAATAACAGCAAATAAATAATTCACTGCTGCTCCTGCAGTCCAGCTTTGGCCTTGTAGCTGTGTCTAAATCTGTCACTATTTTTTGCCTTGGGGTAGGAGAGCATTTACGTTTAACAAGTGCTCTATTGTTTTTAGGAACATCTGAGGAGGCAATACATTTCGCCCTGTGGCAACTTGAAACTTCTTTTTGAAGTATCACTTTTGGAAATACACACTGGATAGTCCTGTATTGTTTCCATGACCTGGCTCAGGAGCAGTTCAGTGTGTACTAAGCTTCTTTACTAGTGGGTCAGCTCAGCTGATTAATGAGAACTTCCAAATCACTGACAGTTACTAAATTTGCTCCACTTGGAACCATTGAGCTGTTTTTGCTTGGAGACAGATTTGTTAATGTATTTCCTGGCAGCAATCAGTAATTTATTTTATATTGATTGTAATCTTTAAGTGGAAATTAACCTAAAGATGGATTGCTTGAGTGTAAGAGTTATTAATTGCTGTGGAAAGACTTAGCTTACATTCTAGGGAACAAGAACATACAGTTGTTTGCTTGTACTGCTTTTGTGATGTTAGAAGTAACAGTAGGTCTTCTGCTAGAACATAGCTATACTGTGTCATAACCACCTTTGATCAGATCTTGTGCACATCAGCAGCACTCCAGAAATCAGCATGAGTGTTTCCAGAAGACAAGAAAAATCTTGCTTTTAATCATTTGTTCATGATACTAAAAAGCACAAATGACAGAAGTCTGTATCTTGCTTTGATATCACGTGAGAAACGATAATTTAATAAGACGCACAGGGGTTGTTATTTATTTATTTATTTATTTATTTATTTATTACCCTTAGTGCTCATGTAGAAGGAAACAAAGATGTACTGCTTTCTTCTATGGGAAGAAATGTCCAGACGCCAAGCTAGTATGGGTTATGCCATACAGCTTGAGCAACGGATTGCACTATTCTATTACTTCATCCAAAGTCACTGTTTTCCCTACTGCTCCAGGGGAAATTCTATACATAAGCCCCATATCTGGCACAGGCCATTTTTCCTGTATCCTGCTGAACTCTGTTGGCTGGAGCAGAGCTTCCTCTGCTGGTGCTTGTTCCTTATCCTTCCCTACCTGTGGGAACAGGAAGGGAGGTGAAAGTTTGCTTCTTTATCCTTCCTTACTCCTGGCAAGACAAGGAGTGTTAAGCTCCCTGTTTCCTCTTTTTAAGTAAGTTTTATGACTCAAAATCAAGATGATTTTACTGAAGTTTGAGAAAAAGAAAAAAAAAAAAAAGAAGTAAAAATTCCTCTTGTTCTTAAAGTCTACCTGCAGTTATACACAAGGAATTGGTACCATTTGCCAGTGGGGAACAAAGGCATATAAATGTGCTATTACAAACTGTTTAGCCTGGAACTAATCTATAGTGATGGAAATAGTTATCTTCAGTGACTAGTGATTCCGTGAAAAAAAAAAAAAAAAATCATTTTGTAGTTATTGCCCAAACCAGAAGAACAGTGACAAATTGTAGAAGACATTGATTAGCCCTGGATTGTTGTTGGCTCTTGGAACTTATATATGCTAAAAAATAAAGTAATTATTTAATGAATGATAAAGCAACCCCATGATAGCACCTCAAAGCCTAATGTTTGCATGTTTTGCTATATAGGTATTTAAAGAAAAAAGCTAGTACATAGTACATTTTGGAAATGTGTATAGCTGAACCTGAATATTGTTTTTTGCTCTTTTCCTTTGACATTTTTTGGAGCATTTCCTTACTTGCTTCACTAATTGCTCAATAATGAAAAAGTGTTACATTTGGATATTTTTTCCCAAGACAGTAAGTTGAGATAGAAAGCAAAACCCTGGAAAAAGGAGCATGAATATACAAGTCTGGCTTAAAAAGTCAGATAACTGAAACTTTAAACTTGCTGAAAATCTATGATCTATGTCTCGAACTCAAATGCCCACCCCTCTCCTTACTGTCTCAGAAATTAAAAAACAGAGATATGCAGAGAAACAATACAACTCAGAAATTAAGTAGCCTGACTACTCTTTACAAAAATATATCTCAAAGACAGCAATGAAAGAATTTACAAGAAAATGCCTTTATGACTTACAAATAAATGTTATTGCAGAAAAACACCTGAGCTGCCAAACAAACAGCTTGACTGAGTCCTCTGGCACTGCCTACAGCTTTGCAAAGCTCGCTGCCTCGGCTGACCAATTACCAGTCATCTGACAGATGCTTTTATTATGATAGCATAAAGAAGTCTATTTTTAAAATATCTGTTCCTCCAAATCTAAAATTCTGTTTCATTGAGATTAGCTGGAGGAAAAAAAAAACATGAGGAACTGTAAAATGACTTTGGAGGAAATAAGCAAGCTTCATTGCTATATATTTTCTTTGAAAGAATTCCTTAGAAGTAAAGGAAAACTATGGCCAGGGACTGGAAGACTGCAGTTGATAAAGGCTTGTTATTTGTCAGTGCTTATGTGTCCACGGAAGTCTTTCAAAACACTGAAGATGAGGAAGTCCTTATTGTAAATGTAAATGTTGCAATCTTACAAGAATTTGCAAGACTAAGAGTGTAGAACATTTTGTTTGTCCACCATACTAACTTGTAGACTATGCAATGGACCTCTGGTGATGAAAGGAAACAATGGTCTCTCTCTTCCTGACTTTACTCATTTATACAAAGCCGATATAAAAACAAGATCCACTGTATTTCTTATAAAGACTAGCTCAATCAGCAGTCTTATTATTTGTGACTTAAAAAATTGTATTAAAACATCAGTGTTATTTTTATTTTGGCCCTTCATGTTCACAAATTATAGAGGTTACTTTAGCACTAGACAATTTAAGGATGTAAGTGGTGCATTTAGGTCAGATACTGTCTTAATAGCTATGTTAAATTTTGCAACTACTCAAAATTCCTGAGGCATTTAAACCTCAGATTGCACTGGCTGTCCTTCTCTCTGCCAGAATGTTATTTACTGACTGTACTCCCTGCAGAACTCTCCTCTGATTTTCCCATCCTTCCTTTCACTCTTTTCACATTTCATTTATCTTTCCAAACTCCCAAGGTTTTGATCAATTGTATATTGAACGTTTTTGCTTTTTTTTTTTTTTTTTTTTTTTTTTTTTTTTTTTCACACGTTGAATTTTAATGCTCGGTGGCCAAAATAATTCCCCCTTCCTACATATTTTAATATCTTGACTGTTTCTCTCTAGTGAAATGCTCCATTTACATTGAAAATGTTTCTCTGAGAATAGCAGTGATATTTATGCTGATTTGTTCCTTGATCTCTTGCATTTTTGCCTGGAAGAGAAGGGCAGGCTGTCAAAACAGTGTGTGATTCTCTGCTGCCCCAATACTGTCATTTCTGTGGTGGGAGATTGTACCAACGGCTAGGAGAGGCAAGATGTTAAAAGTGGTATTAAAAAAAAACAAACAGTTGTTAGGTTGGTGTTTTACCCCTGTTGCACACGAGGAAATGACTGTGAATGGTAAAAAAGGCTGAGAATCAAGGCTTGCACATGAATAGTTTTTCTGTACTGTAACTGTCATTTAAAAGGCTAGTATTGGACAGCACAGAGCAGGCAGATATTTCCTCTTCTAAGGACAGAGGAAAACTGTGATACATCTAGTAGTTTTGTGTGGTCAAACATGAAATTTCAAACAAATTTCAAAGACATTTCAAATATCTTTTGCACCAAGCTTTAATATATTTTTAGTGTAATTTATTTTGAGGGCATGTCTACAAGATTGCATACAAGTCACCCACCCACCCAGCTTATAGTTCTTTCTCTGCCCTAAAGCACCAGCCTGGAAGGTTGACACTTCCCTTTTTCCACTTTGGGCACCAAGCTTGTTGCAGTTTGCACTTCTGGATTGGGGCACAGCCTCTCCTTGCAGGAAATACCTGGGAAATGGGAGAGGCACTTTCATGCTGGACTTCCTAGAAAATGTCTGCTGCTTCGCGACTGCTGCTGGAAATGGAGATGGAGCAGGACACTGTGGTGTCTGCCTGTGAGAGCTCCCCTGAACAGGTGTAAATATGGCTTTTTATTCCAAGTTAATAAAATGACTTTGAAAAAAATGGCTATGCGGGATTTGCTGTGCATTAGTAGGGACCAGACCAGTCCATGAACTTTGCAAATATGATGAAAGATGTGCACATGGATGGAATCAAGATGGCTATAGCTGTGGGTGAGGGGGAAAGTTGAGAGCTTTACCAATACTTGAAAGGGATGATTTCTTAATGGAAAATGTTTTCTGTGTTTAGCGATTGACATACATGCACCTCATCTCTTATTTTTTTCAGGCTGTTACTGTGGCATGAATATGCAGATTTACTGGAACGGAATACTTTCACTGCAGAGAAAGCATGACGAACGTGATCCTGAAAGTAACCGTTTTCCAAACTGCAGCACACAAAAATGCCAAGAGGGGAATGGGAAGCAAAAGCAGGGCTCATGGACCACATGAGCTCACTTCAAGACCTAGTGGCAGAGAGATGCCTCTCTATCTAAAGCATTGCCCTCGGACCACTTGTAGAAGGGGGCCTGGATTGTACAGTTCTCTTTGGCAGTCAAAGCAAGTCAGAACAGCTGGGGAAGGGCTGCTGTAAGTACGTGTCTGTGGGTACTTACACTGGAACTACTTACATGCTCAAGCTAAGTTCACCTGCAAATATCTGCAGAACTGTGAATAATGAATATACCTTGTCACAAGCAATTGAAGCTTAATAGAGCTTAGTTCCTCTTCCACCCAAGTTCTGCATTCAGCTTTATAATAGACTTTGTTATACTTTATGGCATATGTTCAGAATGAGATGCTTATAGCTCAGGTGCTGGGTATGAATTATTTTTTCTTTTTAAATAAATCAAGTAAAATTTTGGAAGGAGAAATACTCTTGCTTAATGGGTATTGTTCTCTTTGTCTAATTTGTAATATTAATGCAAAATGGCTGTAAAGTGAGTATAAATGCGGTTGTCTGAACTGGTAGTTTTGTTCATTCCTTGTACTGCTGTTAGATGTTGAAAATATATACTATGACAATAAATTGTGCTCAATGCAGTTATCAAATGTCAGATTTGTGTACTTAGAATGCTTTTTTTTGAAAGGAATTTCACTATTTGTAGACTTTAATAGGAAGCATTTGTGGTTACAGTGTGGTGGTAAAGTCATGTATAAAGGACTTACCTTGCAAGTAGTTTTATATTAATAAATTTGTGTATTTGTCTTGTGTCATGTTTATAGTTTGAGATGACAGAGAGATTCTGCAGCAAATTTAAGTTGAATTTCTCACAAAGAAATACATAACAGAGATATCAAAACTTTGTAGAAGAGTGTTTTAGAATAATTTTATTAACAACAAAATAACATTTGAGCAGCTCTACTACATGCAATTTCAGTAAGACTGCATTTCACAAGAAGTGTGAATCCTTAGTGACAAAACATAGGTTAGATGAACTGCGATTTTCAGCCCTTTGCTTTCCTTGCTGTGCTGTGGTCTCCTGGGGGTTTCCAGAGGAATTTTCATGGGCCTTGGTGCCATGAGGCCCTGCATAAGCCTCAGAAAACTTGCCTGGTGTTAAGGGTGGAACAGCTAGAAGAACACTGGAACACCTGATTTGTTTGCCAAGTCCTTTGCAAAAAAAAAAAAAAAAAAAAAAAAAAAAAAAAAAGGGAGAGAGAGAGAGAGAGAAATGAGAGAAAAATGAAATGAGATCAAACCTGGGCTGTAAAAAAAACTCACCTTCTGCCATGTCAGCAAGCAATGAGGGTCAGAAAGTTTCTGTGTGGCTAGGAATGTGGGATCGGCTTGAAACTTGGACAAGAGCCTGTGTTAAATGTGCACTGGAGACACTACCTTGCCTTGTGAGTACAAAGAGCTGCAAGAGCTTTGTGTTTAAAGGGTATGTGCTTTATAACTACAGTCTATTTAAAACGTAGATTTCACTTTCTTTCTAATGGAGATAAGTAAGGAGAAAGATGAAGAAGTCACAATTACAAGCCATTTGTAAAACACTGTGAGTAAGCATTCCCAAGAGTTTTTCTTCTATTTGGGAACATTTGTGAGATATCCAGCGTGTTACTATCTCAGTGTCTTTTCTCAGCAGAGATGCTTTTCTTCCCAAGTTTTGTGAAGAGAAGTAGAGATAGGTATTGGCTTATCAAGGGGTCATTTTCATGGACAGAAGTCAGAAAATATATACACAAAAAATGCTTTCTTCTTCAAGCGAGACACTGAATTTCTTGTCAGCTTGTGTGTAGTGATAAGTTGGTTTTCTGTGCTGAAGGTTGCCTCAGTTGATGTTAATGATGTGAGGAGAACAGAAGTGAACATGAAACTATCCATAGCAAAATCCATTAGTTACTTGACTAGAAATGCTTTCCCTCTGACCCAGATGATGCTCTGCCTTTAACAGAACGGCTTTGAAAATTTCTATATAAAACACAGCTTTAAAAGCAAGCAACATTGGGGATGGGCAACTCTCAAATGGTATGGCATGTTCTCAAATTTTGCATAACCTTTTCTTTAAGCTGACATTTTTCAAGACAAAAATAGTTACCAAGCTGAAGTTACAGAGCTGCCATGAGGAGCCATGCTACAGCTTCATAATTAATTTTGCATCAAGTTCTGCCCTCAATTGCATTGCTGAAATTCCTGTATCTTCATTAGGGTTGACTGGGTTTAACTAGGGTGTTATTACTGTAGGATTACCTAGAGTCAAAAATTTGCTGAGTGTTGGGGGTTTAGTAATTGAAGCTGTGTTTACAGGAAACAATACAGGCAGAACAGCAGTCCCCAGATGAGGGCCACATGAAAGAGAGAATTGTGCTGTGAGGAGACTTCACCATACTGCAGCGCTACAAGAGCGGGTGAAGCAATTCTGAGCTTTCCAGCACTACATGCTACAGCCCAGAGAGCAGCTTGGGACTGTCCTCTCACTCGCTAATAAAGCTGATCCCAAATTAATCCCCATTGGAAGCTATTTTTGGACACCCATCGCTCATATTAGCTGAGCTTCGCAGCGTGGAGGCACAGTAGCTCTTATTAAATAGGATTTTTAACTGATTCGGGGTAACTTTCACACGGGCACGCTCCAGGAGAACACACAGCCGTGTGGCACCACCACAGAGCCCCCTACCCCTGCTGCCACCTCCTGTCACCACACAGCCTCCATGACCCCGCCCCCTCCACCGCCCCTCCCCTCCCCTCGTAGCTCCTCCTGCCTCTCCTTCCCCACCTCCCGGCACCGCTGCCGTAGGCGCCTGCGCCGTGTCCCGCCGTGTTGGCGCGGGCCGTGACGTGCGGTGCCGGGAGGCGGGGCCAGGCGGCGGCGGGCGGGCGCGGGGAGCGGGGCCGCGCTCCCGGGCCGCGCTCGGGACTTTGGGAGCGCTGCGGAGCGGGGCCCGCGGCCGGGGCCGGGTGGGCGGCCGCGGCTCGCAGGTGAGGGAGGGGAACGTGGGGGGCGCTCCCCGCTTGTCCCGCGGGGCTCAGGGTGGCGGTGGGGAGGGCTTTGCCCGCTGCGCTGCGAGGACGCGGGGAGGGGAGCGCCGCTCGCAGCCGCGGGTTGCGGGGAGGGCGCTCGGTTTGCGGCGGGGGTCGCTCGTGTGCCCTGGGGGGGGGGCTGCTGGGGTGCTCAGGAGGGAAAGGGGGGCGCCCCCTCGGCTATCGGGAGACCCTGTGAGGTACCGGGGGGGGAGGGCTGGGGTTGGGGGGTGCGCGGAGGGGGCAGAGCGGGGCTGCCCCCGCTGGAGCTGCCCTTAGCGCCGGGACGGGGCTCGGGCGCTCCGTGCGCCTCCGAGGGCTCAAAGCGTCTTCGATTCGCCTTTCCCGGCGCTGTTCTGCGGCCCCGGGGGTCGTTGCTTCCCCCCCCCCCGGGGTTCTCCAGCTCATCGGGGGTGCTGTGGGCTCTGAATAGGGCTGCTGAGCTCTGGGTGCGGGAAGGAGTGTTAGGGGTTGTTTCTAAGGTTCAGGCATTGGGGATGGGGATGTAGCTAACTGTAGGTTGTAATCAACTTGCTGGTCTTCTCTTTACCCTACTCACGTAAAATTTAGGCCGAGAACTGTTTTTATTAGGTCCTGTTCAGGACTTTCTATCCTCATGAGAAAAGAGCGATATTAACTTGAGAGCCTTGGGCTCTTTGTGTAATTCAGGAGATGCTAGGTGCGCATCAGTTTTTGTATGGCGAGGGTCTCTCGAGCTTGACTGTTCTGAGTGTTAATGAAACTGATGGTGACTTGGACTTGCTGTGAAGTGCTCATCAGCAATATCTCCCTCACCCATTTAAATATGGCTCATGAATTTGAATAGGATGCCACGGAGGAGTCTTCCTTATTCTTTCCCCAGTGAGCTACACACAGAGATAATGCTAATGAAGAACCTTCAGGGCGCTCTCCCCACTTCTCTGATTTCACGGTAAAGCCTGTTCTGCAGTCCCACTTAATGCACTGCAGAGTGGTGATAGTGAAAAGTTTGGATGGTAACTAGGACTAAATGATATCTGGAATGCACTTCTTATGATCTCTTTGATTCTGTGATTTTCAAAATTGTGCTTCTAAACATTTTCCTTCACTTCTGAAGTTCAGAAAATTGCAGTGCGCTGCCAGCACAAATTAGCATGCTGCTCTGCTTCAAAGAAGCAAGACTGTTTCTTGTGAGCATTGGCTCAACACCAGGTGTCAAAAATGAATTAGAGTGACTTTGCCCAAGCCAATATTTTTTTTTATTATTTTTGTGTTTCTTCTGCAGTTCTGCAAAAGGTTCACTAAGCTCCAAGTCATCTGAGGTCATGGTTCAGCTGTACCTGGTCTGTAGCAGTAATGGTGTCTTGAGGAATTTTGCTGCTTGTGGTCACACCAGCACAGCTTTTGGTGATTCCCAGACATGAAGCAGATCAGCAAACTTATCTGGCTAGAAAACAAGGCTTGTAACAAACAAAACTCTCTGATTCAGTTTGCGGTCCCGCAAATGATGGGACGGCGTGGCCTTGGGGAGATGATGAGCACTGGGCTTATCTCAAACAGCCTGTGAGGCTTACTTAACACAGGGCTGAGTGGGGCGAAGCAGGGAGGGAGGATGTTCAGCTGATACCGCTATAGAAGGCAGTGCGTAAGAGACTGATGATGAATCCTTCTTTAAGCTCTAAGGGGACTCAGAGGGGAAGTGAAATGTAGCTGCTGCAGAGAGGGCTCTTTTACTGGTGTGTGAACTGGCTAGATGCATGGTGGGATTGGGCACACAGTAAAATCTTGCTTCTTTCCTCTGAGTTGTAGTAACCTTAAATATCTTTTTTCCTTCTATTTTGCATCAAGCTGGTAAAAATGCTGGCATTCCTTTAAAAAGAAACAAAAAACCTATACCAAACTGTCTCACTTTCAGTGTATGTCAATATACTTGTATATAGTTCTTTGACAGTGGAGATCAAGCCCAGGATGCCTGGATGTAAAGGCATAACCTCTGTTTTCAGGGGCTGTGTGTTCTTTCTATGGTCCAGCTATTAGAAAGGGGTAACTAGTTTACACTACAAAGAAACATGTTGGTAGAGACTCCATCTGAATTTGCAGTGTGTTCTTCTAGAAGTTTCTACTAGTGTTACTATATCACCTCCATGAACACTATAAATGAAGTTGTCAAAAATGTTCTTTTTCATTGTTATAGTGCTGAAGTAGCTGTGATGCTAAATACATTTACATTTTTTTTTTGTTGTTAGTCTTTTACTTGATATATCTGTGCTGGCAAAACTTTCTGAGAAACTGTAGTGTGGCAAGATTCAACAAATGGAACTATTTGTTAAATGCTAGCTGCCTCAGAGAGAAGGGTTTCAGTGTTTGACCTTGCACTGTATCAATAGTAGAAAATTTTTCTAATGACTCTTAATAGCTTGTGAAAGTTGACTTAGATGGCCCCAGGCTAGGTTCACATGGGTAGATGTCTTTATCACAAATCTGGCACGGTGTTTATGGGTGTCAGTGTGAGTGGGAGGTAGGTAAGAGCTTAAATGGATGGGGCAACATATGTTCTGCTTCTCTTTCAAGGTTGTCTGCTCTGAACTTTTTAAAGATTCTCACAGCTGTATTCCGCTGTCAGAATACCGCATGAAAACATGTGTGGTTTTCTTTCAACTGTTTGTGATGTAGTAGAATTCTTAAAATTGAGAGATTAGCACTGCATGGAAATCTTCAGAAAGTTAGTATGTAAGAAATTATGAATAGTATATTTACCATCTTTAAGCAAAGGCTCTTCAAAAAGCTAGGGGGTAATAAAGAAAGGTTAGATAATAGTTTCTGGAAGGAAAAGGCATCCTTTCAATGGATACTCAGGATAAGAGCTGCTTTGTAGGCTTGTTGTTTTCATCTGAATTATTTACATAAAGCATATTTGTGTTTTGTCTCCAAGGGTTCTACACAGTAGTAGCTGTTTCAGGGTGAAAGCACGCTTATGCTGCATAATGAAGATTGCCTGTATCCTGTGTCAGAAGGGAATGACAAGTGAACTAAGCTGTGGGTGCCTTGAGATGTGAGATAGAGGGATTTTTCATGTGTGACTTGATATTGGTGACAGGAATGTTTCAGAAGTGGATTCTTGAAGATACCTTCTGGATTGTGAGGTAGGAAGGGATCTGTGTGAACCCAAGAAGAGCTTGCAAACTGGGACAAAATTTGCATACAACTCCTTTAATTGGCTTATGTGTTTCCAAAGATTAATCCAAAAAAAAAAACTTGTAAATTTTCCCATAGTCAGTGTACTATAAAGAACTTGATGCCTATTTTGAGAAGCTATTTTTAAGTGAATACGATGTATTAATTTTTCCTGGAGAATGCAATAGCTATGGATTTTTGGTGTTAGTTAATGTTTTTGCTTTAAACTTGCTGCAGGAAATAATTCTTTTTGTTTCATTTTGTGGAAACAGTGATTTGTTGTAAATACAAATGATGCTGGTCATATGATTTCTTGGGGCTTTTGTTGTAAGTTTTTCTTTGTGATTGATGCAGCTGCTTGCTGATGTATTCTATAGATGTGAAAAATGTGAGATTTGTTGGCAGTGCCAATTACTTCATTGCCCATTTCTAAAGCTTTTTTGCTTGGTTGTTTTAATAGGAAATATTTATAGTGTGAGAATGCTTATGTACAGGTGAAAGTAGAAATGAAAATAGATAATAAGCAGAAGTTTTGATGTCGAAGAAATTCTCAGATTTAGCCCCATCTAGTAGTTGCTTAAAGTTTGTGGATAGTTAATAACTTTTCCATTTCCATATTAAAGAGTATCAGTCTCACATGCATTTCAATCCAGTTCAATTTTCCTGATTATTCTCTAGGATCTTCGTGTAAGTGGTCTGTTCTGTTTCCAAGTTGAGTGAGTTTCATGTGCATTTCATTAGCATCATGGAAACCTTGATTCTTTTGAAGAAGTGACCTTATCTAGTAATACTAATTTAAAATATCCAGCCGTATGTTAAAAATTATCTGAAATATCCAGCAGGTTTTTACTGTATCAGCACAAAATCTAGCTCTCTAAAGTTGAAGCTCTATTTGTTTTATGTAGTAACGTATTCTATATACTTACATAATTCTGTAAGACACAAACACCACATTTTCACTTCTTTTGTTAATTTGAAATTTTAAGACTTATTCATGAATGTGTTAAGGATTGAAAAATTACCAGAAGATACATGCTCAAGAGCTAAATCTGGTGCTAGATACTTCGGAGACAGTTTGGTGCTGCAGGTACCTTACCAGACGCTACTTTGTGTGATCCCGCCCCTGGCCTATGCTGCAAACTGTTGCTGCACCTCCTTGCAGAGCTAACGCTTGCGTGTTTGTGGGATGATTACTTTCATGCTGCTTATCTCATGGGAAGCTAACTCAGTAAGTTTTTTATCAGCTTAATTCACCCTGTGGCTACACCTTGATATCGCTCCCACAAGTAGAGCAGGAATGATGTGGCTGGAGGTGAGTGGAAGGGAGGCAGGACTGCTCCCAGCGCGTGCTGGGGCTGGAGGGATGCAGCAGCAGGCAGCCTGGCGGGACCGAGGCAGTGCTCACACCTCCAACTGGTCACATCTGCAGGTGCCTTTGAAGAGGTGTTCCTCGAGCTGCTCTTCTGAAGCTAGCTAGCTAGCTTTCTACTTGCATAGGAGCTGAATGAGCCGTGTAAATATTTTACTGGAGGCCTGAGTTGACATGAGAGCATGAATTCACTGGAAGACGGGAGAGGGAAAGCTGTTGTCTGTGAGGAATCAGAGCGCTGGCCTGCGCCCTGCTCGTGAGGAGGAGATGCGTTGCTCGTATGCCTTGTCAACTCTGACTTTTCAGCACCTGGCTTTCAAATACCTTCACTATTACGAAACAGGCATGGTTCTGGGCAAGTTTATGGCTGCCCACAGATTTTGAATAGAAGAGAGGAAGTGAGTAGCACATCCGTTATTTAAAGAAAGCCACGAGTGGTGCTAGAATCCTACGCGCTTTGGCACATATTCTGTGTTTTTTTTAGAAGTTGATTATCTACCGTGGGTGCCAGAGTTGTAGAAGACATATTAATAGTTTATTTCCCCCTTGTCTCCACCCCAGTCATCTTTCAGCTCGTTACTTGTTAATAACTTTTTATGTGGTAGCAACTAGAAGTTACAAAATAGATACGTAGTCCTATTGCTGTTGCTTTCTACTAGTGCTATTACCTGTTTATATTGAAAGCTTTTAACAAGAACAACATTTAACCAGTTTTGCTCTCTTTGCTGTTGAACTTGTAATTAACCAGTCATGAAAAATCTAAAATGATGTTAAATCTAGAATTTCAAGCTGGACTTTTGTGTCCAATATTCTGAACTTGTTTTTATATGGCACTAAATGGAACTGAAATATTTCTATCAAGGCATGTGCCCCATGAGAGAGATTTCGTATAAACTAAGACTTGCAAGTTTATGCCTTCATACAATGAATTTTGGATTAAATACTTCAGCCACAAAAGAACTGAAGGCTAAATCTAGACAACTAAGCAATATTGAATTCGATTTACTAGACTGCTCAAGTAGTCTTACATTTGCTTTCTCAGTGGCTATGCAAATCAGACCAATCTCTTGTGGCTAGTCACACTTGTCATGGAGAAGTAAAGGTAAAGTGAAGTGTTCACTTACTCTTTTTAATTAGATATGGGCAGTATAAAGCACTGGCACCTCTAATGACAGAAGGGTTAGTATTGGGTGTTACGTAGTTCAGGTGGTGCTTGGTACTGTATTTTCCCTTGTCTCTGAAAATTTTGTCTTTCATGTCCAAACTAGGAGTTTTATTATTTAAAGGAGAGCAGTAATGACATAATTGTGATAGCTGATATCTTGGAGGTGGTGGAAAAGTGTCATCAATTCAACCAGTGATCTTACTGATGTTGGTGATATCGCTTTCTATGAGAAACTCTGCCTCAAATCTTTGCAAGTACACTAATTTATTTTGTCAGGAATGGATTAACTTTTCTTAATGTAGGGCTGAACACATGGAGGAGTTTGCAGTGAGTCTCTAAACTAACTGTGATAAAACTTCCCTAGTGTCTCCTTTTTACAAGAAGACAGTGGCCCTGAAGTTTTTTTTTTTTTTTCATCATAATTCCTTGCTTTTTTATTAATAAAATTCTCTTGTTGACCTATGTGTTTAATTGTATGGACTTCTAGGAAGCTTGCTATTTTTGGTTGATGCTAAATTTAAAGGCTTTAATACTTGCCTTTTTCTACAAATATTTTGATCAGTAATGAAAAACTTTTTTTTTTTTTTTATGAGTACATCTAACTTAGGGTATTACTATCCTCTAATTTTTTTTATTGTAAAAATGTTACTGATTAAGAGCCACAGTGATGGTTCAGGACCTTGAATTCTGTGCTTCACATATGCAGAACAAAAAGGCAGTTTCTGTTCCTAAATCTTATTATGCTTACTTATGTCTTTCTTTCACCTGTTATTTTTGTGAGGTTTGTGGGTGGGGTGGACACAGGGGAATAACAAAGCAGTTAGCATCGTAGGCAATATCTTGCTAAGCATGCAGTCTAACTTTAGAATATTGTGGTGTCATTTTTGTGCTTTAAAACTTGTAGGCTGAACTCGACTTGATGGGCCTTAGCAGCATCTCATCTTCTTTCAGGGATAGAAGCTTATGTGCAGTGTTAATATGCAGCTCACATGTCTGTCCCTGCATGTGGAGCTCTGCAAGTTAGCTTCTCTGGGAGCTAGGTGAAATTGTTTCCCTGGAAAGGGCTGAGCAAATGTATAAGCAAGACTTGCCCTTCTTTTAAGATGAATTCTTTGGATGATGATAAGTGAGCCAAGAGACCTAGTTTCTTTTGGGATGTGGGTAGAGATACCTTCTCTGGGTTTAGACATTTCCAGGTTTAGAAGAGTTACATGTTTCATTTAGGGGGCTATTAACCTTACCTCTGGTAGTTGAGACAGTTGTGAGCTCTTCTGCAGAATGACAGCCAAAATAAGCTGGGGTGGTTTGAACAGCCCAAATAATCAGTCTTTTATCTCTTGATCCTAAGTAAATAGGTTAGAAAGTACTTAAGAGAAGCTCAGCTGGTAGCCTTCTGGCAGACAGCAGTGACCAGCAGCTGAGGGTGATGAGCTCTTCTAGGGCACAGCTGTATCAAGGAGGAGATCCAAATCCAGGGCAGAGGTTCACAAGCTAAAAGGATGCTCAGCAGGCATAAATGTGGCTTTTCCACTGCAAATAATCCTACAAACCCCTTCGGAGTCCTTGTAGGGAGCATCAGGTTAGGCTATAATGGTCTGCTGGTGTGGTGTACAAACTTAAACAGGCTATAGTGCTAGCATGCCTCTTACTGTGCTGCCAGGCTCGTGGGTGCTGTGGGACATGGTGCAGGGTTGCTGTGCAGCCACGTCCTGTCTTCCCCATGTGCACACAAAAGAGTCCATACTATGGTCATAATCAGCTGCCTTTAGTAGTTTAGATTGTTTATTCATTAGTACAATTAATGGTAGGAGGGAGTTGGCCCAGAAAATGAGACTGCAAAAGAAGAGGTTGCATGGCAACACTATGCTCCTGCACATGGAGTCAGGAATAAATAATGGTGGAAAAAGAAATAGGAGGAGGAAAAAATGAGTGGGCTGGAGGAAAAATGCTGTCTTTGTATTGACTTTATTGTTTCAGTGCCATCCCAGATGTGTCTAACAAGTCTGACGTTGTTCTAGTTTTTCTTTACTGAAGGCCCTTCATAAAGACCTCCACTGTAATGAGTGTATGTGTCACTGGAGTAGCCTGACACCACTTTGCATAGATGCAGGTTTATGTGAAATGCTCAGACAGGATGGTGGGAAGCCTGGTTCTTACGCCCTGTTCTTAGGGGGCTTCTTGCCAGCAGAAACGACTTTCTAATTTCTTATCTTTCTGCTTTCCTTCACCAAAACAAACTGTGTAGTGCTTTGTGATGAATTGTGTGTCATCCCTGGCACATTAATATTCCTTCAGTTCTGGAACGTGGGTCTTTCTGATGGCTGCCATGCATAAATGTGTATCTGTGAAAAGCAAACTAATGCGTTTAAGGAGGGATACCAAAAGGAAGCAAGTGTCATGAAACAAGACTGCAGTGGTTTATCTAATCTTCAGGTAACTCTTTTGTTTTAGTACAGGACATTCAGTCTTAACTGTTTTGTTTCTTTTCTGTTACTGCTGTTTAATGAGTAGCTTTCTATGTGATTTTGTTGTTAGTATTGTTTTAACTAGATGAGTAGCTTTGCTTCAGGTTGAGAAGGACTTGTAATTGAAAAAATGTTTTTATGCTTTCATTGCATTGTAGGTGTGACTCAACTTATTGATTCTAGCTGAATATGAGAATATGAGATGCCAAATGTAATGCTTTAATTATTTTGGTCTTCAAAGAGAAGAATCAGAGAAAGCAAAAGCAGGCAGCAATGTTACCAGTGTTTCCTCACTCTGCATTAGAATGAACAGAAAAATAAAATTGCTGCCATTGCAAATGACAATACTGCCAACTGTTCTTTGCATTTTGGCGTGACTGGCTGTTTTTCAATTGAGTATACTATCTCTTCCGCGTTACAAAAAAAAAGCAGCATCTCCTCTCAGCTTCTGTTCTCCAGTTGGTCATTCCATACAGAAAAATGACTTTCAAATGGCTGTGAAACTTCTTGCTGTAACTTTGTACTGTTACAGCTCTGTTGTAACCTATATTTTTTTTTTGAAAGCCCAGACAGATAGTTTCCTGCTGTAATAGCAACCATGAGTTGAAAGTATAAAAAGCATGCCTGGTTTAGTGACATGTTGCAAGGTATTACTTCTCCTAGGTCTTCTGGGGCTTATGTGCATTTAATGATTTATGTAAAATGGTGGTTCTTCTGAGATGCACAGAAAAACTGACCAATTTAGAAGCAAAAACTGTCTCTGACACCTTTTTCTTCAACACTACTCTTGAAATTGATTTTTATTTGCAGCTGTGGTCTTGCAGAATTGTGTATGAAATAGTCTGTATACATGGAAGAAGAGCAGGACATGACAGTAGTGAGTTTTATGAACTTTCCCTGCAGGCAAGAAGTAGGGTTATCCAATTTTCCACTCACAGTGGAGATAGAGCTCAAAGAGCTGCATAAACCAATAGTTAACTCTGTGGGAGATAATGTACCCTGTAGTTCTTTCAAATAACATCTACAATGAATAATAGTGTGCAAAGGTGTGTGACATTCTTTTTTCTCTTCCTGAACCTTGTTCTAGATGTCAAAATTAACCTGGACTACTTGGGAATGGCGAAACGTAGCCCTGGGATCCTGCCATGAACAGTAAGAAAATTGAGATGCTTTGTGTATGCAACTAATCTTATTTAAGTGGCTAACCCCCAGTGAAACTGTTCCTGTTCAATTAAACTATACAATGTGTTGTCTAGTTACATTAGGGTGGGTGTGCTCCCAGCTTTTCATGTAGTGAAGAGGTAGCACAGTAAATCAGAGGTATGGCTTGTTAGGGGAGGACTCTGGGAATAAGTGCTAGGAAAGTCTCTGCAGCCAGCAGGAGCGCCATGAAGTTAGAGTTGGTAGCTGAAGGATGCTTTCCTGTAATAATTAACTGTGTTGTGAGACTCCATTTTAATCTAGTATATAATTATCTTGAGACTCCATTGTGGCATGATATCTTGGACACACAGCAGCTTGAAATGTGACTAGACAAATTAGTGGAAGAAAATAGTGAATTGTGGAGTGCTTAAAAACTATTTTCTGGATGTGGTTTGTGTGTTAAAGGCCCTAAACCACTGGCTGATGAAAGCTGTTAGAATGCAGTCATGTTGTTACTTTTGCTGCTCATGAGTTGTCCACTGCTGGACAGGAAACTTGTTTAAACAGGTCTTTGGTCTGACCTTTCATACCTGATTTCTGTGTGGCATTTTCCTTATATGAAGTGTTTGTTAGATGTTGATTAAATAGCTTATGTGTCCAAGAAAGTAAGCACCTTTAGAGATAATCTTGAGTGTTGATGAAAATATTCAGATATTTTTGTAGTGTTGGTAGTCTGAAACTTTCCAGTGTGAAGGTTATGTAGGTAAATATTTATGTATCTGTATTCTTTAAGTAGTCTTTTCCAGATGTTGTAATAGGCATCCTTAAACTGATGCATTGAAAAATTATTCTGCTGAGTTTTCCCTGGCACAAAATAGATGATTTATGAGAGACTGTGTGGGTGAGTAGCATGCTTGTGAAGTGTAAATTTCAACTGAGCTTGGTGCTGTTGACACTATGTGTCAGCCTTTACTGGGACAGGAATTAGAAGGCTTTTGTATTGTTGAATATAATGAATTGAATAGATATAATCAATTGGAAATGAACAGCTCTTGTATCTAAACTCTTCATAGCAGTTTAAATGCTTAACATCCAAATGTTCAAAGCAAAATATGTTTTCATTTGTAGAACTCTCTGACCATGCCATGTTTAATCCTTTCACGAGAGCAGTTTTTACATAAGGCTTTCAAAAGCTGGTGAATATATTTGCAGCGTTATGCAATGTTAATACCTTAAATCTCGGAAATCTCCCTCAATAAGAATGCTGTAATTGTTAAATTATAATCATGGATCAAATTATGTAGCATTAGGTCATTTATCAGAACAATTGATAATGACGGAGGAAGCTGTTTAGTGTATGTGCGAAGTTGTGTGTGCAAAACAAGGAGGTATTGTTAAAACTGATGGCCGTCAGCTTTTTTCATAATTTTTTTCAGCTTAGCTGAAAAGGATATATGTATGCATTTTTAGATTTATGAAATAGAAGATAGGTTTGAAAGCTTACTAGAATGTGGCGAAAGCTTTAGTTTTTGTAGTCACAGACTGAGTTAAAGTTATGCTGCTCTGAGATAAAACATTCACTTACTTTTAACTCTTCTACTTAGCAAGCCTCACTATTTAAAAGGTAAATATGTGCACGACGTTCACTGACATTTTCTGTGATCAGAACCTCATTGTTACCTGTGGAGTTATGAACAAATTTGTGTTAGAATAACCCTGCTTATAGTTAAGAGGAATTTTAAGGATGGAAATGATTCTCTTAGCTAGGATATCTCAAATAGTCTTGGCTGTGTTCTCTGGCTCTTCTTTTGAGGTGTTTATTGGTGTCAAAATCTTGGCTGTTGTACTAGTGTTCAAGGTCCTTGTGTTTGGGAGATTCTTAAAGTCTGTTTCAAAGACAAGTACCTTTGAAAACCAAACCTCATTTCTGACATTAATTCTGTAATGTTAGAGAAATAACTCTGCTGCTAAGCTAAATTACTGTTATGTGAAGTGCATCTTATTCAATTCTCATGTCATTTGTTTGGTTTATGATAAGCCAGTGAGTGATGGGTGTGCTATATTGTGTTCTAGATAGCCTTATGACCTAGTGTTTCCTGAATTGTATCAGTTCAATGGCTGTGTTGTCTTTTTGAGGTACGCTTAAGACAGCTGTTAAAAGCAAAGGAAAAGCAATGTCTTTAAGTTGATCTGCAGCCTGGTGTTCTCTTAGCTTCCAGCTTTACCCATTAACAGCACTCCAGAATTAATAAGCTTCCTGATGGTGATTGGTGTTTGAAATCATGCTGACTAACATGGCCAAAAGTGTTTTTTCCCAGGCCTTTATTTGCATATGTAGATAATTTTTTCAAGGATGTGGTTTAGATGAAGCCTGCAGGTAAAGGATGTGGCTGAATAAAGTAACAACAGGTGGGAAGGCTCAGTTTAGTGGAGAGTGATTCCAAGGTGGCTCATCACATGGGTACTTGAGTGCTAGCTTAAGGAAATACCAAGGACTTAATTTCTCAGTGAAGCAGGTGGCTCTGATACTCTTGTGTATAATGTAACAGAGGAGTACTGAAATGTTTTCCAGCAGAAAAGGGGAAAGCAAGTTTTAATGTTCTGAGCTTTTTTGTTTTTACTGTCAGCTAATTTATACTGGCTACTTGAAAGCCATTTTTTTTGAGGACTGGAAGACTGCAGACCACTGAAGTGTGCATTATTTTACTAGGAAGCTTCCCAGAATTTGAACTCCTGTTATAATCGCTTGGTTTCAGTCTACTGTAAAACTAGCCTTTTGATTTACCCTTCCAGAACAGTATTTAATTGGTAACTGTGAGTCTGTGGCATACGCTCTCCAGAATAGAGCTCCTGAGAAATGGAAGCAGTCCTGGTAGGCTAAGAGGCACTAACTCCACGCTTTCAGGCCTTTTGAGAGAGAACTAGAGGTAGGTTTTTAACAATGATTGTAATCATGGGGGCAGTAGCCTGCACCCCCTCTACTAGAGGGGTGACATGGAAGATGCTTTTTGTGTAGTCTGGACATCCACAAACATGGATGTGGACATTATCAGCAATAGGGACCTGCTCCCAGTTGTGCCTGTAGTGACAGCAGTAGGAGGAGAACAGCCTTTTAGGCAGGTGTCATTGCCTCAGCATCCAGGCACTGTGTGTAATGCCAAATGATGCTCGGAGCTGCTGCTCTGGGTGAAGGTGTTTGGGCCACGGGCAGGAGAGAGCGAGCAGTGCTGCTGCTGAATTGACAAAGTCCATGTGAGCCCAGGGGTTATTAACCTGTCAGCTCTGGCATGGAGCTGGCATGTTTTCGGCAGTGCTTTCGTGTGTTTTTGGACACTGGTGCCAGCTGTCTCCTTGCCCCCTCCTTGTGCTGGCACAATTCCTTGTCACTGCTGTGTGTCACCTGCAGCCTCTTCCCTGTCCCCTTTTCCTTTGGTCCTGGTTGGGGATTGCTGCATACAGAGCTGCCTTCTTACAGCTCAACCTAACAGGAGAGAAGTTGATTCCCCGGTGTTGGATTACTCTAATTGCTGAAGCTCCTGATGTGCTCCTGATATAGCTTCTAATATGCCATAGTACTTATAGGCAGCCTGCTGCCTCTTTGGTGCTGTTTTAAACTGCAGATGTTTTACTTGAATGCAATTTATAAGCAGTGTATTAATGATTCTGTATTCTTCAGAGAACTATTTTTTCTTGTTACATGCATGAACAGCTATGCTAATAAAGCTTGTTTTTTATATAAATAGCACTGAAGACTTCTAAGCTTGTGTAAGCATGCTGAAGCTTGATTTTTGTTATATGGTGTTGAAATATGTTGAATAATAATTTTGTAAAACATTTTTAAAGTATGCTGACAAAGGACATTATGTAATTGAAGTTAACGAGCATGATAGCATCACTTTTCGTGGGTAAAACTTTTTCACTGAGTGCAATTAGTAAATTTCTGTTAGTATAATACCTGTTCTGTTACCTAGTGTTGTATTTCATCAGTTGACAACTAATTGCTTCCTTTCTGACACATGGTTTTTCAAAATGCAGTACCTTGATTGACTGCAACAAATTGGTAACTTCTGTTGTATGTTCTGTAGGGTAAGAACAGCGGTTTCTTTTGTGTATAGACTTATTTTTTTCTTTGAAAATATTTGTGTATAATTCCAGTTTGTAGATGGAAAATAGTGATGATTCTCCTTGTTAATTATTGATTATCAGGGGGTGTTTTATAATGATAATGCCACTTCCAGGTAATGGAGCTATGGTACCTGTTGTTTAAAAAAAAAAAAAATTATCATGAAAACTACCTCCATGAAACTATTCTACGTCTTACCGTAAGATAAAAATACCTTTATAGACATAGATCTCTCTATATTTAGAATGAGAGTCTCTTACATATCATCTCTTATACAGAGATTAAAACCGTTCTATGTGTAAGGGTATAGTTCAATGTCAAATTGAGTCAGCAGCTGCCAAAAGGGACAATACTGCTTTCTTCATCTGCTCCTTATACAACTGCTCAGCATGCCTGAGAAGGTGCAACTGGCACCAGGTGAGTGGGATTATCTTGCTTATCTCATAGGAAACCGTTATTTGTAATGGAGAGTGGTTTTCTGTTGAATTGTGCAGCTAGTTGGCTTGTTAAATTGGGCACAAGTTAGGTGACTACTAGTTAGGTCAGACTAAGTGTAACGTGGAACTGCACTCTTAATTAATGTTCCCAGGCTAGAGTTTAGCCACTTGTTCCACATTTGTCTTGTGTTTTTCAGCAGTTCTGTTTCGTTATGGGTTTAATCTTCATTCTATACTGTGCTAGAGGAAGCTTGTATGGCCTGCAATTACGCTATCTCAGGCTAAATCACAGCATCTTCTTGATTTATAATTTCTGAGCATCATTTGCAAACACGTTACCTTCTATAAAAATGACAAGTTTGATAAAGTCTGTCCTCTGGCCTGAGGACTGTATTGACACTCCATGCTGTACATCCTCATGCATTTATCCACTAGGAATGCATGGGTTTGTTCATTCAATGGCTTCTTAGACTGTGCCCTTTGTTTTGCACTCTTTGATGTGTCTTGTCTCACTAATTCGCTGTTGAATCACTAATCAGTTCTTTCGATAAGTAACCTACAGAAGCCCTATCATCTATGGAACTTGAAAATTTTAAAGCCTTCTAACAGATAATGAGATATATACATAAAAAAATAAACTTCACAGGGTGCCATATGAGTTCTGTGCACTGGCATATGACCAGCATATGGAGTCTTTTTATTTATATTATGCAATCAGTATTAGAAGTAGTTTAACTTGTCTGTGAAAGGCTAATCAATTTTACACGGGTCTTAACCACACTAATTTTAAATTGTATTCCTAAATTCATACTGAAGGTCATTAAAAGAAATGTAGTGGGTTATGTAGGAAATAAATCGTTATTCATAAATATATGCACTTGCTGTTGCATATCTGGAAGAATTACGGCAAAATTCATAGTTCTTGCTTGGCTCCGGAAGGAACACTTATTTAAAAATTATAAAGCAGCATCAAAATGAGCAGCAGCAATGGCAAACAACACAAACCAAAGAGAACTGATGAACTTGCATGGCAAGGAGAAATTCAGTGCCCAGCTTCTGTTGGGAGGGGGAGGAGGGGAGCTGGTGATCACATTTTTCCTTTCTGTGGACATAGTGAGTAGCTGTAAGGTTGTAAGCAGAGATGTGAATTTCTCTTGTGTTGGGCATGGAAAATCAAAGGTGAGGATGTGAATGGTGATAGCTCTGTCATTAAAGTTGAAAGCTAAATAAAATCTTTAAAAAAAAAAAATTAACGTATTTTGAACTACTTGAGTTTCTGTGGTAACGAGATATGGCAAATATTGTTTCTACACTTTCTGAGTTTTTACTTGAATAGAGTAAAATTTCAGTTCTCAGTTTGAGAACTCGTGTGTGTCAACTTACCCATCCTGTATTATTCTCTTTTAAAATCTTTAGTTTCTTCCTGTGTACAGGAAGACAATACATGTAACCTTTTCTATTGCAAGACAGACACAGATGAAGGAATATAGTGTTTTTTTTCATTTCAGCAGTGGTTTTAAAAAAGGCCGCAAATTCAAAAATAAAAAATCAGCTTTCACCCTACGATGTAACTGGCTCAGCATTCTTTGAGTGGATAACATACAAGCTGTTTAAAATCTTGCTCCAATGAAATTTCTAGGTGTGGGGAGTTAATGTGCATATATATAAGGGAATTTCATTTTTGATGTCACACCGATGGCTTTTTATTTAACTAGGAGAAAAGCCTGGGGTTTATTTGAAAGAAGTGGATGCCCTAAAGTGCAGTAACAGCAGAGGTTAAGAACCACATTATTCTACCAGCTGCTATAGCATCAGTGGGAGGGAGCAGTGAGTTAGATACCATTAAATAATTCACTTTGATGCTGTTATAGTACATTTAAAGTGTTGCAAAGCACACACTGTAGGTTTGCACACAATGTAGGTTTATGCCTACAAATGCTATGTGTGGATTCCTTCCACTAAATATCTAGTCTGCTTTAAGAAAATCAATTTTTTGACTAAATCCAAAGTTAGCATTGCATGTGATTTTTCTCCCTGAAGTCAAAATGTTATTTATAATGGTACAGAACACTTGTGTGGGAGAGGATGATTTGCAGAAGTTTGTTTTTCATGATAAGTAAACTGATCTGTTTCAAATCAGGTTTACAATTTTGGGACTGTATATAACAATACTCATTGACATCTGTATTAAAAATATTAATTCCAGCACAGGAAGTTCTGCTTGGGGCCGTGAAGGAATAGTAAATCTAAAGAAATCCATAATTCCCTCTGCTACTACTTTTCTTTATGTTCACTTATGCCTAACAATGCAAAATATTCAGAAAAACAAAAATAAAAATGTGGCTTTTCTCAGGAGTGTTGCACAGTTATGTTTTCCAGTGCTTGCTGCTAAACAAAGTCAGAAAATGTAAATGTTACAGCTTTGCCACTCTATCTTCAAGTATAAGCGTGGTTTCAAACTGGAAGATAGGCTGTAGTCTTTCATTCTGATTAATAGATGTAAGATACCATACCCTTGAGACGTTAAAAAAAAATAATCTTAACAAGACTGTCACTTTTTGATCAGCTATATTAGATCTTAAAAATGGAACTCATTAAAATTTTGGCCTGCTCTGTGCAAATTAATGTGATTGTTTTGCACAGAAATAATTTGAGCTGTTTCTCTCTCTCTTAAAATAAAAGGTGGCTTTAATGAGTCACAGCTTCCATCTTAGTAAAATGTTCATAGGATAGGCAGGCTCAGGAACAACTGGGTTAAACCAAGAGATTATTTGAAAAATCTAGGTCATGTGCTCTCTCAGTTCACTTGATTAGTTTTCATAATTCATCCTTGTTTCTAATGTGAAAAGCAGTGTTATACGTGCAAACAAGAAGCAATTTTCTTTCTTTTATGTTCCTTTCTCTCTGTAATTCTACTGTAGAAAGTTAGTAAAATGGGAAAAAAGTCATATTTTGAATGTTAAGAACAAATATTGATTTGTTTTGTGAAAATCTGTAGGATCTGAGTGACACAATGCTATTTATGGATGCCTGTCTGTGACTCTGCGTCAATTCTTTTCTGTTTGACTACAGGTGCATGAAGAACAGAGAAGATATTTCCGCTTATCAGAGATGATGTGGAGAGACTCTTTGTGAGTAACTGTGTGTTTCCTAAGAAGTCCAAAATAATAATGTAGGAATAATTTCACCCCTGCCCCCCCTTATATAGAATAACTGACATTTGATTAAATTTTTCTTTTGTTCCTGAAAAACTGTGAATACAGATCCCTTCATGGATCAAAGTTGAATGTTGAAACAAAGAGCTGGAGGACTGAGCAGTAGAATATGAATAGTTTCATAAATGATTAACCACAATGCCCAACTTTTCTACAGAAAGTCTACCAAAGACCTTTACTGTTGACCACTGAATGCATTCTAGACATCAGTAAGAACTTGTGATGTTTGGTCTGTGGGTAACCTTCAAGTAGGGTTAACTAGGTACTTAAGTTCTATAATGCTTACAGAGGGGCTATCAATACTATTGTCTTTGTCTAATTTGGATTTTCATAGATACAGTTTTGTGATTTTGTAGTTTAGTAACTAACAAAAAAATAAGTGTGTGTGTGTGGGAATTGGTGCTTTATTTCCTCATTTTGGGATGTGAGATTCATCTTATGCAAATAGTGGGTAGTATTCTGTCATGTTTTGAGTCAAGAGGAAATTTTGCTTCAGGATAACCATGGCTTCTAGTCATCTTCACCTTGACTTCTTCCAGCACTTCTGCACTTGCCAGTTCAGAAGGATGCTGGAGTATTTCTTGCTTAACAATGTCCTGGCAAGGTGCTGCATTCTTCATGAAGCAGCAGGAGAAATCCTTCTGCTGATCCACCTGGCTTATAAAAGAGAGACAGTGCTGATTGAATTTTTGTGACCTTTAGACCACTCTTTTGGCCAAAGTACATAAAGATGTTGCCACTGTTGGCTATAAGTAGTGATAATGTGGAATATTATCTGATAAAATTACTTCTAACAGTAATAAATACTTTAATAAACTGTTACTGTGATGCCTTTTGCAGGTAGTCAATGTAGTGGATTACCTGATTCATCAGCCATGGCGCATGTTCTCATTGTTTTCGCATTCTGATCAGGGCTCAAGCAGAGTCCCTTGGGCAGATATCATGGGCAGAGCTTCTTACTGCTGCTCTTTGAACTGTTCAGTTCTGCCTCGGTGATGATTTGGCAGTCCAACCTCTGATCTGGTAAATCAGGTAGCAATTGCTCAGCAGTCTGTTGCTTCATTAGGCTTGTGTGATCATTCAGTGGATGATACTGTTCTTAAGATTGCCTATGTTTAAATTTTCCAAACCTAACAACAGATACTCCTGCTGTTGATAATGAGAACGAAGGGATGCAACTAAAGACTCAATTTGGTACATGCTCTCTACATTCAACTTTCTAGGTTTCTTCCTTAGGACAAAAGAGATTTTCCATAACTATAAGTCTTTGCCCTTTTAAAAAACAAGTTCACCTTTCTAGCATGTTTAAAGGTGAATGAGGGAGGTAGAAGTCGTGTGGCTGTCAGGTCTGTACAGGCCTGAATAAGTTTAATTGAAGTGTTTTACACAGGTACAGTTTTATTTGTTCTCCAACTGGATAGCACTGTATAGAGCTTTGAAAATCTGCAGTTGAGAAATTTATTGTTTTTAATAATAGTAATTCATTATGAGTTATTTTAATTATTATCATGTTAGTAAAATTGGAACTGAATTGCTCACACTTCTAACAAGAAATATAGCTGCGGTGTAAGTGTTCCAAATATCAGTCTTCATACCTTAAATTAATGTTTTCTTAGCGATGCCGTAGTTACTGATGGAATACCAAATTTATTTTTTGAACAGATATTGACTATTTCAGTGTCGTATTTTTCAGAAAAGGATCTGTGGAAAAATACACGGCAGTTATCTTGTGGGGCTAGCATTTAATTTGTACAGATGGTTGCAGTTAAGGACCTTTTAGCTGCATAGCAGTCAGCTTTTCACTGTCTTCAGCATATGGTTGGGTCAGGTTGTGCTCTGATATTTAAGAGAGCGGATAAGGCTTACAGCCAATGACACCCACCGTGAATAGTGTTTCTGGATTTGCCTACATTAAGACTCCTCTGTGTCAGCATTAGTAGCTTCAATAACAGGTAATAAATAACTGGCTAGTTTCTTTAATTCTTATGGGATTGTTGCAAGGGTGAATTTGGTAAGATGTAATGGGATAGCTTGTGAATTGAATAGAGTTTAATCCTTGTTGCAGGGTGGAGGTGCAGGAACTGAGTTCTTTTTCCAGTTCTGCATGATCATAACCTTGGCTTTAACCTCTGTGCAGCAGTATCTCTTTCTGTGATTGATACTTACTTGTACAAAGTTTGTGGGATGTATAATGCAAATTGTTATTTACTTTTTATTGTTGTTGTGAATATTACTCTGCAGTTTTCAGTGTGCAGGATTTTTGGTTAACAGTGAAAAAATGTTTTACCTTTGAATGCTCAAGCAGCAAGCTTTAAAGGGCTTAAAATGCATACTGCAACTTGAGTTAAAATGTCTTTGACAATCGAGAATGTACAATAAGATTTTTCATTTAGTGGTATTGACTTCTACATTCATGAACTTCAAAAATACTAATTCATAAGTATATTGGATAATATTGAAATTGTAGAAAGTGTCTTTGAGCAAAATACAGAGATGTCTACTCCTTTCCTACGCTGATTTTACTCCTTGAGCCTGACAGGCTGAATGAGGGTGCCTTGTTCTATTTGACATCTGTCCATGTCAGAGTAAGTCTAATTTGTACAATAGTAATAGGTACTTGAGCTGTGCCCTTGGTAATCAGTAGATTAGGGGTGTATGTGACAAGCTGGGTGCTGAAGGGACATGCTGTATCTAAGCTATTCAGTTTCCTAGTGAATGGACTAGTATGTTCCATTGGCCTTCCCTGATCTTAGTAACCACGCAAACCTTTATGCTCTCAAAATAACTGACAGTCAGCAGATGGTTTGTTACCGTGATTATTTTTTTCACTGCTAGTGAGAGAGAGTTGTTAGTTCTGTTGTCTTACTGGTCATAATACAGGTTTTTCTTCTACTTGTATAATATTTGCTGGGTTACTTCTCTGTGCTTTTTTTTTTTTTTTTTTTTTAATGCAGCGTTCATCTAATCAAACTTTTGTTGTGGGAATCTTCACCAACATGGATTTATTAAGTGTAGATGTTGATGAATGAGCTTTAATATGCTGAAGTCATGATCATAGGTGACTTGTACTGGAGAAAGGTGAGATACAAGTCCTCTACAGAACACTTAAAATATGGTAACTCTGTAGGGGCTAAAACATTTTAATAATGCTTTTAAATCAATTTAGTATTTTGGGGGCAGCTTGTTAATATTTTGAGTCATGTTGCTATAAATGTGAGATAGAATTTGGTTCATTATGCGCATCCGGGCATGAAGCAATAGTTCAGCTAACTTACAATTCAAAATAATACCTTATTTAAAGCAATACTTTGACATACAACTCACTTGCAAAAATACTGCTTTCTGCTACTTCAGTTTCAGTGCAGTGAGTTGAGACTGTCCTTCCACAGTGCCCTGATCTGGTGTTACACGTAGCCACTTCTAGAAACAGGAGAGTTTCAGGCTCCTGCTCCCATTTACATGAAAGACGTGATGCTGTGTTACTAGGTGGCTTTTTTCACCCTTGGTAATCTTCAGGTAAAAGCTGATTTTGGCAGTAAAATAAGGACATTGAAGAATGGGAGGGAAGAGGGCATGAAGAAGCCCTTCTGCCTGCTTTGGGGCTTGTTAGGTGAATATGGACTAGGCAGTCACCAGCTTGGTTCTTCACAGCTTCCTTTCCAAAACCTGAAATACAGCCTGAAATGGTAGATGTTGAAAGACACAGTATCTCTAGACTTCCACTACAGTCTGGAGAGACATTCCTGTGGTGGCTACTGGATGTGAAATATTGGGGAAGAGCTCTTGGTCTTTTCTCTTGATGAGGCCATCAGCAGCACTGCTGTAGGAGACAGGCCTGAGGCGTTAGTTTAAATGCAGGGGTTTAAGTCTGTGGAAGTGTCTTCAAAGTCATGAGTGTGGAAAGAGTAGCTGATTATTTCTAGAGTTTACCTGAAATGAATGTATGAAGAGAAGGGGGATGTCTGATGATATGTGGCTGACACAATCGGTTCTATGATTCTAGTGAACTGGAGTTTGGGTAAAAGTGTGTGCTCCGAGCCTTTTTATTTTTTGGAAGTCCAGCTATTGTCCTACAAGTCACTTGAATGTATAAGCTGACAGGTCTGTTTTTAAATATTAGTTGCATAGATCTTTCTGTAAAATGCCACTCCGTGTTTGTCTTGAAATTTAATGATGACTTTGCTGTTGTCAGACTTGTTGCTCTTGGACTTCAAATTATGAAGCCTGTAACTGCCAGACATGGATTGACTTCAGCGCCAAGATCCGTTAGGGCACAGATGCCGGTCTGCTTAGGCAATGAAATAATCCTGTTTTAGCTCAGGAGTACAGAAGCATGATTGTGCTCCTGCAAATGTTATGCAGGGATTGAAGTTGCTGAATGGTTTTGTGATTATAGGTTTGATAGCATTAAGACTGTATAAAGGTTGTTCTTTTCCCATGTAACAGCTCTAGAGGCTTATTTCGCTGTCTTTACAGTGTCATGTTAAAGGTTGCTGTAGCTATGCAGTGAAATTGCTTGTGTGCAGACATCCTTCTGGACAATTTTGGGACACATTTTAAGATTTTCAAACTTTATAATATGCATGCTGGTAATGTTTCCATTTTGCTTGCATCCTGCATGTTGGAGTGTGTTTTTTTTTTTTTTTACAAGCTAAATGTTTACATGGCTTTAATAATGCTTGTCTGTTATACAAGCAGGTTTTACAGTAGAATGGTTTACATAAAAACAAGAATTACTCACACTGATTTTAAATATGACTTTGTAATATGGAGTTCAGTGTAGTGGATCCTGTCCTATTAAACAGTCTCACTTCCTTCTTATTATATGTAGCTTACCTGAAACTGCTGTTTGTAAATGATATTTCAGGAAGTCTGAATTGATCCAGAATATGATAATGTCTGAATTCTAATGAACTACCAGGTGTGACGTGAAATGGGTTATTTTTTCAATAACAGAAGCTTCCTTATGTTGTAGGCCTTAGACAGTTTCACACATTTTTATTTTTTTTAATAATGATCTTTTGCTTTTGCCTCAAGGAGACAAAATTTAATAGCTTTGGAAAGAATACATTGATCTTTTAAAAAAAAAAAAAAAATGTAGTGACAAACACTGTTGTAGCATCATTGCAATTAAAGGGAAATCCATGGGGAATGTTTTCTGAAGGTGTATCTTGTACCCTCTTAGTGCTTGCTCATCAGCATCCGTGAATCAACAGGTGCTGCAGCTGGGAATACGTAGCTGGATCAGAACGGCCTCAGAAAAGCTTGGGTCAGTGCTGTCACTGTGCTACCAGAGTGCTTGGCGGTCAGTTTACCTACTGTCATATTTAAAAAGACTGAAGAAACAAACTTTTCTTGAAGCATATTTCTCATTTTTAAAATTTAGCCAGGTGAATGACTCCCTCTGTGACAAATACAGATCTTTTATTCATTTGAGTTTAATGATTCTGTGCTTTTATTTAATTTTTTGAAGATGCTATGGAAAGTACAGTTCAATAATTAATTTGCAGAAACAGTCTTTAGGTAATAATTGTTTGCTTATTCATCTGACCAGCATTACTAGTATACGAATGTAAATCAGAACATCTTTCATGGAAAGTTCATATAACTCAAGTACAAAATAAGATCACGTGCAGGTGGAGATCTGTCGAAAATCAAGTGAGTCAAATAGTTGCAATATATCATCACTCTGACCAATGTTCAGTGCTATTATGCATTACTGTTGTGCCTATTTTGGAGGAATCATCGCTGCTTTATTTTAAGGCACCTTTGTGTATAAGGAGTCACGTGAAAGAAAACAGAGGTGCTCGTTGCACAGTTTGCCAAAGGTTGATTGAATTAAGGGGAACAAATGTTGCGAATACAGCAAGGCTTAGCCCTTAAGGGCATTAAAAAGCAGCTTTTCATGCTTAATGTGGTGAGAGAGGTAGGTGTATTGGATGGATGCACTATAATAACATGGCTGAAGGGACAAGGCAGGAAGACATTTCAGTAGTTTCAAAGGCTTAAGAAAACTGGAGTTTGCCTGAAATGAGAAATATCTTTGTGAAAGATGAATTTTACCTGTGTAAGTAATGAGGGAGAATGTTGAAAATATTGTACAAATAATTCTGAAAAAAATAGTATATATTTGACAGCAATTCTTTATACAGACAGCATGCACTAATAGGAGATGGCTTGTTCAGTTTATTTTGATTTGGTAGTGTAAATCAATGTCATTTACAGCAGTAACGGCATTTGAGGCTTTTGGTAGTATGCATAAGTTCTTTAGAGAAACATGACCCTTCATGTTTCTTATACCTTCAGTTCCTTGCCTAGTACTTCAGGCAAGATGAAAAGGATTAATGTAGACTATCCAAAGACTAAAAGTGATATATAAGTAGAGAAGAAAGATTATTTTAATAAGTATTGTCACATTCACTCATGGATTTATAATATTAGTGTCTGAGGATTGAGTTCAACTTTGAATTTAATTTTCATTCTTGATGCTTTTTTTGGCAAAGAGAACTACTAATAAAATTCAGTGATTTTTATACAGAATATTTTCCTTTTCTGGAATGCTTTGTGGTGGCAAAAGTGGCAATGTTGATTTTCATTGGGAAGTAATTTATTCAGTCCTTAACATCTTTTCAAGAAATATTTTATTGAAATAAAGGAGGAAAAATAAAAGCATGCTTGTGAAGGGAGTACATCCATCTTTTTTATGACTGCATTTTAGATATTGGAAGCCTGTGATTAGGTCACATCGAGACCACCCCCCCCCCAGTTGGACAAAGATCAGCAAATAAGTGAACAATTCCATTCTGTCATTTCATTTACTCTGTGCTTCAAATTAGAGATTATAGGATTACTGAGAAGTCTACCTTGGAAAGAACCTCAGGAGATCATCTGGTCCAACTTTCTCCAGAAAGCAGGGACTCAGATAGTTATCCAGGGCCCCATGGAGCCAAGTCTCAAATATTTTCAGTGAGGGAGTATGCAGTTTCTCTAGTAAACCTATTCCAAAGTTTATTTGCTCTTAGTGTGAAGAATTTTTTTATCTTGTGCACATTGCCTGTTGTGCTGTCACTGTGCATCCTAAGTTGTTCTAAGTTCCTCTTTCTCCCTTAAATATCTTTAAGGAAGTCTGGGATTAGATCCCCTGAGCCTTCCATTCTTGAGACTCAAAATTAGGCCCAAGTCTGATAATGTTTCTGTTCATACTTTAAAAGCTAAGGAGCAGCAAGATTTTGGTGCAGTGAAGCTTTGGTCCTTGCATTAAAACTGAATGCTATATTAGCTGCTAAATGTTCTCCTTGTGTTCATAAGGTACCAGCGAACAGAAGACACTTCAATCAGAAATTAGCAGCCTGGGTTACATCCTGTCTTTGCAAGCAGAAGAGGACTAACCGAAGTTTGTGGTAGTTAAAGGAGTAGTAGAAATGCAGGCATCATAGTTGAGCAGTATATTCACACAGAAATAATCTGTATGTGCTAGGTCTATGGACCTTTTTATGTTGTTACGGCTTTTGTCCTTTAAACTTTAACTGAAGAATCTGAAGCAACTAAGTTGTTTTTTTTTTTCTGTTGTTGGTTTTGATGGTCTTTACATTTCTTCAAAAATACTCTTTTGAAAGAGTATTGTGGGGGACTGCACACAGATGCTGTTGTGCCTCAATAAATTTCAGAACGTCTCGTCTGCTTTGTGGTTTTCTGTAATTTATTTTTCTTCAAAGAAAAAGGCTCATTTTCTCATCAAAAAAATAGATGGACTCCACAGAACTTGGGCAGTATTGGCTGCAAACTTTGTTTCTTCTACCATATGAGGCACACTTTAGGATGTCTGCTCTCATCTAAGATTACATGTAGCATTTTATCTCCTTTGGTCAACAGGGCAGTTACTAACCTCAGCAGCATGGATCATTCTGTGCTCAGAGGCGAGGTGTCAGCAGTGCTTCATGACAGGTATGTGGCAAGTGGCTAAGTTCCTGGAGAGACGTCAACATTGTTTTTCTCAGAGTGGCAGCCTGAGAACTTTTTCCTTACCTGAAAAATTGAGGAAGTCTGGAAGAACTAGGTATCAAGTGACTTTAGAAGCAAAAGGACTTAGGACTTAATTTGTTCGTCTAATAATGGACTACATAATTTTTAAACAATATAGGGGAAAAAAAGTCTTACTTTCAACATTTCTCTAATTCACGACTTCCATGGATTTTTCCGATTTAGTTGATCCAGCTGCCATTGCATCACCTTTTAGATTTTTAAAGGCCGGTTTTACAATAAGTAGGGAAAAACTTATTTGTGAAAACTGTCAGAGTATGCTAAAAACATTTCTGATATGACTGAAAAGAGATTTCTGTCTTAAAATATACTGACTTGAGCCATTCTGTCTTTTTTCATTACACTTGCAATTTATTCTTTTCATGCTTGTTCTTATTTAGAAAGAAAGTTTTAAGGTAAGGATTTGAGATGCTTATCTTTTCCTGGAAGAAATTCCAGCAAGCTTCCTTTAATGTCTTCCATTTTGAAATACAGTCCATAATAAAGGAACAACTACATTTGAAAAGCATACTGCAGAATTAATGAAGGCTGTTGAGGGAAACAACTCAGTTTCTCAGACAGTATTCTTCTATAGCTTGGTGACTACCAGTTCCATAAATAGACACAGTGAAATCTGAAGTCCAGATATCAGTATAATTTCAGCAGGTAACAAGTCTTAACAGCTGAAACTGTTGCACTGTTGAAGTGCAGAAGTACATCTGTCACAGAAAACTTTCAGCTATAGCCACTACAGTTCTGCCTCATTACAATATTGTACATATTTTTATACCTGACTTACATGACACTACTGAAATGACACTTCATGATACTTCTAGTATCTTGCAAGTCTTTGTCTTCCCAAGTTTTCCATCGTTTTGCATTCCAAATGTTTTCAGCATGTAGCTGTCCTTTTCCAAATTCCAGATTTAATTTCATTTCTGTGTTTTGCTTTACTTGCTCAGACTAATTGAGTCATACCTGACAACCAGGTAGGTGGAAGTGTATCAGCCAAGGATCTGTAAAGAAACTTCATATGAAATAGTTGTGTTAAATCTTCAGATGCTCTCAGTCTACTCATGTTGTCTCAGAGTACGGAGGTCGTGTATCAACAAGTCAGCAAGTTCCTCAATACCCCATCTGGACAAGGATAGCGAAGCTGTGTTTGCAGTTGCTTAAACGTAAATTGACATGATTTGAGTGAGTCAAAGCAATGTGGGAGTAAAGCAGAACATAAGAACTAAAAGCAGAGGAGTTTGTAAAGCTGTTTTCTCCACAGCATTGTTGGCTGTTGTCTGGGTTCCTCTTAGCTTTCTCAGTGATGTTTTCTTCCTTCTTGCTCAGTTTCCCCGGTGATTAGACAGACAATACAATTATGTTCACTTCTGATTTTAGATAATTAAAGCTGGGCCCATGTAGTAAAATATATAGAAGTCTTACTTGGATTTTGCTCACGGGCTTTGCCAGGACATCACCAGTCTGTCATTGTAGAAGTGAATAACCTTTTCATTGCTGCTCTTTAGTGGGGTGTGGCAAAGATACTGGCCAACATGGAGTACTTGTATGATGCATACTGGTTTTATCTGAAGTTAGTCTAGCCACCTCTACAAATTAATCCAAAACACATGGTTTTGGATTAATGAGGAGTGCTGTTTGAGAATAGGAATGGCCTTGTTCTCTGGACAGTTAAAAGTATTGGGTTATAAGACAACTTACAGTGCAGAACCTGGGGGCAAAGGGAGGGAGAAGGAGGGTGAATGAACTGAATCATATTATTGGAATTTGCTATTACAAAGAATTTATTATATGTTTGACAGCTGAAAGGCAGGGCTCAATAATTGTACCTAATTTTACTTTTTCCAAATGGAATACGTGCCCTTTGGATGGTGTATCTTTTTTCCCAGAAGATGATTTTTCTGCAGCAAAATGTTGGTAGTCTGCTTATGTTTCTGCTTCAGTTAAGGAATCAAACAGAAAAAGGTATGTTTATGCATGTTGTTGCTTGATTCAGGGTATGAGCCAGAACACACATTTGCAGAAATTTGATGTGAAGCACTGAAGAAAAGATACTGTTCAGTAATGGTGTTTGTGTAAAATGTGTGGTGTCCAGTAATTGCTGTAACTCTTGGTTTCCCCATATAGGCTTATTATTTAATGGGCAGTTTCTAATTTGCTGTTTACAAAGACTTTTATAGCAAATGTTCATCTTATCTTGAGCTACTAGATGCGTTTTACTTCAAGCTCAGTACTAACCCTATTGAATAAAATCTGACTTATTGCCCTGTCTTCCTTCCTTCCTTCCTAATTGGACTGCTATATCCTGTGCTTTTGGATTTGTAGTAGTGCATGGCTGGCTCAGCAGAGATTTCCCAGGTGTCTCCAGAATTAATCTTGCCTTCTTTTCATGCTTCTAGTATATGCTATTCAAAGGCCTTAAAAGCTTCGTCTTTCAGGGATTTTAAGTCATAAAAGTACTGAGTTCATTTGAAATTGCCTTTGAATTATTAGGCACCAGCACTGCTTTCAGTGTGAGGTTTGAAATTTAGAATTCCAAGTGAGTGAAAAAGTGCTTTGCTAAACTAGAAAAATGCATCTAGTTAGTATTAGTTATAAATGTCTGTAAACACATGGGCAGGGAGGAATAATTCAGGCATGACTGCTATCAGTGCTTGCTTTTTGAAAAATATTTTAGCACTTCATGTGGGATCATAGCACTGCATTTTGTAGATAATACTTCAGCATATATGCAGCAATACTTTGTTCAGGGGGCTGCAGTCACATTATGCCTGGCCACAGTTACCCATGTTGATTCTTTTGAGGATTTATTCTGCAGTCTTGGTGTATTATTTCTGTGGTTCTTGCAAGATCCTTTGGGTAAACTGTTGTTGCAGCCTGACTTCCAGTGGTGTTTGTGATTAATGTTTCCTACTTCTCATGCTGTGTATATCTTGCTTTGTGTGGTCAAAATGATAATTACATAATTTATGCTCAGGGACCTTCCAGATCAGAAGTAAATGTTCTATAGTTCTGTTTTTTTCTATTACTTTTCACAGTTGCTTCTCTTTGAATCTTTGCATAGTGAGAAGAAATGGTTACTGAAAAGCTGAGAGCTTGGTAGCTGAAGCATGTGTTGTGTGAAGAAGCGTTTCCTCTGTTTTTTGTTTTTTTTTTTTTTTTTCTTTTTTTTTTTTTTTTTTTCACCAGACATCTGCTAGTTTCATATGAGCTTCCTATTTTGTGCTACAGAGTTGGTGAATAATTACTGTGTTCACCTTTGTCATGTTTTTGACACTTCATACTGTTACTGTATCTTCTCATCTGTCTTCCATGCTGTTAAGTCCAGTCTACATGGTGTATCTTGCACAGAAACCTCTTCACCTATTTGCTTGTCCTTTTTATTCTGCCTTTTCCAGTACCTCTGCTGTATCTATTGAGATGGGGACAAAGAGCAGAATAGCTTGTACCTCAAATGAGGTATTGTGGGTGAATGACTAGAAAGGAAGGTGGTACAGGTGAGGGATTCTGAGGTAGGGCACAAGCTGGTCCAAGCTAACGGTGATGTATGAATAAATCAAAGCTTTAAAAAAAGTCACATTCTGCATCTTACCTGAAGTGAATTTTCTGAGTATTCTTTTTTTTTTTCCCTATCCAAGAGATGGGAATTTATTAAAAAAATAAATAAATAAATAAATAAATAAAAATAAAAAAAAAAGATTATAAAAAAATGAGTATTTGTCTTATAGAGCAGTTCTTAAGAATGCCAGAAGGTGGCATAACTGATTTTCTTAAAGCTGTTTTAATTGTGAGAAATACACAGTATATAGGATGCTACTAAGCTCATTTTAAAGCTGTTTGTTAAATTTTGAGCTAAGGAGGGTTGGATCACTTTAGCACTTAAAGTTTAGGGGAACTTTAAAACTATACGCATTTTGTTCTTTCTTAAAACGTGAAAACTGTGGTGGGATTTGTGCTGGCTTTTATAGCTAATGTTTTTGAAGTTAAAGTAGTTAAAATAGTTAAACTAAAGTATAGGATGGAAAGGAGTTGTCCATTATATATAGTGATTTTTTTCCTAATCTGTTCTGTAGAATCCTGCTTTCTTACGAACAAATTATTTAAGCATCTTCACCAATTTGCAAGAAAAGATCGATTCCTGCCTGTTTTAAGCTTTTCAGGTTAACTAATGTTATGCAAGAATAAATCAGCAATGAGGTAACTTACAGCTTTATGCAATATTAACTCTTAACTATGTGCAGATTTATATGTATGCCAATGTTAGGTTTTAGAAGCAGTAAATGGAAAGTGTATGTTTAAAAAAGACCAGTAAATATTTGAATGTAAGTCTGTTTTCAGCTTAGTACATATTTTGTTCTGTCCAACTTGAAACTTCATATTTGCACGGCGTTACTGTGCATTACTAAATGAAGGCATTAGATAGATGATGCTCTCACTACTAGTAAGAGAAGCCCATCTCTGGAGCAGCTGTGGTGTAGATCAAAACTAGTGAAATATATCTTAAAGTAAGGTATTGTTTCCATTCAAAGATCTAGGCGAACCTGTTGACGGAATGAGTGTATTGGATATAATTGGCAAGGTTTTGGTGGTGCAGGTACATGGGTGCCCTGTCTGGGATGAGGCAGTGACTGCTCTGTGCCAAACACAAGTGGCGGTGTGTTCGCAGCAGAACCTGGTTCATCTGAATAGTTAAATGAACTGGTGTAGTACCAACCTAACACAAAACTTTTGAAGTATTGACATTCGAGGTGTTTTTTCTTTGCTCCAGCTCCCTCTGGCAGACAAACACCTGAATTACAACTGCTTCGAGTGTATTTCAGAGAAAGGCTACTCTTAGCTCAAAGTTATTGCAGTTGTTTGGTGTTGTGTATGTATACATCAAAAGAATTTCAGCTGTGAGAATGCAGATGACTGCAGCTGCAGAAGGTGCTGAAATGCAAATATTTGTCATTTAGCAACAGCTGACTTTTGTACTATCTTTTCTGTGCATCATGGCTGTGCAATGCCATTTCACCTCAAGGACCTGTATATACTGTGCTTATGTATTGATTTTTTTCTCTAACGTGATCTCTCCTGAGCATGCTGTGATTCTCTAGAGCAGCACAAATAAGAGATGTGGTTTTGGCATAGAAGTCTAGTGTTCTTTACAGAATTGTTAGCTTTTTTTCCCCTGACAGCTTCCATAACAGCAGGCAGAAGGGAAGAGGTGCACAGGGTTGCTGTTACTAGCTGTCATCTGGGCTGCATCCTTACACTCTCCTCCATGCAGTTTCTGGAAGCACTGAGCTTTAATTTTATTAGGGGTTAGATGTTGTTGCACATCTGAAGTTCATTGTGGAAGTCTTCTGTGATACAAAACACTCCTGAATATGTTATGAAATAAAGATTTATAATCAGGAGACTTTAAACTACTGGTTTGATTACTTCATAGTCTTTAAAAATCCAAATAAGGCTAGCATTCCATGAATCTTTGTAAAAACAGCTGGTGCTTAGATAGGTTTTGCTGTGTACACTTTTTTATGCAGTATGCCCTATCTTGATCCTAAATTATCTAGATAGTTATGTTCTCATAAAACATTGATATTATAACTGCAAAGTTGTTCTGGTCTGCTAAGTGAATATCCTAAAACTGTAACTTTAAATCTGCTTCTGGAAATGCAGTCATAGTTTGTACGTTTTCCTACTATAACAAACTTGAATGAAATAACTTGAATCTTTTGAAACTTTGCCTAGGAAAAGTATCTCTTTACATTTATATTCTTAGATGCTAAGGAAAATAGCAGTTTGTACTTTTTCTATAATTATAAAGCAGGAATTTTGACATTTGATGATAAATTTATAATATCAGAGTATTTCAGACATGCAAATTTACCATGACACAGTGATTTTTGTGATCATTCTTCTATCTTGGAAAAATCTTTGTATGCCAAGTTATACATTTTAAGTCTTGTGTGTTTTTATAACCACTGAGATTGTGCTACTCCTGAACAGAAGAGCATCAAAACAAGTAGAAACAAGGTTTCTCAGTTTTATTTTCCTTTTCAGAAAAAGATAGTGTAGCGATTATCAGTAACATAACTTGCTGAGGAAGGGAGGATCCTGAACAAATAAACTAGGGAGGAACCCCCACCTTGTCTGTTGGGAAGGAGTCTTTGAACTACACCTACCTTTGACAAATGGGAGGGGTTGATTCCTGATCACCTACATTTTACAGGAAAAAAAAAAGCAGGGGCGGGGGAGTTGGAGAGGAGAGATTTTCAGTCATGGGGTTTTAGTGTAATACTGCTTTGACTCATCGAGCATATTCAGCTGTTCCAGCTTCTGTACTAGTTCCACTTGTTCCTCAGTGCATTTAGATAGAATTGAAGTTCCTTTTCTAGCTTGGAGAAACAGTACAATTTTCTTTTCATACTGAGCGGGGAAATACTAATGTTAATGTGAAATTTGAAACTGAACTCTTTGCTTTGTAAGCCTTTCAGCTTGTCTTTGTACAAAAGTGCATGAACTTTTAAATTCAGGTTGCTATTTCATTAAAATTTGTATCAAACTTTTGCCATCACCTACTCTTAAGCATATGATTAAATTGACTGAATCTCTTCAGGGAGTCACAAAAGAAATAATATTTAAAGTAGGATAGCAAGTAGCATTAAAATAACTGATATGGTATAGTGGCTTTAAGTCTTGTCCTAGAACAAATGTTCCCACTGTTTGTTGGCCCCCAGGTTGCACGCAGTGATTTCTAATGACCTGGACTGGAGGCATCAGCTTGTTTCTCTAAACCTTTTAATTCTTTTGCTGCCTCACTCTTCCCTGAGGGACTTTGGCCTTCAAAAAAGGAATTCAGATGCCCACGTTGGAAGTTGGGGGGCGATTGTGGGTTAGCAGACTGGATCCACCAGTAGTGACAACACAGTGAGATTTCCTGTGCTCAGCAAAAGTTAATCTTTTTGTCTTTTAAAGAAATTGTTCCTATTATGTGTTTCTATGATGACTCAATGTGCTTTATTCTTGCCTCCCCATGCCTGCCCTTTTGATTTTGCATATGTGTGCAGGACCAGAAAAATACTTCTCTGGTTAAAGACAGTAAGGCCTAGGGAATGCTAAAAGACTGTTTTCCATGTGAAGAAAGAATAAAGCATACACACTTAGAAGTATTTTTAAAATATTCTTAATAGACACATTACTAATGTTATTTTCAGCTTGCTGTCTGTGGTGCAGGACGTACTTAAGTTATTACTGACGGGTCCTCTATCCTATCTTCCTTTTAATTGCACAACTGTTTAATATATTTGCATTGTACAGTACAATGTGTAAATGTGTTTAGGCATACTTAAAAATAATTTTTGCAGTCAACAAACCATAACAGCTGTGCAGAATTTGTTTAGAAGTAAATGCTTTGTATTTAATAGATTGACCTAATAAAAATATCTGTTACTTTGGACTAATTGTTTTCAGTAGGGTCAGCCTGGCTGTGACTTGGCCTTCACATCTGTGGTGATTAAATATAATCACCTGGGGAAGACGAGCACAATTCTCTGTATAAATTGGTGTTAATTCAGAACTCTTTCTTCTTAGCATTATGTTGTCAACAGAGTACATGGGCTTAAATCAAAAGTTACAAACCTTCATTAACTCAGTTTGGTTTTACTTACTACTAAGTGTTTTAAGAATGTATTTTTCCTAATGCTTTTTATGTAAGAGGTAGGTTGCGGAAACAAAGCTGAGATTGTTTTTGCAGTATTAGCTGTAGCTTGACATCAAGTTAACATTGCATCTAGACTCTTGGAAGTGACTTCCTGATAGAAATTTTGTCTCAGTTTTAGAGCAAAACACTTTTTGAAAATATACACAAGAAAATGCAGGATGTCCTTAAGTAGAGTAAAATACAAATTAGTTTCATGGCCAGAAATGCACACTTTGGAATGTATTCATATATTTCTGTGACTGCATACATAGAGTATACTTGAAACTGAAAGAATATATACACGCCATATATATATATATACACACACATGCACACACAGTATGTATATGTGTATTTATGCATATAATTTTATCTGAAATTTGTCATAATGTTACTGCAGTATTTTCCTCATGTAGGAAAAAACACTGAGTGGATAGATGGCAAACTGAAGTATTTTTTGTTAAACATGTGATATGTGCCCTAAATAAAATTGTAACTGCTTAACTTAATGTTTAAGATTTAGGTTTTTATTCTGTGTTAGAAATAGCTCATCATACATTGCTATAGCAGACAGGAGGCTGTATTGCTTGTAGCATTTTGACAGAAGGAGGGGTTGGCTACAAAGATAGTTTCACACTCTTTTTATTAAGTGCTTTAGAATTTATGATTATTCTTGAGCAGTCAGCTCAAGAATAAAATATTAGAAAACGAAATTAAATGCTTACGAAATACTATCAAAATAAGTGTTCCATTTATGAAGCTGTGCACATCTTGATTTCTACAGTGCATTTGCTTCTGAATGATACTGTAATTTATAGCTGTTATCTGAGATTTTTTCCCCCTTACCTGTAGGGGGAAAAAAACAAAAAAACAAAAAAAACCACTACCAAACCAAACAAAACAAACAAACAAAAAAAACACAAAACAAATCCAAATGTCTTTGATATAACATAGTGGATAGTGAGTTGAAGTACATGTGTAGCTCTCAGGGCTATCTTCAGCTATTTTAGAGGTTATTTCTTACTGTCTTAAAAAAATTACAGTGAAATAGTTTTTAATTAGGATAGATCTCTGAGGATTCTAGAAAAGCTGTAGTTTCAAGAAAAGTATTTTCAGATGCACGCTGCCTTTTTTTTCTTGTACTTTAGTATTTGGAGAATGACATAGTATGGCTGTGAGGAGACTGCAGGTACAGCTGTGCTGGTTTCGCTCAGCTTTTTAAGTAGAGATTTCCTTTACCTTCATATAAGTTTTATTACCCATGTTTTCTATGATGTATGGTGACAGTAATAATTAACTGACTCACATATACTGGGCAGTACTGTCAACTCCATCTTTTAGTTGTTCTCTTCGAGTAATTGGAACAGTTGCAGCTTAATAGGTTGAAATAAAGGCAAAGGTAAAGGCATGTCAAGTATAGATGTGAAGGGGAAGAGCTGAATAGGGAAGATGATTCAAGTGTTGGTATAAATTTTTTTTTTTTGAGATCCTGAAGAGAAGAGGAACTATTTTTGCCTGCCATTGAGTTTGGCATCTTTTCTTAAACACTATTAGTAGGAAGTCTGAAGTTAGAAAACATATTTATGGTAAAATTCAGTATTTAGACCTTTGTCTACATTTCTAAATGAAAATGGGAGCTCTAAATCACCCAGTCACTGTAATTTTGAACGCCTTACTTCATGTAAGGCTAAAATGAGTCCAGGGTTCTGAAAGGGTTGAAGATTTTTCAGGTCCCACTAGAAAGGGTTTCCCAGACTGAAAAAGTTTCCATATAGGATAACCCTATTTTCACCTAGTGCTTTAAGTTCATCAGATGCTCAGTAGATGAATAAAAGCAGGGATGTCAGCAGCTTGTTAGAGCAGAACAGCAAATCTCTTAACCACAGCAAATCGCTTGACTGATTTTTGGCTCTTCTTTTTACAGTTTAAAGACTGAAAAATAAGTTAATCTTGAAAGTGATGAAAATCCAGTGGCATGTCTAGAAGCTAACTGACCCTGCTTAGTTCTCATATTCAGGTGGCGTTCCAAGGCTAAGAATAAATATTTTCTGACTAGTGTATTCTTACGTTGCTGCTGTGTTCAGATGTATCTTTCTGTCTGTGACATTTTCTTCTCTGAAAAAACACAAAGGGAAGTCTTATGGGAAATTTAGAGGTGATTCAAAGTTTTATTAGAAATGCACATGCCCCAGAAACGTAAGCATTGCTGTGCTGTAAGAGGAGAAATTGTATTTTGTAATGAAGTGCTTTTTTGTAAAAGGCAGCAAAGGTGTATGCGTGAAACAATGTGATAGGAGCCTCGTGTTAAAGTTGCACAAAGGAAAGAGGAGGATATTGCAAGAAAAAGGAAGAGAATCACCAGGGAAACATTTTTAACTACATTCCTACCTTGAAGGTCTGGGAAAGCTTTGCAGAAGATGCTGTTAACCTGTGATTAGCATACTTGCGAGTGCTTCTGTGTGTGGCTTGTTCATACGGTTATGGATATGGTGCTCCCAGTCTGCTCCTCTCATCTGGGGACAAATCGTGCTTCTTGTTCAATAATGAAGGATTTAGGGCAGAGGGTGTAGGATAAGGGATAAGGAATGTCTTGCTCTGTTGAGCACTGTGTATGTACGTTCTTTTTGTGGGTTCAGAGCTGCATTGCTATACAGCCTCAGTCAATAGTTTCTGGCCTTCTTAACAGCTCAGGTCTGTGAACTGTCAGCTTGGGATCTTGCCTTTGGTTTTTGTTCTTTTTATGCCACCTGTTTAGTTACTTTATGGAGGATTTTTCTGCAGAAGTACTTGATACCTTGTCAGTTACTTCCTATTCAGGTAATCTTTTCCTAGGGAATGTCTACCTGTTTTGTGACCATCAGGAAGAAGGTGGTTTGTTTGTATTTTCTACTTATTTGCGGATAGGTGACTCATTTCTCCTGTGGTTCCTTTGTAAGTGAAAAGCATTTGCCTATTTTTAGAGTACCTAGCACTGATAGGTACTTCTAAATCTGATTTTTTTTTTTTTTTACATTGACTGTTTGATAAGTAGCATGCTGAATGGTAGGAGATGATTAAGTTGGGTGGTACTTGGGTTCATACAGTTTTAGAAATGTTCAGTTTACTGTTACTGGTTTTCATTTAGAGGTTTTAATTAAATTGCTTGTAAACTAAATGGAAAACTTAACAGGACCAGAAGTACACAAAAGAGAGTAGGTATTTGAGCACTAACATTGCCTTGTATCCCAAATAATCTTGTTGGTGTCAGAATGGAGAAGTAGCTGCTTTCTGGATGTCCATTGGTTGATTTAAATGCTAGTCAATGTGTGGGAATGACTATATCGCTTAAGCTGGCGGTTTACCCAATAAATGACAGGTACAGATGTTATATGAAGAGTTACTTTTGCAAAGGTGATGTATTGATTGTCCTTGGCATTTTCTTATAACAGCAGCATTACTAATATATAATTAAAATATGCAATCAAATCCTTGGACTTGGTAGAGCAGGCAGATGCAGACTTTTAAAAATGTTTAGTAGTTGGTGGTGCTGGCTGTCCACTCAGTATGAAGAAGGGGAGTAACAGCATTTCCTTCGTTATAAGACAGTTATAATTATTTATAATTATAATATTTTAATTGTTATAATGATTAGGTATAAGATAGTTTATGTGTGGTGGTAAATGCAAAAGCAAAATTTTATGAATTCAAAATTGAGATTTTTTCGTGTGGTTGTAAGACCTGCTATTTAACGTCTTTCCAATTAATTTTTAGACCTTCAATGCAAAGAAAGCATGATCTAGTAGTCTGGTATTACGTATGTGTATGAGACTGCACACATTATTTATAATGCATGCAGACAAGCATGGCTGTTGGCATGTAAATACATAAATTCTACCAAAAGTAGATTCCTGAATGATAAAAATGTATACTTGCTCTTTGCAGGGCTAGCGTTACTTAATATTTATAGCATATACATACTTGTCCTATACAGCAAATGTCTGTTCATCATTCTTTGAGTAACGGTTTCACTGAAATTTTTGCTAGTATTAATGCTGTTAATATGCAATTAAGAACTTCTGTAAAGACCTGGGAGACCTGGTTTTGAATTAGTCCTGGGTTATGATCTTCCTGGATTATTTTAGTTCGTTGCCTGTGGTTATGGTAACAGCTTTAAATGCACAAAACTATTTTGGGGAAACATCTTCAATAATAATGATCAGAAGCAGCAATTATTGCACAGTGATTTCATCCCCAAAATAAACTTAATGTAGGGTTTACTTATGAAAAATCTATCACTGTGTTACTAAATATTCTTAAAATGCTTTAAAATAAATATAAAACCCCTGCTCTTTGTTCCATTCTTTATTGCCAAGTAGTGTAACAGGGTGTTGGCTTTTTTGTTATAGGATTAAGCTGTCCTGATGAACAGAAAAAATGTCATGATATACAAAGACTTATTCTACAGATTTCAGAATAAATATCTTGAACGGTATTGATTCTGTCTACAGTGGCAATGTGATTTTTTTTTTTAATACGAGGGAGTTAATATAGTTGAAGCTTTCATATTTTTCCTAGAAACCTGATCCGTTTATGCACAATGTGGTATTAAATCCTCCATTCCATTTTTAATCTCTTGCCTTCTAAAACTCCCCTCTGTCATTAGCCCTGGGAGGTCACCAAACTGAGCGCAGAGTTGCAGAGTGGTCCCTGATGGACACCTGCGTGACCGTCTGCTTCGTCAGTTCTTCAGGCAATTTGTGAGCTGCTGGGGTGGGGGGGGTGTGGGGGATTAGATTGTTGATAGCGTCCCTACAAGGACTGCTATTAACAGCATGCTACTCTCTGCTTCTCTACTGCAGAAGACAGAGTGATGTTTGTGTTCCCATAGCATGTTGTAAAATGCATGAGATTTTGCTCATCCTCCTTGGAAATGAGAATAGGAAAATGAGAGCATCCTGAACAAGAAGCTATTAGAAGAGCATGCAGAAACCTGCAGCGATTTATGCTTTATTTTGTCTTCCTAGCTATGGATTAGAAGGACTGATTTTTGCAATGGGCTTTTTCCATAATGGCATTCTTGTATTGTTTGGTCAGAGCTTGCACAGGAGGAAAACAGGCTGCTGAATTTAGTCACTGATCTCTATTAGCCGTGGCCTAAGGCTATGCTGAGATTTATATCCCATTTGTATTGTTGCAGCTCAAAAGAAGAATGTTCAGAGGATGACAAGTGTATTCTGAGTAGGTATGTTGTTTCATTTTTATATGAAACCCATTTTTCTGCTTTCATTGGTCAGAAACGAGGCTAATAGGAAGAGAATATAGTACAGTGCTGCAGTGTCCCTGTTAAGGTAGAACAATAGCATCAGAAATAGTTCTTTAAAAATTAGCTGCTTTTATTAAATAAAGCTGCATTGTGCTGGTGTGCACAGTGCAGTCTTTTTTTTTAAACATATACTGCAGTCAGCGCTTCCCTAACGAGGTGGCACTATTGTTGAGTTAGAACGATAGAATCATCATATTGCTTTAGGGGACAGCAGGATTTAAAAGGAGATGCCTTGCAGCCCTGTTTTACAGATTGGAAGCATCGGTTTAAGGGCATTGGCAGAATCATTTCCTTGTTCTTAGCAGCAGCCACTGCTGTGTCAGTAGTGTGTGGAATGGAAGTCCTAGTTGGTAGTCTGTTATGGAAACGCTGTTTACTGTTATTGTAGTACCGTGGTGACAACATGCCATTGAAATGGAAAACGAGCTCTCCTGCTATCTGGAAATTCCCAGTTCCTGTGCTTAAAACATCCAGGTCATCGCCACTTTCTCCAGCATACATGTAAGTGAGAGAAATGAGGATAATAAGGTGGGATTTCTTTCATGAGACTACCCTGTGGCAAAATACCCTGTTATATATTAAATGACATTGGCACCCAGAATCTTACCTCGTTTTATATGTAGACCCTTAGATTTTATCCTGGATGTTTCATGATGGATGTTGTGTCGAGTCTTTCCCTCTTTGTTGAAATGTAGAGAAATTGTGCAGATTAAGCCATATTCATAATATTGTAAATGTTCATTTGAAAAGTTCATGTTGATGTTAATTTGTAGAGCTGATCTTGAATTGGGAAGTTTGAGGCAGGCTTTATTTGTAGTATATATGCTAACATTTCCTCCTCTTGATTATTACACTTGGAAATTGAATGTGGAATCACCTGCTCTATTGTAGTGCACTTTTGTTTGTGTTGGTTCTTATATAAAAGAAATCATCTTGCTTTTGTCTTGATTTATCCTTGAAAGTCTTAGCATTAATATAAATCGAATGTCTTTGTGATTTTTAAGAGTTAAATTGAAAGCTTAAAAGATGCATATAAATCATTCCTATCTGAATACTTACGTAGTTACTCAGTTTGTCCATGTAATGTAGTTTTACATAAGTGAGTATTTTAATACACATGAAAACAGTATGCCTTTGTCTTGCCAAATAGTGGTGGAGCTTTTGTTCACCTTCTGTTGCTGGAGTTCTGTGTTAGCATATACAGGTGGCTTTTTTCCTTCTGTGAAATAAAACTAAACATAGGGTACTAAATTGCTTCTGCCTTTAAAGAAGCAGCTCTTTCAAAATGAGAGAGAGTTGCTTTTAAATGCACAAGTGATTGTGTACATGACTTCTGTATCTGAAAAAATATTGCTGTTACTTTCCAATAGTATTCCAGCTTAATAGCTACAGTATTAGTCCTTTTAAAGTTTATTATTTTTTTTGCAGGTAGGCTTTTGCTTCAACTGTTGTTGAACATGCTATATAAAACAAGCAATAAAAATAGGTATTTTCAGGTTCTTTAAATGTCTTTTTTTGGTTGATGCTGAGAATTGTATTGATAAACAGTGGAGCCAAAGCAATACAAGAAGCACAATCTATGCCTGGTCACTATTGTTCTCAGAAAGTCTAAGGTTTAAGGAGCAAACCTGATTGTATAGAACCTGTGCCGTGTATGCTCCTGTTTTAAGATTAATTTTCAAGGAAGAGCTTAAGCTTTTTCTCTCATTGGATGCATCATCAAATATGCTTAAGGCTATCAGAAAATAAGCTATTTCCAGTAAATTGTTACTTACTATGAGTTTTTTTTAATACTTTGTATTTAGTCATATTACAAGAGTGGTGAGGCTTTTGAACATATTTTGTGGAAATAATATCTTTAGTGTTGTCTATGTTTTTGTTTTTTAAACTACAGTATTTGCTAAATGCAAGCAAAATCAGAAATAGCCTAATGTGCTGCTGAAAATTTCTTTTGTTTGTCACCTTTAAATATTTAATCTAGCTCCGTATGCTTCAGCTTTTATGATAGGGATCATATAGCCGATTATCTCAATGTGTTGAAAGTATGTGAGCAGGTTTAGTGATCATGCTTAACTATATGATGCTGAGCTTATCTGGAGCATGAGAAATATGTGATTAGCAGCCTTAATCATCATCTTATAATGATTCAGTGTGTCCCAATGTTTATGGAGACACGTATTCAGTGGCATACAGTCCTGATGTTAGCAGGACTCTTAAATCTAACAAAATTATTCTCACACTCTTTAACAAAAAATGAGAAACATTATAAAATGGCATCTATTTCATAATGACTATATATCAACTGATAAAAACAGCCTTGTAATTTAGGTTGACCAGTAAAATACATGATAGAATATTTAATCTTCTTTGTGGAGATTATGCTAAATTTGCTAAATGCTTTACCTGATACATTTTTCACATTTGCATTTGTAAGTTGTCTTTCACAATTAATATTCTGCTTGCTGGCAAAAGGCTTATGTATCAAGCAAAAGACTTAAGAGTGACACGTAAAATGGAACACCTATTGATGTAAAACAAATAGAACTACTGAATTTACAAATGAGCACTTTTATACTTGATAATTTGGATATAGAGTATACAAATGTATAATTAAAGTCTTAATCCCTGTAATACTTGATGCCTTAATCTCTTAGGGTTGTCGTCCAATTTGTAACATAGAGTAGGAAGATCTTAAAGGTATGTTTTTTTGGACTTGCAATGAAATTCCAATTTTTCCATAAGGTGACCGTAATGTTAAAAGATTCATCCTACTTATGATTTATAAGTAACTTATCTTAAACTGAAGGTAAGGTCACACAGATTTTATTAGTGTTTTATTTGGTTTGTGTACTTGATACCTGAACTCTGCCTTAGTTTCCCTTTACTGGAATGCCAAGACTCGTGGTTATGAGCATGGTTGGCTGCTGGGATGAAGCAGGCATCTATGTACAAAGTACCACTGTAAAATGGTTAATTGGCCGGTGAGCTGTGCAGTTGAATCAGTTTAACTGCTGTTTCTGCTTTAAAAGTTTGCAGTGGTTCCAAAGGTGCAGAATGAGTATAAAGAGCTTACGTGAGAGAGTCCTCTGCTGCAGGAAACTTGTATCCAGGTAGTATATAAAATAAGGGACACGATGAAGTTGAGCTAATGGATTTGTAGGCAAGTACATGGCTGTTACTGGGAAGTCTGTCATTTTCGCTGGGTCTGGTACTGCTTTCTTGGCAATGGAAAGGAGAAGCAATGAATCACTGCCTCTAGGCTGGTGATACTGTTTCCCACAGTTACAGGTACAGCTGCAGTTTCAGGGACACTTCCAGAAAGCCCTCACATTATATGGAGCATGAAGTGTCCCTCTGCAGAGAAATGCAGACTTCCTCTGACTTCTGGTGGTGCTGGTCCAAAATAGCTCGAGCTTTCCCTCAAGTCAATCAAGAGATCTGATGACATTTCATAGATAAAGAGATATTTTAATTGGAGTGACCAATATGTATAGGTATAATGCAGTCTGACTTAGTGCACAAGTTATGAACGTGCAGATGTGTGCTTTCATCAAGCCATTTTACATTCTCTTTCATGGGGTTTTTAGAACATAAATTCCTTTTGTTGAAATTAGTGCAAAAGCTCATACAGCAAGTGCAAGCTCCACTGGTGTCATTATATTCATATATGAGGTTGTGTTGACTACATGGGGACAGACCTAGGTGACTTTGTTAGTGGGTGCAGGTGAGCAGTTTCAGCAAGTGAATTGGAGCGGAGGATGAAGTGAATAATTACAAATTGGAAATGTGTGATTTCTTAGAATTGCAAGTATTCATTGATAACCTCATTTTAAAAACAAACAGCCCGCACAGATTGATGTAAGTACAAGTTAATAATTGAAGCTCTACTTCGAGGGTGAGCAGCAGCTCAATTTGGTTATGTACAGCAGAGCAGTTTCAAGGTGTAATAGAAAACACACACTAATTATTGATTATTCACAATGCCATCAACTAATATCAACTTCTATATAAGGAATTTAATGGAGAATTCTTTTTTATTCACAGTAGCAATATCGTTTATTATTGTTTTTCAAAGCTGCGCATATCTTGCATTGACATGAATGGAAGAAATGTTTGTGGAAAGTCTGGAGATTAAACTATTGTGGCACACATCTACAAATAAATCAATAGTAATATTTCAACAGTACAAAACAGTAAAAAAAAATCAGTAGTAGAAACAATGATGAGGAGAGCCTCTAATCCTATTTCATGTGAACATGTTTTCAGTAAAAAAGTGTTTAAAAATAAGTACAATGAAAAAATACAAGCGTAGTATCATGTCTGTAAACTTAATGACTGCTATCCTTTTACATTTAATGATGTTTTGATATTTTAAAAGGGAAATTATCTTTTGAATTTATTTTCATAAGTGACTAGTTGTGGGACAAATAAATGCATTGTTCCAAATACATAGCTATCAAAGGGTTTGCAACACAGTATATCTATCTTGAGTGATCTGTTTTGTAATATGTCCAATCGGAGATGCTGTGCAGTAATAGAAATCAGTTACTGTGCAGAAAAGTAGAATAAATTCGTAATACTCTGGAGTAATCAGTGTTGGTTTTAGCTGCTTATGTAGGTTAATGCTTCTGTGTTTTTTCAAGTCTTTAATTTGCTCTACAATGAGCTCTTTGAATTTATGCTATACGATTATAAGCAGGGAAAGGTGTGTATACATAATTCATCACAGACCATCTGTATTGGGCAGTTTTCTTTTATACGACCATCCCGTGTGTCTATTGTCTTCATTGCTCATTTTTAGTAAATGCATTTGTTGGGCTCTTGAGCATTAGACAGACCATTCACACCAATACAAAAACTTACCTGTCTTTGGCAAGTTTTCTGTTCTAAACAGTTACTTCCTGGATATTTCAAATTTCAACATGTTGAAAGTCAATGTATAGTCACCACGGTGTTTTGTTTTTTTTTTTTTAATAATTTGTCAATGCATGCCAGCAGCTGAATAGGACAGGTAGGAAATTGAAATGGCTTGTTTTGTAAATTGAAGACATTTTGTACACAAACATCTCATTTATGCCTGCTTGTCTTATTTTTTTTTCCTTTTTTAATAATAGGTATTTCAATAGGTTATTCTAAATTTGAAATGTGAAATTTCATTGTGGTAATAAACTGCCAAAACAAAAGAAACTTGTCATGAACTTTCCCAGTGCTACTGATTTTTCTAGACAGACCTTCATAGGTGATTCTACCTATGGCTTATAGGTTCTCAGAATCACCTTGTCCTCACACAGCATAGTGTTGCAATATTGACTTTATGCTGTGACATACTAAATTACTTTTATTGAAATATGTTGAGTGTATTGCTCAGCCTATTCTACCAGAATGCCACATCTGCCAGTTGGCCATTTTTTTGCCATAATTTATTGTAGAAAACCCTTGTTGTGCAATCACTTTATATTTGCTGGCTTTTACAGTGTTACACGTTACTGTTTTGGGACAGAAAGATCAAGCAGGGAGAGGAGTTGTTGCAGGGATACAGTGGAATATATACTCTATCACCAAGTCTTGAAAGTATGGGTACCACCATAAGCATATATGGATTTTAGCCCATTAATTTTGTTTTCATTCTGAGGAACTGTTCTGCTAATTTAATGATTTTTGTGTATATATGAAAACTAAACTTAAAGCCATTAGGTAGAACTGTAAGCTCCTAGTGCATGCAAAATGTTTTTGTGTTTTGTAGTGCACAGGAAGTGTTAGGCTGTCTAAATAAAATTAGGACCTGCTTTTTGAACATCTAAGACCAACATGAAGGTCAGAGGATAGGATGTGCAGAGTCAGTAAAGCCTAAAATGTTAAGCCTCTGAGTGACTTGTATTCTACAGTTTCAGACTTCAAGGAAATAAATTAGTTCTGCTTCTTCAGAAAAGCTCTAAAGCATGTGCATATGCTTTTCTTTTTGTTTTTAATGGTAGGAAGCAATACACTAACACCCACTTTGGCAAAATGTCATTAGAGAACCATTTCTAATTTAGCATCATTAAACAATCTGAGTCTGCAAATTTAAGCTATAAATGGCTAAATGAATGTAAACCCTTTGTCAAACAGATAAATGTGGATGTGATACTGAGGCTCCCAGAGAGACTAAATACAGTTAGGAACAAAAGCTTTATAGCAATGACTGAGCCAAATATTGCTTTGTTTCTGTGGAAAACATATTTGATTTAACTAGTGGGCTGTAATTATGCAGCAAACAGCTTGAGACTTCTGATAGTTTAGTTGTTTAAGAAAGAATTTTAAGGAGAATATTTTCCATGTACGTGTCTTGGGAAGTCATACCTAAACAGTTGATGTTGCTCAGTCCTTTTCTGCTGGCTTTGGTCACAAAGTGTGCTTATATCAAGTAATATAAAAACATTCAAGTGGTGTTAGGAATATCCTTAGTTCTGTGTCCCGCTTTCCACCAAGGTTCATTGGCATTTGGGAACAGTAATTGCTGCTTTAATCACCTGAGTGTTTCCAGAATTTCATTTATTTCTGTTTTTGTTATTGGCTTGTATGCTTGGGCAGAAACTCTTTTGCCAAAGGTGATAATCAAGTGTTGAAGTTCAAATGGTACTGGCTTTTTTTTCTTAAGAAAAAAAAAAAAAGAAAAAGTTGGGAATGGCTTTACTTTATGTACTACTCTCCAGAACTTTATTTCTAGAATAGCTCAAATAGGTTCCCTTGAGTCTGACTGATGACAATGAGGTTGTCTGATCCATTCCAGTTGGTTTGCATGTGTTATAGTTCCCCTATTAGCTTAGATACCTATGGTGATTGTACTTGCAAAGCTGTGCAGACTGCTTTGCTTCAGTACTTAATTTCTGCCTTAGACACGGTTTAAAGCTGTGGTGAAAATGCTGAAATGGTACTATAAATAGTAGATAGTGCACATCTCCTAGTCAGAATTTCCTTTTTCTAAAAATGTAACGCTTTACTTGTCTTTCTCTTTCTGTAGGACTGATTAACTGTTCCCCTTGTCGTAGGCTTGACTTCTTCTGCATATGCATTTCCTACAGTTCCTGTTGCAGCTTGTTTTCTCAGGCAGTTATCCCCACAGCTTTTGTTCTTTGTTCAGTGTTAATGTGTAGAAGAGGGCTGCAGCAACAAGGAGCAATGATCATTTCAGGTTTAATCCATTTTTTCTTGATATGAAGCTGGGTCAAGATCAGAGGCTGATCACTGCAATGAATATCTTATGCCGTAACTGTGTCCAAACAGAAATTGAACTTGGCAACTCACCTACCTTTGCTTACTGCCCTGTGGAAAACCTTATACCTTTTCTGCTGCTGCTGCTCATGGCTAGAGCAATGTGAAAGTAATGTACAACTTGCTACATAAAGACTGGCTTTCTGTCCTCATTTTGTAATGCTTAAAGAACAGCCTTAGTTTAAAGGAAATGTGGATAAATGACAAACTGGAACATCAGTTTTTTTAATTTAACAGTAAGCTTTATTTCAATAACTTTTCTTCTGGAGTGGAGGTCTAGAGTTCAGTGTTGTGGTACCAAACAAATGCTTTCATCTTCTGCTGTTACTACCCTTCTAATCTATAAACCAGGTCAAGTGTAAAAACTGAGATATTCAAATATAAACACCCCAGGTGAGTACTACTCTGAACTAGCTGACTTAACTATTTTGAAAATGGCAACCGCAGTAGTGACAATGCAGTGTTAATTCATTTGAGGTAAAGGCTTGCAAACTTCTGATTTTGGTGGCCCCTTTCAGATGAACAGCATTAAAATGGAATTCTAAGAAATTGCAGTAACCTGGTAAGGCCAAAGTGTTGTATTACCAGCCTCTAGTTCATCTATTAAAAATATGGCTTTTAAACAATGACATTGGAAGCTGATAGCATGGGACTTACAGTCAGTTAAAAATAAAATAATAATAATAAAAAAATGATTCCTGCTCATAATGCTTTTATGTATGACAGATCATTTAGATAGTGCCCCTTCCAGTGCTGTTCCTGTGTTCGTCCAAGTTTCAGATGTTTAGCAGCAGCACAAGATACAGAATATGACACCAATTGCCCTATGTCAGTCCTTACGTGCCCCCAAAACAGCAACAGAGGTGAACACTTTTTGGTCTGTCAACCAGTCAGGAAAAAGAACAACCAAACCAAAAATACCATTTGTCTTTGTTTTCTGTTCTGGCTGAAGTTGTGCATGTATTGCTAAATGTAAGCTTGTGTTTCTAATACAAAATGTTGTGATTGTTTTTGTAATAAGAAACCATTAACAAATGATAAAACTGGTTACTGATACCATGAAGGGATGAAGTTAGGAACTCCTGTTTTAAAAAAAAAAAAAAAACTGTAAAAATGTGGTGTTATTTTAGGAGGGGACAAGTGCAAAAATGTAATGTATTTGCTGATATAAAGGATTTCCTGAAATTGTGTTAGTAGAAGATATAGAACAGAAGAAATGTGAAATACCGTGATTGTGTAATTTGTTCACCTATGTTATGTTATTTGAATTTCTTAATAGAAACATGATGAACTTTTTTTTTAATGCTGCCATATCAGTTATGCTTATTGAGTTACTAGGTGGCCAAGTAATTTGCTGGGGAATTCCTAAATTCATTACTTAGGAAGCTGGAACATCTGTTCATGATGGAAAGATAGTAAGATAGGCAATACTTAAACTGTTTTTTGGCAGACTATGCACACAAAGTAAGTAATTACTATAAGTCTAATAATAAATGAAAGTTTCATTGTATTTCATTGAGATTCTCATAGGTTCATTAGCAAAATACATGCACAGATGCAGGCAGGATAGGATAGCCCGTAATATGCCATATTTGTGATAGACAATTGAATAGTAAAGATCTATATTGTGATAGGAATGTCTTAATATAAAATTGAAATGGAATTCTGTTTGCTGATAAATACCAGAGTACTGGCACATGCCAAGTGTGATTTTTGAAGATGCCATTTACCAGTGACCGCAATGCTTGAAGTCATGGTTCATTGGATTGTAATTTGTCAGAGAAAATGAGGTTATAATCCTTTCAAAAACAAGCTACTGAGTTTCACCGTATTAAGAAAGCACCCTGGCCAATACTGGTTTGGTAAACTTTTACTAAGTTATGTCAAGACTGTGAATTTGCACTATAAGATACCTGTAGCTGTAGGCTTATCTTCATATTTTGTTTTCAAAGACTGTGCGCTATACTTTGCCTGTTCCAAACAAATTGGTGATTTGCAGATGTAAGTGAAAAAAATCCCAATAACGTTCATAGTTGCCTGCCTTGTTTCTGTCACATCAGAATGAGTTTGATTTCTTCTTAAGAAAATTTCACAAAACAATAGTTTTGTTTTATTCCTGTTTCTAAGCACTATAACAAGTGGCAACTCTATGGGAATATTGAAGTCAAAAGTAAAACTTGTCATAACTTCCACAGATTTCTGCTTCTTGTAAGTCACTTGGATGATTATGAACTGTTTTAACAGGTTAATATTTGTGAAGTGCTTTAGAAAGCAATTTGCCTGTAGCCTCTGAATCATCCTGTAACTCAAGCCTGTTCAGAAATATTTGTCAGTATTTGCTGGAAATTTCCAGTACTTGAAGCATATTTTGAAGGAAGGTACAAATTGTGATTACGCTAGAGATGCAGAAAGCTGCGTCTGTCAGCAAGCCTTCAGTTAAGGGGTGAGTGAGTGAAGTTCAAATTCTGGGTCTGGCTACAGGCTCTCATGTCCTGTCCTGGTCACTAGGTTGCTGGCTCTTCTGCTGTATACATACTTCTGTTTCTTCTTTAGAGGTCAGTTCACACAGTTTGCAGTGATTCACTGCAAACAATCATGAGAGATTATATAGAGAATTGGGAGCTGTAACAGATCTATGTAAATATTTTGATTAGTCTATTTTTGAATTGCGTATTTAGTATTCTCCTGAAATACTAACCTATTCGGTCTATGCACCGTATTCAGGCCACTTCTCAATGTGCAGGTGCTATCAGTGAAACAAACAAACAAAAACTCATAAAGAGCCATTAATACGATTTTCACCTTACAGGCTTATTTTTGTTAATATAAGTTAACTTTTTGTTGTTGCCCCTCTGTTTTGTCATATGCTGTAACAAGATTTTATGAATTATATACCTGTCTCACTAGTATTTAAAAGCCACCGAATGTGTATCTTTCAAATGAGATAAACATGAAAGAGCACTACTGGGTTTTTCCGTTTTGAACTTTCCCCACTGATATGGTGATTAGCTGTGATACTGCAGTATGCTTTTCCTCTGCACTATAAAAAAGGCAGTGCAGATTCTTGTTTGGTAAGACTCTTGAACTGTTGCTGTACTCTTCTCATAGCCCAGCATTTGTCTTAGTCCTCTTTCTAGTTCTAAAGTAATTGCTAATTGCACAAACTGTCAAGGAGGGTGTTGAGATGTGTTTTAGTAGATGAACAAAATTAAAAATAACACCTTCAGAGAGAATAAATGAAACAGAATCTAGTGGACAATTATCTAGACAAACAAAACTTGTTACTTTTTTTATATGATAAAAAGCAAAGCTATCTTCTTTCATACTGACAGGAGCTATGAAATTAGGATATATAATCAATGTCCATATAATGCTCACTATTATGCATATTTCATTGCTACAAAAGTATCACTTGGAATTACTTGGGGGATTAACTTTGAGTCATGAGAAAGCACACTTGGTTACACTAGCTAGGAAAAAAATATTCTGTACTTCAAAGAATAAGCATGAGGTTAGAAAGAAACTTCTGAATGACAGCTTATTCTGTGATAGCAACTAATTAACCTCCTGTGGCTTTCCCTGAACTGCAGAGTACTTTTGAGAGGTTGCAGAAAGTCAGGAAGCTCCTCTGCTTTGCTACTGCAATGTTAATATTCATTCTATTTTAAATTGCAGTGTTGCCTTGGTCTTATTACTTAAAATGGAAAAGCCCATCCAGAGCAATTGTATACTTTGAAAGTGGTGTTAATATCCACATTTAGAGCCACTTGTGAATTATCAATATATATTGCAGTCATAGCTGTGTCCTCCAACTTTTTTTTTTTTTTAACCCTGATTAAAAACACTACTGCTGCACTTCTTTAATGACTTCTATTGATCAGAACAATAGAATTAATTAGAAAGTGAATTAGCTTTATCATTTGGTAGTATGCTTTATCATGATATACTGTACTTACAATAAAGTACCAATCAATACATTTACATTCATTATTATCTAATTAATTATAGCACATAGGAAACCTATGTTAACGAATATAAAGAATACCTTTGGTAACAGCATCCAAATGTGGCAGATGTACTTACCAGGCTTTTTGGGGAATTCTGTTAGATATAAAACATGTTATCCATTTGTTCTGGGTATGAATGGTGGAGTTATTTCTGAAGGTCCACTTTACAGGCCACAAAATAGAAGTTGTGTTCTGAATAATTTGAAATTTTGTTGCAAGGCAACTTTAAATAAATCTGATATGATATGGTACTTGTCTTTGTTTCTTTGTGCATTGGTATCAAAATTGTATTCAAGAGCTGTTGCATTTTTACTTGGTCTTACAAAAATGGATTTCTGTTCTTATGTCAAGATAAATGTTAAAACTGGTACAATGCCAATAACAAACACATAATTTCTGGTCACTCTAGGAGTGCTCTTTCTCTCAGTGAATGTCACGAGACTAGAATTCAGGGGATAAGTGCATTGTTGCCAGAATAATTGCTGATTTAAATTGTAACTTTTACCAAAGCAAGCTTCCAAATGTCACTTTCTGGGGAGTGCTGGGCATTCCTAAACTGTTAGAGAAACTGTAGATAAAAATGGTGTGTACTTAAACATAAAAAAAAAAAAAAAAAAGGGGGGGGGGGGAGAGAACAACCAAACAACAACTACAACAAACAAACAAAAAAAACACAGCAAAAGCAAAACAACAACACCCCTTGTTTTTATTTGGATAGGATTGAGAGAAAGTGTTTTTTAAAAAAAAAAAAAAAAAAAAAATTATTCATAGATTTATTCTGTAGTTTTAGTAACCTTGCACAGAGGAAAAAAGCCAAAATCAAAAAAATGTTGAGCAGCATACAGCTAGAGTAGATAGTTAATTTCAGTAAAACAGTAAATCTTTATAAAACAGTAAATCTTTATGACAGCATGTTCTTCTATTCAGTTGGACACTTTGTCAGGTGATGCAAGGAGTAGGTGATCAAACATGATGTAGGCCTTATCATTATTTAGCATAGAGCAAAAGCTATTGTAAGAATAATACAATCTGGTTGTCTTTATATGTATTATATGTATTCACATAGAGTCGATTGCAGCCACACTAATATTTGAGAATAGAACTGTAATGTTTATATTGTTTGATTTTTATAGTGTAGGAGTTCGGTTTTTTAATGTCCAATTAGCGTGCGCAAATTCTTGTACCTATAGAATAGCAATTATAGAAGGGAAATTGTGAAAATCTCTTATGCAGAATAGCATTGAGTTGTGAGCTGCTGCGCTTATTGAAGGATATAGATATTAGACCCGTTAAGTTCTGAAAATTAGGCAGGGGAAATAACTGCTTACAGCCACACCTCTGTCATGTGGAATATATAGTTTTAAGTATTGCAATTATTTTAAAATATATTGTATCCTCTCTATTGGGTGTGTACTAGGAACAAGGCTTCACGTGCTACGGAGGTCCTCTTAGGATAAAGGTGCGAAAATTCAATGTAATTTACCTTCACTGACACATGTAAAATAAATCTTGTACTAAAAATTAGCAAACACTTCAAGATGTTAGTGCCAGATCCACTACTACAGAACTGTCAAATAGGCCACGTTTTATTCGGCAGTGTGTAGAAGTTGCACACTGCATGCTCTTTCTAGGATTTATTAGCGTCTTCCTCCTAGAACTTCAGGTGCATGCTGATTTTTTCATTTTTTTTTTCCAGTACTTCGCCGCAACTTGTATTAGCAGCCTAGTGTTGGCACATTCTGAGTGAGGAGGTACATGCACAGATAGCGGTGCTGTGTTACTTCTAGGTTGTTGAAGCTGCTGGAAGGGAGCCATGTAACATCAACAGAAATGTTGATGCTCTGTAGTGGCCTATCCAGCAAAATGCTTCCATTGTTACTGCCTTGTTGGATAAATGAATCATGGCCAAGGTCTTTGCCTTGTTTGCAAACCTTATCAAGTATTCTTAGTTGTTGGAAGAAGCCTGTGTCAGAAGAAAAAGCCTGTTCGAAACAGGCAAGCAAATATTTTACATGTGTTTTTTCCCTAATGATCTTAACTGATGTGTACATCTTCTGTTTTCTTCTGAGTTTAGAAGAAATCTTTAAAAAGCCCCTTCATGTAGTAGCTATCTAATCTGACACTTCTGGAAGGTCTTTCTGGAAGTTGAATCTGCAGTTCCTTTCCACCCACACTCATAAGTCTCCCAACATTATCGTATATTTCTTCTCTTTGAAAGATATGTAAAATTTAAAGACAAGATGTCCTTGGAAATTGTTAGACTCTTTCCTTGATGTGATTGTATTCAAACTAAAAAAAAGAAAGGAAAAAAAGCGTAGAACGAAGTGAACAAAAATATTGTAGGTCATCAGGTAGCAACTGCTTTGCTGCGGCGTTACATTGTTGTATGCATTTACTGTACAGCAAAGAATTTGAAAAGCACACAGGGTTGAAATCTACCTTGTATTGTAAAAATCATGATTTGTTTTATGAGAGAGTTCAGTTTCAAAAATGACTAAATTCTTGCATGCTGCAGTATATCCACATTGATTAATTTTCTCAGATGTCTGAGTGTTGGATTGCTACATTAGAAGTCAAAGCTATTTAGATGTACCCTTGTTCCTACAATTTGTTATGTCTGTGTGCATAAAATCTCACTGTTTGAAACCAATGTGCACTGTTGAATGGTGAATTTGTTTTGAATGTTTTCATAGCTGACCTTATGTAACCATGAGTTTGAACAAAGCACATCAGTGCAATCGGAATAATTCAGAAGTTTCAGAAACTGCTCTATATAGGTAATGTACTAAAAGGAGGGGGAAAAAATCTTTTCTGAAAAAGAAATCAAGCAATTTTTGAAGAAAAAAACTATTTTTCAACTGTGCATTCCCATGTTATCCTTATAGTGATCTCAGTCAAAATAGTGAAAAAGAAAAAATAATTTGTGTTCTTGTTACTTAAATTAATTTCTGAAACTGGCTTGGAGGCTGATGTTTTTACCTGCATGTTTAAAATTTGGAAAAGTCTGTATCTGATATTTGCAGCATTTATTTCAAATTGCCATGGTTATATTTTGAGATTAATAACTAATATCATTATCTATGGATTAGTGGCTTATGTTTGCTAATTAATTTTGTGGATATATGCATTATACCGGTATTCATGCTAATAGGTAGTACATTAGATCACAGAAATTACAGGAACTAGTAATATTTCTGGAGATGAAATTTATTTACATTTTATAATAATTGCAGGCTAGGGTAGTTAGAATCTCATATGCATATCTCTTCATGTAAATCTAATTTACATCTCAAGATTAAAGTGGTAGGATAATAATAGTGCTATAATTCTTTAACAGTTATTCCTAAAATTAGCCCTTTCTACCTGGATTTAGACAGTAATTGCTTGGAATCAAAAACACATGTACTGACTTCACACTAACAAATCTTAAAATTATGAAGTGGTTGCTGGCAGTAGCAAAATTCTGGATATCATGTCCTAAAAGAATTATTCTAATTTTATTTCTAAAAGTAGCTTAAAGTTACTGTTTGAGACTCTACTAGTTATATTTGCTATTATATCCTGTGTGAGCAAGATAATGCAAGCCATAACAATGAAATCACTGAACTTTAAAATTGCATTTAATGTTTCAATCTTTTAGCGTTCCTTGGTGATCTAATGCAATAGTTGATTTTGAGAACTTGATGAGACCCCTCCAAGTATCCTGAAATACTAGAAGCATACTTAGCGATAAAATAATGTGAAAGTATCTTAATCTGGGGGGAGGGGCCTGGATTTATTAGCTGCAAATTAAGTTTGTGAATTTGCACGGTTTAGACAGTGTAACACTTTACCTTCTTAGCTTAGTTGAATGGGACCAAGAAGGGTTGATTCTGTTGCCTACTAGTTTTCTTGACCTATAGCCTCTATGCTGTCACTCTTCATCCCCAGAAGACTGTGGTTTTATTATACAAGAGCACTTAATGGAAATGGGCTTGGTCTTAAAGTTTCTTTGTTCTCATCTTCTTAGATCTCTGGTGGAAGAGGAGGATCCTCATATGAAAGTGTCTCTTGGTAGCAGCGATATGGGCGTGTCTGCCCATCTACAGTCTTCGAAGACAGGGACCACAAGATTTTTCACCAGCAATACTCACAGTTCTGTGGTATTACAGGTAATTGAATACTTTTGTGTCAATATTGATATGTACTGAGAATTTTGGATACAGTAAAGAATGCCTGTACTTAAAAAAAAAAATTTACCATACTTGTCATTCCTGAGTCTCAAAAATGTTTGTGTGCTGTGCTGGCAATGCCCACAAGCAAGCATGGCCTGTAACTCCTTTTCCTAACAGTTAAAGGTTCACATTTTAGCAATAGCTTTTGGGGGGTAAGAAGGGGAGTCTTTTTGCTTCTAAGAGGTAATACGGCTTAAACTATCAGGTAACAGTGGTATCAAAGAAACTCAGCTGAATATAATCAGTATATGAATATAATCATATAATGGTAAGACAAACACTTGTGCTATCTTCTGTGTGAAAGCAGCCTTAAAGATGTAACGAGGAGAGTTCTTCCTTTTTCATGACCTTAAGATGACAAAGCCCTGCCAGGTTTGGTGTGATGCCTTGTGCTGTGTCTAACAGTGTCCTGGGAATGCACTTGGGAAGGCTGGCACCTGCAACTTCTGCATAGCAGAAAAGGAGCCTGCACACAAGTTACTGCTGGGAAACTTCTTTTCTCTGCTGAATTGCATTCTACTCTGTTTTCTTAGTCTTTATAGGTATATGCCACAAACAGGCTTGTTAAGCAGACTGACATTGAGCTAGGCAAACGAGATATTAACTGCTATTAAATCAATGCATTTCATGTTCTTGCAGTTCGTGTATATTGGAGATTTGGTGTTATGTGGCAGATAGCCTGTGAATTTATTAATTTGTATTAGTCACAAATGAATATCTTTTTCTCTCAAGGGACAAAATACTTTCTGCCAATAAATCTAACAGTTTTACTGGTCTATTCAATCAAGTTAAATCTTCAGAAAATCTTCAGAAGTTCTATATTAACAACAACAAAAAAAAAGTTAAAAATCAAACGTGGTGAAGGTGCTATTGATCTTACAAAAGGGAAGAAAACCAGCTTCATGTAATTGGTTTTGCTCTGAAATCGAACAAAAATATATTCATATATACAAAATGGTATTAACCAAATTCTATGAAACTTTTTTCCTAACATTGGATGTTCTGTTGATTTATGGTTCTGCTTGTCTGAAATGTGTGCATGTTATTGAAACCAGGCTAACTTCTATATGAAGGAACATTCTGGTTGGAAGATTGTGTGTGTGTGTATGATTATCTTAAGCTGCAATTTTAAAAAACGTGGTTCCCTAGACATAGTCTACTTTTGAGTCTGTGTAGTCACAATCTGTCTAGGAACGGAGGAGACCATCTCAATGGTAGAATATCTTTCTAATGAATAAAAATGTTGCCCACTTGGAAGCTTTAAGAGTTTAAATGTAAAGTCTCTTTATCTATTCATTTTTGCTGGTACTTTTACACAGCATACAGAGTTGAGCCTACAGCTTACATAATTCTTGCTACTTTCCAGTGCAGTCTTCTCAGGAGTGCAGATTTTTCTGTATGGCATAATTCCTTGGAGAACACTCTTTTAATTTTCAATTTGCTGCCAATTTAAACAGATTGCCTAACTTTTGGGACAGTAATGAGTTGTGAGTTTTTGTTTGTTTTGGTTTTGTTTTATTCAGAGAAGCTAGTGATTGTTTTGGTTTAGTTTCTGAAGCTTGGACATCTGTGCATACGTCTCCCATGTCTGTAAATTTTGGAACAAGTTAAATTGTAAATGTTCTCCATGTCCCTTTAGGTTTTGTAGAAGTTCTTTGTCATGCAAGTTTGGTATAATAATTACAGCCTATTTACTTAAGATCTGTGGCAGTTCAGCGGAATTCTGTCATGAGTTATGCTCTTTCACTGGTATGAAAGGTTGGCGATAAATATCACATGCTGTGTTTAGCTTCTGGTATCTATTGGAGCTAATCACTCATTTCCTCATTTGCACTGTTCTTTTTTGTCATACAAATATTAATGTTTTTACATACCTTTGTAATTTTAAAACATCTTAAAGGCTATATATGTTAAATTTAAAATTACGGGAGCTGATGCCATGACTTTTGCACATGTTAAATCTATAAAGGCAATATTTATGTTTCTGTTAGTACTGAAAAAATGTCAGATGACATGCATGGTCGAAGGAAATATTGTTTGAGCTTCTGTTCTGTAGTGCACAAAGAAAGCAAGTATTCCACGCATTTTCCAGTGTACCCAGTCAATACATTTTGAGGTAAATCTTATTTGAGTTGTGGCTTCAGATTGCTTCCTTTTTTTAAAATTAAAGTTAGACATCATGAATAATTCAGAGAAGATCAGCTTATTTTATAATATTGCCGCATAGGCTTTGGTAATAAATTTGATAGCCATTGAACCAGGTGGCATTTTTCCTTTCATGCCCCAGTATTTTGCAAATTCTTAATTTGGGTATCATTGACTAGCATGGAACAGAAATGTATCTAGAATGCATTTGTGTCCAGAACGGGTAGGACAAAAAAAAACCAGCAGTGCCTATCTTTAAACAGTTGCTGGAGTTCAGGCTTTCAAAACAAACTCCTTCCTGATAATACATTTATTTGTTGAGTAAAGCTACTTTCTAAGGCACAGGGTACTTCGTATTCCTTTTTCATTTATAGAAAATAATTGTTCTGCTTAAGTTTTCCAAAGGATAACTATCATTGAATGTTATGATTGTAAGAGACAACTGATGCCTTTTGACTTCTTCGAGCTACAGTACTTATGTAAGTAAATAAGTATGTAGACGAGGAAGATGAAACAGATTTCTACACTGCTCTCAAATCAAATGGATGCTTTGCATTATGCTTTCCCTGCAGGGTTTTGACCAACTGCGAGTGGAAGGTTTGCTTTGTGATGTGACGCTTGTTCCAGGAGATGGTGATGAAGTGTTTCCTGTTCACAGAGCAATGATGGCTTCTGCAAGTGATTACTTCAAGGCTATGTTCACAGGTGGTGTTTTTTGTTAGTAATGCATATGGCTATCTCTAAATCGTCATGTGGCCACGCAAACACATGTTCAGAGTTGTGGGAGAATAAGTCCAAGGTTGTGAGCTATAAGAGTCTACCTACTGTTAAATGTGAATTAAACTTTAAAATTGTTTTTTAGTTTTGTACAAATTTATGAAATTATTTCAATCCAATCAAAATGATTATATAAACTTACCTATGCGTCTTTCCCAGGAGGAATGAAGGAACAGGACTTAATGTGCATTAAGCTTCATGGTGTGAACAAAATAGGCCTAAAGAAGATCATTGATTTCATTTATACCGCAAAACTTTCCCTTAACATGGACAATCTTCAAGACACTTTGGAAGCTGCTAGCTTTTTGCAGATTTTACCTGTTTTGGACTTCTGTAAAGTGTTTCTTATCTCTGGGGTAAGACTTAATTCTTGTTCCACATTTACAATAATAAAGACTTGTCATTGTTCTAATCACAAAAACATAAACTATACAGAAGTCAAAATTAAGTCTGTCTTGACATTGTTTGTATTTTGGATTCACAGAATTTTAATTTTGAAATTTTTTCTTCTGACCATTATGTTTAGTATAAGTTTGATATCAATATTATACCACATTAAAATTCTTCTAATCCTCAAGTGTGTTGCAGTGATGGCATAGTGATTATAGATCTGATTCATTACTTGGTATCTTAGCTCATGCCCTCACATTCTATATCCTGCCGTAAGAATGGGACTTGCAGAGTTTAAGTGGAAAAAAATGGTAGATCTGTCTGCTGTTTCCAAGAAATGTATTAACAGTCAACCTCTGTGTTTTGTAGAGTGCTCATAATTGTGACTATCACAGAGATCTTTACATCATCATCATTGTAAACCAGTGAACTTGGTGTCAGCCCTTTTAGTAATTTCTTTAGAGGACATAGTATACTTAAAAAAAAAAAAAAAAAAAAAGATGATACAGAAACATTGTTATATTAGAACGGTAGCTATGAGAATGTTGTTGATTTCCATATTTTGCTAGAACAAAGTATGGCTTTGAATGCTTACTGGGAAATGTCTTTTCACAGTGACTAAATGAAGCACTTTTATACGTGGAGAACAGCCCCCAGAGTAGCTTTCCTCAGTCACTATTACTCTTTGTTTAAAAGAAGAATATTTATGGAGCTTGTAGCACGTATGATTGTACGCAGTTAGAACAAATAAAAACTTTGCCCTGCAAACTAGTATACTGTACTTGCAAAGCAGTCTATTTACAGTTTAGTGTTGCACTGCTAATTTTTGTTATTGAGATTAAAATCTCAGGTCGTGAGCCCCGTCTGTGGGGAAATGCTTTAACCTTTTTTTTTTCCTCTTCCTTCCCTTTCTCTTTGAGTACTCATGTCTTCTTTTGTTGTGAGTCTGTGCTTTAGAGAAGCTCCATTCAAGTTGAATGTTAGAACACTTCTGCAGTTTTCTCTGTACTAAAATAGAGTATTAATAGAGTATTAAACTAGAGAATCCTCAAATATTGAGGTCTCAGTATTTGGAAGTCTGTCTTGGTTAATTGAGAATGGGAGCAAGATGGTTTCAGTTTTGTGGTAGAGTGGGATCTAACTCTGGGGCTGGTGCTCCCAGCTGCTATAGAAATCCACATTTTCTAAAGTAGGAGTTTGATCAACTCAGTTTTCTGAACTGGTCAAATGCCTACACTTATTTCTGGACTTCTGTATATGGAAGCTCACAAAACAAATAGTTATTTCAGGGGAATGTAAGTTTGTTTAATCTTAAACTCTTTGAAATGCCACGTTAAATGCTCCATAGTCTGACAGTCATTGAAACAAAAAGTTAGATGCCTGAATATTGATGTTCTGTGCAATATCACATGAGTTATTCTCCAGGGTGTTTGTATTCACTGTGATTTTGCTCTGTATCCAGTTTTGTAGTATTCTATAGTCAACTAAGTTTTTAACAGAGCTTGAAGTGATTGTTTCACAATTTCAAAGAATTAGTTCAACTGCTTTTTAAGGGGGAAGTACTCTTGCATTTTTTTTTCTGGCTGTAGTAATATAGTTGTGTTCAGCATTTTGAAAAGCTTCTTATTTTCTGGAATTTTTACTTCTGCTTTGTAATAAGTAATCGCAATGAGTAATGTGAATGAGCAGCTGCTCTGCACAGTAGTCAATGCTCAAGTTAAATAAGTCTTATCTAAAGTTTGTAACTTCTTAGGATGTTGCTTAGGTGTTTGTCCCGATGGCTTTTAGCTGTTTTGCATGAATATCTTCACTAGCTACTGGATTTGTTGTATAAAGTTATATATTTGTCTGATATTTCCATTCCTCCCATTCACTTCAGTAGGATTTCCAGAAGTAGCAGTTCCTTCTGTTTGTTGATGAACTCCTGATTGACTGACTTCCTTACAGAACAGTTTCCACACCTCTCATAAGTACCATAACGTAACTCAAATGTATTGGAGAATAATTTGTTAATTTGCTGTAACAAAAATAGTTTAAATACCATTCTAGTAACTTAACCCTGTCTAATTTTGAATGTTTAAGTGGAAGGGACTATAGCATTCCCTTCTGTTGAAGGGTTGTTTTTTTTTGGTTCAGGACTTCAGAATCTCTAGTGTATATTTTTGACAACTTTTTTTGGCAACATAATTTAGCATGATGCATTGTCTTAGACCACAGTGATATTGATAATAGCACTTCTGGTGAGGGAAGTAAACTTTAAGAAAATATTTAATATGGTATCCTGTTTTGAGGCAAGTGGTAGACTTGTTAGTAAGCCAAAAAGGGCATGATTTTGTGAGCCTAATGGGTAGTACATGTGATTGTAATGATAGTAATAATAATAAAATAATCAGAGTACAATGCAATTCCATTAGGTTAATTAAAGCGTTATAGGGAAATTCTATGAGAAGTTGGAGGGCACTGGAAACTGTCAATGTGATGGTCATCTGTCACTAACGATGAGAAATTTGACACATTACTCAAGTGCAGACATTCTAGGAATATATTCGATTGGATAGTTGTACAGTATAACTTAATTATGCTAATACATCAACTGGATGCAAGCACTGGGAGAAGCTTAGAGTAGCCTTTTGTGCTGGGCACCTGATAATTGGCATGCATTCCACAATATATGTAAATAGTTCATTGCAACCAGAATCCAAGTACCGATGGTATGTAATCTGTACCTTTTTTGCTTGATCTTTTGATTTCAAGCATGCCTTTTCTATATGCAATAATACATTTCTACTTATCTTGACATGGAGAAAATGCTGCATCTCTATAATTGGATACCAGTAGATGTATTCAAAAGTAAGTTTTTTAAATGCCATAACTTCTTTTGCCCCTGTTAAAAGTTGCATTGTAATATGTCATCTGTTTGCTAACAGGTGATTTTTCATTCCTTTATCTTTTCATTCCTTTATTATTCAGCTTGATAGAAATTTCAGAGGAATGTACAGTTTCACTTCCTTAATTTACAGTACTGTTACTTCTAATATTCACTTAATATAAGTTACAAAGCCTAAAAGGAAATACACAGAAATAAGTTTGATACCGTCTCTTAAAAACAGGTGGAAGAGGGATCAAAATGTTTCTTGAGCATCAGAGAATGTTTTATAAGCATTGCTAGATGATATGAGTATATTTTAGTGTAAACAATGTGGTCTGTTTTCTAATATAAAAATAATTTCTGTGTATGTGTGGTGTAGATATTTTATAATAAAGATCCTGTCAGTCTGCGTTTCTTATAGACAAGATAAAGAATCAGATCCAGATCCTCTGATTTTTAAGAAGGTGATTCAAGACTTGTGAATGAAGGTTTTGTTGACTGCAGATCTTAATTCTAGAAAAATGAGATCAGTTTCTAGTGAATAAAAAAAATCTGCTATTCCTATACTTACTAACTTTTGGAATTGCCCATTATTAAAGGGCAATGTGATCAGACTGAAGTTATACAGTACTCTGTCATGGCCAGAAAACTGAATGTTTCTGTATTCTTAGGCTGCAGTCAGGTCATAGTTCTCACTCTTACATGTGTGTATTTATATATACATATACATGCACACATGAAAATAATTCAAAGATGTGGCAGCTTAAATTTTTTTTTTTGGCATTAAAAATAGGAGAATCACAAAAAAAAGTTGTGGAAATTGCCAGCATTGAGTAGGACTGACATGCTGTTGGCTCGATCTGTAAGGAGACTTCAAAGCATGTGCAAATGAAGCTTGGGCCAGAATATTGAATGCAAAAAAGCTGCAATTCTCAACATGAGTCTGAAAATTGACTTGCTGTGCATATGTACCATAGAGCCTGCAGAAGTGAAGTGACTGGGTTCACTGAAGTCCCACTTAAGTTATGTCCCGTCCCTCCCATCTGTCTTTCTCCCCTGGCCTTGGATGCTGAGTGGCCCTAGAAATGTAAGGAGTCTAAAATGTTATAAGGGTAGATGCAGCAGCACCGTAAAAGGTATGGTTACCAACATACGGTCATTCAAGTATTGAATTGGTATGATCCACGCTAATAAAGATTATCTCGTGCTGTGTATTTTTAAGGGAAATCCTAATATGTTCATTATCTTAAATTGCTAGCTTTGTTATTTTTGACTATGCTATGTATGTAATTTTGAACATATTCTGTAAGAGTACCATCTTAATTTACCAAAGATGCATAAATGCAATTTTATTCATTTCTAAGGAATAAGTTGTCCAAAATAGGTAGAATTGGAGAGGTAGCTGTGTCATTCTCTTTGACAGCATTATAGAATCATAGAACAGCCCAGGTTAGAAGGGACCTACAAAGATAACCAGGTCCTACCTTCCTTTGGAAAACAGGTTATAATAATAAAAGCTTTAATAATGTTGTAAATGTCTAATGGAAAGCCCTACTTTTTCATCATTCTACGTAACTTTGAGCTAATCGCCATTCCTTTAACTGTATTTTCAATGTTTCTTACGAAGACATTTGCAGAATATTTCAAAGTCAGAGTGCTTTATATTTGCTATGTATCATCATTGTATAATGTATCTGACATAATATATGCCATCTGCTTGTTACTTGTCTCATTTCTTTGTTCAAAATAAGGAATACCTTGGCTCTCCCCTTGTGGTCATGAATATATACATCACATTGAATATTTATTTGCTCATATATAAACCACCTTGAGCATGTCAAGTGTTGAAAATGTTGCTGATTCTATAGTATTCATTAAATTCTACATTATCATTTAGAAACCAAATTAAGAAAGTGTTTTGATCCCTCTTTCCATTTACTTAACAGGTTTCATTGGAGAACTGTGTTGAGGTTGGGCGAATTGCCAACACATACAATCTCACAGAAGTGGATAAATATGTTAATAATTTCATCCTGAAGAACTTTCCTGCATTATTAAGTACTGGTGAATTTGTGAAACTCCCCTTTGAACGTCTTGCCTTTGTGCTTTCAAGTAATAGCCTTAAGCACTGCACTGAACTTGAACTCTTCAAGGCGGCTTGTCGCTGGCTGCGGTATGAGGAGCCTCGGATGGAGTATGCTGCAAAGCTAATGAAGAACATCAGATTTCCCTTGATGACACCCCAGGATCTTATTAACTATGTTCAAACAGTGGACTTCATGAGAACTGACAACACCTGTGTAAACTTGCTTTTGGAAGCCAGCAATTACCAAATGATGCCATACATGCAACCAGTTATGCAGTCAGAAAGAACTGCCATTCGATCAGACAGTACTCACTTGGTAACGTTGGGGGGAGTGCTGAGGCAGCAACTGGTTGTGAGCAAAGAATTACGGATGTATGATGAAAAGGCCCACGAATGGAAATCACTAGCTCCCATGGATGCACCAAGGTACCAGCATGGCATTGCTGTGATTGGAAACTTTCTTTATGTAGTTGGTGGACAGAGCAATTACGACACAAAAGGAAAGACAGCAGTTGACACGGTCTTCAGATTTGATCCTCGCTATAACAAGTGGATGCAAGTCGCATCTTTAAATGAGAAGCGTACCTTCTTCCACCTAAGTGCCCTCAAAGGACATTTGTATGCGGTTGGTGGTCGAAACGCAGCGGGCGAGCTAGGTAAGCATTTGTCTTAAGTGTGACTTCTTGCCTTTCTTCTTAGGCCTTGAAATGCTGTGCTGCCCTTTGAATGGGTGGAGAGAAAAGAAATTGAAGTTGTTGCCATTCAGTTTCTTTCTGGAAATCCCAAAAATGCTTAGAGAAATTTGTCTGGATACCATTAGCAACTCATTTTAGAAGGGCTTCCACAAAAAAAAAAAAAAAAAATTAAAATACATATCTTATCTACCAATGCAAAATATCCAGTCTCTTCAACTTTGTCATCAGTGAGTGTGTCTGCATGTGTAACTGTGTACATGTATGTGTGTGTGTGTGTGTGTATATATATATATATACAGTTATGATGTAACAAATATATAATTAAGCCGGGAAACCAAAACTACTCTTTCCTCTCGTAGGGGAGAGAGAGCCTTTTAAATGAAAGACTATTACAGGAAGTTTGCATTTTGTAAGATCCAAACTTTCTGGAACAGTCAGTTTTAAATTTTAGTTACCTTTTTTTTAAAGGTGAGCTAATGAGATTTAGATGTTCTGACATTCTGTGATTTTTAACTACTAAAAATACTCTATTTTGCCTATGATCTTACGAGGTAATGTACCATTAATATAAATGACTTGATGCCTCTTTTTTTTCCCCCCCTCCTCTCCTTGCCAAATGATTATTCATTTTATTCACCTCTGCCTCCACTGCTACCCCCACACAATCAGAGAAATAAAGGTGGTTGGAAACAAAGAAGAGAGACTTGGTATCTTTTAATTTAAGAAAGAGGATGGTCCATGTTGGTCCATGTTTTCCAAAGTTGATAGTGTTTGCACCCAAATCAACTGTAAATTTGTCTAAGTGCTTTGAAATTGAAATGTGATTGTGTGTAGCATTTTAGCATGCTAAAATATCTAGTACAGATGTAACATTTCATTATTTTCTTTGCTGCTTTCATCCCAATACTCAGCTGTGTCTCATCACTTCTTTGTGGTGGTTTCTCTTGTTGCAAAGATTTGCTTTTTACAAATACAGTGATACAGAATACTGAGAAACGTTTACTTGAAACAATAATAAATCTAATTTGTGCGGCAACAGCTTAATTTTTTAATTAATGCATATCTGCTTTTCAGATAAACACTTTAATGATAGTATTGCAAAATTTCTTAAGAAATATGCTGTATTCTGCTAGTACTAGACAGAGCTGGGCTAGTTTTGTTCACAGTTTAAAATCTGATCTCTCTGATGAAATTAGACCTTAAAAATGTTTCTGGTTTCAGAAAACATTGGAAACAGTTTTGCAAAAATTCGTTTTCTTTAGCCAATTTCTGATGTAAGTACAGAGATTTTCATAGGTTTTCTTGCACGTCACTTTGTATACCTGAAAATAATTCTAAAAAGTTGAAACTAATATGTATTTATTGTTATCTTGAGTGTCAGAAAACCTGACCTTTGTTGAGCTATTTTCTACTGATGTGAATTAATAGCAGATGATCAGATTAACCTTCTGTATTGTACCAATATTGTACCAATTAAGTAGAATAGGGTTGTAAGAATGCCAGTGAAAAAGTTGGTAAGTTGTTACCAAGCCAGTGCAACCTGCATATAAAACAGGCTTTAAGTGCAGTGTTTTTATTAGATCAAGCAATATCATTCTGCAACTTTAATTAAAATACAAAATTTATCACCTAAGATTCTTCTGTAAAGATATCATTAAAATGCTGCAGCGATTTCCACACAGGCCTGGAAAACCTCATTGGATCACTCTATGGGAAGAGCACTCGATGAATGTTAACTGTTATAGCTGTCTCATGCTTTGATTTGGGTCTTGTTTCTTTTCTTCTTAATTGTGAGGCAAGTCACTTTTCATTTTCATGTTTCTTTCATAAACCTTGACAGCTGAAAGATGAAATCCAGCTTTAACTTCCCACTTTATTTAGATGAGGAAAACTCCAAGCTTTTCATACCAGAGAACGTCAGGTGTGTTGGACAGGTATTAAAGAACTTGCCCTTGAGTTCAAACTAATTTCAATCTGTTGTAAGAGGGAAAAATTACAAAAACCTGAATTCAGCTTCACATAAGATCAGCTCTTACGGAAAAGGGTCAAAGGATTAAAGTTAATAAAATGATTTTTATTTTTTTCCTCCTGGAGAAGTACTGGAATAAAAAATATTTTTTGAGGTTCTTTATCAAGTATTTCCAAAACAGTTTTAAAATGTTTAATCTTCTGAGAACTATAAATATCGCTTTGTAAACTCAGTATGTGCTTTCACAGTAATAAACTGCTACTGTTTAACAATGCATGACACTTCAAGAAAAATTCGGTTCATTGGTAAGGACGAGTAAACTGACAGTATGTGGTACCTGCAACAAAGTATGGGAAATGTATCTGAAATATACTGAATTCTGGAATTATAATTCAGACTTCAAAGTATGCACCAGTCCTAGGATGTTTTAGCGTAATTCTGGTTTGTTCTTTTTTTTTAAATGTCACAGCAGGCACCTGCCAAAGGTATTACTAGAAGGCAGAGAGAACATCACTCCAAGACTAGCTTGGAGAAACCAGGTGTGCATAAAAAGACTTATTGGAAAAGGAGACAAAGGCAAAAACACATGTGGTTCACAGAGATATTCAAGAAGCAGTGTCATAGACAATTTCTAGTTGCGCAGAGCACAGGATACTGTTTTCCCATCTTAAAGTAAATTTTTATTATTTCTCAAGGAGCTTAGTTATGGTGCCTGATGCTGGCAGAAGCCATGCCTTTTATTATTTATTAGGAAACTTACGCAGTTAGGTACTGATGTTTCAGGCTCTGCTGTTGTTTTACTTGTTATACTTCATTTTACTCCTTACTTGAGATTTTCTATGTGGGATTTTCCTAAGCACTTTAGAGTATGTTGGGCTGTCATTGGTACCACCTTCACGGCTGCAGTAAAAGCAGATGACTCATAGCTTAGGGAAGAACAGCTATGTGCTCTCTTGACTCCTGGTCCAACAACTGGAGAGGCATTTAATTATCAGGTGGCCTCTGTCATAGAATCATAAAAATGGCTTGAGTTAGAAAACTTTAAAGATCTTCTGGTTCCAAATCCCCTGCTATGGGCGGGGATGCCACCCAGTAGATCACGGCCCAAGGCCTCTATGCTGATGATGTTTAACTCTCAAATCAAGCAATTCTTTGATTTAAAAGATTTAAAAGAAAAAAAAAAAAAGCAACTACTTCTCATTCATATTTTAGATGTTGGGTAAGAAGAAAAATTTACGGTACTACCCTGTTGGGCTCTCTATTGCCTGTGTAGTACTATAAATATTGAAGTGTGAGCTAAAGGACCCCTGTATATAAGCTGAAGTGACTCCTCACTATGCTAGGGGCAAAATTACTTGGGGCTTTGCTTAATTTAACCAAGTAAGCTTTGAGTTCTTTAGAAGCATGTTGTGTTGTAGAAAATATAATAAAATGAAGATCCTAAGTTTCTGGACATCACACACAGTTGCTAAGTACTGCTGTAATAAACCTCAAGACACAATACAAGCTACTGACATAGAAATGGGAAATATCTATATATTCCTCAAATAACATCACAGATGGCACTATAAAGTGAGTGCAGGCTGAGCATCCCTTGGGACTGCCAAAGCTTTGTGTCCTTTTGAGATTGCTTAATTCTATTAAAATGTGGCCTGTCTTTCCTTTATTATTGGTAACAAACAGAAGTTCCCCTGTTAAAACATAGGTAAAAATTGATTGGAATAATTCATGCTTTTGAGAAATGGATTAATCTCTCATCCTATATAAAATATACAGTTGGGTTCGATAAAATAGTTCTTTTGAGTGCTTTGTCAACTGTACTCAGTCTAAGCATGATATACAAAACGTTCTGATGTCTGTTAAAATAATGGGCACCTTTAAGTAATAACTGCAATTTTAAATATTTTCTTCTTCCAGTGTACTGGGAGATCTTGTTAAAGGAGAGAAATGGAATGACCTAGCAGGGAAACAACTATGTACATAACCCAAAAAGAACAGTAGGGTTTTTTCAGCTCAGAAGTAATTAGCTTTATTTTAGAGCACACTAGACACAAGATTTGAGTTTGGATGGTTTATCTGAAATAGTGTCAAGCAGTTCTTTATCTGTATTGGTGATGTTCAAGAGAATTTTTGAAGCGTCAGCAGAAATGAGGGATCTTGGGACACAGTTGCATTTTTTCTCAAACAACTGATGTCTTTACAACATGATGATACAGTGATGTCAGTAAAGTAGTATATACCAAATTCTTCATGTATTACCTTCTCTTGCTAAAGTGATATTTTGGCTAAGGATTCTCTCAAACGGAGTCCATAGTGCAGAGCAAGATCAGCAGTCGTCTAGTGTTGAATGTCATGTTACATTGCAGTTTTGTGGTTATTGATGGCTTTGTGATTTTTGTACATACTCTGCTCTTCCTGTCTTTATACTGTATTTGAAATCGAAGTTCCTCACCTCAGTACAGAATGTAAGTAGCGTGGGAAAGAGGGTGCTTTTGTTTTTGTGAAAGCAAACCGAACGATTTTGGTGTGCCATGGCAGCTAACAGCAGGTTGGAAGGGTCTGCTGTCAGGGTAGAACTGGGACAGCTATAATTACTTGCACGTCAGATCTGTTTTTCTCTGTTCTTGAAATTTCTGCACATCTTTGTTTTTCTGATTGCTAAATAGAGCAGAGTAGAAAGGACCTCTCAATTTTAGGAAATAATACTGGAATGGGTGAATACATTTACACAAGAAAGAACATAGATACATTTGAGGATTGCACAAATACTGCATGTGGTGCCAGGATCCCAGATCTCAGAAACACAACTCAGATCGAAATGCATGTGTAATTTGCGGAATCATATTTCAGTGTATACGTATCTTAATTGGTCAAGGTTCTGTCTTCTGCATTCACTGGCATTATGACAGTATACATGTATATCCGGGATGGATATAAAAATTCTGAAGGATGTCAAATGGGAAAAATTCCAAGGATTTTAGGAGAGATTTGGGATTTTAAAGTCAGGCTTGATTTTTATGTTTTAACTTCTGTTTGTAGAAGAAAGCTTGAATGCTTTTTCTTACCTTTCCTTGTGCAGACTTTTATGTGTATGTGTAATGCAAAATGCAGCCTGAGACTCATTTCAAATGTCTGAGTTAGGACGTTGCAATGATAAAAGGGCTAGATTTTAGGAAAAGTGCTCAGTGATCTCTTAGAGGAAACATGGAAACTTCCCCATTCTGGGGAGGTCTTTTAAATCAATTTTATCATGTCAGCAGTAGTGTATAGAGACATTTTACTCCAGTTGCTTTAAATCTTTTTTTTTTTTTTTTTTTTTTCCCCATCGTATAAATTTATATTTCGGCTCCTGTTTTTTTGGGGGGGGGGGCAAGGTGAAAAAATCTAGTGTGCTGTAACAATTTAGCAGTTTTCTTGTGCAACATCTTTTTTTAAACCTTATATTATGCTGAACCCATTGTAACTCATTTCTGCCTTTAAAATGTCAAGATTCTGTTTTTTTTATCTGTTGATGTGAAATCCTAGGCTGTAAGTCACCATTCCTTAAAGCTGGCTCAAATTTTCTACACTTGATTGAATAAAAGCTTGTTCTAGAGCAAGTAAAATGCCAGTTTCAGACAGATTACATTTTGCATGCATAGTCCATAAATATCTCTCTTCAGAGATTAAGCATTATATAACATGCATTAGAATCTGATTCTTAATTATTTAAAATGAGATTTAATATGTCTAAGATAACGCAATTATTGGTAATTGCTTTGTGCATCATAAGGTCACTGTATTTTTTCAGGATCTCTTATCCCTCTGGTCATATTGTACTATTCAAGCCGTCAGTCTCTATAGCTTGCTCAGATCCATTATTCAGTATTTTTCTGTGCTTATTGTGTAGACATTTTGCTGGAACTCTGCATCTTTTCCATCCCACTTCCAGGAGAAGATTCCTCCTTTGAAACTATGTCTTCTGCAAGGATGCCTGGGTTCTGGGTTTCTTTTTAACTTCACAATTATTTTTACCCTTCACAATTTCTGACTTGATAAATCTCTTGATCATTCTAATGTTCCAATTCACAAAGAATATTGCACAAATAGAGTTGTGTGTCAACACAGGTGCCTCTTCTTTCTGAATTCATAGAATCATAAAATAATCCCAAGTCTGTGAGGACCCACAAGCATCGTGGAATACAACTCCTGGCTCCAAATAGGATCACCCAAGAAACAAACCCCATGTCTGAGAGCAGAGCATTTTCCAAATGCATCCTGAACTCCGGCAGGCTTGGTGCCCTGACCACTGCCCTGGGGTGCCTATTTCAGTATCCAACCACCCTCTTGGTGAAGAACCTTTTTCTGACCAGGAAAATATCCAGCCTGACTGTCCCCTGTCACAGCTTCAGTTGTGTTTCAGGTGTTTCATCTTGTATTTTTTAAAGCCTGGCTGTTGTAAACTTTGAATTAGTGGTCTGCATATGTTGTGCTGTATGTTGCTGTACACATACTTAACAAAACATTGCTAAGACAACAGATTTTTAGTCAACAGTTGCTTCCCTCTTTTGAGGGCATAATACCATTTCAAAGTGGAAATGTTAAGAACATCAATCCTGATTTTCCGTGTGAGTGGAACGTTACTGAATAAATGGGTCTGGAAAGTTCTGTCTGCCAGATCTATTGAGTCTCTTTGAGACAGGTTTCAAGTTTACCCTGTGTCTCTCTACAGCAGGCATCAGAGTCAGTTGTACAAAAAGAAGGGGTAGAAAAGCTGAATGCATCCATCTTAATCACCATTTTCTCTGGTGTCCCATGGCTGTACCTCTGGTAGGGTTCAGGAGTTGGCCAGATTACGTGTTAAGTAAGAATGGGAATTAGATGAGTGGAAGGCAAGAAAGCAAGATTTTTTTATTCCTTTTTGTTCCTCTGGGACAAAGCTTGAGGCTTTTTCTGTATTGCTTCTATACATAATATTCAGTAATTCCTTTGACACTTTCTCAGCTAAACAATGTTTCCCATTGATACTTCCTCTGTTTACGAATATATTAATGCCACTACTACTATACTGAAAGCCAAATTCTTGTGCTAGATTCAACTTTTCTATATTCTCATTTGTTTTAAACAGCCACTGTGGAATGCTATAATCCCAGAATGAACGAATGGAGCTATGTTGCAAAAATGAATGAACCCCACTATGGTCATGCTGGAACCGTGTATGGAGGTTTAATGTATATTTCAGGTAAATAATTAATCATGCCATTTCTATCAAATAATTGCCTAATTTTTTCTATTTCATGGGAGACGATAAGAATTAGTCTCTGGTCACGGTATGTTTGCTGTGATTTAAGTAGTGACACAACTTCACATGGAGCCAGTCAAATACCATATATACTGAGGAGTCTGAAAAATATATATTTATTAGGTTATGCATTATATAATGAATAACAGCTTTTAATTGCAAAGCGGTTATTCACTTTAGCTGTCAGAATACATTTTTGGTAGCAACAGCACATACACTAATGTGGCAGTAGCCATTAAACACATCCTTGTTGATGCATTTTTGAAAGCGCTGGATATTTTAATCCTTTGAAGAAAGGCATCTGCCTTTGCGAAGGCAGATAGGACAAAGGGATGAGTTGTAATGTTAACCACAGTTTACAAATGATGACTATTTTCATTAGCCTTTCACTATAGTATTCATAGTCTTAAGCATCATTCAGGTTATAGCTTCATTCTGTTTTTTACCTAAGCTGGGGAAGTAGGTTTTCTGAAAGACTGGTATCTGCTCATTTTCTAAAGATTCAGTCTCTCAGTGATCTCTACTAGCTCTATTCAAACTTTATTTTCCTATCAGTGATGGAAAAGATGAGACCCCACACCTATGATTTCAGCTCATTGTTCTAAATACTTACTTTTAGGTTAGCATCTGCTGTCATCCACAGGTGTTGTCCTTTCAGTGATTGTGGAGAAGGTGAAAGGAGAATATAACCCTGTGTATGTTCTACTGCAGTTTTAAGGAAAGTAAATGTAAAGATCAATCCTTTGTTGTTTCTTTGTCATTAGTTTCTTTATCATTAAGTTTTTCTTCAGAAAGCTCTGTGGTAAGGACCACTTAAAATGTAGTAACATTGAATCAAAAATTGAAAGAAATGGATTCCTGTTTTCATGATGAAATAACCAGCAAACCAAACAAATGTGTTTTGTTTTTTTAAAAAAAAAAAACAAACAACAACGTTTTGCAAAATGAAGCATGGGTAACAATTTTTTGTTCTTTTAATCTGTCAGTAGCATTTTATATAATTAAGCACTGTTACATATGTTGTATAATGAAGCACGTCTCCTTTCTCTTTTCATATTTAAAAGAACAAGGTATATTAAAAATGTAATTCGAAATGGAGTAAGTATCAGATACTAATCTAAGGCAATGTGAAGAACTTCTAGGGAAGACAATTCATTCACTGAAGTGTATGCTTTTGCTGTTTATTGGCTACTAGTGTAAGGACTATTCTAATGTGTCTTATTTCTTTAGGTGGAATTACACATGACACTTTCCAAAAGGAACTTATGTGTTTTGACCCTGACACAGACAAATGGACTCAGAAAGCTCCGATGACAACCGTCAGAGGTCTGCATTGCATGTGTACTGTAGGAGACAAGCTTTATGTTATTGGTGGAAATCACTTTAGAGGAACAAGTGATTATGATGATGTTCTAAGCTGTGAATATTATTCACCAACTCTAGACCAGTGGACACCAATTGCTGCCATGTTACGTGGGCAAAGTGATGTTGGGGTTGCTGTCTTTGAAAATAAAATCTATGTTGTTGGAGGATATTCTTGGAATAACCGGTGTATGGTGGAAATAGTTCAGAAATATGATCCAGAAAAAGATGAGTGGCATAAAGTATTTGACCTTCCAGAATCACTTGGTGGCATTCGAGCCTGCACTCTTACTGTTTTCCCACCAGAGGACAATACAGGGTCACCGTCTAGAGAATCTCCTCTTTCAGCACCTTAGAAACATCCCTTGACTTACGATGTTGTAGTAACACCTTTGCACTGCATCATGGAGTCTATTATTTTTCTTCAGTAGTTTCTGTTAGGCTTAGCCTACAGCATTTGGTACAATTACTGGAAAAAAAGACTTTGACATTATTTGTGCTGTTTGTCTGGCCTAGAATGTTTGTCAAGTGGTTAACAAAAAACATGTACTCACACGAGCCAAATGTTTAACAAATGGGAAGATATTGTCTGTAAAATGTATGAATTAGGTACGTTATTAATGTTGTGTATTGGGTGTGAGGTACCTTACAACTTAATTTGGAAGCCCAGTGAGTCACATTTGAAGACTTTGTATTGAACTCATTCTTTCACTAAATTTCATAATTAAAATCCATTTTCTTTCATTTTTTAACTGCAGATTACAAAGGGAGGTAGACTACATCAATGTTAGTTATAACAGAAGGTTGCCAAGGGGCCTGAGCTACCTCCCTCTTTTCACAGAGTATTTTTGACATATCTGTTTACCAACCTGACGTGGGTTTGTTCAGAGCATACGAAGTTTCTTAGGCAGAGGGGAGAAATAATTAATTTTAAAATATTAGTACTATACAGGAATTGGACCTTGTAGAGGCTGAGAGTTTTTTAATAACATGAGTGTTTTTCCTGAGTCAGTTGAGTGATGCTTCAAACACAAAATTTAAAATATTTGGGTATTTTTAATTCATGTCTTTTCAGGAATTGGCTTCCACCAACATGGGAGCACACACTATATCAAATGGGAATTCAGTGCAGTTGTATATTCTGTTGTACACCTGTACTGAATATAGTTAGATAAGGGCTAGAAACATTAACTTAAGCCACTGAATTTGACCGAAATTTTCCATCAGTTTAAATTTAATCTTTTTCTCCTTTGCTGTTGAGATAACTTGCATAATGTGTCCTCTGTATAGTCTCAGTTAATAAGGTTATTTAGCACAAAGTGCAGCTTCAGCAGGAGAGCTGCTTTTGCTCAGTGAACTTGGACTACCACATTTTACGTTCTTTTGTTCAATAAAACTTTTAACTGCAGTTATTCAGTCTAAGCTACCTCATTAATGTATTTGGTTTTCTTTCTCTGCCTCACTGTATCCAGGATACGCATTACGTATATCTGTGTGGGTAGATTAATTTGCTAGGAAACCACTGCAGAAACGATCGTGAATGGGTATGTTGACCTACTTTTAAGAAACTATTTTGGTCTGATGTGTCCATTTTATTGTTAAGGACTAGAGAAAAACAAAACACAAAAAACTGTCTTAATTCTTTTCATGGAGAGCTACTGCCTATGTATGCAGCAGTGCAAATTTTACAGAAATCTTTTATCTGCTACAAAATATAGTGCACTGCTGACAAACTGTAGCTCTGTGTGCTTATGTAAGGCTAATACCATCGTGACTGTCCTAAACTTCCCATCATGTTACAAGTGTTTTTCCTAACAAACATGGTTATAGCGGAATCATATGAGGAAAATTGTTTAAATCAGCTTATTTTATTGTGCTACCTATTACCAATAACCACATAAAGCTTAATAGACTTATTGGGAGCATGCTGTTTGTATTTTGTCCCTGCTTGATGAATCAAGCAGCAGTATTGTTATGGTGTCAGTTTTGGAAATCCTGATATTTATTCTTTTTCTAGTTTACCAGTTATGATCACTACCAAAATGTATGCATAAGCTCTAGGTTTAATAATTACTTTGGTTAAAATTGAAAGCAATTCCTTCTCTTCAGAAAAAAAAAAATCTTAATTCTGTGTAGCTGTGCAAGACCGTTGCAGGTGGAAGTGTTACATCAGTGGACGGATATTCCTGGAGAATAGCCAGTCAAGATGAACAGACTTGTCACCTTAAGAATACTTCAGATGTGCAAAGTGCTAGATAGGAAAATGTTGCTCTGTCACTTAAGTATGCAAGTCATATAAGTATGTGTTACATGCTACTGAATTTTTTCCAAGTCAGATACAGGATTTTAGAGACTGCTTGACTTTAAATCCTCTAAAATACTTATTCCAACTTATTCTATTTTATTAAACAGTAAAGTAATTGAAGTAGTTGCGATTCCTCTTGGATAACGTACAGCGTGCTGTCTGTATGCTGGGGATGAGGAGATGCACTCTTTAGAATTGTGTATCTTCACTGATATTCTCCATTATGAAGAGGCTTTGGGTGGTTTCTCTCCATTAAGAGGTGGCTAGAGGTCAGGACATCAAAGTTTTTTCAAAGTTTTTTTGAGAATAACCCAGGAGCTGGTACATTGCCGCAAAGTAGAGGTTTATTTTTTATTTTTTTTAGTGATGCATTATCTATTCTACTTAAAGTGGAGGATTTTTTTTTTTTGCACATCATTTTGTCATCAGTGTTGGACACAGCATAGATTAAATGTAGTGCTTCAATAAAATCTTTAATCTTTGAATATTTTTATATCTCCCTCTGGATTAAAGGGTTCAAAATGACATTAGTTAACATACTCACCAGGTGTGAAAAGCAAACATCAAAGATTTGCCAGAGACTGCAAACTGTTTTCTTCTGTAATGCAGTATGAAATTACTTTGCCTATTACATCTTTCTTAACCATACCATAACAAACCCTTTGTTTCTGAGTCTGGAACTGCAGGTGTGCATATAGCTGTAGCATATGTTGTCTCCAAATTCAGTAAAGCTGTTTTTATGAAGAGTAAGCCCACTGTAGCATCTAGTGCCAGCAGTGCCCAGATAATAAACAGCCCCTTCTTTTCTCATGGATCTTGAATACTCCTATTTTGTAGTTACAGTATCTAAATTAAAAAAGCATCTGGGTAAAAAGCAATTAGTAGCTATTTGATGTGAATGTGAATAAAACTGCCTCAATGTGCTGGCGGGGAGAACCACTGGAGCTGTCTACCCTGTCTTCATTATGTCAGATCCACATTACAATCTCATTACAATCTTGGAATTCATTTGGACTTTTTTTTGGTTCCCAATTAGCAGCAAATGCCAGAAGTGCTCTCTTCCATCCACAGCTCATCAAAAGATCTGGTTGATATTCTTGCAATGAAACATAGTACTTTGAACAACTCAAGACATTCAAGACAACATTTCCCACGTGTAATGTATTGAAATAAGACAAGTGATAGCAAGAGAAAACGGAAAACCCAAGGAAACCTTACAGAGCAGTTTCTTTGCAAAGTTCACTCTATTCTAACTGTTACTACTACTTAATTTCCAGCTGATAATTACTGCATCTTTGCACTGGTGTCTGACTGCTGACTGCCATTTTTCTTTAATTTTTGTTTTGTAGCTGGCATCTCTTGCTCCTAACCAGAATTGATAAAGCTGTAGCTTTTCTCCCTTGGTGTAAGGACCACATCACAAGAAATAGTCTGCTGGCATGTAGTATTTTTCAATAAATGTAATCATAATTTAGCTTGTATGTACTTGGGAATCAGTTATATAAGCAGGTTTAACCTAGTAAAAAGGTGCATACTTGTTGAAGGAGAATGCCTCTCCCATTTTCTAATTGCGTGCACCTTGTGGCATTTTAGCCTGTGTGTAGTAATAGATACCCAGAGATCTGAAGAGTAAGGCTTTCTTACATAGCACTTTGTGATTTCCATGCTCTGTGTAGGTGTTACTTGCATGGTATATGTAAGTTTTCAGATTTTTATGTGTGCATTTTAGGTAAGCCAAAATGTGAATGTTTATTCCTTTGCACGCAGATAAGGTCAGAGAAGTCTTAAAAAGCAGAGTTATGTATACTTTGCTTAATAATGAAGGTCTTTGGTCCCATTACTGTTGCAGGATCTTTGACAGCTGAGAAAAGGTGATCACAGTTCTGAAAACAAACGAGGGGACTGGGATGACTTCACTGACTGGCGTTGGTTCATAGGTTCTGGTGTTAAACTCCGAACTTTTCTCAGCCTGTAGGGTCTATCATTTGCTGTCCAACTCTGGTGGGCTTGCTATTTGCCTGTTCAAGGTAAAACACAATGGGATTTGTTCCACAATACGTCTTAGCCATTAAAACAACATGGCAAGTTTTTGTCAGGAATTCCAATAATGGTAGGATAGGCAGGAGTTTTCCAGAGTTGCTTAGTGACCAAGCAGTTTGTAGATGAAAGCCCAGATAACCTGGGAGTAGTGCTAAGTAGGACCCCTACATGGTTGACATTCCAGAAGGGATAATATGAAATGGGGATTTCCTCTTCCTGTGTGTATTATTTATGATCCTAAATGTTTTTTCTTCATCTTTTGGGAGTATTTATTGCTGCTGTTTGTGTTTTTCACTTTATTCATTAAATGAGTAACGGTTCTGTGAACTTGGAGCAGGAGAGAGAGGTTCCATTCCTTACAAGCTACATGCCATCAGACTATCCACATACTCGTTAAAAAGTTTTCTATTCAGGGCTCTGTTTCTTCTCCATTTTGAAGTATTCAGTTTGCAATGTGAAAAAATCTCGGATTAAAATGTTAGGGACTAGAAACACACAAAGCTAGTTTGAGGAGTAAAACTCTAATTGTAGGCAGAGAAAAGCTTTTTTTTTTTTTTTTTTTTTTTTGAGTTGGCATAGTTCAGGGGTTTATTTTGGACAATGAACTCTCTCAGGCTGTCTGGAATTATTTTAAATAATTTTAAGTTGGCTTAGATGAACCAGACCTCACTTGTTCATACCTGCTTGCACTCTTGACTGGGCTATATCGTTATGTGGGCAGTGGGTGTTCTCCCTTAACTGCAGCATTCTGCACTAGCTGGGATCTGTGATTTCTCGGTAAGTGTAAAAGAACCTATCCCATCTTCCATACTGTTGGTTGATTACAGGCAAAAACAAAGAACTTTCTTGGCCATTGCTTCTGCCCTTTCTCTCTTTGATGCCCATATAAAAATTTTAGGCAGGAGGTTCAGAACTTCATCATTCTTTCCAGACCTCAGTGGAGAGCAAGCTTATTTACACTCAGCTGTCTGCACAACACGATAACAAAAAACTGTAGGAACACTTCAGACTTTAAATGCTAACTCTCAGAACAGTGTCAATGAGTTAAGGAAAAACTTAAAACCAGTCCACGTTAATGTGTTCCCAGTTATTGTTCCAAAATACTTGGCCTTTGTTACATTAATAGCTTTGTCTTTCTTCCCTTGTTAAACATCTCTTAAAAAAAAAAAAAAAAAAGTAAAAAGCTTTCTATTTTCATTTCATTGCTTGTAACCTCTTAGAAGTGTGGAAATAATTTTCCTTAGGTATTTTATCCACAAAAATAAACACCACTGATCACTTGACTCCACTTCCCATGTTTCTTATGTAGTGCTTGTCAGTCTACAATTCCAGATTTCTCATAACCATTGCAATTTTTCACCACCAGCTTTTGACAGCTTTCCATATCATTACAAAGACATGCAACTCCTGCTAATGGGTGCAGGTTCCCATGCTGTGTCATTACATATGGTAAAGATGAGTTCTCCTGTTTCTTAGCAACAGAATACATCTGAAAAAAAGTTGCTGTGGGGAACAGATGTACCCTGGATCAGACATTTAAATGCATATTATTGTAGCTTGTGCTTTCTAACTTTTTTTCAGTTTTGAGCATTTTAGCCTTTCAGATAAGTCTGCAAATAATGCCTACGTAGCTCTTTTTTTAAAAAAATACTGTATATAAATTGTTAATGAGTGGGTAGAGCAATAGCTTGTGAGGTTTACTCAGTCTCTGCCTGTAAGGCTCCCTTTCTGCCCACAAAGACTTGTTGAGAGTGATGCTCTCCCAGCTTCAAAGAAACAAGAACCTGCATTAGGGACAGGAAAACTGAACTTGGAAGGAAAATCAAAGCAGCTTCTTAATTGCAGTTAAGAAAGAAAAGTCAACATCTGAATTTGAAAGTCCATCGTTCTAGAAAGAAAAGGGAGAGTTGCTCTCCTTTAGACATATTCAGGATATTAGCAATGAAAAGATTGCTGCTGTAGCTAAAGACAAGTAAATCCCTGTCTGTCCCTGTAAGAGACATTGCTTCTGTTGATGTCCTACACTATTAACACTTAACTGTATTTGTGATGTCTCAAGTGCTCAAGTATAACAAATGCCTCACTTTTCTGCAGTGATCACATGGATGAAGCTCTAGTCCCTGTGAGCCAGTTTTCTTTATAGTCAATTTTGAATAATGTTTTAAGCTTATATAGAAAATAAGGGGATATACATATTTTTTGTAACCAATTTTTAAAGACCATTTCTATTACTACTCTAACATTGTATTTAGTTGAACCTTTCAAAGGTTCATGAAAGATGAAAGGTCAGATCTTGGTTCAGGTCTTGGTTCATCATTCTTTTTTTTTTTGGGGGGGGGGGCATTGCTGCTTTTTGGTTTTGCTGTGGAGAGTTTTAAGGAAGGGATATTTCATCCTATGGCAAGCAGAAATGAAGGAAACATCAGATGCCAACTGGATTATAGTATATGCTGTCAGCAGCTCTGCAATTTGAGACAATTTTATGATTTACGATCCTGTCAAATTTATCTTGTTTAATAACCCACAAGGTTTCCATTTGGCCTGCAGTGACACAGAGCTGGGAAAGTAAAAAATCAAACATTTTTGCATTATTCCCAGAGCAGTGGCTTTTGTCATATGCGGTGGAATAACAATGCACACTTGTCTGCAATGAGACAGCAAGGCTTAAATCCCAGCCCTGTGCACCTGCCTTGAAGACAGATCTGCTCTCCTCAGTGGGAACAGCTGCATAATGTCAGTGACCATTGTGCAGCCACCTCTTCCTCAGGTGAGACTCCAGCCTCAGCCCTGAAAAACTGGAGGTCACTGGAGGGACTGGGAGTGTAGAATGCCACAGTGCCAGCTGTGCCTGTGGCGCTTTCTTAGCAGGGATGAGCAGGGCTCATACTATGCCCCCTATGAAGAGGGGGAAGCCCTGCAAACCTCTTCATCCAACAGGAATAAAGAAAGATTTTATTTATTAATCTTTGATAGTTCATATAAATTATTTGAATCTCAGTTCCCCAAAATGTAGGGTGAACTTTAGGTGCAGTGATTGCATGCGGAGATCACCGTTAGAGGGTTTATAGACAAAATCACTCAGTGTGTTCCTGTTACCATGGCATTGCAGATGTGGCATCAAGGAGAAGGTCATCAGTACACAAGCTGAACTGCAGTAATTATTTTAGTAACTCTGCTAGCAATAGTGGAATTGAACTGAAAGTGTTTCTGACTGAAAGAGTCGAGCTTCAAAAAGCTGTCTACTTCTCTATTATTCATAAGCAACTGGGTTTCCTCCTAAATGCAGTTGATTTTGAAACCTCACCTTGTATGGAGTTGTAGGAGTTAATGTACATCTCTAGTTTCAGAAGAATACTTTGACACTCGTAAGTATGTTGAAGCGTGCAAAGTAGCTTGCTGTCCTGTTGTGTGTCTTCTGCTGTGCTGTCTGCTCTGTATTCAGGCTGGCTTGTCTTGCTAATCGCATCACATCTGTCAGCTGTCTGTGGGTAGAAACAAATTGTAAACAAGCTGTCAAGGTGGAGTAGGATAATTGTTTAAAAAAAAGGGAGGGGGTATGACAAAAAATCAGACCACCTTGAATGGCTAAATAGAAAAATTGAGTGACTAAATAGCAACTAAATGTGTGTTGTTTTTTTTTCTTCTGCTTTTAGTGCTTGTTCCATCATAGATGATGGCTTTTACTTCAGCATGTGGTTGTAAAAATATTCACCACACCGGGCAAATGTATGGCAATGTCAGTCCTGGTCCTCCTCATTGCCTGTAGGAAATGCTTTACCACTTCCAAGCAATCTCCCGTCTTTGCTTTCCATCATCAAGACAATGCAGAGTAGTTTACCGCGACAACTTGTTCTTAGAAAATGTACATGCACATGAGCCATTTCACCAGCAGTGTTTGTGCTGTTCAGACCTTTCAAACTGCCTGACACCTTTGTGCTTCATTTACCAGGTCTGCATAATAGGAGGACTCTAGTAATGCAATCACATACAATGTAAGGCCAAATATGTTCTTTAACCACATGGAGAAGCTTTACAGTTTACTTGCTCAATAAAAGTAACTTTGGTTGCTTGTTAGAATATGTCACCAGTAATCAAGTGCTCATATCTCAGTAATTTGATAAACATAAAGGATGTAACAAGGAAACTCCTTTCCCTCAGTTGAAAAAGGTGTTAATACAATAATACAGATGCAATGTTGTATGTTCTTTCAAGGGTCATTTTCCTTCCATCCCTAGTGAATGGTATGGTACAATTTGAGATTTTTTTTGTGGGGATAATAAATAAGATCTACATCTCTTGAAAAGCTGTTTCAAGTAATATAAGGCTCAGAAAAAAAAAATCTGGAGCATATTCCTTGCACTACTACAGGCATAGGGTAGTATGAGTTTTGTTTGTGGCTAAGCAGTGAAGGAACTTTTCTTTTTCTAAACCAAAACAATATGATAAAATTACTGGTAAAATGAGAGTTTTTATGAAAACTACCGTGATTTTAAAGCAACTTCAGTAAAAGTATTGCTTATCCTTCATCCCATTTGATGGATTCCTAGAATTTTACTGCTTAAAGAAAGGGGTGAAACCTGTGGAAGCACTCAGTACTTGCCATGTTGCAAGATTGGCTCGGTACCCTATAGCTTCAACTCCTATAGCTCAGCTCTTCTCCAGCAAAGGGAGCATCCTATTTGCAGTATGGCTTGCTGCTGGTGTGCTTAGCATTGTCTCTCACAGCCTCCATGTCTGTTAGAGGGGCCGGATTCAGCATCGATCCACCTGGCAGCATTGGCCTGCTTCAGTTGTTGCTTGCTGCTTCTTGCTCAGCTGTGCTATTTGAATGGGTGGTCTCCAAACTGGCTGCCCTTTGGGAACTGTGAAAATTACTGTGGTCACTTCATTTCCTCAATGCAGAAACTAAATGAAGCAGAGAAGGCAAACAAGCTCTTGCATGCAAAGTGTTTTTTGCTGTCTAACCAGATCCCCAGAGAGGCATAGTGCCAGATAAAATCTGAAAGTCTGGCCTTCTTGTTGTTCTTGTTGTTGTTATGTGGTTTGTTTTTTATTTTTATTTATTTTATTTTTTTTGTGTGTGTGTGCGTGTGTTTTTGTTTTGTTTTGTTTTCTGTTGCTGTTGTTGTTTTGTTTTGTTGTTGTTGGTTTTTTTGGTTTTTACCCCCAAAGCATCGCCATGCATTTCAAGAAGCATCATTACATCTCTTCACTGATGGCTAGTCTGTTATGACAATAAAAATAAACCTGTGGCTGTGATTGGTTTTGTCTTCCTGATGTTATTTTTCGTGGTAACTAGCTGTTTTCTTGCTTGCCCATACATCGTCTGAACAAACAAATAGGTTTTGTTGCTGGTAAATATGAGGGGACAGACCTTGAGAGACAGGGGAAAGGCGGATATTGATTTATGCAACAGTCAAGCCCCAGCCATTACGTAACAGTGGGGTGCCCTGACCAGCATACTTCATAGGAGGTACTCAGTATAGTCTTAGGAATTTCCACTTGATGCTTTAAAATTTCTGTAAAATGTATCCTTTTGCAAATTAGGACTAAAGTGAAAGGACTTTGCAGTGCTTATGCTGCTTCCCACAGACTGCAGTATTTCTGCAGGGATGATGTGAAAGACTTGCTTTGGGGAAATCCAACCAATAACTGCCTGTAGATCAGAGGCCAAGTTCTTGTAATGGAGAAACATTAGAAAGCTACAACTTAAGCCAAAATGAGCCTGGTGTGGAACTGGAGCACTTTGTGTTGTTTCCAGCTGGCATGTATCCCTGCCAGGTCAGTATGGCTTGTGTCAAGGACCTCCAAGAGGTGCCACAAGTAATGAAAGGATGCAGCTGTGGGTATGACATGCTTTGAGCACAATGAGGTATATGGTGTAATTTATACATGCATGAGATTATTGCTAGCTTTTTCATGTAGTGGGTTGGGGATTTTAGGTTTAGGTATTTTCAAAAGAAAATAACATACCAACTTCACAATTTTTACCATTCAGAAAGGTATAAAGCCATCATTTAGTTTCTTTTATGTATTTTCCCCATATATCAGTCTGTGCTGTTCCATTAGATAAGACTAACAATGGTTTGCTAATGAGAATTACTGCATTCCTGAAGACAAACCAAGAGTATTTTTAGCAAGAGGATAAACTAACAAGACCACCAACAGAAGACATGGTCACATTAAATATTGCTATTAATTTACAGACGTTTTGCAAAGGTTAGACATTGTAAAACCAGTGCTCTTTCTAAGTAGAATAAGTATCACTGAAATTGTATTTAGTTGTCCACTCTAGACTTTTATGTCATTTAGTATGTCTAGCCATGCTATTAGTGACTTATGTAAGGAAAAGCCTGCTGTGACCTTACAATACACAAACCTCTAGACAAGACCCTCTCCATCCTTCTCTCAGGACAGTCTGTTGTGCAGGAATAAAGGCTTAGCATAAAAGAAAATTACTTCTAGCTGTACCAACAGGGGGGTGGGGGTGGATGGAAGCCTATTTTTTGTGTGTAAAAGAGCCCTTGAGGCTGATGGTCTTGGAGTGGCTGGATAGGTCTGATGGCATGGGGCCCCTTGAGCTCTGCATCTGACCTACTTTTGAGAAAGTTGTGAAGCTGCTTTGTGGAAATGGACCTGCTCTGAGGCTGCGAGGTCTCAGAAAGAGTACTGATGGGAATTAAAATGCTTCATTTAAAATAATTAAACCCCAAGGTTTAGCACTAACTGCAAAATGGGTTAATTCCCAATTGGAGTTGCCTCTCAGTTGCCTGACCTCTTGAGAGCTGATCTTCAGAGCTTCCCCTAAACTGCACTAAATGAACCCCTGATGGCTTTTCTCCTCTAGCAGGATTAAAACTGCTGTCCCCAAATAAAAGCAGTCTTTTTCCTGTAACAAGTGAAGTAGCAAGACTCACTTGTGTGGGAAAGCATGCTGATCAGGTGTCTCATCACCCTGGTTCATGAAAATGATCCCTGCAGCCTGCTTACAAATGCTAAGCAATGACAAGCACACCCGTCTGAAGCAAAATGACCACCAGAACCACACCTAAGAGTGAGACCTCAGGGTCACAGCTGGTCCCTGAGCAAAAAGTGAAAGTGAAGTTGTGCAGGGAGAGAAGGGACTTTTGTATTGCTTCAATTAAGCATCATGTTTGCGGGTGCACACTGCCTCTGTCCCAGGATGCTCCCTGTCTGGCACAGCACCAGCTCCCAGGTCATGTTTCAGAGGGTGCTGAAGATGTGGGGTTGCTGATAGTCATGTCAGCAGTGCTTTGAGGGTGGCAGCTGTACTCAGTCACAGAGGCACAGAGGACAGGCTATGGTCTCAGTATACACCTGGGAGTGGAGCTCCCTGGTTCCTTTGGGTCTTTGCATTTGCTGTGGTTGTGACTGTCAAAATCCATGTCATAATGAGATTGTCATACAGAACAAAAAGTGATATTAAATAAAATTAATAAATGTCAAAATCCATGTAAGAAATAAAGATTAGTCATTACTTACATGCAGCATAGCACCCCCAGAACTGTAATTTCCAATTTTGTCTTCTCTGGCTGGCCACAGATATGAATTCATTCAAATAGCAAGCAAAGAATTAAATGTTAATTTAACAACAACAACAACAAAAACTACTAAGGAATTAGACTAGATTCTTAAATTAAATACGATCCAGTAACAAGGCTCCTTCTGAATGTCCTTACCCTTTCTTCTTGACAATTCTCTGCAGTAATAAAACAAAATGCTATCAGGTGTCTGGCAAAGTGCTAAGGCAGTATCCCCTCACAGCAGAATAGAATTGTGCTGATTTTTATAATGTTTTTGTTTTCTGTATTAAGTTGAAAATTTCAGTTTGACTTCTTGCTTGTGCTGCAGTTGTTTTACCCAGTGTGCCTCAAGCCAGGAACAGCTGAAACTGCTGGCACAAGGAGGTGGGTTCCAGGCATGGCCTGGGCTTAATGTCATCCTTCTTCAGCCACAAAGGCTATACTTACACAGAATCACAGAATCACAGATTTTCTAGGTTGGAACTTAGCAGCAAGGTATTGAGGCTTGCCTATCAAATTTTAAACAGAGCTCTAGTTTTAAAAGGCCTTTCTCTAATGGAGCATCCGATCATGCTCCATAATTAAAGATCGCAGTCCAGCCGTCTCCGCCTGCAGAGGGGGAAGGCAGCCCTGTGCGCCTCTACTCACTCCTCTTATCTTCCTGCCTTGGCAGGGAGACTTCAGAGACTTGTCACAAAGGAGATAAGGACAGAAGCAAATTAAGATTTAGGATTTTCTTCTGGGATTTTCTAGGCAAAAGGAGATCTTTAATTGGTTTTCTATGCTGCAGCAGCCAAAGGTCTTTAATTAGGTTTTACATCTTTCTCTACTATTGTTTTCCTTCTCTATGTTCACCCACTGTGATTTGGGATTCTTTAAACAGATAATAATTTAATATTTGTCTTAGTTTTTAAAAAAATCAAGGTGCTGACTGATTTCATGTAGTCACTAAAAATAGTAAATGAATTGTTGAAACTTAAGTCTGTTAAAGACAATATTTTAGTCAGATGGATATAGTTATTATATTTAGATTATCTGATAAATATAGTATTAAAGGCCTCCGAGCTTTATTCTTTTTGTTTGTTTGTTTTGTTTTCCTTGTGTTCTTTAGTTAGTGAACTGTCTTTAAAGTTTTCATTTGGAGTTCGTAATATCTACTCGCTTTCCCAATTCATTTTTTTTTAATAACTTTACAAATAGCCTGCCTTGAAAAGCTCTGCTGTGGCATTGACAGCTTACTGAGTTAATTTTGGCACATGTAAAACTCAGATGCCATCCAACCTCATTGATCTCACAGCCTTTTATTCTGGTCAGTGGAAGCAGGATTCCACCTGTGTGGCCAAGAGAGGTCTGTGAAGGGACCTTCCTTTTTAAAAATAAAAATCTTCTATAATATTTACGTATTTATTTACTTAATGCAGCCCCAACTCTACAGAGCAATGATAGATCAGTCCAACAGATGCCGGCTTTGGTCCAGTCAGGCCTGTAGATGACCACCAATATTCATTCTCTGTATCTTGTGCCTGGGGCAATGCAGCCTTCAGGAAGTAGGAGGTGAGCCCTGACACCTTTCAGAGTCAATGAAAGCAGTCCTTTTGTCTCAGGAAGATTTGGAGTTGAACCAAAATTGCTTTGATACTCTCGTAATAGTCCACGTGGTGGATTATTATTCATGTCCAGACAGTAGACTTGTTAAAAACCAACAAAAGAAGTGAAGAGTCATGCTGTCATTCACCTTAACTTTCAAAAAACAAACACTTAGGACTAAATTATTTCCTGAACATTTCCATTGATTTAACTGGAATTACTAAGATTGATTGTTGCTCTGTTATACTGCAGATTGTCACGAAAAAACTTTATCAGTAGGTATGGAGATTTTTCTCTGTATAATGATTTACTCTATCATCAAAAAATGTTTTTACACCCAAAACCTGCAGTGGTTTTGGAAGTCACATTTATCCCTGTACTCACACTTGCATTTGGATGACACAGTGATGCACCTCAGCAGTGCAGTTGTTCTTAGTCATCATGGTACAGGCAGAAAACATGGGAGAATGCATGGGTGGTGACAAGCCCAGAGGAGATGCTGGAGGACGGCTCTGTATGATGGATGTGCATCGTGCCCTGCCTGGGGGAACATCGCTTGTCTTCAGCCAGAGGATGCTGCAACAACCTGGGCAAAGACGCAGCTGCCGGCACCTCTCTGGTGTCAGCAACAGACATTGCTGATGCTGCTTTCTTCCCAGCAACCACCAGTGCCATTTTGGTAACTCTTCCAGTCCTCCCTGCTTGTACAAAACCATAGGGACCTTTGGTCATGGGTCTCCTGTGCTGCACATCTATCCCCTGTGTGTACAGTTCCCAGCTGTGCAAGGCACAAGGTTAATCCTGATTACAATAAGGACTTATGCAAGTAAATAAATTATAATATAAGGGCTTTATCCAGGGGAAGGGAAAAACCTAAATGTGTGGTCAAATCACATTAGTTGAAATCACAGTTCCAATCACAATCACAGTTCCACCATTTAAAATTATTATTATTATATCTGCATGCAGAGAGGTTGCTGTTTTTGCTGGTAATTACCAGAAAGAAAGCCCCATTTGCATGAATCTGGGTGCTGTAGGCTCTGAAGGGAGATGCTGCTGCTGCTGGCTTGTGGAGTGGCCAGGTCCTCGTGCATAAACTTAGCATCAACTTAGCATTGATGCTAAGTTGAATAGTAAGTTGCTGTTTGTTAGTCAGCAGCCACAGCCATACAACTTGTTCCAGCCTCTCCCAGGGTTCTGTTCCCTGTGTTCTCTGCTGGGTTTTCTTTCAAGACATCCCTAGCTCAGTGCTGTTCCCTGCTTTGGGGGCAGACCTGTGTCCCTGCTGCTGCCCCAAGCCTCTCCCTTGGGACTGCTCTGAAGTTCAAAGTAATTAGCTGGGCAGGTAGATTTCCTCAGACAAAGTTAACAAATTCTGTGCCCTGAGAAATCAGGGAGTTTTGCTTTCAATACTGGGAAGTGTTTCTAGAAGACTGGATGCTCAGCAAAGTCTGTTGCTCAATGCTGACTCTACAGCTGGTCCAAAATAACAGTAATTTTTTCCATAGATATTTATAAAACCTTCTTTGTGCTTAAGAATCCTTTGGAAATACTTCTATTAATTTCTGTTTATGTGCTGCCTTCTAATATTTTTTTCTTTTGGCCTTCTTTGAAGATCATGCTGTCTTCAGTTTAAAAGTTCAATGTGAGAGTGGGAGATGTCACCTGTTTGTTTTTTTTTTGTTTGTTTTTCTTTTCTTTTTTTGTTTCTTTGTTTGTTTTCTGTGTAAACTGCAGTTTCTCATTAGCAGGCCCCCTCTATCAGATGCATCAGTGAGAGGGGCTAGGTGGCTCTGCCTGCTCATGGAGGAGCTGGTGGTACCAGTTGCCCCAGCATGTTTGCACCTGAGATTTGGTCCTTGACCCACAGCTTACTGGGGAGCAGAGATGTCCCAGCTCTTAATAAGCCGCTGTTTGTCTCAGCAGACACCATCAGGTAAATGGAGTGTGAAGGCATAATGACTCTGGCATAAATGGGAGAACATTAAAATTAATGCAGTTTGTTGATGTAATTGGTATCTCGTTAGGGTAAGTGCTCAGCTTGCCTCACTGCAGTGCCATGGTCTGGAAGCTGCCCTGGCCAAGACTTCCCAGTGCTGGTTCCCAGGGCTGGCAGACTAAGCCCTGGGGTGCCTGTATTGGCACCCAGCCCTCCTGCCACTCATGCTCCCCTGCACCTCACTAGTCCTGGCTGAGCTGAGAAAATCCTGCAACCATTGCAGCTGGCTCTGCACCAGCTGAGTCTTTACTGGTACTTGCTATGGAGTAGAGCCCTTGCAGACACAAGCTGCAGCAGCTGGAGTTATAAAATGACGTTTTTCCTCCACTGCTTCATTATTTAGACATGAAGTTTTCCTCAGAGGCAAATGGGAGCAGCTCATGCTCCGTGTCCTGCACATCTACTTGCACAGAGGAGTTCAAATACCATGTGAGCCCCCAGGCTCAGCACAGCACAGGCAGCAGAGATAAGCCAGTGATACACCAACTGCGCTGGGCAGGTTAGCATGGCATCAGTGTGGATAATAAATGCTAAGTCACGTGCTTTGAAGGCACTTCAGAAGCAATCCTGATGGCTCTTCAAGAGGGATGATATTGGTGGAGTGGCTTTTGATTTGTTTCTGGCCCAAATGTCTATCCTCTTCAGCATGGTGGTAGAAATTGCTTCATTATAAACTATTTCACAGCAGCAGACCTCAAAAGTTTCTGAATTAGAAGCAAATTGCATCGTTGATTACAATTTTTTCAGATCTCCATTCTTTAGGAGATGAATTTTTTTTTTATTGCTTCCCTTCCCAGGAGTATGGAACAGTAATTACCAGCCTAATGCAGGGCAGAGGTGAGCCATGTCTCCTTGCGGTATGCTCTGCTCTTTAGTGCTATTAGTCCCTCTGATATCACCACCTTTTCCCTGGCTTTCAGGCTGACCATTTTGACATTTAAAAATAAAAAAGCAAGTCCTAATTGTACAGTGCAGTTCTACACAGGTTTAATCTTACATCTTGCTCTGTAAGACAACCACTACCTTGAATGTGAGTCTGACGTGTTTCTTGAACATCACAACTGCTTCTTGGACTGGTGGACCCTTAACAGACAACATGAACTGGATTGTCCCCAGTTGTAATGTCTGTGCTCTGAGAAGTCCCCTGCCAGCACAGCCAGCTAGCAAGCCCCACAGAGGTAGTTCCTGCTGTTAATTCCCAACTGCTTCACCTCAGAGTACTGAATCCCACAGGGAGATTTCACTGACTGCTGCACTCTGGACAGATGAGGACAAGTGTATTTCCTGGGTCCAACAAGGTAGTTTTCTTACAGATGAAAAAACATTTTATTCCATTTTCCACTTGTTTTAACCTGTTGTATAGCAGATGCTTATTATGTTCAGGTAGATCAACAGAGATGCTGTACCCCTAATTAGATTTATCACAAATGCCCAGCCTCCCAGGTATTGACAATTAAAAAGTGTTCTTTGGATGAAGATAATTGTCCAATATGGGTACATCAATAAAGCAATACAGTGATTAACAAATACTGAAAACATATGGATAAATCTGAAGCTGTCTAATCAGGTATTCTCATGGTGACCAAGCAAATAATAAGGTTAGTCAGAGGACAGATTCATCACCATTGTGAAACCAAATTGTTTTTTATAGGATTGTGTGATTGAAAAGATTCTTACAGGCTGATCTGGCTGGAGGCCAATGAGATATGATTGAAGGTATTTAGGGGACTGCAGCTTCTTTGCTGCAGACTGCAATAATTACTTTGAGCAAGAAGGTTAGTCAATACCTGAAAGCATCCCTTGCTCATATTGCCTGTAATTTGTCTAATCTCGTATGTACATCTCTTAAAGTTTTTGTTTGTTTGTTTGTTTTTCCTCTTCATTGTGATGGAGAAACAGCAGAAGAATATGCTTTAACAGAAGTTTGCATTGATTCTTACACCAGAGAGCTGCTGAGATAGTGTTGGCTATGCTGTGAAACCACTGCCAGCTGTGGAAGAGCAGTCTGGGCTGTTTGGGTGAGGTAGCATGGACCAGGATGAGGAAAAAGAAAGCTAACTAGGAGTCCTACTTTAGCATAGCTCCCCATGCAAAACTAACTATTGTGTCTAAGCACTGTGAAATTGCAGAGTCAGTCTTGCAAGTTTGTTTTGTAATTAGCTACTTTGTATGATGCTGTACCAGGTCCCCTTGGCCCCTTGGGAGTTGGGCTAAGTGCATTTTCCTATAGAGCTCGTTTCTCTTCTGCACCTCCCTGTTTAAAATGTTCTTGTGTCTAGCCACTTATCTTGTGACCTTTTCCTGTGCTTAAATCCATAAGATTTCTTCTCTAACCTCCTGGCACAAATGATAAGCCTAAAGAAGCATGGCCATGCAGTTTGTCTGATCCCAAGCATTCCCAGTCAGGAAACTGGGAGGTGATTTCTGGTATCAACTAATTCTCGCTGTCATCTCTGCCTCATTTTGTTTCTTGACACATGGTTGCAAGTAGGTTGCTATTGTTTTAGGCTTCTGTTTGGAAGTACCAGTTCCACAGCTAATTGTGTATGAAATCAGACTGTTTTTAAAACACTTTGAAGTTTTTACAAGCATGACTTCGAGTAAGAATAATAAGGAAATAGACGAATATTTCCCCTCACTTTGAAGTTACTAAAACCACATCTAATTACAAAGTGATTAAGAGTGAGTCACCACAATTGTGTCTCTTCTGAACACAGTTTTCAAGCAATATTAATACTCAAGTGTAAAATATTTCATAAATAGGAATGCAGAAGCTGTGAGGTTAGACTGCAGTCTGAATTTTATGCTGAACTCCAAGTTGCCTTTCAGTGAGTGACAGCATTACATAAAACATCAAAGCCATTCTGTGTGCTGCATGGAAAAAAAGACCTACCTGCTTAAAAAAGCAAAATCAATGATTGAAGACATTGCTTAGTTGTCTGTTTCTTCAACTTTTCCTAGTCTTTTTTTAATAATCATTTATTTATAAGCTACAGAATTAATGCCTGAGCTGCTTTAAAATGGGGGCCTAGGGATACTCCAAGGTTAACAATTGTATTTTTATTTTCATAGTGTTCTATTTCAGTTATTAAAAGTTATTGCAGCCAGTGATAACAGTTACCCATAACAACAGATAATTGAATAGGTTTAATGGAGCCTTGATTTTAACATACTTGCTTTGAATGACAATGTGCAAAGTTAAATAAATGATAGATGAGCAAGACTAAATGGAACAGAACTCTAATCCACCTTACATAGTATAGAGACATTAATATAATTCTAAAATACCTGTAGTTAAAAGCTATGTCATGGTCAAGGAGAACATGGATGCCACTTGCAAATGTTATGTTCAGGGTCTGGGCACAGTTTTACATAGAGCAGGAGCCCCTGAGCAGCCTAAATTTGAAAGATAAATGCCTGAACACTTGCCTGATGGACTTGTCCATCTGCCCTCCTGTCCACTGGGCACTCAGTATTACAGCAGCTGTATGTCTTATGATAACCAGCTTGGGAAGATGGATGAGGTTTCTCCAGAAATCCTCAGGTCATCTTTTTAAAGCCCTTCAGGTGTGAAGAGAGCAGCTGGGACAAGCCACTCTTTACTCAAGCCACTCTTTACTCCACTACCAATTTAAGAAAAGGTTCTCAGTATCATTTTAGAAATGACACAAGGTTGGTGAACTTTGCAATGCTTCAAAACTATTACAAAGAGATACCAGAAGGTCATTTAGGGACTTACAAATCTAAGAAATGTTAGTTAATGCTTGTTCCATGTGTACAAGTCCAGCTGAGGGAAGAAGCCTAGTGAGCGCTGCTGTCCTCCCACAAAGCAAGCGTAGTTCAGTTTGCAGTGGTGCCTGAGAACACGTACCTGTCCTGTGTTGTTGTTCTCATTCCAGGAAAGTTGGTTCTCTCTTCTAGCTCTGGCAGGAGATACTACAGGAAAACAGAAAATCTCTTGAAGTCAAATTTATCCTTCCCAGTGTTAGACAGTGGGTCAGTGCTTGGTAGGAACAAATTAGAGCAATTTGCAGAGTACAGTGGTTAGATAGTTGTTCCTGTTACCTAACAGACCAGAAGAGAATAGTATCAAAATTATAATATGATTAATAAAAAGTCACAAGTCTGCCCTGATGTGATTGTGCACTGTTAAAATAAAATGAGTGCAGCCACTTCACAACATTTTCAACAGAAAGCCTCACACAAACAAAAGTTAGGAGTGAGGCCAGAAATGCTGGAGTTGGAGGACTCTATAAAGGGGATAATATTGCAAAGCAAGATGCTCAGAGCGATCTGAGCCTGAAGAAGAGGCCATAGTTTAATGCATTTGGAGCTTTTTGTCTAAGACATAGAGATGCTAGTGGCAGGAGCCCTGTGTCTTTGTCCCAACTCCACAAGCTCAATATCCATCACTCTGCAGGATGATCACAAGCTTGGTGTGATCCGGGGACACTGCTGGATAAATGCTTTCTAAAAAGTTTGTCTTTTTGAACACACCTAAATGTTTTTGTATAGGATTTACTTCAATCAGAAAAAGAAATATATCCTATTTGTTCCTCCTCCTGACACAGCTTTTCTCCTAGGCAAAACAAGGGCATCCACAGGGGTTGAAGCTGCTTTTTTCAGACCACCTTGTCATGGATTCAGTCCAGATCCATTGTGCTTCTGCACTGAGTCATCTGGATTAAGGATAAAGACTGTTTTCAGCCACCAGACTAGGATGATAAACAAGTCTCATCAGACATTTTTCAGGGTCATAGGTTAATAAGACTGTAAATCTAAGGGTAATTTTCCTGAAAGCCACAATGAAGTCATATTCTTTGGGATAAAATGTCAGCTTTATTGTTCCAACATTATTTATCTGAGAAACACAGTTATAGGTAATTTGTGAATTGTGTGGAAACATGAACTCATGCGTAATAATCTTAATGGAGCTTGTTTACATCTTCTTCTTGTGCATAATTAGTAAAACATATGATCCAAGTTGTTCTCCTCATTTAGAGCCCTGTTTTGGCTGGTTGATGTAGTGGAATTGGTGTTGCCAAGAGCTATACTGGATAATGTTTTCTGATGGATTTAGTGTGTGATATCTGTGCACAGCAGTAGGATCTGTAAATTTATGACAAAAGATCAGGGCTATCATAAACAGTAATATCTGCTGGAAATGAAAACTGCAATTCCAGCACTTGGCATTTCCTCCGTGTCATGCACAAGTGAGTGTCATCAACTGTGTCTCATATAAAAGCTTGACATTAAGTGACTGACAATATCATGGCCCTGAGATTGTGCCTTCTAATTGCATATACAGAGTGAATAATTTTAGTTCGATTAGGTGTTGCTGGCTGGACAAACAGTAGCAAAATATGTGCCTGCACTAAATATTATTATTAAATTCTTTCATGTCCTTAGTTACCGACACTTGGTTATTGGAAATCAGTATTTTGAGATTTTTTTTTTTTTCTTTTTTCCTGGCATTATTTTACACTATCTGACTAAATTAGAAATGGCAGTAGATGTTATTTAATGTCTTTCTACACAATTAATAGGAAGTCAGCATTGTTTATGTCACTATGTTAAGATACTAGTTCTGGGGTTGATCAAATATTTGTTACCAATTATAATTTTTTGAACTTTTACTTTTTTGCTGCTTTCAAAATAGTTCTGACTCATGCAGATGTAATAAGTTTCTCAGAAATTGTTTATGTAGCCTGCTCCAACAGGAGACTTGCAGATAGATCATTTCAATGAGTTACCTCTCCTCTATTCACTCCTCATCATGTTGTGATGTGTAATTTGCTTACTAATTATGTTGCTTGCTCCTGTATTGGATTTATTAAGCTCTTTTAGCTGCAAAAATAGGTAGAATTGAATAACCCAGGTGGATGAGCTCTCCCAGAGAACCCCAGTGAGTGACCTGCCCTCTGCATGGCCACTGCCAGTGCAGGTACCCAACCCCTGTGCAGCCCCTTCCATACTCTGCCACCCCTCCTGCTGCCCCCAGGGCTCTTCTCCTGCCTTCCCTTCCTTGCCGGCTTTGCTCTGCAAGAGCCAGAAGCTATCCCACCTGAGCACATGGTACAGAGCCCATGCTTCTAAACAGGGATTTTAGCTCCATTTTGGCTAGTTGTGGGTGGATTTTCTCATTATTTCCCTAGCCCCTGGCATATATGGTAGGAGGGAAAAGGAAGTCTGGGCAACAGATATTTGCCTGTTGAAAGTGCTGCTGGAAACGGAAAATCTGGCAGCAGGAGCCTATGTGGACTAGATGAGGGGAAAGTACAGCTAAAAGGAAGAAGAGGATCAAACTTTCCAGACAGCAGGGTCATCCTGATCAAATCCCAATGCTCAGTCAAGCTGTCTGCAGCCACTACGCCATCCTGGAGCTGGCGAGCATCTTCTGTGCTTAAGGCAGAGCTGAGCCTCCAAACCAGCTCCATCTCCAGCTCAGCCACTTTGTTTTTATCTTGTCTGATACCTTCTTTCATTTTAGATGCATTCCAGGACACAACACAGCATCTTTGGGTGAGAGCCTTTCTGCAGGAAAGGTGATTGTGCTTCTTTCTAATACCTCTTCCTCCTTTTACTCTGCTTCAGAATCTCTCTCACATGACTTTGATGCTGGCATCTTCAAGTAATGACAGCTCATTAGCACAGTGGAGCCAAACTTTAATTTTCCAAAATCAAAAGCTTTTTGTAGCTCTGCAGTGTGTATGATCTGTGCAGAAGGTGTATCTGCTCACAGGTATGCCTTACATGCAGCAAAGTCCCATGTGCATAGGCAGAGAAATTATCATTTTTTTCACATAAATTAGGTTGCTGCAAGTAGTTACTGAGTGCACAGTGAAGCTCTTTCTGAAACTGAGAGTCTCATCTGAAACCTTTTTGAGACTTTTTGTCCCACTAAGCTACAACATGCCCCCATCCTGCAGCTCTGCTTCAGGTACTGCTTGGGGCAAGCATCTTAACTCCCTAGCTGGGCTCTGTAGCATTCCTGCACAATTTAAGTTGTTGATATTTTAATAGTTTCTAAAAAGAAAGAGAAAAAAAAAAAAGTTTTCCTGGGTATTTAATATGTGAGGCCAAATTTTCTCTAGTGAGGTGCAGTACAATTAGGGCTACTCTGACATGACTGGGATATGGGGGTGGAATTTTCTTGGTTTGGTTCCTGATGCAGCATCATGGTGCCACAGACCCTGTCCTGTACCATCTCCTCTCATCACATCTGGCACCTGAATCACACGGGAGTGCTCCGGGGCTGTCGTACAGCTGGCACTCAAAGGATCTGTCATCCAGCTCCACTTCCCCAGGCATCACTGTGATCCCCACTGTGGGGGCCTGTGGGCAAGTGTCCTGAAAAAGGGAAAGTGACAAAGGGTAAACAGTGTGTGATTTTCATTCAGATGAATGTCTTCGGGCTGGTCCAGCACTGGCTCATCAATTCTGTTCCTTCATTAATAATATCCTGCTCCTTCCCAAAACTGTATGGGTCCTGCCCTGCAGAGTATTTCAGAAGATGCCTGGCTGTTTCTTTGTGGCTGTTTTATTGCCCCAGTTTTATTTTTTTTCTTTTACTGCATCTGAAATGTGCAATAAAGAGCAGAATGAAGGGGCCAGTAAAGGAAAATGATCTTTCCTGGAATTTACCTGCTCTGCGGATGTTTCCAGAATTACTCGCACCTGAATGCTGCCTGTTCCCTTGCACCACTTGCCCAGTTACTTACCACATGACACTCTGTAACTTGCCTGCATCTCTTTTCTGGGATTGCTTCCCTACCACTCCAGCCTGCTGTGTGATGTGCTGGAGGCCTGCCAGTATATAAGACTTGGTTACAGAAGCAGAGATGCATGAACATTTGAATGCATTGCAGCCAAAGCACAGCCAATATTTCAGGTATTTTTTATTTTATTTTATTTTTTTTTCAGGCCATGCCAGTCATTTTCAGCCCTTGCTGAAAACCTTGGCAATGTACTACTCATTCCCTAGCTGTCCATGTTGATATTTTGGGAAGCAGGCCTGGAGAATGCAGGGTTCATCTTTATGGTTTATGAATACAGCTCCTTCTAAATGCATGGATCATGAGTCAGCCCTTCTGCCAGTCCTCTGTGAAACTGGGAATCAGGAAAAATACCATGCAAACATGTAAGTAGAGCTGCCCTAATCCGTACCTACATGGAGCTTTTCTTGGAGCACAGGTTTTCTGCATATTCTTGCCAGGTGTCGGTGAAATTCAGGGTTGTGCCTGGTCACTTGTCATGGGGATGTGAAAGGCACAGTCCCAGCCTAATTGCTCTTCCCCTGCCAATTCCCATGAATCTGCTCCACAGTCATTAAAGAAAATTGACTGGGGATTTGTTAGCAGGCAAAGTGGTGTATCTTCCCCTGGCTTCAGTCCTGGAAACAACTGAGCAGTCTGGAGATTTCTAAAACCACCGCAGGGGGATGTGGCCATCTTAGCCAGAGAACTCTCAGGCAGGATTTGGAGTTCATCAGCTTTATCAGCCCAGAAAAAGGACACTCTCAGCATCCATAGACAGACACCCCTCTCCTTCTTTACAACACTGATGTGGGAGGCAGTAAATTATGAGTTTGCTATTGATTTTTCAATTACAGCTCTTGCTTTGCTACTTATGCCATCTGCCAGGGTTGAAGGTACCTTGAAGGCATTTATTTTAAATCCTACTTCATAACCAGTAAAATATTAAAGGAGGGCAAGATAACCTTGTCAGACAAATTTGATACCAGTTTTCTGATTGTTTACTTTATAAGTTTACAAGCTTGGTTGATTAAAGTAAAAGGATTATAGGAGAGATTCTCCCACCTTGAGAAGGTTTCCTACTTTGAAAATAACAACATGAATTTATAATCACCAGCAGCATAATTTATACGCAGCTCTGCACTGGTGTAGAATAAGCTGATTTTAATGAAGCTAAATACAAGGTAAGGTACAAGGCAAAATAAATACAGGCTGTGTTGTGAAGATGGTGTAATCTTTGCTTTAATGCAGAGTTTCAGAAGGGAATTTATGGTTTATGGTTGCCACCTGTTTTAGTGCTTGTGCTGGCCCTGGGTATCTAACTTGAGAGGGCTGATGGTTGGTGTCAGCTCAGTTAGGACAAAAAAATGAGTTAATCTGTCTTGTCCATGCTGCACAAGTGAGAGGTGGCCCTCAGCAACATTGCCACTGCCACAGCACCCTCCTGCACCTCCTCAGGCCATAACAGATGCAACTGCTTAATCCTAGGCTCTTCCTTTGCCCGAAGGTCATGTTCCCCACTTGTTTTTCTTTTCAGTCTTGCAACCTCTTACAAAGCCTTATGCTGGGAGGAGAAGTTGTCTTGGTGCTAGCACTCACCACTGTCAGTGGAGACTTAATTTGTGTTTTACAATGTGCAGCTCTCTGTTTCCTGGCTGCTCTAGGCATGACCCCATCCAAGCAGTGGTCAATATTTTTGGTGGGTGGAATTGGCAGCGATCTTATGTAGGCAGGGAAAATACGACTCTGAGCTTGTCATCAGAAAGCTGTTTTAATAGTACTATGGGTAAGCTAGCAAACAGGAGAGAAAGGGCTTGCAAGGTACGAAAATCCTGCCATGTGTTTCACCAGGATCCCCCTCCCCCCCCTTCCCAGTATTTACCTTGCTATTTAACCTTGTTTTGAGCTGTCCTTGGAACACAGCAGTGACAGCAAAACCTGAAATTTTCTGCAGTGGCCCCAGGCAGCAACTGTGTATTCAACCCGTCAGCATTTGCTGCACAGCCCTGCATGGCTCTTGTGATAAGTAGGTTTGGTTTTGTGTTGAAAAAAACATATTTATTAACATTTTGGCACATTTCTCTGTCTGTTATTTATGAGTAAAGTAACAAAGGGAGGAGTACTTTTTTTCATTTTCTTTTCTTTTCCTTTTCTGATTGCTCCACACAGCTCTCCTAGCTAATAGCAGATATTTTGATGTGAGTGAATATTAATTATTTTCAGTTGGTCTATTCATAATCTGTGTGAAGACAAACACCTTGTTGATTCTCCACTGGTGCCCAGAAAGTCTCCCAGAATCAAGCTGGTTTTAATTTTGTTTGTTTGTTTGTTTTGTTTTGTTTTGTTTGTTTTTGTTTGTTGTTGGTTTTGTTTTTAATTCTGAGGGCTGGAAGGATCAGCATCTCTCAAGGAATTGGTAGTATTTATTAATGCATTGTTAGAAACCATGTTAACTATAGCATGATGTATCTCATGAGACACTACAGAGGATCAGGCAAAGCCTTCTGAACACCAAAAAATATTCCCAAAATTTCTTTCACAAGGGTTCCTTATGTCTCTTTGGAATTCATCACAGATGCCAACAGAGAAATTAGGGGGAGTTCATAGATAATAAGACATCTTTTATTAGCAGGACTGACAAGGACTGCAGGAGGTCATTTTGCCTAGTTCTTGCCCTAAGGCAGGAACCATGGATGTGAAGACGTTTGCCTGCCCTAGACAGAGAGATCATCCTGGGAGCCCTGACGGAGCAATTCCTGGAAGTCACAACCATGCAGTCCTCTCCAAACCCTACAAGCATGTATCAGGAAAAGACATCAAAAAGCATTCATCCTTGTCAACCTGCTCGAGGTCTGTCTTGTTGGCACGTAATTTGTGTTTTCTTTGCTTTATTTTGGGGGAATTTGCTTGAAATCAAATTTCAAACCAATGCCTCTCCAAGGGTGATTCCAAACTCATTTGAGAGTAGGTGAAGTCAACCTTTGTGAATTCACAAGTACAAAATACTGTCCTTTCTAGAACTTCTGCTTCCTTCCCTGAAGTGGTTAAAGCTGAATTTTCTTTGGGATGACCAAAAAAACCATCATCTTCCCTAGCTCATGTCTGCTGCAGGAGTTTCTGCTTTCCTTCTTTCTCCTTCACCATGTCTTAAAAGCCACTGCTGATTTCTGTGCTGCTGCTCAAAGCAATGTTTGTGACTGTGACTATGTCACCCACACACTTCACAAGGCCAAGGTGAGAAAAGTCACAGAGTGATACCAAATTGCCCTGTTCTCCCGCTGTCCACAGCTTCAGAGAAACAAGGAAACAGAGGTGCTAATGGCTTTGGGCAACAGGCATTCAGACATGCCACAGCAACTTAATAATACAGACAGTTATATCACAGGATAAAATTATGTTCTGGCCTTGAAACCTATCTGTGGCAGAGCAGAAGCTGTAACCTTGAAGCCACCCACATCCATGTAATTCTGTGGAAATTATGCACTTTGAAAATGCCTGTCTTTCATTCTGATAAGCTGAAATATTTTCTTATGGCACAAAGTGCTCCTGCCTTTTCCAGACTTTGTTTCCTTCTTTCTCTCTGTGCCATGCATGGTGCTTAGAACGCTTTCTCCTAACCCATCTTCCCCATAAAATATAATTTTTATCATGCATACAACAGCATGAAACAGAAGGATACAGAGATCACCAGCTCTTCTCAAGAGTTACTGCAGCCCATGTATTTATCTCCCAATCTCAGCTTCCCCTGGCAGTCAATTCATAGAAAAAAAAAAGGGGGGGGGGAAAAAACAAAACAGCAAACCAACAGCAAGCAAAATTGAAGTGCCGATTGTAAATAATATTGCCTTTCCACAAAACCTATGTTCTTAAAAAGAAAGTGAGCAAACAAACAAAAAAGCACACAATGAAAGCCTGTCTCTCCATTTGTCCTCTGAATGCAGCCTTGCTGCTCTTGATATGAGAGTATAAGCGAGCAAACTGTAATATAATCAAAATGCTTAGAGATAATGAATGTTTTGGTACCTGTATTTAGTGATGATGTCAACTGCCCCTACGTTAATAATAGGTATGTTTTCACTGCAGTGCAGGTATAATAAATCTATCGCAAGGCTGGGTAGATATCACCGATTTCCACTTCAATAGAAGCAGCCATCAAAGTCAGGTCTTTTATGAACCTTAATCAGTGATAAACCAACCAATAATGCATGCACACAAAAAAGAACTATAAGCTCCAATAGGCCCTGTGAGCCCTGCACACCTAAAATAGCCTTGTTGGGCTTCATCCAGTCTAGCAGGAGTTAGTACCAGGTGTAATCCATTACCACGTCTATTTAATTTTATGCAAAGTATAATATACATAAAGCAACAGGGTCATACATTATAAGTCAGCACAGAAACTGTGCTTTCTAATTCGTTTTTCCACTGTTCCTTGCTCTGACAAATTGTTCATTAATAACTATGATTAAAAAGAAGAAGTTTTCAAAATAAAACATTTTAAAATGACTTTGAAAAGCATTTTTCTCATAAAAAAAAAAAATCAACATTTTACTCTGAGGCTTTTATTAAGATTAATATTGAAATAACGTGGGTCTACAGTTTGGTAGAAATATTTATCTACATATCTACATAAAATCACATTAAAAATAAGAGGTTTATTCTGAATTCTGAAAGCTAAAAGACATTTTCTGAAATATTAAACTTTGAAACTTTAAATCTGCAAATTTTAAAAAGGAAGAATTTACTGTTGGCTGCAAACTTGATTGTTTTTTCCTTGTGAATAACATGTTTTCTGTAAGAGTCAGGTCGCTCCACTGAATATAACTCTCACTGTAAAACAATGTGAATTAATTCAATGCCAGAATCTCAGTGTAAATCCACTTCTGCCTTTCTTCCTCAGTGAATACCATGTTGTTAACGAGCACTCTTAGCAATATAGAGTATTTTCACAGTTGCCAGATCTGGGGACTCTGTCTCACAAACCCCAGGATAAGAACAAAAGAGAGACTTGAATGAGTCTGGGAAATGTTTGCTCTTGCAGTGAAATGATTAAAATAATTTCACCATACATAATACATAACAGGGTTCCAGGAAAGTGTAGGCACCCTCCTGAGACAGCCAAAGAGCCCTTTAATAATGAAACACTTCACCTCTGACAACGATGGGTCTTTTGAATTACTAGGTCTTGGAAGAACTAATTTCTGGTTTGATTTGAAAGATATGATTTATACCCAGATAACCCCTAGGCCAGACTGAAATTGTATCTTTGCTCCCTGGGACTATTTGTGCTGTCCTGAACACAAATGTGGGAGAGGGGATGGCTCCTGGAGCTGGGCTTAAAGGTGTCTTGGGAGTGCATTTTTCAGGCACAAGAGCCTGGAGAGACTTTCAAAAGTTCATTAGAGGATACGTATATACTTCCACTTTCTCTCTCCCTTGGTCTCATGATATCTTCTTGTCTATTCTCCTTTCTTTCATTAGCACTTTATATCATTTGACACTTCATCAGGATGATGGCCTGTTTACTGTATGCAAATAATTCCTGAATTATGCATGAATAATTATGAATTTGCGTATTGGTTTCCTGAACTGGCATATTGCCATGTAAAATTAGCTTCACTTGAATGTGAGCACAAAAACATGCCGACACAGTTGAATTAAAATTGAAGGAAGAGCTCACCTTGAAGTGAACACAAACTATTGAGCACTGCTAGAAAGGAGCAAAGTGCAGCTGGAGCCTGGTAGATTCAGCCACAATCTGAGGACTTGGCGAGGTTCTAAAGCAATAGTGTGCAACAGGACATGTTTGGTTTTTTTTTGCATTGTAACACCATTTCCAGACATCATCTTCACATATAGTGACCTATGGCTTGCCTTGTCCATCTGTGCTAGTGGCCTGCAGAGCAATTTGGTTCATTTCCAGAGGTCAGAGATGGGCTGGAGGACCTGACATGACCTATTCATACCCCTTGGGAACATCTTGTGATGTTCAAACTTTTCATGTTGGGAAGAAGCCCAGATGAGGATTTGAACCCCTTTGCTTTTCCCCAGCATTTGTGTTCTGACTGGTTTGGGTTCCAGCTCAGCTCCTGGTGCTGACTGGGACCAGTGTGGGCAACCCTAAGGCCACATGTGCCAATCTGGTGTGCTGATGTATATACTGTTTCATCCTGGCACAACTGTTGATGAATTAGGCTGGATAATAACAAACTAATTCATTAAATTGTAATGGGGTATATAAATTTTATTTTTCTGCCATTATGAATTCCTACGAAATCTTCTTCCAAGTAGCCAGACTACTTCTAATCAGGTGATCTGACCTGCTTAAAAGAAGATTTCAAATGCTGAAGGCAGTTTTCTTTCTCTTGTTATGAAGTGAAATCTGGGGGTGCGCCCGCTGTGCTCCATGGTCTGGCATCATTATCTTAAGAAGTTTTTCCTCTGCAAAACTCCTCAGCAGATCCACTCTGTGTTGCAGATCTAAGGGAGGTGGAGGAGGTAGCAGCCTTTCACAAGAAAGAGTGCAAGCACTGATGGGCTTTTTCCTTTACAATGTTTCTCCCAAGATAACATGGAATATGGTTCAAGAAAGGCTGAAGACCTTCTAGCTTGGGCACAGAGAAACCACTGAAGAAATCATTGGTAATATAGGCTAATTCCTCTTTGAACCTCTATTTTCCCATCTAGTAAGGACTTTGCAAGGTTTGTGTTTAATAGTTGCAAGCTCATGTGTCTCTGCATAAATGATCCAGTAACCTTTTTGTCTTGAAATTCCTGCCAAGACAGAGTCATGACAATGCACTTGAGCACATAACATCTCTTCAGGCATTGCACAGGTCTGGTTCTATGGATGTGCTCCTGCACTCAAGACAGGGAGGAGCAGCATGCAGGGGAGCTGGCAGATCTACTCAGCTGCCTCTTGGACATGGGTAACTCAAGGCATCCTTCAGCCTGGTCCCTTCTCCACCAGTCAGTCACCACCAGAAACTCAGGGTGGTGTGGCAAGACTGTGACCCTGTGGAAACATGCTACTTGGGCATTATGACTTCTCTGTAAAATATTTGGGCAATGTTATTGAGCCAGTAGCAGAGGACAACATGGATACTGTGACTACAGATCAGACTGTATAGCATCATTATCATCCTGTATGATTATCCACCAAATTGGCTTTTGTGTTTACTTTCCCCCCTCTGCCATTTACCTTCTGACTCTTTACCTTGTCCCTCCTCCATGGCTGGGACTGTTGGGGCTGGAGCAGGAGGGCTGTGGGCTCAGGAGGGCTGTGGGGCTCTGGGTACCCACCTGGTCCCAGCTCACCCACTCCATTGGATACCTCTGTTCCCACCCAACCCTTATTCATCTCTGCCAAATGTTCTGGGCACACTAGGCCCAGTGTTACAACCTTGTTTCTTGATGTTTGTGATCATTTTATTAACAGAGATTCACATCTGAGTGCAAATGCGTAATCTTCAGCTGGGGATTTGAACTGGCAAAACTTGAGCTTCTGGTCCAACTCACAATGCCTGGCTGGACCTCAGAGGGAGAGAACAGAGAGAAAAAAGCAGGCTGTGAGAAGGCTCTTCCACCAGTGTCAATGGGCACAGTTTTCTGGAGTGCTGCACATTCACCCATTGACAGTCTGCCTCTCTCTGTTTAATTGGTATGGAAATGAGCCAGCAACATCTTATATTTTCTTTCCTCTTCCTGGAAGCTCACAAGGAGAGCAAATGGGGATTTGAGCTTTTTAGAAATCTGAGATGTTTTTTCCCAAAACACAAATATTCAGCATACTCTGCTTGTGCGCTGTCTTTTTATATTTTCTCTGTTTTTTATCTGCTTTCCATGTATATTTTTTTTTATCATGACAATGGCAGTAAAAGATAAACACAGCAACCAGCAATGCAGTTCTAATAAAGCTCCAGTTAAAATAGCAAAGAGAATGCAAATTAAATGCTATAATCATTTAGAAGCTGTAGATTCTATTAAATATAAGTACTTTCCATCTCAGCTTTAGAACGTGGGTGGATTCTATTAAATTTAATTATTTTTTCCAGAGAATTGAAGGCTAAAGGTGTTTCACAAATGCACAGCTAGCAAATGAAGGTGATTTCTTTTAAAAACTGCACAGAAAGATGCAGTTGTTAAATATATGAATGATAAAGACACTTTGTTATTGACTCAAACTCTTTTCTCTTTTCAAGTTTGTTTTCTTCTGAAGTTGCTGTCCTCCAAGAGCTCCCAGAATGAATATTGCAGAAATATTAGCTATATTTTTTATAAATATAAGTTCCAGTAAAGTTTGCTCCTTAGTTCATTAGAATAAGCTTTCTGCATTCAGAGCTGGATTGAGCACCCAAGAACTGAGCTTTTGGGTTTTGTAGGACTTCAGTGCTGAAGTTCAGCTCTCTGCTCAGTTGCTGCCCATCTCCAGGGGCACTGCCAGACAGCAGACACAATATTTTTCAGTATTTACAGTAGCAACTGAACAAGTTTTGGCCAAGAGGAGACACCTCCTTTTCTTCCACATCTTTACTGGCAGCTTCCTTATGTAACCTTATGGCAGTTGTGGAAACCACCCTGGGGAATCGTGATGTCCCCTGGTACCATGCTTGAAATGGAGTACAGCACAGAAACCCTTCCATGGACCCGAATTTCAGTGACCATATCCCAGGTAATTCCAGCTCATGGTGGTTTTTAGAGAGAGTTCAAAACTTGTGCCAGTTGTCCGACTGGAGATGTTCTGAGTTTGGGATGGTCTTAGGTCAGGACCCAACTCCCACAGGCACTTTGAGTTAGGTGTTAAAAAATTCCATAGTGCTGTATGGAGAAAGCACCTCCCTGTGTGCTTTCGCTGTGTTTACATGCATTAGTGCAACTTTGGGAAGTAAGGTCTGAAATAAACATGGTCATGTGAGAAGAAAATTAGCTCCTGAATTATTACATTTTATGTAAGTGAAAGAGTAAAAAGGCCTGAGGATATTTTTTACTGTTTTATGGTGAAAACTAGAGTGAGAAAACAGATTCAAGGAACTGTTGGTGCTAAACCTCATCATTTGTGTATGTGAAGCTTGAAGAGTTGCTATTAGTAGATCTTTCAAGGTTAATGTGACTGGTCTTATTTTGTTGATTGAATAAGTGATTATTTCCAGAGGGATTGGTTATAATCCAGAAGTTAACGCTTCGTTTCATCTTTGATGGTGGTTGTACAAATTTTTCATACAACCTTCCAGGCAAGCAGCCCATTCTAGCTCAGCTCTTTCTATTGAAGGATTTGTTGCAAATCAAACTACTGTTATGTACCTTCATGTTGGAGCTAAAGGGCAATATTCTGATGCAGCACTTCTTCCTCCAGAAATGTTAATTCACTGAAAATGAAATGTTTCACAGAACTTTCACCAAGGCACACAAGCCTTCCTTGCTTCCTGGCTTGGCACATGTCCTTTTAAATGTCTGTAGCAGGTGGTAAAGGGCAAATTCTGCAAATCACGTGATGAAAAATCCCTCAGTGGGGATTTGTTCATGGCCAAAAATGACTTAGCATATGTAAGGAAGGTAAAACTGTTACTTGGATGAAAGGAAGCTATGCTCTGAATGTGATCTTCTTGAGGAGTTCAGGCCACTTATCCGGAGATCCATTGGAAATCCTGTGAAGTGGAAGTCACCTTCACCTCTGTGGACATAGACCAGGAAAATATGTTAAATGCAAGGCATCTTTCCAAGTCCAGTCAACCAAAGCATTTTCAAGCCTCACCAACCCAGCTTGCACAGCTTTTTAAGCCTAATTGGTACTATTATGCTTGTAAGGAGGAGAAAGGTACAATATAATGCAAGTATAGGTATAGAAATCTACCTAAACAAATCTGTACATCTGTAATGTAGAAGAGAAAAGTGTGGAAATTATTATACTCAGTTCTGTATTTAGTGTTATGTTCTGCAGGATTTTCCATAATTAGTTTCCTTCAGCTGTAGTTTTCCTTGCAGTTTTCTGTCATCCAACTAGCATAAAGCTCGTCAACATCACTGTATGTTAACAGACTTTTTGTATAAGTGGTAAAAATATCAGATCTGTAATTGTACCTATAGTTTCTCTTCTATTGTATATTGATTGTTATTATGTGGCATTGAATTCATATGTGGGGAAATAGTTATTGCAGATTACTTTTATTGCTGCATGTGAATAAGCGTTATGTCAGGCTGTGTTTCACTTTTTTATCAAGATTACGGGCAGTTTTATTAAAATATATATTCCCCATCACTCACCTGATATGCACAAACATAGGTGATTTTCAAAGCCCGGTATTTTAAAGTCAACGTGTCTTAACATTTTGCTGTCAGTTTTCTAAAAGAAAGCAATTCTAGGAAAATGGAAGGAACCAGCCAAATGTTTAAAAATTCTTTCTGTGAGATAATCAATCTTTCTCAAATAGAATTGTAGCATGCTTAAATTACTATTGATTTTTTTTTGGAGAAAAACATACATTTTTATTAGTTTTTATTTTATTTGGCCTTTGCTCTCAGATCCCTCAATAACACAACTAGTTACACAAACAATTTATGGTTATATAATAAATAGTCTTCACAATTTAATTAAAAAGTCAAGTAGAAGAGCTGTTTATCAAGCCAAATGAATAAAAACCCTGTCATTTTTATGTGATAAATCAAAATATAGACTGTCAGTTTAATCTCCTCTGTTCTCAGCTGATACACCATGGCACAACCTTGGATTGGTATGTACACCTGAGCATTTTCTAAAGTGCTTTGAAGTTAGCTCAATACTGCAGTAACTCCAGGTTGCATTTCTGTGTATTATCCCTGTCCTTTATTGGGGTCTTTCTAGGCTGAACCACGCATGGCAGCAAGCAATGCTGACAATGGTGATGTGTGGCTGCATAGGTCACTAAGCCAAACATGCTTTGAACGTCTGTCAGCTCTTGCCACAAGATGCTGACATTTTCTGGATATGAATTTGTTGCTTAGTCATATAGAAAGCCATCAGGAACCATTGGCATATTGACATTTCACTGCTGTAAAACTCTTAATTTAATGCACTCATCATTTGTTGTGGACAAGTTGATGGGTTCAGTCGCCTGTTGTTCACTGAAAGGTCAGCTGCAGCTGCCTAACTGGGAGAGGCTGGTGTGTGGCAAGGAGAACACTGTCTCTTATCTTCTTGTGCTATCAGTCATTAGAATGCTGTTTCTTATTGTGATGGTTTCACCCTGATGGGCAGCTAAACTGCATCACAACCACTCTCTCATTCCACCACCTCATAGGAAAGAGGGGGAGAAGATATGTTGAAAAAGTGCTCAAGGGTTGAGTTAAGGACAGGAAGATCACTCACCAATTACTGTCATGGGCAAAACAGACTTAACGTAGGGAGATTAATATAATTAATTGCCCATCACTAGCAGACTAGAGCAGTGAGAAACTAAAAGCAAACTAAAAGCACCTTCCCCCCATCCACCCTCTTCTGCCTCCCTATTTTCTGTGATATTAACTTATTTTTAAAAAGACAAAGACACCTGTTGCAAAGGTGTTGGTGGGAATTTTGCAGTACCTCTAAGAGAAATAGCCAGTGTGTCCTACTGCTTTGTTGCAGTTGATGTGTTGTGCACATACAGACATGGTTTTAGGCTTCCCTGGATTTTATGCTGGAAGAGAAATAAACTTCATTCAGCTGAGAATCCAAAATATGGTATGAGCTAATTGCATGGACTGGGACAGGCCAAAGAAACTCATGCAATGAATGTGCTGGTCCTTCTGGTATTGACTTGACGGATTGTAAGTTGTGTGTGAGAGGTTATGAAATGCTGCCTAGCACCCTCCTAGACTGGTTATTTGGAAAATCTGTAGATAAACCACCAAATATGTGGGGAATTGAAATTCAGTTCAAGCAAGACTATGTGTTTTCTCAGAATATTGTTTAGTCTTCAATTATGGTTAAATCTTTTACTTAGATAATTGTTCTACCAGCTGATAACATGAATTGTATTGAAGAACAATACACTAAAACATTTTCAGTAAGAAGAAGCAAAGGAGATGATTTTGGATTTCTTTTTGTTCATTTCTTATACATCATGTCAGTTTTTATGTTTTCTAATTAATCTGGTTGCACTGCATGCGTTCTTCCCTGCAAACACTGATTCTGAATACTTACTGTCACTGCTTCTGACAGTATGGTTTGGGAAGCCTTGGCTCATTAACCAAGGTCAAGTCATCTGTGCAAGTTTTCTTGGGTCAGAAGACTGGTTCCCCTTTCAGCTGCACTATGGGAACTGAGGCAAATTACCTAGAGGATATGTTTGAGTTTTCTACTTGCACAGTTTAATGCTTTGGGGTCTATGTTTCTCACAGGCATTGCTCTGTTAAAAGCCAAGGAGCTTGGTGACTTCAAAGTCCTCTGAGTAAAACTACTCTCTTTTTTTTTTTTTTTCTTTTTTTTTTTTTTTCTCCCCTAAATGGAAAAGAATTAAAGCTGCACTTTGCTGCTGCAGTTTCTTTATTTTATGGCATTGCTGGGCATTACAGGTATTTTGCATTGTCATTTGTGCCGGACACAGGCAATGTAGGAAGCTTTGTCTGTGTCCCCAAAAGATGCTTAGTTCACAGCAGTGAGCTGTGCTCCATGCTGGGCTGGAGGTGCTTGGTGGCTCACAGCAGCTGGAGGACTTGCTGTTCCCAGCCATTTTCCTGCAGCTCCATGGGCTGATACTACAGTGAGGAAATCTGTGCGCACTGCTGTTCATCAGATTGACTAAGTTCTGTGTGTTGCCAGGGAAACATCCAGTTTTAGGAACAGCCCGAAATGTGATGTAATTAATTTAATTAACTTTATTAATTCTGTATCCTAACAAACCCAAAATCTCAGTAAAATGATCCACATTTATCTGAAAAGTTTGCTCAGTTCCACCTCCCTCGTGGGCTGCCAGTCTGGCTGCTGTTAGAGGGAACTGGGATTGCCAAAAAACCTGAGAGGGAAAGACATTGGCAAGACACTGGCAAAGAAGAAGAGTACAAAATAAATGGGAAACAAATACAGGAAAAGTGATTTTGTGATTTATTTATTTATTTATTTATTTTGACATACCTCATTTTCAGTCTGAAGGATGGCAGGATTTTGGCCAGAGACCTGCAATAAGACTCTAAAGGTCTAAATTCACTTCTGAAATCAGACACTGTTTTGCTTTGGTTTGTGTACTAGCACATTTTGGTATTTGTAATGCAGGTGCCAAAACTATTGTACTCCCAGCCAGGGGATTGCAGGGGCCCTGTGGCCCCCATATGAGGCTCTCTAAGTCCCTAAGGAGACCACATGAAAGGAGGGGGCTGAACTGCATATGATGCTGAGCTTCTCTGGCAAAGGGCCAGTGATCTATGATGTTCATTTACATGTGGAACCATCCGCTGTCCCTATGGGAGACTGCCTGGTGTGCTGCTTTGGAGCCCAGGTGCATGAGGCTGTTCCAGGCCACCAGCTCATGGCACAGCCCATTTTGGGGAACAAAAATGAGCTTTGTGTTGAATGGTGAACCGGGTTCTGCTGCCAATGAAGCCAATGGCAAGGTGCCGACAGATTTCAGAAGACAAATTGAGCCAAAATTTGTTACTGTTATGTCTCATTTGCCTGGAAATTAATTACCTGTACCTTCAGGTTCACTTATCTTTATGGAGATGGGTATTAAGTCTGGCCCCCAATGGTACCTAAGTTTCTTTTGGACTTCTTTCCAAAGGAATTCTGGCAAGATACATTTCAAGTAATTCTCATAGTTCTCATATCCCTTTTCTCTTCAAAAATTGTCTCAGTTGATTAAAGTTATGTATTTCTCCCTGCTCTGTTATTCAGTCTGTATGAAAACTAGCTAAGAACAGTGTAGTGAAGTGGGAAAACTGCTTGGACTGGAAGTACATCTACTAGATCTGAAATTTGTAAATGGTTGCCTAAATACTGCCCAAAATAGGATTTTCAGTTGAAATGTTCTGTAGGAGCGTGCGACTCAGAGAAACCTAGTCCAGCACTGAGTTTGGCCCTAAAGAGGGGTTGGACTAGAGTACCCCAGAAGTACTTACCAGTCAAATTGACTCTTATAATTTAAATTATAATTCTGAAAATCTAAATTATTAATAATGGTAAGACATACATGATCTCTGGTTGTATGTAACTCAAATATATCCCATCACATTTTATTTTTTCCTATTCTTAGCAAAACAAGATGATGAAAATTTGTGCACACTTTGCTGTTGGACAAGGACTATGGCAGAGGTTGGTGTTTAGCTCTGCTTGCAAGGGAGTGCTTGGAGAAATGAAGAGCCCACAGGGTGAAAGAGGCACAGAAAGAAATCAGAAGGAAATTGCAAACAAAAGTTGAGGTGAAATAGCTGGTTTTCTTCATGGCAAAGGTTGACAGCCAGGAGCTTGAGTTCCTGCCCTAGGTACTACACTGCTCAACACCTGTTTTAATGATCTGGAAAGGAATAACAAAACCATCCTGTACATGACATAAAGACTTAGGAAGGACTGTTGGGATTTTCAAAGAGAGATTTAAAATGAGATAAAGAAATGGGTAGGATAAGGGGGAATGCTCTTAAACTAATTTTGTATTATTCTAGGCTGTGCTTTTCTCTGCATTTTTTCCCCCTCTTTACAGCTATTACTAGCTTCTTTCTATTTCAAGACCTTAAAATTGTATATCAAATTATTTCCTAAACATAGGCAGTCAAAGAGCTGAATTTTAGCTATTAAGTTAAAGCAGCCTAAATAGATGATCTCTGCTACATCAGGCAGCACATGTGCACCCATCCATGTGGCCCTAAGAGGGGAAAATTACTTCTGTTTCACATGATGGCTGAGTTGATTAAAATATTTAGTAGCTTTTTTTCGGTCATGCTTCATCATGAATATTTACATCCCCCTCTACATAAGAAGACAGCTCAGATTCCTTCTTGGCATCAAGTTTAAAAGTGGCCCCATTCATGTGCAAATGTGTTTGATGTGCTTGTTGCTGGAGGTTGACGCATATGCTCTTGCCTGTCCACTAGTTCAGTCTAACTCAATCCTGGAACAGGTCTACATCTCTCAGCTGTCAGAGAACATCTGTCACAGATTCACAGAATTCATAGATTCACAGAATTGTAGGGGTTGGAAGGGACCTTGAAAGATCATCAGGTCCAACCCCCCTGCCAAAGCAGGTTCCCTAGAGCAGGTTGCCCAGGTAGGCATCCAGATGGGCCTTGAATATCTCCAGAGAAGGAGACTCCACAGCCTCCCTGGGCAGCCCATTCCAGTGCTTCATCACCCTCACTGCGAAGAAGTTCTTTCTCATATTGGTGGGGAACTTCCTGTGCTCCATTTTGTGGCCATTGCCCCTTGTCCTGTCCCCACAAACCACTTAAAAGAGTGGTTAAATTTGTCAGAGAAGTGACATCAGCCACTCTCTGAAAGAATGACTTCACTACACCTGTGTCCCCGTCCCTTCCAGATGTCCTTCATGCCCTCACTGATAGCTGCGATTGATTTGAGAAGTTTTAGCAAGTGCCTCAGAAGACAGCCCTGACTACTTGCAGGGGAGGTGCAGGAGAGCTATTTGTGTCTTAAATTGTTGATTAAATTTGCCTGGTCAAAAAATCCCTGGAAATAATATTGCCTTTTAATCTGGGTTATATATATATATATATATAGCTAAACTACCTTAACATTCCTACGGACTCATAACACCTGAATGATCACAGCATTAAAACAGTATAAAGACTTCCATAATTCAGTGTCACCTCATTATCGTTAAGAGAAATGTAATGTTAACAGTGACAACTATGGAATAACTCCAGTTGCTGATGGCACAAATTATATTCAGCTGAATCTTCACGCATCCTCAAAAAGAAAGAGAGAATCAAAAAGCTGTTCAGCGTATTTAGGTGTGGTTATATGCTTAACATATTTTGGAGTAGTTATAAGGTAAATGGTATTTCATATTCATTAATCAAGGGCTAGAGGAGAAGCTGAACTGTTCAACATTGATTAAAAATCTCCTTGCTGGTATAACTAAAATCCTTTTTTACTTTGAAGCCTTCTGTAAAAAGATAATGTGTTTTAGATCGTCTTAACACAGAGTCATGTTTGTATTTGCTGTGTAATATTTTTGTTCTTAAAAGAGAAAGAATGAAAGGGCAAATTTTAGCTGATTCAAACAGCAGGATGAAATACATAGTGTGAAAAAAACATTTCTCAGCTGGACCCACTGGAAGTCAGTTCCTATCTTTGGCAGGAGTAGGGAAGCTGGGGAGCAGAGGAGCTGTGCTGGAGGCAGGACCTGGACAGCTTCCCAGGCTGCCCCAGGGTCTGCAGAGTCAGATCAGCTCCTCTGCCAGAGCAGAGCTATGAGCTGGAAAGTCAGCTTTGTCTGTGCTGAGAAATTTGGCTGCTCTAGCAAAACACAAATGCAGCTTCAAAGCTGTTTCTGTGAGCAAAATAAGCCCAACTGGCAAATGCAATTTATGCTGGCACTACACATCTCTGCCATGTATTTTGCCAGCAGAGACATGTGGCAGAAAGAGGTATGTTTTTAAAAAATTCCATCACTAGTAGAGCTTGGCAGAGCCTAGTTCAAACCTGGCGTAAGAAGCCAATTCTCCTGGACCACAGAGTGTTAAGGGAAGGACTGAAGCAAACACCAGATCTTTCCTGGACTGACCGATAAAAGTAATGAGAACATTAAGTAGAGGCAAAGCCCCTCAGACTTCCTGTGGAAGCATTTCCACAGACACCTGGAAAAGGAAACACTGTCCAAACTCCAATGTGGTTTTAGTAGTATATCTGCTAAACACAGGTGTCACAGGTGTCACAGGCGTAAGATCTCCACAACCAGCCAATACGCCAAAGCAGGGGCCAGAACCTAGTGGTCACTGCAGTCTGCATGAGGCTGGTGCCTCCATTAGCTTCGCAAACCACCAAACAAAGAAAAATAGCATCAGGTTACTTGTGCAGTGAAACTCCAGAAAGTGTAAGAAGGGTCTGGCCAGACCCCAGGGCCATGCCCTCAGGGCTTCCCCAGGACTTCTGCTGACCCCAAGAGGTGAAGGGGAGCAGCTATCAGCCTGCGCTGAGCTGAAGCCAGGCAGTGTGCATGGGCAGAGAAAGATGAAAGATGCAGCAACCCCCAGAGCCAGGGCAGCTGTGCTGGGCTCAGCTGGAAAGAGCAGCACTTGGGCTCTGCCCAGTCCCTTGGGCTGCTTCAGCCTGTGGCTTCACTAGGGTTAGGCCCAGGTTTGGCGTCAATGTCTATTAAGCAGGGGCAATTTTTCTTTCCTGCCCTGTTCCTTCCCAGGTAGATGTGCTGATTAAAGATGTCTTTGCATTGTTTCTGCTAGAAAATAACTGCAGCAGTTTGATTAACATCTCTCCAGAAGCTGCAGTACTGACTCCGGCTCTGCAGGTGGTGGCTGTTGTGGCGGCTCGTGCATGGGGTTGTGGGAGGCTAGTGGAAGAGCTTGCAGGGCTTTGTGCTACTCTGTTTCTCTTCGTCTCTCCTCAGTGCCCTGTGGTATGGTTCTGTCTTGTTTCATGAGTCCTGTATGCATCTTTTCCTGCAGTTTTCATTTTTTCCCTACTTCTCCTGATCTTTCAACATTCTATGGGTGTTCTTCTAAAATGATATAAAAGAATGAGTAAGCTGGATTACTATAACTATATACATGTATATTCCCTTCCAGCACCCCAATAATTTTATCATCTAAAATCCTGTTGATTTTCTACATCCAGACCTTCTCCACAAGCAAGCTGTTCTGCTGGACTCTAAGCCAACTGCACATTGTAAATGAATGAGAGAGTTGGGAAACAGGGAATGACAGGTTTAACTCAAATTGGGAAAGTGCTACTAGAGAGCAGAAATGCTGCTGTATTACCCTGTGCAATTCTTGTTTCTGAGAGGAGTGTTTTGGAGGGAACCTAGGGACTCTGCAGGCCAGCCATTTCCCAGGATATTCATGCAGTCAGCATGACTGAATATCAACCCTTGTGCAAGGGATAAAACCCTTCATTCTGCTGTGATGTTGCCATGCTTCTGTGATGGCCTTTCTCCCTTGCTGGGGAAAGAAAAGCAGGAAAAAAGTGACAATGAAAGAAAGGGAGGAAATAAAGGTAAATGAAGACATGTCTTCCTGAGAGGGGACTGACCCATGGGACATTCAATGGGGTCTGCTGGATGAGAAGTCTCCTTCATGTCTCAGGGCTGCTCACTGGCCCCTCAGGCATGGCTGCCATTTTGGGCACAGTGCAAGGCATGGGGCACAGCAGAGGTGCAGCCTCTGCTTTTCCCACCCCTCCCCACAGGCAGTTTATTTTCCCAATTTTCTTTGTGCCTCTCCCATCAGCAGCATTTGTCCAGGCAGAAATTGCTCTTACAAGAATTACATCCCTTTTCTAAAATTGCCTCAACTACTGATTGCTTAAAATGAAATCGAATGGCTGCCACGGATGGCTTTTTAATGAGTGCTGCTCAGAGAGCAACTCAAGAGCTCTCCAGAGAAGTAGCAAATAAAAAGTCTCTTCTGTTTCTGGATACATAATCTGCTCTGAAGGAGTGCAGCAAGCTAGCAGGGATGGAGGGACCCTCATCCTCTGTGGTATGGTGCTGAGGAATAGGCAGGCTGGCTGCACTGCCTGGGTTGTTCATTCTCCCTCCATGCGCTGGCTTTCTTTTTGATTTTAAATACTATACTCAGAGCCAAGGTGGCAAGTTGGAGGCAAGTTGTATGCAGATTCTGTGGGGAGAGACCTGGATCACTGTAAAATCTCTGAGCTGGTAAGAGTCTTGTGGATTTGCAGCCTGCAGAGGAGTGAGGGGAAAGCTTTGGGACAGGAATCAGGTCGCTCCTTCCTGCCTTCAGCTGCCAGAGGGATACTGGGGGTTGAGAGCTACTGAAAAGCAAAGAGTTTTCCTGGCAGAGGGATGTGAGCCTCCTGGCTACACCCCACTGCAATGAGGATTTGGCACCCAAACAAAGTGTTTCTGTGCTGAGGCACTCTCTCCCAGTGGTTCTGTTAGAGGGGAGAAAAATAGATGGAGAAGAAAAACAGCCAGCAGAAATCCCTTAGAAAGAGCAGTTCCTGGTTAACGCTGTGCTGCAAGCTTTGAAAATCAATGTTGACAATTGCAAGGTGCTGCACAAGGAGAGGAATAATTTGAATTGCAGACACAGAGCCCCAGATTATTTGCAGACACCTGAGCCATGCTACCAGCAGCTGGAAGAAAACCACTGCACAAAGTGCAGAAGTAGAAATGTCATAGTGTGAGTCAAGGGGCAGGTGGCAGTCCTCAAAATGTTACCATGACACCATCAAATATCATGCCTGAAGCTTGGGGGTGCCTCAGGGGAGGTTTCTGCTCCCACTGTTTGGCAAAAAACCTCGGAGCGAACAATCTGTACAACCTGCTGGTTTTGGGGACCAGAGCAGAGCAAAATTGTGCTCCTTGAAGGACACAAAGAAAACACTTTTGCGGGGACCCCTTCCTCTTCTCTCGCTTCCCAGGAGCAGATGGTGACACTTGGTCCCCACATGGTACCCATACACAAAACTGCTTTGGGAAAGCCACCTCCCAGGGAGTGCTGCAGAGGGTGTTTAAGGCTATGGTTATTTGTCCCTTGAGTGTAGCAGGTTGGGCAATGGGGCATTTCCCTGTGTTTCCAGATGCACAGTCAAAGGTCAAAAAGTCTTAGCAAAACCTATGCAGGCTCCTGCTGTATTTTTTCTCCCCACCTCACCTATGCCTGTTAGGTGAAAACTTCTGGCTTGACCTTATGTAGTTCTCCACTTTCTCCATCTTCCAGAGTGATCAGCCCAGCCCTGGCACAGAGGTGCTGACTTATGGGAATGGCTCAATGGCAAAAGCAGGGCTGAAGCTCTGCAATGGCTCACGCCCCTTCCTACAGTCCACATGGGGATAAGTGAGCTACCTTAGGCCCCTGAGATCCCTTCCCTGTGTCAGCCTTGTCACATGGTGTAAACCATCTGTAAATATTTGCTTACATTCAAGTACCTGTTAGTCACCAGGATGGTTCCTTTATGGCCTATTATCCTCAATTTTCTCTCTTACCCAGACATGCTCTTTGAAGCCTCTCTTTTCTCTGAAAAGCTCAGCTCTGTTTTTCACCACATGCCCTGGGTTGGGGAGGAGACATCCCTGATCTCTGAGGTCTCTGCTATGCATTTGGTGAGGTCTAAAGCTAGTGTAGAAAAAAATTGCTGGGCAATTTTTTTGGGCAATTTTTTTGGGCAAAAAATTGATTGGGCAAACCTATTAGATTGGTTTCAGTGGGAGTGTGGGAAGCAGAGGCTTCAAAGAGCCTATTTGGCAAGTGTGTCCACAGCAATGAATTTTATTGTATTCCTTCTTGCATCCATGCAGATTAGAATATCAATTTTCAGTAAGGGTGTGGAATTTACAAATTAAATTTGTCACTTTGAATCCACCAGATTATAGGAAATGGAAGCAAAAATGAATTTAAAAGTCAGGAATAAAATGGATGCTTGCAAACCCAATGTTTATTAAACATTAATTTCTATTATCAGGAAACAGCATGCCAGTTTTAGTATCATCCAAATAGACTATGTAGCCTATATGGCTAAATAATGACAACTGCACCTCATTGCTCATCTCCCAACCATTTTTAATTTCAGCTGAGAAAATGATGCCTGCTATTCAGGACTAGGCTTTCAGAGAACATTGATTTTTCAGCAGAACATTATGAAGTGCTGAAGACTGAGTGGGTGCCACCAGTCTAAGGCTGATGTTATTTATATCCTATGTGTCTGGTACAAGTGATAAATCTGCAAAGACAGTGAGGATCACATCCTGCAACCCATCCTGATAAGGGCATTCCTTACCATAAATTGAAAACTAATGTTTATTTTTCTTTAATTAAATAGTCCATTAGCCAAAGACTGTGTTACAATATTTAAAAAGAGTAATGTAATCAATACACTAACCATGCCATTACAAAAATATCTCATTCAATAAGTGTCAGGTTTCCCCTTTTTGCTGAATTATGAGTTCTTTAAAATGGATAGGGGGAACACTGTGGGTTGAGATTACCTGTAAAGCAAAAGATCTGTCACGTTTCTTGATTCTCATGAGGGCACTTCATTGAGCTGTTGTTTTGATTAACGTACGGAATATTAATTGATTTGATTTTTATGTGATACACGACATTTCTTCTAAACTATCCCACTACTTCTCAGATGCATTAAGTGTATATATATATATATATATATGCTGGTTATAATCAAAACAAGTTATCTGTGGGAAGCAGGGCATTTTGTGCTCACCTAAGAATTGCTGTATATGTTGATTAATTACTCTTTTTGTTTGTTTGTTTGTTTTACATGTATTTCTGCTGGGTCAGTTGTGCTCTGGCTAGGAGCTGGTGGGAGCATGGGGAGGAGTTGTTGTAGCAAGAGATTCCCTATCCAGTGAGCTCTGGGTGGCATGGAGGATTTTTGGGGAAACACAGCTGCTCCCTTTCTACAGTGCTAACAGTGAGGATGGGCTCATGCTCCTGTGTGGCCACTGATTTCCACTCAGGCCACATCTCAGGAGCACCAGATCATTCCTCATATGTGCCAAAATGGGAAGGAAGGGAGGAGAAACATAGAAGTAACCAGGCTGAGGAGTTCACACACTACTTTCTCTTCAATCCTTTAGGGAGCCAGGCCAAAATCAACTTTTGAAACACTTAAGAAATAAATGTATTATTTCCAGTGAAATAAGTATTCTGCAGTTGCTCCACTCTCTTACTGGTACCTGTAGGAGCTAAACCAGAAGCACAAGTTACCTGATTTAGCATCTGCAAGTTCTCAGCAGATACTTTCTCTCATCCTGTTATTGCCTTGCATGGTGTCTGTTCTACTGAGGTACTGAGGTAATCAAGGTGAATTGTTGCAGCCGTCTTCTTTTCCCAGAAAAATATTCCTAGTGGCATGATAAAAAAAAAAAAAAAAAAGTCTTTATGAAGATATTCTTTCAGTTGGATTAGTTTACATGTGCTTTTAATGCCAAGAACCTCAGATTGCTTAAAAATAATAAAAATGAAATGTCAAGCAAATAAAAGTTAATTAAATGCACAATGAAGGAGGCTTAATTTTAGTCCTAAAAGGAGCCAAGGATTTTTCAGAACAAATCTACAAAGGCAGCAAAATCCTTGATCGCAAGGTGTAAAACATGGCTAAAAAATAAGCACTAGGCCTGAAAGTGCATCCGTACCCCAGACAGGAACAGATGTGTTGGAGATTATTTATGAGAAGCTGGGGGAAATAAGAAGGCAGTGAACTAACACAAAGACTCTATGAACTGTTGTATATGATATATATAATTTAAAGTTTGTATGAAAAGGGTTCTGAGTTATTCCAAGCCCAATGCAATACAAAATTTAAAGGTCAGCTCCTTCTCTTGTTGAAATAGATGGAGGCTTGTGTTTTGCAGGTAGGTGGACTGAGCTCCAGGTTTTTCTCAGCACAGTTGTTCCAGCATTTTGGAAATGTTGAGGCAATGAGGAAAGCCAGAAGAGCAAGTGAGAAAAGGCAGCAAGTATGCAACTCACTCACAGAGAACGTAGCATGGATGTATACTTACTGAAGTCTGATGCTACAAGCTTTTGGCACAGAAATGAGGCTTTTCAGAGGAATGCCCGATTCTGCTCCTGAGACTCTTAACAAGGATAACAAAAGGGTTAATTAAAAAGGACAAAAACCCATAGAGCAAGGACTGCCAAACCAAGAGGAAGTGATGTCAAAGCAAAATTACAGCAGGCTGCAGCAGTGAGTGGGTCTGCTTAAACGTCTGCAGCCAGTGGTCTTTTACTTGAGGCTTACAGCTTCACAGCCAACATAAAGATTTGATCAGAAACACCCCTAAACCACTCACACTCAGGTCTGTATCTTCAGATGTGACAATCAGGAAGAGAGGGAGGGAAAAGAGGGTTTTGTTTCCGATTTTATTTATATTAAAGGGCTTGATGATATATTTAATGATTAATTTTATAAAGTTGTAAGTTAGCAACAGAAGATATAAGACCTAATGTATATAATCTAGGAGTCTATAAGGCTTTCCTTATCCTTGACTTATTATCTTTGTTGTGCATCAGGATTATGTGTGCTGTGAGTGTGCTGAATTTCCCAATGAATGGGATAACATCATTTCAGATCCTCAGACCCAAGGATCTGAAATGACCAGAATGTCAGAGCTTCCTGACTGACAGGCTTCTGTCAGGTTCTTTTCTTTATTCTTCCTCTATCCTGGCTGCTTTTTCTTAGCATCATCAAACAACTATTTATACCAAAGGACTAATATTTCTGTAAACACTTCACATTTAATCTTTAACAATACAACAGCTTTGTTAATCAGTGTAACAGATTAAATTAAATGCTCCTTCTCTGAGCTGACCTAGTTTGGAGGTTAAAATTATGCATCCTAGATGGAAAAAGAAAAAAAAAAAAGAAAAAAGAAAAAGAAAAAGAAAGAGAGAGAGCTGAAAAAAGTCTCTCTCATCCTATTTGTATTATTTTGCAATATGAAAGGAAGAGAAAATCAGCATCATCAGGAAAGTAGACTTCATCTTGACAGACAACTTTTTTTTTGAGATGTAATTACAGGCCCAGAATAGCAGCATGGAATACCCCTAAGGAAAATCAATCATGGGTGTACTGCATTTGCAGGCGTTGTGGCCTCTGGAAGCACTGATTTTCAGTCTGTGACTCTGAAGTGGAGCAAGGACTAGAATCAGAGCCAGGCTGGGAAATGGGTTATCTAAATTATAGGCTTGATGCTGCTGGGTTGCTGCTACAGCCCCCTAACCTGCATGCAAGATCTGCTGGGGGGGGAGGGGGAAGGAGACAGGCAAAGAAAGGCATAATAATGCAATCACAGTATTATTTTTTTTCCAGTTTATCAGTATTTACAAAAGAAGTAAGTCTACTTATTCTGTTTGTAAAGCTTGTAGCGCAGTGCAAAGAAAACCAGCTGAAATGTTGTTTGATGCACTCTGTATTTAATGCATGAGAACAAGAGAGTAAAGGCCCTTTGCTAGGTAGTGGCAGACAGCTAGTGAATGCAGTGATACATCAAACCCTGTTTTGGTAGAAGAACAGTGGGATTAGCTGTACATCTTGATATGATTGCTTGGAGGGGGGAAAAAAAAAAAAGGAGGGGGGGCACATTACTGGGCTTTCTTACCAGTGATCAATAGTGTGGGCTCTGGGCAAGAGCAGCTGTTCACCAGGAATGTGCAGTAAGGCAGAGGCAGTGCTGCAGAAAGCTTCTGTGGCTGCTCTGCTCTCCTTGCCCTGACAATTCTTTCTGCATACCCTGACCGACCAGAGCTCCATGTCCCAGCAGGATGGCTTGCAAGGACCTGCACAGAGGTGCCAGTCAGCCTGAGGCAAGCAGGGGGTGGCATTAATTTATTAAATACCTTTCCTAATTGTATGCCATTAGAGGTGTTTTAACCAATCATGGGAAAGGGCATTTGTTTGGCTGTTAAAGTCATAAAAATTAAGTGGCATTTGAATTACAGCTTTGCTCCTTTCATTTTTACAGAGGCCTATGAACACATTTGCTTTTAATTTCCTCATTCGTATGTGTCTACCCCATGGTTTATCTTGCAGGACTAGCAAATTCTTGATGCTGTTTCTGGTCCCAGTATATCCAGTGATTATACAAAGCATTGGCTGCTTCTTGCTCCTTTCAGATTTATCAGTGCAATTTACATATGGTTAATATTTGTGCCTCTCTGATGTAAAACTTGATTATTATTGGCCTTTATTAACTTTTTGTGTGTGTGTGTGTGAAGGTCATTTCATTGCTTTATGGAGGTGCTTAAAATTTGCAGAACTCAATGTAGATGCTTTGATTGCATGCATAAAACTCGTAGGAGATACCGTAATAAAGCTTATTGAGCAGCTAGTAAATGTCCTCTGGTTTGGAAAGAACTGGATGTGCTTCATGTTTCATAATGAGTGATTCATTGGCTTTGAGGAACAATTTTCCGTTAATAAGGGTGCATCTCAGTGCAACCTGTCCCATGTGTCTGTGTGGTTTAGTAAAGGAGCAAATGCCATTTCCTTGTGAGCCTGGGTTTGCTGGCAGCCAGGCTAGCAGCCTTTCACCATTGCCTTTTGCCAGTGATGATTTCTTCTGTTATATACTGTGTAATTTTTCAAATTCTCTCTTCTAACAAGCAAGCAAACATAAAAAGCTATGAATATTTGATACTGAAGAGATACTTTTGTTCTTTTTTGGAGTGACATTACAATTCAGAAAAACAAGAAGCAAACGGGAAATTTCTTCTGCCAGATGCAGTATGTCCATCCAAATAGGCCTTCATGTTTGGCCATGCAACCAACTCCAGTGATCTCTTACGATTGCTGAGGGTGTTAGAAGAGAAAGAATTGAACTGTACTAGGTTAAATGAACTTTCAATCCTCCACTGGTACTGAAAATATCCTGATACTGAGCTTGAACATTTCCTGAATCACCCATAATTTATTTTCCAGATATAGAGGTTCTTAGTGACTTATTTCTACTTTACATGTTCTGAACTAGTGTCAGGAATTAATGTTGTGCAATTAATTTATCAATCACATTTAGCAAATGGAGATTGTCTGATTTGAATTACAGAGAGAAAAATTAGGCAGATTAATGTCTTTTCTCAACTGAAGCAAAAGCAGTGATCAGAGCTGGCTGAATGAACCACAAAATGAATTGCAATCATTTCTGCAGGCACAAGTGGTTCCTGTTGTGTTTAGGGTCATGTTATTCAATGTCCACAAAGCAGTCAGGCATGTTGGCAAATCTGGGACATTTCGGAATGCCAGCCCATGTGGTAATTCATGTCAGACTGCCAACATCCATTTTTTATTGGCCTTTATCCTTTCAGAGAGGGAATAGCTTGGTATTTTCATCTCTCTCCCTGTTGGTACCCAGCCATTATGGGAGAAACTGATCATGGAGCCAAAGGTTTTAATTCACAGATCCTGCTTGATCAGGCACACAGCAGAGAAACCCCTAGGCCGGGGACCTGAGCACCCCTGAGCTCTTTGGGGTTGCACCCCTTGTGGGCTCTGGCCCTGTTAGCAGGAGGGGAGCTGACATGCTCTACATCCATGGAGCTGAACCCAAAGTGGTGGGCACCATCAGGAAGAGGTTTGCTCTGCAAATAGAGCCAGGTGCAGCCCTAAGCATGGAGATCACTGGAGGTAGCAGAGATGCCACGTGCAGGGCAGAGCATGGCATGTGAACAGCCTCACATGGGATAGGAGCAGGAAGCAGGAAACAAAGCAGGGGTTTTGTGCTGCTGAATATTTAGGAAATGCAATCTCGGGTTCTTGGTGAACTCTGAAGATTCATTCAAATAGACCCATGGGATGCATGTTACCAGCCAGCTGTTAGCTCTCTGGGGCACCTGGGGTGGGTCTCTAAGTCACTGAAGAGACCTCAGAGTCCTGCCATTGGTTCGTCTGGGGCTCTGAACAGGTTAATGCCATCCTGAATACAATGGGGGAAACTATATCTGTCTTAGAGAGCTGAACTGGGCAGAGTCCACAACTTTCCTGACATGAGTGATAGCATTCAATATCTGCCCCAAAATTTTATTACCTGTTGGAAACAATGCAGAGGGGAAATATCTGAGCTGTTACATTTGGCTGTTTTCTCCTTTTTATTCCTTCCTGAATGGACTCATCACAGTCAGGTTTTCCAAAAGCAAAAGCCTGACTGGAGCCAAGCAGATAGTTGCAAAGCAGCTCCCCACCCCCCCCCCCCCACTGCCCGCTAACTGGCCACTGCTGCCTGGCTCCTGAGGAGACGCTGCCAGCAGAGCTGCTCCTGATGCTGAGTTCTGTGGTGCACTTTTGTGCAACCTAGTTACCCACTGAGAGCACAGATCTGCAGAGCTAATCTCTGTTCTTAATTTGCCATTAAGGTTTATTTTCAGCAAATTATTCATAAACTCCATAGCACAGCTGTTCCACATTAATCTCTTCCTTCTTGCAAATTTTTCTTCAACAAGAGGCAGTTTCTCTCTATTTTTGTTGTTATTGTTGCTGAGCCAAGTACAAGAGACAGGTGGGTGACTTGAGCAATTGCTGAAAGTTTCCTTAAAATCAGATTAGTACTCTCTTGGACAGTGCATTCTTGTTTTGTGGGGTAACGGTGTAAAATTAAGAAATTAGTTTTGTTTTTTAATTAAGCCTATGTGCAGCTACAACCTCAAACACTTGAAGGCAGCACATAAGCTTTCTTCAGTGGAGCTGAGAAGACCCAATCCATTTGAATGGGGCAAGCCCCTTCTTAATAGGGGATATTTTGTAAGCATGTCCTGGTCCTATCTTTTGCAAAGCTCTGACAAAGCCACAAGGAGACTATGATATAATGCCAGTGTCAGGTTTGCTCTTACCCAGCCAACATTTCTCTAAAAAACAGACCTCCGTATTGAACACTTTACCTATCAACAGAGGGTATTTGGCAGCCCTCAGCCCCAGTGCATTTACTTCTTCACAGTGACCACAGAGCTCAGTTTTGTGGCTTGCTCTTGGTCTTCACAGCATCAGCAGCAGAAGGTTCATTATTTCTAGCAGTGACTGATTCAGGAGCATTTTAAAGCTGAAATTCTCACTGATGTTGATGGAAAGGGTTGCATAGCAATTGAAGGCAGGGTACAGCCTCTGGGTTAGGAAGGTTTTTGAATCTTCCCAATGAATTCCTAGTGAGCAGTTTTCTAGCTTTGGTGCATATGCTTTTCTGAGAGTACAGTGATGTTGCCATAGCTTATCAGTGTTGTATTCTTGCAAACAAGTTATACTGGTCCTTTAAACATTAAATAGGTGACTTGAATTAACCATTAACACAAGACAAATTGATGCCTTTGAAGAAACATAAAGCCTAATTTCTAATGCATGGTCACTATGTCTAGGTACTTCTGAGCCTGTGGTTTGCAATTGCTATCCCCTTCCTCAGCCCAGTTACTCAGAAACATGTCTGAACTACAGTGATCTTTTTCAAAAAGTAATTTAGTTTCCTGGCCAGTTCTATTTTTCCTTGTTAACAGGCTCTGAAATAGTCCAAAGCAGAAGGAGAATGGGCATTCAGTCAAAGCAAGGACTGCGGGAAATGTCAAACGTGTAAGCTGGTAAATGTTGCATACCTCAAGGTGGAGAGTTTAACACAGATGAGAACTGGAAAATACATACAGCCTCATTTTTCCTACAAATTTAAGACTGAACTCTTCTGACCCACACATCCTGTGTGCCATACCAATAGATGTGGCACTGTATTGACAGTACTGAAACTGCAGGGGGAATATATGTCTTATTTGAAAATGTATCTTGGTAAAAATTAGTTTATCCATCACACTTTTAAAAAAAAATCAATTAGTCTTGAGCATTCAATTTACATTTATCACATTCAGTAGCCTGAGATCCATTCCATGCTTCAAATGCCTATTTTCCTGTTCATTAAATCCCACTGGAGTCTAAGATGGAGAGCTTGTAAGACATTCCACCAGAAATGTGTTGCAGTGTTATTTGGAGACTGGACAGCAGGAATGGGGCCTGGGAGCCATGAAGAGTCAATAACATTAAATTAGGGCCAGAGTAGGAAAATACATCTGAGCAAATTTCAGGTCTGTGAGTTCAGTCTCCTCAAAGGACTGAAACCCTTGAAAGGTCCTTGGCTGGGAAAAGGGTGGTATTTTTTGATTTCTCTTGCCTCATTTGGCTGGGAAAACTCTGCACAGTAAAGGTTACCATTTTATTTGTTTATTTATTTCCCCGGTGGCCCCAAAGGCAGAGATGCAAAAACAAAAGAAAATGAAGAGAAGCAGATAGAGCCATATTGGAATAAGATGTTGTCACTGTAAATGGAGGAAGGGTTATGTTAGGAGGAAGTCATGTAAAAGAGGAGTGAACAGTGAGACTAGAGCAGGAAAATGTCAGTGCAGGAAGGCAGAGATGTGGTTTGGGAGGAAGCTTTGGTTTCACCCAGGTTTCTGTGAATTTTTCTTTGGACTTCTGTGGAGTTAACATTTCTGCCTGGAAATTTATTCTTTTAGCTTGTGGTGTCATGTTCTGAATCATAATCGAGATGCTTTTTTCACCTAAGCATAACTTGCAGAAACTAGTACCACTCCTCTCATAAGTGGAGGTAATGAAATAATCTTTAATTCTTTTCTGCCTATCCCTTCACTTCAAAGGTTTGATCTTTGCATCTGAACAACCAACTGAATGTTGCATTCATGGGCTGTAACAGTACCACCTATATAGACCTGTAAGAAAACCTACTGAGGGGAAAAACTCAGTTGTTTACTACCATCTGGTTCTGTTTGATACAGAGTTGGGAAGCATGATTGGTAAGCATAAATTGGGATAAAAGTGCTTCAAATATTTTGTTATCTTAGATCTGTTCCAAATTTTCAGTGCCTATGAGAACAACAACAACAAAACAAAACAAAACCAGATGTCAATTTTGTTAAAGTTAATGAAAAACTGTGTTGCAGGTACAGTTTTAAGTCATATGTCTCTATATGTGTTAGCTAAATAAAATGAATTCTTTAATTACAGGCAGTAAGAGAAGCTCAAAAAAGACCAAAAGTCCAGTTTGAGCCATTGCAAATGAAAAAAATTTTGTATTCTTCATGCAACTTCAATTATGTTATACCACACTATTTTTTTATTCATCTTGTTACTCTGAATCAAAGGGCTCATAGATCTGGAATGTTGTAAACAAGGAGAGACCCACCAGAGAAAACAAGATCTGTCCAGAGTACTTGTGGAAACATGGGTTTCTCTGACATTCAGGAGAATTGGTTTCTGAAAAGGAAGTTAATCTATAGTTTGCACTAGTATTGCAGAGCCCTTTTTGGTTTGTAATTTCTCCCTGGTAAAGAGTGCAGGGTCTCTGGAGAGGTGGCCCATGCTGAAATCAGTGGGCTTTGGGGTGAAGAGCAAATGTACAACTGGGAGCTGGAGGTCTTGAACATTTTTTTCTGGGTGGTCTCAGCTGAACAACCCCAAAAGGGCCAGATTTCACACTACATCCAATACTGAAGCTTCTCTTAGGGCTGCTCTTTGGTCTCCTATATGTCATTCACAGTTACAAAAAAATGAGTCCCTGGTCATGTTGCTTAAGCAGGGTTACTAAGATTAACAGTACATAGCAAATTAAATTTTCCTGCTGGAACTGCAAGCTTCTGTACAGCACAGGCAGTATGAGCAGAAACCCCTCTATACTTTCAGAAAACCTGAACCAGCAACCATGACATTGCACCCAGCTGCCACAAAGACACACTGGGAAGAGGTACTGTTCCTGGTTCATCTAAAGATGTTGCTAGCACCTTATGCAGTATTATGTTGGGGGATTTGCAGAGGCACACTTTCTTTGTAAAATACACATTTTCTAAAAGACAGTATTTTTCCCCTGAATTGCAAATAGCCTTGGTCAGGCAATTGCACAGGGTCTGGGAGAACTGCTTTATCACCCTGCTGCATTTGACTTACACCAAGAGTTTGAGTGGAAGGTCAAACATCCAAATTGCTGCTCTGTGGAGACTTTGTTTTTTGTGAAAACATCTGAAAGTACTTTTGTTTGATCTTGATGAGAAATGGAAAATCTTTGAAATCTCAGATCTTCAGCCCAAAATTGTACCCACTGAGGGTATAGGAGCTTCCCTGTAGGAGCTCACCAAATGGCAAAGCCTTTCTTCATGCAAATAGTTTTTCCTGTCCATTTCTGTAAATCAGAGCAGAGTTGAATTTCTTCATGTAAAATGGAAGTAATTTTCTTTTGACACAAGTTTATCCTGATGTAAGGGCTAATTGATAGCTTGCAGGGCACTTGTGTTTTCCAGGCTGTTGGTTTTGCTCTAAGCACAAATTTACTCAGTGATGAGAATATTTTGACAACTCTGCCTATCTATGTTCAGGAACTGCAGTTTGATGCGAATTTTCTGGGTGTGTTGACCCAGTTTTAAAGCCTAAAATGAGGATGCTCTAGATTAAAATGGAAATACTGTAGTTGGCAAAATAAAACAAATAAACGGGGTAAATAAGCAAAAGTACAGTACATTCTGCACAAGAACTTTCAGGAGAAGTTTTGCTTAGCTGGCAGCAGAGTGTTTTTGTCCTTATACATTCTCCATGAGGCAATTATTAAAAAAATTATTTGATTCAGCTTGCAGAAACATGTCATTCTGACCCACTTGCATGTCCCCATGACCACCTCTTTCCAACAAATCCCTGCCTAGCTCTAAACACACAAAAATGAACGTGTCAAATCAAACAGAACTAGTTTTGAAGAGAAGGCACATGTTGCTTTTTTTTTTTTTTCCTTTCTGGATCTAATAAGTGTCTCATTTCGAATTCCCTCTCATTCATATTTGTGGTGTTTATTTCCACATGCTTCTCAAAGCTTATTTTTAGGCAACTCAAAGACCATTCTTTAGGATAGAGAAATCCTTTCTGCTTTTATGTGTTGTGTGAGCAGAGCAGGAAGGCTGTGCTTGTTTTCTTTAGATGATATAACAAATTAGCTTCTTCCAAAATATTATGCTTTGGGAACTGTGATCGCAGGAAACATGAGAGAATATTAGAATACATTACCAGAGCTCTGTGCAATACATATGTGCATGTTTATTGTGTACAGAGTAAAGGTTTAAGTAGAAACATTCCAATTGTTTTTACTGCAAACTCTGCTAGCAATGTCTTTGTGCTCTCTACAGATTCACAATAAATAAATAAATGCATTTCGTCTGCAAGAGTTGATTTTGGTGCATAATTTGAATGTGGAAAATTATTTATATGGATTATATGCAAAAATAGAAAAGAAGTTCTGTGCTGTTCTCTTATATTTTTGTGATATAAAATCTGGCTATAACTAAAAGTGTATTTGCTTTATAGAGAATTATTATCTCTTTGCTTCACCATTTCTCTCTTAGGTAAAATTAGCTGGGTTGTTGAGCCATGAAAATGTATCTGAAAGGATAAGCATGGTAAGCCCATCTGTGTGCCTTGTGATCCCGTAGAGCAGTTCCTTGTCCTTTGTTTGTCATTGCCTTTTTTCTCTTCTTACTGAGGAGCACACAAGTCATTCTATTGCTGTTAAATGTGAATTCACCTTGCTCACTTTTTATTCTAGTAGCTGGTGAAAAGATCATATGGATATCTGCTCACAGTTTCTCCCCAGAGGCTCTTTGTTTGGACAGAATGAGGAATAATAAAAACAGGCAGAGCTACCACAAACTGGATAGTTCTGTTGTACGATGGCAACCTATTACTGATCGAAGCAGGTAATTATGATGCTGAACACAGCTCAGAAAGTTAACATGTTGGCATCAGGTTTAATTTTAAAATAAAACCTCATTCACGGTATGTTCTGTATGCAGAGCAACTCTGCTATTTGCATTTTCTCAAGCCAAAATATCAAATTTGGATCAGACTTCCCTTGCATTGAGATAATGAGTGTGGGATTTCACATCTGGCCTTTCAGACTGGGCTCCGTTTTGTTAAGGCACCAGCAGCAATTTCACTTTTTGAATAAAGCCATCAGAAATTGCTTACCAGAGTTTTGCAGCATGGTGAATAGCTTCTTATGACTTCTAACTTTGGCTTGATGGGTTTCCTGTTCATGCTGTTAGCTTTCATAATGGAGGGAGAGTCTAAAATGACAAAAACAGCAAGGAAAAAAAAATCATGTTGGCAACTGCAAGCTGTGTGAGCATTCAGACCGCCCCAAATGTGAATGTCTGCAGAGTTACTGCAGAGAACGGCAATGCTCATAAGCAGATTACTGAGTCATGAGCATGTTTTGAATGTGATTACAAGCAGAGAGACAGAATTAGTCTTTGATTTCCATAAAAAATTAATGAGAGAGACAGACAGGACAGAGAAATTGAAGAGTTCACTTGGTTAATTTTCTAGCCAGCAGCTATCGTTAATGTTCCTCTTATTTAGCAAAGAAAGATACTAAATCTATATTGGTTATGTTGGCCAAGAAAAACTATTAGTGTGCTGGAGGTTTACCTGCAGGCAAACTGTCAGCAAATTGAAAAAGCAACAATGTGTCATTTGGGGACATTTTGATGCATCTTTCACAAGTGCAGTCAATTAAGAGCTCCTCTGGAAATTATGTTTATCTGATGTGCTCCTGTGAAGCTTTGCCTTTGTGTGAGGACTGGAGGGACTGGTTCTTTCTCTTAAAAGCAGAATCAAGTTGTGTTTTATAAGGATATTGTTTAAATTATGCCCTGTTACAAATGGGCTGAGACCATCACTTAATGCTACAAATGCATCAAGTGCAACACCTCTAGGCTATCATTTTATTTCTTTTAATGATAGCTGCAGGGCAGCTTATAATTGATATAATACAATCCTAGTAGTGGGACTCTGAGACAGCATAGTGTGGTTCATGCCCCTTTCCATGGATTCTGTTTTGAATCTACCAAGGCCTATTTACTGATTTTAACCATTATTTAACTACACCTTGCATGAACCATGATCCCTAAACTCTAGCTCAAGGCAGCCAAAACACCACCATTTAGCAGAAATGTCTACCGTTCCAGGTCATTTGTGAGGAGCAAAGAGTTCAAATGCTGTTTTACACAAAATGGAACTTGGTTTAATTTGCACAAAATATCAATGAACATTTTTGCAGAGATTTCTGATCAAGACCTAATGTCCTGCACTTACACTGTTTACAGACGTTTAAATGAGGAAATGATGAGTTCAGTCCCTACTTAAGCATAATTCCCAACAGAACAGTGGAAAAAGTGCTTTAAAAGGAGCAATTACCCTCACTACAGATGAATTTGTTCCTATAGAAAATGGCTTTGAAAGGCTTTGAAAGTTGTGTTTTTGAATTGTTTTCAACTTTTTTTTTTTTTTTTTTTTTTTAATCCTACAAAATGTGGACTGTTGGTGGAAGACATTAAAACTGTTATAAATGGATCTTATGGTAGAAAAGGGCAAGGCTGTCTGGAAGTTTTCAACAGATATATTCCCTGTATAATAACACTAATATTGATTCAGCTCCAGGAAGAAATTATTTAGTACAAGGATATTAATGTAGTCTAGTGGATTGCATGAATGTAATACAGGAAAACCCTTGTCCACTGTATGTGTGGGGGAAACAGCTCTATGTAGTAAACAAAGTACTATTCCTTTAGACACATTACAGAATTATTGGCAGTTAAGTCACATATTTAGTTTTGCTTTTATATTCTCTGTTATGATAGTGTTTGCATCAGCATCTTTGTGCTACAGAAGTTCCATAAATAATTCATGCCTTTATTTAAATAACTGTGGATTTATTTCCAATTGGCATAGAGAAGTCCTTTATTTTCTGTATCATTGTGCACAGTTGTCATACTAGCCTCTTATTTCAAAATGTTTGTGATTCACTCAGAACACATCAGTAAATCAAATTACAGCAAACTTAGCCTGAAATTTAATTAGATGATCAACAGTCATAGTTCTCTACTTTCCAAATACAAAGTATCTCATTGCAGACAGTTTACAAGGCCTTGTCTCTGTACCTGAATCCATTATTCTTGAAACAACACAGCAAAACATTAAAAAGTCCTATTGATTGACCTCTGCTGAATAACAGTGGACCTTGAGAGTCATTCTGGATTAGTTAATGATGTGTAACTCATCTTAGCAAAGCTGCATTGAACATAAGTGTCCTTATGGCTCTCCCTGCTCTTCAATCCTTCCCCTTGTAGTGTTGGCCAGCCTCTGGCCATAGGGTCCATCATGATGGGTGGTTGTGGAGTATACATTTTATTCTGGTTCTCTTTGAAAACTAAGCCCATATAGTCTTCAAGTCTACCTTTTCCCCTTGCTCATAGGAGAATGTGCCAAAGCACCCAGAGAGACCTAGGGGTAGGGACAGGCTACCTCCACCTCAATCCTGACTTCCTTGGGGTTGAAAGGAATGGGAGAAAAGACACTTGAAGGAAGGAACTATGACATCCCTCTGTTCTTCCTTGTAAAATGGATCTGTTGTCCCTGGACATGGAGCAGAATGAATCGTCTGAAGAAGCTGGATCACCCCTTTCAGCCATCCCTCTATCTTCCAGGGACTTCTCACATCTTACCATAAGAGCATTCAGGTACACAGGTTAAAGCACCACTTCTCAATTTGCAAAATACTTAGTAAAAAAATGTCTTTTAGTAGACCTTGAGAAAATTAGGAACTAATTTAGCAGAACTTGAAGCATTCCGTAAAGAACCACATGATCAAATAATCTCCAAGGTCAGCAAGCATGGCCCTGGGAGAAAAAGAATTCACTTAGTTATGTGAAGAGAAATGAAATGGGTAAATTAAAGCAATCAAATGTGGGAGGCAGCCACTACCACAAGCAGCACTTTACAGCTGGAACATGGACTGCTTATATTCACGTTATTTATCGCTGAACTGGAAAAATATATGTGTACTTGGGTTAGAAGTTTGCATTTGATAAAAAATTCAAAGACATGCAGAATAAGTTAGAACAGAACAGAAGCATGGACATAAAAAGAGTTAAGCAGCTCTGCTTAGAGAAATATGAAGAAATGCAAATACCTGGGGGGGCGGGGGGGGAGGGGGAGGAAGGAGGGGAAGGGAAAAAAAAAAAGATGAACATGTGCCTTGAGTTCATATTTCAAAGCCCAAAAAGAGCTCAAGAGAAAGTAGAAACCCTGCTGACCAACCTGTGAGTAGCAAATTGTCTTTTGGTATATTTAATTTTACTAATTTCCAGGGAAAAACAACACAGTGGCTAGGATTCTCCCCAACTTTCTCTTCAAGTTTTTTTTTTATGGGTGAGTTGCATTTTTCTCTACAGGTCATTTCAGAAATTTTCTTTAAGTTCCTTTGTAAGCATTAGACTGTAAAACTTTCCTCCATCAGCTGGGGGAATCACCAGGCTCCACCAGGCCCTTAGACCTCTTCATTTTTTCTGTATCTGTTACTTTAACAGGTCCATTTTGTGTGGAGAAGCACATGTAACACAACAACAGAAACTGAACACCCACTATTTAAATGTGACTATTGGCTGCACACAACTATATTCAAATTATGTTTTCTGGATGGAATTCAGTGTGTGGTTCAGATTTTTTGCCTTCCTCAAAGGTGTGAAGGTTTCAGAGCCTGCAGAGTCACCATCTTGCTGTCTGCAGTTCACAGAGCTGATGTGAAGTTCTGGGAACCCCATTCTCATGGCACAAGCCAAGATCCTCTTCTCAGGAGAGATACAGGTGCTGCATCAAGCTACTATAGTCCTGGCTTGATATATTTCCAGGTAAACTTTATATTGAGCTAATAAGGAAAATAGTCTTTGGAAATGTTATTTAATTCCTACCTTCAGTCTATGTAGTTATTTGTAAGTAAATTTGTTACTTGGGTAGGAATTGTATAAAACTACCAAACATTAGAAAAGATTGTTTTTTATCTGTAGGAATCTGAAAACCTGCCAAGATCAGGGTGAGAGAGGGAAAACATTGCTCCAAATGGGCTTCAAGATCATTCCTCCAACTGTTTTGGACCCTGAGCTGCATAGAAAGCAGTTATAGAAACAGGGAGACGATAGCTCTCAGTGGATGCTTCTGATTTGTTGATTTATTGATTAATTGTGCCCAGTCTGTCTGTTCCTCCTCTACTAGAGGTATTATAATTTCCCTTTTTCTGTTAAGATCCTTAAGCTGAAATATGTCAAATGGTCTAAGCCACAGTTATATATGTCATAAGCTCATCATACATGTATATAGAAAAGAATACCAGTGTCCCTTGTTTGTCTAACAAAGGCTAAGTTTAACCTTCAGGGTACAGTGCAAAGAACATCTGTTTATTTAGATTTCTAGCCTAGGGGCTGAGAAGCGCAGTTTGTTTTTAGGACCTCTAGCTGACATTTGCTAACTTAGTTTGCATACATTTTAATGTGTTCTTTTGTACCCAGAGGCAGTTTTTTGAGTATAATGTGATAGGATATAAATATATATATGGCCAAATCATTATTCCTCCAAGTTATCCTTGCTGGAATATGAAGGAGAAAATTAGTTTTGGAGATCCTAAAATCCCCAGACGTTACCAAGGCCCCAGGGATGTGGAGTTGGACACACTTGAATTCAGCAGCACATGGAGACAAAGAAAGGAGAAACAGTAAACCTGGTTGGTTTTAGCCTTTCATTGCATTTGGGAGCAGATGTTGTTGGGGAGAAATAGAGGATGCAAGGGCTGCTTTCTGTGTCAGTGGCCAGGCTCACAGCTCATCTCTTGCTAGCTGATGCTGTGTAGTTTGGGGGCTGATTGACAAGGATCAAATAGTTTATGACAGCTCAGAGCAGAGTCTTGCAGTATTGTTTTATGTAACTTTGGGTTATGATGGTCACTTACTGTTTAATTAAAATCTCCATACCACATGATGAGGAAAGGAGGATAGGCTATGGAGAAGGACCCCCAGGAACAGTGGCAGGTTGCAAGAACATGTGCAATTCCTACGTTGCAAATGATTCAAGAGGGAGTCTGTGTACCTGGGCATGAAGAAGACCAAAGCACTGTAAGTGGGTACTCTCAACAGGTCTGAACATCTCCTGTCTGTGTGGCTAGGTGACCAGAGCTGTACACTATGCCCATGCCAAATGTAACTGCAATAGCTTTAAGCCATACGCTGACTACAGCGCTTTGGACAGAGGACATTGCTACCATGTGTGCACAGGCTGCACCCCTACTTGCTGGGGGACACCTGGCCCCACAAGTTGACAGTGTCCCAGGTCACTCCATGAGATTCCTCTGTCCCATCCTTGCTGTGTGTAATTCCTTATCTACCAATGCAATACTGCATGAAGCCTGCAAAGAAATGCATGTTTGCAAGAAAAGCTTATTTCCAGTAGAAATTATTCTAAAAATTCTTGGGAACATTTTTACCGTTGTTATGATTGTAAAGAGCTTCACCTAATGACATCTAAATATGGGGGTAAACTTCTGCTGATGGCATCTCATTAAAGCCAACAGAATAAAAATTCAAATGTGAATCTTCCTCTAAGTGTTTATTTAGCAGCAGGAGCCTATTATCTTCTGTGACAATGTTATCTGGCAGTGCCTGTGTATCTGTACCAAATTGAAGATGGATACATTTAAGCATAGAGGATTCGGAGTGTTTTTGATGTGCAAGATAACCAACAACCTGTTTAAAGGATCAGTGTAGTTTACTTAATGAAGTTAAATATTCAAACATGCTTCTTTACTGTTAGGATTATTGCACCACAGAAACAAAATGTGGGCTTCTTAACACCAGGTGCTGTATACAGACAGCTTAGATAGAAATTGGTGTGTCTGTTCATCTATTCACAGGAGTGTACATGGCCTATATCATCTCTCCCCTGATGCACTACATATTTCTATAATAGCACTCCTCAAAGATGAAAGGAAGCTGTCACTGTGTCCACTGTCAATTGTTTGCCTTCAGAAAACATTTAAATGTCAAGCTCCGCATTCCTTTCTTTTGTGGGGCTGATCCCACTGGAACAGAGAGCCCCTTGCTCTCTGTGTGCAGCTGCAATTGTCCAGAAAGTGTATGGGGAATCTTGAAGGGATGGAATGTCTGTGTCCCCATATAGGGTCTTAGGAAAATACAAGATATTGTTTAGGAATCACACACCTCTTTGAGGATGATCATCTGCAGTGGAGCTGTCTATCCTCCAGCGCTAGCTGATTAGGAAAAAAAAAATGAGAAAATAAAATCACTAACAACAAAAAAAAAAACACTCTTGCAGGGCAGGGGCACTGCTTTGCTCTCCATTACAGCTCAGAGGGATCTCTGCTTTCCAGGGCAGAAAATCTGCCTTCATGGTCTTCCATTTCACAGCATGCATCTTTGTGGGAGTTTCAAAAATGCACAGCTGAGCCAATGCAGTCACTCAGGCAGTGTGCAAGTTTTACATACAGTAAGTCAATGTACTGCTGCCTTTAGGGCCCCATGGCCCTTGAGGTGCATTTCATCGGCTCTGTATACATTTCAGTATCACTCAATAGGGTGAAAGCTTATCATCATTAATTATGAAGGTTTATGTTGGCAACCACTTAGTTCCTATGGTTACATCTCTAAGAAATTGTGAAATAGGCACTTCAAGGCTCTGGGCAGAGAAACAAATTGACTGTTACAGAATTCATGAATGATAATAACTCATTTACTTATAATGCTAATAAAAACTTGGTGTAAAATCATCTAGTGCAGCCTTAGAATGTGTAGGGTATTTAAAGGTCAGCACTGCTCTTAACTCTCCATTAAAACCCTCATATTGCAATAATGCATCCCATATAGCAATTACAGTGTTTCAGAGTATTCACTTAGTGAATCTATAATCTGGTCCATTCCACTGGGCAGCTCTGCATGTGTCCTGCTTGGTACCATAGCACACTGGAACACTGGTATCGAGCTCCTTGTTCCTGGACACAATAAAGCTGTGCCATAGGAACAATAGACCATGTCTTAGTGTCTCATGAAGCACTTTGGGTTATCACAGGATCCCAAAAGAAATGGTGCTCTGTGGCAAATAATCTGTGATTTCTATAAGGTCACCCCTGCTACCCCACACTATCAGGGCACCTGAGCCCTTCTGGTTTTTGGATTGTTTACCTGGCTGCTGTTCTCATCATCCCTATCTTATGGTTTCCAGAGTTACTGGGTCCTGGAGTATCTGCTTTGTGTTACAGTTCTTCTATCTCTCCCTTTTCCCTGTATTTACTTTAGGCTTGCCTGTTTCTCATTTTATTACCTATTCTCTGCTTGCCTTATGTGCAAGCAGGCACGCACCAGGCTTTTCACTATTTTAGGATGATCTGTCCTAAATAGGACAGATCCAAATAGGATCCAAATGTCCAAATAGGACTCCCTGTCCTATTCGTCTCATCAGCACATGTAGCAGGTTATTTTTTTCACTCTTTCCCTGCACAGATCTTGCTTTGGCTACAATAAAAAATTTGATTCCTTTTCTCTAGCTTGCTTCTTTTCTACCTTCTCCCTTGAGAGCTGGCTTTCCACAACAAACTCTGAATGAGGGAACATCCTCTGTTTCAATAACTGTGTTTTCATCTTTTCAGTATTGTTACTATGAAGCTGACGTATCCCCACATTTTGCTTTTGTCCATCATCAATGTATATAAAGCAGAGACTTTCCTCAGCTGCCCATGGTGATAATGCCCTTTGGCTACTGTTAGTTTAGGGCTTACCAATATGTACAGGTCACTTTAAATTATTCCTCCATCATTCCAGGCGTGGGATGAATCAAGATGAATCATGCAGTGATAGAAACAATTCCTCCCATCAGCTGAACAATGAATCAGTTGCTATTTTTCTCATAATAAATATGCCATTTTCAATGTGGTACTAAGTAGTGTTCCCTACTAAAACCATGAGGTTGAATGAAGTGGTCAGTTTGTTACAAGCTTGCAAAATAATATACAGAATGAATTTCATCAATGCAGCCTTCATGGTAAGGAAATGGTGTTTAATAATGTGGAGGAGGAAGTCTGGTTCCAAATCAGGAGGTATCTAAAAACACCATCCTCTAGAAATCTTTGAACAAGCTGTTGCTTGAGATGGGAAAACAGGCTCATAACATCCCAAATTTCTTAAAGTCTCTGTAGGCTCTGAAAGTAAACCCAGGACTCAGTTCTGCGTTGCAAGTCTTACAGTAGGTGTTGCTCTCTGTTCACAACACAGTATAATATATATATATAAGAATATATATAATATATATAAATATATAACCATATGTGTATATTTATATATAAATAATAAAATATTTTATTGAAATATGTATATGAAATAACAACAACAAAAACAACAGAGATTGTCCTTTAAAAATACAGTGCTACCCGTAGTGATCTTAATTGTATTTGAAGTTTGTTTGTTGTGTATTTAATGCATTAAATATACATTTACCTATGATTCAGCATTAGTGTTGGGAAAAATGTTACTTCTTTCTGTCCCTGGGCCAAAACCAAACACAGACTCTCTTGAGATAAGAATGTAAAGCCTGGAGATGCTCTGGGCAGCTTGTTGCTTGTTTTCTGTCATGGCAAATTAGAAAACTGTGATATGGAGGGAGAGGAAGTACCAAACTGATGTGGAGAAGTTGTGCTGTTGGGATTGTGGGATGGCAGGAGGATAACCTTGTGGTTGGGCCAAGGAACAGAATGTCAGATTGGGCTTGGAACACTCAGTCCTGCATCTCCTAGAGACACCCACAAATTTTCCATTTTGCTGCTTTGCCACCTGAGACATAGCAGGAGGCTCACTGCATGCACTCCTCCAGAGCTCTCCTGGATGGAAGGTGCTCACACAGCAATGCCAACAGACATCCCATGGAGGAGGAAAGTTGGTGAGGTGAGTCCCAAGGCTAAGGGATCCAAATGGTTCCATCTCTATTCTTTATTTTAGGCACTCATTCTCTTCTGGATGCAAAATAGTCACATTCCTTTATGCCTTGACCCATTTGGGAAATGCCCTCACCTTCTAGGTTTAAGGCTGAGAGATCTGCAGCACAAACAGGAGCTTTTGTCCTTTTTTCATTATGTCACTTCCAGTGTTAGCTAAATAAAGAAAACCCTTGCTTCACTTAGATTTAAAATGACACTAAATCATGATTCAAACTTGCATTGACATTTATCCAGTTAGCTGATGTTTGCTAGAGGTTGAAGGGACTCATAAATACAGTTGTCTTCATGTCTCAGGCACTTTTCTAAGTGTTTCATGACAGTTATTAAGTGCATTAATTCTTCTGATGCTAATTTCTGTGTAGTGCTGATGAAAAATACATTTTTTCCCAGGGAGATGGCACTTGGCAAATATCTCGATGGCAATAAATTAAAGTATGAACTAAGTTTCTGTTGCCATGGTTTTCTTCTCCACTGATACATGCAGTTACAGTTAGGTAGCAAGGTAGAGAAGCAAAACCACAACCCAGATCACGTTGGTGCCTGAAATATACTCCTCTCTTGGCACTCTCTTTCAGTTTACCCCGGCAGTGCTCTTGCATCTTGCCATTCCCTGTACAAACAAATTGTTCTTACACAGTCTCCCAGACCTGGGATGGCTCTGGGCCCCTGAGAAGAAGGAAGAAGAAAATGGATTTTGCTGAGGAGCATCAGCACTCTTTCCTGTGCCTTTCCCTCAGTCACCATTTCGCAACACAAACCTCACCAAAACTACATCACTCTGCTTCACACCCCCATGTGTTGAGACTAAAAGCAAAGTGGTTGAACTTGAAACAAAAGGGTAGTAGGTTCAATGTTTGATGCTCTCACATTGTTTAAGCTCCCTGAGGCTTCCCAGAGATTTTTGAGGGAGGGCACAAAAATTCAATGGATTGACTGAGCTGTGCTCTGCAGCTGTGGTTTGGCTAATGGACCCAGTTATGCAGAAACACCTTGCTGTTTCCCAAGGGGAGATGCCTCAGGGTGGCAAAAAAATGCTGCTGTTTCCAAAAGAGCCAGGAGGAGCCATGGAGATATCAGTAGTCAGAATATGTCCATAGATTCTGGGTCAAAGTAAAATATAATTTGACAGGACCTTCTGCTAAGCCTGCAGTCCTTCAGCTGTATCTTCATGCCAGTCCCATATGCCAGCAGAGCTCTTCATTGGCTAAATGATGAGCAGCTCTGGTTGAAGGAAATGTAAATCCTCAGGACTGCTGCTGAAACACTAATGTTGTTATCAGCTAAATTTGGATAAGATCACGGACAACACAGGGAAGAAAGTTTACCAGCTCCCTAACCAAGTCTTGCTATGTAAAGCCATAATGACAGCAATCTTCATCCAAGCTGAGCAAGACCTTAGGATTGTCTACTGGCTTGTACAGCTGTTTAGGATCCTCTATCACATCTTTTCTCTCAGCTCTGTCTTCTGCTCACCAGAGCAGGTGGCCATCATGCATTCAGCATCGTTTTCACAACTGGCATCTTGTCTTGGAAGGCAAAGAAGTTCTGCAGTTACACATAGAAAACTGAGAAGTTAGTATGTGCATAATTTTTACTGGTAATCTCATAATAACGCAAAAAAACATTTACCAAAGGAAAAAAAAATAAAACAAAATAAGGAAAAAAAAAAAAAGAATAAACATAGCTTCACAGAAGCTTGTTGCTTTCAGAAATAATAATAATAATAATAATAATAATAATAATAATAATAATAATAATAATAATGGAAATTGATTGCATGTCTGACCAGGTCTATGCTGAGTTTCTCTCTTTGATGGACTGGAAATAGCTCTCTGCTCTACAGCTAGAGACAAAAACCTCTTTCTCACTTAAAAGAAAAACTATATATGAGTTTGTTTTTCTCTTTCTTTCAAATTGCACATGTATCTTCACTGCTCTATATAATCACAGTTCCATCTGTTTTTCTTTCAAAATCATCTTATTTTGTTGTTTTTATTAAGGAAGATTTTTGTAGCTATATTTGTTTTAAATGATATATCAAATAAGATCTTCCAGCATCATTTTTAGCCCATCTGAATAAAGCTAAATATTCTCTTTGAAATGTACAAATACCATTTTCTGAATCAAATGGAAGAAAAGTCATTTCTTTGCACTAATTCAGAGATATGTTCTCTCTCTGAAGCAAATAGCAAGGATGCAGTTACAAACTTTCTAGTCTTATGATCAGTTTTACTAAACAGATTTCTATCCTTTCACCTAGAAAACACAAAACAAACACTTCTGAAAATCGAGGATGAGCACAATAATAATTTAATTAATTGTTTTAATTATTAATAATAATTTAAATATTTTTTTTTTTTCCTGGAATTTTTGGGAGCCTGTGCTGGGCTCCTTTAAGGTGCTGCTGCTAGTCTTCTCCCAGGGGTCCAGTTCAGCCTGTAAATATTCCTCATTCCAGCACCCTTCCAGACCTGGGCATTATATTTGTTACTGCATTTAAAGCAAGTTCTGAGCTGGGCAACTGGTGATTTCTGCTCCTCTGACAGCCCAGGCCTGCACTGCTGTAGTATCCCCCCAGCTCAGAGATTTAGGGGCATGGTAACAACCAGCTCCTCCTTGAGGGGCTTCTTTTATCTGTGTTTTAGTGGAGCCAGGCCTTGGTTTAGTATGGTGGGTACCCTGGGCTCTCACTGAATGAGGAGTTTGCAAGATCAAGCCCTTGTAGAAAGGCTGATCATATATTCCACCTGTGTCAAGATCTCCACTGAAAAACAGCATGTAAAAATATTTCCAGGAGAGATTAAAGAGGCCTAATCTACATCAGCTGAAGCAAACATCCTTCTCTAGACTGTGCTGGGCAGAAGTGCAAATGGGAGACGCTGGTGTGCAATTATGACCAAGCTACAACTCTTCTTATGACAGCCTCAGAGTCCCATCAGGATTACAGCATGGGGCTGCTATGTGATTTTATGTTTATTTATATGCATAGGGCTTGATTTAAGTACAGCAGCTCAGCAGCAAAACTGCCATTGATTCATGGCGTGGGCAAGAGGTTGCAGTGAGATACACTCTGTGACATGTGGATTTGCAGCCTAAACAAAAAGTAGAAGGAAGGGAGCTGATCTGCATGGTTGCAGGTATCTGGTAGCTAATATATGATACCTACTTATCTCATTATGTATAATAAATCTTTTAAAAGTTTGATCATAGTGTCCTGATCATATTTTTTTAAAGAATGTTCATTAATTGTTGTTTTTTTGTGTGTTTTTTTTTTTTTTTTTTTTTTCCTTGCACCCATTTGCTACTGTAAAGTAAAAAAAAAAAAAGCATTACAGCTCTTTTACTTTAAGTAATGGCAATCTGTGCCTCATACATTATTGCATGCTCCTATTTTTTCGCAGTGAGCTATTTTTTTTCTTATTTTAATATCTCCTGATCTTTGTACAGTTAATTCCCTTGTCACTAAGCCATATAAGTACTGACCTCAGAATTTTAGAATAGCCTTGGAAAAAATACAGTAGCTTAATTCACCAATGCTGAAGTCTCTGTGCATTTCCGTGATAAAAACCCAGTTGCAGCAAGCTGGACTTGATTGATGCAGATGTGTTCAGCTTTCAGGAGGGAATTTATTCTTAGAAACTGGGTCAAAGAATTTGGTTTGGCAGGCATGACCCAAAGTAGCTCTGGTAAAAACAGAAAATTTGCAAGGCAGCTCATTAACTTAAAGAATTAGTTTTAAAAATGCTGTATTTTAAAAGTATGAATAAATGTTCATTAGCTAAGTTACCTAAAGGTGAACTATATGGGTGGAGTAAATAAAGGGGAACTGTCCAGAAGCCAGAAAACAAAGAAAACTGGTGTACATATTTTTTTTAATATTCTTTTCCTGTCTTGCTTCCTTAACTCTTCAAAGTGTTAGCAAAATTGGATCTTTCTCAATATTGTATGTCTTTCATGCAGTTAGCTTTGATGCTGAAGAAAATGAGCTATAAATTATGCTTCTGGCTGATGGAGATGGGCTCTGAGGCTCCATGGATGCAGACCTTCATGAGACAACTGTTCAGAAGACCTAAAAATAAACACTCAAGTTCAAATCCTGAAGTTCTTTGCTTTCTTCTTGCCTTGCTCAAAGAGATCTCCAGGGCATCTGTAGGTAATATGAAGGCACAGCGAGGGTTCCTGGATGGCTTGTTTTCCCCTTCACAACGAGAACAACATGACCACAAAAATCCTGTTCTGCTTGCATGCCTTCCCAGTGTCTTTTTCAACATGTCAGTGGTTCTTAATGATCCTGGATCTGCTTGTTTGAGAGTATAGTAATTGGGCTATTCCTCTGAGATGTTCAAGTACACAACATTTGTGAACACTTGTCAATTAACTTTTTCCTTTCAAGAACTAATGACTCTAAATAACACCTTGAGCACTGCACTGCATCTTTTCCCTGCCAGAACAGGGGGCTTGCACTCAGCACGGCTCTAGATCTGCAAATATACCTGCTAAGATTAAGTTTGCAATGCTAAGCTTTAAAACCATCAATATTTATACAGCAGGCAGAATTCATATCAAACCTGTCAGGCAGAATCTGTCACTGTGGTGTATCTAAAAGGTTAGCAGCCTCAAGGTGTCTGTTTTTCACTTATAAACAGGTTCTAAGATGAATCGCTTTACAATTTGAGTCTTAGTCTACGAGTAAACTGCCTGATTCATCATTGAATTAATACCTTTGCTTGGGTCCATCCACAGGTGCTGCTCCAGCATACATGATGAATAACAATCTGAATGATGAAGAAGATAAGCAGGAAATATTTCCACATCAGAGAAAACATCTGACTTGTTAGACTGTCATTTAAAGAAATTTCCATATAGAAAACAAACTTTCACAGGGCAGAACTGCACTCAGCAATGCAGTCTGTATTCTGCAGAATGTTCTCTTCACATCAGCTACAGTGGGGAGCCTGGGGAAAAGCACTGGTTCCTCTTTTAATATACTGAAAATATTTCTTGAATGTTGCTTCAACCATTATTGAAACTGCAACTGTTTCTCCACCCCTTCCCTGCATGTGCTCTCTTTCCCCAAAACTGGGCTGAGGAGTTGAGGAGTGGAGCTATTAGAGCCTTTAGGAAATAAATAAATAAATAAAGCAAACCAACACCACCACCAAAAAAAAAAAAAAAAAAAAGGCCAGAAATGGGCCTTTGCACTTGCCAAATCAAAAGGGAAGATTCATAGCAAAATAAGTGGCATGTCAGAGGACCAAGATCTAGTATGCCTCAGGTGTTAAACAGTACTTCTCTCCTGAAGCAGTATTATGTGATAGACACAATGTCAAGGAGGAGGTTACTGAAAGTTTACAGAGAACCACATAACCTGGAGAGTGTCCTTTTAGTTCCTGTCATCCTTGACAAGCACTTTCATCTCACTGCTCAGCATCCCTGCTCCTGCAGGAATGTCTGTCTCTTTTCTTTCATATTGAGACATGCAAACAAGGGAAGGGAAATTTTTCCTGTTGTATACATATTATGTGAGAAGGGGAAAACCATAGAGCAGATTCACTCAGTCAGCTCATGCCTCCCCCACCCAATCCCCCTATTGCTGCTGCAGCTGCTTGCTGCTGTGTGCAGGCAGTAGGTTCATATGCAGGTGCTCTCCAAGTAACGCAGGTGATGCTTCTGGCCATTTACTGTTTAATTTTGCAGTTTGGGCTTTGCTTGAGCTTGTAACAGAAGTTATTAACCAATTGTGTTATCAGTGTCACCGAAGAGTTTCCAGCCTCATGCAATAATCTATCATAAAGGCAGACTGCTACCAACCCAACCCAAAATAAAGACCCTCAGGTTGCTGAAAGTAATTGATATAAGCTGTGACTGTGGGCAAGGGGAATTCTTGCAAAGGAGCGTCAGACTCCTCTGCAGCTCACACATGATATGGCATTGAAATGACTACTTTAGTAAACCACAGATAGGGGAGCTGCAAATGTTCCAAAGCTTTTTTCTGCTCCAGAATCAGGGTGAGCAGGTGGCCAGTGGCCTCTGATTCAGGCGCAATGTTTTCACTGACCCCTAGAAGGGGCATGTACATGCGCCAGGTCCCTACTACTGGAGCAAATATTGGGCTTGCTCTCTTACTCACTCTCTCTTCTGTGTGACTGGAAAATTAAGAAAACATTGAAAAAACAACCATGGCATTAACACTTGATACGTTATGTAAGTGCTACCTTTCCTTTGTAATCTGTCTGTTCTGTTACATAATTTCTTCTTCTTATTATTATTATTTATTTTTTCCTTACTGACCTACTAAAAACATGCTTTTCCTCCTAATTGGAAATTAGTTGTACAGTAGAAGTATTTACTGAGGCATGGAAACCTTGATCCATTTCCTGTTTGAATCAATAGAAAGGTTGCTATTGATTTCAGTGCTGTTTATTTTTTTTTTTTTTTTTGAGATAGGCACAATGTTTTATCCATTTTTCAGTTGATGAATTCCCTGCAGATGGGTGCTTTGTCAAGGTTAATGGTCACCACTTCTGTGTCTTTTGGTGAGGAATAAGAGCATAACTGAGAGTAAAAGTGGTAATTTCATAAACTGGAAATGTGCCATTGGAATATGAAAATACGGATTACAGTTGGTAAATAGCATTGCTTTATCTTGAACAGGTACAATTGTTGAACTTCTCTTGGCATTTTTTATCTATGGTGTAAAAGCTGACATTTTTTTTTAAATCTGATGCAACATGACATTTGTGTCACATCTGATCTGCTTGCATTGGTTTATGTTATGTCAGCTGATGTGATGTAACCAGACATAGCCTAATAGCTAGTGATGTGCAAAACAGGCTTTTTTCTTTTTTCTTTTTTTCCTCTTCCCTTTCTGTGCTAGGAATAGTTTAAGATATCACAAAAAGCAAAATAATCTTTGACATCATGAATATGACATCGTCACGTTATCAAGGGACAGTGACTGTAGACAGGTCACACATAACAGTTGTGTTATGTGTGACCCCATAAGGTTACCCATCTAAACAGGGAGCTCAGCTTCATCTTCAGAAATGACAATGAAGTACATGAAATCCCGTTAATGATTTTGTTGATTCCCTGTTTTCAGGGGACAACTTCAGTTGTTATCAAGGTGGTGATGCCTGGTGGATTAATTCAGTGAATACATGTTATTTGGTTGTTCATCTGAGCTTGGTAGGGCTTTTTCAGGCTAGTGAGTGTGGAAAGATGGTAATTGTGCAAAGGGACCACATCACTGAATAAGAGAGATAAATCAAAAATCTGCAGGAAGATTCAGACCAGCCATTCACCACACCCTGCCTCAAAGGTCACATATTTTGTCAATATTCCACTTTCTGCAAGATGCAATACTGGTGGTGGAAAGATCTTTAAGCAGGTTCTATGTGTACAACACCAGGTGATGTGTTTATAGCTGCATGATTTAAATAAATAAATAAATAAATAAAAAGGCTAGAAGAGGTTTTGGTCCATTTGTGATGGACGTGGTAGGCTAAATATGTTGTATTTTGTATGAAAGTCTTCTTATGAAAACTTAAAGAAAATAAGTCTGTCTGCTTTTCTGTAGCAAGCCAGTCCTTGACATCCAGACCACCACAGAGGCAGAAGTAAACTGACCCAGGGCTGCCAACACAAAACAAGATGAACCTTTTCACTGAGTGAAGCACTGTGGGAACCTGTTTCCACCTGCACAAAAACAATGCCTGTACTTTGCTCTTGGTGTATGGTGAGGAAGGAGTGGCTACTGTTTACACTAGACAACACTCAGCCTTGCTGCAGGATAAATTTACTGCTAAATATGGTGGAGACAAGGATTTAAATAGGTGCCATCAGATATGGTATCCAAATCCAAGCAGGGAGATTGTCACAGCTGTTCCTTTGCTCAGCATTGTTATCATAAATTGATTGCATTTAAGTCCATATGCAGCACTGTCACCAGCACTCTCCTGGACAGTTTCATCTGCTAAGCATCTGGTTTTCTTTCATAAATGATAATGATATTTTATTAGGCTAGCAAAAGGTACTTGATAAAACCAGTCTTAGCAGTGGGTTAGGGAAATAAAATAAACTAAAAACATCAGGTTTGCTGGGAACTTCATGCACAGGCAATTTAAAGCAGTGTACATGACCAGAGGGGCCCTGATTGGGACTGGTCCAGCCCAGAGACAGGAAGGTGGGAGCATTCACACCCCACCTGCTCCACCAAGACCGTGCCATGGTTGGAGCTGCTTTGCACAAGCACAGTCTGGCAGGGCCCCAGAGCAACTCTTCTTTGCACACACAGCTTAGCAAAGGCAGGGGAAACTGCTCAGCAACAGGACACTGAGGCGTGGAGACCTGCACAATTCACTCACCTCTGTGCACCGTGGTCAGGATTTGAATCTGGATTTCCTAAAGCTGGTATCATCCCTCTCCCAAAACCTGCAAAGAACATGGCAGAGGCAAATCTTCTCTTCTTTCTGCCCTGACTTAAGCTGAACACACATTTAAAAGCTCAAAGCCAGCTAGAGGGAAGTAAACTTTATTAGTGGTGCTGATCTGATTAGGCTGGCAGCAGAACACAGACAAACACAAGCCATTCCCACCAGTCATTATTATGTCAGAAAAATCTCTGTGACACTGTAAAGGTCCTTTGAATTTTGGCTAGTTGCTTTCCCAGAACAAGCCAGTGATTCATTTCTATATACTGCTCATTATTTTGTCAATTTAGAAAGTTACAGGAATTGTTGTGATAACATTTAAATGGCAAGAGGTGGCTGACCTGTGCCAGTAGTGGTCTAAGAGTCCTGTTCAACCCACTGGCAGTTAAGGAGGACTGATTATCTGCACTGCTCAGCTGTTACAAGATCACTTCTATAACTTTCTCCTAGGGATATATTTTCTTCCCTGACACTATCTTGTGCTTTCTGGAACTCCAGCAACTCTGATGTGTAGATGCAATTTGTTCATGGTAAGGCTTGTAGCATGCTGCTAAATGAATTGACAAGTTCTGATTTCCCCTTACTGAGAAAATCCCCACTGCTTTGAGCTGGCTGCTAAGCAGCATGTGCAGGGTATAACCAACATAGAGTTTGGAAATTATGAACACTGATTGGCTATGTATGCTTAGTAAACAGTTATAAACTTTTTGGTAATGATAGTAAAAGGTTCTGACAACTGTGGTTTTCTGCTTTCTTGGCCATTTACAAGAATACAAACAACTCCTTCCATGATTTCTCCTTGCAATATTCATATCTGCTAAAACAGATAATGAAGCTATAAATCTGTATACCTACTTTGCCTGATATCTATGGCTAGTTTCCTATGGGGACAAAGTTCACCCCTCCAGAGAACAGTGCAAAGACACCATCTCCCAGCAAGATAATATATGGTGAGGTAGACAAAGGCTTTGAAAACTCCTTGAAAGGAAGAGAGGATTCATTTAGGGCTCCTCCTCATTACTGTTCATTGTTTCTCTATGTAATGTCTTTAATATATGAACATTTGTAAGTATTGGTTCTCTAGTTTCATGTGTTACATGCACTAGGGAGAAGGAGAAACAACATCTTCAGTGCCAAGAGAGCTTGCCACTCTGTGACTAAGCTCAAAATATTATGTTAACTACAGAGAATAAATAGTAGATAGCAGTTGCCCCTTACAATTGTTGTTGGGAATAGTGCCTTTTCTATGCTCAAAACTGCCAAAATATTGCACAAGAAATATGTTCCACAGTCATCCATTTTCTGAGCTCTCAAAGCCTTGGCAAAATAAGTATCCATGGTAATTTTGGTCCACAGCTCCTTTGCAGACAATGCAACAGCAGTGGAGCAACTGCACGCTGAACATGGCATTTAAAACAGTAAAAAAAACATTGTATCTATGCAGAAAGCCTACTGCCAGACCATACTGACCGTAAGGGTTGCTGGGATCAGTGACCTGATTATTCTAAGCCTCTTCTTTAAATTTCAGTTTTGGATCCCTCCACTGAACCCTGGGATTAATCCAGTGGCTGAATCTTTGAATGCATTCCTATTGCAAATGGGGCTGGGACCTCCCAAGACTCGGAGCAATTAAAACTCTTCTGATTTTGTTTCAAATTCAATGATGTATTTTTATAAGCTGTAAGAACTGAGTACTTGGAGGGAGGGAAAAAGGAAGGAGCAATTGGAAAAGGTCTTTATTAAAATTTTAGTCAGAATTTAGTAAAAAGAGGCTTATTCTATGTGAAATGAGAGGTGTCAAAGCATAGTACCTGGAACACTGTTTTAAAAAAAAAAGACCAGTGTGCTTAATACCACTTCTGCTGCACCAGAAGTGTAGTGAGTGAGTTCAAACCAACCTCACTGTCCCCCTTCTCTGCAGGCTGCAGATGGCAAATGTTTTGGAGGGAGTTTCTTTGGGGCCCATGCCATCAACATGCTGCTCCAATGCTAGGCACAATTATGAGGCTGTAGTTTCAAATTACATTGTTATTCTGAGCATCTAGAAATCTATGGAAACCAGACTGAGATTTCAGATTCCCAAGTCCATAAATTCTTCCATTGTCAATGTTGGTTATTTTTTAGATCCAAGTCATTTTGGGTAACGAAAAAAGATATGCCTCTGTATCTACAAGTCCCTTATGTTGTTCTGAAATCCTGCTTGCATGTTACATGCTCCTCCAAAATGCTCTTGCAGTTTATGTTCATTGTAGCGTGTTTTGTAAAAAAATATTCCCCGTCATTTTCCTTTGTGCTGAATCTGGCAATATTAGCTATTTCACTCTACAGCCCTAGTTAGAAAGCTGTGAATTTCTTTTCTTCTGTGATTTTCTCCACTGTGTTTTTCATCTCATCACTGAAATGGAAATATTTTACTAGTTAAACGGAGAAAAAAAGTGTGTAAGGCAGATGCTGTTTCATCATCTGGCTAACGCAGAGATCCTCAGCATGCAGAATGGTGGTTTACTGCAACAAATTAAGTGCACAAACTCTTGATGTGGAAGAAATGATTTCTGAATTCCCTCTGAAACTCATTTCTTCTGTAGCATGATGAGTTAATGAAGAAAATTACAATTTAGTGTCTGTTAGTGCTATAGAGAAACTTACTCTGTCTCTCAAAAGTAGCTTTTTATTATTTGCTGTTATTTTAAACTCCTTTGGACATGATTTGGAAAGAGCAGCTGTATTCATTCCTGCAGCTGAAACTTTCAGCTACCTCTTTGCTGAATGATGTCCTGTAAATGAGAAAGAACCTCAATTTCCACAGGCTAATGGGACCACTGGTTCTTTAATCAGGTTTGTTTTCTTTTAGCACTGGTCAAAAGCATGTGAGAAAGGGAGAACAGAAAAGGTAAATAACAGCATCATGTTTTTGGCTGCCCATCAGGAGGATCATCACAGTTGCTTTGGCCTTGTCCCCATCATCTGTACCAATGAAGCAGAGTGAAGGTGGCACATTCCCAGCTGTGGAGAGACTGCTCTGTGTTCAGGGTGACCGCAGGACAGGAGCGAGGTGAGAAACACAACCCATGACCTACGCAGTCCATGCTGCAATGTGTCATAGTCTGGTAGCCTATGTGACAAGAATCTGGGGTCTTCCAGTTTGGAATGAGTCATCCACACCCATCTTTTTCTGTGCAGCTCAGTGCCTGGCCTTTTCAGCTCTTTGGCAAACCACTGCCTCTGGGTTTTGATCTGGCAGAAGCATCTGATGTCATTCCTCATAAAGATGTGGATGTGTTTCCTGTAATGCTTACAGGAAATAATGGCACTGAGTTGGTTTGATTTATCCTTAAAGTCAGTAGGTACATCTTATGCCAAACTTTTGTGCCTTCAGCAACTGATGCAGACAAAGATTTTATTGAAAGGAAGAAGAGGGAAGAAAAAAAAAAAAAAAAAGAAGATTCAACTTAAAAATATAAATTTATTTTATTTCTAGACTAATCTTCTGGAGGTTTTCTTTTTCTCCATAGCAGCAGTCTATAGTGCATTTCTGCTATATCTTTTCCAATTGGGAAACAAATAGATTGCTAAAATGAATATTTCAAAGATTTTTCTTGATTGGCAGTTTGATTTCCTCTGACATATATTGTATAATGCAAGCCTGTCTCAGGAATCAGTATCATCAGCAATTTTGTTATGTTGATCCAGTGTAGCACCAATAGGTGACAGGGATTGCCATTTCCCTTTTCTTAGGCCTGCATGGCTGAGAAAAACAAATGTTCCACCTCTGCTGCAGATCTCGAAGAGAGAGAGGCTGCTCTCTGAATTCCCTTTTGAGGTAAAACTAAGTCTTTAATGTATACATCTACATGTGAAAGCAATAGTGACATTCAAGACAAAGAAAAAAAAAAGATTCTATTCTAAAATAAATTATTAAAATCTAAAAAAAAAAAATCTAAAAAAAGAAAGACATTTTTAAAATATTTAGAAATGCAGAACACGATGAGATTATGAAATCAGCTGAATAGAAAAACACCATTTCCATAATATATTACACTCAAGAGAGACAATTCTGTCTGCCACTCACATTCCAGCAGTAAGAAATAGTAGGTGAACTCCAAAGCATGAAAATGTAAAGTTTTTCGAACAGCAGCAGTTAGGGTTAGGCAGCCAGGACTAGGCTGTGCAGGGGGATGCTCTCCCTCTGTGCTGCCCTCTCAGCTCGCACCTGTGCCCAGCTAGCTGCATGTGAGCTGGGAAACAGCAAGCCAAGTCACCCGCTTTCTGTTGTGTGTTTTATAGGAACTTTTCTGACCATGTCAGACTATATTTTTAACCTACCTTTTTATTTATAAATCTTATATTGTATTCTGAGTTAATCTGTCAGATTTTCTCTTCAACAGCAAGAGCGTTTAGACAATTAGCCCACTGCCAAGGGAAATCTTGGGATCATTGTCATCAGCTCTAATGACAACGCTATATTAAGGATGTTTTAGGAATAATAAATCAGTGAAACAGTGGTTTGAAATGACCCAAGAACTTTCCAGCACAGTGATTTAATAACGTAGTGAATAAAAAATAAATCTTAATAAATAGTAGTGGCCTAGAACAGAATCTGCCTGAAGGAATTTTCCAATATTACTTTTATTTGCTTGTCATAATACATTTCAGCTACTTTTTCCTTTTTTTCTGTTCCATACATTATATTAAAGATGAAGGGAAGTTTCCTATTCTATCTAAGCTTTCTTTCTTTTCATGAGACTTCTTTCCTCATTAGTTAACTAGAAATATATTAAAATACAAATATTTAATAAACTGACAGAACAATTTAAGCCAAGTTTCAAAGTGGTTCTTCTAACCGTAGGTGGGTGCCTGGAGAAGCAACAAGGAGAAAATCCCTTACTTTGAGACGTGTTTAAATTTTTCTTTCTTCTTTTGTGCAGAGAGGAACCTTGTGATCTCACTCTTTTGTAAAGTAAATCTTCGTCAGATTAAATATGAAGATCCCTATCAGAAGGCACTTGGCTTTGACAAGCCTGACAGAGTCCTATGTATCCTATGGTAATGGCTGGCACTGAAATGAAAAGGACTTGGATAATGAATAAAGAATATTTTAGTAGCATGACTCATAAGTAATACAAAGGCATCTCTGGCAATGTCTGTACTAATTACAGACCAGTTGCTATGTTGTTACAATCATGGATATTAAGTGTGTGGGATGCTGAAATGTGTGGGCATTCTGCTAAGCTTGATCTCAGTTCCCTGCAACTAAAATCCTGTCTGTCCCAGCTGGAAAGTGGGCAATGTATGTAGGTGCCTAAATCCGGGCTGACGGTGACTAAATGTGTTTCTTTTTTGTTGTTTGTTTGTTCCTGTCAGTCACAAACTTTCTGAGCTGTCAGAAAATGTGAAGGTGATTACATACAGTGGAATTTAACAGCTGACAGACCTGTTGCAGGTTGGTGCTCTGGGTTCTTACCTCATTGCACAGCACTGCCATCATGCAGCATTTCCAGATTGTTTTGGTCAAAGGGTGAGAGAAGCAACATTTCCTAGATATGTTCTCTTGGCTCTACACAGGCAGATGTTTGTTTCACTTCCAGGGTTTCAGAGCATGAGATAACATGGGCTGTTGTGGCTTTGAAACACAGACTCGGGTTCAAAAGGCAGGTAGTAAATCTTGGATGGGCAACTTGAAGCTGCTGGATGAAAAGTGTGCAATGGGACAGCTTGCTGAGTGGCTGCCTCTCTAAAGGATGGGCTTCCTAGTGTGGTTAGAGAGGGATGGGCTTGTGCAGTGAGATGTCAAAGTGACTCAAACCTGCAATTTAGTGAACTCAGATCCAGATGTGGAATTTGTTCCAGTCTCCATTTCAATGGTAAATGAACTGGAAAATTACCCAAGCTCAATTTTCTCTTTCCTTCAAGGTTCTCTCTTCCTAGGTCTGGGTGATTATTTCCCTGAGTGTCATCTTCCCTTGCCCATTCCTGATCTCTCTGTCATTCAGACTTGGAGGGTTTCTTCCTCCCTCTTCTGAAAATGAGGGACTCTGTTCATTTTCCACATGCTTTAGGGATGTGAAACAAAATATATGAATGCACAGAATAGTGCTCAAAATCTGTCCTGTCTTGACAATACTATGGGAGTCTTAGAGGTGAAGATTTTTGTACTTAAGTGGTGTGCAGTGAGGAAGGTGGTCCCTATGCTGGGAAACCTGTGCACAGAAAATACATCTAGGGCCATTAACTATCCGTGGCTACCATAAGATAATGTTTTAAAATCATCTGAAGCATGCCAGAAAGCTAAAAGCTTGCAGACTACATCAGGTAAGGAGAAAAAAAGATGTATGTATGATTTGGGGAAACGGGAGGAAGGGAGGTTTTGTTTTTGGATTAATATCTTCAGTAACAGAGCACAGAGACAGGAAAGAAAATTCCTGTTGTACTGTGACCACCTTCTCTAATCACACTAATGGGGCTGTAATGAAAATAACATTTAGCCTGTCATTACTCCCCATGTGATGCTCCCCTAGATTCCCTACTTTGTTGCCAACATTCAGGCTAACAAAACCAGGGATATTTTTCAAACGTCTCGGTTGTAATAAAGAGAACAAGCTGCCAGCAGACTTCGCTAGAATGCATTTGCTTTGGCATCAACTCTCACATGCTGTATGGTATGGGGTGCCAGCAGAGGCTGAGTTGGAGTATACATACAGGGCTCTGCAGGGCCCAACTTTGCTGCTGCCCAGGGACTGGCGAGGGGACAGGCCCCTAACAGCACAGCATGCTTTGCTGGGTCTCTCCTGAAGCTCTTTAGCACTTTGTGTCTCTTTAAGCCATCAGGGTACTGCAGAGATACACAGATTATGCTGTGAATAATTCACAATGAAACTGAGGATGTTCCCTCTTCTAATATCTGATCACTGTTTGTGTAAAGTATCCTTCTTATTTGGCAGATTCACTATACCACAGTTTTCAATGCACTTTTTTTTTAAGTTAACTAGAACATGCCATCTTTGTAAACTCTACCGTGAGCACCAACAGCTTGTTAGATCCTCTGCAGGTTGAAGCTGGCATGTACTTCCTTCCTTCACTGTTTCCCCTTAAAGGTAGACAAGCTTAGGCCAACCACAAGAATATTTTCCTGCTATTCTTACAAGCATATCTCAACTATATAGCCACAAAATCACCATAACTTTTGTTTTTGTTTTAGAAAATGTAATTTCCCATACACAATGAAATGAGTATTTGCAACTATGGCAATTACATAGTCTATTATTTAGCCCCCAAATGCATGCACAAAGTATACTGGAGTATGCTTTGCCCAACACCTTAATCAGCAGCTGAATGTAACAAAAGCCCAACTTCATGTGAGCGAATATTCATGTGTTTGCACAATCGAAACTTTTACATTATTAATAATCCTAGGAGCACTTAGAGTATTTCTTTTCTCCCAAAGGCATAATGGAGGTTTCCTGGGACGGTCTCTGGATGTGAAAATTGTGAGCAGTACACAGGCTGTTATTCAGAGAATGGTCTGAACAGGAGGTAAGGTTGTAGTGGGAGCCCATGGGCATGTTGGCACACAGGGACACCCGAGGCTCAGTGTGGCTTTACCCCGCACATCTACTGCCTGCCCACAGGCAGCAGCCAGGTACCTTCACCTGCAGCTGAGGGTTCTCTGCTGTTACTCTGGCACTGCCAGAGGTAATGAAAACTCTCAATTTCTTGCAATGGGCCAGTGTAATTTGTGCAACGTGCAGAGTTACTCACAGTGGCATTTCCAGGAGGCTGTAATCAGGGAGTTTTAAAAACATCGGGAGCACTGCCAAAGCAGGGGCCATGGCAAGAAATGAACCAAGGGAGCAAGGAGAGAAGGGGAGGAGCTGTTCCCACTCACTGGTGGCCCCGTTACATCCCAGTTTCCACTTTTAAGGAGTAAAAAGCTAGCCAGGAGGAAGCAGCAGGGCTCCCACTCCCCAGGAGACAGGGACATGCTTGTTTTGCCTAAATGCTGGTGTTTCCTTGTAGTGCCTACAATATATGGGGGCTTGGGAGAGCTGTCAGAACCTGATCCTTTTTGCTGCTGTGAATCCTGGTGAAGGTGAGCAGCAAATGCACCCCAGTGCCAGGGTGATGTTGGGGTATGATTCTTTGATAGCCTCATTGGCTGAAGCCTGTCCCTATTTTGCAGGCTGAATTGTTTCCAACCCCTCATACAGGGTGTGCAGAAGCAGGATGGATGTTGTTTTTGCATGGGCAGTGCTCTGCAAAAAGCTGCATAGCAAAGACAGGTGCTAATAACAGCTGCATTGCCCCTGTCCCTCCCATATTGTGCGCTTCCCCTGCAGCTCTGCAGCACAACCCCTGCTGGTGCCAGGGATGGCTTGCTGACAGCTCCATCATAGGCCAGAAGAAATCCAAGTTGTCACAATGAGAAGAACGCACAAACATAGAGATCTGGGTAACCAGATATAGGCTGCAGAGAATTTGCCTTATATATTACTTGAGAAGGTTAACAGTGGCAATAACACATAGCCCTGCAGGCAGCAAAGTGTTATTTCAATAAACAGACAAATGTCCTGGTGTCCCCATCCAGGAATGTCTTGAAACATCTTTGGATACCAACTCTGTCAGACAAGGTCAGTGCACTGGGGGAGGAATGAGCTCTTCCACCACATGTTCAGTAAATGGGTGGACAGCTGTGCCTGCACACCTGCTCAGCTGCTGCTTGTGCTCACACTCCAGGACTGGATGTCCCATAAGAGGCTGTGCCAACCAGGTGTCCTTCACATGTCGTGGCACTGCTGCCACATAACTCTTGTTGAGTGGGCTCTGTCAAACATTACTGTACTTAAATAAGGAAAGGCAGTAACCAAGCTCCAGTAATTGCATTCACTCTCCTAGTAAAGTTTTAAAGGCTTATTAGTGAGAGTTATGCAACCTACACCCTAAAGCAGCCTGCAAGAATTATCTTTTTGCACATAAAAGTGTAATATCTATTCATTGTATGTCGGTGTGGTGTGGGCTGAATAGCAACTGCCCATTGTGCTCTGTAGTGTGCTTGTGTTTGACTTTCATCATGAGGTGAGAGCAGATCCTACCTTAAATATTCACGAAGAAATGTCAGCATAGATGAGGCAATACAGGGGGAGGGATAGAGGTGGGCTTGCATAAATCATTTATGGCCATGAGGCATGAATAACTTATTCTGGCCACATCAATCTCAACAATATTAGTTTAATAATGTGATGCAGATCTTGTAATTAATGGTAACCTGTAAATAAAACAAGCAATTCTTGTTAAGAACATATTGGGTTGGGAAACCTGGCTGACAGCTTACAATTTTAAGAATTGTCGTGGGACTTGCATTAATTAACCCTGTGGGGAGAATTCTTCCTATTGCAAGCTCCATTAAAATTTGTTTTCAGAAATTAAGGACCTTCACTGCTTCTGAGAGCAAGAGCCCAGCTGCCTGTCTCTGGGTAGTTCGGAATCTCATAATTTCAGAAATATTTGAAAAACCTGAGCACCCAGGATAAGATAGAGCAGCCCTGAAAGATGATACTTTTTCCAGCCAAAGGTGAATTTTGTATTCCTTTCATGCACTGTGCAGCTGTACTGGTGATGGCACTCAAGGACATTAAGGACATATTAGCTTAAAAAAAAAAAAACTCTTGAAAGATGTTTTCTGAGGACTTTGAAATTCTTTATAGATTCATGTCTGCCTTTGCTTTCTGCAGCCACCTTTAATTCTGAACTGCTGGCTCATCTTGCTTTACAATTGCCTTTGGCATGCTACAGATGTGTGCAGCTGCATTGGTGACTGTGGAACTTCTTGTTCCCAGGTAAGTTGCTCACACTCTTAACAGGCAGCCGAGCTGCCCCATCATCCTCCTCCATGTGCTGCCTCCTGGGGTGGCTGTGTGGGTCTGGGCACAGTTTTCGCATCTGAGAGCAGCTTGATGTACACAAATTATTTTTGATATTTTGCACTGGATAATATCAGATACTTGCATGATCTCCTTGCTCAAATCACTGCTAACCTAATATGGTGAATATTCCTTCCCTTCTTTTCTTGTCTGCAGAATTTGATATAATGATTTCTTTTGCCACAACCATTGCATATGACTTCACATATGAGGCTTTCTCCATTACCACGTTTTTGTCAATGTACTAACAAGTCTCCTTTTCTAGTTTATCTCCCCTTCTATACTTTTTCAGATATTGTGTTGTGCTTTGTGGTGTGCTAAGAGGCTTATACTTTCAAGCATTCCTTATCAGGAAACTGAAAAATCAGTTTCTTTTTGGCCTCTCTTTGACTCTGTATCTACAATGTAAACTTTCCACTAACATAACATATACCATGGCTGTTGTGGCCTGGTTTGTCACGCTGCCCTTCATAGGCAATGTGTTAATGGCTCACGGATAAAGAAGGCAAAAAGATGTCTAGTCTTAGCACAGCACACAGTTGTGGTGTGTAGCAGAATTAGACACATAATGCCATTCCCTGTCTCCTCTGTGGGAGATCATGACTGGAAAACCAAGAAGGCAACAATGCTGCAACTATGCTCCATGGGCTCTGCACCAATCCATCTGCAACACATTAAAAGGAAACAACTGTTGATGCTTAGACCAGTGGTTGTATGTCGTAGGTAACCAAAATTAGTTGAAGAAATTAATGCTGAAAGAACAAAGGAGTCACATCAGTGTTTTATACAGTGCTCCCTTTAGAGGGAGCAGGTTGGCTTGTGGGATGAATAAGTCTGGTACTGGGCCAAAAATTCAGCCTGGGGACACGAGTAGGAAGTTAGTTGTTCTGTACTAAGAGATGTCATTAGAGAACCACTTCTGATTCTAACGTTTGTTGGCATGGAGAATCTGAGCTGCCAGGTGTCATAATAAACTACAAATGATAGTCATCATCAAGAAAGAATGTCTTGAAGATACCAGGCTTACGTCTCAACTAGTGAGACATCTGAAAAAAAAGGCACATGTATTTAAGAACAATGCTTTGATTTTTTGTAATACCTGGGATAATTTTATCAGAGAAGGATTTATGTGGTGATGCCTAGTGCTGTGCAAGACATACAGAAATTAGTGATGGATTAGATTTCAGAAAGCTTATAAAAAGTGTCTTGCAAGACCTTTAACCTTCATAGCTGAGGAATCCATTAAAATAAGTATTGAAGTAATCCTTGGCTGGTACTGTAGTAAGAAATATGCTAGTCATTAATGGGTTTGGGTTAATTTCTTAACACATTTCAGAACATATCCCTGAAAATGGCAAACACAAGACCTCACTCTGCTGTAAGAAAATTTGGATGTGGAATTGAGAAAGTTGCATGTGTTTTCTGAGCTGCACAAAAACTTCACTAAGGGCTGGACACTGTCAAAGCCCTTCCCATTTTCCCTGCTGTCTGCATTGCAGTTCAGTCCAGGCTTGGTCACTATCAGAAGCCCAAGATGTCTTCTGTGAGGGAGACCACACCATTCAAATTGTTTTAGTTTTGCTTTGTGCAGTTATTGCTTTGTTCAGTTACATCTCGTGCACAAAAATTGCCTCAAATGCACTTTGGCTCTGCTCAGAGGTGTGCAGTGCCAGCCAGATCCCTGGGCACCACTGTCCCATGCATTGTGTGTCCTATGTCTGGTCACGCAGCCAGAGTTCTTGTGGTGGCAGCACTGGCATTTTACCCTCACACATGTCCCTGGCTGGATCAGGACTCAGTTTTTCCCATGTAGCGGTTTCCTCTGTGTCAGAACAGATTATTCTGCCAGTGCAGTGATCTGACAGTCTTGTCTATGCTGTTTTATGGAGCCTGGCTGCCTAATGTCACCCAGCATAATTTTCAGGGCTGGAAATAGCAGCTTAATGGTGAAAGAGCAAATCTGATTTTCCTGTTGGACACTCATAGCACTGGCAGTGCGTGGGGCTTGGTGACTCCGCAGGGAACAAGATCACTGTGAAAAGATTCATCACCACTGACGAGTGCTGGAATATATATGTCTGTACAGAAAAACATTGCTAACAGCCTGCACTTTTAGCTGCTGGTAAGAAGCTTAATGCTGCTGCATAAAAGGAATTTCACTCGTAGCGCAAGGAAAATTCACTTCCACTACAAACCTGCCTTGTTCTCTGTGGATCTTTTTGCTGTCATTGTTAAATGCCAGGATTGAAGTCAGGTGGTATGATAGTACCACTTTATATCAGCAGTATTGTATGAAGCCTAGGGAACTGAAGGCTGTTGAGGGTCCTGTGCAGGTTCATGGCTGTGCCAGAGTGAGAGTGTCTGGCTTCTCAGGGCAGCTCTCACTGCTGTCCCATGCAGTATTAGCCTTCCAGGGACCACAATTATTCAAGGGCAAGAGTTCATCCTCTGCTAAAGGTGTTATATAAGCTAGAAACTCATCTCTTCACAGTTTTGCTGGTAGAATTGTTCCATTGTCGTTGCTGTTCTGATACGAATCTTCAATTTGATGTACACATGTATATTTGACACTTGCTTTTTGTTCTTCTTAAAATAAATCGCCAACTCATCCACCCACTTCTGATATGTTACCTGAATTTAAATAGAGAAGTGCTGGTAATTCTAGTTGCTGCCTATTCAGCACAACTCATCGTTTGATGGTATTTTCCATCACTAATCACAAAAGCTAATTGTTTTATCACCACAAGAATTGTGTTAGCTCTGTTGACCAAGGAAGGCCATAACCCTTGGCTGCAGCAGCTGCTGGAATGAGTGATGAGACTATTGGTGTGCATCACGTAGCAAGTTTGAGAGCTTTCATTGCCTCCCACCTTTCTTTTCCAGATGTCAGGTGTTAGTGAAATGTGCCAGGGTTTCAGACTAGTAATCACATCAATTTGAACAGAGAACAAGCTGTCATAATCCACTGTACTAATGAAAATTATGATGACACCACAACAGATATTCTTGCCAACCTAATCATCTCACACCACCATGGCATAAAGTTATTTAAAGATTAATGTTCTTAGTAGCAAATACAAGCTTAGGAACAATTTCTGCAAGTGATTAAACACTACAGCAAAGTGGAGTTGTATGGAGAATTTATTAGTTGTTTAGTAAGCAAGCATTCCTCTAAACATCACTGTTATTTCTATTGTATTAGAGAAAAATTCAACAAAGCATGATAGAATAAAAGGGAAGGCCAGAAAAGTGCTGGGAATTCAGAGTGGCTGCCACTCAGCATTTCACTAGGAGATATGTAAATGGGAATGTATACTTGGACGCATACCCAATTACCTCATTGAGGATTATGAAGTTTGACTGAAAATGTACTGGAAGGAAAAGGATTAGAGAAACCTTCTGAGGAAGAGGACATGATCCAGACTTTCTGTGGTGTGCAAGCTGAGGACCTGTGCAAAGGTAAAAGGGCAGAAGTTCTTGGTCTCCCTATCCCTGACATTCAGCCATCACCACATGCAATAAATGCATATATTTACTTCATCATCTTCCAGGGAGAGTGTATAGAACAAAGAATCCACAAAGGTTTATCGGGGGAATAAAGAGCATGAATTCAGATTAGTTTTAGGCAGCTGTAAGAACTAGTTTGTGCAATTTGATCTACTTCAAACTCTATCCCCAGCGGTGACTCATGAAACAGAATGTCAAACTATAGTAAATTCAAGGAATAGATACAGCATTAAAAGACTGAAGGAAAGCCAAAATGAATGTGAAAGTGGGCAGTCAAAAGGAAAAAGAACAGGGTGGCTGGTGAGAGGATGGAGGGAGAACAAAGGGAATCTGAGGCAAGGAGATGAACTGGGAACATGACAATATGTTGGATTCAACAGAAATCTTCTCATATTTCATTATGTATTCTCTATTAGCTTATTTGAAAGTAATGTTTCTCAGAAGAAATTTGAAAAAGTATTTTGAAGGAGGAATGGGAGCTTCAGGTGGGCAACGGGAGAAATCTGTTCAGATCAGTTTCTTCCTGGCTTGTAGACAAGACCAGGGGAATAAACACTTGAAAAGTAGTACATTACAACTTGCACTTACCAGTCAGCTAAACATCTATTTTCTATGTTTCTGTGCTGTACAGAAATAAAACATCTCACATCACATTGCAAGTACTTTATCTAGAGAAGGGGTGACCCATGGTCTTGCAAAGGGGCTCTGACAGCACTTATTGCTAGCTTACTGCTAACAGCCCTGCAAATACTCTGAGATGTTTGCAGTCAGCCTATGTGCTCTGGGAAGAAATCTAGTCTGATTTCTGAAGGAAATTAGGTGTTTGCAATCAGCAGAGATTTTTCTCCCTGTGCTTGTCCCTGGCCACCTTCTAATCAAGTGTGACAGCATGGATTTCCATCAGCCAAATTTCACCAGACTATGGGACTTTGTGATGTGTATAGCAAGGAAGACTTGCAAGTCCCAAGGGCACAGCAAATGTAGTTAGGAGCATAACTCTGAAGATATCTCAACCCTCAGCTCTGCAGAGATTTCTGCAGATCCCTCACACAGAGATGCTCCAACTTTCACTTCACAGTCACTTACTTGTTAATTGCTCCTTAGATCCAGGAAACCTGTGTGTAACCAGCAGTGTAGTAGGGATCTGTGTGTTACCCAGAGCAATTGAAACGGCTGCTGCTGGTTTTAAACATTAGCCAAATCCATGCAGATTCAGCACAGTTTTCTCTGCCTTGCATCCACTGGTACGTCCAGGTCCAGGGTGCTGATGGTGGCTCTTCTCAGCATTATTTTGAGTCCAAGATGTCTCTCCAAGTAGCAGAAAAATACACAAAGGCAGCTTTGGTGACTTCAGACCTGCTCAGCTGCGTGCTTTTCAAGTGGCTTGTGGGTACTGAAGGACTGTCAGCATGGACATGATAAGCTAAGCGTCTGTATTTATAATGCACAAGGGCTCTTGTAACTGCACAACGTACTAAAGCATTTACTGTATATTTCTCTCTATTGATCCAGAATCACTTTATTTCCTTTCCTGGGATTTTATGCCTCTCTTTCAGTCAAGGCAAAAAGAATATATCTTTCCTGTGCAAGAAGGCATTAAATTGTCTGTAAAGTCATTTCACTCACGCTAGAGTCTCCAGGAAATTGCATGTGTGCGCCTAGAGTCAGCACTCACAAAGGTGCTAAAGGAGCAGTGGCAGCACAGAGCTGTGCTGCACTTTCTGGGGGAGAGGCAGAGCTCCAGCTTCTCACCTGAACTGCTGTCTGTCTGGTCTGAGCTCCATTAGCCATAAGGAAAAGCTTACCAAGCTGCATGGAATATTTTGGAAGAAGTTAAGTGTCAGCACCTGCTTTATGAACTCTCTTGCATGCTGGGAATCTCCCTTCTGGGAAAATCCAAGGAATTAACCAAGAAAGAGGGGAAGGAAATGTTTTGATTTTGAAGAGAACAAGGGAAATGCAAGTTGGAGAAATCTTTCAGAAAAGCACTGGATATATGATAGTGCTCTTCAAGCCCTGTCTAGCATTTTAAATGTAGCTTGCAAGGTTAAAAAAAAAAAAAAAAAAAAAAAAAAAAAAAGAAATAACCACACTGGGAGTGCTGAATCAGTACGTTTTACATAGTCCTTTGCACTATGAAGTCTGGATGGTTCCCAAGAGTGAGCAGTCTGGAAATAAAAATGTGTCTGATCAATAAAATGAAATGACTTGAAGAAATCTGAGTTTAGTGCTCTGTAAGTCCTAATTGGCTTTGCAAGTATCAGAGGTAACCTTGCCCTTTGCAGCTTAGCTGTTACAGTGATGTGCAAGGTTGTTGCAAGATAACAGCAGGCAGGGGTGACCCTGGTGCTCCTGACAGCACAGAAGATACAGACCACCAGTGAAAACCACAGTGAGAAGGACCTGCAAGGTCACAACGTCCCTGTGGCACCTGATGAGTTGAGATTTTTGTACCCTGCCTAGGTCTTTCAGTATAACACTGACTCTCTCTACATCAGACGTTGGCTAATACCTATTTGTAGACCTGCATGCCAGCTGCTTCATTTTTTTTCCCCAAAGACATGAGACACAGACACACAAATCACTAACATGGGTGAGCTAATAAAAAGGCAAGTATAAGTATTCAAGCAGTGTGAGCTATTTAAATACAGAAGTTAAACAAAATCTATCCCAACTGGCTTTCAACCCTCAGCCCCATGATCTAAAAATCAATTGATTTTTACTTACTGAATGCTAAAAACTCCAGAGGAGAGGCTTCTCTCTTCTCAGTAGTGTATGTGGGCAGAATAAACTTCAGAGGTTTTACAAGGGTTAGTTAACAGAGCCAGGCCAGCAGAGTACAGGCATCTCCTTCCACAAGACCTCTGGTCACCTCTGGTGTACAGACCTGCACTTTCAACAGTACCACTACAACATTTGCAGAGTAAAATTCAGAAGGAGTCAGGTTTGAATGTTATTTCCAGCAATGCCCAGCAGCACCGCCAAAGATATGTTTGGAATCACTGCCACAAGATCAACAGAAGCTCCCAGGAGGATTCCCCCATTCCCCTGGGCACAGCAAAGTGGATATGAGCTGATGGGTGAGAATTGTCTCCTTGGACGCATGCAGCCATGCCACTGTTCAAGTCTGCATATTTAATTGCCTGTATTTTGTAACCTGGCTCTGAAAACTCACTTTGAGCTGAAATGTGACATTACTCCCTTGTAAAGAGAAAATCACGGCCTTGTCCACTTAAAAATTCTGATTATACAAATCCAAAATGAGCTCTGCATATCTAAACACTTTTAAATAAAACACTTGATGTTAGTGAGGAGTGAATGATAACAATTCAGGAAGAGAACATGAGGGAGCAGCTTTGCAGTTGGCACTCTCCACTGCTGCAGGGAAAGCCATTGGGATGGTGAGTGCTGATGTGTCCCAGGGCCAGCCACCAAGCCAGACCCCTTTTACAGGGGGAAGACCTGAATAATATTTTTTTTCCACCTTCAAGTGAACTTGGTATTGAGCCACTCTTCTGATTAGACACAGCAGGCACTGCTTTGCAGGACATAATGGGTTCTCTACTAGCATCCAGCCCACCACACCACCAGGTCCTCACCACCAACCCATCCCGGGGTCTCCAGAGCTGTAAGCACAAAACAAAGGCTAGACTGACCCAGAAATGTGTTGCATCTAGGGACAGCTCATAGGGTTTCCTAAAAAGCATGCAAGATGTACATTTCATTTCCACAGGCAGGTCTCCCCAGAACCACTGCAAAGCTGCACTGACCTTCACACATCTCACTCCCATGGCTGTAAAACCACAGCCTTCAATCAAGTAGTTTCCACAATGGCTCTGCAACTCCTCAAAGAAGCTGGTTGGTGGAAACCTTAAGATTTTTATTTGATTTGGCAGCAAGTGGCCACAGCTGTGAGATTTGCTAAGCCTTGGGAGAACAGGAATGTCAGCAAAGGGATAGAGATCTCTTTTATTTGAAACCCCACCAAAAAAAAAGAAAAAAGAAACAAACCAAAAGTAAAGTTTTGTTTTTCTACAGCCCTTGAAATAAATCCTACAACAGCAAAAATATGATAACTAGCAACAGTGGTGCCTAGGGTGATATGCTACTGTATAATCTTCTGATGTCATGGTAAATAACTAGTGTCACTTCCTTGTAATGTGCTTATTACTTTATCAGGATAAACATTAGAGAATACATCACATTTCTTTATGTTTTTCACCTCCTATTAAACTCTTGGCTGCTTCAGTGAGCCCTCTGCACACAGCTTGACTGCAAACTGGTGATCTGTAACTTTCTACAGTACAATATGATCATTTCTCAAGTCCTGTTCAACTCTACATGTAACTTTTCATGGGCAAAGATGGATGCCATGAGCAAAATACAGGCACAGGCAAAATTTATCTCAATTTATCCTGGACAGAAAAAGTAACTGAGGATACCTTGCTGAAAGCAAAATATACTGCTTGAATGAATTTACAATAAGTAATAACATAGAGCAGGGAGAGACCATTTACTGTAGGGGAAGAAGGTAATATATGATGTCAGTAATTCACTTTAAAATGATGCTATTAAGCAGGTATAAAGGTGATCATCACCTTTTTTTAGGCATTACAGTTATATTTATAAGCCAGTTGATATGTGACATCTAGAGTCACTTCTAATTTCTTCCAGAAAAAATTATATATGTTTTATGCCATTTACAATTCTGGTAGTTCTCACTGCAATAGTGGATGGCCAAGGCAAGTCCACATGTGAAGGAAAAGTCTACTGTCCTCAGGACTGGCTTATAACTACAGAAAAGGAAAATGTCTTACATAATCCATAAAGGAGATGCTGAGGCCAGACCACAAATTAAATCAGCTCATCTGACATTAGTTCTCAGGCTGATGCACAGATGCATCTTCATCCCAACACTGCAGAAACTGAACAAGAAATGTTGTCACAGGCATTACAAGCCAGTGATGCCTAGCCAGTAGCATCCTGTTACAAAACCAAGTTACTTTAGCATAGATTTAAAAGGGAATAATTCTACATAATGAGGCATCTACAGACATCTCATATACATTGGCTCTTCGCAGCTTTGGTCTTGTTTTGGAGAAAGCACTTGGCTTGCCTTTTAGTTTCTCAGCCTATAAGCACTATCCAGCTTACTCTCCACTCCATTTGTCCTGAGAAGTCCCCATTCCTGGAGAGGTCATTTTGACCCATTCCCCATATGTCTACTAGGAATTTCTGAATTCTTCTTTTTTGAATGTGGGCATTGGGAATTACACAGAATATCCTTGCACAACTGGAATAACACTACCCTGTCCCTACAGGGATAGGCAAGTGCAGAAATGCTGTGATCTTGCCAAATCTTCCTATATCCAGTAACGTCTGTAGAGCTGCAGCTCCTGAAGGCAGGTTGTTACCTGGGCTTCTCACTGTCTGCTTTGCTTCCTTGAAAAGCTCAGAGGAAAGCCTGGATATATGCACCCTGAAAACTCAAATCCTAGAAGGAAAAAAAAAAAAAAACCCACACCCACACAGCAGCTATATTACTTTCTAAATCTCATGCCTTGTAAGTCAATATCATGATTTCAGAGCAGGAGGATGCCTTGAAGAATGAAACCCCCCTGAAATATAGATCAGCTGGAGGTAGCATTTATCCCACTTGATACTTATCATCATATTACTCCAACCCATATGCATACACAGATTTTAAATAGCCATTTTCAAACAATAACTGGGCTAATTAGAGTTCATTTCTGAATAAGGTTTTCCAAGGTAGCTCATTCTGTCAGCCACAGCTGGATCATGGCAGTGCAGCCAGCACATCATGGAGACACCCAGCACAAGTCTCCTGCTGCACCTCAGCTTTCACTGCTGTCAATATGCTACATTAGAGAAGGCTGAGCAGCATGTGCGGCCGATCCAGACTAGCAACATAAAAATCAGCAGTGTCACTGTTTCAGATGGGCTGGGGAAGGGTTTCTTTGGAAGAATCCCTGAATCCCTTGATGAAATGACCACTCTCTCATTATTTTCTGTATTTAAACCCATAGATTCTTTCCCATGCTCATCAAGAAGAGGTTAGGCTCCGGCCTTGCAGGGCAGAGAGGACTATTAACCTCCAGAGAAGGCATTCTAGTTGGTCATGGTTTCTGTAAGTCCATTATAAATATTGTTTTACAATTAAATTCTCCCCATCAAAGCAGAAGCATCCTTATTAGATTATTTAGAAAAACCCATAATTACCAGGGTTTAATTTATTAACATGATGGGCAATTTAAACACTATCTTTGGAGATAATGAAATTGTACTAACTCTGAGATTGAAAAAGAGGGCATGAACACCATGGAAACTGTCACTGACAAAAGCCTGCAGAGATAGTTTGCCTGCCTGCCTGCCTGTTGAAAACACAAAGTGCATTCTCTTTCTTAATATAGAAGCAGGAGATACATCACTCATGCTGCATTGTGATGCTGATGGAGAACAAAGGACCAGTTTCAGGGTCCAGAAGCAGTTTCCTTTGGGTGCTGTGCCAGCTACCTACAGGACTCTGCCAGTGACATCCTGAAGCATTCTGGGAAAAGAAAGGCAGAATGGAGTCAACAGAAGCTCCAGAACTCACTGGAGGTAGCCAGTCTCTCCAAGCACTTTCCAGAAGTACATTTACTCCTTCAGAGGTCTTTTAGAATAATGGGGGGGGGGGGGGGGGGGGGGGAAGAAAAGAAAAAAAAGTATCTGCTTCTGTCTTCCCTTCAAGTATAAGGAAATCCATCCCCCCGATCCCCACACCCCTCCCCTGTTCAGCAGCCCTGGGGATCCAGCCAAGCCTTTGACAGAGAAACAGAGACAAATACCTGCTGCCATCAGCAGTGACCCTTCACCAGCAGAGGAGTGGCTGCTAGTGGGCAATCAGCGAGATTAATTTAGCTTTAGGGGCATAGCAGAAAGGTATCAATGGCTTCTACAAGGTAGAAGGGGGTTTTCGAGGATGCTGGCATGCCCAAGCACTGGCACAGAGCACAGGGAGATATGCTGCCCCATAACACACCACAACACTTTGAAAAGGCAAAGAAAGACATGAAAGTCTTGTTTTCTGGTGACAGAAATACTTCTGTCTTTTAGCTCAGGAGCAGAAATGCTGCATTATAATTATTCATGATTCAGAGCTCTAGATAGCAGATTTGTGCAAAACAGGCTTCATGCCATTAGATACTTTAATGAGGAGGTCAGTGAATGTTGTGTTGAGGGATTTGGGATTTGTACATTAACTGGAGTGGCATGTGTTAGAAGGACATGTGAATTAATGACATTATTTATAACCCATCTCATTATCACACCCAGCTTGATGCCTCAGACAGCCACTAATTCTCTTAACCAATTTCTATTTCTGGATATAAAACTGCTTTGCTTCAGCTGTGATCCGTTAGAAGAATGCCGTTGTTGTTATTGTTTGTTTTTTAATGTAAAAAGCTTTTTTCAAAGAAAGGCTCTGTGACTGTGTGATGTGATGTAACTCCCCTGAGTCCGTCTCAGATACAAAAACGTCCATGTTGAGTCTGGTAAATGAACAATGAACAAATTTCATGCCTGATTCCCCTGCTTTGCCTTACTTTTGATCTTGAATATTAGATTGCTATAATTGTTTTCAGATCCTTCTCTGTATATTATCAATGTGTAAGTCACTATGGAAATACAAAATCCAAATACTGTCCCTTAGATTTTACAATAAATGTGTTCCTCCTTTTATTTCTGTCCCATTCTTTGACACAAATATAAGAAAACACTGATTGACAAATATTAAAACCTCAGATACGATTAGAGCCTTTTCCCCCACCATCTTGTCTTTCAGCTGAAAGAGGAAACTGAAACTTGTTCATTCCTATGTGGAAAATAAGTAAAAACACTTTATTATTTAAATGCACAACTATATATCTGCACATTTGTAAGGGTTTTTAAGGGCTTAGAAGCATAAGGAAGATCTGTAAGGAAACCAGACCACTTTCCTATACTTAGGCATCCAGTAGCAAAACCCGCTCTTTCTGCTTGGTCCTGTCAAGAGAAATCAGTATTTGCAAGGTTTGCTGCTGGGGACAATAGCTCTGACCTGACTTCCGTTTCTTCCTCCAAGACCTGTACATGATAACTTCCTAAGAAAAGAAGAGCAAGTGCCTGTGCATTTGTTGTGGGCTAATTAATGCTCACCTATAAACCAGAGGGGATTTTTGCTCTTCTGAACTGATTGGGGATAGAGAGGAAAGAACATGCTTGCAGTGGAGAATGAGCAAGGCTGTGAGTAGAGAAAGCTGCTTGGTAGTGAATGATGCCTTTCTTTTTCTTTCTTTTTTTTTTTTTTTTTTTTTTTTTTTTGCTCTTGAGAAAATAAACATGGGGAATCAATTAGATCTGAATATAAATGAAAGTAATGTGATTTATCAGGCACCTAAATTGTTTTAGTGATGGGTATGGAAATGGATTCATTATGAGTGACAATAAAGACTAACAAAGATCCTTTTTCAGAGGTGTGGAGGAGTGGAAAGAGCCATAATCACAGCCGTAATCTTCACCCTTTTGCTTTTCTCCAGGATGAAAGCTGAGCTACTCACTCACTGTGACCGCTAAGGTGAGCAGAAATGGAGGTGGGGGGGGGGGTTACAGACCCCTACAGCACCCCACATTCTGGTGGTGCCAAGTTCGCAATGTGGCCAGGGCTTCCACAGTCCCTCTGTGTTCCCCAATATGCTCAGATCTGGGCTTGGTCTAAAGCAGAGGAGAGAGCTCCTATCTAGTGGGTGGGGAAGCCTTTTTTGGAAGCCTCTTCCCTGCAGCCTCTACACACAGGTGTTATGCTTAATTATAGCCTTCATTAGCTGGCAGATCTACTGCCTCACAACTGATGTTCTATCCCTGCTGTAGCACTGGTAAGCAACTCTGTGCAAAGCTCTGCCTTGAAACCAGCACTGTTTGCCTGCATCTCAGGAGTATCATCTCCTTTATGCATACCTCCTTTGAGTCTACTCAAAAATAATCACATTATGTGTCGGGAGGGGGTAGGAGTCGATTCCCACCTCTTCTCTTGTCTTGAGACCACCAGGATAGATCATGGAGGAAGAAGATTTAACTATGTGTCATGATGTCCTTAGGCTAAAATGTCACAGACTAAGAGGACTCGACTCAAAACTGGGCAAAGAACAGCCTTTTGCAGGACCTTGAGAAAGCTTAGCTCCAAGCAAGCTGTTCCCACCAGCTTCCCCTGAATTGATCCATTGCTGTGAGCTAATCTGTCACATTAATTCATTGCAGCAGAACATGAATAGATTGCACTTCACCCTTGCTAAATAACAAGCGTTTACTGGTGACTACATAGAGGGAAGCCTTTTATGTGCATTTGTACTCCTCCTCCTCCCCGGCCAGGCAGTTTTCTTGCAGATGACTCAGTGTGCAGCCATGTGACTGTCTCCAGGAGTGTGGTATAATGAAGGATGGGATGATAACCATGGGTTTTGCTGCCTCTGATTGCAGAAGAGCCATTTGTGCTTTCTTGGGCCCCTGTGAGGTACAGCCTGAGACAGTCCATGGTGCAATAACCAGGATGAAAAAAGGTCTATCAGCTTTAAGAATAAAGAGCAGCCAACAGCCAGTAGTAAAGCCACAAGGAAGTGCCTTTTGTACAGAGTACCATTGATATTTTGGAAGAATTACCCCTCTTGAACAAGCTGAGTCATAGCTTTTTTCATCCTGATGCATGTCCATGCCTGATACCATTAAAGGCTTTTTCCATCTTCACCAAAGCCCAGCTTTGTAGGTTTCTCTCCTCAGGTTTTCCCCATGGTGCAGTTTCCTGTTAAACACCCACTGCAGAGATCAGATCTCTGTCTGCTTTGAAGCCCTCCAAAAGATAGACTTCTCACCCTTTCTGAAGCAGCAATTACCAGCAGAGACACTAATTAGCAAGCTGCTGTCTCCAAGAGAGCAGAGAGAAACTCCAGGAGAGAGGTAATTTTACAGGACATAAAGGGCAGGTTTGTTAACAATAATTAAAGCACAAGCAAATACATAACAATATACCTAAAGGTCTGACTTTAGTGTATTATGCAAGGAAAGCAAAGTTAATTATGAAGACAAAAACTCTCCCACTTCCCTCAGGTAAATGCTGGCAAGGAGAAGCTCTCATTCTTTGAAAAAGTCTCAACCACCGCTCACTGTTTCTGTTTACAACCTCTCTGCAGCTTTTCCACCCATAATTGTTTCCAGGCCCTGAAGTTGGAATTTTTAAAGCAATCCCTGTGTTTGTCTGGCACCTCACTTGTTTGCACACAGCTGTGTAATCCAGCCAGAATTATTTGTACCCATGCAAGTCACTCACTTCCAGTTCTTAGAAACCTATCTTTCCTCTTTTCCCATCAGGAGAAGGTCAAATACAGAATTATCCTTTGCCAAACTTAATACTTTTGGAATGAGGAGATTGCTATCTATAATTACAAAACATTTCAAGGACATTTTAACACTGACAGCCTGAGCCCTCTGTATGTTGGCTAGATTAACGTCTCTTATGATAAATCACCTTTCTCCCCACAAGCCACAGGACAATGCACTAGGAGCCCATCACCCTGTTCTTCCATGGGCACGGTGGTCAGCATTCAGTTCCTGGGCAATCTCTCAGCATGCACATCCCCAAAGCAGCCACAGTCATTTACGTCTGTCCTGTCAGATGATATCTTGCCATCCCTGGCAAGACCTGCGTGGTCATCCTTGCTGTTTTCAAGATAAACAGATTATAGTCTAAGAGTTTAATCACAGGCAATAACGTCATCTTTATGTCAGTATATGCTGTTTTAGTTTTGTGCACTTGTAACAGTGAAGACATCTTCATCTAGAATTTAGGGTATTCTTCAGCCAGAGTATTCTGTCCTAATTATGATAGAAAAATTATCAATGGAAAATATTTCTACAGAGTTAGTGATAATTTTAGTGAGATGCTTACTAAAACACTTTCAAAACCATCACTGAAACATTTAACACCAAGTTTTCATTGACAGTATCTAGTTTCTGGTAAATAAAAAATATTATATAATTTAAGAAAGAATGATTTTTGTACAACCCTTAGTAAAATGTATTATGAATGTTTCTGAATGGTTCACCAGTGAAAACCTAACTCTTCCTGGGAAATTACCAAGTGTATAAAAAGAAAAAGAAAAAAAATACAAGCTAGAAGCAGTTGAATTTTCTGGTGAAGCGTCTCAGGGTTACCTGAGACGGATGCAAATCCTGCACAAATAAAGATGTCATATAAAAATAATGGGTCCCGATGCAGCTTGGCAGCTGTGTGCTTCTTCTCCATGGCACGAGTAAGTTTTGCCCACCCCAGGCAGTAGCTGCTGTCCTACATCTGCCCTGCTGACAGCCCAGGCAAGCATGGGAAAACCATTAATAAAATATCAGGTGGAATAACTGTCCCCAAGCAATGCTACTTATTGAAAAAAGCCAATAAGCAGTTCTCGGTCTCTCCTCTCTCCTTTCCTCTGACTTAAACAGAGATTTTCTAGTTCATGCATGAGGTTTCGGTGGAAGGTTGAACAGATAATTACCTCTATTATTTCCTCTGCATTATAAAGCATATTTAAAGGGCACTTAGTAAAAGTGGTCACAACCTAAATTAAAATGTAATGTGAAAAGATAATGTTTGGTAGGCTGTTTGGGAAAGCAGTATTACACAAGGGGGAGCACATGGCCTTTTCCTCCCCTGAGATTTGCACCAGGACTTTTCTGTTTGCTTGTTCTCAGTATCACAGTTTTTCTCTGCTGCTTCCCTCCATTCCTACCAAGCAGCTATGCCTCTCCCAGCACCCATTTCAGAGCATTTCCCTGGCAGGAAGAAAGTCTGATCTCTTCTTCCTCAACTTGAAATTTCTCAATCTCAGGGGATAAAAACACCACAAGATTACAGAAGAGCTGAAGAAAACCAAAATAAAAATAAATAAAAACAATAGTAACAAAAACACATAAAACACATCACTATGTCCTATGCTATCACAGACAAAAAAGCCACAAAGAAGTCACCACAAACCTTTGAGTCTTGCACAACTTTGATTTGATTATAAATAAAACCTACTTAACATTACAACATTGGAAATGACGGGCTAAATCAAAACCAGAGAAGATGGGAAAAGCCAAACTTGCAAGGGGCAGCTGGCAGATTCCTGGAAAACTGTCACCTAAATGTGTTTCTTTTCCCCAAGAAGAGTCCAAGCTAGCACGAAACACCCTGACTAGTGTGAAACTGGCTTTAATAATTAAACCTGCAAAAAATGAAGATTAAAAATTTATTCTGAACTAAATGAAGCTATTATCAGAGCAGTTTTTCCCCATTATACATTTATGATACATAATACACTAATACAGATGCCTTCTTTTGAGAACACCAAGACTCTTTGCCCCTCTGAGCTCCTTGGAGCTGAGGCATCCTTTTGGCAGCTCACACCTTTGCTGCTTGCTGCCTGGCCTCTCACTTGAGCACTGGTGGAGCAATGAACACACATTACTTTGGTAATCCTTTAAACTATAACACCCTCACATTTCAATATGAAAATTAGTTTTCAGAACATTGTCTTTGAAAAAATGTTGAAATTTCATATTTTTTTTTTTTTCCATAGAACTTTCAAAGCACAAAATTCCTTGAAAACAGCAGATTCTTTTGATCATTATAAGTTATGGAATATTTAGCATAACCCAGGGGTTGTGTTAAAAAAAAAAAAAAAAAGTCACAGCATAAAATCATCAGTCATTCCTCCTAAAGGAATCCAGAAAGAATTGGACCTCTGTAAGGTTGAGGAGAAAATACTTCATAGTAACAGCTAAGAAAAAGAGAAAAACAGAAGTCCTACAATGTGCTGGATTACTTTTAACAGGGCTCCACTGGTCAGAAAAAGCTCTCAGAGCTGGGGTGTAAATCCTCCTGCAGACACCCAGGGCGTGTCTTGCTCGCCCACATAGGAGCCTAGTGCCTTTCTCAGCAGAACGCTTTTCCATATTTGCACACCAGATCATGGCTCACTGGGTTATTTCCAATCCCTGTATATTTCAACTTATGAAGTCACAGCAATCATGGTAAGATCAGCCCCACACATTTGAAGTCCTTGCTAGAATCACTGAGTAACGACCAGCACTGAAAGGGGCCTCCAGCATTTAAATACAGTTAAGAGATGTCAGTGGTTCACTGATGAAATCGGTAGTTAAATTCTGGCAGCCCATCCAGGCTGGAAAGGGCTTGTTCTAGCTCCACATACCTCCAGCCCTGATTCAGCCTTCATTATTTTGAGTGTGATAGTGTGGCTATCTGGACCCAGTGGATTTTTGTATTTCTCCCTCTTCTGACAAGTTCTAGTAACATGCACTCATGGCTTTACTTAACACCATGAGTAGTTCTACCAGAAGATGAAAGTAGCTTCAAGTTTTAAAATGTTTTAAAAAATGAAGACTTTCTTTTAATACTATCCTTCAGTTAATGCATTTGCCAGCGCATATAAATTCAGGACAGTCTGCTTCCCTATAAAAGTTTGATGGAGTTCAGCTGGAAGGCTGACAAGACATTGAATTCCAAATTCAGGAAATGTTCAACTCTATGATGTGTTTATAATTAAATTTATTTCCCTTGAATGCAACTGAGTGTCTCCCTGGCTTATTGTGCAAGGCGGCTGTATGTTAAGGATTATGCCTGTGGAATCAAATAGGTTGACGACATGATTTAGGACCTATCTGGAATGATTAATTGAATTAAATATAGCTTACACAATTTGCCTTAATCCTCTGAGGACAGTCTGACCAAAGTCACACCTTTCCTTTACTCTAGAAACCTTATTAAAAGAGAGAGAAGGAGGAAGAGTGATCTATATACTTGATTAGAAGCTTCGGATGTTCAATAAATTACTACTCTTTGTAGGGGAAAATCTAGAATATTTATGTTCTCACCCCCTGTCCTGACTAGTTCACCACTTTCTTTGCTTCTCCATAAATCAGCAGGATGGCTGCAGACTCAGTGGTAGGGCCCCCCAGTTAAAATGGCCTGATCCTTTCTGCAATGTCTGCATCACCCACAGGCAAAAAGGCAAAAGAAATTAGCTTTGTGCTTCTGGGATTTTTGTCCTGCTCTGCATAACAAATCCCTGCCATAGATTTGCCTTGTTGATGAGAGATAAGATGTGAGCCCAGCCCTGAGCTTGAAGTCAGGTAAAGCTCTGTTCCCCACAGGTTTCCCCACATGGGTGCACTACCAGGCCCATGTACAGAGCTAGAGAAGCTCTGCAAGTCCCTCAGGATGGCCAACTAAGCAACATTCAGCCCCTGTACCTTGTTAACAAGGATTTGTATCTTTGTCTCTTCCTTGAAGGAGGATGAAAATTTGGGATAAAAGATGCAGGCTGTCTCCACTCCAGAAAGGCATTTGGTGAGGGCTGGAGGCTTGGAAAAAATCGCCCATGTCACTGGTGCTGAGCAGGTGCTATAGCACTTACACACATGACACTGTCATTTTGCACATTAGCATTTTGCCTTCAAACTAAAAACTGCAGAGACGTATGTCTCTGCAGTTTTAAATTAAATGTAATTTAAATTAAATGTAATTTAAGATAGGACAAAGGTTTTCTGTCATTAATACTTAAGGGGCTTCCACTTCAATGTGCATTATCCATAAGTTCTGACAAAGCTTTTCCAAAGGACCTTGGCGTTTTCTAGGACTATACAGAGGCTCACAGCCAGCCCCTAGCTTCATCCTACCTTTACACATCAGGTTAATTTGGCTCCTGCTGGCTGTAAAAATGGGGTAATAGTCTGGTGGAGTTAGGAGACCCTCGGGCTACCAGTTTACAACTCATAGGGCAGAGGGTCTGACAGACTGGCACTCTGTCACATCATCTGCCTGTGGAGCAGAAAGCAAAAGCAATACTACGATAATATTTTCAGAGCAAACCATCAAGAAGTATATACAGCTGTAGCAGCAGGGGCATGTTGGTATGCAGAAACTCGTTCTTCTGCTTGGAATTTGGCCAGGAAACAATATCTAACATCCCTACAGGGGTGGGAAATGGGACTTTAAATCTCAGAATCTTCAGCCAAGCAATTAGATGGACAATAAAATTCAACCTCCCTCCCAATAGGTAAACAAGGGCTTTTCTTTTGTAGATACCTGCATTTTGCTTTGTAATATCTTTTATTAAAGTAGAAATTAAATGTATTATCTCATCAGTTACAGTCTGAACACATCTTTAAACTGCATCATGCTTTATTAATTATATATTTAATTACTGTAGCCTCAGATACATAATAGGCACATTTATAACTATCTTAAAAAATGGCAAATGTGCCATAAGCAAATCTTACAGGCATAGCACCTTTTAAAACAGCAGCCTGTTTAGCAGTTGCAGTACCAATGCTTGAAAGTTTAGTGCCAATGTATCTCTGCTATATATTCTATTCAACACCTAAACATCTATGTGCAGAAAGTGATATTCTGCAAGACCATGAATTATACAGCATTCATATGTAATTTGGCATCAAAATAAATGGCCCCCTTTTGCTTTCACCTCACAGTCAGGATGATCTGGCATGAAGACACTAGGTTTGTTCCAGATTTGTACAGCAAGCAGAATTTTGCCCATTGCTTCTGTAAGGCAGTTAAGTTTCCAGCATTGTATTTTTGTTCTGTGCCAACTAATTTGGGTACAACAGATTGAATTTAAAGGTCAAAAAGGCAAGAAAATTGACTGGCTGAAGAAGCTAAAATATTTTTTCAAAACTGATTTAAGAAAATTGAAACAGCTCAGTGAAGCCACAAAGCATTTTATGAAATCTGTATTTCAGAGTAAAATTGAATCTAGGTGCCAGCAACAGCCTATCATTGGCCTTAGCAAGTTTTCCTCAAACCTGTGATTTCATCAAAAGCTACTCTTAGTTTGGCAATGCTGTTGACCAAGAAAAAAGAGTTAAACACCTGTACTTTAAAGTTCAGAAAAAAACATTCATCAGAAACAGGAAAAAACCATCCAAACAAACAAACAAAAACAAACAAACAAACAAACAACATTCAGGCCCTGACACAAACCCGTTTGAATATTGAATCTAGATCCATACTTCAGTTTCTATAAGGGTTTTTTCTCCAGAATTACAATATTATCAGTCTTGAATTCAAACAGATTGGAAAGAACAGTTTTCTGTTACTACAGCCCAACCATGAACATAGCATTTCTCAATAATACAATACTTCTCTTTCCATCAAGGCAAGGTGAGAGAACATTCATATTTCTATTAAAATAGAAATTCTGAAGAAAAAAAAAAAAAAAAAAGTTTTTCTAACCTGTGGTGATACAAGTATAATTACTACCTCCACATTACAGGCAACAAAAGCAGAGTTTGGAGCAAATTTCCTTTTTGATGTGGCTTCCACAACAAGCCACGTGCCTTGACTAGGAGTCCCAGCAACACAAACAAGGTTTCTGAGGGACAGAAGAAGTGGGCTGTTGAGTCAGAGTAATGCCACTGCATGTGGGCTGGGTTAAGTAGTGCTTATTGATGCTTTGTGGCATACAAAGCCATACATTTAGTTTAGAGTAAATGAGCTATTCCATTCACAAGGTGACAAGGCTCCAAGTATAAAAGCTGACTCCTAAACTGAGTTGTTCATACTGGTGACTGAGAAAGAAGAATGGCAGCCAGTCCACAACTGTTTTTTTCTAAAAACAAGTTACTGCATCAGCTCTGAAGTGCACATTGTTCCCCTATTGTCTCATGTGGGCATTCTCTCCATGTAGGATTAGAAAGATGCTCTCCCCATAACAATTCTCAAACGCTCGCTCTTGGTTGAGCTGGACACTGCTGGCCCCCATGCAGCTCAGCACAATGATGATCCCCTCACCTTGCACAAGCCAAGTGCAGGTCCAGGTCCAAGGCCAAGTGTTCACCCTAGTGCTGAGAGACATGGTACCACCATGCCACTCAGTCTTGGAGGTGTTATTTGCATGGAAAATTCCTCCTGGGTTCAGTCTTTCATGGCCCCTCTGCCCTGAACAGTCCCCTCAGGCTGAGGACTCTGCGTAGCACTCAGCTTTCAGATGCCCCTATGCTGAGCATGGTGCAGAAGCCCATGAGAGGAGAGAGCCATCAGAGTGCACTGGGCAACATGACGTGACCCTAGATGACAGATTTGCAGAATCACAGAAAACACCTCACAGGTCCAGCAAACATATTTTCTTGCCTCAGGCAGGATCAGCTGAGCCCCAGGCTGTGAGATGTGTCTCATTTGTCCTTAATCACCTCCTCAGAGTATTCAAGTACTTATTGTCCACTAGGAAATTTTGCCAGGTATCTGATGATCTTCCCTGCTGCAGAGCAAACCTAGCATTTCATGCTTGACCTGCAGGTTGCTGCCTTCACTGCTGGTGCCACATGTGCTCCTTGAAAGCAGAAACAGACCCCGCACCGCCAGCATCCCCCTGCCAAATCTCTGACAGAAGGATGGCAGCTCTGTCAAGGACAGTAGAGGAAGATGAGGGGCTATGCAGCTTGAAAAAAATGCCCAAGAGCACAACATGCAAACAGTCACAGACAGGGCTATTTCTCATCTTCAGGTGGGGGAACTAAGAGTTACTTGCTAATCACTTTGTGAATTTGTATTTAACATGGATTTATGGAAGGCCTGCTCACATGGCCATTTGTGTTAATGCAATCTAAAAATGCTGTTTTACTAGCACTACTAACAGGAGTCATGCAATACCACCGCTGCACATTCATGCACCAGATGCTAGCACGTCATCCATCCATTTCATCACCCACACAAGCATCCATGCCAGGCAGGATTGCCAGGCCAGAATAATGCCAGACTTTGCTGGCCATCTGCTAACCTGTTCCACAGTCCCACAGTTAATCTGTTCTGTGTGAATCTCACTTATATTGAAGCCTTGCAGCTGAGGGTTTTTCTGCAGTTTGGTAGTATATACACATCTGCTCTTGTTCAAACAGCCACAACACAGGTGGAGAGCAAGGAAATTTTACACCTAACATTAAAAAAAAAAAAAAATCTGGCTTTAATGGCAGTTCAATAAATGTTATTCAGAAAAAGACCACCTAGGTCTTAGAGCCACACTGGAAAATTCTCTTACAGAGAAAGCAAACATACTTGGGGTTCTTTACTTCCTATTATCACATGAGGACAGAATGAAACCTGCTATATGTGGATGAAAGTAGTCCTAGATGTACTGGACACATAAGCATCTATATTGAGCTTATTTGTTTGGGGCAACCCTTTTGCAGGTTATGTTCACAAGATGCAGGTAATTTTATTTATTTATTTAAAATCAAGGACAACCTTGGATACATCCATGTATAGCTGTTGAACACCAGCACATGCTGCTAAAACATACCACTGAACAGAAGGAATGCGTCAAAAAAGACTAAGAATAACAGTGCTCCTTCCCTGAGTATTTTTATTGCATTTAAAGCCTCATTCATTTGAAAGCTGCTTACTAGACATGTTTTAAATGATGCACCCTGGGGCACTTCACAGGCCTTGGTGCTGGTATCAACCACATGCACATCCCCACATTGAGCCTGCATATGTACCAGCACTCCCAGTGTCAAAGGATAAAGACTTTATAAGGTCTTCATGCATTTTTTTTTTAATTTTTATTTTTTAGTGACTGGCCATAGACTAAAATTGTTACAGAAGTTTCTAACGTCAAGCACAGAGAAGACTATGGTATGAAGCCTCCCCCAGAGTGGAGGCTTTCCTGAGGAAGGGTACGTGACAGGATACAAGTGACAGACTCAGTATGCACAAATACAGGGAACAGATGGACATCTCAGCCCCTTTCCCAAAGTCTACTTTCCTCCTGCACTGATTCACACTCTTTCTAATGCAATATCCTCAGTCCAACATCCAGCTCGTTGGTCTGAAGACAGGATCTGGCCCAGTGGCCTGTGGAGGAGGTACTTCAGTAGCTTTTATCTATGGATATGGAAGTGGGGCCTTTGGCATTTTTTGTGCACATGTGTTTGTTGGCATCTGATGCTGCTACCAGCCTAAAATGCTGAAGCAGCTCTAGGTAGGTCCCAGGTCCTAAAAGAACTGAATCCACAAGCAGAGCTAGCTGAAGCACTGTTACAGTCATGACACCCCATCCTGGCAGAACTCAGCAAATGTCCACTGAGAAATTTTAGCCTTCCAGCTTCTACATCTCACCAGCTGATGAATGGTACCATGGATCTGAATTTAAGGTGGGAATTTCCATCTTATTTCCATCATTAACATCCTACAAGAACTACTTTGTCCTTGGAGGCAACATGTATTATGCATGGCAAGAATTTCTCCATCCATCTTCCAGAATGCATTATCGCTCTTGATAAGGGCTTTCCAAGTCATCAGTCTCATTTGAAAGGAAGGTGAGCTCACCCAAGAATGCCACACACTATAGCTCCAAATGCTCCTAGCAGAGCTGGAGCCTCTCCCCTCAAGCTGTCTTTCCCATGCCCATTTCTGCTGTATGCAATGAGCATCTACATGGAACTGCAGAAACAAGGGAAAGGGAGACTGCAAATAGATCTACAAAGGTCTTTTGGAGTTCTCTGAATCTTGGTGTCTAGCTTGGTGTCAGTAAGATTAAATTTAGCATATTACTTAATTTCCTTGTAACGGAAAGCAGGGCAGCAGAGTATTTAGGGTGAGGAGTATAAACACGGAAAAACAACCAATAAAAAGCATACTATGTAAGTGTATAAAAATATATTAAAGCAAAAAACTATTACCCTCTTTCACCTGCATTGCAATAGCAAATTTCCTATTTCATTAATGAAATGTGCAAGCAAAGCATGAAGTCTGACCTCAGACTCAAGGGGGCTATTTTTACAACTTGTAGAATGAAGAACAAATACCTCACAGAGATACAAAGCAAGACAACCCACCACATCCAGCAGTTGACAGCTTTTAATAAGCAGGCATAACATTGATGTTTCCAAAAAGGCCACTCCAAGTACAGTTTTGTCCTGATTGTCTTCTAATGCTCCCACATCAAATGCCAAAAATATTTATGCCTGCTGTATTGCATTATAAATTTATATTTCTGAAAATTAATGAGTTATGACATTACACCAGGCATGACAACTGAACCTCAGGGCCCAGGTCTGTTGAAGCTGTTCTGTAGCTCTTAAGTTTAGGAGCTGCAGTTACCTCCAGATGGCATTGGTGATGTTAAAAAATAAAGAAAAGAAGACATCCAAACTTATGGATTGATTTTTCATCAAGGGAGATGTCTAATTACACATCTAAATTTTTTTACCCTGCAACTTAGTGGAAGCAATTATTTTAAATAGATAAAGGGTGTCAGATGAGGTTCAGTTTTCTTCTCTATCAGCGTGCAACATGGACAAGTGAAGAGTAAGGTTGTAGTCAGTCATGACTGTGGATGTGCCCCAAAGTTGCATTCTGACACTTGAGCCTCATTAAACAAGCTTCCCTTTTGTTTTGTTTTTGGTTTGGTGGGTGTTTTTTTTTTTGGTGGGGGGAGGGAGAGGAGGGAGAGAAGGATAGGAAGTTTTGGTTGTTTTTTTGTTTTTGTTTTTTGTAATTGCAGCATATAAACATTCTTAATTTTTCATTCCTGCTCCTGGCATTTTATTTGAAGTGATCCTGAGTATAGTGCCAAGACACGTATCAGAAATGACCTTCAAGCTTGAGAGAAAATCATTTCATTTTAGAAGCCGTCGATAAGCAATAGGCAGAAGCCTTGTACATTTAATTGCATCTATCAAATATTTTCCCTTAAGAACTTGCTGACCTTCTTGGCAGAAACCATTCAACACACACCATTTCTACTCAATGCCTTTATCTAAGAGATGGGATTGCTACTAAATCATATCTGCACTCAGAAATTAGGTCAGCTATCAACAGCAACAGATTACAGAACTCAAATGATCTCTTCTCTGCTTGATGAGAGGGAAGTATAGCAGTAGCCTTTCAGTACCTTGCAGTCAGGGCATCCTCATCTCAGCCATGCTCCTGCATTACAAAACTCATTTTAGGAGCACAATGATTTAAGGGAGAGACTCTTTAGCAACCTGTAAATCCACCCAATAATAGTTGCATTCTGGTTTTGCTAGTAGGATAACAGCTGATCAGATAACTTGCAGTGAATATTCGGAGGCACTTTTCATGTTTTTAGAGATGTGAAAGTAGGATCAGACCTGGAACAGAACTGGTCCCAGTGAATTCCGCTATCACAATTCATAGGAAACTTTTTCCAATATGCACATGACAGGAGGAAAGGCAAATTTTGAGTGGCAGCCTCTTCAGTAATACAGTTTTTTGATTGCACAGTACAAGAATTACAAGTTGAGATTTTTGGGAAGCAGGTGATAAATTAAGAAAAGTGTTTTCAAATGATCTGAAGCACTAAGAACACATCCTATGTATGAATTACCATTTTAGGAGAATGAAATGATCACATTTCCAGAATTAATTTAGTAGCAACAAGCTTAACAGAAGGTAAACAGTTGCAAGTATGCTCCTGTATTTTTTTTCCATAGCATGACCACATTTTGTGTTAGAATCATTTTTGCATTCTCAGTAGTAGTCAGCTTTGAGACAGCTAGTTACGTATGCTGAAGATGCACAGCTTTCAGATATCATTGTCACAGAGAGGTAACTTGCAGATGTCCATAAGCCCTGAGCAGATGGTGCACCAGAGAATTTCTGAATACAGAAGGGCTGTGCAGAGTTAAAAGGAATTTTTATGAGCCCATGAAGAAATAGCTGCAAGCACAATTAATTTCTAACTATCAGACATTTCAGCATAAATCGAACAAGCCCTCTGTTGTGGTTCAGCACTTTGGGATAGAGGAGAGACTTTAAGCATGAAAGGGAAGCAGTGCATCAACAACACCAGGACAGAACTGAACTGGGACATCTTTTTCTGAGCTCAAGCCCTTGCTGCTGTTCTCCCTAGGCCCCTGCTTGAGATGAATGGATCTGTCCCTCAGGGAGTCTCTTATGCAAGAAAATGATACTTTCTCTTCTGGCTTGCAAGTCTACAAGGTGAATCAATGAAGAATTTTATCCAAAATTACTCTCAGAAAAGACGTTTATTAGTAGAAGTATTTTCCTTATTGGAATTTACCTTTGCATATTTATAGGCTATAAGAATGTTGCAAGTAGGAAATCTACAGCTTTAATTCTTTCCACAAAGGAGTACTTCATGTACAATAGGGATTTATGGGCATGGAAAATGTATTGAAGAAAAATCAATCTACTTCTCATTATAAAAAGTAAGATCAAAACTTCCAAGAAAATCATTATAGCTGAGCTAGATTTCCTCCAGACTTTGAAATGAAGTTTCACTTGCACAGCAAAACAAATTTTCTTTCTTTCTAGTCTACCATTTTTTTAATGATTTTCAGCAGTGCTGCTAAGTAGAATTTGATAAGTTAAAACTGACAAAAGAAGAGACTGTAAGAAACACATTGCAAACATGCAAATGCACAAAGATTCAGGGTTTTATACAGTATAAATTTTGGAGCAGAGGTACTTAAATCTTGAAGTGTACACTGTTCCTCTAGAACAGTAAGAAAATATATTCTATTTTGTGAGATCATACAGATTCATTACTATCACACTTATGCCATTCTGCAACTTCAAATATGATGGTGTTTTTTTTTTAAGCTTTTCTGTTTAAAGTTGAAAGTGAATGCATATTATACAAAATGTAAGTAAGATGTCACTTGTCAATTCTCTATCCTGTGCTGTATTCTTCAACAAGCAGAGTATTCACAAACACTAATGATTACAATGCCTTTTTTATTTGAAAGCAAAGTATGATTTTCACTCAGTGTAGAAATACATAATTTCAAATATCCATTGGCAATAAAGTTTTCACTAATATTTCCCTAATACTGAGATAAAACAGGAAGACATTTTTGAAAATTTATTAAAAGCCTCTTTTTTTTTTTTCTCCATCACCTGTATTCTTAAAGATATTTTTTTCTGCCTAATTCTGAATTGCTAAATGAGAATGTAAAACAGTTCTTTGCTAAAGAGACAATCACCTCCTGCACAACCCCCTTGCTGCCAGCCACTGTTGCCCCAGGTCAGCGCTCTCCCACCTGCACCATCCCTCCTCCATCTGTGTCTAATTAAAAGCATCCACCTAAGCTGATGCATTTTCAAGAGAAGGTTCTGATCCCAGGATAAAGACATTTTTCCTCTTTTCCTCTACATTTCTCTGTGAAGCTGATGAACATCTGATTGTGTGTGCATTGGAAGTGCTAGGGCAGGGCAATGCTGGCTGTAGAACAGCTGCAGGTGGAGACTAGACCCTCCCTTTTGGGGTTAGCATAAAACGAATGAAACCAGCATACCTTCCTGTTTGGGTTATTTTATTTTTTTTTTTTAACTTTTAAAAAACAGTTTTATTATTAAAACCTTCAATCACATTTGTAAATAATAAAGTAAGTTTCAAACATTGCCTGTCTAGTCAGCTCAGAACACTGTATATCAAGTGCAGATATTCCCTATAAAACTTTCAGATTTTAGCTAATTATATTGTTAATCAAGAGCATGACTGCATTTTGATTGCATTCAGTTATCTCTCATCTCTTTCTTTTAAAAGCAGCACAGAAAGGATTCAGAACAAAAGCTTCACATCTCTCTCAGCTGCTCTTTATGCACATCTAATTAATCTCAGGACTATTAAAACCCAATACAATAAGAAAATGGTCAATACAATAATTAGATAAATGAGCTTATGCACAAGTTCTGAAATAATCAAATCAAACAAGCTTCAAATATTCGTCCTAAGTGACAGAACAAATACATTTCAATGCCTGTTTTAAAATCCCCTGATGATGTTAAGATAGCCCTGTCTAATCTTCCAGAGAACAACAGCGGTGTCTCCTACTGCATGTGATGTATTATCTATACCCTTTGAAACTCAGAGAATATATCTCTAATACCTTTCCACATCAAATGCTTTTTGAAAATCTAAGTAATGAGAAATGGCTATTCCCTCTCCAAGACAACTTGGCATCTGCAGATCAAAGGAGCTAAACAAACATTTCCTGTCTGCAAACCTAACAAGAGAATCTTTCCAGTAGCTAAGTGATTCACCACATAATCACCACATGTTCCTTATCTTTCAGCAGCTTTAGATTTTTTATTCATGAGCAAAATGGACATTATTTGAAATAAGACATTATTCCTGTCTTGATAATCATGTTATGTTTAGAGCCTACCATGAGAGATTATTGAAATCTTCATGAAATGCACTCATGAGAGTAACTGGGAAGGTTATTTTTTTTCAACTACATAGGGTATTCCCGGGCAACTTCTCAGAGCATATCTACTCAGCAGAAGAACTGTCTCCTACAGTTCTTTCAGTAGTTTAATTGCAGCTTTGAAAACAAGAAATCCAACCTTTTGATTAGGCAGGCTTTGGTTTCCTGCATAATGATGACCAATTCATTGTGCTATTATTCTTTCCACAAAACACATGGGTGACTTGGAGAGATGCTCAGTGATTAATGCCATGTTAGCTCATACACTGCAATTATGAGAAGTCCTCACAGGACATCAGCTGTATTAAATTATTAGTAGTGGAGGGAAATCAGTATGCTGTTATTGCTTCTGTATCTGAGCTCATCCACTTACCACTTCAGCCTATATCTGCCAATAAAGGCATTTCCCTGGTACTGTTTTATGAGCAAGCCTTCCCAATAGAGATGCCATTTGTTCAAGCATCAACCGATAAAATCATACCTCTTACTAGAAAAATTACTTTCTGGTGACCATTTTAAGACTAGAGTTCATGCCAGCATGCTATAAATTGGTTTCATACCCCTAATCTACACAGCCCTGACAGCAAAATCATTACACACAAGTTATAGGCATCGAGACATGTGCTCTCCAGAGCGACAGTCCAGCTACCTGCCTGCTGCTGCTCCAATTCAGATCACTAATATTTTTGCCAGTCTCTTCAGCACAAATTTAGATTTAGATTCCACATTTGTGTAGGTAGCTACTTTTATTATCCCATTCATCAAAAGCTTGGGAGAATTCGTCAGCATGACTGACAAATAAAAATGCTCAAAAAAAGTCCTTTTTCCAATATTTTGTGATCCACAACAGGTATAAGAGAATTCCCTGTAGAAGATGAGCATGTTATAATTCAAATTAAACCTAAGCATAAATCATAATTTTTAATTTAGAGCTCATTATATGACGTCATATACTACATGACATTCTGGGTGAAGGATTGGAGGGTGTTTAAGGTTAGATCATGCAACTTCCTTTTCTTGCTATGAAGATTTTTTTTGCTGCTCAAGTGCCATAGGACAAAGATGTCCTGGCTACTGCTCCTTGGGGCTTCCCATCAGTTACCCTGCAGTGCAGAAACTGCTTGTACTACGAAATCCAGTGAATAGACTTCCAGAGATGCAACTCCCACTTAAGACCAACTCAAGAGTCTCTATACCCTTCTACTTCTGTCCCATCCACCCCACCATGTATTTAAAGGCCAGGCTTCTCATCACCAAGGCATACTGGGGGCTTTAGCATGAAGCCACCTATGTTCATTCACCAAATGCAAGAGAAACACGGAGCTTAGTCCTGACCCTGGTCGAAAACAGTTGGAGAACCTTCACTGTATCTCCAGACTGCCCACCTCACACACACCAATCACTCTAGCAAGTAAATAAGTCCCACAAAATAACCTATTGATGCCTTGCATTTTTCCTTCTCAGCATTTTTACATTAATCACAAAACTATATTAACATTTAAAAGAGAAGGTGATCAGATATGTCACATTGGTTGCCAGGGAACCTTCAAAAGCAAAGGCTCAGTTCAGCAGGTGGCAGCTGGGCTGCTACCTAGGGTGCAGGGCTTCTGTCTCATATGAAGATATTTCACAGCATTCTGCAATACGATTTTTTTTTTTTTTTAAGAGGGGGAGGGAGAAAGGTCAACATCACAAATACCTGGTGCTTCAAGGGCCTGTAAGTATTTCAGTTCTCCACAGAAAGAGGTGCACAACATTCAGAGTGCCTTTGTTAGATGAGTATATTATTTTCCCGTGTCCCTGTAGCTGTGGAATCTCCCAAAAAGAAGCTGGAACAGTTTCTGGAGGAAATGGTGTTCACAGTCCTCAGAAGCACCAAACAAATCCCACAGTGTCTGAGTTTTCTTGTTCTCATGTTGTTTCTGTCTGAAAATAGGATTTTCTAGTGACAAGCTCCCAGCAACAGCCTAGGGAGTTGAATCAATTCATATATATATGTATATAAACGGTTCTGCAGAAACATGTGGAAAGTCAAAATGACACCACTGTGGTAAAATCGTAACATATTGGTTTAATGCAGCTCTAGCTATTTGCAGAGGCAGCAGGGGCTAGCTTCAATAGGAAATACATATTCAGTATCCCCTAGAAGCAATTTTAAATCCTCTGCACCAAGTGCTCTGCTCCCTCATGGGAACAGCAACACAGTTTTGTTCAGATATTTCCTCGGGTCCCAGGTCAGCTCCAGTCCTGCAGACCAGGAGTTGCACAACTAAAGAACAGCAAATACAAGGTCAAAGTCACACAGACAGGGAGCTGCAAAGTCCCAGATTGCTGCAGTGTAAATGTTCCTGGTACATGCTTCTGCATTTCCACTCCTGCTCCAAATCTCAAGAGAGACATACATTTTCTGACAGCACCATCTAAGATAGTATGTCAAGAAAATCCATGCCCTAATTATCCAGTGTCCCTGGAACAGTAAACAAGACAACTTCTTTCAAAATTATTAATATTTTTTTTTATTTCTTCCCCTCTCCAGCTAGGCACTCTGGCTAACTCTGTCTAGCAGTTGCATCTCATTTGTTTAATAATGATGGGGAATATTTGTAGATGGTAACAACAATGCGTTGACATATATTAGGTATTAGGTAATAGAAGGTGGGACAGAGGGAGATGGCACTGATCAGGAGAAACAGATTTTCAGGGAGCAAACATGGTCCATCATGTCATCTTCAATTCCTAGCACCTTGTGAATTAGAGCAAAAGTGCAAGAAAAAAAAAATATGATAAATCAGTGTCAGGGCAGTGAGACGTGCAGCAACCCTCACATGGCTGCACCTCATCCTCTTCTGAGCTGTCACTAACATTGCGTTCATCCTTGATGGATGATATTCTGACAAAGCATTTTCCTCATTGTCATGACCTGAAGTGGAGAGCTTACAATTAAGATGCTTGGGCAAAGAAACTGCAGACGCTTCGAGTTTCAGAGAGGATATCTCAAAGAGCAAAAGCAGAAACGAACCAAAAACCCGACACCATTCATCATTGCAATTTCCAGAAGGTTGCCAGACATCTCCATTTGTGTGGAAAGTGACAATTCTGAATTAGTGTACAGGCAAGAAAACCCATGCCCTTACAGGAGCCACTCTGTGGGGCTCCCCCACACCCCGCATGTCCTCCTTACAGTGTTTTGGGATGGGACGATTTGTCATTCATGAGGTTTTTAAACCACGTTTAAAAATATATCTGGGGGAAAAAAAAATAATAAAAAAATCTGTTCCTCATGCAAATATCTGCAAAATTCATACAGTCACAGGATAAATTAAGGGAGAAGGTGCCTCACAGCCCTTCTCCACATCTTCAAGGTGAGCCTGGGGCCTCCTTCCTTATGGTTCCCTTCTTCAAATAGGTAGTAGTTAGACATTACAACTTGCTGCTTCATCTCATCCCCAGGGTGAACAGCTTCTTCAACCCTCTCCACACATCCCGCACTCCAGCCCCAGCCAGATGGGGATAAAAGTCTCAATAAATAAATAAAAAAACAAAGGAAGGAGGAAAAAAAAAAAAAAAAAAAAAAAAAAAAGCACAAACCAACCATGTAGGAAATTCAGAATAAAAATGCCTGCTAACTCTCATATCTCCAACTTATATCATTAAAGTTTCAACTTCTTAAATATATTCCATATTCTCAGCCTTTCTCTGAGTTTATATACTTTGCTATAACTTGGGGCAAAAAAAAAAAAAAAAAAAAAGCAAACAACAAAACAAGCCTTTAAGGATGAACAAACCAACGCAAAATTTTAACATGGTTATTCAAGCTAAGGCTTCCAGCGTTTTTAGAAATTGCAAATTTTCTCATGCTAATCCTTCTCATTCATATTAATGCATAGGAGATCAGAATTAGCCTGATCAAAATGTATGCTCAGTGTTGGGGGTTTATTTATTTAAAATAAGGTTTATCATCAGAATGCAACATTAAGAGAACACTAATGCTGTGAAGGCAGCAAGGCTTGCTAAATTGCTTTGAGGATACTTAAACGAGACTTAGGACAACCTTATCCAGAATACCTCAGAAGTTAATCAAGTACTTTATAGGAATTATAAAGCAGGAAATTAGGAGGCATACTGGACACATGGTAAAATGATTATCTTTGAATGATTTGGTAGAGTAGTACTAATCCAGAAAGGGACAAAGTCATGTTAAAAATGCCCAGTTAGAGAACACAAATGTCTCAAAATTCAGTCTAAAGTTTTATTGTCACTTTGAAGAAGGAAAACAAAGACAGCTCATTATTCTCTTCAAAGCCTATCATAAAAACATAACAAAATAATTTAAAGATGCACCTAAAATCACTTCTGCAAAGATAATGTATTTTTGGAGAATGTATTTTTGGAAAATTGATGCCAATATATTAGCTCAGAGAAGATGCAGGAGATAAGGGCAAACTGAGTATTTTCTCATGCAATAGCTCATGTGAACAAAAGCAGCCTGGCAACCTCACACATTTGAAATGGATATTATTTTCATTCTTGTGGATTACATGGTGCTTGAAACCTAGTGTTAAGAAGCTAAGATAGATGAAAATAATTTGATGGATGCAACCATCCGTCTCCCCCTCACCCCCCCCCCCCCCCCCCCAAGCAGATTTTAAAGCTTGCAAAGTTGATTACATTCTTTCAAACATGTTTTAGATTTTGCTGTTAGTATGTTATTTATTTTCATTTCCACTGCTACTGGAAAGAGATCCATCCCATGTTAAAGCCCAGATGCAGCTGTTTATATAAGGTGTTGGAAATGAGAACTACAAAATGCTGTCTGCCTGAAAGGGCAGCCATGACTGAAACAATTCAGACTGTCTTAGTATTATTTCAATACATGTGTATTTAGTAGTACTTCAATATTATTGGGAATCACACAGCCTATCTTCAGGGTTTACATATCTTAACGCCCATCATCTCACCTTATTTGCCTGTAATTCAGAGCTATCCTAAAAGATATACACCTCTTAAATAAGAATGTTTCCATTCTTCTCATTGATAAACTTGATCTTTTGAAGCTTTGAGAATCTCAGCTACCATCTGAATGAAGCTTCGCTCATTATTCCAGCTCATTGCTGCAATGTTCTCAAGTAACGAAGCACAGCACATAATCTGGCTGATCATTTAGCTCCAGAGGACAGAAAGAAAGGATTGAATAATAGCAGAACTCGCACTCCTGTCAGAAAGATATTTTTATGAGCCATTCTGAAGAATGAATTTTTTTTCCAGACTTTAATTTGCCATCCCTTAGGAATCTACACATCTGAGTCTGGACAATCACAAGAGCAAAAGGCACTGAATTCAATGAGCCAAAAATAAAGATTTTTCTTTTCTTTTAACCCCCTGCAGGATACGTGGTACTTTGCACTACACCTGGTGTTCACTTCAGCTAGTCTGCAAAGGCAATCCCACAAGGGCTTCCTTCTCCTTACTCCAGTGCAGAGGGACATGGTCCCTGCCTAAATCAAGTTCATGCTTCATTAAAACTAGTTACAGCAGCCCTGCACAGCAGGGCAGTACCAAGGCCAAGAAGGTTGCAATGAAGGTAGAAACTAAGAGCTCCCTGGAGCAACCCAAAGCAGGCAGATGTCAGGCAGTCAATGGAAAGACCCCACTGTTTTCACCAGGCTTGAATGAGGGTTTCAATTATTTTAGCTAGTGGGAGGCACCCTCCATGGGGCAGGCGGAAGGGAAAGGAGGGGAGTAGGAAGCATGGCATGCTTTGTGCACCTGCTGCCTGTAGGCAAACACAATTGCCCATAGGAGGGCACCAAGCTGCACACAGGAATCCAGGCACATGCTGTCTGCAGAAGGCTTGGTTTGGGGGCCATTTATGTAATGGCTCACACATAGCAGTTTGCTCAAGAGCAATGCAGCACTAAGCCAAGGAACAGAAAGATCAGTAGAGGAATGTCCCGTCATATCCTACCTTACCCGTGGACCTTTACTCTCATATGTTCCCCTGACTGCATACAAACGTTCCCTAAAAATAAATATTTTTTCCCAAAAAAGCAAAGACTCACAAACAGGGAAACGTTTATCTTTGTTGGTTTGTAGTAAAGTTGCACAGCCCCCTTCATAACATAATAGGTGAGGCAGACTGATGACTCCAGAGCTCCTTGCTGTTTATAACAGACAGCTCTCAAATTTCCAAACTAGGTAAGGAAATTTCATAGCCTTTGCAGAAGACACATTTGGTGCCTGGGAGGAGCAAGGAAAAGCAGCCCCTGGGACATGGCCAGACACACAACTGCAGGGTCCCATAGCCCCCACTCTCCCCAGATCCTGGCATCAGTGAGTAGCCAGTCCAGTTACAGCCTCTCACTGCACCAGGGACTGCCAGCCCAGAGACTGGGTTTGGGCTGCTCCTGCATGGCCTGGAGCATGGGCAAAACCAAACCCAAGCCAGCACTCCAGCAAACATACAACCCACCCAAAGGCAGGAGATGAGTGCTCTGCATCTGCCCAAAAGCCTCCTAGGCTGCCTTGTTCCAGCCACATGGCAGACACCAGGTCCTGCATGGGACCTTGGCCAACCTCTAAGGGCATCTCCAATTGCAAACATGAACCAGCTCTGCTGTTCACCTCCCATGATGATGGGCTTTCTGGCAGGGGAAAATCCACAATGGTTGTGATTAAGAAGCATCTTTTAAAGGCTTTATAAGTTAGCTGCAGATTTAGGTATTTGCAATTGGCAACTATGCTCTGGAGGCAGCACAGCCTTGGCTGAAGCTTTGAGGTTGCAGAGACATGGATTTTTCAGCTCCTATGTCACTTCACTGATACTTGGGCAAACATAGGGACAAGCAGTCATTTGAGCCTTTCTCTGATCAGCAGGCTTTGGGGATCTTCTTGCTGCAGAGGGACCCTTTCTGTCCACACACCATCAGTGCTCTAGGGCCCTTGGCACCAGCAGGAAGAAAGTTCTGCAAAGTAGACTTCAGGAAAACAGCTTCTTCCCTATGAAAACAATGGTTTTGACATGTAGGCATTTCTAACAGAACTTTGAGAAGTTTCTGAACATCTTTCATCTATGAGTATTCCTTTAAAAGTTTCCCCCCCGATTCCCATCCCTACAGGCATGGAGTAGAGGAGGCAAGCAGGGGGGCTGGATTACATCCAGGGTATGGTGCCTGACTGCACCACAGATCAGCAAAATATGTCCCTGAGCCAAAAAGAGAAATTCTGATGCTCTTGGGAGGTTTTATGTTTATTTTGTTTTAAATCAAGTAGCTGAAAGTTCCACTCATGAGAGCTCCAGGGTGCATAATAAAGATTACAAAACTGCTGTCATCTGAAGTTAACCACAAACTTAACAAATGCTCCCTCTTATTGCAGGAGTGGAGGGGCTTTTTACATAGGATGTTTCCCTTTTTTTCTTTTAAATTTGTTTTGCATGACTTGATAAATCCAAACAGCCTTCACTGGACAGAAATGCCAAGAATCTCATCTCTTCTAACTATAGGGCATTTACTTCTCTAGTAACACAAATTAGGTTTTTTTTGAGACTGTAATTAGGAGAGATAATATTGCACCAAATAGACTTCTGGTGGTGATCCAGAGTGAAAAGGAGAGGTCATGACCCACAAACCAAACAACAAACACCCTGTGATTAAGTGCCAAACTACTGATGTGCAGTTGCACAATTAAGGTTATATATATACACACGCACAGAAGCTCCCTGTTTAAGAAAGCTCTATGGCTGTAGGAATTTTTGAGCTAAATTACACTCATAGCAAAGTGTTCAAAAAGCATCTATACATTCAGTAACATGGCAGCATATCATAGGAACAGATGTGGCTTTGTCTCACCTATAATGATCTCATGTATAAAAAGCAATCATGATAGACTAGTTAATTACAGCTTTCCTATTCAGTAACAAAAATGATCCTACTCTGCTTTAATTTTAGTGTCAAAAAGAAGAAGCAGAGAATAAAAAGAAAACCAGGTAAGAAGTGTACAATTTTGCTAGAGTTTAATCAGTGGCTTTGCTAACCCCTGACTGGCATTCATAGGAATGAGGACATTTCATGCAAATGGGAAACCCAGCAATTATTTCCTTTCAGTAGTCAATACCCAGTTCATTCCACAGGGCCATTACCTGTCTTTCCATACACAATTGTGCAAATGTTATGTTTCATCTCCTCCTACACACAGCTAAATGATTGCAATCCTGTCTGCTCCCTTTGGCAGTGAAATGGATTTTGCTCCAAGCTGTTCAAGGGTACTTTGTGCCCTGTGTCTACAGCTACACATCTAAATAAGCAGATATTCAGAAGACATAGAAGTGGAATTAAATTTTTGCCTACCCTCCTGTCATCATGGGGGAGACTTAAAAGCTTCATAGCTTTTGCCCAAAACACTAGCTTGTGTGTTGATATTTATGAGAGCAACATAATGGTGAGATGCTTGTACCCCACAGCAGTGGGGAACACAGCTCAACCCAGACCGAAGCACAACTCAGCTGCCTTTTTGCCTGCAGTAGCCTTACCCACCTCTCCTTGTTTTAACTTTCAGCTGAGCTAACTCAGCACAGTTTTCAACTTGTGCTTACACTGTAATTGTCAGTGCAATTCAGGATACCATTATCTAGGGATATAGGAGACACTGCCCTCAAGCCTTAGGAGCATCACCTCAATATTTCACGCAAATATTTTGTTTGCCTCTACTCCATGTACATTTTATCTTTTGGGCTTCTTTTCAGTGAGTTGAAAGCAGAAGGGAGCAGTCCTGAATTTCATTTTTACTTCAAAAGAATGAGAGATTTCTGCAGCTCTGCATCAAGCAAGAGAGGCAGACCTTGTTGCAGTCAGAGCACAGCCCCAGACAGGTGGAACCTCAGCTGGATCTCAGCTCTGCTGCAGACACCCAGGGTATGCAGCAGCCCAGGCACAGGCAGCACCTACAGCCTGGCAGGGAGAGAGCAGCCTTGCACCGAGAACACTTATTTACTGCCTGTTACCATGGAGCCTGGGTGCAAGAGAAGCCCTTGGTACACTAGGGTGAAGGATGCCTGCTCTGACAAGGAGTGGTAATGATCATGATCTGTGCTAAGGGGATCTGGATGTCTCTGTGAGATCATACGGTGCTCTTTTTCAGCTGATTGACTGAAGGCTCAAAAGCATTTGGTTGTGGCATGAGTTGCCCCAGGAGTTCTGCCCTTAACTGCATTCTATCAGCAGCCACCAACACTGCCTAGAAATGGTTCTCTATAGGTGGGAGCATCAGGGTTTCATATTCTATCAACACATCAGTAACATTGTCTGAGATGAGCAGCAAATCTCTTGCAGATGATCATTACACAGAACCCTACAAAGAGGAAAGCTCACTTTTTGAAAGAAAGGGATGCTTTCTGGGAATGGTAGGACCACTACTGGGTCACCACCTGATGTTGAAAACCCTGCTGTATGTAAGACATAATTGCTTATTAATTAACTAAATTGTAGATAGATTTATAACAACTTTTATCAGGACTCTGAATTGCTATGTCCATTACTGGGTCACAATATAGGACCTAGATTTCTATGCTGGCTGCCATGAAGCAGATTTATTTCCATTAGAAATGCTACAGCTGTGAAACCAAGAAAGATTAGCCTGTACATGCTAGGGAGAGGAAAAACAGCCAAATGGATGTCTCTGGGTAATGCCAAGAATTCTCAGTTTGGCATGCACCAACTGAGGCTGCAAATCCAGAGCCAGATAAAATGTCATCTGTATTACTCAGCTTCTTACCATGGAATCATTTAACATATAAATTGTATTATATGCATAGCAAAGGGTTTCTCCTGATTGATCCAGTTTCACTCATGGCAAATAATTAACGAATGATAAATTCCCAGTTTGCAAAGTCAAACAGTTCCCAGAAGCAGCAGAAGAGGAGGGATGCCTCAGAGCAGACTGGTAATCCAGCAGATTATCTCCTAGAAGGAACTGAAAGCACTCCGTGGCTTTGGGGATGGAGCTGCATAGCTTTAACCATACTAGGTCTTGATTCTGCATAGCTAGAACAAGATTTACAGCAAATGGGGATCCCTGCTGAATTCATAACAAATGAGCATCTAGCTGTGAAGCAAACAAAGCAAGGACCCATGGCAGATGAGCAGAGGGAACACACAGCATTCCACTGTACCAAGAGCCAGAACACTCACAGCTAACACCCTTTTAGTTCCTATGAAGGAGTTGAACTAGCTTCTCCCAGCTGAGTCTCTCTCAAAGCATCAAGAACCTTCCTGACAAATCATCCTTTTCATCATAAAATTGCTTAATCAAAGTTTCCCATGCAGCTGGCTTGAGTGCATCTTTCCTATTGCATTAATGTATGCAAACGGATGGTGTTACTGATGCAAGTATGGGAACAAAAGGTCACAGAAGCAAGTTTAATTAGAGAGAAAGTCTGAACTTGAGCAAGAGTTAGCTAAACTGAGACATATTGATTAATAGATCTGCTTTTAATTATTACAAAACAACCACAAGTTTACTTTGATATTAAACAGAGTGTGATCTGAAGGACTGTCTATCTTATTCATCTCATATTTCTAACTGCTCAGGAGAATGGTTAAGTTAAAAACAACATATGAATAGCTATGAGTGAGCAGAGGTCTCAAACCTGACACAGGCAGAGTTCCCATCCTTGAGAGACCAAAGCAGATGTTGTTACACAGCATCATCCCATGGGCCACAGAGGCCACAGCCACCTGTGTAACAACTGGCCACTCAAAGAAGGTCAGAAATGGCAGAGTGTCTTAAATAATGCAACTCTAAGCACATGGGTGTTAGAAAAGCATATCACATGTCAACCTAGGAATTGAAAGGAAAAAGAAAAGAAGGAATACAAAAGAGCCATACAGACATCTCAAAGCAGTAGACATTCTGGGAAGGGAAACAAGATATACATTTTTTATTTTAACCTTAGTACCCATAACAGGATGCTCCCCGGGAGGCAGAGTCAGTTCTCCCATCCTTGAATAGAGAAGAGGTTCACAGGGCAGCTCTGGGATGGTGACCTGTCCAAGAGCAGGCTGCTTCTCTCTTCAACTGCACAGGGCATCCCTCAACTAAAGCAAAGATTTTTCAGGTAACTTTTTTAAATGTGTCTTACCCCAGGGTAAAATATCTCTTCCATGAAGGCTCACAAAACCCATTTTCCTCTATTTAAACCTTCTTTCTTTTCAAAGTACACTTTTTCTACCAAACGAAGAGAGATTGTCTGAATGTTAGCTCCATCACACATGTGACATGACAGGGATGCAGTTGCTAAGCAACTACCTTGGGGGTGGGGGATATTTTATAAAAATATTTGTAATCATCCAAGAAGATGCACCGGGGTGAGAGTCAATTCTGGTGCAATAAGAGAGGCAAAGAAATAAGTCCTACTTCCACACTTCAGTTGAGGTTTAATCAGAAAGAAACTGCTCCCAATAAGTTGTTTCAATATCCTAAACAATCTGATAAACAATAAAACAGAGTATAAATACAGAGTACCTAGAAAAGAGGTAAGACATTTAACCATCTAACTCCTGGACAAGAACAAAATAATCAGGGCAAATGCATGCAACGCAAAACAGGGGAGATAGTATCAGATGTGAAAAGCTAATTGAAATTATCCCAGTGTAGCTAAAATAATTAAGCTGAATCTTAGTTCTAATAGGAACTAATTCTCCTCTGAAGAAGCTTGCCCTCCAGCACCAGCTGGGCAGCATCTCTGTCACCCTGCCAGCCTCCACCACTGCATCAGGCCCACTCACTTCACTGGGAAAGGTCTTTATTGCTATGAGAATGGATACTGCCTTTCTGAGAGGGACTTTATGCCCCTGCTCACCTCTGCTACACACCACTGAAATTCCAAGGCTCTGGGTTTCTACAAATCATCTGGAGAAATAGTGCCCCCAGAAGCAGAGGCTAGCCCCCTTCAGGGTGGGTGCCAGGATGCAACAGGGAACAGCTGTGCTTTTAGGGGAGTTTTGCTTCAACAACTGCCTCAAGGGAAGGTTGTCCCCCCTCGCCAAAACCAGGGCACTTCAGGCTGACCCTGAAACTAATGGTATGGAACAAATACTGCAACACCACAGGTAGCAGCTCCTTCATACTGACCAAATAACCTCAAAGAGAGCTAGGACACTTCAAACCCCCCTCTGCACCCCCGAAGGAAAGGAGTTGCTGTTGTATCCCTCTCTTTTGACCCTTGTATTTCACTTACCTTTACATCTTCAGTCCCCTCTTACTTGCTCCTTCCCATCAGCAATAAGCATCCTTTCTCTCTGTGCCTCAGGCTCATATTTATTTGTTCCTTCCAGCAATTCTGAGTCCATCAGCTGCAGCATGTATTTTCCAGCTAATCTTCCTGAGCTGGAGGGGCAAACCCACCTGGTGCTCATCTCCTTGAGGCCCTTCCACTGTGCCTTGTTGTCACTTTTGGCCATGGCTTCTAGAAGTGCCAGAAGTCAATTGCCTGTAAGTTGCAATGTTTAAAAGTGATTGCACTTCAATCAGCAGCTAGCCCTGCAGACTTCAGGAGTTTTGATTTTGCCTTATAGGAAAAAGAAATGTTAAAAACATTCTAGGCATAATCTTGGCCAGTCAGGTACATTAGATTTTGTTATTAGTAGAAGAGATTATTTATTTATTTATTTATTTTAACAAGACTGAACAGAGTACTCAGCAATGTTGCAAGTAACATGTTGAAAGTACCCACTCCAGGGTTCACAAGAGTAATAGGAAGAAGCCTGACTGATGCATTGAGCTGGTACAGCAGAACAGAAAACTCTTCCCAGTCAAGGAGCTTTTGCAAGGAGAAATCACAATTTAAAGGACACTGTCAGAGCCACTGCACAGAGAGGAGAAGCTAGATCCATATTTAGTTATGTCCCTAAGCAACAGCTAACAAAGCACTTCCAGGTGAGTGAAACCAGAGATGAAGTGAGAGTGAGGGTAAAACTGGTATCCTCAATATGAGTGAGGAGAGGTGTTCTGGACAAGGAGGTGAGGGAGAAATCATGGGCTTCCTGTGCTGTTCCATCAAATACCAGTCATCTCCAGTGAAACTTCCTGATCACTGTTGCTCACTTTTCATGCTGTGGTAATTAAAATGCAGTCTGAATCCTTGTTAGCTTCCCTTGGCTAAGACATGAGAGCTAAAACCCACTCACAAGAACTCTTAAAGTTCAGTCACTGCTGTTTGTACAGCACTGTGTTGCAGAGCCAAGAACAAAGCATCTTGGTGTCAAGAAATCAAGGAGCCTGTCCAAAATCCCCCACGGTGGTAATCAGCCTGATCTCTAACTGAAAGGTATATAAAAATATGTGCAAATGGTATTTCTGCCCTCCCCCTTCAAATCAACAATTTTAAAAATAAAAAGTATGGCTTTTTTCTTTCTTGCATGTGACTTCAGCTTTTTGAGTTATCTCCATAACTACCAGGCAGAGCTGAGCTTTCTGCAAGGCTGAGCTTTCCCCCAGTTTCCAGCACCTATGCTGCCCTGTCCTAGGAAAAGCTAACTGGTTTACTTGCTATAATCTAGCCATTAAAGACATCCCAATATAAATATGTACAATACAGGGAACATTTCTGTTACACAAAGTTAACGTGGACAGAGAGATTTTCTGTCTTATTGTTAGATGTATGGATACAGGAGAACAGACAACTGCTGAAATTAATGATACCCAGCCCCTTACTTCCAGACTTTGGACTTTTTACAAATCAAAGATCTTCCATTAAAAATTTGAGATTACCTAAACTCGCAACTTCTCATCTTATATATCTTCTGTCTCTTCAGGTGTATTGTTACTGTATCCTGACTTGTTCTGGTTATGGACTCCTTCTGTCATGCCATGCTCCATGTCAAATCCCTCTCTGAAAACATGATACACCAAATGGCACAGTACTACACAGAACATCTGCCTAATAGACTCTCATTCCTTTCATCTTCTTTCACATCAAAACACAAAACATTACCAGACACTCTGGAAAGCCAGCATGGTCTCCACAGTGCCCCAAGATCAATCTACAGTTTTAATGTGCTTTTGTCAAAAAATGTTAATGCACATAATGGTAACATAATGAGGCAAGGCTTAACCCAGCTGCATGACAATTAAAGCAGATGATTATTATTTCACAGGATCTAGTCCTTTTGCAAAGAACTCACTTGTCTGTCTGTGTGCCAGATTTGATGTTACAGTTTTCTGTGATATGAAGTCTACCTTTCAATCAAAATATCTGTATCTTATATTAGAACTTGAGCCAACTTAATTTGCACTGATAATCGGCAGTTTTGAGAAAGTTTTAATGTGAACCAACTATTAGAAAGATCAGAAGATCCTGGAACAGCAACTGGAAGTGAAAAGCACTAGTGATGGACTGAGACAGTGCAGCAGATTGAGTGCTTGACAGACAGGGGATGCCACAGCACAGGGAGGTCAGTGTACAGAAGCTGGCTGGCACGTGCTCATCGGGTCTTTGTTCTGGCTGTGAAAAACTGTACTTGCCAGAACAGCAAAACTGGCCTAAGAAGACATCCCTTACGTGTCTGCCTGGGTATCCCCAAGGAGGCCACGTGTATTTCTGCTCTATCTACCACAGCCCCTCTTCAAATGGACCAGAGCTCACCAGTGCTTCCAGCCATCATGTCAGACACATTTCACTGGATATCCAACCAGCCATGAGAATGTCACTTACAGATAACCCATCAATTACTCATTTGCTAAAAAAATCAGTCAATTAAATGCATCCTGGGCTCCCTGGGTCAGTGAAGCACTCCTGGGTGGGTGGGAGCAGCAGACAGTTCTTCACATCTCTCATCTTTGTGCCCATGGGATCAGAAGCCTCATACTAGAATAGTTTTTATTCTCATCTGTTTGCTCTTCATATTTTATTTCAGATCTGGGACCAATTTAGTCTGTAAATGCATACTGTATGTTGATAAATTATTAGCCTTCTTACATTGCATGCCATTTGGTAAACCCATAGAGAGCTACTTACCATTCCCCACTGTGAATCAAAGGGCATTTGCTTAATAACTCCATATCCAGATGTGTTCAGTGAAGCACAGGGAAAGTGTCATTGTTTACCAGTCTGAGAGAATGTCCTAGATCCAAGAAGACACAAATCCTACCCAGAGCAGCTGCCAACTATGTGTGTTGCTCTTTGGAAAATTTAGTTTAATGAGTGCAACACAAACATCTCCCCCATGAGCCACGGCAGCAAGCACCAGTTGTACCCACTGCCTCACTCTGAGCGTTACACAAAGAGAGGCACCAGCTACCAATACAATGGGTGTATGGATTTTCCCCTAGGGAAGATTAGCAATAAATGTCTAGGACACAAACTCTCAGCTGGATTAACTCTCAGTAATTTCATTTTTGTAAGATCATTCCTCACAAAAGCTATGAGCAGTCTAAACACCTTCAGGTGTTTCTTCTGACTTTCTTACTTGGTTGAGTCTCCTTTAGGAGCTAGCCTGAACTCTTGTGCTGTCTATTCTTAAGTCCTTTTGTTCCTTATAAGGAACCTATTCTGCACTGAAATCTCTTTATTTATTTACCTCCTTACTTATTTAAAGCAAGAACAAAAAGCAAGAAGTAACATGGAAATGCGAAAACTTTCAGCTGTTTAAGATGGCCACAAATGGAAGTTCTGTCTAATTCAATAAAATGTACTTTAGGTTTGTCTTTTATGAGAGGCCCTGCATTTTCTCATAGCCTCAAAACTTAGATGTAAAATCTGAAAAGTGCAGCTTCTAAAATGGTTGAGTTATTAACTGCTGCGCTAAGAATATTTGCTAAATTACAGCATGGAAGTATTCTCCAGCTTATTATTTCCAACGACAGGCATCTTTTATTAAGAAACTTGACTTGGATAATCAAGAACCACCCACTGTGAAATGAATGAATTGTGTTTTCCAGAGAGTACAATGGCTTTCTTTACCAGTGCTATGCCTCAACAGAATGGTAATACTTCCTTGACTTGGCACATGTGGCTTTGGAAAAGACGTGTTTTTTTTTTTTTTTTTTTTTTTTTTTTTTTTTTTGGCAGATTAAATTGTTAAATTAAAGCAAAGTCTTAAGGAGTAATAAATAGCGAACAAACAGCAGACCTAATGGACCAACACTAAAAGCAGAGTCCCTCCTTACTGTTTCTTTAAAACACCAGCTGGAAGTTTTAACATTTCATTCAGAAGAAAATAAGTGAGCAAAAAAACATGAAAGAAGGGTGAACTCTTCTTTCTTTTAAAACATTATTTAACTCTAAAAAAGTAAAAGTTAGAAGCCAGTGAAAGGATTTACTGACAGCATCTCTGTCTCACCGTTGATAGGAATGAGCATGCTTTGCTGACACTTCTTCACAGTGAAGCTTTTGGGATCTGCCAGACAGATCTGCAGGATGAATTTGCTTCTTTGTACAGAATTTATCAGCACAGTGTTGGTCAGGTTAGGTAGCCCTGAGGTGTGCGAGGCTATGCACAGCTAAGCTTTATTTTAGGTTTCCTTCTAAGCTTGGATACACCTTCTTACAAAACACCATTAAGGAGTGCATCAATCAAGACCTAAAGGCCAGGAGGCCCTGTGCTAGTGGGGGGCTACTGTGCTCAAGACTGAGAGGGAGACTTCAACAAGGAAACCTGTCCAGAAAACTTAACTGCAAGACAATGAACAGCACATGAGCTCAAAAAAATCACCTCCTATGCAAAGGAAGAGGTCTGAGGAAGTTCTCAGGTTCCCCTGAAAGTGCTAGGAGGATGAACCTCCAAATCAGACAGTTTTACAAATGCAGTGGGGAAAAAGAAAAAAGAAAAAAAAAAGTAATTTTTTTCTTGCTAGCCACAGAAAGAAATAGATGCACAGATTTTCCAGGAAGCTTGAATCTCTTTGTGTCAGGATGGCTCTTGCACAATACCAAAGATCTGCACATATGTCAGCTCTTAACACTTCAGGGACTCCCAGTATATCTTGATTTTACCCTATTTGGTGAAAATTTATATCTTACAAGCTTTGGTTATAGAACAGCAGCAAGAAGGATGAAATTTTTAGAGGCTGCATGATGTAGAATCTTCAAGCCAGGCATCAAGAAACTTCTAAATAAAATATTTTTCCTTGCCATCTGTAAAAATGAGGCTGCTATGTCCATTCCCAGTGGGCTTTGCCACCTCCTGCAGCAGCAGGACATGCTCTGCCCTTCTGCAGCCTGTTCTGGCAGCAAAGTTTCCCCAGTACTGGCAGCTGTGCTGGGGCAGCACGGTCCTTGAGCTTCACAAGTCACACCAGTGGGTTCAGATTTGCATTTGGACTCAGAACAAAGAGAAATCTATTTTAAAGGGGTTTCTTGGCCAAACTACAAAGCTATTTCTTTTCTTCTTTTGTAAGAATGTGTCGTTCTTACAAAGAATAGTCAAAAAAAATATGAAGTTTACTTTGTTTGAATATCTAAGTTATTCACAAAGACACACCACCCTCTATAACAATACAATGAGCTACTCCAGAGAATGCTGAAATCAGTCAGTATTTTCATCTATGAAGCAAAACATACCCTCTCTTTTACACTTGAGTCTTTTCTCTACTTCCTTGGAGATTATAGCTGGAGGGGTACTCTCTTTGAATTTTACTGGATGTGATGACGTTCTACTTTTTAACGATTGAACCATTAAGTTTTGAATGGCAGATTTTTTCTTCTTTTTTTTTTTTTTTTTTTTTGTTTTGCTACTGACATAACATCGTTATGTTGTTTGTAGGAATTATGGTTTTTATCTTCCTGTCAACAGAATATGCATGCAAATAGACTTAGATTATTTATAGAGCAACATGAAATTAAACTGCTTGTATAATGACTTAAAACCGGTTATCGCTATCCTGCATAATATCTGTTTAAACACACCACTTGCAACAAGCTTTCCTAATCAAAGGAGGAAACAAAAACACAATGTCACTAATTTTATGCATGCCGTAATGTGCTGTTCAGCTCTCAGCATTGCATCCCTGTGCAGTGCAGAAAAATGATGCTGTTTTTACTGATATGTGCTCTTCAATTTCTTCAGTGCTCTTTGGAGAGTACTGTCAAATTTCAGATTTTAAGGCTCAGACACATTTGAAAAGCTGAAGGAAACATTCAGACACATTTTCCTGCACTTGCTATGTATTAGAAGCATCTCAGGTCTTTCCTTGCACAGATGCCTTTCCCTAAGTTCAGTGTCTCACAGTGGTGTGTCCAGGACCCCCTGTCAATGCACACCTGTGAGCCACGAACACCATGGGAACACGTGGTACGGAGCTGCAGCTGGGAGCCCATGCAGCCCACACCCTCTGCAACAGCACTTTGTCCCAGGCCAGGAGTATCTCAGCGATGATACAATGTTAGGTCCTGGGCTAATAAATTCAGCATATCCATGTTCCCTTTCTCTTCCCAGTTTTCATGGTAGACCACTAATGAAATAGTCACACCACAGACTGAGGATTTTTTAAAATGCCCACAACTCCTGTGTGCATGGGAAGGTGTGTGGACAAGGCAACCCACCAGGCTCTGGTACAGGCACCTTCTGGCCCATTAGACTTGCTGGTCTGTGGGGTTGGGGTGTACTGAAGGTTGATTCCTTCTTCACACAGACAAACTGCTTCTGTCCCCAGCATCTGCCCCACGAGCCAGCATGGTGTCTCTGCATTGCATTTGGCAGAACTTGGTTGGTTTGCAGCAGTTCAAGTGCCTGCTGGAGCCTGGCACTGGGCTGCTTTCCCCAGGAATGCCTCACATTTAGAACTGCCTTTCCTGGCTTTGCCTCATCTGCTCACATCGACTGAAAGCTATTAAAATCATTAAGTGCTTCAGAAATGGCTTTTGTCAGAAATACAGCTGCCTTCTGGCTGCCTTTCCTCTGGTCAGAGCTAAGCCACAGACTGCAAGGAGTCTCGCCCCAGCACCACAAAAGCCACCTCTACCCCTTTCTACACTTCCCTTCTTGCCTCTTGTGTCCATATACCTGTGACAGAGACAAGACAGTGTCCTTGCACCAGTGACAGAGATGCACTGAATGTCTGAAAGAAAGGTTACCCTTAGTGACAGCTCATACTGCATTTCCTTTGCTAGAAGTGGTGGCAAGCCACAAAAAAGCTGCAAATACGTGAATTATTTCCAAAACATAACAAAAGAAAACCAAGAAAGAAAGAAAGAAAGAAAGAAAGAAAGAAAGAAAGAAAGAAAGAAAGAAAGAAAGAAAGAAAGAGAAAGAAAAACTGAACCTACAGTCTGACTAGTTGCAATCTCTAAAGCCTCTTCAATGTTCAAGGGGTGAGGTCAAGCAGCATGCTGGGTGAGCAGGGTTTTTGGATGTGGGTGAGGAGCTCACAGCCCAGTGCAGCTCACACCGGTGGTGTAGTGGTGTGAGGAGAGGTTGCTCAGCACTCTCAGGGCAGATCTCATCACAATGAAGCATGTGAGAGCGTGACAGGAAATAAATTGGACCTTCAGTCAACCATTTAGAAGTGCTAGAAACTCCCCAGTGTAAGTTATTCAATTTGGTAAGAAAAAAAAAATAGAAGTGGATTAATTTTTTCCTGCCTCTCTGTCTATTTTTTCCTCTTGGACTCACTCTGCTGGTGATGGAGGAGCTGGTGCCATAAAAAGAGTTATTTTGGTGGCTCTGGTCCACACAGAAGCAGGAATTGGCCTCCGTTTATATGAGCTGCCATTTTTCCTGAACACTTTAATGATGCTGGTTTGAAAAGTTGCCATTTACTCACAGAGGAAAGTGCAAAGGGTCAAATTCTTCCTTTTTATTTCTGCTGTTCATCATAACTGTAGCCCTGTTTTATGTCACTCTGGCACTCAACAAATTGTGTCTGTCAAGGGATGAGTATTCCCTTTCAAATCTGGTGCTCTTGGCCAGTACAAACTAGGCAGGGCAGGCAGATGAGGAGAAGGAGCAGAGTCCTCCTGTCCTCTCAAGATCTTCAGCTTTCACAGCCCCATGTTGCTGCTGGAGGGAGTAAGAAACCATCCCTCATTTCAAAAACTTTAACTGAAAGGTAAGAGCCGTGAAAAATCAAATGAATCATCTCCACTCAAAGGAAAAAAAAAAAAATCCAAGGAAAGAAAAAAATGATACACTTATGGCTCCTACATGAACTCAATTTTATATCAACAAAGATCTATTTAAAATGGGAGCAAGTCCTACCTTCAGAGCCCACTCACTGCCCTCTGTTCTGAATCTTGCAGAGCAAATTTTGCTTTTTCATCATTTACCAGGCAGATTACAGATCTCCTGAACTTTTAAAGTGATTAATCAGCACAATACTGGCCAGTACCAAAGGCAGAAACTGTTCCAATGGCATTGCCTAGGCTGTCAGCCTCCCTCTGAAAGCCACCTGATGGGCTGCTTCAGTTTGCAATCCTCACGGATGCCCCAAAGGCATTTGTAATATTACCTGCCTCTTCCATGGTTGCATAACAGATTAACTATCTGTAATGGTATAAGATTTCATAAACAAGTGTAAAAGAAACCAAGGTCAAAACCCAAACCAAGATGTATAGATTGATAGCCCAGATGTTAATAATAATAATAATAATAACACACATTTTGGGAAAATCTTCAGGCTCTGAGGATAGATTTCACACATCCTGGAGATACCTGTGGATAGAGGCCTGTCTGAGAGGGCTTTCTTAAACAAAAATGTTACGTTTTTCTGAAGCTGTAAGGTACCTGGCTTGTACCCAGTGTACTACAACTACATAGGGCTGCTCTGAAACAACTTTTACAGACAAGGAATGCTGTGAGGTCTGAGCAGAGAATGCTGCTCCCCATAGCTGGAGGTGTTCTGGGTAGCAACACTGGCACAGAAACCAGAACCAGAAACAGCCCCTTGGCATGGCCAAGGAGCTTCACTCTTCTCGTGCAGTTACCCGAGGCTCTCAGCAATGAGAGACCTCTGCTTCCCTGAAACCATGGTAACCATGGTGATTCACTTTAGAAATAAAATACTGCTGCATTTCTGGCAGAGGAGATAGCAGCTTCTGCAAGGTGTGAGCATGCTGTCTTCCCATATCCTCAGTCAAACAGGGGCCACTTTCATTCTCTGTCCAACTACATAACATAAATTTATTTTAAGAACACCACAGAATTCAGCAGGAGAAGAAATATCTGTGTATATTTGAGCAGAACAGGGCAGATTCAACTGGTCCTGGCTGGCCCCACACAATGCCACAGAGGGGACATGCATGGCGCAGGCTGCACAGCACAAGAACTGGCCCCATCTCCTTTCCGAGCCTGGGGACTACAACATGCCTCCTCAGTAGCCTCTGCCAAACACGTCCAGGGAAATCCTGTGCTGCCCAACACCAAAACCCCAGGCAAAGAGTGCAAAACTCCTGCTGCTGAGATGCAGATTCTGGCTAGAAATACTTGTGTTTTCTTTGGAGCCAGCAGCTCTGCTCAGCTTTGCTCTGCCAAATGGAGGCTATGAAAATACTTCATGTCTTTTTCCACACCCAGAAACCAGATATTGTGGCCCGATGCATGTTGCTGGTAAATCACAGAAGAGCCCAGAGAGATTTGTTGAGAGGTGTAGGTAATCTGAGCAAGGAGGGACACTGCTATTTGCTGTGGAGGGAGGTAGATAAACAGCTGTTTGGCTGGACCCTCAGCTTCCTAGCTGGAGAGGGGAAAGGGGAAAAAATTGAAGTTGAACAGGAACTGGAAGCCCAATGGGGTAGAAACTTAGACCCCACTTTCTCCTTCCCACTTGACAGCTCTCACATTCTGACTGAACCATAACGTTAGTAAACAATATATTTTGTGTTCTCACTTTCACAGGTTTTTCACTGACATGTTGACATGCAATTTCTCATCCTTTTCTATTATGCATCCTGAGTACAGCATCGGGAGTCTTCCTGCAGTTAGAACTGACAGCCTGGAGTTTTCACTCCTCATAGCTAAGGCATTAATAAAGCTATTTTGCTCATGTTCATGAAGTTGAATCTAGCCTTAATGGCTTTTTCTGCTACAAGAAAGAAAGAAAAAAAAAAAATAAAACAGTATTCTGGAACTGCTTGAATCTTAAACGAGTAACACCATAGTAAGCCAAAGGGAGGAGAAAGTTTTTGCTAAAATGTACCCAGGCTTCAGAGCAGAACTTTAGAAAGAGACATTTTCAAAATGAGGAAATGCCGGGAGGGAGTTTTCTCTGCAGCAGGCTATTGTTGTAGAACCTGAAAATTGTACTTAAACACTGAATTGCTTCATTGTTAGAAGCACTTTAAACATAAAACCTACCAGAAACACGTTTCCTTGTTCTGGCTGTGGGAGGTAGTGGAGCTTTTAGATCAATTGTTATGCAAATCTGCCTCTAGTTTCAAGCTAGGTTAAAATCTGTTCTCCAGACAATTAAAATTGGAGTCACTAAAGTGGTTCTTGCACCAAGGTCAACTTTCTAAGGATGTCAGGCTGTGGGTTTTGCATTTTAAAATGTATGTAGGAGCCCCATTCCTCTCTCACAAGGGATTGAGGGGGAGGAAGGGGGTGTTACTGAAAGAAGGTTGGTGCCTATGCAGGAGAGGAGTGGCTTTGACCAGAGCTCGCCACCACCCCAGCAAAGCCAACCAGAAAATCCCACCTTGGACCAGGGGCTGCCAGCCTGCATGGGTACACCACCACTGGGAGCAGGGAAAAGGGCTGTGGGGATTTACAGCAGCAGATCTGGTGGGTGCATGGTACTGTTAAGTGCACACATAAGTGCACCCAACTCTGCTGCAGGCACCGATTTCTCCATGGTGGCTTCAAGCTGCACAGCCCTACAGTTCCCATGCTTTGCTCCCTGCCTGCATTACAAATACCATTTGCAACATTAAGCCATTCACCACACTGTCCTTTTTTGAAAGACCGCAGTCTAGAAAATTAAGCACTAAACAACCCATAGTTCAAAAATGCAGATTTTTTCAAGAAGATTAAGACCATTTACACAGACTCCTGTTTCCTACTCCCTCATCTCAGACCACAAACTGTTACCTGCACCTCCACCTCTCCGGAGTGAGCCTGATATTTCTGGAGGACCAGTGCTGTAAAACTACTCCTGGCTTTATGGAGCCAGGTAAATAGCATGCAGTTGATTTATACACATCAATTCATGACAGGCAGACAGGTTTTCCCTTAAGAAATGTGCTTTGTTGGCTGGAATGTGACTTGTTCCGTAAAATGCATATGTCATCAGCAGAGGTGCACGGTGTGTGTGATGAGCAGTGCATATCAGTGCCAAGCCCCCGGCCCACCATCAGACCCCACTTTCCAGCTCCCTGCTGAGATCATTCCCGTCCCTAGGGAGCTTGCCAGGGGAGCCCAGGCTGCACATACAGCTCAACTCACGCCCAGCAAATCCTGAGTGAGTGACAGTGACACCTGGCCAAGCAGCACAAGCTGGCGAGGACCCACTGCCCCAGGGGCGTGCGGATGAGCACCAGGAGAGCTGCATTGTCTGCAGCTGGGTGATTTGGGGTTGGTTTTCCAATAAGCAGAGCACTGCTGCCTGCTCTCGTATGAGAGAACAGAGTGAGGCCCCAGCTTCAGCTGCTCAGCATCCAGTGCGGGGACTTGGGAATGCTAATGGTGGGCTAACTGCTAGCACAGGACACAGCACACATTGCAGCAAGCACAGCAAGGCAGCGGGGGGCTAATGGAGGGTAATGGCTCTACAGTCAGAAATCATATCAGTTCAGCCCACACAGAGGTCTAGTTTCCAAGAGAGCCGTTATCTCAGCTCTGATGCATAGATGTCAGAGCTCCTATGCCCATTTTATTGGTTAAGTACATGTTTTTATTGCTGTTTATAGAAGTATTCCTGCATGCTGAGAAGCAAGGGAGCCTGTTGACTAGGAAGCACTGAACTTGCACCGACAGCTGCGTAAGAGCATCCAGACCCTGGCCAAGCCTCTGTGAGAAGGCTGGTCAGTGCACGTGAAGGGCTGCCTTAATTTCCAGGTCATGACCCCCTTAAACACAACTCAAACCACTTTTGCTTGCTGATGAAAACATTAACAGGGAGGAGGGTGTCAGAGGAAGAGGATGGCTTGTAGCCAGCCAGATGCTTTTAATTACAACCCTTAAACTTGGCTTGTCCTGAGGCCTCATCTCTAAAAGCAAAACAGAAATGGGTGCAGCCCATGATAGTCCACACTTGCACTTGTCCCCTCTCAAAGTACCCCTGCTCCCTGGGGTGCATCAGGCTGGTGTCTGCATTGCAGACACGTTGCACATGCTACATCCCCCACACCTGGCACAGCAAGGAAAGAGGCTGTGGGGAACCCTTACAATTTCCTTGGCAAAGGTGGGGATAAAATGGCCCTGGCAGCACCCACACGTTTCTGCTGAGCCTAGCACGTTGCACTGAGTGCAGCACAAGGGTCTAACAGAACATGCCACCCTGAATGCAGTCCCCTCTGCTGGGACTGTGTTGTCTGGAGTGAAGCCAGGGGACCAAGGGAAGTGGCTGCAGTCCCAACTGGTGCCAAGTAAACCCAAACAAGCCACATCACTGATCTCCCTGCCTCTAGGATGTGTAAAGTGGCACCAGCATCCTTTGAGAGCCATTGAGGCATGCAGGGTTAGATGCCCCAGTTTTGCAGAGGTGGTAGAAAAGCAGAGCTTCAGCTGTCTCTTCTCAGCACAAAACTTTCAGCTTTTTTGCACAGGGCTGAAAGTGAAATTCTCATCATTCAGCCATCAGATGAGACAGCCACACTATTTCGCTGTCTCAAGGGAAACCTGCTTTTGAAATAAAGGTAGGCTGCAGAGATTTTACTTTCTTTTATGTAAATATATGTGTAAAAGAAAAAAAAAAAAAAAAAAAAAAAGAAAAAAACTGAGAGATATTGCAAATTATTTTCCAGTCTGGTGCATTTCTTTGTGCACATAAAGTGGCTCTGGAAATGGGTGACAGACTCATATTTAGACACACTTTTGCCAGGACTTTTTATTATTATTATTTCTGTCTAATTGAACCAAAATGAAATACTGGGAATTGGGCTGCTCTGCTGAACCCTTTGTCTTAGTTCTTCCCAAAAGGAAGTCTGACCTGCCAATGTACATTTTGAGCTTCTCAAAAAAAAAGGTCAAGCTTCCCACCCCACGAATATTGCAGAGTGCTTTGTGTTGTGGGAAGCCCGGATGAACAGCAGCAGCTGCCCATGCTGGCAGAATGGGCAGAGAAAGGACATGACAGCAGAAGGGATGCACCACTCTGCTCTCCCCTAGGCTGGGCACCCTGTTCCCAGCCCTGTCACCCTGAGGACAGGTGGAGGGCCCAGCTATGGGACTGCAGCTCACACTTCTGGGTGTAGAGATGAAGCTGCCCTGCGATGCCCATAGCAGCTGGGCTCTCATTCTGGCTTTGGGGAGGATGGCACCTTCTGCTGCAGAGCATCCAGGTGCCAGGTCAGAGTTTGGCCTGGGGTAAAGGACACTGGGAGGGAAGCAGTGACCTCTGGGGAGCTGCCCACACAGTGCTGTCTGGACAGCAGCTTTCTGCTCCTCATCCTGTTCAGTTTCCTTCCCAGAGCCCATCTTGGCAGGACACCTGCATGCTCCCAGCAGCAGGAGACACTTGCACATCCAGCTGTCACCCATGGAAGTCCAGAGGCACCTGGACTTCACCTGAAATGAGCTCAAAATGCCTCCCTGGTGCATTCAGCAAAGTCACTAAGCAGTAAGGAGATAAAAACTCCTCAAACACTAAATATTAGCAGCTACAGAGAGGCTGTGGGAGTTGGCACATCAAATACTGCAGCTGCACAGTCGGCTTTTTGCCCATTTCTGCAGAGTTTCACAGTGCAGCACTTGGCAACCCACAGCATTCCCCTGCCAGTGCGTGGGCTCGTGCTACAGCGGCAGGCACCCAGCAGTCCTCAGCTTACAGCATCCCCTGCACCGCCCGCACAACAGCCCGCACAACAGCTCTGGGAGAAGAAAAAAGGAAACGAGTGGGAGAGCACGACATGCAATAGTTATACTTTTGCTTAACATTAAGGTTTGTTTGTCAAGTAAAATTGCCTCTCATGGGGCTTAGTGCACTGAAATGCTGGGGTATTTAACTTCCTACCTTTCAAGGCTTACTCCAGCTCCTTGGTACAATCTGAAACTGTATTTTGGAGACTGTTTTATCTGCCCTGGAACAGCATTATTTTAATGACATCTTTATAGCTCTGGTGGATGCCCTTGGTAAAGATTTTAGCCCTGCTGTTAGAAATTTGTTGCAGACCAATGCTTAGACAATGATAAAATAGCTAACAGGGAGCTAGGAGTTGTGTGCAATTCACAGTGCACCACGTGAGTGAGGTTTGCATTAATACAGTCCGTGGAAACAGAAACATGAACCATTGGGAATGACTGTAATTAGCATATGACTAATTCATTGGGTTGTTTGGGTTTCCATTTCATTTATAAGAAGTCTCTGGACCATACCTCATCCGCATATTACAAACTGACATGCAGATCCCTTGATTTTCTGGTCTAGCCTCACTGGCAGTTTCTGATAACTGTTCACGCTGCAGAGCATACATAAGCCATGAGTGAGCTCAGCTATTTCCTGCAAAATCATGTTCCAGACTGACCTTCTCCCCCTGGCAAGCCCTCACACACCAACAAATAGCAGTCCCTGACCACATAGCTCAAGGTTTGGACCCCTTCACCAAGGAAATGCAACACTACAGAGGAAAAATCAGATCTGAGCTTCAAGTTTCCATGTAGAAGGCTGCCTCCAAGCTCAGCCAAGGTGTGGAACCAGCCCGACCAACACGGAGCTGAGGTCTGTGTCTGGATCCTGCACAGAGCAGGGAATTGAAATGCTCTGGTCCTTTTAGAGCACTAAACCTTTCAGGAGCTACCTGCTCATCATATGACAGGCACAGTGGTTTTGTAATAAATCATACAGCATTAATGATCATCAAATGACTTAACCATGGAAAATTGCTCTAATGCTACCTCAGTGCATTAATAAATGATCCATTAATTATTTCAAATTACTGAGCATTGGTCTTGCTTCCCTGCTACGCTAGAACAACTTCATGACAAATACAAACAGGAGAATGGTGTTTAAACTAGCTCTGAAATCATGATAGGTGTGTGGATCCCAGAGAGCAGCAGGGCTCTCCTGTGGGTCAGCAGCAGCCAGAGATCAATTGACCAGTGAGTGAGTGGTACCCACCAAGCAAATATCAGAAAGAACAGGTGTTTTGAAAATAGTAGGAATTCAACTCCAAAAGAAAGCTGATGGGTAACTACATACACACAGGAAGGAGTTGAGATGGAATATTTTTTACTCCATATTGAAGACAATGTCCAATGCCTGGAAGCTGAAGCCGGGTACACTCAACCTTAAAAATCAGCAGCAGTTTCCCAGCTTGGTGGAAGATTAAACACTGAAAAAATGGGAAATTCTTTAAAATGAGATTTTTCTGAATAGCAAGATTTCATTTGCATCCAGGCAAAACATCCTTCACAAGTGCAGTATTGTGTGGGTCCTGCTGCATACCAGGAGACAAGCTGATCAAAGCAGATGGATGGAAGGAAACGAAGTGTCACTAGAAACGCCCTGAGCAGGTCAAAGAGAGAGACAAAACAAACAAGAGAGAGACAGAGATCTTCCGAGCTCAGACTTTCCCATCTTACACCCTCTCTCCAAGGCACTGGGATGCTCATCATGCAGAGCCTTGCATACAAGCTTGATATCACCTCATTGGTAGAAGAAAGTTCAGGTGTATTTAACTCTGCCCCACAGCAACTGGGCTCCTTGGGGAAGCTGACCTTTTAGAAATCAGAGGGATTTCCAAAAGCAGTGGATGACAGCTTTTAAACACAGCCAGAAGGAAATACAGCATTGATTTTAATAGAAGCAGAATTAGATTAGCTCCAGCTACCAGGCAAAACATTCCCAATAATTATTATAACACAAGCCTCTATGGCACCAGCCAACAGCCTGTTGTTAACCATTTCCATGTAGGAGTTCATTAAAATGACAAAAAAAAAAAAAAAATCCTGCAAGATAGAAAGCTTTCTTTCCTCCCAGGGCAGAGTGATAAACGAGGAGATGGGAGTTGAAAGGACTCACCCCCAGTCTGCCTGAGCATCATGACAAACCAGCATGCCTTCAGCTCTATCCCCTGCCTTGAAGAGGACCCAGACCCTCCTGCTGTCCTCAGGGACAGGCTGGGTAGATACAGGGCATGCTATTAAAAAGGGAAGAATATCTCCTACCTAATAACAACTCCCATCCCTTTTTAAAATGACTGTGGGATCAGGTGTGACTCTGAAGCAATATAGATGGGAGAAGGAAAAAAAAATTAAAAAAAATAAAAAACACTACCCTAAGGTGGTGAGGTTCAGCCAATTATACATTCAGGAAGCTGTGTTAATTAGAAGCTTTTCAAGAGAAGAGTTAAAGGACTCTGCAAACACAGATGGAAACCGATTTTAACAAGCAGTGATAAGCCCCGGTGTCGGAGAGGCATCAGAGCAGTACAATGTCCTCTGCTGGCATCTCCAGTTACTACAGGGACGGCTTCAGCCGAGGCTGTGCTACACCAGCAGCGACTTGTCACTGAGTGCAAGCCACCCATTAGTCCAATTGATTCTGGGTGGAATATTACTATATTAAAATGACTAATTTTGTAGCTGGAGCTGGTAAAGGATTATCCCCTACATATTCTTCAGTGCTCTTCATGAGAGCCCAAAAGCACCTGGGTCATCTGATTGCTCAGAAGTGACCCATCATCATTGGCTCAGGGAGGAGGGATTGATTTTTCCTTCTTCTTAATGACAATGTGTAATGCAGCAGCTTTATACAGTAGTCAACAGAGATTAATGTTATTCAAAAGGGTTTGACGATTATTCATACCTGAAGCAGGTTTTGTTGTTTGTTTTTTTTTTCCAGGCATAGGAAGATGAAGAACAGAACGGAAAAAGTCATAATCAATTTGCTTGTTTTTTAAATATGGTTATGAGGTTCTCCTTTTTTTGTTTAAGTCAGGTAAGTTCAGAACACGGATATGATTTTGTTTATAAGCATCAAAATGGGCTCCTTTAAGCGTTACATGTGCTGCCTTAAAAAGGGTACATGAAGGCCATTTAAGAATTAAAAAAAATAAATAAACCTAAGCAACTGACCAGAGATGTTTTAGTTCATCCCCAAGTGAACACTAACTTTGAGGAAATTCTTCAGGTTTATTGCACTAACCAAGAAAACCAGGTCACATAAAACAAATGAGCACATATTACCTGTGCAGGCAAAAAGCACCATCTCAGCAGAGACTTGCTTACTTGGTACTTGTCCTAGACTGTTATTTTCACTTTTCTGAGATGTGCTTCACAGGGAATACTACAGGGAGCAGACATCGCTTTTTGCAAATTGTACTGTACGGGTCCGTGAGTTGGAAACAAGGACTGTGAACACCAGCTTGTGACAGATGTAACATCCCTTTCACACACGTTCCTCATCCCAAATGGGTGTGCAACATGGAGAAAAGTGGTCCTAAATGGCCTCAGAAGGGAAAAAAAAAAAAAAAAAAAAGCCACCAAATGACCACAGACACAGGAGACAAAGTGCCAGAGTTCAGCTGCTGACCACTAACTCCCAAGCCCTGGGGATGATCCCATCCTTGCCAGCAATTTGTTCATGTAGTGACATACCAGCAGTAAGTGGACATGATTTTTGGCACAATAAATCTGTGAGACCTGAGCGGGAGCTTCCAGACTCTGCTGGAGCCCAAGTGTTACTCACACAGGGTACAAACCAGCAGCAGCAAAGAAAAGCCTTGGTGTGATGCTCAAGACACAGAACAAAAGCTGAGCTTGGTTACAACATTTACCACCTCCTGTGGTGGCCAGGGTGAGACAGATGGGTTTTGTCACTCTGCATCCTTTGGTACCCCACGCAGTGCACCCAGCTCAGCTCCATGGGCTTGTTTACAGGTGTTAGGGATTTATGAATGATGCACAGGGGTTCAGACCACAAGTGTGAACTGAGGTTTGTGTTAAAGTTTAATCACTTTATGAAAATAGAACTTTCAATAATTTATTAGGATCTCTCCCATTTGTTAAACAACATCCAAGAGCGCTTGGTGACACTTTAGATGAAGCTGTAAAGAGAAGTGTTTGTTTTAGATGTAATTGGACAGCTGTTTTATTATAAGTTAATGAACTATGGTGATTAAAAAGAATTCTGTTTTAGCGAACCATGTTTTAACAATTAATCCTGACTAAAATCACAACTAAGCAAGAGCTAGGGAGCTTTCATGACAATGACTGGAAGCAGAAGATGGAAAAGCAGACCCAGTGAAGTGCAACAGGACTAATGGTGCCTCCAGATAGGCTCCCTGTGCAGGGTGTGGGTTCCCAGGAGGGCAGCTGCCCCACAACCACCAAACCACTCCATGAGCCCACACTACCACTCCACACCACCATCAGCTTCTCTGGCACAAAGCCCCTTTGGGCCCAAGTCAGTCACGAGGGCCTGTTCACACCCCTCCAGCCCTTCTGTGCTCGTGCCCCTCCTTTCCCCCTGTCACAGGAAGGGAGAGGGAACAGCAATGGCAGTAGGCTCAGAGGTAGAGATATTTGACCTCTTTCTGGTTTCAAAAAAGACTTTTCAGACTTGTTTTGCCCCAGCTCTGTGTCATTTTTGACAGCACCACAAGAAGCTGATCCAGAGATGAGGAGTCCTGCACCCGTCCCTCTCACTCTTCCCAGTTTAGAGACATCTGCTTTTTAGCTGAACATGGTGACTAAGACCAGAGACCACAGAAAGCAGTCCTTGGAGTTTCCGTAACATTTTCACAGTTCGTACACAGCAGTTTTTAAGAAGCAAAGTCCTTGCTCTGCTGGAGTTGCAGGGAAAAAGTTCCAAAGCATAAAATGAAAACAGGTATGTATGCCATGTGTGCAAGTCACTTATCTCCTGCTGTTATTGTAAATCTGTTCCTGATCATTGTGGCTTCACAGCAGCTGCCTCCCGATCTTTTTCCACTTCAGCCCTCCATTTGGCCTTCTTTTGTTCATTCATCCTCAGCAGTGTGTGATCCCTTTTGGCAGCCTTTGAAAAGAAATGGTGAAAATCATTGCATGCACACATTTCCCACCACTAAATTTCCCTGTATTTGCACCACTTGCTTAGATATCACACTGTTCTTTTTGATATTTTGTAGTGAAAGACATTGCCTCCTCATTTTACTAAACTGTCATCATTTTCAGCTTCTAATTAGTGGAAAAGTTGCACTGCTTGATGTTTACAGGTGATCAAGCAGGACGGAAGAAGGGCACAGCACTTGCAGCTGGGACATGCTAGTCTAGCTGCTGACCCTCCCTCCCCACCAATGGGATGCGGAAAACAAGTCTCGTATCTTTTAGTGGCCATGGTGGCCCAATGGCTAGCTGCGCAGTGCTGTGGGAGCCCCACTCCCCTTGCTGCAGGGTAGGGCCAGGCTCTGCTGCTGTTGTCTGAGCTGCTCCACAACCTTTGGACTGGCCTCCTGGTGAAACACCATGATATGGGGCATTGCAGTGCACTGGCTTACGGTAAAATAGGTCAGAAGGAACACATTAACAAGCAAGTTGTGTTTCCGTGTCTCTCTCTCCTCAGGAGAATAGGGTGATAGAGGTCCCAAGCAAATATTGCTAATATGGACTTAACACCTATCTGTCACCCGGCTGCTTATTTAAAAAGAATATTACAAACAGCATACACAGACCATACGTTTAAGTGGATCAGTTCACCTCACTCAGAAGCAATACTCACTTCTTTGCCTGTGATTACCATGGCCAAACAGCCCAGCAAGGTCAGCGCGATCATGATATAGCAAACCTTTATCCTCACAGTGTTCCTTGCTGCATCGAGGACCTCAGACCTGTGGAGGACAGAACAGAGTTTCCATCCTGTAGCAGCATGTGGGAAATAAGATCATGGGGAGCTGGATAATGAATCCTCAAATCTTCCAGCAACTGCCTTTTTATGTACTATGAATTTAACCTTCTCTTTCTGCAAGTGCTTACGGGACTCAAGGGGAAAAAAAAAAAAAAAGCCTATGCAGGAAAGGTTTGGCCAACCCCCTTCTCCCACACACACACACACAGAGTCAGGTATTGCTACTCTCAGCTGTTGACAGCAACAACACAAACAAACTCTGCTCTTGTATCTTTTTTCACAACAGAATGAACAGCTAAAAATTACAAGGACAGAAAAGCAATTTCATCGTGATAATAGAATTACAAGAGGTCCACTCTTGGGAGCTGCAGGGCACAGTGTGGGGTGCTGCACAGTACCAGGAGACACTGGGGCCATGCCATGTTACTCACAGGGGAATAAAAGCACACGTATGACATTTTGGCTGAGAACAATAGAGAGCTTTCATGCAACAAAAAGGCACAGAAAGTGGTGATTGCATGTGTAGCCACATCCCCTTCCCAGATGCATGAAGTGCCCTGCAGCCCTGTCTCACCACCACGTAGACCTCTGCCAGGCAGCTGGCAACAGGCACACCAGTATCTACTGCAGCGAGAGGCTGAGACTGAGCTGGAGCGTACAACTGCACCAACCGTCCAGACTTGTCTTCCCAAAGGACTGCACGCAGCCATTTCTGAGAAATCTCCTCCACCTTCCATGAGTGACTCACAGGATTTATCTAACCATTCATATTTGCAAGAGTCTACAATGTGACAACCTGAGTCATTCATGAAATCCTGTCCAGCTGTGGATTTCTTTACTTAGCAAGGAGAAGGCCAAGTGGATGAGCCCCCAGTATGCCACAAGTCTGGAGACATTAGGTCTCTGAAATGAAATACAATCCTTTAGCAAAATTCCACGGGACGTGAGATATCATGGAGTGTAAAACCACAGACCAGACACCAGGAATTCTTCGCAGATGTTTGTCACCAGAGCTATGCATAGCCCTAACTTTCTTTTAAAATGTATGTAGTATTATTAATTGCTAATTTGTTAATTTTTGGACACCAGTAGCAGCAAGCCCCAAAACCATATCAGTCCACAAACACCCACCCTGTAAACACACTTCTGACTAATGCAGACTGCAGTCTCAATCTGTTTGTTCATATCCAAAAGCATCATTCAAGCAAAATTAATTTAACATCAGAAGGAAAAAGGTTTTACATATACTTACGTTATGTGCTTGGGAATGTCTTCCTCCTTTTTAAAGCGTCCTGCCCATACTAAGACCTTTTTATCAAAATTTGTAGGCCTTCTTTCATTCATGAATGCTTTGTAACCTTTAAGAAATTTTACAAAAGGCAACAGTGAGCTAAACTTAAGAAGAGGAAGAGAAGAAAAAAAAATATATAGTTACAGAGAAAAAGGATTCAAAGTTCAAAATAGCGTTTTTCTGTTCTGTGAGAGCCAAATGTGCCTTATAATATCAATGGGATTATGTAGCTGATATGAGATACTTGCTTATGTTTAGAGCTTATTCAATTTAAAAATATATATTTTCTTTATTTTAAGTGGGTTTTAAACTAAAAATTTCTCCAACATTCCTTATTAAGAGGCAGAAGGGATGTTGGGCTGAGGTCACCCCAAGCCCACAGTATGTTCTCACCCTGCTTGCATCTTGCTTTTAAATAGTGAGTTCAGCACACTGCCAGCAGCACTAATAAGTCCTCAACAGCATCTCCTTTGGAAAGTGCTGATAGAGAGATGAGGTCTGTTAAAATACAGCCTGGTGGGAGGCTGTTGTTCTCATGCAAGCTGGGTACCACGTTGCTGTAATCTAATGATGATACATTACACCCCAGCAGACTACCGCAGTGATGCCATTAGCATGCTGTCACTGTGAGAATGTTGAGAAAGAGACTCCAGTGCCTCTTGACAGAAACAAGCCCAGTGACAGGCCACAACGTGGCCAGTGGCAGGGAAACCCTGTGAAAATAGGGTAAGCAATGGTTAGCCCAAAACCTGTTTTATGCCTTGCATGTCCATATCATTGTCAGGCAGCTGGATCTGCTCATGCACCCAGGCAGGGTGCACACAAGGTTCTGGATTATGATGCCCTGTACTTGCAAATGTGAGACTGGTGTTTTTAGTAGTGCCCTGTGGGGGAGGCAGGCATGCCCCAGGGCATGCAGAAAGGGATGGACAAGGACATGAACATGGACAGTCTCAGTGTCCCCTACTCCCTGGTTGTTGTTGAATTACTGATGTTTGGCTAAAAGGAAATCGCTGCAGATACAGAAGAGGGCACAGAGCATCTCTTCCTGCCTGTGCTGAGTTGTAAAGTTACATTAAGTGTCTTGGCCCCAGGTGTGTTCACGTGTGCCAGGTCTTGTGAGTGGCTGAAAAATTCCAGGTGTGAATCTTGGTACTTCAATCCCCAGGTACATTTAATCTCCTGCTTCTCATATTTTTCTTATCCAGTGTCAGTGAGACCAGGAGAGAGACATCTGAAATATTAGTGAAAGCCTGAATCTGATTTGCAGTCAGCAGTAGGATGGATTGCTAAAAGGACAGGCTCCATCTCAGGGAAAACAAGGGCAAAGCCCTTTTCTAGATAGTCACATCCATTCCATGGAAACACCAGCAGCCCCACACAGCCTGGTCTTGCTAGGGTGAAGAATCTACAAAGGCATGGCCAAGGAGGTGATGGCATGGATTATAAAGAGAAACAGTGCCAGAGAGATTGGCCACTGCAGGAAGGGCTGCCTGGTACAGAGACGTCATCTGGAGGGGGCACCAAGCAGCTCCCTGATGGGAAGATCAGGCTAGAATGATGCCCAAGCATGGATCTGACCTTCCTTCTCACTAGAAGGAGCAATAAACCCATCCACTGCCTTTAAGTTACTGCACTGAGCCACTCCAATGTCCCTGTCTGCGATGGCATACCCCTTACCTCCAAGGTGTGCTGGGTGGGGAGGGATAGCACATGGCAGTGGCAGGCATCACCGTCCCTGAACGTATGGGGATGTGCACCCATCCTCCACCAGAAACCCAGCAGCAGGGTGTGAGAAGAAACTTTTACTTTCTTTTTTAATTAACAGATTCCGGGGCATGAGATGTCTGCTTGTTTGCCAACACAGGAGAAGGACTATTTAACACAAAAATCTTTATTCCCGAGTACTATGCTACTAGTTGGAACTTCTGATTCTCTCTGTGCCTCAGCAATGCTTATAACCCCAACGCAGCACTGAAATAGCACAGCCATAGATGGGAACGAGGGTCATTGTCTAGCTGTTTCCTGAAAAAGAACAAACACCTTCCCCTCCATTCCGCAGCACAGAACAGTGACCAAAGCATTTCTACCCACCTGGATTAGCTGTCTGCTGCACCACATCCTGCACGCCCTTGGCTTTGTCACCGATGGCCCTGGCAGGGCGCAGGAGCAGCGGAGCAGCGTGGGGGCTCCAGGTGCTCGGACGAGCCCCCCACCACCACAGCCTGGGGCTGCTGCCCAAAAGCCTCCCCAGCATCCTGGGCTGCTGCCTGCAAACAGCCAGGGCACCGGCTGGAGCCCAGAAGGTTGACCCAGAAGTTATTTACATAAGACTACCGCTTCCTGTGAGTGGGGAGTAGCACCCTTTTCCACATTGGCTGCCAAAATTTTCTAATTGCGTCATGATGACTATGTAAATTTATTGCCCTTGTTTGTCAAAGTGACTAACCTTCTGCATTGCACAGGCAGGGACGGCTGCTGTGGCAGCTCACACCCAGCGTGGGCTCTCCACCAGGCTCACCATCCTAGGGAACTGCTCTGGATATCAATGGGTATTTATTTTTTTTTTCCTCACTCTTTATTATGCTAGGACTAAAATAGGACAGTGTGCTATATTCTCCACAAAGATAGGCTTTGTAACTGTTAATTATCACAGTCAGTTAAGCTGTTAGAGTTCTTAATTGTTCTCAGCTAAGAAAATAATCTTGCAAATCAGTCCTGTTAAGCAGCCTCTGTGAAGAGGAAAGGCTTTTCTGCTGTCTCAGAATAAAGATGGTTTAGTGAAGGGAAACTAAAGGCAACACTTGTAGCTGTAAATGCATGTGGTGACCCCATCCTGGGATCATGACAGTCCCACATCTAAACAGCAAACTTTCCTAGAAAATAAATATATATCAGACATGGTTTAAATCGGTAAACTAAGAAATCATGTAAAAGACCTCAGGTGATGTAGTATTTGTCAGTGAGTACAATTGGTCATTGAAAAGTAGCACCAATCTTTGAAATATTTGTCCTCTTTCAATTCAGTCTCCACAAAGTCTGACTAGCACTGGGTGCTTTTTATAACATCAGCTGTGCTAGTCAGAAAATGAACCAAAAACAATGCCATTTTTTTCACTTTGACATTTCTCCTGTATTTTGCACAAATTCTCCCTGATGGGTCAGGAAATGAAAATGCAAAATACTTTTCTCATTTGTAGCAGTGAGGTATTTACTTTCCTTAAATGTATGAGGCTCCAAAGCTGATTTACAAGAAGAAAAAAATCCACTCAAGAGGGAAGAAGCTATTGCCAAAAGGAAAATGTTCAGAACTATTTAATAATACTATCAAGTGCAATATTGCAGATAACCAAAGTGTGTCTAACTCTGAGGGGAGGAACTGCAAGGGGATAGAGCTCAGGATGTTGGCAAGGATGTTCTTTTATGGCTGAGAGGATGAAAGATGCAAAACAGATGCATCTCCAGCTACCCAGCTCCTGGCCCCAAGGAAGAACTCCAGTGTTTATAGAGACATTTTAAATTTTTGAGAACACAAAGTTACTGATATTGAGGAAAGAAGAAACGCAGCAATGACAAACGGTCCTTTTCCTCTTTCATGAAAGCTCCACAATGCATCCGGACATTACACAATGTGTTTAGCTTAATTTGCGTGTAATTCAGTAAAGCAAATTAGATCCATTTCCAGATTAGGAACCCATACAGAAAATAAATGGTGGTTTGAGCTTCCAGCTGCAAACTAGATCTGCAAACAAGCAGAAATCAGTGGCTGTGATTATGCTGGAAGAAGCAGAAGAGAAACCTAGTAAAGTCACAGTGTCCTGATCAGGATTGCAATGGGGGGAGATGGGGTGTGCAGAAGAGAAACCTGCATTTATAGCATAAATTTTACAGGGCTCGGCATATCTAAGCATCCCCACAGACCCTGTTTTCACCTCACAGAAGAGCTGCTGAGTGGAAAATGAGCCTTGTCCACTCAGACATCCCTCACTGCCTGGGCAGGTGGGCTGGAGGTGACAGGGTGAGCTACTGTGATTTCCACCTTAACAGATACGTTGAAAGTGTTTATTGCAAAAGTGACTGTCTTTACCTCATGTCCCAGTCTGGGTTTAAAAAGAAAAAATATATATATCATTTTTATTTTCTCTCTCAGCTTCTCAAATGCAGAGAAAATCACAGGGTTTCCAGGCCTCCAGTGCTTATCCACCTAGGGGTTGCCAATTGTTTCCTTTAAAAAGCACACCAGCTAACAGCTGTATTAATCATGTCTGCTGCGAGCAAAACAGCACTTCAGGATTTATTATGCCAGAATTTAGAAGTGCAAAGACACACAGGTCCTCATGAAACCACAAGAGGCAGTTATTTGCTCCTGAATTTTACTCATTTCTCTGGCACTGGGAATGATTATCGCTGGGATGAGTTTTGCTCTGCAGTGCAAGACAGCTAATAAAAAGCTATACACACCACTGCATTAGGAAATCAAACTTTCCCTCGTGCACCATGAATCTTTCTCTGACCTAGAGTATCTTGAGTCTCTTCCAGACAAGAGATGCAGGGTGCTCTTGAACCAAGGCTCCTATATGCAGCCTGGTGTTCTTAACCTTCCTCAGAGAGGTGTTTTATGCCCAGCAAGTGAATGTCCCCCCACCCAGGTTACAAAACATCCCTATAAGGCTCTTCTTTTTTTTTTTTTTCCACTCCCATCATCCAGACATAGCTGGATACCCATCAGTGTCTCATTATCAGAACACAACCATTATTTCATGATTGTTAAGCTCACAGACATGGAGTTTACTATATAGCAGTAACATCTTGTTCAGACATGCAAAATTAGCAAGACCAGGCTTAAGGCACCATCTTGTCCTCTGCCAACGTCCTTCTGCCAGGAGGAGACCAAGGCCCCAGCTCCTCAACAAGCCCTGTACAGTACAGATAAGACACAGCAAGTATCTGTAAAGACATCCCCCAACCTTTCTCTGACCCTCGCTGCAAGAGGAGAGCACGGGTCTTAAGGTTTTTGAGTTACAAAGGAGCAGGCTAGTTCAGACAAAACAGAAGATGGTTTGCAGCTGCAGTGACAGTCATGACATTTCTCTTTTCTCTGCAAGATTGATATATAGCTATAGACTTTGCTGCACACTGGTGCTTGTGCTGAAGATGGAAAACTACACACAACTTCACAAGACTCCTTCCTGATTCTTCAACACCCTCAACATCCTTTCTGCCTTCTCAGACTCTGCTCTTGCAAGCAGGATTAGCAGTCAATCATCCTCCCCTCCCTAAATGTACACAAAAGCCTTTATAGAACCAGAATCAAAAAGCCACAATATAAAATACATTACTCTTTGATTTCTGACTGCTTTTATAGTGTCATTCCCATCACCTTAATCCTGATTATTGCCAAATTATTGCAGCAATGAATAATTTGGACCCAGGTTGTCTTCACTTAAACTTCTTTATCTGCTTTCAACAATCACAGGAATGAAAGTTTATTCCTCCAAAAAGCCCAGGCAGGACTACCTCTTTACATCTCCTGGTTAATTTTCATAAGACTGCACAACATTTTTAGTCATATTCACAAAAGAATTCACAGGAGTATTTAACTGAAAAAAATATTACTGCATTGTTTTCACATGCACTGTCCTCATAAATATATGGCTTACCATCAGGTTCTGCTTAGCATACCACACAAAGTTTTCACGTACTAGGATGGTGATGCGGAGCAGAAGGTAATCTTATCATAAAATTCTTTACCTTCCCCCCATCTAATTAAATGTGCTACAGAGCTCTGCTTTTGTTCGTAGCACATATAAACAACTCTAGATGAGCTTGTGCCTTGTAAAATTATAAGTGAGACAAGACAACTCAATGTTCTCCAGGAATAAAATTTAACACAGCAAGAGCAATGAATTGCTTTGAATATCTCACTCACCTGCAGAGCCCAAGCACCCATCCCTCCTCTTCAGGGATCAGTACTCCACATGCCTCTGTTCTCTCCTCCTATCTCCTCCAAACTGAATCCTGAGAAACTTAAAGCTCCATATCTTTTTCTTACCAAGGCCAAGTCAAATTAAAGGAACAATCATGGCATCTTACAGCAAACCTTGGTTTAGAGGGTTTGTAGCACCAAAACCAATCATCAGCATGAGGCTCTAATCACTTCAGGAAGCTTGGGTTCATTTTTTATAATCTTGAGTGCTATCAATAAAACTAAACATCTAATAAAAGAGAGTAGTGATGGTGAAGGACACCCCCCCTCCCTGTTTGCTATGACAGGAGCAGTCATTTTCCTCAGGTGAAAAGGATTTGAGCTGGTCTCTATCTCTGTCATTAACACAAGACAGAGCATGATTTGGCCTCCTCCCTGAGCTGTTGTATTTAATAGTTTTATGTAATCAGCCCTGAGTGTGTCGGGTCTGAGCAGAAATGTCTGACATTACAATCTATAAATAGTTCATATGTAAGAAGATACACCTTCTCTGCTGTCAAGGATGTCTGTTCTCAGGGCTCTCAAACCACAGCTAGCAGGGCTGATGTTTTGCTGGTTAAAGTGTGTTCACTTCTGGAACCATATGAGAATGCAGCTCTCCCTCTCCTGCTGGTAATGAAAGCACCTATGAACACGGATGTTGCAGAAGCCAAGAAGATCAATAAGCTACAATCTCTTTGTTCCCTTCTATCAGCTCTAGGTTTTTATCTAAGGAGTAATAGGATATATGTCAGTTGCTATGATGCAATATAGTATTTATTGGTCACAGAAAAACACAGTTATGAATTGTCTTAATAGCAGTCAAATTAGGTAGAGCTCGTGGGCTGGACCTAGAGTCACTATCCTCTGCAAACAAGGATAAAAATGGGACATGGGAGGGGTCTAGAATGCACTTGGTACAAAGTGCAGGGTTTATAACAGGTGGGGTCAGAAGGACAAAGCCAGTGAAGGCAAAACAAAGCTATTACTCCAACAAAGCCCCAGTATGACCTTTTCCCAGGGTTTGGGGTGGTCATATAGAGGCAATGAAACGGCATATGGCCTCCAGCACAAAGGTGAATGGGACACTCAGCAGCCACCTACCAATGGGCTGAAATGTGTGGTGGCTGCCTAGGACTGCCTTCATCATGGAGAGGCTGATGAGGAGCCATATGCAAGTAGCAAAGAGCCCGGGATTCATGGAAAATCCTGTCAGGTGTTCAAGATATTGTGATGAAATTGCAAGTTTTAAAACCAAGGAAATTAATGTACAGTGAGCTTTGCACCAGGTCACTTATTTCTGGAATACTGCACAATTGTGCTCTGTAGCATAAATGTGCAAAACCCTACAAGGAAAAAAAAAACATCAAAATACTAACAATTTACATTTTGACTCACAGTGTAGAAAACCATTTAATTTAAACCTTTTCCACACCTGTTTCCCCAGCTGAAGCTGAGAAACACACTGACACGGAGACTGGTTGCTCACTTGTCACTTAATGATTTTCTTTCCTGAGAAAAATGGCATTGTCTTCAAAAATAGATGCATTAAGAAATTTTTCAGTCCATTAGTTGATAGTTTGGGGAAAAAAGAAACCTAATTTAAACAGATTGAACAATTATGTGTGGAAATGTCTTTTCCCCACACTTGTTTTAATATACAGATGACTTTCATTTTTTCAGCTCCTGCAGAGAAGTCACGTTACTACCAATCAGGCCAATAAACCTGTCTGTATTGTTATCAGCCCCTGCACTATTGGGTTCAAATTTCACCTTTTAGTGACTGGTTGAGTATATGTGAAATCAATACAGCAGGAAATGTGCAAATGTATCCTGGGTAACACAGGGGAGGCACTGTCCCAGGGACAGGTTTGTCCCAGCAATGCACACCTTGGTAGTTCATAAAAGGGCTAGGTGCCACCTGAAATTTATGACCCATGTCTTGACAAGTCCTCTAAAGAGACCACAGAACTCTTCCAAACACTCCTAGGTGAGACGTGACCAGCCTGTAGGATGAACTTGAGGGCTTATGTTGTAGAAATGGGGTAAAGAGTACACATCTCTTTGGGGCTAAGGATGTGAATTTCTGGATGCAGTATTTTAACTTAGGATGACTCCAGGCTGCCAAGTAGATGCCTCTGAAAAAGCAGATGAAATTTCAAGATGTACAAGCAAAGTCATTCTAGAAGAGAGAAAACACACTTAGAATACTTATATGAGGTATCTTGAATAATATGCACTGCCCTGGCTACTCAAGAAAGGGGGGAAAAAGAAATTAAATAATGGAGGAGGGGGTGTAATATGTATTTGTCTTAGCTAACAAAATACAAATGGAGGGGGATCGTGGTAGATATCTCTGAGAGAAACTCAACAACAGAGAAGAGGGACAGTTAGGTAGGCTAAATCACAGCAATGGCACCTGATCAAAAAGATGGAAGCTGTTGCTGGTGGTTGCAAAAGGCCACACATTCCTTGTGCTGCTCTGTGTATCTTGCAGCAAAGAGGCAGAGGCTGTCTCCATCCCAAATGAAGCACATGTGGTAATGGGCAGCTTTATGGCTCACCAGACTCCTGCAGCGCTGTTAGGAAGTTTAACTTTGGACCATAACTGCACAGTCATTAGTGTTTACAAAACAAGTTTCCAGGGAAACAAAATTACACACTGAAGAAATAATAAGAGGCAATGTAATCAGATGTGAGAGGGAGATCATTTCATTACCTGAACCAGGCCTCATTATTCACCGTTTCCCTGGCAAAAGCTGATAAATGCAGGTTAATGAATCTTAGTGCTCTAGATGAGCAAGGGGAGCACTGGCTCAGTCCTGCCGCATGCTAAGCAGGACCAGAGAATCTAACTTTCAACCAGAGGTGCAAGAGATAAAATACCAATTTATCCCCTTGCAGAACTGCAGTGAGACAGGAGAGGGGTTTTACCCACTGCTCGCTTGGTTTAACAGAGCAACCATATCTGTGGGAATGCTGCAGTTCATACCTGACCCCAACTCTAAATGTCCCAAGATTAACGTGGGATCTGCCACATTATATGTACACCAGTGATAGATGCAAGGGCCAGAGCTGACTATTTAGGGAAAGACTTCTATGTCCAACAGTATCATCTGGAGACTTCCCAGATTGTCCCAACAGTCACTAGCCAGTTCTGTACAGGCTGGGGGTGCAGAAGGAGCACCTATTAAACCTGTGAGACAATGCCAATAGACAGGCAGGGTCTGCAGAAATAACTCAGACTGACAAAAGCACAGATCACACTATATATCTGTTAGCATTTACAGAGCTCCAGAGGATTATGGCTCTCAGAGTACATAGGGATGCTATTCTGTCTGGGGCTGTGTCAGTTTTTTTAAGGAGATTAGCCCTGTCAAATCTCTGAGAGAGGGGGTAGAAAGACCCATTTTGATGATTCACAGTTTACTAATATTTCTTTTCACCTGTGTCTTTTCCGCTAAACTCCCCTTCCTTTTTATTTTATTTTGTAAATCCTGGATTTAATCAAAGCCTGAATCTCCAAAATTGAATGTGCAATTGTCCGACATCTGAATGTCTAGAGCATCACTCCAGCACAAGCAGAGAGGTCTCATTTGGCAGCACCAAGCTGACTCTCTGGAGACTTGGGACAAGGGTCTATGATCGGCCAGAGGGTTTGGATTCCTGTTGCATGATTTCAGGCCTCCCACAGCAGTGTGACTGGCTCCCACCCAGCTGCAGTGTGGAGCTGCCCATGGGGCTTTATGCAGAACCCAGCCTCGCAGGCAGGTGCTGGGAGCAAGGATGGACTGCCTGCCCCATAAGCTCCACACTGTGACATCCAGGCTATTGTGTCCCTGCCCAAGGGGAGCAGGCTGGTCAAAGATTACCAGAAACATTTTGACATGCAGAAACACTCATGAAAACATTTTAAAGGATTTTGTTGGAGAAAACTCAAATTAATTCTGTATCTAATTACTATTGAACTCCTTAGCTGGAAAGCATCTGAACATTTCTCCCAAATTGATTTTCATGGAAACATCAATCCAAAATGATTATTTCCAAGATCTTGAAGGGAGTAGAGCACTCAGGACCACCCAGGCTCAAACCCTCCAGATGAACCCAGGATCCTTCCAGCGATCACACTCCTCCTCTCTTCTCCCAGGTCACAGGCTCCAGGGTCTAGCCAATGCCTCAGCAATCAAAGTCTCTCATTACAGCCTTTCTGCCTGGCGCATTAATTTGATCTGTCATTTCACAGCCCAGTAGCTCTATCTGAACAGGTGGAATATGGCAGATTCCTCTCATTACTTTAGTCTTTGTCAAACAACCAATATTAATTTGCAGTGTTCTACATATTTCTAGATTTTCCCCTAGGCATTCATCTTTCTCTGATCAACAGCCATATCAAATACACCACTGTATTTCTAGCTTCCACATTGCTGTCTGCCTTTCCAATCTGTCCTATAAATATGACCAGTGTTTGGCCTTTTTGGCTCCTATTTGGTGTTTGCTTATTTGTTTCCCTCTTTGCTTTCAAAATACTTGAAAATTATTCAAAGTAAAACATATATTCATGGCTGCAAGCTGCCTTGCAGGCTTTCTTTTTGTGACTGCAAGAGGGGACCTACCTTTTCAGAGCACCAAAGTGGGTAGATCTTCACTGCACACCATCATCACAATTGCATCCAGCTCCTACCACAACTGTAGCACTCTGCCAGTCACAGCAGGGCCAGCAGACCTGGCCAAGCCAGTGAAGCCAGATAACCTCTCAGCTCCCTAAGTGTGGTGCAATTGAAGAGCTGTGCTGCTCCCCCCCAGTTTGGCTTACTGTGGAACTCTCACTCATGGCTCAAGCTGGACACAGGTGGGCTGCAAAAGACCATTTCTAAACTGTCCCTAACTAAGACTCCCTAAAAAAAGCAGTCCCCTGGAATCTGACATGAGATACCCAGTCAAGTGCCCAGCTGAGCAAACCACTGCCCCTAATTTCCTGCCTGGCACAGTCTGCACCCTGCCTTGTACAATACCACTGCAATCACAAAACCATGCATCCAGGCCCTTCTGTTCAGTGCATGCAAAGCTGCACCCAGGTGAGCACACTGCCTGAGCACTCCTGCAGGTGAGGAGGCAGTCCATTCCTTCAGTCCACCCTGGGCTCCCACAAACAGAAGTGCAGCTCAGTGCTTGTGCACAAACTTCCTATCAGTAGCACTATTTGTACCCAGCTGCTTTTTTCTGCTGTCATCTAAATTCTGGCAGCAATAAAAATGAGTGATTGGTGCCCTGCTTGCTCACGCGCCTGTTCTCCATCCACCCCAGGCCATCTGGTCGCACTTGCAGATGACATCCTTGGAAGCAAAGGGAAATGGCACAAAGCAGCATTCCCAGTAAGTGAGGGAAAGGATTAGCAGCTCCCTTCTTTCCACCAGGTCTGACCACCTTCCCCACACACAGCCTTCCATGCAGGAAGTTGTTCTCACCAAATATGAAGCTGTGGCCTCACAGACACTTCTGTGAGGTACAGGCTGGATGGAAAATTTTCCCCGCTGGTTTGAAAACTCTTCTGAGCAGCTCTGTAGGTAGGCAGATATCTCAAAGCTATCTTCCCATTTCATGGCTAGAAGACAGAAGCAAAATTTTAGGGTGTCCCCATTTTTGAGTGACTGCAGCCAGGTGCCTGGTTATTTCAGCTGCCAAGCCCTGCCTGTCCCACGAGACACAGATGAACCGGCAGAGAACACAACGAATAAGGAAATGCCAACTGTTGTACTCACAAAAAAGCAGCAATTGCCTGTGCAGGAATAACAAGGAAAAACAGACTTAGTGGCTAGCTGGAGTGCTGTGGGAGCAGTATGGGATCACAGGTTCAGAGATGCCCCAGCTCTCCCACATCAGCTCAGTTGCAGTCACTGGCTCATTTATGCAGGGATTTCTGGATAAACCATTAAAATATTGCTGACTTTCTCCTGTTTGAATGACTTGCTTTCCCTGCCTAGTGTCATTTGCATGCCATTTTTATTTCAGCCCAATGCAGAGAGGTACATACAGTAACAAAACTTCTGCCATTATAATTGGCAGTAAGAGCAAGGTAGCAGTGACTGCTGGGTGGACTGGGTCTTCTTTTGCCATTGATGCTGCTCTGTGTCCTTAGGCAAGTTACTTTAGTTACTTTGGTGCACTGTTGGACAATCGCCCCTCTCTGGCTGTTGTCTCCACCAGCCATTACCTTCCACAGAGACTCCTCAGTACTGGAGCAGGGGAGCTCACCACCTTCCTTTTCTGTCTTTTTTTTTTTTTTTTTCCTGGCTCTAAAATTGTTAGAAACCATAAACTGTCATTACCTAGCCTCTTTCAATCCTTTCTTGATTTCTTGGAAACGATTTTTCTTAGATTATTTTCTCCCATAATTTTCCTTAGATGACTCTTGTCTCTGCTCTCCAGCCCTGATTTTTGCAAAGCAAAATCTTAATTCCATCAGTTGCTTGCTGAGCAGAGCCTATTTCAACACTCCAGCTGTCTTCTTTCCCTTTCTCCAAACCTCTTCAATTCTGCTTTGGCTCTTGAGCTGGACTCTATTCAAGAAGCCCAGACAGACTTCACCCCACACTGACTCCGTGCTTCACTGAGGTCAGTTATACTTTCATAATTGGCTGAGTTGTCACGCACTGATAAAACAGTTCAGGAAAGTTAACTTTAGCTGGTTTTATTGGAGGAGAAAATCTTCCTTTAACAGCTGTGACCATGCTATCTATTGTCCTCACTGTGATGGAGCAGGGTCAGCCCAGGTAAGGCTACCATTCCCCACAGCAATTCCTTCAGTGAGAGATCCAGTTTAACAAGCTGCTGTCTCTTGCACAATAGCCTCTCAGTTCTACATCATGTCCTGCTGCCTGGCCAGAGGTTGCTGTCTTTGATTCATCTGATTATGGTAACTCTAGCCTTCAGGGGATATACTAAATCATCCCATGAGTTTAAAATAAAATAAAATAAAATAAAATAAAATAAAATAAAATAAAATAAAATAAAATAAAATAAAAAAAAAATATGCCAGCACTGTTAGTGTGTGTGTGTGTTTGTTCATTTTTTAAACAAATCATTACACCAATCTACTTTAGAGTAAAGTCTTTACTCGTGGTATGGAACTAAGCTTAAAAGTATTCCCAACCATATGCCAGGACCAGAACTTGACTTTTTTTTTCTTTTTCTTTTTTAACTTTTTCTTTTTTTTCTTTTTTTTTCTTTTTTTCTTTTTTAACTTTTAACTTTTTTAACTTTTTTAACTGTAAAAGGTCCTACCAGCATATTTACGTCATAGATCAAGTTGGGAAAGATTTTTGTCATCCTTCAGATAGTTTTAAAGCAATGACTATTTCCTCATTCCAAATGAAGAAAGGTCAAAACACCAACACGCCCCCTCACCTCCCTTCCAAAATATTTCAAATTGGGCAAATTATTTTAAGTTTCAAGAGTGTAAAACTTCATTATTTGTCTTTTTCAGTACTTAATAGCCTGTATTTACTAATGTTTCAAAACAAAAGGATTTGGACTAAAAGGCAAAATCACTGAAATCACTGAAACTGTGTTTTTCCAACAAGGTAAAAAGACAATTTCTCTGAGGCCAGCAGCCATTAATTTGTTTCAAGACTACTTTCAATTTAAACATTTTGGAATTTTCTGCCTGACCAGACATTGTGGAGCATTCCCAACATGCTTGAAAGGTGACTCTCAAGAACTATATGATTTTGCTGTCAGCAGATAGGCTGTGCAAGCAGTAGATTTCTCCTTGATCCTGTGGCTACTCGGAAAGTCAGCTCTGCTCATATTGGTACCTCTCACTTCTCATTCATCCATCTCCAAACAGCTGCACTACAACTATGTGAGGGATGTACCATCCCTCAGAGCTCAGCTGCGGTACCATGGTGCCCACATCAAATACAAACATACTCATGGATATGAAGCCAAACAATGACACAAAACCCTGCCACAGTCCCACAAAATGAGGGAAAAAATAGATTTAAAGCTGAAACAAGAAAAGGAAGACTTCAATTTAAAACATGTACATTGCTTTTGGGCTTTAGGACACCTCACCAAGGCCACGTCATCTACAGGTACAGAGAATGAGAACAGCGTGACTCTAGGGACTTGAAAGGGAAGAACACAAAACATCCTAAAACTGAGCTGTGCAGCCATTTCCTAGAACTACCCGTCTGCTGGGATGGCCTGCAGCCAGCTCCTTTCTGCAGAGAGGCCAGACTGGCTTTGGCAGGGCAGATGTATTGGTACCATAACAGTCGGTCAAGCAGAGGTTAGATGGAGCACTGAGTTGTCTTTTTCCACCCAACTGGAACATTTAAATTAAAAAAAAAAAAAAAAAAAAAAAAAAACAAAACAAAACAACAAAAAAAAAAAAACACTTTTGGTATTGCCTGACTGATTCATAGCTCAGAGGCTGCTCGAGGCTGCCCAACAGCTACCAGCAGGGCAGGACCGAGTGCCAAATGACTCAGTTTTCCGGCGGCTGCTTCGTAATGCAGGTCCCGGAGGCCTCGGGTGGAGCAAGCAGGGCCGGGGGCTGCTCTGGGTGCGGGGAGGTCCCCGCCCGCCCCCGCTGCCGCGGGTGCCGGCAGCGGAGCCGCAAGCACGAGCCCAGGCTGCTCTCTGCTGGTTACTGCAGCGCCACGCAGCCCCGGCTGGAAAGCGGGCGGGGGGGCCAAGGGGTGATCCGGGAGAAATGCATAGATTGTTATTAAATTTGGCTTCTGACCCGCGAGCCGTCTCTGAAATGGAAATAACTGGCGTGTGTGGGTGTGTTGTATTTGCTTTCATAAGCTAGGCCCCACGCTAACTTACGTGTTTATACAAATAATACAAGTACCATTTGTAATACCTCTTTTTAAATGTTTCCACGTTATAGATGAGGCTTTTTGGGGTTTTTGGAACTGCTCGTGTCTAAGTTCTCATTCCTGCCTGAAAACATACTTCTGTTTTGAACCAATCCAAAATGAACATATTTCTTTTCCAGTTCTACTTTTCTTTTTTTCAAGAGTTTTCCTCTCATTCCTGTTTAGTTTGATTCAAAACAGAACCATTTTAGCCTCTTTCCTTAAGGAAAAAAAAAAAGACAAAAACATATATCCCACCACACAAGAAAAAACACAGACATTTAGATCACTTGCCCAGCACAGAGCAACCTCCCTTTACCAGGAACACTACATTGGTCAGCACTGCAGATTTTTCAGCACAACACACACTAGGATGTTTGCCAGAAGACTGCATGGATGAGGAAGATGCCCAGGTGTGCTGCCTCCATGCTAAGGGACAGCAATTCTTTGCATAACCGTCAGGGGCTATTGAACAACCCCAGGTGCCAGGACAGAGTTGCGATAGGTAAGGAATATGAATGCTGACACCTAAATATTCATTAACACTGCTCAGCAGTTGCCAGCTTTCAGCAACATAAGGAGTAAATCAGCTTACCTAAAGAGAACAGAATAATTGGGTGCTTTGCAAAGATGGAACTTGCTCATGCACCCATATACACATACAGAGGGATCCCCCAGCTCTGCTACAGGCGAGGAAGGCAAACCTCATATTCATAAATGTGCTGATTTTCTTACCTTCAAAGAGAGAGAAAGCACCTATCTGGGTCCCCAGCCCTTAAGAATTTGTTTTCTGTTGCTCTTCTGGGAGGCTTAGATGGTACAAGATCGTGAAAATAGCTCCTAGAAGCTTGTAAGGGAAGTCTAGAGCAGAAACCACATCAAACTAGCCCTGTTAAAGGGGCCCTGTGTGCAGCAGCAGGGTTTCTCCACAGAGCAGTTGATGGGCACCAGGTATTAGTCTTCAGCATTTCTTGCCAAAGCTCTTCTGGACTCTTTTTGGACCTTTTTCAGCCTGCCTGCTTCGCCACCGCCTTTGGAGCTCTCTCATTAGCTACTTAACTAACTTCTCTCTCCTTCCCAAAGACTGTTCCTTCCCAGGTACAAGCTGTTGCCCACCACAGCCCAGTTGTGGCTCTGATGGTTATTGGGGAACAAGCACCACAACTTTGCAGCACAGCCTCCCTGCCGCTCCCAACCTCTCCATGCATCAGAGCCAACAACAGCACTGTTTTCTCCTGATTCATGGCTAGACACTGACCCCAAAGCAGTTGGAATGCGGGAATATTTCACTGCCTCCTGTCACAGACTCTAATCCCATAGTCCTTTTTATAAACCCTCACACAATTACTACCTTTTCTGAGTCAGCTCCAGAACATTCCATTCTAACTTCCCTAAGAAAATGATTCTTGAGGTTGAACCTTTCAATCTGGATCTCCCAAAAGCTTAGGATCATGGAACAGTTGGTGGTACTTCCCACCCGACAAAGTGCTCTCCACAGCTCCATGTAAAAGGCTGAAATCTCATTTTCCGGGTCAAAAAAAAAACTCCAAACAAACTAACAAAACACATTAAAAACAGAAAATTGCATTTTATTTGCAATACAGTGTTGATTTGTCACAAAAATATCAATATAAAACATACAGCAAGGTATGCAGCTTGGGCATCAAGCCATTATCCACACTCCTTCAATGTCCAGAAACAGTGACAAAGCCCTGAGAGGAAGGGACAGCTAGAAACCCTGTTGCATTGTTCCCAAGGAACATTATCACAGTGAGAGAGACATTCCTCAGCACACAAAATGTATGCATTCATTCCATAGATCTTTTCTTCCCTTTATTGGGAGTTCACTTCTATTTGGGAGCACAGACTTACACTTCTACCTAGGAACTGGGGGGTTACGTTAAGAGAACCTAACTTTTCAGTAATCTCGTGATTTCAGCAAATTTTGGACTACTGGTATTACAAGGCAATTCTAACCTTCACTTAGGGTAAAGTTCTGCTTCTCTTGGCTCTACTGGAAGACTAATAACACTGTCCGAACATTTTAAATGCTCTCTGGTCTCCTTTGCAAGGAAAAATCACAGCCTGAATGAAACATGCAGAGAACAATAAAAAAAGCCTTTATGAGTGTAGAGAGAGCAGACACAGCAGAAATCAAAAGTTACTATTTCAGTCTGCAGAGCCTAATTACGGATTATTGGAAACAAAGAATTTTTGAGTTATAGACAGATGAATGCTGGGAATGAAGCATGACAACACACAAAAAAAATGACTATTTGTAGATCCCAGGGGAAATAATGACGAAGAAGCCTGCTTTTCACCATATCATAGCCTTACTTCCAGTGATGAAAGTTTTTTGCCACTCAGCATTAAGATGCATAGATGAAATGAACACATGCTGTAGAAAATATCAAATTCTGAGCAGCCTCACAGCATTGAGCAAGGCTTAGAGAAAAATTACTCATTTTCCCTAAGCTACAGAGCCAAGCAGCAGCACACCCCTGCAGCTCACCTCCAACTGTGGAGCACTGTGGAGGGCAAAACACAGCAGAAGGTAGCAACTACACACTGCCTGTAGCACACAGGTGCATGCAAGCACAGCACCTCATCTTAAATTTCACATGGCTGGGGAGCACCAGAATGTGTTTTTCTTCTCCTCCATACCAGTATGCACAGTCCAGCTGGATACTGGTTGGATGCAGTTAAGCATGTCCAGTCCATCAGCCTGGGGAGGCTGCAGAGCATTTTTCTGCCCTCTCAACCAAGCTGTCTGGGGAGGTGTGTTCCTCCTCAAACATACTTCTCTAAAAATAAATAGTATGGCTTGCTTTCATCTGAGGGTTGAACTTTGAAGGGCAGAAGGTTAATTTTGTTGTTGTTATTTTGCATTGTCACTTTCTAATTGTTAAAGAAAAAACACATCTATGTTAAAAATTTGTCATCCAAATGGCCATCTCATTCACGAAAGTATGTGAAAGCAGACACAGTAGGAATCTCATGTTCCTTTTCCTTTTGGGGATTTACAACATGGCTGTATCTTTCACCTCGGTGACATTCCAGATACGGACCCCAGTTTGCAGTAGGCCTGCAGCAGCTCACAATACGCTGGAAAACAAAAAACAAGACACTTAATGTCCTACCTTAGTCTGTACTATTCTTAAAATTAAATAAAGCTGTAATTCTAAATATGCCCTGCAACTCAACAAATAGCAGACAAATTATCTTTATTTTTTTTTAAAAAAAAAAAAAAAAAAAAAAAGCATTCCAAATGTCTTTGTGTTCAGTGGGTTCAGCCACAGATATCATATAAGCAAGGAAAGATGCGAAAATGGGACTCCCTGGAAAAGCTTGGTAAGAAGAGCATATCTCAGTTCCTACATTTGTTCATTTCAGTGAGGAATAGGAAGTAAAACTCCAGGAAAAAAAAAAAATATATATATATATATATGTATGTATGTGTGTATATATATATATATTTAAGGTTTAAAGGTAGATGGAATAACACCAGAAGCCATGAAAAACACTGTTGAATGCGTGGGCACACTCCCAGAGAATTAAATTTTATCTTCACATCAGATCACAGTAGCGTACATTTGCCTCCAATTAAACTACCAAAGATGAGCTTTAATCTAAAAATGCAGTTGATGACACCTTGAGGAACATGCTCCTGAAAAGAGGGCACAGACATTCCTTAAAATTCCAAGGAAAGTGAGATTTGATACTCTGATGGATTTTTTGTGCCCTTACCTGACAAATGTTTCCTTCAGCTTTACATATTTTTACAACAGCAACGATGGGAATCCAGATGACACAGAAGATAATCATACACCAGCCAACAGCAGTTCCCCAGACTGGATATAAAACTGAGCCATAAGTGGGAGTTGAAAACGTGACCAAAGACCAAACCAAAATTGCCTATTAAAATGAGAGAGAGAGAGAAGAGTTTCACATAATTAACTTGCGCTGTATTTCCAAGCTAGTTAAAAAAAGGACTATCTACAACTACTGCACAGTTCTCTTTTACTTTTTGGACATGTGATTTGTTCATGCAGCCCAACACTTCAATTACATCTACATTTAAACAGAATGAGATTTCTGAGTTCTGTTGCAATGTTATGCTGGAGAATATATGTGTCTGCAAATCTCTTGGATTTGTGATATTAATAAATTCTGTAAGACAAACATAATCCAACCATCTACAACTACAATTAGAAATGCAGGAGTAATGAAAAACTGAGATGCATGTGACAGCACAGACAAAAATCTTAGACAGGGGAACAGCTGGACGTCCAAAGAGTAAATCCATGCCAGGGATCTGTCCAGAACACGAAATTTCTCTCAAACTGGAGAGTCTAGGTTTTCAATTCATCATTGCAGACTGAGAGAATATGAAGTCAGCTGCTAGGACAGACAATCTTGTTGCTCAGTATTACTCCTTGAAATGTGGATTCATCTCACTAGCTACTGATCTAAGGTCTAGTTTCTCCTGGAAAGGACACAGAGAGGAGTGATATGTATAGGAAATCACAGGTAGCATATAGATTGGTCTACTGACTCCATCATACCTTATCTCTACATACGGTGCCCAGACATTCATCTCATATCTGCATGGAAACTCATTCTATATCAAATTAATAAATTCTGTCACACTAACGTAATTCAGTCATCTGCACTCACCACTAACAGCACAGGAGTAAGGAAAAACCAGCACATTCTCCACCACATCCAAAAGAAACAACTCTTCTTTCCAATCATCATCTCAATGTCTTCGATAAATCTGTTTCCTCCTGTTGAAAAACAATTAAACGGTGTATTGTAAAGCTGGTATGTATCTTGCAAGTGTGTTTACTTAAAAATAATAGAAGAAAGGTCTCCAGTTCTGTGATAACAAGATGAAAGACTTTAACCGTTAAGAAGTTATAAATCTTTTATTGCAGAATAAACATTTAATATAGATTGTGCCTGTGATTGTATAATCCAATCATGTCTTTTCAATGCAAAAATATTTACCGTAAATGTAGATGATGCCTATTATCTCCAGGACAGCAGCAATAAGTATTCCCCATCCAGCACAGAAATGATCTATTAAGTTAACCCAGTAAATTCCTGCCTGTAGAACAAACAAGAAAGAGACAAAAATTTACCTGGTACCCATAATTTCTTTATGCAAATAAAATAAGTTGTGCCATTCAAATCTTTTTAACTAGTTACCAGTCCAAGTTTTCTAAATTCCTGATTCTTTGGGTTAAGTACACATCCGTGAACATTATTTTATTTAAATTTCTCTATGTAAAATTGAAAAGCACATCTGATGAAATACCATAGATCTGCATATTAACAAGATATGCATACGTGTAAAGAATATATAAACAGCTGATAACAAGATTCAAATTTGGAACTTGACAGTACCAAAGCATCAGCTTCACAGGAATACAAGAAAGAATATAGGATTAAATGTTGGCAAATATTGCTTCACCAGCTTGAATATTGAGCAACAGGAATAGCTACGCCAGTTAATAACTCTGATAGGTTTGTATTTTCCTACACACACAAGTGTCCCAGATTGGTTAAACACAGCTTTAAACACCTGAATACAGTAGTAGGATCACAAAGCAGGGAACAAGCTTTATACACTTCACACTCCTTCATATTAAGTCCTTTGCAAATTTCTGTCTCATTTTATAACCTGTTTTTTGCTTGACTACACAACTGCTTATTCACCACAACCATCTTCATTACATTCTCAGACTAATTGCATGCATGAATCTGTATTTCTAATGTAAACATTGCAATGAACCTTTCCATCCTTAAGAGCAACTGCCTCAAGAAAAAGTAGAGTGTACAGAAAATTCCATATTTTTCAGAAGTAATCGTGAGCTAGTTGTTTTTTATGACTTGAGCAGGCTATTACTCAAATGCTGTCCTGTCTGTTAGTCGGTTATAAACACAAAGATCCCATCCACATCTAGCAACAGTTCCCACAGTGCTGCAGATATACTGTATATATATGCTTGAGATTACACAGATAATCTCCTAAACTGAAGAGCGAAAAGTCAGGTTGATGCCTCACAGGCTATCTATAGGCCTTCTATTTAAAAGCATATCTCAGTTTAGTAACCACAGAAAGCCTTAGGTTCTTCAAAGGTTCCCCATGAGAATTTCTGCTTTGCATGTCCAGCACATTGTCAAAATTCATGATTCTCTCAGATCCATAAAAATAGGGGCATTCAAGGAAGCCCTTGTCACACTGTGAAGGGATGATTTGACTTATCACTTGCAGCATAACTAAAGCCATTGCCAAAGAAAGTTTAATGCCTCACCTGAGTAACACAGATAAGACCAAGAAAGAAGAGCAATATGCACACACCCAGGGTTATAGGGATTCTCAACTTTTTCATCATTTGGGGGTATATATCTTGTATGGTGGTTGTAAGTGTTTCTGCAAGGGAAGGATAAGTGTGGGTTTTGAACAGAAGCAGCACAATTACAAAATGACTTTTCATTTGAAAAGCAATGGGTTATTTAGAGCTTCACTCACCTATGGTGGCAAATTGAGAGTCAAGGCCCAAGAGCAAAAGCATGAAGAAAAATAAAAAGGACCAAAGAGGAGAAACTGGTAACTTGGAGAGAGCCTCTGGGTAGGCTACAAATGCCAGATCAAAACCTGCAAAGAAGTGGAATGAAGGATGTTATTGTTATGCCTTGGTCGAAGTAGGTCCCTGTACTGACAGTGTAATGATCAACTTACCTGAATCTACAACTTCTGAGACAGGTCTCTCCAACACAAATGCCATATGTCCCAAGACGGAGAAAATTGCAAACCCAGCAAACACACTGGTGAGGCAGTTTGTTACACAAACAAAAATAGCATCTGAGTAGCAGTTGTTGTGGAACTTATTGTACGAAGACAAAGCAACAAGCCCACCCCATGCCACAGACAGGGAGTAGAATATCTGAGTGGCTGCATCTTTCCAAACCTACCAGAAACAAGAACATGAGAGTTACTGTACTACTTATAAAACATATCACAAATATTCAAGTCTTCCCTCCATGGAAGCTCCAGCATTTTTCTACACTTAGTCAAAGTATCTAATTTTATTTCATATGAATTTCAGAGTAGGTGGGATATAACCTGCTGGTGACCCTGCAGTCTCCAGCAAAAATAATATCGTCTGTGATCTCAGGAAGGTCACATCCCAAGTATGTTGCCAAATATATAAGCCTTATTGGATTAACCGTGAAGAAGAGATTCAATTCATTCACATATGTAGGTTGTTGAGATAGGAGCCTTGTCACAGTGCCAATGAATAAGGAAAACCAGGACAGGGTATCAGAAATGAGAGTTTCCATGTTCTCACCCACTTGTGTTCCTCACACCACGACCCAGACAAACCACTTCTGTGAGAAACCAAGCCTCTGCTGCAGCCCTGCAGCTAGTGCCAAATGCTTTCAAAAAATACCACAAATTAAGTGCACTGAATATTTGTTTTTCTTCAAACAGATCTAATGCTGTCCTAAACTAGAACAGAAAAAAATCCAGGCTCCCTTTGCATGAAGTGCCTTTCCCTGTCCATCTAATTTTTTGAGCTAATTTGCTGTGCAAGGCACAGCACGAATTTCCAGCTCAGGTGATTCTTCATTTTTCTGATAAAGGCCCTTGAAATCTTTAGCAACATGGGCTAACAAGTAAGCAGTGCTCACTCCCACGGAAAGAACTTTCTCAGCAGGCTTTGCTAGGATGAAACCCATGCCTCCAGAGAACTACTTGGAGGCAATATGGTAGAAATTGCTACTCTCTGGTGTGGTAGGGAGGGAGCAAAGAGTAGCTACTTTTTAGATCAAGTGTAGCTGGAACGGGAATTTGAACTTCTTATAGAGCTGGAAAAATCAGAACCCTGCTGTGGATAAGGAACCAGGGCAGGAAGTGAAGAATCATTTGGCTGGATTAAAAAAATAAAATAAATAAATAATTTGCTCCATAAATGACAAGCCCATATAACCACAGAAGTTTGTCATGCCTCCAGACCTCACACTATGTCTCACCTCTGCCTCCATCAGCTTGGTGATGTTGGACTGTTTCCCAATGTAGTATTCAATGCCATCCAGAGCACCCTCCAGGGTGGCACCTCGTACCAGTAAGATGAGCAGGATGACATAGGGGAAGAGTGCAGTAAAGTAGACAACCTACAGAAAGAAGGGTGGGGAGGCACATTAGCAGTGAGGGGATACACAGCCCTCTGTGCATGAGGAATAATGAGCGTTTAGGCTAAGAGCTACTGGTACAAACAAAGAACAGATCATTAGGGAAGTGAGGCCGAAGGTGAACACACATGTCAAACACTAATCATCTGGCTTAGCCAGTTCTGGAACTTCATTCCAGCAGAAAGCCCAAGCCACATATCCACTTCTCAGATACCACTTGATCAGTTTCAGAAAGGTTTTCTGACATGATTTACTGCAGTAGCAAGGCCTGAACTCAACTACCCCAGCTGCCTCTTGCTAGGCAGTGTTTCTAGCAAATGAGAGCTTGGAAACAGTCTAAATTAGGTTATCAGGATGGAATTATCTCCTGTTGAGACTGAAAAAGAAAACCATGCTGGAAGCTTTTCTTTTTACTGGAAACAAAGATTTTAAGCTCTCCCAGACACCGATCTTTTTTGTTGTTTGTCTATTCAACTTCTAGCGTGATGGGATCCAGGCCAGCAGCAGGGCCCAGCAGTGCTATTAAGATGCAGGTTATGTTCAACAATACTATTGTTTCTCTAATCTTGGTTTCAGCATTACACAGCCAGATAATTGACACAATATTTCTGATTACATAAAGCCATAGCACTACACCATCATACGATGGGTCGTCATTTTTGAAGTCCTCCTTCACATATATTTGCCCACAATGGCAAATTCTCTCCACACTTTATCTTTTCCCAATTCCTTCCCAACTAGATTGTTCTGATTCTTAACTTATTTCTCAAAGAGCCTTACCTTAATACAACAACAGAACTGCCAGGTAGAAGAGCCATTTGCTGAGAACCCAAGGAATGTGAGTGTAAGAAGAGCATTGTGCCAGAAAAAAAAACAAGACTGGGTAAACACAGGTATTCCAGAGGTTATCCAGTACCAAGAGCGAGGGTAGAAAGCTTGGAATAGAAAAGGAGAACAGAGGGAGATATTAGAATGAACAACAGCAAACAGGTAGTGAGGAATCACAGCAGGCAGGTAAAAAAATGAAATTCAGCCTTCCTGAAATCTGGAGAACTCACTCACCTACTCCCAGGAAAACCCAGGCAGCCAGGGGAGCTCAGCAGAACTAGAGTTTGAAAACCAACATTTGTGGGGACCTGACCCCTAAAGTCTGCTTGAAATCTTGAATATAAACAAGATTTCACAACCAAGTAGGAAACTGTACCTGCATATCTGTTTGCAGGACTTGACCTGTATTGTCCAAACATCTTAGCTAGTCTGTAGGTGCAAATTATTGGGTGTTACCAGGGCAGGCGGGTGTGTGCAGTCACATGCACATATCCATCACAACAGGCCAAGCAACTGCCAGAACTCAGCCTGGATCGTTTGCGTGACAGCACGAACTCTGAATACGTGGCCCTGGTGGAGCCAGGAGAGCACTGCTTTAAGTAACTGCTGTGCAATCAGCACCTTACTCATATTTTATGTAACAGTTATGAAGCCAAGGAGCAGCAACAACTTCTAATTCAGAGACCAACAGAGGGTAGTGGGTTAGGATTGCATCCTGCCTTGTGCTAGCCTCCCTTGTGTCCAACTGACACTAGAAGTGCTGCTGGGCAGGATCAGGCAAGAAGTCTGCTGTCTGCTTTCCCTAAATTACCTTTCCAGAAGATTTTATTCCTTTAAACAATGCAGCTGCAACAATCATCCAAGACAGGAGGAGGCAGAGGGCCAGGTACCACACGATGTTACCAGTCTCGTCCAGCCCACTTGAGCGCTGAAGAGCCACTTTACTGAAAGCACAAAATACTGCAATGAGAACAGAGTGACAGCAGAACACACTCCCCTTTGGCCCCTTCCTAAAGGAAAATGTGCTGCTTTCTGCATATATTACAAGACCCTGCAGACATTTTCATGAGTGTGCAGTTGTAACTTCATGGAGTTGAAAAATAAAATATTCAACTGCATGTTTTTCACTTTTAATTTCCACCAGCCCTCAGTTCTCCATATGTCTTCCATCATGACTACCACAGCCTTTCAAGTTAACTGTAAAATTCTATTGGCAGAAGAAGAGCCTCTGAGAAGAATCAGTTCCCAGACAAATAAAAATCATGTGGCTAAAGAAATGGAGATTTCACATTAGGCCCAGGTTGTTCAGAAGGTGAATATATTTTACACAATAATTCCTTAAGAACGATATATATATATATATATATATACACACACACACGTATAGATATATATATATATATATATATATATCAGGACTCAAGAGAAGTGGAATTCTTTAGCTGGATTATTTTTCTGTTTGCTACAGGTTGACTCTTTTGCTTCCATATATGTAATTTTAAGTGCCCAGCCTCACCAATGAAAATTTAAGTTCTGTCTGCACAGATTTACATGCCCACACTCCTTGACTAGTTTATGTCTTACTTACTTCCAGTACTGCTCACTGGGAAATTGCACTGGTTTATAGTTTATGGTGTCATTGATACACGTGAGATTGTTGCTTGTGATGAATGAGTAGTTTGCATGAATGATTTCTCCATTTAAGGTTGCATTGCAGTCACTTACTAAAAGGAAAAGTGAAAAAGGGACTATTAACAGTGATAAAAAAAAAATAAATGCCAGCCTACTATACTAAGTATGCTTTCTCAAGTTATAGCTTCAGTTTTTCTACTAAAGTAACAACATTTAGAAATAAATTTGAACTACTACTTGCAGCTGTGACTTCATTACTCTGAATGTAAATCTAAACACCAGAAACCTGGTGTGCTCAGCTACCCCTTTCACTTTTTGTAGAGTACTTGCAAAAGGCAGAACTGAGGATAGTTAAGATCTGAGCCTTAGTTATACTACAAAAACCTTTGTCCCAAACCAAGCTTACATGCTGTTTAACCTCTAGCAGCTTGACATTATTATAGTAGATGACTTCTAAAGAACTTTAAACATTTTCACTACTGTCATTGCTTTGTGTTATAATTATTTTTGTTTTGTTGTTTGTCAGTCTGTTTTTGGGGGGGGGGGGGTGCTAGAACATAGAACAAACATGATCTGCTCTCAGTATTGAAGAGCAGCACTGTATCAGCACTTATTGTGAAAGTCTGATTGAAGAATACTTGAGAACAACACCTTCAGTTGTGTTTTGTATTGCTCCAGCACTTTGAAATTTCAGATTAAAACATGTTTGTTCTACTCATAAGCAGGAATCTTTTTTGTTGTTGTTGTTAAATAAAACATCTTAACTTCATTTTATGAAACCTATGAATCTTATGAGATGTTAGTAAATACGCAGTTAAGAGAGTTACAATTAGATTAGCATTTTAAACAATATAATCCATCATGATCCTGTCCTTGTTATTTTAATAATCTCAGAGGTAATTGTATTACATGGCAATACATTTCCAACTGGGCTAATAATTATCTCACCAGCTTCACCTTTTGCCTTAAACTGGTCTGACACGGAAATTGGTAAGGTAAATGTTTGGCACTACATGGACTGCCAAATATCAAAAACAATAGCATGGAGATATGCTCTAAACATAGAATAAATTGCAAAACCAATGCCTTGTTAGTGCTTTGGATTACCATAGCCACAGGAGAGGCATGAAAGTACCCCCAAAAAAAAGAATAAAAAAGTATAAGAAAGAGTAAGAATAAGAAAAGTAAGAATACTTTTGTTTCACATAAGGGAGGTATTTACTTTGCCATGAAGCCCAATGAAATGGGAAAGCAGTATTTCTTCTAGTATGTACAATCCCCAGAAACATTAGTGCTTAAAAGAGGAAAAAAAAAAGGCAACTAGAAAGTCCACCCCAGCTCTCTGTAGATTTCCTAAGTACCCAAAGCTGGTAAAAGGGAAGCAGACAAGCTTCAGGCTTGTGTGTTTAGAGACAAAATCCAGGAACAACTGTTTCAAGCCATCTTGCTCCTGTAATTTCTCCCAGAAAACAGCATGAAGTACAATTTTGCAAAAGAGTAATATTAAGATATATTTGTTAAGTTGAGTACTTAGGCGTGTTTTGCTGCAGAACTCATCTGCCCATGAAAAGCAATCTGACCATGGTAGCACTTTTTGAAATGAGGCAAATAAGTAGTAGAGTGCATAAGCAATGATAACGTTGTAGTAGATCGCCACAAACGTTGAGATGATGACCATCGTGACGCCCACTCCTAAGAAAGAGAAAAAACATTTGTCTTAATTACTCTAAACTTGGGTTGAAAAATTGAACAGCCTTCAGCTGGATTTTAAAAAGTTACTTGGGAAAAAAATTACTTTTAATAATTGCAAACCATGAAGAGGTAAAACCATAAAATGAGAGGTATGACCAACTCAGAGGTGGTTTTCAAACAGAGTTTGAATAAGACAAACAGAATAACTGGAACAGTTGTTAAGTCCAAGTCTAAAGGAGAAATTCAATATTTTTGTTCTCTCCTAGTTCAGTGGGAAGCTTTGATTGCTTAGTGCTTAGTAAAATAAACGATACAAAAACTAGGACTGATCAAGATATTTTATAGATCCTTGTGTAATTATTAATTTTGCCAGTGAATGAGAAACAACACAGCTATCTCTGCCAATAATACTGTTATCCTCCTTTGTTAAAATTAACATTGTCCTGAAAGTTTGGGAAAATCTGCTAAACAGGTCTTAATTGTTTTAGAGTGTATATTTAAATTTATATCTTCACAGATACGTAAAGCATTAGCTATGTCTATAGACTTTTTCTTTGAAGATAAGTCACTATTCTTCTCAAAAATGATTGTTTGTGCTGCAGAATGGAGACTGGCAAAAGGAATAAGTATTTAGCCAACCAGCTAGATTGTAATACCTTTTGTTTCTGTAGAGAAGGTGGCAGGTAAATTTCTTATTTTATCAGAAAAAAACTTCCTTGTTCCTACATTAATTTCCCTGACAGATAAAGAGGACAAACAAGACCAATTACATAGTCCTTTACACCCATCATTTCAAGTCCAGGATGAATATAATTGAGTAAAGCATGCAGTCATTTGCTTCCAAACGCATGCCTTCATATCAAATTCGAACTCTCACAGAGATATGCAAACTACTACTACAGAATATCATTTCTCTTATCACAAGAGGCACCTCACCTTATAAATCTGAGGTCTAACCTATTTTATCATAACAACAGATGAATCCCAATGCAGTGACGTGGATGAATGCACAAACAGTGGTGCATAAAACAATCAACCTTGTTTTCCTGTACCAGTTCCAGTAGCCAAACACAGAATTAGCAAATCAGCTTGAAATTGCCTTGTGAGGTATTTAGGATATATACGTAAAGGAACAGCAGTAAAGTTAAGTTCCGAAAAATGATTTGCAATCTCTTACATACAGGGCTAAGTATTTTACTGGGGTTTTCCCTCACACAGCAAGCTCTGTAACTTTCCTCTCTCTGGACAGCTGCAGATAGCCTGACAGGCTGCATGACACCAAGGCAATCACAGATAAATCCTCTCATAATTAACAACTTCATGGAAAATCATTAACCCACATTTATTTATTAATTCACTAGTAAGAAAGATATATATCTGAGAATGTAACACTAACCTTGTAATGGTAGGAATATTCTCCACACACACACACACACACAAAAAAAAAAAAAAAAAGACTTCTTATAGTTAATAGATGTGGATTAATGATTAGTCCATGGAATTGTTTATTAATAAAATGAGAAATAACTATAAGAAATTTTAACAATACCAACCTTGAAACAATGGTAATATTCTCCAGACAGAAATTGGCCCTAGACTGGCAAACTGCCCCAGGGAACATTCCATGAAAAATAAAGGCAAGCCAGCTAATGCCAACATCAGTGTATATGGGATTAGAAAAGCACCTGAAGGAAGAACAGAAAAAACACACACACGTAAAACAATGAATATTTCAGTAGTCATCACAGTTGTAGTACATTTTATACTCCCACTTTTCCCTACTCCCTGCCTCAAATAACCCACCGATTTTGTCTGTTTTGTTTTTTGAAGAATATAGATGTATGAACTCTTCTGTAAGACTAAATAGTACCTATGATGAAGGGACACATTACCAGAAGAACAAATGATTTGCATGGTATTATTTCTCTTATAGAATTAAAAGCAGTTTACAGGAGCTATTGAAGACCCTGTTCTCATAGAAACAGGAGCACTGCTCAGCTGTAGGCTCCATTGGCTTTGTCTGCTTTCTATTTCATCTTCTGGCTTTTAACTTAAAGAGGAACAGAACCATCTCTTCATGTACTTAACTGTGAGTTGCAGCTGCACTGTTAGAGTAGCTACTGGATGTCAAAGCATGAAAATTATTTTATACGGTTGGCTAACTCCTATGTCAAACAGGATCTCAGCATGGCTTTTGTGTGAGTCCATCTTAAAGTGCACATTAACCTGATATCTTTCACAGAACCCTGTTCTGTGAAAGGGATTGGCACTGCTTTTGTGTATGTGCAAAAGATAGGGAAAGTGAGAGTTCAGCTTTCCTAAACATGACCTGATATCCACACATGTAAGTGAACTGAAGTTCATCCTCTTTGCTATCAAACATAAAAGCAATCAAGGGCCCAGTACTACAAGGAACTGCAAATACCTGCTGTAACTTAAGGATGTAAATGCCCCTTCTGAATTAGCTGGGGCAAAGAAGGATACAAGAAATAGCACAGATATGCTCCAAATGCTAAGCTTTCTGCTGCAGCAGATACAAAGGCACCCAGTCTATGGAATAATGTAATGGCTTGTTTTGTTTTCACAATTTTCTTCAACAACTGTAACTAACAACTGGGCCAATAACTCAAACCAACAAAGTTTCTGTACCAAGAATCCCATCTTGTGTTTCACATGCAGCTGAAAGCACTGTGCTGCATTCAGAAACTAGAATTGACTTAAAATGACTGTTAGGCAGAGTAAATAAATATATACAGGTAAGTTTTCTACAGTTACTTTTCTACACTCTCTTTAATTAAGGGCGATTGCCTGGCAGGTAGACAAAGCCCTGGGATCATAGGTGGGGAATCCAGAGCCTCCATTTGGCTTTGCCACTAGTTTATCATGTTAGCAGGTAAAGGTTCTCTCTGCCTCATATTTCTCAAGTATCTGATGGGGATAGTTATCAAGCTCGGATTAATTACTCCAGCTTAGTTTGCGTGCTGGACACAACAAAGGTTGAGAGAGAATTCAATTACTCTCCACAGACATATCAGAAGGTTAACACTGAGGAGGGAGAATGGCTATTTAGGTTAACAGAGGATATTGACACATTGACGGAAAGGTGCAAGCCTGTCACAAGTAAATCATTAGAGCTCTGGAATACTCAGATGGAAGTTTGCAGGTAAAACTAAGTATTTCCCTCCTCAGATGGTACCCAAAGAACACGGAGATGCTTCTTCCTCCTCTTGCTTTTCCTATCAGTGGGCATTATGCCATTTCCCAAGGAGATGCTCACATCCAGCTTTGACAAAACACACCCAGCCTCAGGGCTTGCCTTCATCGCTCTCAGAGATAGCAAGGAGTGCCCACCCAAAATGGCCATTCAATACAGTTACCTCCACCATTCTGGTAGGTGAGATAGGGAAAACGCCAGACGTTGCCCAGGCCCACAGCGTAGCCCACCATGGAGAGCAGGTAGTCAGCTTTGTTCGACCAGTTGCCACGTTCCAAGTTCTCATCGCTGTCACTGGCATGGGCATCTTTTTCACTTGACAAACTGAAGTCCTTGGAAGAGAAGAAGAAGGATGACTCAGGATCACTCACCCCTCATGTGAGCAGGGCTGTCATATCCTCACTTATCTGTCTGCCACAGCACCTGGGCATCACTGAGCAGGGCAGCTACATAGGGAAGGCAGAGCCAGGCAGGTTGCCAGTCCAACTGGTCCCTGGCCAGACAGCATTAGAGAGTGTTGTCCCAGAGAGCCCAAAGAATCTTCAGGGACAGTCGCTCCCTACTCCTACCTCAGCCCCTGTGGGGGCACCACCTCCAGGGGACACCCCCCCTACTGTGCCCCAGTACATGCTGAGGTGCACCCCTACCTGTCCAGGTGTTGACCCCAGCTCATCCCCCTTTGCTTACATGTCTGAGTCCCCTTATATTCTTGTACCTGCCTGAAGATGCTTTAATGCCTGTCAAGATGCAACCATACCTCACCTGTCCAGCACTTCCATAGCTGCCCAGGTACACATACCCTTCCAGCCCAAGTGCCCCACACCCACATGGGATACTTTCATACCCTGCCTGCTTAGGTTCACCCATACCCGTCCTCCCACACCTGCCCAGGTGCTCTCATACCTGCCCAGATGTTTCTGTATCTCACCTGCCCTTCTGCTTTCATACCTGCTCGAATTCCCCCACCTGCCCCGTGCCTCCCCCATCCCCACCTTCTTCTTCTTCCCGCAAGAGAGGAAGCCCGGCAGGTTGAGCATCCCCATCGCTGCCGCTGCCGTTGACCGCTCCGCTCTGCCCGCGCCGCCTGGCTCCCGGCCCTTTATCGGAGCCGCCTCCCGCCCGCCGCCCGCCCCCCTGCCGGGAACCGCGGCCTCGGGGCTGCCCCGCGGTCCGGGCGGGGCCACCGGCGAAGCGGCGCCTCCCGCTCCTGGGGCGCTGCTCAAGGCATCCCCTCGCCACCCGCCGCAGTCCGTGCCCACTTCCCCTCCGCACACCAACCGCGCGCCCACATCCTCGGGAACACCCACCTGCCTAAGCCTGCCCCAGTCTCCTGCCCACTTCCCCTCCTAACTACCCCCTGCCCTTCCCAGCCTTGCCCCAGACCCACTTCCCTCATCGCACACCTTCTTCCTTCTCTGCCCGTATCTTGCTTCCACCTACAGAGCTGCCAACTCCCCCCGACGCACACATGCCTAAGCGCTGCACACCTGCCAGAACAAGCGACCCCATGCTCATCCCCTGCCTCTCACTGCAGGGCTGCTGCCCAGCCACCTCACCTATGTTCATGCCATACCAGCAGACCCCTGCTCAAGAGTTACCCCTCTTTCATATCCATTTCCCACACATCTCTGCCTCCTATGGCTTCTCTCTCTTCTCCGTCCTGGAGTCTAAGCAAAAGAAACACATGAAAGCAAAGGGCACAAGGGGGTTAAGCAAGATGGAGATTTCAGTTTCTAAACACACCTTCCATGCACAGGACAGGCACAGAAAGGACAGGTCATAAAAGCAAAGCCAGCCTCCAGAGGAGGAATTTAACAAGCATGACAACTTTAATGACAACTTTTCTGAAGACCTCCCCTGCTTCACCCACCCAACTGGCATTCACCAGGCATGCCCTAAGGATACAGAGGAATACATTGACCAAAGAATACCAGGTGTTCATGGGCGAGGGGATGCAGGTTGACTAGCTGCTTAAATGCATCTTCAGCTGCTCTTTTCTAAGACTCTCAGATCCACACTCTGAGAACCATTCACTGTTGGTCCTCAGTTAGTGAGATTTCTTGTTGAAGAAAGCACTACCATGGCTCAGTCTAGCCATGAGGAAGAGCTGTATCAGGAGTGAGAAGTGTGGAAGAGAATTCCTTTGAATTGTAGGAAGGTCAAATCAGATTTTTACTTAAAAAAATAAAATAAAATAAAAAACACCCTGTGCAGCAGGTTCTGTAGAAGACTTCTATTTTAGCCACTAGATGGATGCTAGAATACTATATCTTTTGAACAAAAAGTAAGCACAAATCTAGTGTGCTGGCATGATAGTCTGGAAATTAAAAACAAATGAATCAAGAAATGTTCTTGACAGGTTGCCCATGAATTGTGTATTCAAACAGTCAAGCCACAAAATGCCAAGCTTCAAACCAGTTCTCAACAAAACAACACAGAATTTACATACCCTGAGGACAAACCAAGAAATCAAGCAAGATCCTTCCAAAGCCAATTTGATTTAAACAAACTAAAATAACCTTTCTGGCAATCCTGATTTGAGTTAGGAGTATGGGATATATAAAATGAGATAGCATGACTTTGGTTTGGATTCTGGTATCTGTGGATCACTAACTCCCCAGGTAGAAAAGAAAATGTTCCTGTAAGCAATGCTGGGCCTGACAAAAGCACTGAGCTCTCTTCCAAACTCATGATTCAGAACTGGTTATCAGCTTGTTTAGAAACAAAATGAGATGAAAAACAACCTGTTAGCCACAGCCTCTCCCTCCTTATTAGGATTAAGTGCATGTTGTAATGTTGCAGAGTCATCATCTGTGGTATTTTCTCTGTGTAACTCAAGATGACTAAAAGTAAAACTATACTGCAGGTATCGCTCCTGGGATGCATTCAGTTTCTAACCATATGAATGTTTATTTCTAATACATTTTTATATTTAAAGGGAGAAATAAAAATCACAGAACAGTCAACATTCCAGGGGTGATCAGTGGAGAGATGAGCATAGTTAAAGGGGAGAATTGTGCCTGAAGCAGAGCTTTATTTTCCCTGTGTGTTAGATATGCAGCTGAATAGCACAGTAGTTTGATCTGCATTTACTAGAGGTTGAAACCATCAAGCTTGAGCCCTGAAGGCTGCTTCCTTACAGCTAGCATAGCCACCCCCACCCACCAAGCACCCTGTGAGCCACTTATCATTGGAATGCCTCAACTAGAAATACAGAGATAACAGCCTGGCTTTGGCAAAGATGAGATATCTCATCTCCTGCCCAGCAGCGTATCAGGTACCTAAGTCACCTTTTACCTTGGAAAATCACTCCTGAATTATTAGGAAGTCAACTTATTGAGAATTCTGTTAATCTAACTTAAAATAAATATATATATATATTGTTAATAACCTTGATGTGCTGACAATACAGCAAACAATCCTGGCAGTTCCTAGGGAGTAGAGAGATCCCCCATGTTTTCCATTCAGTTGCACCAGTGATTGTATCACACGTTGGACATGGCCTCTAGCTACCACATCACAGCTCTGACAGTGAAGTAGATGTGTTTGGTATGCTTATTTAAGAACAAGATGATTAAACTCTGTTTCTTAATTAATATCTTCCATGATAGCAATGCTTACTAGCATTGGCTCCTGGCACACACATTCAAAACTGACTCAGTAGACAAAACCAATGCTAGGGAATTCACCATTCCTATTGCCAATGAGCAGACGCTAAAGACCAGAAAACCCACTCTGAACAGGAGCAGTGGTTTTAGAATAGCAATAATCCTTGCACTGAAGCACTAAAGGGAAGCTACTGATATGTGTACTAGACAGGCAGTCCTCTCTAGGATAAAGTGATCCAGAGAGGAACAAGAGTGAATGCTGCAAGAAAACCTGAAAATTCACCAACAAATGCAGTCCAAAGATGGGACTTAGCTGTACACATCTCCTACAGTGTTAACAGTGATACCAAGGAGCACACTGTCCCAGGGGATACAGTTGCTGTTGAGAAGGAATAAATACAGTGATTGGCCATTAGGCCTTGGTCCATGCAATTACTGTATAGAGATGGCAAGACTGCAGGCATCTATAGTCCTGGAAAAATGGTCATGAATCTTGAAGTAAGTTTCCTCCTATGCAGAAAAGATCAAGCAGATGCATGTGTGTGGGAAACTTAGAAATCTCTGTAGAGTTGCTTCATATCTTTTAACATGTTTGTAGCCAGGCTGTATTACTCATCCTTTTGGTATTTGCATGTGCATTGGAGATGGTGAATTTATCGCCAACAAGCCAAAGAACCTATATATCTGTTGCTTTAATAAACTGCACTGCTCATTAATCTAGCTGTGGAAGTTCTCACTGAATGCAACCAAACTCTTTTAGGTATGGCCATGGTAGTGTAGTTCATGGAATGCAACTAGATTGAGGGTGTATTACGTTTTTTGTGCATCCATAATCGTGATAGTTCAGTACACTGAACACAACCGGACTTATAATGATTATTTGGGTATCACTCACACTTACTTTAAGCTTTAAAGCAACGATATGAAAGTGTCCACCTGTGGGATGTGGTGGTGAGGCACTGGAATAGGTTGCTCAGAGAAGCTGTTCCCATGCCTGGGGAACATATATGTATATATTTATATTTATTTATATAAAGTGCATATCACATATTGATAAACACTCTTTGGAACCCATGCCTGGAGGTGTTCAAGGACCTAAATGGCCTTTAAAGTCACTTTCAACCCAAGCCATTCTAAGACTCTGTGAAATGCGAATCATGTAGTTCAAAATGTCTGCCCTAGCTGAGAGTTCAAAATAAGCAAGAGACCAAATGCAGGAACAATTGCCAGTATTCTGCAAAGCTAACAGGCAAATACATCAATGGTACACAAAGGTGCTATGTGAAAAACTGGCAGTCTGGTCCAGCTGCCTACAAGCTAACACATTTTATCTGTAGAAATTAACTTTTGGTATACCTGCAAATTCAGTTACAAGGCATTCACCCCATGGAATACAGTGTGGTGTCATGAACCTGCTTTACACCTAGGAAAAACAAGGTATGTGCCAACATGCATTAGATGGTCATGACAAGGATGCTGGTACCTTCCCACAAAGCCAAAAATTTGAGTGATGGACTGCATATCTGTATTTGCTGGCTGACAGAAACAGCTTCCTCATGCTTCTTTTATTCCAGCATTATTGCAGCAGCTTCTCCACAGCTTCAGACAAACATTAGGTAACCAGATGGCAGTAACATATGCAACAAGATTACAAATAAATAAATAAATAAAAATAAGTTGATCTTCAGGATCTGAGGAAGATGTCACATCTAAACCATATAACCATCTCTCACCAGCACATAATTACTGTAATCCAGACCTCCACAGCCACATGGTAATCTAGATGAGAAGAGAAAGAAAGACAGAAAGGACTACTATAAACTGACAGACAAGGTAAAACAGATTTAGGCAGTTGGCTCCTGCAGTAACAGGTATAATCTATTCCTACAGAGATGAACAAAATTAAACCCTACAATTCTTATTTAAACTAATACTTTTTGTTTAAGAAAGTATCACCCTTGTTAAAAGACCAAGAGATGGTGATCTTAGTGGTCAACTGGACTGCAGATGATCTGGAAGAACCTCTACCGCTAAATTAAAAAAAAATCAAAAAGTCAATCAATGGTCAAGTAACCAACAAAACCAAGACAGTGTTCTCCATCAGGTGAGAAATGTATTATTTCACTGTGTGCCAGATGTAAGCAAACTGGGATTATACCTGGAAGGAATGTACATCAACAATTGCACAGAAGACAAGACACAGAGATGATGTTAGTATTAATGAGGGCACAGGCCTCATTCAAGAGATGAAACCCATTGTTTTTCTGAAGTACCCATCTGCAGCTGCAGAGAGGTACTTGCAGAAGCAGGCTGTCGGGGATTGTAACAGAACACAAAGAGAGTGGAAAATAATTATTTAAGAGTCCTCTGGCCAATACTTGCTTGCCTAATCCTAATGGCCTCCATCCAACATTTTGTGTGAGTCAGACAACTGAAACAGAGCAGCATATTCTGCTTCCATCCCTGTTGATCCCTTCAGGGTGAGGGGTTAGATTTTGTTCATGGGAATGGGAGATGTTCTTCTATATATCCTTCTTCCTGGATCTGTTTTGTTTGTTTGTGTGTTTGTTGTCTTTCTTTATGGCTTTGTGCCTTTTTTTTTTTTTTTTTTTTAAACCACAGCTGGAAGTTTTTGATTGGTTGGTTAGTTTTTGCCTCTACTGTTCAATAGGTCATTAGGAAGCTAACTTCTACTCAGTTTGGATCTCACAGCCAAAAGCTCATTTTCATTTAAAATCTGGTATGGAAGTTCTAAGAATATTTGATTCATAAACTTAAAAAGGCGGTATTGAAAGTTTTCAATAATATCAAAATAATTGTATTCACTAATATAATATTAAATATTGATAAAGAACCTAGACTAAGAAATTAGAGGAAATAAAATGGAGATTAGAAACAAAAAATGAAAACTGAAATTAAGTAATCTGTTTTAACGTTGAATCATTTGAGGATTTTTCCATCAAGATTTGTAGCAAAATTGACATAATTTTGTGAAATATTTTTATTTTGTGGGAGTGGCATTGTCTTAAGAGAAATTTCAACAATATTTTTAAAGAGACTTATACTCTATTCTGCATTATGTAATCATATTAAAGATCAGTATTGACCCAATTGCAAAGATTGCTCCTTGATCAGATTTTTCCTCAATCTTAACACTTCTGGATTCATCTCAGAGGTGAGAAGTACAGCAAGGTCACTTCTGCTGAACTATTTCCCTCTGTCTGCTATCATACCCCAAACAGCAGCTGAAAGTCAACTCTTCTATCTCCTTATAACAAAGAGGCTGGAAAAGTGCCATAAATGCAAAATGTATAGCCCTTCTAAGTCACACTACTAGGAGAATCTCTTTTTTTTTATTTTGAAGGTGGAGGCTTGAAACTATATGGAAAGCAAATTTGCCTTCAGGTATTTTTAGCAGGGTGCAACCTACAATTAGCAAAATATACACTAATAAAGGTAGTGATTGTGATGTTCTACACATGCATGTGGGAAAAAAAAAATATATAAGGCAGAAAAACTCTCAAATATAGCGGCAAAACTGAAAGACTGTACTAAGGATCTTTTATTAAACAGATTCAGGAAAAGGACTTCATCCTCCCAGCTACTCAAAAGGGAGTAGCAAGTCTCATCCCCTGAATTAATCAAGGTGTTTTCAAGACTATTTGAACGACTGTCAGTTTTTTATCTACAGTAGTTAGTCTACACATTAGAAGTCACAGTACCTGACACCTTATTGATTTGGCACATATTACTAAAGTTGTCACATGTGAATATGATACTTCTGAAACATGGAACCCCAACTAGATTAAGTTACAAAACAATCAAAAAAAAAAAAAAAAAAAAAAAAAAAAAAAGACTAGGGTGTTCAAGGTAGGATTAAATAGAGGTTATGTGTTTATATCAACTACATAAACCTCTGAAAAATGACAGCAAAAATACTGACTTGCTTTAGAGTCACTTCAGTGCAGAGATCAGCTGCATTTGCAGACCAGGACTGTTAATTTCCCCAGTTCTGCCGCTAGATATATGTCCCAGAGCATCTTATCTTTCCATAGACGAATGAGCCTGGTGCCAAACTAGCATCTAGTTCTGTCTGAGATCTACCAGGCCAGCCCCTGCCTGCCCCTTCCCTGCCCATCCTGTAGGCATGCTCCAAACACATGCAGCTTGTCTTTGATTAACTGAAACACTTTGTAATGCAAAACCTTGGGTGAGTATCATTAAAGTCATAACAACAGATATAACTAACAGAGGGAAGAAACAAAGTACAGGAGAACAAAAACCTGGGAGGGTGCCATAATCAGAACTTAATGATTAGGGAGTGCATAGGTGTCAGAATATAATGACTTACCTCTTGGGAAACATTCCAGAGGCGTGACCAGTAGAAACTAGGGAGTCATTTTTAATTGAGTAAAATAAAGCCTATGAATGAGAACAATACTAGTTTTCAAATATGCTGAACCAAATACATCACTCTCATGAACAGTTTTATTTTCAATTTTTTACTGAAATACCAGTATCAAGTGCTGATATTTCAGCAAAGCCAGATGGTTATACACAAACAGCTTTTCACAGAAGATGACATAAATCCATATTCTTGAGAAACATCTACCTAACAGTAAGGCTTTGAGGTATAGGCTTTGACTAACATAAAGCAAAAAGAAAAGTTTTCAACTCTGTCCACCATTCATTCATGTAATTTTGCATAGTAAAATACAGTACTGTTATGTGATCTCTAAGGGAATTATCCTTGGAATTATTTTCCTTCACAATAGAAGCCAGTCTGTTAGCCATAAAAATTTCCTAAAAATTTAGGAAGGAAAATGCCTCCACCAATGCTTTCCTTTGTGTGGTATCTATTTCTGCAGATTATAAATACTCTCAGAAATGGTTCATCAAATCAGTGGAACTTCTCATGTAGGCAAAAGCAACCTCACGTTAAGTAATAACACCATAAAATCACATGTTAAAACAACACAATTCTAAATATAAAAGGAAAAGAAGACAGGATTTACACATTAACATCCATTGCAATATACAATGTATGATACTTCCCCAAACAAAGTTATAGGGACACTATAACAACAATTACTTAACTAAATGCTTTTATTATTATTATTATTATGTACAGAAAGGTGAATGACAGAGTACATGACAGAGTACAGTCCCGATGTGATATCTAAGTGTGGGTGTGCATCTAAAAGGAATTTCTCAGGATACAATTTCCTATTAATCATGCAGTGTAAAATCTATCTTTCCTTGCAGTTTGACTCATTTACACCTCATTTCAGTGTCCATAACGTGTGTGGGATCAGAGCTTCAGATGGAACAAACAGAGCTTTATGTCTTCCTCTATGTAAGGGTAATTTAAAAATTGATCATTAATGTGCAGAATATAAAATTTTATGTTTAGCTGTTGTAGTTTGAGGAACTAGATTAATCCCAGGCCACTCTTGCAGTACAGATTTTTCAAGATAGTAGTTCATTTAAAGCCATTCCAGCAAAAGACATGAGCCATTCTAGGAAAAGACACCAACCAGCACTCTTTCCAGATATGTTTGTTATGCTGTCAGCAAACATCCAGTTTTGGGAAGACATGGCAGTCTTATTTATACAAGATTTTGTGTATCGGAGGCAGTCTCATAAGGTATAACTTAGTTACATGAAAATTTGCTTTCAGTTCTGGAATGAGAGCTGTTTTTTTTTGTTTGTTTGTTTTGTTTTTGCGTGTGTGTGGGGTGGGGGGGATTGTTTGATTGTTTGTTTTTTTTTGCTTGTGTGTTTGTGAAACAGGCTGCCCAGAGACGTTGTGGAGTCTCCTTCTCTGGAAACATTCAAAACCCACCTGGACACGTTCCTGTGTAACCTGATCAAGGTAAACACCTTGCTCTGGCAGGGGGATTGGACTAGATGATCTTTCAAGGTCCCTTCCAATCCCTAACATTCTGTGATTCTGTGTTTTGTTGTTCGGCTTTTTGCTGTTGCTGTTTGTTTTGTTTTGTTTTGTTTTGTTTTCCCCAGAATATGAGCTTTCATGTTGGAGTGTAATTCCAAAGAGAATGAATTGTTCAGCATGTAATTTGGTCACTTCTAGTCTGATACACATGTATGGAACTAAAGCAAGACATTACCTGAATCTTCTTAGAATGTAAGTCATGGTTTCCTTCTTTACCAAGACACTGAAGAAAGGCCCCAGGTACCTGTGCAGCATAATATGACACTAATACTAAACTAGACAATGGTATTAGAAGGGTCAACACATGAATCCTTCTAGCAAGGGACTGGTTTTCTCTTTCATATGTTTCACTGCTTCTCATTTCTTGTCTCTTTGCTCCTATATAGTGTTGCTTTACAGGCTAAATTACACAGTTTTGTGTCCAAACTTGTTTAACTAGTATCCTTTCTTGGAAGAATGGGGGCAGGAGAGAAGAGGAAACACTGTAGGTAGAGTGTGAGAGATGATGTGGGTTTCATTTACCCATTTGCTTAACTGATGGGAAGACAGTCGTGTTTTTCATTTACATTCAAATGACGTGCACTTGGGGCTTAATCTTGTGCGTCAGTAACTGGCTGAGATGCTAAACTAGATGCTTCAATTTATTAACTTCAGGAAGTTTACAAAGATGTTGATGGCGTTGTGAAACATTTTCCTGTCACTGACTAAAGGACTATTGATTATACCAGTTCAATCAAAAATTCTGATAAATTTATTTTATTGTGTCCTAATAAATTAGGCTTTTCAGGTTTCATTGGCTCACTTAGCAAAGAATATGCTTCCTCTGTGGGTATGCATTGGTTGTTAAAGCAGATGTGGATGAGAGAAAACTGAATCCTAGAGTAGGGTTCAATCTGTCACATTGGCATACGGATTTACCACTATGCGGGTAGGTGTTTATATAAATATTTAGAACCTGTTCTTCCTTGTGTGCCTAAATCAAGGCCAGATAACAAATCCAGTAGTTTGAATATTTCAAGCAATATATGCAATGACATACACATGTGCTTTAGTCCTTTCACTTAGAAAGATAAAGATTGTAAACACAAGAATGCTATCGCCACGTGGCACTCTGAACAAGGTCAGGTGTTTCAAAGGCACACTAAGGTCACAAACAATAAAATATACTGCAAATAGATAACTTGGTATCTTTGCTCCAAGATATTATGGATATTTACCAGCTTGGCACTTGTATCTTCCTTACAAAAAGAAACTATCAAACATTGTTATTACAGACTCAGAGCAAGAAGAAGGAAAAATAAATTATAGACTTCTTAGAGGGCTTATAATGGATACTCTGAAAGGGTTTATCCGAATCATTTTATTTAATACGAAAGGTTACTGCAGTGTCTGAAGACCTAAATCAGGAGTCTTGGGAAGGATAGGTCTGGGTGCCACTGTGTACAGTAGTGTCATCCCATTTTCTCCTTAAAATTATCAAACCTCAAAATGATCAAACCTCAGCTTAGCCCATTGTTTTCACCCTGTTATTCCAAGTAGAGCACTGTTCCAAAACATTCAAAGGTGAAGACACCTCTGAAGATCTAACATACATTTTAGCAATTGCTGTTGTGCTTAATTAGCTTTCTTTTCCTTCTTTGTTATCCCCAGCCCATGTCTTTCCTCTAGTCTTTCCTTTCACCCTGTCTGTTGAGACCTATCATACCTTCTGTCAGTCTTTGATATTCCTAAGATAAATAAACCAAATTCTTAAGAGTCACATCTCAGTTCCTCTGGTAATTCTGGCATCCCATCTCTGCACCTCCTCCAGTCTGAATTAGGCTTCTTTGAACGTGGGTAAGCACAGGCAGAGACAAAGAGAGGGGAGGACAAGTATGCAGCCTTTGAGGACAATCTAAGCATCATGTTTACATGAGAGCCCAAACAGATGAGGCACATTCTCCAGCCATTTGAAAAGCTGTTGATCTCAGCAGGGTGATAAAGCAGAGCCAGCAAGTCTAAAGTTTTGTCACCTTAATATATTTATTTATTAAGGAGATCCTTTGGTTAATGTTTGAAGGTAGTTTCCCAGAGGAGACAAAACAAACTAAATTATATTTGCAGAAGATTAAGTCATATTAGTTAGTTTTGTAGTAAGAAGAGTCTAGGAGGAAGTCACTGGAGATGGGAAACTTTTGTGTAAAAACCAGCAAATTCATTAGAAGTACAAAAGAATTCTAAAATGCAGCATAGAGCTTGAGCATTCCTCATCTCCCTTCCCCTCCCCCCCCCCCCCCAAAAAAAGCTAAAACATATAAACCTTTTTGAAATTTTTGATATTTTTCTTTTCAAAACATTTTTAAATTGTTATCACCTGCTTTTTTTTTTTTTTTTTTTCCTTTCAATTTATCCTGAGCATTTGTATTACTCCAGCCACAGAACTAAGAAATATATTGTTTAAGATCACAGAATTACTTGAACTGGAAGGTACCTCTAGTCCAGCCTCCTGCCTCTGAGGAGAATGGACTCTCCTCCCCAGGGAACAGAACATGATAAAATAATACTGAGATACTTTTTCATGAGATGTTATTGAAATCCTTGGCTTTCTGCATTTTTAAAATGCTGTGCTAAGGAGAAATTCAGTCAGATGACAATTTTATGAGGCACGGGACATATCTAGAGCTAGCAAGGTGGTTACAGAAAGGGACAAATTTTCTGGATTTATACAGGTCATCGCATCAACCCTTTCTCATCAAAATCAGAGTCTTATCTGGTGTAAAACTGTAAATAATGTTACGAAGATACAACTGTTAGTTCATTTTGATTCCAAGACCTAGAAGAAAGAATAGGTCTTCTTCCCAGACTACCCCACTCACCACCTGAAAAATCCCTTAGCAAGACAAGGACTCAAATATTTCTCATGCAATTTCTGTTCCTTGAAAGACAAAAGATTATTATTACTTCTTCTTCTCCTCTCCTCTCCTCTCCTCTCCTCTCCTCTCCTCTCCTCTCCTCTCCTCTCCTCTCCTCCTCACCGTTGTGATATCTGATTTATATGCAGTCCTCCAGGACAGTTATTGTTCTGTTGGGCACAATGTGGTTCAATTCTTCTAACCACCTCATTAGAGTCTAAACTATTGCTTAAACTCAGAGGAAGAGATGTAACTACTGAGAAAGCCTTCATGTACTATGTTAGCTTAACCTGTGCCTTTCCCACATGCTGGAATGCATTTCTGAGGCACTGCTGGCTGAACCTGTACATGTATCTGTATTCAGCTTCATTAGGTGATTCTGAAACTACTGACAGCTGGAAGTTGATATGAAATGATGTAGGAATTAAATCCATTCCTTTCTTTGCTGAGTGACTAATCAGCTACTGACTAATCCCAGAGAGGTCCTTGGCCAGATGAACCTTTATTAGAATCATAGAATAACCCAAGCTGGGAGGGACCCATGAGGATCATCAAGTCCAATTCCTGACTCCACACAGGTCTACCTAAAAATTCAGACCATGTGACGGAGAGCATAGTCCAAATGCTTCTTAAACTACAACAGGCTTGGTGCCATGACTACGTCCCTGGGGAGGCTGTTCCAGTGTACAACAACCCTCGCAGTGAAGAACCTCTTCCTGATATCCAGCCTGAACCGTCCCTGTCACAGCTTTACTCCATTCCCTCGGGCCCTGTTACACTAATTTTTGTATGAAGATCATATAAAACATTACTCTGTGTTACTGGAACACTCATTCATTTACTGCCATTTACTTACAGATGATATGACTGGACCTTTGAGAATAGAAATGCTTTTCTTCACATAGGGAAGAAATAAATCAGAAAACTGCAAATCCTTTCACAATGCACACCCTGTGTATGTTTCTTCAATGTTCCTTTTTGCCAGAATTCCTGCTGATTCAAGGTCTCTAAATGCAGGATTGTGTAGTCTGATCCAAACGGAAAACAAAAGGATGCAAGTAAATGAAGTGAACATCTACAGTTGCAATACCATTATACCACTGGAGAGGATGGAGATACAGGTTGTAGTGATAACTCAGATGTTGCTTATCTATCCCTTCTGCTGAAACTGATTTTTCCTTTGAGAACTAGCCAAGAGAAATAGGTTATTCTGGTCTCAGACTGAAACAAGCCAGTCGGATATATCCCATCTTAATATTGTTACAACAAACATTTCTACAGAAAGTCCTGAGATCAAATTTAATGAATACTAGTAGCAATACAAGTAAGATTCCTGAAAAAAGAGAGATTCAGAAAAATGCTCAGTGATTAAAAATCAATACCAAATCAAAAGCCTTTTGGAGATGAGAGAAACAAACAGTAGTGTAATAGAAAAATAGGATTCTAAAACTATAAAATCATTTAAAGTTATGGGAAAAACAAACAAAGAAACAAACAAAAAACACTACAAGGCTTTGACATCCATAGAGAAGCAATTAAATGGAAACAGGCAGATAAAAGGTACAAATTTTTCTGAAGCCTGGAGATGGAGCTTGGATATAGTATAGAACTTCACAAGCTCAGCTGGAGGAAAGCATCATACAGGTCATCTCTTCATGTACATGAAATGCAAATTCTTGCCAGATTAATGCCAGGAAAATATAATATATTCTGGAAAAAAAATCCTCCTACTTTTTTTTTTTATTATTTTTTTCTACTGAGATTGCATTTTAGAGGATATTGGAAGCTGAAGACTTGACAGAGCCATGAAAATTTGAAGTCACAGCAACTATTAGCTCCAGATACACCTTTGTTTGTATCCCATGCGTAGGCAATATGGCAGGTCTTTCACATAAACAACAGTCTGGTGATGATGCTGTGACCCCACAATAATGAAACAATAAAGCTCCATGATATCATCCAAACAGTTGCAGTTGTCCCTCTGCAGCTGTTTATGAGTCAATCTCCTGTATCTTCGCTGGATTTAAATATATTTCAAAAGCTCTTTTGTGAGATTGCAATATGAAATTTCTCACTTTTATTGAAATCTGCCAGCCTCTAATATTGTTGACCACACTTATTTTGTGTCATAAATGAAGGAGAATTTACAGATGCAGTAGATAAGGTGTGCTTTTGTGTGTGTGTGTTAGCTATTTCCCTTTCTTTCTTCAGTCCATTCCTTGTGCATCTATCCTGGTTTCTTCCAGTTTGGACTGATTGATATGTAACCCAGACACCATTTAACCAACATACACAATACCTGAGCCATATACAATCACAACAGAAATTCCAGTTTCACAGCAGGATGGTGAGAAAGAGACAAAGTTCATGCTTAATTGTGGAAGGAAGATAACAAGTGTAACTTGTTTGCTTGACTAACACTACCTTAATTCTCCACCCCTTTAATGAGATGCCAAGCTTAGCTTGTGTACATGCAAAGCTGAAATGAACACGAGGCTTGGAGCCTATGTCAGTCACACTGGTCACACTCAAGATGACCTCTAAGCCATTTATATAAATACCTACTTCTTCCTCTTCCAGAAGCTTTTCTTCTTGTCTTTTTTTCTTCTGGTAGCCTTGGACTTTTCCCTCTCTCCAACCTTTACAACCAAAACTCCACTTCATACAGCAGCTAAGTACAGCCATTTCTGTTTGTCACGCCTTGCACTGACAGGAGGCTTCATGCAAATTACCCATTGTCACCCACATCCACACCTCCTCGCGCCAAGGCTGCAAGAGAAATCTCAAGGCTTGGCACAGCACCCTTCACCCTTGTACCTCCCTCTTACCTTTTTATCCTGACATTGTTGAATTTAATGATGGCATTTAAGAATTTGCACTTGTTTTTGTTTGTTTGTTCTCCCAGATGTTTCAGTTTTTCAGGAAGACAATACATCTCATAGCTCTTTGCTATGAAAATTCCTTCTTTTCTTTGAGGCATGGTGCAAACATGGCTGTCCAAAGATAGCAGACTCCCTCTTCAGCAATGTGTTAGGGCAGATATTCTGCCAGACTACGTCCAGGGAAATTCAGTGCTTACATAATGATAACCTCTTCTTCTAGAGCAGTGCCTCTTGGCCAGGACAGGCACAAGTGTTATGCCTGTGCCTTATACCTTGGTGGTTACCCCTGGGCAAGGAGAGTGGCTGGGTGCCCATAGCTGGGCAAGCAGAATGTCCTCGGGGTGTGATGCTGGTTGCTAGGAGCTGCAGCATGACTATTGCATCCCCTGTCACTGCCTTCCCCATTTTCTGTAGAGGGATTACTCGTGTTTACTGGTGCTAAAGAAATCAAGCTGATTTAACAGTACTGAAACACAACAGGTTGGTTTTCCTGATGATGGGACCAGTCTTTCTCCTTGACCAAGTTTTCAAAATTCAGTGATAACTTGGAGAACTCTTTCCTGGACATCTGACTCGAAGTATATTGTATTAAGTGTGGGCTAAGTGTGCCCTCTTCCAGAGAAGGGCAACTGGTCAAGTGCTGGCAATGGTGTCTCTTTGCTCTAGCAAGTGGCTTTTTCACTGGTATTTGAGAATAAGGGAGTTTATTAAATAGCAACATTTCAGTAGTAGAAATTTATTCTTTCTGTCTCTCTCCAGCTCTTTTTATGACAAAACACATGGATAAAAACAGAGGTAAAGTCTCACTCAAAAAATAAAACTTTTGTTAAAATAACTTTTTTTTCTTCTTTCTTTTAAGAGGAAAGATACAGATAGCAATTTTGGCCAAAGTTAGTAATCAAAGGACATACATAAACTTTGCAGGACAACGTGATGATTTAATTCTTGTATTCGTTCAAAATGAAAAAAAATATAATACATTTACTTATCTTAGTATTTTATTTTCTGTCATTATAGCTGCTTTGTACATCCTTTTCCTTAGTTTCTCTTTTTAAAAAGCTCAAAAAAAAAAAAAAAAAAAAAAAAAAAATCCGTGTCTGGTATGTTTTCTGTGGCTTAAACTAGATCAGAAAGGAAATGTCAGACTTGTTCTAATTCTTTGTTAAACTACACCATCATCTGTCAGGTGCAATGCCTAACAGATGGAGCAGCTCTTCTCTTTTTTTATTTGCAGTGACATTCACAAAGGATTTCTGTATGAACAAAGAGAGCAGCAGGCCAGGTGGGGAATCAGAATCCAAAAGGCTACTTAAAATTCATTTTGCCTCCCAAATGGGATGCAGTAGGTTCCTATGGTAGTTGCCAAAACAGTTAAATTATTTTATATATATGTTTAATATATGTTTATATATTTTATATATATTTTCACAGAAACTACTACATGGAACCTATGAAGCCTTGCTAATTGTTTTTAAGGTTGCATTTACTTCCTGCCATATAAGCCATACCTTTTAGGATGTAAACTGGAAGGCTAATTTTTTTTTTTTTCCCCAAACAGTTATATTCCTGACACTGCCAGCAAGTCTTGAACACATGAAAACTTAAAGGCCTCCACCCTGTGAGTCCACTCTGAGCTAAATGATTGTATTTGTCCAAAGCTGTGGTTTTGTTTGGTAACATCAGGCCTTAACCCTGCTGAGAACTCTGTGTTCTCAGGTGGGAGGAGACAGCATCCAACATCCCAGACACTCTCCTGGCCCTTGCTCCACCGTGCATATCCTCTGAAACTCATTACAGCCTCCAGCACTCCTGTCCACCCTCTATCAATGGCCATCACCCCCACAGACACCGTGGAGTTAAAATACTCAGAAATGAAGGAACCGAAGAGGGATGCTTTATTAGAAACAGCAACTTCAGTGAGCCACCCAGATCTCTTTATTCTAGCTTGCCAACCCACTGAACAAAAGATAACCCCCACAGGAAGGTATTAAATGTGTGCAGTGCATCTCCTGCTGAGTCCCTGCTTTGTTTTTTCCCACTCAGTTTCTCAGTCACACACCGTGCTGTGAGACTCTGGCAGGTGGAAATGTGGGAGGCTCTAAAACCTGACTTGGAGCTGTGTAAAGAGGCGACTCCCAGATACTATCAATTGTTTGGCTATGTTTTTGTTTTCTGGCTGATTTGTTTGAAAGGTGTGAAGGCTTTTTAAACTTTCCTTAATGTTACTTCCATTGAGGAAGGCAGTTTATTTACATACAAGTGGTTTGAGTTTAGACATAAATATAACCCAAGATAACCTTTCCTTCTTTGTTTTAGCCAAAAGGAGTTTACTTAGAGCCGTAACAAGCCCTCTCCTCCCATATACTTGAGACCAGGAAGACCACATAAAAAGGATTAGTGTGTAGTTCTACCTGTGGCAGTCACAGAGTAAAGGCCAACTGCTGAAAAGTTCAAGAAAGCAGGTAAATTATCATACCACAAAGGTCTGGGTGTCACACCAACAGAACCTTGGAAACTACACATACGCAGCATGGGAGCCTTTGAAGCAAAAACCAGGAAACAAGATTGAGTCTGACACTGTAATGAGAGGAAATCCCCAAAGTTGGTAAAGGGAAATGTTCTGTACTGTTGGCTGCAAGTTTTTGTTGTACAGTTCTGTTCCTGAAGGCCATCCTTGCACACCAGTAAAACCACAAATGGGATGCAGAAGAACTAGCTCTGTCCCAGCTTTGGGCACAAAAGGTAGCTCTGGGGCCCTCAGGGCTCTATTTAAGCCTCTGCTGTAGCTGTGGATGACAGGGGCTGTGACAGGCTCTGCACTGTCTTGTTTGGTACTGGTGGTGATCTCAGATAGTGAGAGAGTTTCCAAACCTCTTTTTCTAAGGCATAAAGAGTCCTGGAGACACTGGTCCTAACCCTGCTGTTCATGGAGGTGCTGAGGTTTAACAAGAAAATTTCTTTTTTCACATAGGATTTTATGAAGATTCAATGTATGAAAGTACCAAACTCACTAACTTTCTCCTAGCTTTGAAAATTATGTGTGTTTATGGAAACCACACACACACAGTTGATAATCTGTTAATTTAAGTAAGGTAGGACTTCACCTATTGTTTGGGTCTTTCTTGCAACTTCCTTCTCTTCAGATAAGAGTAATCTCATGTGTTGATTAACACAAGCGATCTACCTCACAGCTGCAAATGAGTCTCTCCTTGCACTCCCTCCAGCATCTTCCTCTCCCTGCCCATCACTGCCCCTAAAACTGCAATGTTCTTTCATAAGTGCCAGCAGAGGAGTTCAACCATTTTTTGCTTTCAGTTTGGTCTCCTTCTCTTACTGCCCTTCCTAGAAAGGATGTGTATCAAAAAATAATGTGTTCAAATTCATACTGAATACAAGAGACCCTAGAAGACACTTGCATTAGAATACAGATGTTACTGAAGCTTCCATTTCTCATTTGCTGTCTGCCTGGACTTTGCTGTTTGGATGTCTTCTCAGTGGGTGAGTGGGAGCTGGACTGGACAACAGCTGGCCCCAGAGAGTAGCGAGAAGTAGACACCTAGTAGAGGAAGTTTAATATCTGGCATGAAATGCTCCTTATCTTGGCCTTGGAGAAGTAATCTCCTTTCCCTGCAGATCCCTTATTTGTATCAATAGCCACTGCAGAAACATGCATGAAAAAGTACTCACAACATTGACTTAAAAAGTCCTACGATAGCATGGTGACAGCCAAAGCACATGAGCATGTAGAGATACACTGTTCACATCAGGCAGAGAACACATTTTTTGTGTTTGTGCTGCTGAAGAAATTTGGACAGCAGGAGTGGGTTCACCACAGAAACATAAGGCTTTAAAACCATCTAGTAGTGCTCGGTGTCAGCTCATGTGGGAGCAGTACCCATTCTTGTGCTATATTTAATCACCTTCACTGTGGCATCTGGGTCAGGGTTGGTATCAGTCTCAGTCTTGTTTTATTAAATGTAACAACATCAGATACACTTCATTTGCTGTTCTAGTTATGTTTCTGATGTTGATTTTTGTTTCTGCTGTAGGTATTTGTAGTGAAAACATTAAATGAACTTCAAGTGAACTCAAGTCAATGTAATATAATCAAAGAGTTTATCTGAAGTACTATAAAAATGATATGAGATCACACACTACTGAGAGCAGATTGTGTAAACAAAAAGAAATGTCTTATACAAGCTGCTACAGCATTCTTAATCAGGAAGTTTTATTGCTGTCAAGTTCAGTTGGTCATTAATCTCACTGTTAATAATAAAATTCCCAAATTTTATTCCATTGGATTCTCAAGATATAGGCTTTCTGACTGGGATGGTGTCTGACAGCAGCACTATCAGAAATAAACCTCTGAGGCAGAAGACCTTGACTGTATTGTGAGGTCAGTGTCATTTGCCAGGTACAACACAGTATGGACCTGGGATCTAAAAAGGCATTAGCTCTGCCTTCCTGGTGCATCTTGATTTCTGTACTCAGTTTCTGTACTGGCTTTCAGGACATATATCAGGACTATAACACAAGGTAAATTTTGGATTTGAAAATTGTTCTTGAGACTGTGTATAGAGGAAAAACTATAAGCTCCCTTATTGTTTGAAGGGCTGAAAAGTTATGGGAAAGCCAGTTTATCTGACCAACAACTAGGAAACAAGGTCAAATCCCAAAGTGGAGCCACTGGACAAATTCAGAATCAGGGTTATGAACCACAAACCAGAGCTTGAATTTGAGATTTAATCTGTTTTAGGCATCTGTTTTAGGCAAAATACTGTGACCTTTCATAAAATACGTTAATTAGATTAGAAATATGGTAAAGAATCATATTTGATCAAAACTATTGCATGAAACAATGCACACAGTTATGGGCAGAAAACAGTTTAAAACAAAACAAGAGACAATCATTACGGATTGTTTAAAGTTCAGTATTGACTGAAGAAATTGTTATTGTGTGGAGATTTTTATTTGGCTTTTGGCAAGGAAATACTTCTAAAGGTCACAGAAGATTACAGAATAAAGGCCCAAAGCTGGGGAGAGAGCAAGGTGAGGGTGTCCAGGAAACAAATGAGGAAAAGACTAGAAATAATATTCAGGTTAAAGCTATTCATTCCCTTATGAACTGGAATTCCACAGTGTAGTAATAACTCAGCTTGAATCAGTGGAAATGACTTAAGAGCTAGGGAACAGCAAATAAAAGTACACACCAGGCAAACAGAACTGGCACTGCAGGATCAGGATTTCATCACTCCGGGAAAAGACAGCCCTAGTGTTCCCACGGGGAATACCGAAACAGTTGCTCTTGCCCTTGAGGCACATGACTGAGCTCAAGGCAATTGCAGAGGACAAATGCTGTAAGGAATGACCTGTGAAGAACTGATCATCTGCTCTCACTGTAAGGGGCACGGACAGCTCTCAGTAATGCCATGCCCACAGTAGTTTCAAAGGAGAATTCAGAAACTACTCTAAAAACAAGTGACAGTTGCCAAACTAAATCCTCTGAACTAGATATTTTACTCGCTTCATAACTTCATCTTTATATTTACCACACAGCTATGAAAAGCTGTGCCTCTTCTCATTAAAAAGTACAGTTTTTAATGAGAACTCCAGTTCTATGTGCCTATAAAATTATTTGCCTTACAATGTTAGAAATCTTAGAAATGATGAAACAAACAAGCAAAAACACATCTTTCTTGTTCTTGCAGTTGCTGTCACAACTGACCGGAAATCTGTTTGTTTGTTTTTTATTACATTGTAAAATCAGGTGAAATAAATGGAACTATCACACAATCACAGAATCACAGAATCATCTAGGTTGGAAGAGACCTCCAAGATCACCTAGTCCAACCTCTGACCTTACACTAACCACTGGCAGTTTATTGACAGTTTCACTTTTCTCATGGCTTATAGTGCATTCTTACATTTTTTTTTAAACTAAGACCATACGGCTTGCTAGACAGAACAGCAAATGTGAAACTAAGAACACCCATTTTGAGTCTGACACAACACACTGCTGGCCAATTTCCATCTTCTTTCTGCACCTACAGCTGTCAGTGAACCTGTAGGAGGCTGGGAAATGCCTGGAATGCAGACACACAGCTTGAGAGGGCAATTTCATCTTTCTGTTTCCTCGTATATAAAATAGGGAGGACATGACCAAACTACATATCTAACCCAAGGTTATTCTTGCATAGCATTATGTAGAGCAGAGCAACTCAAAACCTTGCACCTGTTTGATTTATCAGTAGGACTCGTAGAGTATTAAAGGTTATGCGTGGTTATTCCAAAAAGCTGCATATAGAGGTATGTGTGTTCTTCAGTCCTGATGACTGATGTGCCTAAAGACAAGCAGAGCCCAGAGCCTTTGCTACATCTGTTTCAGGATATGAATTCAGTGGGGAAAGAGGCAGATGCTTCTCCATTTTACAACCAAAAGCTACAACTCCTTAACCTTCCTCTTCCCATTATCCACCAGCAAATCTGCCCTAAAATTTGGATTTTTAATCCCAGAATTCAATCCCCAGACCTGATCAGCTGTGGGATGCTGGCAATGCAGAACATTATCAGAAAGCAAAGCTTGGCTATGTGTCAGCTTGGTCTCTGATGCCTGCTCAAGGATCACACTGGGGGCAAAATGAGCAAGACCATGTACAAAGGGAATGTCCATCTCTGCAGCCCTTCAAGACAATGAAGCTGAACTTCTGGCAGCCTCTCATAAGCTGATAGCAGACCCAGACTAGAGTAGGGAAGGCTACTAGTAACAGGTGATTCTGTTTAATCTCTCACTAAATCATCATGATACTGGCAGGTAACATGCTATTAAGTCTTAGGACAGTGTAGGCTCTGAGGGTTATATTTGGGTGTGGGAGGGGGTTGTTTTTCTCTCTCCCAAAACTCATAAGCACATTCCTTAGCTACAGTGACCTCACTGAAAGGGTGGAGGAAGGAGAGGTGGATTTCACCTCAAGATAAAGGTGTTTCTGCTGAAACTGAAAGTAAAGATGAGAATGGGATTTCCTTTTTCTTTCCAGGCCCATAAGCTACCATATTCACCCCCTCTCAGGACTTCCTGCACTTCAGGAAGTTTAAAACCCCACAACCTGCCCATATCAGTGACTGTGTTACCTTTATCACAATGTGCACTGAGACTGGCATAGCAATCTACCCATTATAATACAACAGTGAGAAGAACATGGAAAACTTTATTCCTGCAAGTTTTTCCCTTAAAGGCTTCTATACTCAGACCAAAGAACTGGAATAAAGCCATGAACCTACTGGCTGCCAGATCAAAACCAAATACTGAGCAGTCCCTCTCCCTCCCTCCATCCAAAGACAAACACAACAGCAGCCTTTCCCCCAACCCCCTCCCAGCTGCTCCCAACAACAGATTCTTTCTCACCATCTAAACAAGTGACAGTAAAATGTCCAATATGCTGCCTGGTGGGAGAAAGAATAAAGCACTGACACTGACTGTGTGGGATGGTGTCCTAAAATACATTGCTAAGAACTAGAGAAATGCTTGTTCAGAGGATTAAGCCTTGCAGCAAAAAGGTTCGAGGATTATACTAGAGCAATACTTTACCAGTTCTTCAGGAAGTACACTATAGATTTTTCATGGCATAGTTTTGGGAGTATTTTTTTCTCTGCAATCTGTACGGGGACCTAGGGGAACATTTACAGAGTTACACCTACACAAATAATTGCTTTTTATGACTCACACAAGAAGTTCAGACTGTTGTGAAAAAGGAGCATACCCATTAAAAGCTACTAGATCAAAATTCTTGGATGAACACCACTAGTTTTCCTACATTAGGCAACAATAAAAAATAACTTAGAAAGACAATTGCCAGGAGCATCCCAGCACTACCCTGGTCATTTGTATAATGGGATTTGAGGGAAGGAAGACAAGGTTAACAAATTTGGAACAAACACAAGGTAAACAACCAACACTTGGGTCCTGCCATTTGTAACTTGCTGCATTACTAGATCAAAATCAGCCAGCAAAACATGTATTCTATCAGAAGAAAAACAAAAATAAAAATAAAACTTAACCAGTTCTACTGACACCAAGGAGTATCAGGAGGAAGAATGTGGTCATGGCACAGGAGACAAATGACAAGATCAGACACAAAATCTAACCTCCGCTCTGAGGAATGCAGTGCTAAAGCTCTGTAAAAGCTGTGAGCTAGATAGGAAGATGCATGAGTAGAGACGGCCAGAGATTTGCAAAATAGAAAAGGTAAACTTAAAAAAAATAAAAAATAAAAAGAACTGATGAGATCATTGCTAACAATGATGTCTAACTCCATCCCTACTCAGGGCAAAGACAGTCAGGTTCATCTCTGAAATGCTGACTTGAGATCTTTTAAAATTGAGCTTCAATAGGCTTGTAGAAAAGCAAAGGGCAAAAAAGGAAAACCAAAGCAAAGATTTGGGTGCTGTTGTCTTTCATCAGGAGTTATTGCAGTGAATGAGACTAATGGGTGCCGTCAGATTTCTCAATATTAACTTTTTGTTGGAAATGATAAAAAACCCACAACTGTTATGAAATGTGTAATTTGTGTGTGTGTTTGATCCTCACGCAATTTTTATTTGTATTATTTCTTCAGGTTTGGAAAGATAAGATATTAATACTATTGGAATGTTGAAGCTTACCAGAAAAGCTCTGGAGTATTCCTTCACTTCTTGTCTTCTGTGTTTAAGAACATTTCCTCAATTGCACAAGCCAGAAAATACCAGAGAACTCTGCAGGCAGAAGCTAGTGCTCTGAAAGGAAAGGTTGCTGCTGATAAATCTGCCAGGTGGTATGTATTTACTCAAGGAATCATTTTCCTTTAGATAGAAGAGGGTTAAAGGTACAGCATAAAATCATAACAAATTTGTTTTTTTGTGACTGTACATATTGAAAGGAGGACTTCACTATTTAACTCAGCCTTGCAGCCCAGAAATTCCCCAAAGTGGGTATTGCTCATTGCAACGAACACACTGTCAAACACACTGTTTTTACACTCTGATTATAGTGTACTATTCCTGGACTGTGTTCTGGAAGGGGCCATGAAGATACAGTCTGCTGCTGACTTCAAGTAAAGTTAATGAAAAAACAGTAACACTTCCTACCAGATATATTATCACCAGCAAAGAATGCATTATGGTACAGAAATTATGGTATATTATGGTACCTGAAAGAGTACATAAGGGTCTACAAAGAACAATTACAAAACACCAGTCTGCTATTTGGTCTTGCACTTTCATAGGACATTTTTTGGGATTCATATACATGTAAAGAAAGAGGTAGAAAAGTGCTGATTGAATTCAACCACAGGAACTGGCTGAAGCAAACATTATTGCATGAGATTCATTTGCAGGAGACAAGGGTAGGCAAATATTAATATCCTTCCTGTATTCAGATCTTGGAATTTCGGATAGAAAAACAAAACAAAACAAACTCCTAAGCTCACATCACATTAGCATACATGAACTGTACTATTCTTAAACATAGGACATATGGAACAGAACACCTGGAATAGACTTGATATGAACCGGATACCTAGGAGGCATAACAGCCAAGCAAAAAAGTTAAATTATGACAAACTTATATTCCAGCAAATAGAAAACAAATGGCTTTGCTCTGAAATTAATTTAGTACTCACATCGGTTGCCAGACTGAATTAGAGCTTATAATGAAATATGTAAGAGGCCTGGAATTGCCACAGGAAACTGCCACAATCATTTTCAAAACATTTGAAATATTTCATTTAGGTATAAAGTAACATTCATATTTGTTGAGTTAGTCACACTGAGTCTTCTAAACGTGTTTTTCTCCAAAGTTATGCAACTTCTGTTTGTTTAAATTATTATTTTTGATATTCCCATCTGATCTGGAAAACAACAATTTATACCTGTAACAAAATGCCTCAAACACAGGTCAAAGCTGATTTCATCAATGCATAGTCTTAGATGGAATCTTACCTTGTCTTCTGTTTTATCCTTTATTTCTATGCAGATTTTTTTAGATGACAGGTAAACCAGAATTGTACTCGCTATAGGTAGGCAAAAAATAAAATAAAATAAAATAAAATAAAATAAAATAAAATAAAATAAAATAAAATAAAATAAAATAAAATAAAATAACAAAAGACACTGACCATACTGGCACTACATGACACTGGAACTGTAATATGGGCAACATCTGACGACTTGTGTAGTCCGAGGTTAGCATTCTCTATTCTTGGAGACACTGCTAGAACAAAGCCTTGTTGTGTGTAGGGAATAGTTGTAGGGAGAAGGTATTTTCAGGATACTGCTTGAATACAATAAAATGCGATTGCAGGTATTGAAATTACACTACACATACTATACAGTAAATTCTCTTTGAAAGTAAGGGTGTCACTGGAATCCTGCCTGAACACTTAAAGCATGCAAGATCAATATTTAACAGAGACATCTGATACATGTCTTAGGGAGCTATTATCTATATTAGTCATCCAAGTGACATTAAGCATAGACAAATAGGAGCCCAATTTCCTTGTGCAGACAATGCAGGAAAGCTTAAGTATGTCCAGAGGAAAACAAAGAAATATTAATTCAAAAAACGTAAACTTAGACCATACCAGTAGCTTTAGGCTCCCTTAAAAGCTGATATAGACAGAGGGAAATTTGTCTAAGACAAACTGCTGTGGATCCTTTTTCACTGCTGAAAAAAAAAGGAAGCCAAAGATTCTGCAGTGCTGGTGGTATCTCTGCACATAGATGAGAACAATCCACAGGGATTTTCTGCAGCACCCTAGCATGTGGTCTGGCACCAGCAATTACCTTTTATGAACATTTTTGTTCAATCACATTTCACCTCTCACTCAGCTTTGATATTGTTCTGTGGGTTCATGGAGTTTTCACAAATACATCAGTAAAGTTACCAGGTAGAGTAGAAATGGTTTTATTCTGAGTGCCACAGTAAACTTTCAGTAACTTACAAACCGACAAATCTGACTATTTTTACGATGAGCACGAGATCCACACCAAAAATAGACATGTTAAAATTTTTAAAGCACAGCTGGTTGTAATCTGATTTCCAATGTCCATCTGTCTTTCTCTTTTTAAAAAATAAATAACAGTATTAGTGCACTGAAATTGTTTTCGTATCTTCCAGTTTTCTAATGCAGCAGGCTGTGATTAGTCACTAGGTGGCCTCTTTCTTCTTTTGGAGAACCCTGATACATCATTATATGAACTAAGGACATAACAAGGAAAAAGAAAAAAGCAAATCTACAGAACTTTGTTCAGTAAGGTTTTAAGATAATTGCTGCAAAATAGTCCACTGTTTCCTAACTTGAATGTATTCACTGTAAATCAATAAGGAACTGAATATCTTGGCTAGCAGCCTGAGCCTTGAACAATGTTTCATCCACACAGCAACCTCTAAGAAGATACACATAGTATCTTATTCCTGAAAAACAGATAAAAACAATACCATTTCATCCAACTAACAGATATCAGAGCGTACAGAAAGGAAGAGTTTATGAAGATAGAATTGTTGCTCTTGTCTACCCTGCTTAGGTTTTCCCAGATAATATCCAAAACCACAATCAGAGCCTCATCTCTCCCTTTGAACCAAGCTCCTGCTTGGTGTGTCCTCTTGCTGCCAAGTGGATTGCAAAAGCAGAGAATTGTGATAAGTCATGGAGCATTTAAGAGACTTTCATGGATGGTAAAATTCTAATGCGATTGAGGTTTCTAAAATAGAGACCAGCACATAATAGTTTAATTGGAGTGTTCAGCTTTCTTGAAGACACTAATGAGGAACTAAGGCATTGCCTAAAGCAAGAGAGCAATCTGGCAAAATGGCTTCAGGACAGGGGTTCTTAATTTGCCTTTCAGTATTTCCCAACCACAGAAAGCACAATCACTTTCTTGCAAAATCACTGTGCTTTTGCAGAATGAACTTTGTGCTAAACAAATGCTTGCAAGCACGTTTAGTCTTTAGAGCAGTATGTGCTGTTATGTGAGATTACATGAGGAAATAAAGCATGTTTTGCTATGGTGTGGCAAATTCCTCTATCCACAGAAATGAGATGAATTTTTTTACAGAGGAGACAAATACTCCATGGACAGACACCCCTGTGAAGAGGAAAGCAGATAGTGACTTCTCTTAGTCACAGCATGAAGGAAAACACTCAGCTCTCTCTTTGCCCTGTTGCAGTTTCTCTGGCTTAGCTCCACTGTTTCTTCTGAGTATTTTTCTGCTTGAACCGGTGACAGGGAGGGTTGTAGACCTCAAAGAAACTGAAAACAGATTTCTTCTATGTGCTTTCTTTAAATATTTTCTCTGTAAACCACTTGAATACACAAAGGGGGCAAGGGCGAAGAAAATGGTCTGTATGACAACTGTAGATGTTAACAGCTAGCTTTACACTACTTCTTTATGATCTATTCAGATATGATGTTAAATATTACTGAGTTTACTTTACTGTTATATTTTAAGCTGGTCTAACATGCATACTTGCAGTAATATTAAGGCAAATATTATAGAACAAACACAGCTAGCAACTTGAACACAGCAAAGATTTATGATGGGATCCACAGTAGGGGGGGAGCTCTGGGAACAACCCCTCATTCTTCATGTGTCTCCAACCGCATCTAGTGTGGTTCACCAGGCCACGTGTTACCAATGCACAAGTTCTTGGTACTGTCACCTGCTCTGCGACCCATGGAAAACCTGTGAACATTCTTTAGTACTGCCTCTGAACATTCAAAGGCATTTAACAGGCCCTCATGCTGAATCTATCCTGTTCATTCCACATGAATGAATCTCAGCAGAAGAGCCTCTGATAAGAAGACAGTTTTGTTGTAGTACGGATCCATGTTGGACTGTCAGCTGAAGGAATAAACATTCCTGACTTCTCTGGAATTTCTTTTTTGGGTGTTCCAGTGCATAAAAGAAAGATATCTTTGCAGTCTTTCAGGGGATAAGGATCAAAATAAAATCAGATGAAAGACTGCCAAATCCTGGGCGGACAGCCAGTGATGTCCATGGGGCTTTCTCCAGTTAATATAGTACATTTAGTATCATACTCTAAAAACTTTTTTCCAGACATGTCCTTGAAAACAACTCCCTTATGTTGTATCATTTCCTTGCTAGACAGCAGTCTATTATCTTAGATTTGAAAGACAAACAAATTTTTTTATTAGTCCATACGTAGATTTCTATACATTCTTAATCAGACTTTTGTCAAACATGTTTACTTTGAATAGCATATTGAATAACACATAGAGGAATCCTCTTCCAAAGAAACAAAAACACTTTGAAGAACAAATCCTGTACAAGATATTTATCTAAAAGGGGACCATTAATACAGTAAAACAAGGACATTTAGCATTTTATGGTAAACAGGGATCCAGGACATTTTAACAGCCCTGAATTCAAAACAGTAGAGATTTGTATAGAGAACCAAATTGCAGTGAGTGACCTTACTTCAGAATGAATTTCACTGCGATCAGTGAAGGAGTTTGCAGGATAAGATGCTAGCAGCTCAGGGGTCATGAAATCTGTTTAATGATGTATTAAGTTTCTTACATCACTTAGCAGGTCAGAGTACAGATGCTTCCTTTTCAACATCTGCAAAGAATACTTATTGAGCTTCCCTGCAAGTGAAGGCCCTGAACAGTTGCATGCCATGTAATCCTCATCTCATTAAAGATTTTGGGAAGCAATATATTTTAAGCTGGTTTTGGACTAGAGATGAAATGCTTTGTTTTCTCAAGATGAAGTTGTAGCAGATACACTTTTTCTACTCCATTGTGACACAGCTGCATGCCTTGCACATTTTGTATTTGTAATTTTCACTTTCATATCATTGCGAAATAGCTGCATGTTTGGATGCTGTCCTAATACTTAATGCAGATGTTTTGCTGTCATTTTCTGAAGGAAGCTGTGTGTTGTGCATGGCACTGCATCCCAGTTAGTGGGGCACCCTGGGGCTGGGATGGTCGTGGCCAGTGGCTCCCAGCCTCAGTGCTCACATGGCAGCTGCCTGCATGCCAACTCCTGGCAAAGCACACAGGGGCAGGTTTAGGGCATTGGCAAGTTGTTTCAGGGTTCAACCCCATTCCTCCAGCACTGGTGATAAAACTGCAAACCTATTTGCATGCATTTAGTTCCTACATGAGGAATAAACTGCCCTATGCATGGGCAGATAGCTTCAGAACAAAAACTTAAAGGAATCCTTGGGGAATGCAGAAGAAACTGTTGAACTGAAATTTTAACAGCATTAATAATGTGCTGCTTTTGCTTCTCTATGGTTTTATTATATGAATGACATGAACAATATAATTATATAAATGATATCTTTCAATTTCATTGCATTGTCTCTGCAAGCTCTCCCACACATTAGTCAACAAGTAAATTTATCTTATATCCCTAATAAATCTGTTTCTAAATGCATTTAATGACTATGCCATTCTCCTTCCTGCTAGAAAGGCTTCTTACATTTATTACAAAGTGAGACTGATTTCTAGAGGCAACCCATCACATTTCATTTTAGCTGTATGTCATGTTGACCTGGCATCTGCAATGGATATGTTGTTTTTGCTGCAGTGCATTAAATTGGGCATTGTTGATTTTCTTATCTATTTTTATTTTTTCTAATGTAAAACAAACAAACAAACAAACAAACAACAAGATATTTAAACTTATTTTTTTTTTAAAAGAAAACTTACACTGGATCTTGTCTTAAAGGCATGGAGTGCAGCTTTGCAAACCTAAATTTGCTCAAACAGAAGAGCTACTGGATGCCAGTGGGTGAGGGTTTAAGTTCAGATCCCCTCACAGCAGGGAAATAGATATCATGACTCACATTCATTTCTGTATTACTGTGTTTTGTCCCTGTGAAATGTTTCTGGGATTAACCGCGTTCTGTCTGGAGTCTATAGTGTCAAATTCAGATTCTGTGTCAGCTGCAGAGGAAATGGAAAGTAAACATATGAAAGAGGCAGCAAGTGGGGCTGGTCCACTCCTCTCCCAGGGCTCTTCACTCCCAGACCAAGGCCTAAGACCATTTTTGCCAGGCCTGCAGATAGATTGTCCAGACATGTCTCCCACTGGCTTTGTACCCCAGCTAATTCCCAGTGGCAGACAGGCTGCAAAAAAAAAAAACAAACTGTTTTTGGAAGCTGAGGGAGTTATACCACCATCCACAGACACAAGGGCTGACACTCAAAGCGGGCAAGGTTACAGCTTGGGCACAAAGAAAGATGGGTGGATATCCTCTGGGTTATGGAGAACATGAGTGCTGTGGGGAGATGGTTCTGGACTTCCAGTGTAAAAGAGGCACAACAGCCCCGCTCCTGTCCTTGCTGTCCCCAGCCGCTGGTGTTCCTCCATCTGCACATGGGCCCAGCACCCCTTGGCCTTGCTTTCTGTGAGGGCAGCGCAACAGCGTGAGTACAGCTGTGGAAGTGTTGGTGCGGAAGAAGGTCTGGAAGTACCTCATCACTTGAGGGAAATGCACGCAGACTTGCAGCTGCTGGCTGGGTATTCCACAGGGTTAGGCATCACTTCACTTTACCCCACCCCAAACAAAACAAAACAAAACAAAACAACACAACACAAAACTGCAGGATCTTTTTCAGAAGCAATTCCCTATTTTGACTCCTTTTATTTTGTGTTTATTGCTTCTTTCCTCCTGATTCTTGTGAAAATTAGCAAACTGGGGGAGCACTTGTTCTCAGACAGGTACCTCAGTAGATACTCTACCAAACCACAAGGTGATCAGCCAGCCACTGTACCTGGAAGAGAGGGAATGTGACGCTGAAGATGGCAGCCCTGGGCTCCTTCCACAGCAAGGTACCTGGTAAGACAAAGCCACAGGAGACTCACAGACCCTTCCTGGCAGAGCCAATGGGCCAGCACAACAAGCCCCTCTCTGCTGCACTCAGCCAGACCCCACAGCAGGCAGACAGGAGCTGAATGGAGCAGCCCATCCCAACAAGAGCAGTCATTTTCTTCTGAGGGATGGGGAGTTGAGACGAGAGCAGCAAGCCTGCCAGCTTCAAGGAGAGGCTGCCAGACCTCTGCATCCCCACATTTCAGCTTTTCTGTGTTCCCTCCAGGACAACTCCCAGATGGTCCTCATTTTCACAGGGAAGCACAAGCAATTTGTTTGTCCCTTGGCTGAAGGGCAAGGGGACTCACCACAGAAGGCAGCTAAGCTGCAACTGTCAGCTGCAGTGTAGCAAGATGATATTCCTGCCCATACTCTGGCCCAAGGAGTTGGACAAGTGTGCTGAGTAGGTGCCAGGGCAGGCTCAGGCTGTGTTGACTTCTCAGTGAGAACATGCTGTACCAAACATTTCTTATTGTATATCTTATATAAACAAGGCATTTAGCTTAGCACTCAGTACTAGTTCATGCTAATAAATGCCAGTGACTTGCTCTGCTTCATATATTGAAGGAGCATACTAAAGTCAGCTCAGGGACACACACAGGATGCTCAGTTTGGATCAAGATTCTCTGCAATTCATTTCAGCTGATAGTAATCAAATACAGCTAGAAAAGGAAGCTGCAAATAGGATTTGGTGTACAAATATGACAGAGACCAAATGAACTCAATGGGAAACCATCCCTTCCATGCCTCTCTCGGGAAAGACACACTGATAGGCCTAGCAATGTTCCAGAACATCCAGAACATCCCCCTTTCCAAAGAAATCATGCTGCCACTCAGCTTTAACTCCAAATCGTTAGCACTTCCATAGGGAAGAGCATCATTCACCCCTCTGCAGCAGGTTTGCCTTGGCACTGACACTGGCACAACCTCTCCAAAACCCAGCTGTTGCTCATAAATTCATCTCACCATACTTGCACAGAGAGCAAGACACTGAGAAACCACGCATGTGCTTGAGATTCTCTGAGAAAATTGCATGCATCACGCTACTAGAATGGTTTGCAAATATCAGCAAAATGTTATGTTGAAAGGAAAGAAGTAGCTTCTAAATTTGCAAGAAAAACAAACAAACAAACAAACAAAAAAACACTTGCATTTGTGTCTACATTCTTTTTCATAAAATCCAGAAAAAAATAAACACAACATTCTGAAAGTGTGGAAAATCACATTTTCCATGGAAAATCCCTGAAAAATCCCATGAGAAACTCTAGCATGAAAAAGTCATAGAGCAGAACAGTATTCAATTTGCTCTAAAAATAAAGCAACACCAACACAGATCTTCCTGACTTCCATCTGAGGTTCCTCTCCAGACAGTCTTTTTTGGGTGTTTGTTTAACCAAGCTACTCAAATTTGTGACTTATGTATAAAATACAAAGCAGATTTGGCAAACAGAAATGTCACTGCTGAGCTAGTGAGTTCTCTTGGTTTATCACCCTTTCACCCTTGCAGAATGTGACCTTTGAAAGAAGGGATTTTCCTCCTCTCCCTGTCTTGCCTCCCATTTATTATTATTATTTTTTTTTTTTTCTGAGAAGAAAAGAGTGCAGCTCTCAGCCCCAAGAAGCAGTCATTGATTTCTGCTCTCTAGCTGCAGCCATGGGAGACCCTGCATTGCTGCTCTATCCTCTGGGAAGCTTTATCTTCATTTTCCTTGCCTCTCACAGGTGTAAATCTAACTGTAGCTAGATTTCAGATTTCTGTCTTATTTTCCTACCTGTGGAGGTTTGCACAGGCATAGGACTGGATGAAAACTGTTCTTTTTGAACAGGTCCAAACTGACATGTTGAAAATATATAAGCTGTACTTATGCCCAGAACAGATACAGCTGAAGCACAGGTAGGAGTGGGGTCAGTTCATGTAGTTTGTATTTTGTTTTGAGACTACCAAGATGCCAATTAGCGGCACAGTTGTGCTCATTACTGACCCAATCTGTACTGCAGCAAAGGTAAAAAGGCTCTACAACCTCTTATTACCCCTCTGAGCCTACCACTTTGAACACCTGGTAATTTTATTAGTATAATTATTTGTTCTGCAGTAGCATGACTGTGTTGTTGTGTTCATTGCTAAGCAATTAACAGTTTGTCCTTCCAGAAATATCCAACGCCCCAGACACTATTAGCTTGTCGGAACATTTTCAACAAAAACATTCCAGGGGAAACACAGTGGCGTCTCTTCCATTTTCTGGGATAAGCATCTCTCCAGCTGCATACCCTACTACCAGAACACCAAACCATGACAGGGAGAAGTGGATATTCCTGAAGGCCCCATTTTGCTCAGTTCTGCACAAAATTTCTTCCCACATCACTCTGAAACTGCCAAATTTCTTGCAAAATCCTATTTTCAAGGGCACCAGCAAAGCAACATGCCCCTGCTCTAAGAGTGATACATGGCTCCTGCATCATGTTCCCAAGGCTCCCAGGCACTGGCCAGCACTGGGATTTTCAGGGAGGCCAGACTCCTTGTTACCCTGGCAGCATGTATAATTTCTTATTTATGGACTCAGAAGTGCTTAGACAAGTTTCAAGGGTAACTTTTTGGACACATTTCACTGAAGCTAATTATCTTTTGGTCCTTGTGTCCTCCAGCATGGGGACAGCCTGCTGGAAATTGAGCATGGTGCTAAAAAATCCCTCTTTTATACTGAGCCTAGTAAACACAATCATTTTGGAAGGATCCACATTGGTGGTTAGAATCAGTATCTCTTTAGCAAAAGCAAATTTCAAATAATCAAACATAACCTCAAAATAGAGTCATTATTTGCCACAATCTTTTTTCCCCTTTCTTTTATTTATAAATGAGAAAGCTTATGCATTGAGATGTGGGCAAGACTTAGCAATCACACCATGGTTTTGCTTCTGGGTGTCAAGACAGAGTCATTTAGGGTTTTTGTATACAGTACCCAAAAAATACAGTAGTAAGTGACATTTGAAATGCAAAAAGTCCAGACCATCAGCAAGTCCTTCCCTGAAGGCTGCTGGACAGTGTGTGGAACTTATCTCACCCGTGTAGCACCAGATCTTGGTGTACCAGGACTGTTCCTAGGGCATTACTGTCAAAAGTGACCACAGTGGACCAAAGGAAAGGACTACCCGGCTTGCAAACCTGTTACATGCTATGAGAAAGGTATAAAAACATTCATGTGGTAGGACTTTTCCCCACTAATTCTCTTTCGCCTTCAGCAATTTGCAAATCCATGTCTCCACCTGTTCTCAGGATCCTGGGCCCAAGCAAGCAGGAGGTATATCTGATGCATTTAACATATGTTATCTCTAGCAATATATTTTCAAAACTATATATATGTGTGTGTGTGTGTACATAATAAAGATCAAATATTTTCTTACAGATAGGTACAGAAGTATCTGCACTGCTTTATTTACACATTCCCTAATGAGAATCTCTTTTAGAAAATCAGCGCAGTCAGGGTGTAATACTCAGCACCTACACAGTTGTAGCTATGGTGAAATGTTCCTCTGGTGTATCTTATCTTTCTGTATTAAACACTTGCCTGATCTCAGGCACATATAAGCAGATATTTAAAATGCCATCAATACAGTTATTTGCCAGAATCTTCCCTTTAGTGCTCATTATGAAAAGGAAGGAAGAATAAATCCTCATGTATGAGAAAAAAAACACATTCTCCTTCAAACAGCTGGTGAGTGAAAGGACAAAAAATGAAAGGAACTGGAGAAAAACGTGTCTCCACTTGAGGGGCAGCCAGCTGTACTGACACAGCCCCATGTCACAACCCAGTGTCTAAAGAAAGGATTCAGGGCCCCTCTCCCTGCCCACGGGGGTCTCAGTGTCTCTGAAGCAGCTCCCTTTCCTCAAAGAAGAACTTTCTTGTTGGCTGTTGAACTGATAAACTCGTCGCTTAAACAAGCGATGGAGCTTCTCCTGAAACTGATTCCCAATAAAACAGTACAACAAAGGGTTGATGCAGCTGTTGGCAAACGCCATGCAGATGCCAAATGGTAGTGCTGTGTCAATGATCCCTGTCACATCACAGTTGTTAATAATGTTCATATGAGCTAGGGCATCCAAAAAGGTTAAAATGTGGAATGGGAGCCAGCAAATTAAGAAGGCCACAACAACAGCAGCCACCAGCTTCAGGACTTTGTCCATCTTCTGCTTGTTTTTCCCAAACTTCTGTGCTTTTAGCAAGTGCCTCCTGATCCAGATGTAGCATGTTGTGATCACTGTCAAGGGGATGAAGAAGCCGAGTACATTTTTGAGGAAGGCTGTTCCCACAGACCATTTCGCATAATTCTCATGAGGAAATGCCATAATGCAAGCTTTCACCCCCAGGCTCTTAATGTAATGTGTGTCACGGAAATAAAAAGTTGGAAGGGAGGACAAACCGGCAAGGCCCCACACAACCGTTGCTATAAAATACGCCTGTTGTGGAGTTCTTCTTTGAGAGCGAATAGGATGGACAATAGCATGGTACCGGTCCACACTCATGCATGTAACGAAAAATGTGCTTGCAAACATGTTCAGGCACAGGACAGAACTGGAGATTTTGCACATGAGAGATCCAAAGAGCCAGTTGTACTTCTGTGAGTAATAGGTAGCCCAGAAGGGAAGCGTGGCAAGGCACAGCAAATCTGCCAAGGCCAAGTTGAAAATGTAGATATTAGCAACTGTTTTGGGGCTACTGTGACGACAGAGCACCACAACTACCATGCTGTTTCCAACCAAACCGAGAACAAAAACCACGGAGAAAAATGCTGGAATTAATGAAAACTGGTAATCTGAAGAGGCAAGTGGGCAGGGAGGCAGAGAGCGCAATGCAGCCGATGAGTTTGCCAGCATTGTATAGAGGACTTGGAGAGTTTCTCTGGTGGTGATGATCACAGAGTAGTTGCTCTGCATGTTGGTGCTGGCAGAAAGGGAGCTTCTGCAGGAAATTCATGTGCTAGTGGCACTTTTCTATCACATTGCTCACCTGCAGATCAGAAACCGTGTGTTAGACATACACTCTGCGGCCATCTTAGTTCTGGAATCACAGAATTGCAATAAAATAAAATAATTTAAAATGATGTCAGGAATCTGAGAGCTGTTATACCAGGCAACCCTGTTGGACTCCTTTCCTCTGTCCCACTAACAGGACACAATTAGCACTAGAGAGGTCATGACACTTTTTAATTAGCCTGGCAGAAAAGCGAGCAGCTGGGTTTCATCTGCTATTACAGATGGTGCTTTTTGTGGCCAGCTGAGCAGAAAGATCATTGACTCAAGAGCTGCAGATACTTCAAGACCTTCTGAGACCAAAGGCAGCACTAAAGCTCCTTGTAATCCTTTTCTTTGCTTTCTCATTCTATTTCCAGCACTCTGTACAGTTAAAATAATGTAAAAGGCAGTACTTGCCACTGGGGATTAGGTAGTTCACACCTGAGGATCTCCTGGGACTTCACAGGCATGAAAGCAGCCTTTTAGTAAAGCTATTAGGAAAGCAGGCTTTGATTTTTTTTTTTTTTTTAAATCACGGGGCTAGATACAAAGACACTGAATGGTCTTTACAAAATATCACCTACAATCAGAGTCTTTCTCAATTCAAATCTGCATCTCTTGCCCCCGTGATGGCTTTTAGTCAGAAAAGAAATATTTTCCATGTAGATATAAGCAACAGACACTTACATACACAGTTCTTACAAGCACTAGAGTTAACAGCAGTATTTACCGTTCATTTAGAAAGATTAAGACTGGTTTTCAGTGTGGAAAAATGTGGCTACAAAGCAGCTAAAATAGGAGAGTCCTTTGACAGATCTCTTTGTTCCAGTTCAACGGCTCTCAAGTCTGTACTCTAAGCAGAACATTTTTCAAGCTTCAAGATTTTATAGTCAATAAAGAAATCAGACAAAGTATTTTACTGTATATAATAAAAAGACCATTCCTTTTAATTAAGTCCTTATGGAATCACTTAGGCATTTAAGAATTCTCATGGGGCCCTTAAAACAACAGAAATTTTGACCAAGTAAAGACAACAGAGTTGAATAATGATCTCTCATTTAAAAGAGGGTAACTGATCATTTCAAAAATATTTTCTATATTAACCATTTAGTATACAATCGCTTATTGTTTCCGTAATGCAAAATATGCAATATGTTCCTCTGAACACACTGACAAAATTGAATTTTAATTTTATTTTCTCAGCATAATGAAAATTCAATAGGAAAATATTAATACTGCTTTCTGCAGTGAGCTGGTATTTAAGGTACTGAATCACAAGCCCACATTTTTTAATCAAACAAGTCTTAAAACAGAGTAAGGGTTTGTTTGCGGAGAAGGAAAAATAAAGTCTCCTTTCCCCCTTAACTCTATTCTGAACCCCTCTGTTCAACCTATGGAAGCTTAAATCTCAGAACTAGTCACAAAGCCTTCTATATCTGATTTAATACTTGATTTAGCTACATTATTGATAACAAAAGGTTTCATTGATAAAAACGTTATCCCCTCTGCATGTGAACAACTTATATCTTATAATCTACTCCTAAAATACAGTCATTCCTACAATTACATAAGATAAAATGAGGCATCTTACCACAAAATGTATAAAATCAATGGAAATGTTCTAACAACAGACAGAAAACATACCTGTGAAACCTCTAATTTGTCTGGATGTAGCTCTAGGGTTACATGCTTCTTTCTTCTGTTTTCACTTAACAAGTATCTCCACCAGCTCTCTGCTCTCTTATATCTTCCATTTTCCCACCGGGAGACTTTAACATACATAACTTGAGGACTGAAATATGAATGCCTGCCAGCTTCTTTTCCTTTTGGAAGTGAAACGGTTTGAGAACCCCCCTTTCCAAGGCCACGTGAGCATATGCAGTAAATCAGGAGAGAGGAACAAGACAACCAAAAAAAAAAAAAAAAAAGAGCAAGCAAGAAAAAAAATAATTCACACAAATATCAAAAGCTGGTTTCTCCAGCAGTTCTTGGGCCAGGAGGATACACCCACACACGGTCCCCTTCTGCGCCCCCCTCCATGTACATGCAAGATGTGAGAGCCCCAAGATTAGGATCTGTGTACCTCTATAGGCAGGGGGATTCCCACTCACTTTACAGAGTCCCAGTGCTTGCTAATAAACTTGAGAGAGGAATAGGTTGTTAGTACTGGCAAAACTGACCATAATGTGAACATAAAGAAACAGAAAGCAGGGGAACATCACAGCATTGCTTGTGTAAGGAGGATGATCCTGTATCCCAATTAGTAGCATGGAAAAGCACTGCCCAAGTCCATGAAAAGACACGCACACTGCTCAAACCAAGGAGAACAGCAGGAAAAATCCACGTGGCAGAGAGAAGACTTGGCTCTGAGGCTGCACTGGAGTAGCACACAATCAAAGTTAGCAGATCAGCAAGGCTGTGAAATCACACTAACTTCCCATCCACACAAAACTAAGTTTTTCCATCTGCTTCCTCCTCCCTCGCCTCTCATGTTCCACCTGGCCCCAGCCTCTTTCTAGAAGAAGCTCCTGCATCATCCAAGAGGGCTTCTGGAAAATGAAAACTGGGGCAAAGTAAACATCCAGAAGCCTCAGTACCCCAACTGTGATCTCCTCTGCAGCAACAGCCCATCTACTGGGGAGATGTGGGCTGTGCTCTGCAGGCAAGGCTTCACTTGTCAGATGGAAGGCAGCCACAGAAGTCCCTGTCAGCAGTGTCAGCTGCTGCCAGTCGCGGTCCCTCACCAGGATGGACCCCCACTCATCCACTTTTTTGAATGCTAATTCAAAGCGGAGGATGTCTGACCCCAGTGGCTGGGGGGAAACCCCAGTGCCTGCCCTTGCTTTGGGACTGTGCAGCACGCCAGAGGCAATGGGCATCACCGGCTCCATAACCAGCAGGCTCTGCTTACACCAGTGTGACCTAGGAGAGAGATGAAACAGACAAAAAAAACCAAAACACTCCCCCCCAAACAAACAAGAAAACAAAAACAAAAACAAAAACAAACATGGTCTGAGCAAGCTGTGGAGAACAAACTCATCTTTCTATCCATCTGTGTCTTTCACACAGCAGGAACTGCAAAGAATGCTGGAAATGCTCATCAGCAAACTCTCTTGGAAGAGAGAGATACTTGCTAAGGCAGGAAAAAGAGTTAAAGCACCCAAATTGGCAGCTTTTGTTTTTGTCTGCCTCATATTACAGTCCAGCTCTTGGTATTGTCTATGCAAAAAGAGACGGTTATTTAAAGGGGAATCCCATGCAGCATTTTATTTATCACAGTGCAGCTGATCTACAGCTTCATGGACACAACAACAAAGCAGACAGCAGTCAGGACTGTCAGGCTGTAGGAAGACATGGTGCCGGTACTTGGGGCAAAATCTGGAAGGGAAATAAAGTTCAAGAATCTCAAGGAAATGGCACACTGAGAATGAAATGGTTTAACACAGAAGCAGACCTAAGCATCACAGGTATCTTGAGGGAGGACAATACCAAATCACTGCATGGGATGGGAGATTCCCTCATCTGTCCCAAAGGCTCGAGCACTGTGTTTTACAGCCAAGTTTAACCAACTTACAAGTCAGAACATCCCTGGCATCTCAGCATACATAAGAATCTCCCCAATGCACACACTCACCAATTTCATAGATTTTTAGTTTGGATTTGTGTCATCTCTTTCTCTTCCTTTTCTCACTCATTTTCTCCATCCCTGCATGTGAGGTTGTCATGGAAAGGGCAGATGAGAAGGGGAGACACCCTGAAATGCTGAAGTTTGCATTACTCAGGAAAAAAAAAAAAAAAGAGAGAGAGAAAAAAGAGAGAAAAATGTAAAAGAAACAGTAATACCCATAAGGGCTTGGGGGTTGAAAAAGTCAAGACATAACCAAAAAGCTTTATGACAAAGATTTGTGCTCAGTTCATACATACCACAACCAGTACCAGGAGACATAGTTGTTTTGCTCAAGAGGTTTTAAACAGATGATGCATCTTCTACAGACACGCTGCAAGAACTCTGTCCTTTTTACAAACTAAACATCCACAAAACAGGTCAGTAGGAGCATACAGGATGTACAAGTGCAAAAGTTACTTGTCTTACTGCAAAGCAAAAAAAATGCGCCTTTTGCCAGCCAATCGTCCATCTACAGACCCCGCCTCAGATCTGGAGGACTGCTGGCGCTCAAAGGAATTACATGAAAGGTCAGCACTCACTCTGATCCAAATTCATTCAATATTTTACTAACTGTATGTGACAGGACACCCTCAGCTAGGAATTCTTGCTACTAACTGTTTTGCATGCAAATGGCCTCTAGAAGATCTCACTCTGTTTTTCGTCCAACATCCAGTGCACTTTGTAAGCATGGAAAAAAGTCAAATGCATGAGAATGTTTATTTTGCAAAGATAACAAACTCAGACTGTTTAGATTTAAATATAATGTTTTCCCTTACAGATGCAGTTATGATCCTCACAGACACTGGCTGTGTCTATTCTGTTCTACTGGTACCTCAAAAATGGTTCAGACCTTTGTTCTGGCTCCATATCTCTTAGTAGGTCATACCTCATGCTGTCCTTTGCCAAAACCTACCCTGCTTCTCCCCCCCAGCATTGCCCAATGTATCTGATTCCTTATCTGACCCCAAGTTCTTGCTCCAAAGCTCCATTTAGTGATGTGCAAAAACTCCATTTCCAAATCTATTTCCCCTTTTCTTTTTCTTCTTTTCTTTTCTTTTTTCTTTTCTTTTCTTTTCTTTTCTTTTCTTTTCTTTTCTTTTCTTTTCTTTTCTTTTCTTTTCTTTTCTTTTCTTTTCTTTTCTTTTCTTTTCTTTTCTTTTCTTTTCCTTTCTTTTCCTTTCTTTTCCTTTCTTTTCCTTTCTTTTCCTTTCTTTTCCTTTCCTTTTTCCTTCCTCCTTCCTTCCTTCCTTCCTTCCTTCCTTCCTTCCTTCCTTCCTTCCTTTTCTTTCTCTCCCTCTCTCTCCCTCTCTCTCTCTTTCTCTCTTTCTGGCTCTACGGTTCTATGGCTCTATTTCTGAGCATTGCCAGTACAGGAGCAGCAGCAAGATATAAGGCATGCCCAATATGGATGCCCAAACTGTCTGTGCATAAATCAGCCTTGTGCCATGCAACACTGCAGCTGAGCTAATGCCTCCTGAGCTTGCAGGTCATGTTTGTTCAGCTTCCGCAGCCAGGCTCCTAAATGCACATTCTGGCCCAGCACATGGACCTGCAGCATCAGAACCCAGCACAGAGCTCAGAACAAGGGCAGAGTCTTTGAGCTTTTTACTGTTCATCTGATTGGAAAGTTTCAAGAGGTGGGAGTTTTCACCACAAGAACACCTATTTGGTTTTAAATGGTAAGGAGCTAGTACTTCCTGGGGCACATATTTGAGGAACAATTCTGTGCATGCCTTTTATATCAAGGAGCTGAAAAAGAGCACAGGTCAAGAGAATACAGAATTTTTGCTTCATGCTTACAGCAAACTCAGGTTTTCCTTTCTGCCCTCAAGCCCATACACCTGAAGTGCTCATTAGAAGTGTTTAAAGAAAAACAAAACAAAACAAAAATATACACGGTGTTCAAAGAGCAACTTCTGATCAGCTGTGCACATTTTTACAACATGGATTAATGCACTCCAATTCTCAGGTCTTAGTTTTCATAGGGAAGCATTTCTGTCAGGGATGGAATATTCCAAAAAGGCAGCGTATCAGACTGCTCCAGCAGACCACCAGAGCCAGCTCCTGAGGTTAAACCTTGCCGGCCTGCCAAATTCTCAAAGCAACATGGGACCTAAATACAGACCATATTCATGGGCTTTGTTTCTTTTGGAGAAAGTGAGACAGAAAAATCTCTCATAAATGTGCTCCCCAGAACACATCTCCCAGTGTAGGTCAGCAAGGCTCTAACCCCTTCAGTACTGATTTACAACAGGATTCCCTAACTCTGAAAAACAACAACAACAACAACAAACAGTCCCAGGGCAGCAGCAGGAGAAGGGGACTCCTTGCACGCACACAGCCTGGGAGCAACAAGTTTGCATCGTGCTGGACAGTGCATTTGCATCATGATGGACAACAAGCCTTTTGCACGCACGCACCGAAACCATCCTGCCTGCAGCTGGGCTCCCCCAGCACTCTATAAACTTTTAAATGCATTCCTCCTTCCCACTTTTGTTTGTTTAAGGGTTTCTTTAGGGATTAATTGTTCAATGTTGTGAGTAAGATTAGAGAATCTACTTCATTCCTCACCAGCCTCTGAACACTCTTGTGGAGAATGCTGCTGTCACATCTTTTTCGGGGCTTTAGGGAGGACAGCAGCTGTGACCAGCCCCCAGTTGAAAATTGATGTTTGAGGCATTGAGTCCTGCTCACACCCAGCATCCATGGTCCTTGTCTTGGTGTGCTGGGTCTTAACACTGCCTCGGGTACTTCTGAAGCATAATCAGTTCTGGCAGGGGTTCTTTTTCTGACAACCCAGTATTTTGGCCAGGATGGAGAACTACTAACATTTTTAAAGGGAAGATGTTAGTCAGTGTTTCACTTTATTTCCTGGAGCCAAGATTTTACATGGAAGCACTGAGCAGGCCTGAGGAAATCCCTAGTTTTCCACTTTGCAGCAGCACAGCAGTGAGCACAGGGACGAGATTGCTGGGACTCATCAGAATATGTTATCAAAGAGCCTTGCTCCCATTCATCTGCTGGAAAACAATTTTTGAAGCAGTTCAGTGTCTGGTTGCACCTTATAGTGCAGTGTGGCAGAGGCAGTTCAGAGGGAAGAGGGAAGCTCTTTCCACATTTAGCATTCAGAAAGTTTCCAAGGCATTTCTTTTATGAGCTGTTTGTGTCCAGCCAATAGTACTGCCAACACTGAGATTATCCACTATGACATTGTTTGTTCAAATAATTGGCCTTAAGCGATTTACAAGTTACTAAAAGTAGTAAGGAAAACAAGCGCATAAGTGATTTTGGAAATGTGTTGCACCCATTGAACTGCATACTTTTGGTCTCTGAAAATTTCAAATATGAAATCAATCGCAAAACAAGCAGATTTAAACAGAGAGCTGGGCTTAAACAAGGGCTACACGAATGGGATTAAAACCAGAAATAAAGCCTGTGTAGAACAAAAAGGACACCAGAGGAAGTGATCTATCTTCTTCAGACTGAGTTACAAAGCTTCAGCTAGAAGTGAGACAGACCATTCCTGGCTGGGGACATGGAGCAGCTCACTCATCCTGTACAGAGACCAGCAGAAATCTGGCTCCTTTGCAGTCCCAGCTGAGCCAGGAATGCAGAGAACATGAAGATTTCATCCACTAAAGCCTTTGGCATGGCCCCAGTTGTGAGTATCCGGATAGTGTGAGCAGCACATGTTTGCATCTTCCTCCAGGACTCCCAGGACAAGCCACTTGCCAAGGCCATGACACTTCTGCTCTCAGGGTGAAAACAAGCATTTGGACCCCAGTAACACCAAGACAAAGATGTTTAACTAAGTAAATGTTGTTGTTTATAGCTGGAAGATGGTCTCCATTACACAATGCAGCAGTCCCAGCCAAGCTTCCAGGAGGAAACTGTTCTTTGGGGGGTTGTTGCTTAAAAAATGCAGAGGAAAACAGAACTAACTGAAGCCAACACAGCGATCTAACAATATGGCAAACCTAACCTGCTTCTGCATAGAAAGCAATGGGTTTGCAAATTTGTACATTTAACATTTACCATTGGGCATATCATACGTTTGTGGTTTTTTTAGCCACTGTTTGGACAGAGTTGTCAGAGCAGATTCTGATTACCATAAGAGGAACTGGTGAGAGAAAAGAAATCCAAAACCATGAAAGAAAAAACTAAGGCAGACCAAGAAATGATGAGCAAGAAAATGCATCTGAACGGAAGGCGCTGAGAGAAGGTGCTTCAAGCACATCAAAAACTTGAGAACTCCAATATAGAGAAGTGAGGGGGGAAACAAAAATTAAAATAGTGAGGAAAAAAAAAAAAAAAAAAAAAAAAGCAGTAATTGTGTCACTGTTTACCTTGCTGACACATCATCCAGGCCTAGTCATGTTGGCATTGTAAGTAAAATAATGAGACAGGAGATTGCCAGTCCCTGGCTGTCAGGTGCAACAGTGATCAGCCCCCTGAGGTTCCTCATACTTCCTCCAGAGCAGAAGCAGCAAAAGATTGATGTGAGCATGGGAACCTGAGGAGAGCTCAGATATATCCTCATGTGTGTCCAGTCGCTTGCTCCTTTTCCAAATTATCTACAATGGGAAGATACAATTTTCTACATGGGGAGAATGAAAATATTTAATCTTGTAAATTAAAACAAAATCTTTTCTTCTGCACTCTGGATATAGGATGAAAACCAGGGAGAAGTCAAAGGACGTAAGTTTTATAGACCCAAGTCCACCTCTTCCTGCTCAGTGGCATTTTCAGACCCACTGGAGACAGGCAGCACCCTAAGAAGGGCAGCATGCCCCTGGGTTGCTCTGTGCTTCACCCATGGGGTTAATCTCTTGCCACCCAGAGATGACTCAGGGCTTATCCTGAGATGCTGCTCGATCAGGAAACGGCACTGCCCTGCATATTCCCGTTTGGCAGTGAGCGTGAGGTTTGCTCAGCTCGTGACAGTCTCCCACATCCCATGCCAGATGGGAGAGCCACTCTAAACTGCCTGTGTTGAAGTCCAAACCAGAGGAAAATCCCCCAAATCCCTCCCCTACTCCCAACAGTTTTTTTCGTTTGTTTGTTTTTGTTTTTTTTCTTGGTTGGTTGGTTGGTTGGTTGTTTTTTTAGCAAACTGCCACGCCAGTCCTAAGAACCATGATCAATCCAGGAGCAGGAGGGTCTCCCGGGCAGATCCCAAGTGAAGTCTATTACCTGCTGCTGTTTGCAGAGAGCAGAAGGTAGGGAAAAACCCTGCCAGAGAAATCTTCCTGCCTCTCAGTAATGCTCTTTGCAATGCAACAGCACTTAATCAGCTTTTATCTGCCTAAGACTTGATCCCCATCGGTCTGCAGCAGCCAGAACTAGCTAATTTAATTTCACTGTGAGCTAAAAGCACAGCCCCACTGTTCCTGCAATGCTTGTGGTTCACCTATCCAAAAGGTACATGCTCTTTTTCTTGTCTTCTTCTCCGCTATCTGTCAAGTATTAGATGTGGTGTCTGACTTGTGGCCAGTCATGTTCTTTCTCGTTATATTTATATTTACTTGTGCAGCAAAGACTGGACTGAGTCTGAATCTCTCTGATTCATGCCCAAGCATGTGCAAATGTGCACCTGAAGAGATCATCCACTGTAACAGAGCTGGACTGAGATCCCTCCCTGGAGAAATAGCACCATCCACAGTCTCTCTAAACCTTTCCAATAATTATTTGCGGATTCTTACCACCAACACATTCAGGAACCTGACTTTCCTCCACAGCCTCTGGCTGGATGGAAACAATCTGACTTTCCTGTCCCCGGGAACCTTCCATGCTCTCAGCAAGCTGCGAGAGCTGCACCTCAGCAGGAACTCGCGCCTCACTTACCTGCATGCAAACACCTTCAGAGGACTATTAAACCTCATCAGCCTGGACTTGTCTCATTGCAATATCTTTGAAATCCATCCACTTCTATTTTCACACCTGCCCTCTTTAGAAAGACTTGACTTAGCCTCCAACAACATGCGCTATGTCCCACAAGCCTTTAGGAATCTCTCCAGCCTTATGAGGCTGTCCCTGGAGGGCAATCACATAGAAGCCATTGGCAGAGATTCCCTGAAGGACCTGGAAGCCCTGTATGATCTGAATCTCAGGAAGAATCGGATATGGATTATTCAGAATGGTGCTTTTACAAAGCTTCCCAGATTGGGAGTGTTAAATTTAGGACACAATTTCATTGGTGATTTGCCTAATCAGCTTTTCAACGGGTTGATCCAGCTCAAGACTATGCACCTTGAAGCCAACAGAATCACTGCTATTGACTGCACCTTCAGACATCTGCTTAACTTGAGAAACTTGTACCTGAACAACAACCAAATATCCTCTATTTCAGACTCTGCTTTCTCCTACTTAAACAAACTGCATTTCCTCCACCTGAGTAAGAACAACCTCAGCTCCCTTCCGATCCACTTGTTCACAGAACTGCCAAAACTGAAGTATGTGTTTTTATCTCACAACCCCTGGAAGTGCGACTGCAAGATGTTTTGGTTTTTGCAGTGGACAGCAACGTACAGGGGAGCACTCGAAGGGCTGCACTGTGCCTTCCCGGGCCACCACAACATGACGGTGCTCAGTGTCCCTCATCCAGGGGACCAGACGGACTGCATGGCACCACCCGAGCTGGTGAGCGAGGACAAGTGTGGGGCAGCTGGTACCAGCATGGCTGCTGGGCCTCCTGCTCCCCCTAACGAGGTCTTCCTGCTGGTAGTCATCTGCCACATGTGGTATTTTGCAAGGAGATAGGACACCCTGTCGGCCACGCTTTGTCAGTGTTTAAATTATAAAGTGGAGGCATATTTTCTCACAACCTGCTTATGCACAGTGGGTTTCATTACAGGAGGTTTATATATATATATATATATATATATATATATATATATATATATATATATACACACATATATAAATAGGCTTTTTTCTTAACATAAAGGAATTAATTCTGAAATGCTAATGTCAAGATTCAGTGGCACCACTGATGTGCTTGGAAAGAGTTCATGTTAGCAAGCACAGGGCTGGGACTTGTGCTGGAGATGTGGGGCTGGTGAGCGCAGCCCTGGGGCAGCCTCTGCTCCCTTGCTGATTGAACACAACCACACATGCTCTTCTGTCTTCCCGTGTCCAGTTCATGCACAGGAGATTGTGAGTACTGCTGAAATACAAATAAATTGCAAGTTTTTCAGCACATCTGGAATCCCTGTAAGAGACTCAGTCTATTGGTGTCTCTGTGAACATGTGGTAGCTTCCCACAGATGGAATATGGATGCTTGCTGTTAAGAGACAAAGACAGTCTTTAATATACTATACACAATGAAACAGTGTTGGGGTAGTGGGAACAAATGTCACAAAATAAAACTTTTTATCTCTCAGCTGCTCCTCAGAGTATCAAGCCTCAGCTAACAGAATTATGCATTAGCCCCTGCAAAGAACGTGGGTGTCTCATGGATGGTCTGTATCAATTGTCTCCTGCTTTTGTTAATGATCTCTAACATGGTATCATCACACCACTGCTGTATCCTCAAGCCACCTACCTCCAGCTGCCAGGATATGCTGCCAAGACCCTGTGATGCCTCCGCCACAGTCATTTGCTTGTCTTTCCTCTCTCGCACAGAGTAGCCTTCTCCATCCTCCCAAAGGCAATTTTCCATTTCTGCAGTAGGTATATTATAAAAAACCTTATGTGGACTATGTGATGCTCTGCTAGAATGTCCCAATGACATCCAAATGCTGCTTCACATGGCCAGGGATGAACTTCATTTAAGGTGTAGGGTCAAGGTTGAACAACATGTCCTCCACTCCAGTGATTAAGTATGGTCTGATCAGAGTCTCATCCCTGTCCAGACCTTCCCCCAAGCTCTTCAATTACCATCCTCTGCACAGTTGCTCCAAAATGTTACTCAGTTTTGTTAAACTGGCAAATAAATGTCCTGTAGTGGCACATCAGTACAGAGGAGGTTTTTTTACAAGCTACAGCAGCACAGGTTCAAAGGCACATTCCTCCCCAAGCTGGTACAAAAACGTTAAATATTTATGGATGCTTTTTCTTTTGCAAGATTATTGACTTGCAACATATTCCTGGCCAGATAAAACACCTTGATGGGTTAAACCTTTGCCTCTGCCCCTGCCAGGTGCAGACCCCTTGCAGGAAGAATCTGGCCACTCTACAGTAAGCACATCCCCATGCTGGCTCCTAGGAGCAGCCCAGCAACCTCCGGTTTCAATGTCAGTGTGCCAGCGCTTAATGGATGCGTCCCATGCTCACAACAGCAGCGAAGGCAAATCCCATCCTTTGTCAGACTGGCTCAAAGGACAATCAACATTCTCTGTTTGCACTTGGCAAATCTGGATTTCCTGCAGAGATGAAATCTCACCAAGAGTACACTGAGTTAAGTCTGCTCACAGAGACCTTTCCTGCAGAATTAACATGGTCAGTACCAATGCCAAGTTTCTGTTACATGAAGCACCCTAAGCATCGATTCATTGCACGAAAAGCTGAGGGTGCCAGGATTTTCCAAGAAAATCTGCAGAAGCAGGGGCCTCAGTTCCTCAGTTTTCTCAGGACTGAGAAATTTCATGGAAGAGGGGGAGAATCAGTATTTGACCCTCACTTCCCTAATATTTCAGAAACAAACTTCACTCCCTGCTCTCCCATCCAAGTGCATTGTTCCCACAGCCCCCAGACCCCTGGCATTCGGTGTTCCTCCATGCCACAGCCCCCTGCTCTCAGGGCTGCTAGCACAGAGCAGCACCAAGCACTGAGCCCTAGAGCAGCACGCAGCTGAAGCTGACCGAAGGGCACTCCACCTCTCCTCGCCGGTCCCCTCCTGCACTGGGGCTGACTGCCACCCGATGGCCAAAAAACGCTCCGATGTGGTGACAGCTTCTACCATGCAACCTGTACAAGGGCAGGTTTGTGTCAGAGGAAGACCTGTCTCCAAAGCACATGTTCCTCACTTAGCATTGTGGCCTTGCAGGCCCCAACTTGTATGGTAGCTTTGTTTGCAAAGCTAAGGAAACAGTCAAACATAGAATGTGCTTGGACAAAATGATTGCAATTAAATTGGATTGCAGACCAAGATCCATTCCCACTACAATTCATACTGACCACCTCAGAGCCCTCATGTGAAAAGAAACAAATATGTGCATAAGAGAGAACCAGATGAAGAGAACATTGTTGCAAGGTGTTTACCCGGATGATTATAATGTCATCGTTGGCTTTCTGACCGTCACCCAGGTCCTCAAGGACGTTCAGTGTGTACCTGAGCACAGGCAGAAAGAACAAGACGAGGCTCAGAGCCTGGGCTAAGACCCAGCAAGCACACTGCCCCGATGCAATGCAAGCCCATGGCAGCATGGCAAGCATTCACACAGTATCAGCTCTGCTTTGGTTGAAACCCCTTTAGCGAGAAGGAAGAACCACCTCTTACCTGCTTTCTCCTAAAGCATTTAGCCTTTCTAGCCTTCCCAGTGCTTTAATAGCAGCTTACAAAATTGCCTGGGCTCAGGACACTGTTAAACTCTTTGAGCACTGGCAATTTGCTTCAGAGGGGCACTGCTTTAGCTAGGAGGCGCAGATCACCTCCCAGCTTAGCATCCTTGCCTCTACCGCCCCCACAGAGCTGACACGCAGCCGACCTGCGGGTACTAACATGCTTTGCCCTGCAATTCTGCAGACCAAGGTAACAACAAGCAGCCACCTGTGCATGCCTCGTGTGCCCCTCTGAGGGGGCGGGGGGCTGCTGCTGCACGGCCCGTCACCGCTGGGGGATACAGGGGTGTAGGGGGGCTGCGCACACCCCGTGCACCGCCCGGGGACGCGGCTTCCCGCGGCTTCCCGCGGCTCGCTGCAGGGCGCTGCAGGGCTCTTCCCGCGCAGGACGGCGGCGCTGCGCCGAGCCGCGGAGCGCGGGAACGGAGCGCGCCGCTCCCCTCAGAGCCGGCCAGGGGGCGGTGCTCGCGCCGCGCGCGAGCCCGTTGGCGGGCCGCTGACTGAAAGCCCCGCCCACGCGCCTGTCAGTCGCGGAGGCTGAGGAGAGCGGCCGTCGACAGGGTGTGCTTCGTGGGGTGTAGTAATAAACCTTAAAAAGTCGTTCCGTGTGAGGAGCTGGGGGCTGTTACAGAAGGCACAAGTTAATTAGGGACATTGGGCGGTTATCTTAGAGAGCCGCGTAGCGTTTCGGGGTAATTTTTTAAGAGAAAAGTGGGGATAATTGAGGCGGGGGCGGGAGGGAGAAGGATCGGGACCGAGGTGGCTTGGGACAAAATGAACATTTTTCAGGGTAGATCAGAGGTAATATGGGCAGCGTGAACATTTTAGAGGGAAAGCCTAAGAAAAATTAAAGTGAGCATAGGTGGCGTTTTAGGAGGGAAAAGCTGGGGTGATTTAGAGGGTACAGAATAAGCAGTTTGAGTAATTTAGTGGGCAAAAATGGGCGTTGCTTCCAAGGAAAAAGCTGAAGTAAATTAAAGGGTCAAAGATGGCACTTTTGAGGAAAAACTGAGGTAATTTGTGGGGGAGAAAAAAAAAAAAACCACAAAAAAAACGAAAACAAAAACCAAAAAAAATTTTTTTTTTCAGGGAAAAGCTGAAGTAAGTTAGAAGGATAAAAAGTGGCTTTATTTTTTATTTTTCTTTTTTAAGGGAAATCTGAAGAAACTTGGGCAAAAATTAGCATTATTATTTACTTTTTTTTTTTTTCTGAGTAAAATGTTGAGGTAATTTGTGGGCAAGAATCAGTTTTTTTTTTTTTTTTCCCCAGGGAAAAGATGAAGTAAATTGAAGGGTCACAGGTAGGATGTTTTGAGGAAAATGTTGTATGCAAAAATGAGCATTTTTATCAGTGAAAACCTGAAAAATTGAAACAAAAATCCTCTTTTTTTTTTTTTTAATTTCCTGGGAAAAGCTGAAGTAAGTTAGAAGGGTCAAAGGTGGATTTTTCTGAGGAAAACGTTGAGGTAATTTGTGAGCAAATATCACCTTTTCTATTTTCTTTTTTTTCTCAGGAAAAAGCTGAAGCAAGTTAAAAGGGTCAAAGGAGGAATGTTTTGAGGAAAATGTTGAGGTAATTTTTGGGCAAAAATGAGCATTTTTTTTTCACTGAAAAGCTGAAGTAAGTAAGTGACAGGGGTCAAAGGTGGCTTTTTCTCTTTTTTCCTCTTCTTCCTTTTCCTTTTTTCCTCGGAAATCTCAGATAGTAAGTTAGAAGGGAGAAAGCTGGATTTTTTTTTTTGAGGAAATTTTTGAGGTAATTTGTGGGCAAAAATGAGCATATTTGTAGGGAAAAGCTGAGGTAAATTAAAATTGTCAGAGGTGGAATTCTTCTGAAGGGAAATGCTGAGGTAATTTGTGGACAAAAATTGACTTTTTTGTAAGAAAAAGCTGAAGCAAATTAGAGAGTCAAATCTGGCATTTTTTTTAGGAAAAAAGTGAGGTAACTTAGTGGGCAAAAATGAGCATTTTTTTGAGGGAAAACCCGAGGTAAATTAGAAGTGGCAAAGGTGAAATTTTTTGAAGAAAATGTTGAGGTAATTTGTGGGCAAAAATCAGTTTTTCCCTCCCCCCCGCCCCCCCACAGCCGGCTGCTTTAGCCAGCCAGCAGGAACAACCCCAGTGTTGCCCCATCGGAGGGGGCCGGAAGGCGGGCATAGTCCCATCGCCTTTGGCGTTGCTTTTGGTTGGGGTGACGTGCACGCAGTTGGCGCGGAGTTGTCTCCCTGGGCTCCTGAAGACGTGGTGTTGTGCTGTAGCCAGGAGGGCCAGCCCGTCTGTCGGGCCTAGGCCGGAGCCTCGTGCTCCATGGGGCTTTCTTGGAAGGCGGTGAGGCGTGGGGGGCAGCCCTGTAGGCAGGGCTGTGCGTGTCCCCTGCCCTGGACAGGAGGTGCCTGTAGGGCCCCCGCTGTAATCAGGGTGCCCCAGAATCGGAGAGAAGGAGCCTCCATTTGCCTTTGGGACCAGGGCTGCCCCGTAACTTGGGGCCCAGCCAGTGCCCTGGCGTCCCGGGCACTTTGCGGTCCAGGCAGCGGCTCGAGCCCCCTGTAAGCAGGGGTGCAGCCTGCCTGGCCGCTGCTTTGCCTGCCCAGCACCGTTTGCCCAGGGTGCCCGCCTCCGAGCCCAGCTCCAGCACCGGCTGGAGCTCTGCTGTGCGTCCCTCAGGTGAGAAAAGCTCATTTCCGCTGTTTTTGTCAGGGGCTGTCTGGGTGTCTGGTGTGGAGGGTGGCAGGGCTGAGCCAGGGGCCAGGCAGTGCTGTGGGGAGCTCTCTCCGGGGACGGGGCTCCCCATATCCGCCAGGCAGAGGAGTTGGTGCTTAGGAGTTGGTCTAAGCGTCTCGTCCTTCCTTTGCAGCAGCAGCCGGTGGGGAAGAAAGAAGAGGGAGGCGTCGTGTGGACCTGCACTGCGAGGCAAGACTGACGAAGAAGAGGAGAAGAGGGAGAGGCATGATGTGGAACTATAAGGAAGAGGTGATGAAGAAGTGTTTGTCTGAAATGGAAATCATTTGTCAGTCATTTGTAATTAATGCAATATGGAAAAATAAAGCAGACTGAATAAAGCCAATATTGGAATTTTGTTGTTTAAATCTTTGTAAAATTTGAAGTACTGTCAAAACAGTTTTAAGTTTTTGATTGGGAATCTTTGACACTTAATGATCATCTCGCATCCATGCAAACATCCCTCTTTCCCTCCGCAAAAAAAAAAAAAAAAAGCACTCAGAACATTTTAGATAGTAATTACCAACTTTGCAGCTGTAACATCACATTATATAGACTCATAACCATCTTCTACTGTAAAATCTGCATCGTGAAACAACACTACTGTCCTATTTTTTTCAGTGTTTCTTTCACCCACAGCTGTATTACTTAATAACAAAAATATGATTAGAAGATAGTTTGTGACATCGCTGTCATGTCTTTGTCCACTTTGCTTCAGTAGTGTGGTTGTCATGCTGTGTAAGTGAAGGCTTTACAGCTGCAGTTAGGGGGTATTGTTCCGTTGGCGTGAAGATGTGATGCTCAGAGGCAATGGCATTTCAGTGTGGTGTTTCCCATTGGGTAGTAGGGGAAGGTAATACTAGTGTGGCTATCACATGGTATGAATGTTGGTGTTCTCCAGAGTTCCTTTCTAATTTTGCTGCACTGTTATCATTGTGGTTTGATGGAAGTTGTCGGCTGACAGCACAGAAGCGTAGCAGTGATGTATTTTATCTTCAGTTGGAACTGCAGGCAACTCCACACAAGCGTTAAGTGGACATAGTGAGCTTAGGTTGGTGAAGGTGGGCTAAAGCCCCACAGGGAAGTGGTGGTGGTGGTGCAAAACACTGGCATCTTGCTGAAAATGCACAAAAATGCACTTTTTGTCAAGAGAAAGCTCTTGTAGAGTGCAGAGGAAGTCCAGCCTTTGCTGTTACATCAGCAACAGCCAATGGACACACTGGGGCTGCACAATGAAACAATATCTTTTATCTGCTTCTGCATCAGATTCTTGATCAATTTGTGCCAAGCATTAAATGGTCACTGTCCCTACCAAATTAATTTTTTCTTAAAAAAAAAAAAACAAAAAAAAAAAAACAAAAAACAAAAAAACAAACACAAAAACATGTTTACTAACTGCTCATAAGAGGAGGTAATAGGAGGTGTGACAGACATACCGCATCTGTCCCTGACTTTAGAGGAATTTTATATGTTTTCAACAATAAAAGGTTTACTTTTTCTCTTACCTCTCATTAGCTTGGTAAAAGAGGACATTTTGACAACAGCAACCTCACACGAGCATGGTAAGTCCAAATTTTGCTATTACTGCGGTACCAGTGAATGGACAAACCAGGGCTGCACAACAAAGCAACACAAAGCAACACATGCTGCATCTTCCTGCTTATCAGATTTGTGATTAGATTCATGCCAAGTATTAAACGGTCAATACATTTTTGATTTGCCTTTTGTTTGCAATGTTTCTGCTTCAGTTCAGGGGTTTCAGTACAATCCTCACTTTTCCTCAGCTTCAAGCACTTTGGGAAGTTGCAGGAAAACCTCCCCTTTGCTTCTTGCTGTCGCATTCTTCTCTTCAATCTCTCTGCTGTTCTGCTTTGTGTCAGCTGCCACTGTCGCACCCTCCCCCCTCCACTGACCTGGGCTCTCTGGTCATGAGCCTGAATGGGTACAACCTTTTCTCCTACTTTTCCTAGGGTTTGCTGTAATGGGGCTTTTCCCCTACACCTTCGGCCATTATCTTCAGCCACGCAGTAAGTCACAAGTTCAAGAGTAATGTTTTAGAGAAGCTATCATAAAGGTAACGCCTCACAAAAACACTGCCAATTAAAAATCACTCACAACTGAAAAAGGAAAAAAACACAAAACCACCCTCCTCCTCACCCCCTCAAGTACACCCTAATTCTAGGGATCTTACAGATCAGTGGGACCTGCTACAAAATACAGAAAGCAACCAAAGCACTGCTAAAAGTATCTGACAACAGGCTTCGATGCTGGGACAGTGTAAATAAGGAGAGAACCCTGGATTTAAATGTCTTTTTTTATTTCAACTAATGCTTTGCCACCATATTACATCATTTTGAATAGCTCAGAATAGCAATATGATCTCAAAATCTAGCAAACAGCTTGCCAAAGCAAGATAATATTAACTCCTATGGATACAGAATCTTCCTTCTTTGGCGACAACACTTCATTTTTTCTGTAAAAATAATTTTATAGTCCAGCACATTTGCTGTTCAGTTTATTGAACCCTGCTGTTCGTGACATTTGCCTCTTCCCTGCACAAAACCTCCCCACAATGTAGTATAGTTTTATATCCAACAACATTTTAAATAAAAAAAAGTTATATTTTTCATGCAGATTTCTGTAAAAATTATGTTCTAAGTACACACAACTGAACCAAGATGCATACAAAAATGCATTCACTTCCGTTCTCAGGTGCAACTGTGCCATCAGCAACATGGTATCACGTTACTGTGTGCAGTCCAAGGATGGTGGTATTCTCATATATAGTCTAACTTAAAAATACAAACAACCCCCCTTTCTTTTTTTATAAGCAGCAAGAGAAAAAACTGCTATGCTTTATTTGTAAAGTAATCAAAATAGTTAGATGTATAAAAAGAAGCACCATGTACAGAGAATACCAGAAGATCCATCTTCCAAAACACATTTCTCATTTAGCATTGCGAGCTGGTCTGTAGGTCCCAACTTGTATGGTAGCTTTGTTTGCAAAGTTAAGGAAGTGGTCAAACCCAGAATGCACTTGGACCAAATGACAGCAATTAAGCTGGATTGCAGAAAGAAATAAGATCCATTCCCATTACAACTCATACTGACCACCTCAAGAGCCCTCGGGGGTGAGGTGGGGTGGGGACAACACCAAGCATCAGAGAAATAACGTGGTGAAAACAGCTCCAGAGCAGCGTTCAAGGTGCTGGTCTGTTATGAATGCATTTCTGTGAGCTCTTGATAAATCAAACTTTCATTTGGGAAAAGAGCACATCTGTTGGTTAAAACTCCTCTCCCTGAGAATTTTGGTACGAGTTTGTCTCGCAAAGCAAAACAACGTCCTTTGAACTTCAACAGTTCCTAGGCCAACAGCATTTCAGCGTGGACACAGCTGGTCTGCTACTCATGCACCCAGGGTGGCAGGTTGGGTTTTTGTTGTGTTTTGTTGTTTAATTTTTACATGGATCAACCCTTTTATACTCGCTTCATTCCTCTGCCCATCAAGCAGGCAAACACGGTCATGACCATCTTCGGTTTCACCTCCACAAGATCTTCTGGAAGAGCATAGACTCGGGCACCAATTCTCCTTGCCATGGACACAGCATACCTATTTGGCATGGAAAGAGAAGCGTGTTATTAAAAGGTATAATTAGTATTTGATAGGGCTAATAGCCAGAATTCATTATCAAGGACTCATCAGCTAACATTTACATTACCTCTTCTGCTTGCTTTTTAGGAATAATCAAGCAAGTATTATGTGCAAGAAAACTTCCTGTCATTCTGCCACTGCAGAATAGTCGCAGAACACACAGTTCAAAGCCATGATTTCACAGGCATACTTCAAATTTGATAACCTATGATGATTCAACAAGATGAGAGACAGACTAGGGTTCAGTCTCAAACCCCTGAGCCACTGGCTGTGCATTCATAAGCCTGAACAAACAGGTGAGAAACAGAGATTGCTGCTAGATCAGTGCTTGGGCTGTTCTGTGTTCCTCTCAACAGGCAAGGGTCCAACCAACTAGTACTCAGGCAGTGCTTCTTGAAATCAAATTGCTGTATTTGTCAGTAATGCCAGTCTAAAAGGTTCAGTGTTTGAAAACTACAGTAAAGCAGTAAAAACTCTTGCAACTTTAAGTCACAGCATAGTAGGTGTACTCTCCCAATGCAATGCAGCTTTTCAGATAGTTAACTTACTTAGCATTATTCTGTTTGTCATCTTCTGACAGATGACCAGTCTTTACAAGGTCATAGTTGATGCAACCAGGCTGTATAGCATCAATTAAATCCACCACTGCCAAGCTTGTACTGATAGTCTTGTCCTAGAGAATACAAGCAGAGAAAAGTAAACACAAATGTCTCATCCTTAAGATTACTTCTCACCTCAATCCAGCTGCTCTGCAATGTGCAACAAAACAAACTTTAAACAAGCTATTTCCAGGCAGGACTGAGTGATTATTCCAGCTGCAGCACAAACAAAAGTGCTGCTTCTCCTTTGGTAACAGAGTAAATTGGAGTCCTAATCTTGTACTAAGTGGTGTGAAAACGCAAAGTGTTTACAGCCACCCCCACTGATTTGACCCCAGGGGACAATGCCAACCTACAACAGCAGCTCCAGCCTCAATGCTTGCTGGTATCTTGGACCCCACCACTGCCCCAGAGGCCAACCACACTCCTCCCCTCTTCTGACACCCCATCAACTCTCTTGCTCCACACCACTGTTCTCCACTAGGGGGTTCTGAAAGTCTCCTCTCTGGTAGCTTGAAGCCACTTTGTTCCCAGCACAGGCTGCAACCTGTCTTGTGTAAAACCCCATCTTGAACATGTCCTGCTGCAGCCAAAGAAACCCTTTTGGGGCACCCTTCTCCTTTTGGATGCAAGAGGGGAACCTGCACCTTGAAGTTCTGGATGGAGGTGGACTTGCCAGCTTCTTTCAGGGTCTGGTTTACCCAGCTGACTATAATGTCATCGTTGGCTTTCTGACCATCACCCAGGTCCTCGAGGACGTTCAGCGTGTACCTGAGCACAGACAGAAAGAACAAGATGAGGCTCAGAGCCTGGGCTAAGACCCAGCAAGGACACTGCCCGGATGCGATGCAAGCCCATGGCAGCATGGCAAGCATTCACATAGTATCAGCTCTGCTTTTGTATAGTTTTTTAATTTTTATTATTATTATTTTTTTTATCCCTTTAGCAAAAAAAAAGGAGTCATCTATCTAAAGTGTGATTGCTGTTAAAAAGTCTAATAAGGGGAAGCGCCTGAGTTTGTAATAGCAGCTCACAAAATTGCATGGGCTGAAGGTACTGTTTAATCTGCTTGAGCATTCTTGCCTCTACTGCCAAATACAGAGCTGACATGCAACTAATCTGCAGATATATCTTAGGTATTTGCATCATCTTAAAATGAGGTATTAACTTTATCATTTTGTCTAGTTCTGAAGAATTCTGTTAAGCGCCCCCCGCACCCCCCCTTCAGGTTCTGATTGGGATTATGAAGCAGCCCCAGAATATCTCTTTCACAGTTTCCAGCTAAACATTAGAACAGTCATGCCAGCTAAGCTTTACTTCCTATGGTTGCTACACATGGGTCAGCCTCGAGCAGGCGAGAGAGGTCATCTCTGACAACAGACTCACTGGAGGTCTCGTCTCTGCTCCAGCCTCCCACATGCAGCAGCGGGACCAGCTCTGCCACAGTTTTGTCCAGCTGAGTCTTGAAATGTCACCAAGGACAGAGGTTTTACAGCCTCTGTGGGTAAACTGTTCCACTGCTGCAGGCACAAATCTCTCACACCCAGCAAAAACCTTCACAAACTGTACTGAAGTCACAAGGCTGATGTGTTTGATCAGATCAAACCTACCTTCTCATCAACTGCCAGACTAAGGCTAGTGTCAACGTTGGGTTTCCGTCATTCAGATCCTGTCCTCCAATGCCAACCAGGGAGAATTTGGCTGGATGCTTTCCCAGATCTACAGCATAGTTACAGTTTTCTAGCTACACCGGAAAAGAGTTCAAAGAAAAATCATTCACAAATACACTCTTGACTGAAAGCCTCAAATAGGAATTTCTAGATAGTGCACGTTTACTTCTGATCCTAGTGTCCATGGCTTCTTTCGAAGTATTTTGAAATGCTCACCTTTTTCATATTCGCTCCCAGCTTAGGGTATGGAGGCTTGTTAACCTTATTCCAGTCAACAGGAACTTTGATCTTTTCATATAATTGTAGTATTACCAGTGCATCTTGGAGATCACTAAAACAGAAAACATTGATCAAGCCTGACATTTCCCAGTTTAAGTGATTTTGTAACATCACGAATAATTACTACTCTTTACAGGTTGTTGTAATTTCAACAACCCTAAAAAGAAAAAAATTTCAAAACATTTTGTAATTTTCAGTGCAGAAGAAATGCTCCATGTTTATCACCAGCTAGTTGCTAAGCTAACACAGGTTTTAGCATGGTAATTAGCAACAGATCCTGAAAAGAATTTTGCTACATAAAAACCAGAAGTAGCCACCTTTCTCCATTGACTACAGGGGTCCAGAATATCTTGCCTCCTTAACTAGGATGCCTTAGTCAAGCCCTAAAATTAGGTGACATGGAATCTATGTCCAGTTGCTGTAATGCAGTTTGCTCAAGCTCTAACTGGGATCTGAGTGTACCAATTTGCAAGGGGGAGGAAAAATAAACAAATCACCTTAAAACCAGAGCTGGCCCAGAAACCCTAAGCTAAGGGCTGCAGGGAGGATACAGTGAGCATCGTCCATTCCCCAACACCTTTTCTTATACTCTTTCCTCATGACTGTGGGCAACAGGACACTGGTGTGGGCACATCTCCACGTTGATCTATGTTGGTTGGGTCCCTCCCAAGAATCTAATGCTTACCCATAGAGGTGATTTACATGGGGGTTCACACCAAGGGAGTTCATCCAGTTACGGAAAGTCCGTTCCTCACGGGTCTCTCCTAAACGAAAGAAAGAGTTCAATAAGACTTTTGGCAAGCTCAGAGCTGTATGGTTTCCCACCTTGCAAGACAGTAAGTTCTGAACAGCACAGCTCAAAGTTTTTCAGTGGAAAGAGATTGTTTCTGCCAGAACTTTTTCAAACAAAGAAGATTGCCCTGACCTCATGTTTTGGATGTCAGATTGATTTCACCAGACCTCAGAAGAACATGGTTTTTGGAGGCCTTTTCCAACCTGAATGATTCTATGATTTTTGCACTTTCTTGCAGAAAGTGCAGCAAGAATGTCTTTCATATGGGAGTAAGCTAACTCACTCTCTAATCCCAGTTGTGCTTTACCAAGGTGCTCTTGCCTGTGTCAGGAAATTGCAAAGCTCAGAACAGCTGAACAGGCCCTCAGGTACCCTCTTCATCTGCCCCAAATGAGTAAACCACCATTGCAGCGCTTAAACCTCAAATCATAGGTGTTCAACAGAAATGCCTCCACTGGGCATAGTCTCTTGTGATCTAAGTGTTTACTTGAGATATTTCTCTCCTACTACTTTCGTGACTGATAAGGCCATTACCTTCTAGTAGAGTCCAGTCAATGTCCTGGTTTTCAGGCTTGGTAAGTGCTGGGTACTTGTTGAACAGGTTTGCAACAAAGGCCAGATTGAGTTTGGGATTGCCACTGACCACATCAGCCGGCGTGACAAACTGCCGGCACCCGAGCCGGTCTGCCTGCTGAAGCATGTACTCTGCTCTTCGCAAGTCGTCCTTCTCCTGCCGGAGACACAGTGGAGAAGATCTGTCAGGGAAAAGATCAAGCTACAAAGCAGATGGGAAGCTCCTGACTGCTACCTGGAGCAATGTCACAACTCCACCTGCCTTCACTGGGCATTGTCTGCTAATCAAATGAAGGGACAAAGCATCCACACTAGTCCACTTGTCCAGGCTTGTCTCTACTTTTCCTAGCATGATCCCTTCGATCCCTTCAAATTTTTTATGCTTTGCAAGTTTTATGCTTTTTGAACTTGATGGTTCAAAATTAGAATACAGCATGCTCCCAAATGCAGCAAAAATCCAAAATATTTCTCAATCATACATGTTAATTGGGATGTAGTGACCAGGCCTCACTTAGAAACAACAAATCACAACATACCCAAGGTACGTACACATACACTGACACTTTACACGGTCTTGAAATTAAGATACCAGGTTACCTAGATGTCATGGAGCAATTACGGGGTCACAAGTAGCTTGCAACTATACAGCATGAAGACACAACAGCCTGAATACTTACATTGAAACCTGACATGTTAATATCGATCTGAGGCTCTCCTTCTTTCTGCCCTTTAGGTGCAATTTGATTGAGAAGGTGGAAATAAGCTCTAGAATCCTGAAATGGATGAGAAATAGAACTCAGGTCTCCTGTACAGCACTGAATACATCATAACAATTCATTTCAAGCTCATCTTTACCAAAATGCTGTGCCTAATTGGCGTATGTACCTTTACTGAATTACCAAAATCTGTAAGCTTGACAGACAATAATAAGAGCACGATGGCAGAAATCCAGGCAGCAAGAAAAAAGAAAACAAAGGGAAAATGTTAGAAGTATTTAAGGCAAATAATTATGGGTTTTAACTCTCTGCATACTGACTTTGTTGCACACTGGTGTCGGCCACTTTTCAGGGGTCGGAGGAGGCAGAAATGCCAGCACTGCTTGCTTGAACAGCCCCCAGCTGCCAGACCATGTGGACACCCCAACACAACCCTAACTCCTGAACAAAGCAGCCACTCCTACTTTTACAGTGATGATGAAGGTGGGTCAGAAAAGACATAGTTCTGGCAAAAAGCTGATTACATGGAACCTCAATGTTTTCTCCTGTGCCTACTCATTAGCTAGAATGGTAGGAAGGAGAGATACCAGGGATGGTCACAAACTAAGAAGAGCAAAAGCTGCTGTAATTATTCATCATTTACAAGTCCTTTCACTCCCCAGCACTGCAAAGGAGCCTGCAATATCCTGCCAGCCTATGGGCTGCATCAGATAAGCCACAGCTGTCAGCAGTACTCTGTGTAGTTTTGAAGTTGGAAATAAAAGCATATGCACACACACATGCATACACACACACACCTCAAGTATCTTCCCCCCGCCCCCTTCCACCCTGACAGTCCTCTCCCCCAGAATTCTCTTCAATCTTCTTTCTCTTCTTCCCAATTACTGGCTATGCAAATATGCTCCAGAAACCTGCTGGGGGTTAGTGTGAAAAAGCTCCACACCGACCAGGAGTCATCACCCTCTGGTTTTCACTACGGCAAAGAGTGAGAAAAGAGCCACATCTCACACTTGAAAAAACAGCTGTTATTTCCCTTCTTCTCTTAAACCCATGACAGTTTGGATGAAATGCCACCACCTGCAAGGAGCATGTAGAAATCACACTCCACAAGGATGCGGCTAATTATTTCACCCTGTCCGTGTGAGCTGCAGTACAGATTAGCTCCATCAAAAAAAGACTGACTAAGAACATTCAAAAACATATGACAAATACCAGTTTGCTACTTGATTAAAACATACAACAGTTTTGCTGCAGGATTGTGCTCACACTGGAGTAAACACTTGGACAATTCAATGCTGGGCTCATTCTAATGGCCACAGACAATTGCAATGTGGTACCCTAAATCTACCCTTTGGAAACCCCTATTATACCTATTCGGAGTATTAAGGTTAAGAAAGGTCCTGTTTATGGATTAAAGGTCTCATATACACATGCAAACACAGCCCTGGCCTGCTCCCAGTTTTTTCCCAGGCATGCGCAGCCAGGAGAGTTCTCAATACCTTGATATCTGAGCTGAAGTTATTGATTTTGTGCCAGCCTGCATTTTCCAAGTGGAAGTTGGCCCATCTTAGGAGCAGCTCTTCCGGGGAGAGTTTCATAAGGTCCTCCAGATTTTCACCATCACGAAGTAAGGCAGCCAGTGCTGGAAGAAAAATGCTCGTAAGATGAAGAATGAAGAAACAAGTTTCAAAAGAGACAAACCTCCCTCCCAGAGTCAGAACTTCAGGAACATTTCAGAGTGGGAGAGGGGACACAACCAGCTACCAGTTAAGTCAATACAATTTGGGTGTTAGTGGAGTTTCCTGAATGGGTTGTTCCACAGAGAATATGAACAATATAGAAAACATTGTAAAAATGAGAAAAAGTATTTCCCATTTTCTTGTGCAACAAAATTCTCTGGATTTTTATGTACAGTCCTTTTAAGTTGATGACAGTAAGCTAAATACAAGTATACATCTATCTCAATGATAAAAATGTTTCCAAATGATTTCATATTCACTGTTTCATTCATAAAAACAATGTCAGCTTGAAACCATGATAAGCACCTTTTCAGCTAGAGGTTTCTTCACTCAACCAGGATTTTTTAAGTCTAAGGTAAATAGCTTTACCACTAGGACAGGATTAGGAAGCTTAGATAAAAGACACTGAAGCCCCTCCCATCCATGTGCTCTGAACTATTTGAGAAATTTCAGTTTTGGAGGCTGTTCAAAGGACCAAGCAAGCACAGTGGGGTTACTGCAGCATGATGCTCCCATGGCTGAGAAGGATGTGAGAGCTCAGCTGTGGCATGGACAGTGGTGGGCAAAGAGGATTTGAGGAGAATCATGTCACTGCAAACATGCTCCTGAAGAACAGAAAGCCTCCTCCTTTTTGGAGGATGATCTATCACCCTAAAACAATGTAAGCAGCTTTTGCAACCTCACCCCTAGCTTGACATTGCCAGGTAAAACGTGCCTAAGCCTCAAGGCAACAGCACAGGGACGGGACACAAAACAGCTTCATACTGAGTGGTCTGTGACACCTAAGAGATCCCTGTGCAGGGACAAGGCAAAGCACAGCCTGTGCATTATCAGGGAGCAGGAGGAGAAAAGGGCTGATGAAATCAAGCCCTGTCTAGTAAGATGTTAAACCAGGAAAGGCAATCCTATGGAAAGCAAAGTGAAAGAGCTGTAACATTGACTTTGACCACATCTAGAAAGTGTGCACAACCCCCCCAACCCAAGCCAACTTCGCAACTACAAACCAGCTGTCGGGCACTCAGCCTGGCGCACGCCCTCGATGAAGCTGATGGCCAGCTCTCCCCTTTCGGCAGAGGGGAGGGAAGATGTGGCAACGGGGCTGGAGGCAACAGCGCAAGCAACACTGGCAGGCTCAGACGCAGCATCACATGCAGCCCCTCGGCAGCTCAGGAGCAAGACGACATTCATGCTGTCCAAGTTATCACTTACAGCATCATTTACCTTCATTTCTGCTGAGCTCAATGTCCGCAAACAAGCCAATCTTAATGATCTGCCAGAGAAGCCCAAGAACCAGGTGGGGTTTCCCTTCCCTCAAGTCCTCTGCACCAATATTGACAACATGGCAACCGATGGCAGATGCAGAATTCAGCGCCAGGTTCAGGTTCTCCTGTGGACAGCACAGTCAAGTGAGACACAGCCCAGAGAGATGTCTTTCATCCAGTGCCAGCAGAGTAGGGATTTCCCCCTCGTCCTTGCTCCAACATCAGCAGCTTGGAGGAAACTCTCCCAGCTACCTACAGTAGTAGAAGCTTTAATGGAGCTGTCACAGTAGCAGAGTGCATCAATAAGAACTGAACTAGGCACTGGGGTTTAATTTCAGCCTCTGCTATTTAGTTTCAGCCTTCAAGTCAGTCACATCTAGTGGCATCAACAAGAACATGACTTAGAGAAGCAGTAAGGTACTCAAATACATGCAAGCACCTGTGCAAAACCTGTTTTACTCACAGCTGGTCAACACCAATAATCAGATTGCTTGAGAAGATACCAATACACATAATCAGTGCACCAATAACAGATGTGAACTGCATTTCAGCCATTTTACCTATTTTGTCATTAAGTTATCTTATCTTAAGACTAGGCATCCTAGCCTCTTGAACTGTACCCATACCACTAAAATTGCCAATTATGCACGGTAAAAACTGCCTTTAATAATTCAATGCAACTTATAAAAATCTTCCCTTTCCAGTGTTCCATAGCAGCTAATTGAGCCACCATGCTAAGTTTTCCTTTACTCTATTTGAATGTGAATTTCTGCAAACATATAGAACGGTACTGTACCTGAATTATGAATGGTGTGAGTTTCTTCTTGTTAATCGCTCTTTCATCAATTGTGTCCGGAACAGAAAGATTGATCATTTTGCTGGTAGGAGGAAAAAATAATATTTGAATGACATTTTGTATACCATCTCAACAAGTTGTTTCACTGTTACAATACTTAGCACAGTACATTTCCTTTTACTTGTTTACTCCTGCATTGCTTTTGTTTAAAAATCAATATTTTGTAAATCAGACGTTAATATTTATGTTATCCAGAATGTATTTGGAATGTATTTGAAACTAATAGCTAAACCTGAAACCTTACACATGTTACTGGCCACCATTGATCTCAGATGCTGGAGCAAAAAGAGCACGTGAATTATTCACAATGCAGTCACTGAACTAGCAAAGACTCATTGCTACTTTGTCATCTGCTGCAAAGACTAGTAAGGCAACAGATAAGTACTCGCAAGGTACTTATCCCCTTCAGCAAACTTAGTTTCAAGCCCAAAACAAAAGTACTAGACAAAACCACTAGCTTGTAACAAAGCAGAAGCATCATGCATTGACACCAAAAGCCTGGGTGGATAGAGCCCCTCTTTATACATGCAAAATATTGTGCACACATGCTGGCATACAAAAAAAAACAGACTAGAACAGGATGAAAATTCCCCATAACTATGGAGTTTTTGGGGAGTATTTTATTTGTTTTTCTTTTTTAAATTCAGGAGCAATCATGACTTACCATAGCACAATCCCATCTCCCACAGCTTTGAACAGGTCATCTGTGTTTGGGTTCATTGGAATAACGTGCCTACAGTCAGGATCATTTTCCAGGGCTTTGTTTATCCAGTTTACAAAGGCATATTTTTCTTCCTCTAAGATAACCAATTATAAATTTAATGCAGGGTTCTTCACAACATAGCAAAGATTTACCCAAAGCATTTTACAATAGCCCAGGGGAAAAAAAAAAAACAAAAAAAAAACAAACACCACACTATCATTACCACACTATTTTATTAGACACAGTTTAAAGAAACCTGAGTTTGACTTCAAATTATCAGAATATTCCTGTCATTTACTCATTACTTTGCATCTTTACTATGTTCAAATGTGACACAAGGGCTTCATCAGCAAGCACAGCTAACAAAACAAATAAGCACACATTTTACACACAGTTTACACACTGCTAATCTTGCATTACACTATATTCCGTCCTGCTCTCACCTTGATCTGTGATCATTCAGCTACTGGAGAACAAAAGCAGAGTGTGGAGCAGGTAGTCGAAGTCTACTAGTTTTGCCTCCACTTACCAGAGAAAAAAGAGGTGAAAGTCAGAGGAGTACCTGAGTAAGAGTGCTGCGTCCCCTCACTGGAGAGCTCCGAGGTGCCCCCAATCGCACAGATTCCCTCCTTTCTGTTAATTGCTTTTCTGAAAGTTTTAGCAATATCGCTGCTTTTCACCTCTTGGAAAATCTACAATTTAAAGTGCGCTGTTAGACAAAAAAAGATTGCCTTCATATACTGAGAGGGCTACAGAAGAAGTTATCTTCTCTTTGTCAGCTTTAAAGCAAACTTCACAGTACAACAGCAAATGTGAACAGCCTAGCAAAATTGTAGTGGTATTAAGTTTAACACGGGTAGGAGGCAGAGACTAGTCCCACTCCCTTTTAACACATATTGCAAGTGGCAATTGAAACAGAAGCATTAGGCTTGAAGTAACTCTCACACATTTACCTTTTCAAGTAGATTTCAAGGGACCACAAGAAAAAAGTGAATCCTTTGCAATATGAAGGCAGGTACGCATGCAGCAGTTTCCATAGGACCGAAGTTGAGAAAGCTGTTGTGTAATTTTAACCTCTCTGTGTAAGCCAGATGCTCATGTGACTGTGACTTTAGTTCACACACAAGAGTTTGTCCACAGCCCACAGGAGACAAAAAAGCAGTTCTCTAGTAAGAGCATAACAATCTAATCTGCAATAATCCATAACAGATATTTCAGCTAAGTCTTTTTCTAACAGGTGTGGACTAATGGACAAAATGCTGTTATGTGTGAGAGCAGAAGAGATGCTTTAGCACAGGACTACGCTGTGGAGTTTGTGCAGGTTGAGTGTTACTATTAGTGGCCTTGAGTTTAGGACTATTCCAACTATTAGGAAAAATATATTCAGTGGTTTGAAAGCCTACTTAAGTAAACTAGTTTCAACCACACTGAAAATACAAATGTAAGAAAAAATAAAACCCCTTTGTTTTGTTCATGCCTTCCTTGCTCCTGCCAGGTTTCTGCAGTGCTGGGTTCCTCTGTTTGATTCCTCAAGTCTCATCCATCCCAACCCAACATTCTGCTATCTTTTTTTTTTTTGATTGCACACAAATCTTGCAGAAAAACATAGGAAGGTTCTCCAAACACTGCCCTGGAAACGGCAATGGAATAGCACTGCAAATAGAACAAGGTGCTTCTGTTAAAACAAGACAAGGGGACTTGCCTGCCTGGCTGCAGAGGTGTCACCTGGCAGGGTCAGCATGCCTGATTGCCATACTTTATCCTTCCCAACCCTTAAACACAGGTAACGTAGCAAGTCAGGATGATGGTGCAGCACAGAGTTAAACCATCTCCTGATGGCAGGCAGAGGTTTTGCTCACCCCAGTGATCAGGCAGAGCTGAGTGAAAACAGCACAGAGGTTTGGGATTTTCTGTTTGGTTGGTTTATCTTAAATCTATTTAAAAACAGTTATGTATTTTTAGTTTTGCCAGATTCATTACTGGTATTGCACACCCTCTCTGGAAAACATGTTTTAACACTGAGGTACCTTGACTCTAACCTCAAGGTAGTTCATGTCTTACTTTGTGTCCCAGAAACCACAGCAGAAGTGCTCATAGTTAGAAAAGATCAATGGTAAAAATTCTATAATTAACCATTGCATCTACTGTATGGATTGGTTGCCTCTAAGACAACTAATGATGTTTACTTGACCATTGGTACCATTGACGTCTGACAGGAGACATTGATTTCTTCCTTCCTAGTGCAAAGTTAGAGTTATGGACAAGTTCAAACCAACAGCTGAAACATGCACCCAGCATGCAAGTGTTCACAAACTGCAAACAAACTCCAACTTACTAGTTGACTCCGAACTCAAAAGTTCAGAGGGTCTGAAAACAATTAAGGAACAGAAAAAGGTAAAGCTAAATTAAGCAATATCGAGAAAAGTAGCTGACATGAAAACAGCTCCCTAAATGCACTGCTCATGTTTTATACTATTCTTCTAATATTCACTCAGAATATCAAAAGGATAAGGAGAGAAAGTGTTGTGCTTTTGAAAATAATAAAAAAGGACAAATTAATAAAAAAATCTGACCTATTTCTAAGGAAAAAGGCTGAAGGAAAAATGCTGAGACCCATCCTCCAACTTTTCCCACTTCCCTACTCCTGGTTCTTCCCTTTTAAGGCAACAAATGGATCTAAATTTTCCTACTTCAGCAACTAAATTAATCTCCAAGTGTGCCTTGAAATGCCCTCACAAATCTTTAGCAAATACTTGTAAGTCCCATTAAATTGAGAAAGGAAATTATACTGCTTCACAGGGAAAACAACCATTCATCTGTATGCCTGGAAAAAGTGAGCAGATTCCACTCAATACTCTAAGTTTGGAGAACTGGAAGTCTCTTTTCCAGTTGTCATGCCACATGGAAACAGGCTTTTAGCCTCCAATAGACTTTTCATAAAGCAAAAGCATGTGGGAGAATATTGGTTTTTTTGTTTGTTTTGTTTGAAAACCAACATGTTCCTTCTCTGTCCAAATCGAAAGGCTGGCAGCAACAGCAAAACAAATCATAGAAATCTCAGTATATGACCAAAGAGCTACTTTTTACATGGTAAGTCCTCAAAAGTCATCATTAGAAAACTAGAACTGTGTTGAAGTCAGCCCCTTTTAGCCCCCTTTTTTCAGCTTTGTCTAAAAGGAGCCCCGGCCATCTAACAGAAATTGCTGAAAATTCAGAAATATCACTTACATAGACAAATTCTTCAAAACTAATCTTCCCATCTTTATTCTTGTCGCCGTCGATCATGAGCTTCTGGATGATCTCTCTCACTTTGTACCCAGGGAGAGGCAGGTTGGCTTCCTTGAAGAGCTCGTGCAGCTCGTAGTCGCAGATGAACCCATTGCTGTTGAGGTCTAAGGATTAAAAGGGGCAGGAGAAAAAGGGGTGGGAGAAGGCAATTTAGAAATATGTCAGTCATCCAACAGGATGAACTCCAGACACCGGGAAAGAAAAGAAGCCCCCACCCTCAAACATGCTTTAGAGAAAGCAACCTATGTTCTGAGGACATCTGTAAGACAGAAAGTTTAAGCAGGATTTCCTAGTATGATCATCACAATCCACGTGTTTTAGGGCTACATTGCACAGACCATTCATCTTTGCTGAAAGCAAGAACCGCGCAGGATGCAGACACACAGCGGGACACCCACACCAAAAATACCAAGTCCAAGAAGTACACCATTCAATGGACACCACTCAGGAATCAAAGGTGCAAGTTAAATACATATAGCTCATCCTTGAAACAGACTGCAAGCTATGAGATCCCTCTGTCTTTGTGCAATGGCAGCTTCAAAGCAGAGCTGAGCAGGACAGCTCTTCACACAGGACCAAGGCTGTTGTAAAAAGTTTCGCAAGAGAACATCTGTGTTTTCATAAATCATCTCCAGAGTTACTTTTTACATCTGAACTGCACTGCAGCTGGGTTTGTGCATTAAAAATAGAAGTTAATGAAACACAGCACTTTTTAACATTCTGAACTGAAAACACTAAGTCAGCTCTGCATTTCCTTTTTTTAATCATGTTGATAATGTTATTCATTTATTGCTGACAGAAAATTGAGGCCAGACATTTTAATACAGCCCAAGAAAGCTCTGCAATGACATTCACTTTGACAGTCACTGCCAAGATACAGCAGCACTTCACACTCATTGAGATGTGATCACCTACTAGATCTGGAGAGAAAGAAAAAATAAGTGCAAGCCTGGAGCTTTACACATCAACAGATCCCATCCCCTTTGCAGATGTTATCACATTTGCAGATCATGCAGTACAAATCCAGCAGCCCCAGTCTTTCTTCAGGCAAGAATGGTTTTAATGCCACCATGGAAAGGCACAGTCTAGGTGCTGCCTTCTGCAAGAGGACTAAGGTGAGCAAACATGGTTCCCAGCACAGCTGGTATCCAAGTTTTAGAAAAGGCATGTCCACACGAGGCCAGAGCATTTGAAGCAGCCTGTGCACCCAGATTTATGTCCCAACACATAAGTGTGACCCTCCAGCATGGCCAGAGACAGGGACTGCAAATATGTAGTGCTCTTACCACAAGCTCAGAAGCGACGTTAAAATCTGTTTGCTGTAGGCAAGTGGCACAGACAGCCCAGGGAACTTGATTCAGTGCCCAAACCTCCATTTCTAATATTTATAAGGAAGCAGTCTCTCCTTAAGGCCACAGAATTAAACTGCATTCAAGCAGAAGATTCTGCTCCCCAAACACCCTTGCAGACCACAGCCTGCATGATCGAAGAGCTGCACCTGCCCCAGCAAGCTTTGGTTTTGTTCACATGGGAATCTCACACTACAGCCACTTGGGTCAGTACCTATGCTTAAAGGGAGATACTTTCTAAAATAAGAGAAAGCAATTAGGATAGCTCAGAAGTCCAGTTAGCATATTTTGAAAGTCAATTTACTTTTAATAAGTGGCAGTAGTGGTTTTTAAGCACTAAAAACCAACAAGCAGCATGTCCTCACCATTGCTCCAACTCCCCTCATTTTCCAGGTCAATATGGGATTTTAAGATTGTTTTCATAAGTTAGCCAGAAAGTGAAATTCAAACACTTACTGACAAACATACAAAGTAACAGTCCCTGGATCTCAAACTAAAGAAGAACATTGAGTCCAGACAATTAATAAATGGATTTAACTACTTTATGAAGTGCCAGTGTTTACAATAATTCTGATGAAATAAAGTGCTTGGGTCCAACAATTAATGATAGCAACAGCCTGCTGTCTGGCTTTCGATTTTTAGATTTTTATTAAAAAAAAATATAAGCTTGCAAAGGCAAGCTTTATCTCAGTCCAGGCTGAGATGTCATCAGCAAACTATTTCCCTGTAGGTAAATCACAGCTTCTTCTGTTACAGTTTTCTTACTACTAAATTTAACTACACAATATGTGTCTTTTTTCCATCTCACATCCAGGGAAAAAAATAATAATCAGACAAGGAAAAGAAGGGACTTGCTAATCTCCAGGGCCTATGAACCTGAAACAGGTCTTTCATTTCACCTTCAGCATGCCTGAAGCCAACACCTATTGCTTCAGCCTGTGCTTGGCTGAACTATCCACAGTCCTTTACCATGCTGCCAAATAAAGCAGGTAAATCCAGAAATACCCCTCCATCACTTCTTCTGATCAGTCCACCTCCTAAAAATGAAGTTTTACATCTATCCAAGTGTTAAAGAAGCAAACCACAGAGAAAAATAAGGTAAGATTTCAAAATACATATTGCATCCTTGATGGAATCATTAAAGTAATCTTGATTGGATTTGTTAACAGTTTTTGTCTTGAAGTGACTACCTTAAGCATTCAGAAGAGTTTCCGAACTAGGCTTGCCTATGCCTTGTCTGAGGCTATTGAGAAGTGAAAGAAAAAACATACGGGATTTCACAAGGCAAAAAGCCACTTGGGTGACAGCAAGGAACTGAGCTCCAGTCCTCATCTCTAACACACTGTGTAGAGATGTGCCTTGTAAAAGAATACCTAAATCTGTTTAGAGCACAGTTTTGTGTATGAAGCCCTGCAAGTCTTTTAAGGGTACAATCCAGTTCAACAAATTAATTCCTAACCTTGCATTTATATTGGTTTTCTTGCAAAACAGGAACTGTAACATAAAAACACTCTGGAATGCAACTGAGGAATTAGCCCAGCCCCTTGTCTGGCCCATCCACACAACTTGCTTTGCTGAGCTCAGCCTCTGCCTGAAAGCATCACCTCTGGCTGCAGGTCAGATATCAGAATTTTCCTGCAGTTTGGTCAGTATTTGCCCAAGATGCTGTTGAGGTACATCAGCTCACCCCCACAAAGCAGCACCTTCCCATTCTTCAGGGTTTGCCAGGCTCAGAGTTTTCCCTCTGCTCACTGGGGAAAAACATTAGAAGCTCTGCAGCACAAAGCACCATTCAAAATGCATGTTTGCATGCAAGCGCATACAACACAGGAGTGCAGCACCAGGAAAGATGCTGCCCATTATGAGGGACTGTGCACTGGCTGCTCCCAGCACTTGCTTCAGGCTCAGACAGTCAGCACATGACACAAGTTTGAAGGACTCCTGGTGAGAAACACACCTGAACTCACTCAAAACCCTCAGGATCTCAGGATCTACATCCTTCCAACTCTTAACGACATCCCAAACACCCACCTAGAATAGCTACTCTTCTACAGTAACCTGAAAAAAAAAAAGAAGTCACTGATTTATTTCATAGATTGAAAGGGCATCTATGCCCCAGACGTTTTGGAAGTGGGAATTAACGGTAAAACAGGTCTGTTGGCTCAATCGCAAGACCCCACACTGAGTTAGAGGTTTTTTCAGTAAAGATGCTCTCATTTCAAGTTTTAGCTCTTTGGCCACAGAAATGCAGATTTAAGCATTGAAGCCTGGTGGATATGCTAGCCCATGGTTTTGGCTTGGCAGCAAAGCCTAGTAACTAGTTATTCACTGCGTGGTGGAACATCTGACACAGCAGTCAAATATACAAAGTAACACCATTAAAAAAAAACAATGTCCTCTTTGCAACACCAGCAAGATCTGTAATTGTTTCCAGCATTGCTACAGGTCCACCATATGGTGCCTTGCTGGATGTCCTGCAACAGGGCCAGATTTCAGACAGGAGGTGGTCTAAAATCCTTCTCTAACAAAATCTAAAATGGTATTCAACAGCTGAAGAGGCTGTCAAAATAGAAGCTATCCCAAACAAAATCCCTTAGCATATGACCCAGAATTACTAATGGAAGAAAGTAAAATTGTTTTACCAGACAAGCTACAGCCTGGATTCATTATAATCTGCCTGATGGAAAGGAAACTACAGCACATCTGAAGTTTCCTATTTCCACTGAAAGATGCATGCATGCCAGCATACTAAACCTGCAAAAGGTCACTGCCGTGATATATGGCACCACCTTCTGCCCATATGCAGGTGGCGCAGCAAAGCCGCAATAAACAAAACCCCAAAGCTGCTCCAAGCTCTGGCTCAGCTTCCTCCAGACAAGTCCTTAAAATAGCTTAAATAACAGGATGCAAGAGGGGAAAGTAACCCACACATTTCCTTTTAAGGACATATGCTCTCAGCAGGACCACAGATCCCTATTTGCCTTAAGCTACCATTTCAGAGCATTGTTTTACTACCTTGCAGCATCGAACAAAGTGTTCAACTGGGCTGTGTTTTTAAGTACTTAGTGTTTCCAGAAAAAGATGCTTATCACTGCTATTAGGATCAAGGAGGAGGAAGACAAATAAACAGAGCAAGTTTTCAGATTTTTTTCTGCCACACCTCTTCTGTGAAGTGCCACTGTTTGGCCAAGTGCAGCGACCAGTTCTGTGGAATGAATTCAGAGGTTAGCTGAGATTGGGAGCAAACAGCTAACCCCACTAACACAGGTTGTTTAAAGCACAGATAGTTATTATGTCCCCTCTAATAATTACTTTTGTCAGATGTTAAAATGTTTCTTCCACCCCTGCTGTTTATCACTTGGCTCACTTTCAGCAGCAATACCTGGTTATTGGATGCTGGGTGTTGCTTGCACAAGCTGCAGCTGACTTTACTGCTAGCCTTAAACCGCAGTTTCTCATCTGTGGACTGGACTGCTTCTAGCAAGCAGCAGGTAGCCTACGGACTTGCCTTTTGCTGCCAGAACAGCATACCAGATGCATGAGAGAGAGGGGATACCTGCAAGAGGCACAGAGAGCAAGAGGTGACAGAGTACACATTAGCAGACCTTAGGGACACCCTCTGACACTAGAAAGCTGACTATCTACCCAGTCGAGCTGCACACAGAGCAACTGATCAGACGCACATCCTCAAAGCCCTGTGAATCTACACTAGCAACAGCTGTTGTGGTAGGAGCGTTCCTGGCCAGAGCCGCAACTTGCCCCATATGAGAATTAAAGCAGGTCTCCAGGAAGCCAGCGCAGCCATGTACTGGAGCTTGCACATCACCTGGTGAGCAGAAATCACTCCATTAAGTGTTTCTTCCTCCCTCCCCACATCTCTCTTAAGATATCAAAGAAACCAGCTAGCTGAGTTTTACTATAACCATGCCTCATTGCATTCAAAGTTTTCCAGGTAGCTGGATTCTGAAGTGGAAGAAAAATCTCACTTTAAACGGCAGCCTCAGTCCACTGTTTTTTCACATTCACTGGAGACACCATTAGAAGTTCCCAGAGGAAGCCAGTCATATCATTAGCAGGCAATTATATAGCCCAGGGCAAAGATGGCTCCTTTAGGCAAGAATTAAAGGACCAAGAGCATTAAAAATGCTCTTGACAGGCACAGGCCCTCCCACAGCAGTGTCTGTGAACTGTGCCATGCCTAAAGCACACAAAACAGAAGGCAGATAAAAAAACTAGTAGATCTCATCACACTTGTGGGTACATACTAATGGCTAATTATCACATTTTTTAATACGTAAGTTTTGACATTTCTTTTATATTGGTAAACTGAACAGGGACAGCAGAACAAGCTGGTTTCTTGAAACAAATTACTATCTGACTTGAGTTTCCCACTGTTTTCAGTGCAACGGCAGACAGCCAACCTAACCTCAATAATTTCCCTACACACTAGTGACAAAAAGCCACTCCATCCAGCCAAATGAATCATTTAAAATTTATCCAAGGACAGAGCAGGCTGCCCACACCCATGTCTCAAAGTCTGCAATTAGAGGTTCATTACACAGCTAGAAGCAGGATGGTTACTCACCTGCCTCTGTGCCAGCTGACTTCCACCTGCTGGAAAAGTCTGGGACAAGAGCAAGATAGGAGAGGGAACTGCCTAAAACGCAACTTGCTTCATATCCTGACAGCAAATACTATTCTGTGAGAATTGGTTACCTTTGAAAGCTACTTTTTCCCCTACACGTTGTTAATTTAGAGCAAGCGAAACTTCTGTTCAGATGCGAGGCAGCTACTGATTCAGAGCAATAACCAGTGCTCAAGCATCATGGATGTGCAGCCAGGGAGATGAGCAGGGGCGGATCTGACCACTTGTGCAATGTGTTCTCATCCAGTGCCAGCCCCAGGCATGGTTCCCCAGCTGCAGGCACTGACCTCAGCCCACTGTCACCATCCTGCTGCCTCCCACCCCTCCCTGGCCTTTTTCTGATCCTCCTATAAGCCCTATCAGGAAACTAAACCAGCAGAAAAGTTTTCTCCATGATGTCACCTCTCTGCCCATTTAAGCTTCCTGAAGCAGCCTGCCAGGGGCTTGTGCAATGCCAATATAGGGGAGCAGGGAGGCAGGCGGAGGCAGCAGGTTGCAGCTTGGGCAACCGAGCATCACCAGCTGCGAGGGATGGAAGACCCAGGGAGAAACAGAGCCACCAGAGGGCACTGCACATGCACAGTGGCCACAAAGCATTTTATTATCACCGCAAGTTGCTCCGTAATGCCCAGGTATGCGGCCACTAATTAGGCTTCACCTATAAGGTTGCCAACCGTGGTGCCTCAAATGCACCTGCACAAACCAGAAATGTTGAGCCTACATTTGCCCTCTGCACAGCTAAGCCCCAACTGCCAAAGCCAACACCCTCAGGACCAAGCATTGTGCAAGCCCTGAAGTGCTGCCTGGGCCAAAGGAACACAATGTCTCTTGAGATATTTCTTCCACCATCAGCAGCCAGAGAAGCCCACCTGGAGCACCAAGGCAATGCTATCCACCAGTGCTCACTGGCAGCCACACTGCCCACATCCTTTCCTATGTGCTCCTTGGCTAGAAGTGACATACCAGAAGTAACAAGACTGCTAAGGGACTCCTGGGCATGAAGACAACCATGAGATAAGGCGACTGCCTGTGTCCTGCTGGCACCATTTTTCATGGGGCTGGGATAAGTCCTCTTCAAACATACAGCAGACAGGGACAAAAGTGACCTTCTCACTGCGACTTACCAACTTTGGCAAAGGCCTCCTTGAGTTCTTCCAGCTCATCTTTGGAGATTTGCGTGGTGATGGCCATCTCATGAATTTAGTGAGCACCTGAAGAGAGAAAAAGGACGCTATGTGAAACCAAGCTGCATTCAAACACGCACAGTTTTGAACAGCAGTACAGTAACAATCGGTAACAAGGTCACCGTACCTCTCAAAGTCACATTTATCTTTCCACCGAGAAAAACAGATGTGAAACTTGGAAGATCGGAAATGTGCTCCTTACCAAGTCAGAAATCCCATTAGCTTTGTTAATATTTAGCTCTCTATATTTATTTTACAGGCTGTGTTATTCTGCACACATTAAGGTACCCACTACAGGTACATGCTGTAGTTTGGAAAAAGTTCGTATCTCCAGGGATTTTCCACAGCTTTGACAGAACAGGTATCTACAATTAAAATATTAATACAATAGATACTGAATGCTCTGCCTGCCCATCTGCCCACTGACAGCGTGCAACTACCTAAACCAAATAAAGATTCTGAACCGTAGCTGAAAAAGGTCTTTTTCCACAAAATAGTATACCTGATATTGTTTGCCAAGAGGAAATCTGCTTTTCTACAACAAAACTCTTTGAATAAACACCGATTTCCCAGAGTCAGTCTCCCAATGGTATGCAAGGAATGGGGGCTGTTTGCACAGCCACTGACCCCATGCACACTCCTCAGCCAGGCATGCCAGGAACACTGCGAGCAAGTGCCCTACAGCCAACAACAGCCCCACACCAGCCATGAGCATGCCGAAACGCTGCGTTGATCAGACCAGCACAGCTTCAAGGGTGTTTAAAGAAGCAAAGGATGAGGCATGTATTTCCTGCCCCCGTATATCCTAATCTTACTTTCCAAGCTCTGATTAGGTGGCAGCCTGCTAGCCTAGAGAAGACGCATCACCAGAAAGATAGCGAAAGACCAGGGACCTGCCCATGCCCCCTTCCTATGACTTTTGTGACAGCAGTGTCAGATGATGTTGGCACTTTGACTGATACAAACAGGAGAGAGCAGTGATTCATTGGACATGCAAACAGGACAAACCCTGTGCAGTGGTCTCCTACAAAACTATAGGCATTGCTAACAGTGACCACATTCCAGTACACCCATTAGCTACACACTAGCTAAGGGTCTTTAAAAATGAGGATCTGGGCAGGCTCAATGCAACCTCCAGTGAGATTTGCAACCCAAGATTTTTCAACTTTTTGTTAGCTACAAAGTGGGAAAATAAAAGGCTTCCTCCTCTGCCTATGGGAACAGAAGCAGCCTACACCTCTGTGAGCAAAGGATGAAGGCTGATTTCAGGTTTACAGACCTTCAGAAGACAGGATCCTGAACGGGCTGGCTCACTGCTTACGCGACAACCCAGGCTTGGATTCATGAATACCTCTGCTCTGACTAGCAAACCTCTTGTCTGAAGCTCACAGCTGCTCTACAGCACTTGCTGGGTTAAGAACACAAGTTTGCCTATAGCTGTAAATATTCATTTTCTGTAATACTTCATTCAGTCTGGAAGGAGGGAAGTCATTAGAGATGAGAGCGATGGGCAGGTGTGGCACCCTGGGAAAACAGCACTGACAGGTGGCAGCAGAGAAAGGCAACAAGAAGTTGCATCACTGCAGAGCCATGTAGGAGAGCACATCAGACCCCAGCTCCGAGCATCTGCAGAGTTGCCAGCAGGTAGGACAAGATATTTAACAGTCAGCAAGAGCCACTGACAGCCAGACAACTGACTTCAGCCTTGGGTTCATACTACAAGAACAGGACAGAAGGAGGAATTGCTGCAAAGCTTGTTCAGGTTCACAGAGTAAAACAACACCATGGTAAATTTTTACAGTTGCTCCTCTCACTGCGTGCCCAATCCACCCGATCGGGACCTTCTCTGTTACCGAGCCAGCTCCTCTGTAGCACCCAACCAGCCTGGTCCTTGGGGCCTCCAAAACCAAAACCTGAGTGTTTGTTTTTTTTTTTTCCAGGGAATAAAGCAGTTGCTTGGCAACAAAGTCAGCTCTGAGCAAGTTCAGTGCACGGTACCAAAGGTGGATTTCACAACTGGCAGAAACACTCTGGTATCGAGATTGAAAGCAGTTTCGGCTACACATGGCATCACCTGACAGGCAGGAGAGGCTGAACTATAATACTAAAGATTCAGCCAAGCCACCCTCACTCATTCTTTTTTCCTAATCCTCGTTTGCTCCAATTCATTTTCAAACCATTAGGGTTTGAAAAATGAATTTCCAAAAACATCACTACCTATCCATTTCATTGGAATTTAACTTGCTGCTGTCTATCTCTACCATCCTTAACAACCAAAACCACTGTAAGCTGAGAGTTTTTTATTAAAGCTGCATTGTCTGACTATCAGAGAATTATCACACTCAGGATACGCCCTACTGTTGTTTGTGTGGGTTTTCACTGGAAAAAAAAAATCCAGTCTCTATGTTTTTCATCTTAGCAAGTCTATGAAAGATTTACCTCTGTTTTTATATCACTTTCTTCTTTCTATTTCTCAAGTTGAGAGGAGAAAGAGAGAACTTGAACCAAGAGAGAAAAAAAGCAGACACCTGACCTCATTATAGCTGTCTGAGAAGGGGAAAGTGTTATGATACAACAAAACAGTATTTGAAAAGGTTAGTGAGATGGAGACAGTTATAAGTAGACAGGGACAGTTAAGCTCCTAGAAGGATTTTATGGAGGTTTGTGGGTTTTCCATTTTGGTTGGTCCCCCCCTGCTTTCTCCCAGTGAAGAGGATTACACCTACATTTGGCACACTGGGTTGGAGAGCTCTTCAGATTTATTTTATTTTATTTTTTGTGTGTGTTGCTTAGTTGGTTTTTTGTTTGATTTTTTTTTTTTTTTAGTAGCTGAGTCAAGGGCATTCAGAATTGTGTTTTTCATTCAGACACATTTTTAAACAATTGGCTTTGTCTTCACGGACATAAAAGCCCTTTTATAACACTACACTAGTGATCACACATCAGCTGTCTCTCTCAAAGTCCTGGTGGAGACCCAGTACCGTGTCCCTCATGCCTCACCACGTCCCATCGACTTCTGCTGGGAGAAGAGCCTCTGTAGGGCACGCAATGATGGCCAGAGACAAACTCTGCTTAAAGACCCATTTTAGAGGAAGGAAGAGAGAAAGAGCAACAAGAGATGACAGAAGCTAGTGATCCCACGCTCATTACACACCCTGGTGACAGAAGGCCCATTCAATGTGCAATTGACCCATTCAGGTCAATGTGCATGGAAACAGAGCGTATAAGGAAGTAATTCCTGTTCAACATCCCTTCACTCCTGCCTGCATCCCTCCATCAGGAAAGAAGAGCAAGGGGGGCTCCCTGCTGCTGGGATGCATTAAAGCAGCTTCACAGAAGCACACAGCCAGCAGGCGTGCAGCCCATTTATGCGCTTTGAAGACCTCACTTTTTGCTGGAGATGAGAGCTGCTTTAAGTACATCTCAGGTTTTCTAATATCAACTCCCTTCCCAGATAGGAGCCGTATCAAGTTTCTGTGTAAACAAGCTTTGTAGCTTCTAAACACACCACAGTCAGTGCATCAGGGTCAGTTTATTTGCTCTCCAGACAGAACTGCAATACTGGCAGGTCAAATAAAGTTGCCCCAGCCCCTGTGTTTTCACAGCTGTAAGCCACCTGGAGATGAGCTGTGAGGATGCTCCATCAGAGGCATGCCTCTACTCTGGCACTCCACACTTGCAGTGCAGACATCAGACACAAGTTCCAGGAGCTCACCAGTACTTCTGGGTGGATTAACAGCTCAGACAGCAACTTAAGACACCCTGTCCACGCAAAAGGTCCCCAGACAGTCCCAGGAGGGAAGCACTGGAAACTGCAGCCTGTGCAGAGGATTGGTGGGAAGGAAAATAATTATAAAAAAAAAAACAAAAAACACAACACAAAACAGTAGTTTGCACATCCTAAAATGTGAAGGATTAATTCAATTTTAAAAAGAGACAGCAACCAAATATTTCCCGACAGCAAGTCAAACACTTCCAACAGAAACAGAGCTGGAATTTGCTTCTGATCCAAATGAAAGAATTTGCTTTTTTAGCAGCTCTGCACTAGTTTGAAAACTGAGCCACTCTGTCTTTCCCTGCCCCACCCCATTCTAATATCTTTACAACTGACTGATTATCAGTTTATTTACTCAAACAGGCAAACGCAGAGACACATTAAAGTGTCAACAAAAAGATATTAATATGTCCTTTTTCCATCCAATTTCAGGAAAAAAAGGAAGAAAGGAGATAGGACTTGTCTTGGAACAGTGACTCATCCAATGTATATTCCTCTTTTCAGAGGAACCTGTGGTTTTGCTGTCACTTCGTGACAAAGGCTCCAGACATGAGAAGGCAAGTCAGTCAGCATTAGCAAATTAAAAATACTTCAAAACTTGCATGCCTTTGACCACTAATCCAACAAATATGAGGATTGCTTTAGGAATAACGTACCAGACAGCCAGGCAGGCACTGGGTACACCCTGCAGCCCTCTGCAAGTGCCAGACCCTCTGGGCTTGCAGCACATGCAGCAGCCTCACTAGTTTGGAAGGAATCCTGGTGATTCAGCTGATATAGGATCTGGCCCCCAGGCTTCCTGTTGCTCACCATCGTCTTCCTCCCTGCTCTGCAGGCACGGCTGCAGCAGCAGAGGATGGTGTGGCCATCCATATTCCTATGCTTCCCAGTTCCCCCGGCTCATTTTGCAAGAAGTTTCAGCCAAAATACCCATCCTCAGCTTTATTTTACTGTGAACACAGCTCTCTTCATTCATGCATAGCACCAAGCAACTTACCTTAACAGACCAAGAAGCAACCCCATGGAGATTCAATTTTATAACTGAATTTATCTAAGCTCATCCAGTTGTTCTAATTGATTACCTCCCACCCCTCAGTTCTGCACCTTGCTCAGGACACTGCCTTCACATGCAGCACACCAAGTCCTTTCGATTTGTCTGTCTGTGCCCCACCAGCTGTCGTGCAGACACTCCCTGCATTGCAGAAGTACAAGAGACCACAGGCAGCAATTGCCACTGCATGGGACACCCTAAGGCTCTCTTCTTCCCTCCTCTGCACAAAGCTTACCTCCGGGTGCTGTTTAGTACATCTCAACAGCAGCAAGTGTCCCTTTAGCAGGTCTGCTTTTATTCTTTCAAATTCCCCTAACAGGCATGCTGGGAGAGACATGCTTCCCACTAAGTTTATTTTCATCTGGGAGCGGATGAAGAGACTTTGCTCCCATTGTTACACAACTCCCTGCCACTGTAGGGAAAAATCTGTCAAATCCATCAGGAGCAGAGATGCACTCTGGAGTTCAGCACCACCCTTGGCTTAACAGCAGCTCTCTCTGGATTTGGAGACATGTTTATGGGGCACCCACCTCCAGATACACACTTTCCTCCAACAGGTCCAGGTTAAAAAACAAACTTCTCCAAGCTAGATCTGGCAAGAATAATGCCAGAGAATTTTCTGCACAGCGCCTGGGCAGATGCCCAGCGCGGACCCATGTTGCACAGAAGCCAGGTCACTCCAGCTGTAAGTGAACAACTGGAGCAAGCTGGTTTTCCTGAACCTGGACAGCCTGATCCTTCAGTTTTTGCAAACTGGTCCAAGTCTTTTCTCTCCCTGCAGGATAGAACAAGATTCACTAGTTTCAATCCCCTTAAATCCTTTTAAAAATGACTGCTGAGCCCACCAGCCAATTCACATGCCTCAGACTCTCCAGCACTGCAAAGCAGACTTTCTAGAGTGCAGCCAAGCCCAGACAGGGTCAGCACCATTTGCACCCTGATCCAGAACAAGCTGCAGCTGGTACCCACAGGTAACCCAGATTCAGCATGATAAATTTCTACTTACAGCATCAAAATAGGAATTAGCCCCTCGCTAAAAGCCCAGGGAGCAGGAAAGCCACATCTTTCAGGACAGCATCTGAAATACTGAAAGCTGGGGAAACAACACAGAAATTTGCATGGATTTGAGTACACAAATTTCTGTGTATCAGACACAGACCAGCAGAAAGACAGCAAGAACCTGGTGATGCTCAACCACACGGCACCCAGACCTACACTCCTCCCTATAGGCTCCTGACATGAAAGACCAAGTGGGTCAGAAGGATGGTCAATGCAGGGGTCATGCTCATTTTCAAGGAGGACAGCAGCTGCCTCCCAGACCTCACCAACTTGCCTTTGCTCACCCCCACCACACCACAGGCTCCCAGCTACAGCACGCCAGCTGCCTCGCTGCCTCAAGTCCATTACAGTTATCTACAGAGCATTTGGAATCTGCAGGGCACAGTAGAAACCAGATAAAGAACTGCCTGAGGCACCAGTGAATCAGTCCTTCAAAGCCTGTTTGCCAAATGCTCCCCCAAAACGTTGCACTTATGTACACCTCTGTTTTTAGTAGGGCAGCTGCTCCAGAATTAGTGTACTTTCAAGACTGTAGCCCACTAGATCAGTTTAACTTGCTTTTGAATTTCAGTGATATGTTTGCATCAGAGGAAGTGGAATGATGTTCCCCAATAACTAGCTATTACAGCACAAAACAGGTAATCCTTTCAAGGCCTCTCAGGAAAGGTAAAGAAAACTCATTCTGCCTGGAACCTGCAAAAGCAAGAACAATTCATCAGAGTGAATTCAAACCTAAATGCAAAGGGGATGGCAGGGGTCATATGTCTGCTAATGGACTGAGACTCAGAAGGCTTTATTTTAAATTCCTGGCTCTGGCACAGAATAGTCATGCTAGCCTCTCAGGAAATTCTTATGCTCATAGTAATCCTTATTCTTGTGCAGTTCACCAAATAAAGCAGAGCATTAAACACTTCCTTCTGCCTATTCTGTTTCTTAGCCATAAAAGACTTTGAGGACCCACCTCTGAGCACCCATGCACAACTAAAAAAAAAGGCAGCCCTCATTTTATGATGGGACCCCCGGAGCAACAGTGGAAAAGCTAGCAGATTCCCCACCTGTATGAGCAAGGAGGTATAAGAATCACAAAGATGAATCAGTGCAAACTTCCTTTCAGAAAAGAATGGGATCTGCTTGCTGAGACCTGCAGTTTACCCCTGACATGCTTTAGGCATGTATCCTTCCATTTCCCAATATTCAGCCCTAACACAGCCCAGTTCCTTACAAAGGTGGCCTCAGACCTCAGGCTGTGCCCTGGCCCACAGCAGCTGTATAATGCTCTTCACAAATACAAGGGAGTCATAGCCACACAGCCCAGACCTTCCTCCATTCCCCCAGCACCTCCAGCCCCACTGTGCATGAGGGATGTGCCCACTGAGCACCGTGCTGGACATTGCTCCCTGGTCCAAAGACTTTCCTCCTCTAGAAAAGTCACGGCAGATGCTTGAGCCATCATATGACTTCTGTACCAGGTCCCTGCTTTTACCAAGGGCCATTGCAGCATCACAGACACCCAAACTGGGGTCCTCAGCCCCCAAAAGCTAAATGACACAGGAGCTTCTCCCACGTTTGGTAGGTAACAGCCACTACAGCTTCCATTCCCAGGCAGCACCTTTGCTTGGCAGGTGAAGTTGCTGATAAAAAAATATTCCATGATTAAAAGAAGTGTTACTCAGTCTGCCTGTTAGGCTTGCTGCCTGTCCAGGCAAAGAAATCAACCCAATCCCTAAATTAAATCACAGCACAGTCACTGCTTATTCCATGCCAGCAAACAAGCTTCCGCAAGCCAAACACCCAGTGTGACGTTGCTGATCCCCAGTGAACTGGACAATAGGGAGTTTCAGCAATTAATTTTGAGAGGGTGGGTTTTGTGCAGTCTTTCAAAAGGTACAGCCATGGTCAAGCGATTTTGCAGACTGTTTTATCAGCTTTGAAGTAAACAGCTGTCCTGAGACTGCACAGCCAGGACTGAAATCCCAGCAGCCCAGAGACTGCTGCCCATTGGGCAGATAATGAACATTCAGAGAAACATGACAGCGAATGCTGAAACTACAAACCATAGCTTGAACATGGGGCTATGTTTGTTTCAAAAGTCTTAAAAAAAATCAAAACAAAAAAACACACCAGGAATTTCGCCTAAGTGATCTCTTACTAGAAAGAGCTGCTGATAAAATGAGAAAAATCTTCTTCCATCCTTCCCCTGCTACTCATAATCTTGTTTTAAAAGTACTTGGGAGAAAGGGAAACAAGTCAAAGTAATTTGATTCATAGCAAGAAACAATGCTAGACTGTAATAAATCAGCTTTGCTGTATAGCTGTTCTAGTGGCTTTTGGAAGTAGAAAAAAATGTAAATTCAATGCTTATTTTCTCTAGAGTAGATGCTGAAGATCCTATCTACCCTTAACAAAAGCAGAAACATTAATCTCAAAGATTAATGTGAAAAGCCTGGAAGAGCAGAAGAGAACTGTTCTCTTTGCCTCCCAGGAGGTTGCCATGATAGTGAAATTCAGTTTACTCTGACAGCAGGGTGTTCCCTACACTTCTCCTCTAAAATGTAAATTACTACCGGGAGGAGAGAGAGGGAGCAAAGGTACCGAACTCACCAGTCACACACCTGTACTCACTCAGATCAGGCTAGCTCTGCTCTTGGATTTTGGACAAGCACTCATCTCTGTAAAACGCACCCAGATTAGCAGATCTCACAGCCAGGCAGGCTCTCCAAGATGTACCTAGCACTGATTTATCTCTCGGTCCCCATGCGTGGCTCTGCCGCCTCCTCCCTGGGTCCAGCAGCCCTGGCAGCACCCAGCACATGCAGGACAGAGGTGGAAGGGAATCAGCTCTGTGCTCTACGCAGCACCTGGCCTTACCCCACCTTCAGGAGGATGGGACAGTCCTCCAGCAGACAAAGTCACTCCTCAAAGCCAAATGTTTTATAAAAGAAATGCCAGGTAAGAGTAAAATCAAGCTTAATGATACCTCAGAGCAACACATTCATTATAAACAAAACCAGGTAATGAAGAAGCAACTCTAGATATGTTTTACAGGTAAAGATTTTCCAATATGTTAAGTCCACATTTTCCCATCACAAAGAATTCAGCTTTCCAAAAGGTACTTAGTATGCTCGTGTGCTTGGGGTACAGAAGTATTTTAGTCAGCATTTGGAGACGGTCAGTCCCAGCATCAAGCACAGACCGTCTGCCAGAAAACATAGCAGGCGAGATAAACTCGTCAGTTTGGAAACAAACTGCTGCCAACCTGCAATGCCACATGCCACTTCCCGTCTGAGCTCAGCAGCCCAGAGCCCAGCCTCTCCTGGAAGTTAAGTAGCCACCAAAGCCAGCAGCCAACAGCAATTTCCCCAAAGTATTCAAAGCTCCTCACTTTCTGCAAGACAAACGTTTAAATATTTAAGGCTAACATGCAAGTTTAAGCAGTTCTGTTGTTTCAAAGTCTGGTGCAGACTACGGCTGGGAAAGACGTGCCCCAGACAGAGATTTCTGGGAAGACACACCCTCAGCACTCGCTCAGAAACAAAATACTCCTCGATGCAAAGTCTGTCACAGCACCTCTGCTCTGTTCGCACGTGCAGTTCAGCCAGGTACACAGATAAACAACGATTTTAGATCAGATTAAAACTCACAATTCATCTTCTTGATTCCGACTAGAACTATTTTATCCGCTACAGCGCTAGCAGTCGCTATACATTTGGCAGAGGATAAACCACTAAAGAAAAGCAACACAAGCAGTCGCAGGACAGCAAGCTCCCGGCGTGTGCTGGCGGCTCGGCAGCCAGGTGCCCAAGCAGCAGTGCAGCTCTGGCGCCAGCCCGCAGAGAGCCTCCCTTACCTCGCCTCCTCTCCCGGCAGCAGCAACTCATGCGAGCGCGGCAGCGTCTCCCACGCCCACAGCACGGAGCTGGAAGCCCAGCACTGCTGCCGCCCGCCCACCCACCGCCCAATGGGCGCTTGCCCTGCGCTGTGGGCAGGCGCTGCCCGAGATCCACAGAGTGGCACAGAGCATCCCATAAACAGACAAGGAGGAAGGGGGCACCCCCTGCCCCTAACTGGCTTTTGTTCCTTTAGTGCCCGGCACCTGGGAGCAGAAGGCACTAAGACATGAAGCTTTTAGGTAAGCAAAATATCGTATTTTATACATACATATACGTATGTACATATGCATATACGTATGTATATACATACATACATATACGTACCTCTTATATACATATGTGTACATATTAAATGTATGCATATAATTTATACAAAGGTATAAAGCTTTTTATAAAGCTTTTAGGTAAGCAAATAATTTTCTTTATATATTTTTCTTATATATTTGTATATGAAGAAAATATAAAATTGTGTGCATTTATGTGTATGTTCTTATTCTTATATTTTATATAAAAATCTTTATAGCTTAGTATAAATTATATACATGCATTACATATATATGCACAAATACACACATACATATATTAATATATACTCATCACTAAAAAATTTATCGTTATTTTTACAGATTAGTCTCAGCTTGTCCAGTCAAATAGCAACACAGAGCTTGTATTTTGCTCGAAGCACTTATTTTGTGGAAAGCTTTAAGACCACCAGAAGTTTACAGAGCGATGAGAAGCCAGATCTGTTTGGTCTCAGCCCATATTCAGTAGGATGGTGCCTATTTCACCCCACTGTTTCTCCAAACAAAACCAAAACAACAAAAAACCCACAACCAAATAAAATACCCAACAATAAAGACAAAACCAAAACAAACAACAAAACAAACAGATGTGGTCTAAATGGGTGGTAAATACCAAGTTGAGAGCTGGTACACATAGCAATATATTGCATTACCTCAACAATAAATCCCAGTCTGCTCCAGAGGAAAATACAGACATCTGCTACCAACCAAAAAGACAAGCAACAGAAATGCACACTTTTTTTTTTTAGCTGATCCAACATACAGGAACAGAATAAATCACCAAAAAAGGTTAAGTGAGATTTTCCAACTACGTATTTCAGGATTTTCCTTCCCTGATAAATCCACAATGCCTGAGCCCTCCTATAGTGAAAAGGAGAGAACATCACTTACCAATAAGCAGAATACTTGAATTAGTAAAGAATTTGAAGAACTCGTGACCATTAGAAAAATTAAAAATACTTGACCAATAGGCTCATTGTTTTTCTTTCCTTTTTTTTTTTTTAAAAATTACATCAGCCAGGGAAGTGAGTCACTGCCTGGTCCCATTTCTTGGGCATCACCTTAAAATTTAGCTTCCAGCTGTAAAGTTTCAAAAGAGGTTTTTTAAAAAAAAAAAAAAAAAACAAAACAAAAACCCAACCCCAAACCCACAACCTGCCAGCTTCCTCAGGATGGTAAATATAATGAAAACCAAAATAGAGTTTTTTAAGCCGAGAACTGCAGCTGCAACTTAGAAAGAAAGAAGTTGGCTTGAAAAGCACTTTTGCACTCCACTGGGATCAGGTTGCCTGTACATCAGATGGGATTTGGGAAGAGCAGCTTCAACGCTGCTCTGACTTGCATCAGCAGCTGGGCTCAGCTTCGAGTTGGTCCCTGGGTGTAGGGAGTTTGTCTGACCCACAACAGCAAAAAAAAAAACCTGAAGTCCTGGGGCAACCACGCAACATAAAGTGAATATATTAATTTCAGGAAGTTTAGTCCTTCTCCGTTCTTGTTTTATGTGCAAACATACCACAGAATAAAAACTCACACTGAGTTTTAGGAAGTTTTAGGCTTTGGGGCTTTACTGGTCTTAGAGACAACATGCAAAAACTCAGTTCCCAAACTAGACTGTGATTTCTTCCGTGACAGCTCTGTCCTTGCTCCTTCATGGCTTGATAGGAGCAATGCCTGATCTGGGGAGGGGAAAGAAAAATCTCCTCCCCTTGCCTCTGGCAAGAGCATTGCTGGGAGAGAAAAGCAGCACCTGCAGGTTTGTAGGTGTCAGACCCACACGCTACAGAGGCAGATAACTAAAAGCCACCAGCAGCCAATGGAGCTTTAAACCTCTACTTATTCACTTTTCTTTTCCAGGTAGGAGTAATGCACCCTATGGGGCTGCTAGCTGCCACTGTTCCCTTTGCCGAGGAGGGAAAGGGCACCGCCACCCACTGTCCTCAGCCAACACAGATGCTCAGTGGCTCCATGGTGAGAAGTCGAAGTTGCGCTCACAGGGTGTGCGTGAAACACACCCATCCTCCACATTTGTAGAGGATCGGCAGCAGCCAGTTGTTCTGCAGCTTTAAAAGCACTCAGCTCTCTAAATATCTCCAAACCCAGCCTTGTTGGTGCAACCTGCAATTACACACAAACCCAAAATAGTGCCTCGGCAGCGCCAGCACCACTCCTCACCGTGGCACGCCCCAGCACAGCTCCCCGCCACTCCCAGCCCGCTTCCTCCAGTGTGGCTGGGCAAACACAGCTCCCCATGTGCTTCCAAAATAGGAGTTTTACAATCAGCCCACTGCACCAGCGTATTTTCCTCTTCCTCCCTAAGAAAGCCTTTTAGGGAAGCACAGGATATGCCTGAGGTGCTCTGATCAGGTGACAAAGCATCCGCTCTCCTGCGCAAAGTGGAAAGCACCCGTGCAGCAAGGGGTGCACACGGGATGAGGAGCCCTTCCTTCATCACTGTCAGCAACCCAGGAGCACACATCTCATTGCAGAGGAACCTGACCACAACACACCAAAAGAAAAATCAACCATCCTCTCATTAAAATATGTGGCTGGAGCAAGAGGATTCATTAAGTTGAAGACCTTCCTCCCCTCCTCCCCCGGTTGGTTTGCCGACAGTACTTGTGTCCAGAAGGGATGCAGAGAGGCACGAATTGTACCAGGACCACAGACCGAAACCCACACACAGGAAGGAGGACAGTGGTGCTGTCAGGGTCAACAGCAAAAGACGTCACCAGCAGCAAAAACGCCCTTGAATTGCAGGGAGGTGCTGACACACCGGGGACAGGATCCCTCCAGCGCATCGTTGCGCAAGGACGCGTCTCCTCCCCGGCTCCCGCTGCCAAGTTTCACTGGGAGGCCACTAACACGTATTTGCCCTCCAGAAGTTACTCAGAGAGAGTTGCAGGAGCAGCCACTGCCTGCCAGGTGATGAGGCAACAGAGGGAGTAGCCCCAGAGTCACCTCTCCCCTCTCTTCTTCTCTTCCCTCACCCCCTGCCCTGGTAATGCTCTGGGGAAGCAAGGAATGGTACCACGTGGCAACCTTCAGCTACAGCAGACTGGGTGACCCCACAGCTCTCCCCAGCAAGCACCACCACCTGCTCCTGGACACCAGGCTCTCCAGCCCCCTCCAGAAGAACCCTTTTCTAGCCCTAGCTAGCAATGTCAAGAGATGCTATGGTAATACAGGTAGCTATACAAGAACCACCAACCACTTCTGGGGAAGTATTTTGAATGAGGGCACCTCCACCTCCTGCTTCAAAAAGCAGTTTGCTGGGCTCCACTCTGCCATCCAGGTGATGTAGGACATGGTGCACCCTCCTTCCCAGCACCTCTATGTTACACCAGTCCAGCAGAGCATTGACACCCACTAATGGCCCCTTCTGCACTGCCATGATCCTCACACGCACCCACCCAGTGATGTTGCACCTGCTGCCCCTGCTCTTGCCACCCTGCAGGCTGCCAGGGGCAGCAAACGCAGCTCAGCCTCCTGCCCCAGCCTGGCCCTCGCCTGCTCTGGTGCTGTAGGGGTGTGGTGCGAGCTGGGGAAACAGGAGGACAAGTAACAAGTGACAGGAAAGGCCAGGATTATTCAAGAGAAACTTTTCAGCCTCGGTTACCTGCCCTGCAGCAGTACACTCACACATCTTGCATTCTTTGTCTTGTTACCACTGAACAACTGCTCAGCGAACCAAGCATTTTCAAGAGCATCCCCTTCCTTCAAAAGAGAGGGAGGAGAAAGGGCAAAAAGAGTATCCAGTTGGAAGAGTAGCCACGTAACCTATATAGTTTATTCTACCAAGCAGAAAACACTACACTTTGCAAGTCAGGGGGCTCTGGAGAGCAAAGTTGATGGTCAACCACCTTCTCATTTGGACTGGGATCAGCGACCATTTACTAAGCACCATATTCTCCCCTTCCCCAGTTCTGTCCATTCTCTTTCAAAGACAAAGATTTTAATGAAGTTATGCAGAGATGGACAGAAGCACTCTCTCTTGTGCTTTTCAAACACAAACAGGTTTTATGCGCTTCTTGCATTCACCTTCAGATGCTGACCAACTGCGAAGTACATTTCACCAAGTAAACATCTGTAGAAGGACTTGACAACCAAGGAGCAAGTATTTGACCTTATCTCTTCGATTTATTAGTCTCTTTAAAGAAGAAAAAAAAATCTGTCTTTGAGAGATTTCCCCCTTAAAAGCTTTTTGAGCTACTCTTTCAACAAGTCTGTCACCAGGAAGAAAGCAAGACATTAGTCAGGCTCATGCTTATTTAATAAAAACCTGCATATGCAGTAGGGTCTGAAAGTTTGTCTTTATTTTTAAAATGCTTGCAAACTAGAGTGTGATTTTGCAGTGTAAAATCCATCTGAGGACTTGCCCAATCTACCCTGTGCTCCAGCAGAGCTCAGCACACTAATTAACTAACTAGCTCTTCACAGCTTAGAGCAGGGGGTCATGCAATCACCAGAGAAGTCAGCAAGTATGCCCAGACCACTGTGGAAAGGATATCTCATGTCTTACTATTTCATAAGGAAATCAGAGGCTCCACTGATGTCAGCTTCAGGAAATGAGCCACAAGCAGATGATGCCGGAAGAAGGCTTTATTTAGTACTGACTCACCCACTTTATTAAATTCTAAAGACAGAGGTGGGTGTGGAGAGGGGATACATGGAGGGAGGAGGAAAAAAAAAAAAAACAAAAAAAACCCACGAGTTATTCCCTTGAGATCATGGGCAACAGGGACTACAGGGTTTTGTTTTGTTTGTGAAACGAGACTACAGATGAGCTGTGAACACTTTCTGCACTGTCACTGCAAAAAGCTTCTCGTATCTGCTGTGTTTCACAGGCAGCAGCCAACACCCACGAAGTTTCAGGGGTGGGTGGTACCATGGGTCCCACAGGCCTGAGCAGGGGCACCTTCCCATCCTTTCTGCAACATCTTTGAGCCAGAGCAGAGGCAAGAGAAAGGAACCTGGACCAGAGAATCTTTTTAAGCCAGTTTTGCACCTCCACCTGACCCACCACAAAGTGCACCTTGCACCTGTCATGGGTTGTAATAAATTGGCTCCAATGAAAAGCTTTTTCTTTGGGTGATTACAATGGCATGAGACGAAGGCTGATAAGGACTGAAGCATGTAGAGAGGAGACCTTGGCACAGCAGAACTACAGCCAGGCAGGGCAGGCATCAGTGCGTGCTGCCATCCACAGGCCACCACGTTCACCCCCTCCTCAGTCCCAGCTCGCTGTGGGGTCAGCACATTGAGGGATGGGCAGAGCAGAGAGAGACCAGCCCTGTACTGCGCCCCAGCTGCACCAGCTTAGCCACACCATGGACCAAGCCACTGCAGAAAGGAAAAGGACAGGGAGGCGAGCGGTCTGCCAGGAGGGTCTTGAAGGCACAAACATCTCTCAGTTGAAATGCCAGGGCTGCCCATCCTTTGTGTGGCTCAGGCATTCCTCTGCTCACCTAAGGAGTGTCCAGAAGAATACCCACATTAAGTCACCATTCAAGAAGACGATGTTTTACACTGGAATCACACTGTTACAGAACACAAAACTGCCCAAACAGAAGGTTTCTAGACAGAAGAGCTGTTCTGATCCCTTTTCTGGCAATGCCCAATTTAGTCACATTTACAATTGACACATATCAAGTGTCCACGTGAAGTTTATTCCATGAGGATACAGTCCAAGTCACGTCGCAAAACCTGCAGTGTAATAGAAGTGTAGCTCTTTATAGTGGGGTCTTGACATGCAGGGAAAAAAAAAAAAAAAAGGAACTTTTAAAAAATACAAAGGAAAAGTTTTTTTCTGCAGATGGAACCACAATACAAACTGCAGATTTGTTCACAAGAAGTTAATTCAAGTCTGACATAAGCCTTGTTACCTCCCATCAGTAATGAACATTGCACAGTCTGAGTGGCGGCAGTGTCTCTGTAAACTTTCCAGCTACTCAGACCAGGCTTTTCCAAGGAAAGGACCCACTTATCTAACACTAAAACATAGGCACTATTACAAAGCCAAGCACTCTGCCTCATTTTGATTTGAGAAGCCTACAGCAAATGAGCCATCTCTAATACCAAGTAGAACCAGTGACTTGTCTACAGAAGCAGCTCATTAGGCTACTAAGCAGAAGGCAAATTGGTATAATCTTCAAAATAAGATTACAACAGCAAAAAGGATGTGGCTCTCAAAATAAATCTGTGGACTGTAGCAAGCCTGGCAATTATGCAGAACCAGAGGTCAGGAACTGCGTAACATCTTCCACCTATACGTGAGATGAGGTTACACCACTTTGGTCACAGCCTGCTCAGACCAGTAAGCAGAATTTTGGTCAGCTGTTGACCACTGTCCAGACCAGTCTGCTGCAGAATGATCCTGGCTAGCAGTGGGGCTCTGGGATACAGCCACTGGGTGGCTCTTCAGTCCCACACAACTCATCTGTGGGTCACCTACCACCATTAAAAAGGTTTCACCACTGAGGAGTCAGGGCAATGGTGGTGCAATCACAGACCAATCTGGGAAGCAGTCACACACTCAGCCCAGCCCACCAGGACCTTTAGGGAGACACTGGTATCTCACCCAGGCATCCTGTCAGATGCTGGAGGTAGCTAAGAGCCATGAGACTTGAAGATTTTGGCACATGGCTCATTCAGTTGTGCAAGTGGGCCTATAAATTCAGCTGCATTGGACAAGTCCAGAATCTCATCTCAAGGGACCTCGAAGCTTTTCCTGGTATTTAGCTTGAGGCTAGATTTGTTGGCTTCCCCTAGAACTGTTTCTTTTACCTGAGACACCGCAGGAAATTTTCTGTAGGATGGATTTGCTGGAGATGCCAACTCCAGCAGTTCCTACAGCCTTTGTACTCTATTCAGATGTGTAGAAAAATGAGTGTACTAGATTGCCACTCACACATACAGTGCAAGTTGTCACTCATAGCCTTCAGGTCCCTAGACTGCTATCTTCACCGTACAGCTCATTATGCTGTTAATTAGCAAGCTGCCTTGTGTTTTCCAGCCCACAAAAAAAAAAAAAAAAAAAAAGCTCCTGGTAGCAGACTGACCTCTGTCCTGTGAAGCCATTCTTTGCCTTGACTGCAGGTTTCTTATACTCTGAAGTCTACTACTACTGCTGCTGCTGAGTTTAATATTTTATGAATTACAGTGGAAAAAACCCTCATCTTCCCAAGTTAAAAAAAAAAAATCTACAGATTCTCCACAAAGCCAAGTCTAAGCAAGGCATGCTATTTGACAGAAGGCACGAAGTAACTGTGCAGCTCAGGCAGGACGTGTGAGCAGTAATACCACAGGTACAGCACACATTAGACCAAAGAGATCCAAATGCTAATCCAGAATGTTATCTGTGAATGCAACCAGCACGTGAAACAGCAATGCACAGCTCAGTGCCAAGTTGTTTTCAACCCAACGCACAAAGCCTTAATCGCTAACATGAATTATTGACCAGTGCCAGTCATAAAGACTCTTGCATAACAGGGGGTTTCAAGGCCATTAGTACAGGGTTGAATCTCACTCCATTTCATGGTGTTTTTTTTTTTTTTTTTTTTTTTTTTTCCATAGACCTTCAGAAGGCAGAGAGCAAAGAGACTAAAACTATCCTATATAACCCATAAGGTTATATATCCCTTGGGGGGAGGCAGGCAAAAAAGGCTGTGCCATTAGCGATGGCTCTAAATAGGGGCAAAGTAGGATGGGTGCTGCTGTAACCACCCGCCCCAAAAAGCTGCATAACTCCCAAGAGTTCTTAGCTGGGCACAGGCAATGTAAGTTTTTCAGTTTTTCAACAAGTAGTCTGACTACGCTGCCTTTGCTAAAGCATTTGGTTTATATTAAACAGTGGCAAGAGACCAGCTGGAAATTAGATCAACGAGAATGTTACAAAGGGGTAGGCAGCAGCAGGGCAGAGGCAGGATTGCACTGGAACCTCCCATCCATGTCCCCAAAGAAAGCTTAGTCCCAGTCTTGGCCAAACAGAGCAGAAAGGAACAGGCTAAAGTTTAGGTCAGACAGACATTTGGGACACTTACACAAAATACTTGCAGTTTTTAGAAGGCCCAGTTTCCCCTTTCTCCTCTGTGGAAAGGTGAGTTTTACCTAAACAAAGACTCAAGATTGGTCATTACTTGTAGGAGCACACAAAGACTGGAATACATTTCTAGCTGTATTTTCATTTGTTCTCTGTTGACCTCCTTCAAAGCATTGCTATCACAGAAAAAAAAATCTTAAAGGCAGGGCAAACCTCCTCCCCTTGCCTGTCTGCACAATACCAATTGTAACTGCATAACTTTACTTTAGGAAACGGGTAATGTGTGTGTAAAGTCCTCAATCTGTTTTTGGAGGCACAACGTTTTATGCAGAATTCAAGAAGAAAGAGCTTAATTGCAATATGGCTTTTGAACTCACTTCCCTCATTCCTGTGACCAGCTGGAGACAAGCACCTTGTTCTATGTTGGGTCAAGGAAATGTTTGACTACAGGATTTATAGTGGAATATATGTTATGTATATTCCACCGCAGACATCCAGCAGTTACAGCAAAAAGCAAACACTGTTTTAGCTCAACGAAAACAGCAACAGACTTGAGTATCAGCCTGCTCATTAGGGTCCTACTACAGAAGCTCTGAGGCAGGACAGCATCCAAGCCTGTCCCTGGGATGAGACTCAGCATCCTGGAATCTCAAAACCACAGCCCTGCTCCAAACCCAAACAACGCTCCACAGACCCTTCCCGGCTGATTATCAGGAAGGAAAATAAGATTGCAATGGCAGCATAAACAAGGACCCAGGATTTATGATCTTTCAAATGTTGTTTAGCCAATGACCCAGCTGAAACACTGCTTCATGAAGTATGAATGCCAATTTCAGGGATGGGTAGCTGGAATTCGAGTTTCCACTTGGTTAGTGCTGTTTCGGAAATGCTGAAAGCCTCGGTGCTCAGCCAGCAGTTTCGCCTGCTGGGAGGGGCTGCCCTGAGCTCTCCCAGCAAAAGCAGGGCAGCAACCAGGACTCATTTCACCACTCTATCAACACTTATAGCCCATATTCCTGCCACTAACGTACCAGTGTTACATGGGACTTCCAGCATGCAGAAGCAGGATCACACCTCATCTTATCAACTCCTGCAACAACAAGCTACAAAGGTGCTTTAAAAGCATACAGAAAAGCAGGATTGTAGCTGCAATTTTCAGATTCAATCACAACAGATACAGAAGAACATGCAACTGACACACAGGTGACAGTGCAACCTTGTTCCACAAACACTACACATCACCTTTCATCTAATCCAGACGGGGTGCAAGTTTAAGCATCTTGGGCATTCAACACTGGAGAGCCCTATATTAATCCCTAACATACTGGCAAAAATCTGTCCCACATATATTAATTTGAGGGCAGAATCACGTGTCTTCCTATTCTCCTTCTACCATCAAAATACTTTTCATATGTTGATCTTAAAAAAGGGAGAACAAAGGAGATTTTCCTTAAGCTTTGTTTCCTGCTGCTTCAATAAGATGCTGTAATTCCAGTAGGAATCCAGAGGACTTCCCTAGCTAGAGCTCTGCAATTAATTACCTTCTTCTAGCAGGACAGCCTCCCCATCATCTGGAGCCAAGGCAACAGAAGCAGTTCTGTCAAATAAAACGGGCAGGAGCCCCACAGACAGGCCCCAGGGCAAGCAGAGGATTACCTACTGCATGCCAGAGCCAAGCATACCCCAGCTGCTGCACTGGTGTCCGCTGACGTCTCCTGCAAAAGTACAGCATCTCCCCAAACTGCAGCCTCATCCAGCACCTGGTGTTGGAAAAACTGGTACAGAGCAGCAGCACATCTGGCGTCACTCTGCCTGTCTCGGAGACATCACAGATCAGACTTCCTTCTTTATGCTTTTTCTCCTGGTATTTTGCAGGTTTTCCTTGTCTTGACCTGCCTCTGCAGTGGGCAGCAGTTCATGTTGCCTCATTTAAGTTCCTGTACTTATATAATTTTAAAAGCAGCTTAGCTAACATTCTTTTCAAGGAAAAAAAAAAAATCTCAGTTCCCTTCAGCACAAAAATGTCTAGTAAAGAAATAACTGCAGGAGTCAGTTTTTCCACTTTAAGTATTTGAGATGTGAACTAATAGCCCCTTGACTCTCAGCTAAAGTAAAAACATGCAACTAAGTTAGACAAAGGATGAAGGCTCTGTCCCTAGACTCTGGGAGGAAAAAAAAGTCCTCCTACCACCCTTCTTCAGTCAGTTTCATGACTGCTTACAAAGGTTTTTATAAAAGAGACAATATTTCCCATCTTGAAGGTTGTTGTTTTTTTTTTAAACTACAGTCTAGCCTAGATTAGAAGAACCAGAAACAGAACAGGCCAAGGCGGAGTCCACAGCAAACTGAAGAGAAAAAGGCGTTTCAGAGAGACGTTCGATCATCAAGGTCATGTAAACCATTCCAGGCCCATGAAGCATGCTAGTCAGAAATAGCCATGAAACAGGCACCACACGGGCTCCTTGCATCTCTGTTATTCTCTCATGCTCCCTGCTCATGTATTTATCCAAAGCACCTGTCAGGGCTCAGGACTGAGCTGGAAGATTTCGTGGACAGGGGCTTCCAGCCCCACATTCCACAGGGACTGCATGCCACTGTCTCCAGCAGGGGACAGTGAGTGGCTGGCACTATTACCACTCTGTGAAACAACTTGCTGCCTCCTAAGCCTGGACAACAACACGAAACAAGGTAAGAAGTCAATGGTTGAGATTTACTAGGCAGAGAACTGATGCCCAAAACAAGGAGACACTCAGCCCTTCCCTCTACTGTCCTAAGGCCAACCATTCCCACTTGCCCAAGAAGCCTCGGCTTTTGGGGCTTGGCTTTTTTAATAGGTGGCAGAGGGCATGAGATGGGCACCACATCAGGCACTAGTCAACCTCCTGCTCTTAAAGGTTGCTTCCCCCTTTTTTTTTTCCTCCTTTTCTAAGAGGAGGGAAGAGGGAGTGGACAGTCAGGACAGCATGAGAGGCTACAGGGCAGAAGCAGTCTGCAAGCCCTTGTAATTCTCTTGAGCTGGGGCACACCTAAACTGGCAGCCTAACGCCAGAGAAGCCCCAAAACACTGCTGCTGTTCTTGCTGGGCATCAAAATGCTGGTCAACATGAACAGGGGAAGGTAAGAGACTGTGCTTTGGGACCAGGATTGCTATCTCCCACTGAATGCACAGCCCCCAGCCTAGTAAGCAGCATAAATGCCCTTTCTCACCTAACTCCCTGCCAAGTTCATGCGACCTGGTAGCACTGCACTTTGCTCTGTGAAAGCACCTCCCCATCCAGGAGGCTCTTCCAGCTCCCCTCTCCTTCCAGAGAGGAGAGCCTCAGGGTCCTCCTGCCACCCATGAAACACCTTGCTACCACACTAAGATGTTTCCATCTCAGGTAATGAAGCACCATAACTTCTGCCAGAGTTTTTTCTCACAACTAAGCTGAGGTAGGCATTTAAGGAAGAAAAAGAGCCTTTGACTTCTTCCTGCATCCGTGGCTCAGCAGCGCAGCATCTATTCCACCCAGCAACCAACCATCTTCACTAACAAGAGCAGACCAGGAGCTCTTTCCAGGCCACTGGACTGCCGAGTCCGTGGTCACCAGCCTACAGTTTTCAACTCTATCAGTTTTTGCAAGAAGCGTGGCTAGAACTTTTCTGCAATAACCACATGAGCAGAAGACACCTGGCTGTGCACCTTCCTGACACAGGTCACCATAACACTTTCTGGTGTGCTAGCAGCAGATTTTGAGCCATTTTGCAGCTGAAGGGCTCACCATGTCAGTGCCCCAGAAGCCAAGACATGAACGTGTTGTACACAGCTTTCAGCCTGCTGAAAAGAAAGGCTATTTTTAATCCAAGCTCATGTCGGGTGGGGCTCAGTCTCCAACCAGGCCAAAAAGCCACTATAACCCACAAGACCAACCTCTGGCAGCCTTTGGTTGCAGGCTGATGCCTGTTCTATTTTGGGGATGGGAGGAATTTAGAATAAAAAGATATATAAATTAAAAAACAAAGGTGGCTATGAAAAGTGAATAGAGGGAAGGGCCAGACTTATCCTGTGTATTTTAAGTCCAAAGAACAAGGCTGTAAAAGAACATAAATCAGAATTACTTTATTTTCTACTTCTGAGAGCAGTTTACAAATTCCCATTTAAAACATGGGCAGGGAACAGAAGAGTGCAGCCCCACATTATTTTCTACAGGAGGAAGAGTCAGCCTGTGGCTCCTTGCACAGCAGTGCAATTCTTAGGAGAATAAGACAGGGAAGTGGTCACCAGCCACCTACATACAACCAGGATCTCACACAAGGCTTTCTATTTCTGACAACAGTGCAACAGCTGCTTGGACACCAACATTTTTTCTGACATTAGGATTGCAAAAACAACAAAACAAAGCAAAGTCAAAGGTTTGAAAAATGATAGAAGTTTTGCTTACTTAGAGTTTATGGCCAACAGGCAACCAACCCATCAAAAGCAAAGATGTTTCATATGCTCTCTGTACCTAAATGAGAGTGAGATCACATAAACAGACCACTAGGTTTTACCTGTTACAGGCACCATCCCAACAACTCCTTTAGGTAAATTCAACCCAGTTTGACACAGACAAGTATTTTACCACGTCATTCCCACCTTCCTTGCAGTACGACAAATGACAGCACCTACTGCCTGGTCTCTCACTTCCCATCACAAAGTGTCCTATGCGATCAGGGAAACAGTGAATGACACAAACTGTTTTCAGCTTTAAAAGAAACAAATAAAATAAAGCTTACTTCAAAACATCAGAAATTAGGCCTCCTGCAGAGAGACTACAACTTATCTTCTCCTGAAGATCACTGTAATATCCTCTCTTCACAGCTATGCAGGGACTCCCAGGAGCATCTGTGAGCTGTCAGTCTTTTTACAGGAACAAAAACCTACTGAAGAGGCAGGAAAAACAGCTGTAAGCATTTCAAAGGAGGAAATGAGACAAGGAGATTGGTTAGAGGCATATGGCCCATATGGATTGACACAAGCAACCGGCCACAGTCCTAACCAGAGCTTCACATCTCAGAGAGTCATCCTGCTTCCCACATCCTCAGCTGTATGTCAAACCAATAATTATTTTATTTCTTCCATACCATTTCCCCAATATTAGTAATGCACGTGCCCTGTGGCGACAGTCATGGTGATGCAGGAGCACATTCCACCTGGACACGACAAACCAGAGGGCAGGGCTGCTGAAATTTAGAGATAAACTAACAGGAGGCAACAAGCAAAAGGGAAAGAAAGGCTTTACATAGCTCCATCTCTGCCAATAGCAACTCCTCTTAGGACAAGGGCCACCTCTCCATCTTTACACCACTTGCAAACCCAGTGACAAAACCAGCTCTGAGCAGGCCAAGCGTTAACCCACAGAATACAGACCTGAACCACTAGCTGTTAGAGGAACACACATGATATAATTCTTGCAAGCGGGCCAGACAGGACTTGCTTGTCATTCTTAGCATTTTTAATCTATTGCTAAAAAAGCCAACAGATTACAGGCTCCCAGGAGACCAGTGGATGCCCCAGCACCATGTGCCCGGTGGTGCACACCTCTCCTGTTGGAAGCACTGCTGTCAATTGTGTCCTCCATGTGAAAATCTTAAATACCTCCACCAGCAGTAATTCTTTGGGACCAAAGTCCATGGTATCGGCAATGCACAGATCACCACATCCTCTCTGCCAGCCCCACATCCCCTGCCTTTGAAGAGGGGACTTCTGTTTTCCTGCTCCATTACTTCAGCTGGAAACTATACTAAATGCTGGCATGCATAAGCACAACCCACTCCCAAAGCATCCCACACATACCAGCACCCCAAGAGCAGACCACAATAGGGATACCTTCATTAAACTCCTTGCCATCCAGTAAGCTCAAAAGAAACAGCACATCCAGATGAACACAAACCCAAATGTGTGGAGCAGAAGACACAACAGTAGCACATTCATGGGCAGCAGTCACACGGCTAACAGTGATTACAGCCACTCACTGTCAGCTGAGCCGCCTCTGCTCAGAGCTCCTCCAGGATGGTCGGTGAGCATTGCTTCTCCCAGCCACACCACCCAGAGCCCAGGTGTCTGTTACAACATCACGCAGCTGCCTTCAGTCCTGAGATCACAACTCTCACCCTCCCCACCTACTCAGATATCAGCAACAAGGACAGAGGCACCTCTGGGCTGAAAAGCATGGAGCTGGAAAAGGCTTTAATGGTGCAGACAGGGAGAGCTGATGGTATGTTAGAGGCTGAGCAATCTCTGGGACTGGCAGAGATTGGGCAGAGGGGAGGGACATGGGGAACAGTCTGTCCACATACATACCCCCCAGCCAGCAGTGCTGCACGCTAGACTCAGCCGTGAGCTGGTCACAGCAAACACAGCCACGGCTGCTTACGCAGTGCTCCAATTCCCGAAGTGTCAACAGGAACATATGTGAAAAGATGTCAGCAACAGATGCCTATCTAAGGGTTTGAGGAGCCATAGATCGGAGAGAAAACAAGGTGATATTGTGTCATTCATTAGAGCAACCCAACAACAAAAAAAAATTAATACATCCTTGCATCACCCTCATTGCAAAACTAAGACCAACTCTTTTTAATCTACTTGAAATGAAGAGAATGTTTTGCTCTGCATACACGTTAAGGTTATTTGATGAACTTCTTTCAAATTCCGCATTTATCATTCACGCAGACCTAGTGGTAGACATTTCTGTCTTCATGTTTGGCTTTTTGACGTAATTAGCAACTTTCTTTAACTGCTTGATGAGCTCAATGTCCATATTCAATTGTATCTAGTACACAAAGTTTAGTAATTGGTTCATAAACATTAACCTATCATATTGCAGCTGTTCCCAGTTCTCAGTTGTAACCAGTAAGTTAAAAATTAAACTGTTATTGCAGGCTGATAGATTGTCAGTCACATGTTTAAACAGCTGGCACTGAGCAGAAAGATGAGAATCTGCCTTCCCATGCTGAATTACTGCTCTAATACACAGAGGTAAAGGTAACACACAAAGCCCAAACATAAGTTTCTTCTGCTGTTTATTGCTATTATGTGGCACACAGTTAAACCAAGTTGCAGCCAAATAAAATAAATTTCACCAGTCCACCCTATAAAGCAACAACGTAGCATGTGAAACCATACTGTTTTTCATTTTCCATATGAGCTTTCTAACTCTTTTCTCAATCCAAACCACTCCCATGCCCATGCATCAGGTCAACCAACCTGCCTTGCTGCACTGCAAGTCATTAAACACAGCACCATAAATTGCCTCTGCTCTGAGGTACTGCCTGAGCTGGGACTGTGCTTTATGGGGCACTACTAGAGCTACATGAAACCCAGCCTGTGATGGAATAACACAAATAGGTGAAATGCTGCCTGTCACTTTCTTTGCCACAGGCAAAGCCAACAGGCCTGTATCCGAAGAGGGACAAACCTCCCTACAGGATTCTGGTTTACAGTACTCAGCATTTCAAAAAGGAAAGGAGAGATGCAAGACACTATAAATAAAAAAAAAAAAAAACTGAAAAGATTGCTGTGAAACAGAAATACCTAGGATGGTGTTCCCCATTCCCCTCCCCCCCAAAAAAAAAAAACAAACAAACAAACAAAAAAAAAACTCTTCATGTTTCTCCATCTATCATTCAATGTCATACAAAACAGGTTACCAAGAACACAGATAGGGTGTACTTGGGCAACTGTGCCAAGTGAACTACTACCATCCAACCACCAACTCAGAGGCTAAACAAGGCTGTCTTTGGTGATCAAGGTTACTTACTGCTTATCACTAGCATCAATTTAATAAGGAATTGGATTAAGAGACTATATAGATATAGAAATATCACAGGCACTCCCTCCCCAATATCACCATCAACCATGTAAAAAAGAAAGCATTTCTCTTCTCTCAATGTAGTAAGCTATCCACATTAGCAAAAAATGCACCCAAATGCACTGATGCTCCACATGGAGAACTTGCAGTTTTACTAAACAAGTTTAACTATAGAAGCGTATACTTAGATCACTTGCAGCTAAGCACATTACCGTCCTTAACATCCTTTTTTGACCAATGATTAAAAGATGCAATTCTTATTCACTTCTTGAATGTCTTGAAGTCATAACAGTTGTATTTCCATTTCTCTGAAGCAAGTTAAGTTGCTGCACAGGAGCCAAGTAAACACAGGAAAGAGCTACTAGATCTCACATGAGTGGATGTGGCATCAAACCCATTTAACAAGGCTGCAATTCCTTCACTCACCATCTTAATCTCACAACAATTGAAACCCAGAGCAGAGAATTCAGTAAAGGAGCCCCAGGGGAAGGAGTTTCTCTGCATTTATCCCAAATCCAAGCATCTATCAGACAAATACCTAATGAAGTCTTCAGTCCCCAGAGCCCTCCCCACTGTGAAGCTAATCTAGACAAAACTAGTAAATAGGTTTCTAGAGTTCTGGGCATTCTTTAATCTGGGGAGGTATTTGCATTCTTTATAGGAGGGAAAACTTTTGTCAGATGAGCTTTGATAAGAGAACAAAGACACTGGTTAAGCACAGTTCTTTATATCTAGCACTGAATAACTCAATTTAATAATCACATTATGATCTCTAACACAGACAAAGAATGAGTAATTCATCTTTCACAGAGAATTCTTTCAAAGGACCTCAGTTACAACTAAGCAACATCCTCAAATTGTTAAACTTTTGGCAAGATTAATGGGCAGCGATAAGCGCAGTTCCAAAAAGATCTCTCTTAGCAAGTTATTTTCAAGTATATTTTTCTGAAAAGTATTCAAATGCAAACCAGCAGATCTGAAATTTAAGTTCTCTGTGGGCACACCCCACACTGAAATCCATCAAACTCCCCTGGGGCTGAAATCAGCTACAGAAGACTGCACCCAGGGGATTCGCCTTGTGTCAGCTAATCCCCCAGAAACACTGCTCACCACTGACAAACTACCAGCAGCTCCTCTTTGAACAAGGTTTCTTTTCAAAACAGATTGAATTTCTATACATTATTATGAACAGCACTAACATATGTTGATCTGTGTAACTATTCCCTCTTTATATCCAGGTTCCATCTGTTGTCTTTAAAGTTACTCTGAGTAAGTCTCCCAGCATTAAGGAGGTTTTCTTCTCAGGTTACCAGGCTTACTTGAGGCGTCACAAGTGTTACTAGTTGAACAATGGCTCCAAGTTCTCATGCAAAAGCAATTTATCTGAGATATCTATTATCTTTTATAGTCTCTTCTACAGACTGACCAAAAACAGGAAGCCCAGCTCTAGCTTGCACACAGGCATTCCACTGGGATTGTGTAACAGCAATAACAACCTCCAGGCTAATTCAATGGCATTTGCTCAAAGCTATACTAACAGCTCTCCTGAAAAGGCAAAAAAAAAAAAAAAAAAAAAAAGAAAGAAGAAAAACGGAGTCCAAGTGATGCCCTGCTTGAAGGTATGGATGTTACTACAGAGTGCAAACACACATGCAGCCTCTCCCAGGGAAGCATTACTATTAACTGGAGGTTGGATTCCCTTCCACGTGTCTCAACACTATTTTCACTTAGATAAACATTTAAAACTTGCTCTGGGGCACAGTCATGCCTGTGGAGCCTGTTACCTCTGCTAGCATCAGAATTTGATGCTATTACAGCCGGTGCCAGGCTGCTCCAGCCTCCCCTATGCAGAGGAGAGCCTCCAGCTTCGCCTCCTGAGGATTTCCCCACTGCTCCCCTTCCCTTCCCAGCCTCCCAACAAGAAGCCATTGTCCGGGGGAGCACGGGGACGCTTCCTCTCCCAGTCCCAATTAGAGATGTATAAAAATAAACCCACACGCTTGCCCCACTGCTTCACTTTATTTCACCCCCCCCTTCGCTCAGACGGGAAGCCGGCTCCAGTTTCCTCGCCATTTCTGCCGCCGGCCGCGCTATCCTGCGCAAGAGATCAGAGTTAAACGCCAGCTGAATCCCCCCTTTTTGCGTCCTGCTCTGCGGGAACCCGCAGCGGCTCACCCCAAAACCTCAAGTTTCGCAGGGGCCGGGCCCCAGCGGCTCCCCCCGCTCCAGCCCGGAGCCTCTGCACGGCCCGGGCCCGGCCACGCCGCGGCCGGGAAACCGCTACGGGAGGCTGGGGGCAGCGCATCCCGGCTCGGCCCCGGGGGCGAAGTTTGCTGTGGGGCCAAACGGGACGAGCTGCCCCTCGCCACCGCCGCCTCGGGGCTGGAAGGGGCGGCGGACACGCACCGCGCTCGGGGCTCCGGCAAGGGCCGGCCCCATTGTCCCGGGAGCGCAGCAGGAGGGGAAGGGAATGGAAGGGAAGGAAAGGGAAAAGAAGGGACGAGAAGGGCCGGGGGGAGCCTCCCGCCCCGCCGCTGCTGGCAGGATGCTCCGCCCGGGCTGGCACTCCTCCGGGGGGGGGGGGGCGAGCGCCAGCAACTTTCCGCAAGTTGGAGCCGCGCTGGGAGAGCTGCCGAGAGCACTCACCGCCGCCGTGCCGTGCCGTGCCGAGCCGTGCTGCTCCGCGCCGTGCTGCCCCGTGCCGAGCCAAGCCGAGCCGTGCTGTGCTGTGCCGAGCCTCAACCCCGCTGCCCGCGCTCGACGCGCCCCAGCCCCGCCGCCCCGGCCGGATTGGGCCGTGCTGCTGCACATCACGTTGGCCCAGCGCGGCGATTAGGCGTCGGGAGAGTCACTCAGGGCGGGGAGGAGTTGCCTTGCCTTGCCCTGCCCTGCCCTGCCCTGCCCTAACCCGCACTGCATGCATCCCTCGTGTCCTGCGTGCCTGCCTGCTCCTGCCCTGTAAGCCTCCCCCCTCCGTGCAGCCACGCGTCCCGCACCCACGCACGCGTTGCCCCGCTCCTGGAAGCTTTCCTCGTTCTTCCCCTGTGTGCATCTCTGCAAGCTTGCTTCCCTTCTGCCTACAAGCATCCCTGCCTCTTCCAGGGCATGCACCCCTCCTCCCATGCAATCTCATTTTCTCTGTCCAGAGCGAGCACCCGGCTGGTGCTGAGGATGCTGGTGCTAAGGATGCAGGTGGGCACACCGGGGGCCAACCCAGACAAAAAGTCTCCCGCAAAAAGTGTGAGGGTGCAGGGGTGCCTCAATCCTTTCACCCTGCACTCTGTGCTGTGGGGCACGGGGCATTGCCGCAGCCTTTCCCCGAGAAGAGAAGCCTTGAACTAAGAAAGGAAAAACAAATACCATCTCTGTGAGGAAAGGAGTGAACAGAGAGAATGAACCAGGGGTCCAGAGGTTTATCACAGAGCTGGGCCAGAAAGCTGCATCTCAGATGAAGGACCTCATGCTTCCCAGCATGGTGTGCCACCAGCCCAACACTGCCACCTCCACTGGGCTCAGCAGAAAATGTGGGTTGAGGTTTGAATGCTTCTTCTGGTTTTAGGAGAAAAGCAGATATGCTTTCAGGCACACAAGACCCTTTTCAGTTCAGAAAGGCAAATCATGTCTGTGCCCAGAGGTGAGAAAGTAAAAAAACCAGACATAAAACAGGAACATTAATGCAAAGGTGTTAAGTCTTTTATAAAGCAATAGCACATCTAATTTTTTGTGTGTGTTTAACTATTTTCCACCACTGTGAGAAAATTAAACTTGCCGAAAGGTGACAGCTACCTAACAAACTATAATTAGGTATGTTGCATACCAAAACAAGATCAGTCTCTCTCTTCTATTCAAAAATTAAATATATGTAGGACATACTTAGCTAGAACTGTCCAATAAAAACCATAGTAATGAATATTTATGTATGTTACCAATGTTACAGGTGCACATTTCCATATCTGAAATGCATAGTCACACATTATGAATTATTTACAGAAAGACTGTCAGTCTAATCATTACAGAATAAAGAAAAACACATTTCATTGTCAAAACCATCAGAAAAAGCTGTTTTCTAGTTAATTTTCCAAAGCTACAAAATGTAAAGACCTCACAGAGTGGTTCCACATGATGGAAGCGACATGGTTCACAGTGGGAGTTTCCACTCCACATTAGCAGGAACAGCTTCCTGAGAAGAATCAGACCCTCTTCCCCTTGTCCTTTTATTTTCCTTGTACATCTGAATTTCTCATTGGATGTCAGAAGCTTGTACATATTCATCAGTTTATTAGACTAGCTCTCAGGAGATGAGTAGTAATTTTATACTGGTTTAAAGGATTAGTTCTATTTTATGCTCTGTGGTGGGAGTCCTGTGTTCATATTAGGCAAATGATTCACATTGCACTACCAACATGACAGAACTGTGTATGTTTTTGATTCTGGTTATGAATTTTGGCAAAAAATTTTTGGTCAGATTTTGCTAGCATGCCAGCATAAAAGAGCTAGAGACATTAAATCATCTTTGTACATCTTGACTATTCAGAAAATGCAGATTACACGTTTCTGTGCCCTGCTTTTGTCCAAACCAGTAGTATGAAACAGGCAACTCTTTGTTCTCCAAATGAGGCAGTAAAGTATTAAATATATTGAACATTTACCAGTTGCCTCTTTTTCAGGATTTTCTCATGGCTTCATTAAACTATTAAAGTTTAGCTATAGCAGACGAATCTATTAATTCACCTACAACTCTGCTTTGTATCCTGATACAGTCATCATGGTCAATTTATGATTTTTATTGCATACTCAATGTACTTACTATATTCTGAGATGCCAAAATGTGTCCAGTGAAGATTCATTTATACATAACTAGTGAATACCTTCTTTCCAAAAACAAACAAAAAATGCACAATCTTAGGTGATTATTTATGGTTAAAAGCACTCATTAACACAGATACTAGCTTCCCTTTCTTGCAAAAAATAAACACAAGGCTCAGCAATTACTGCTTTGTGGAACTATGAACAAACTTTCTCAAAACACCTGAGAACATGCGTTTGAATTCTTATTTCATTACGTCCAGAGGTGAAGTAGCTGGGTGAGGAAAGGTGAAATTTTGGCAAAGGTCACAGGGGAAAACCAGTGCCCTTATGAAAAGTCCCATGGAGGTTTTAAGTGGAGACTGAAGCATGGGCTGGATCTGAAATATCAGTGTTGGCTACTGTCTGAAATAATGCTTGGGACATTTTGAAAGGCCCTTTCAAAAAGGTTGCTATTTAGACAACGACAGGGAACACTCTTGACCCAGTGGGACTTTCTGCACAATGGCATGCATTAATAGAGAGGTTAGACCCAAACAGAAAACAGGTATTTCAAACCTGATCTACACCACAGGGTGGTTTTATTTGATATGACTCATAAATAAAGTTTCAGTGAAAAAATTTTGAAGAAAATATGTGCTTTCAGAATACTGACTTTTCAAACTAATAGAGTACAGGAACTTAAAAGGAAGGCAATAGGCCTTGTTTTTTTTTTTTTTGAAAATGCAGTACTTCAGTAAATTATTGTGAATTTAACAGGTATCAGAAAATGCCCTGGCTATAATGCCACAGTAGAAGGATTGCCTACTGCATTTTTGTATTGAATATTTTTAACTGTAGGGACATGATTTTTCATAAATACTATTTATTTTAATAATCATCCCCAGACAAGTGAAGAGCTGACCCTGCCTCCAGTACTCCTTTGTCACTGACTCCTGAGGAAGCTGTACCAGTCCTTAACAATCTTTGCCACTGTCAGACTGAGATCAGTGTAACTGTGCCCACAGAAGTAAGTTAAATGAATTTTAATTATGTCTGTTTAAATGTAAGCTTCTTATCTGGCAGCTTAGTACTAAATCTCCTGTACTGCTTTTCTGATGTATAAAAGTTACATCCTTGTTCTTGGCTGAGTTATTGAATAATATGTACCCTTAGCATATAATTATGTTCACTTACATGTGACTCTCTTAGTGAGGCAACACTCAAATAAAGTTAGAGAGGGACTTTGAGGATAAACAATGCTTGTCTTTTCAGTGGCACATCTAATTCCTTTCAGACTGACAGCTCCTACCAATGTCACTAACACCACCACCACCATCAAAAAAACATATTCGGTTTGTTATACAGGAGATGGTGCTTTTTGGAAATGCTATGGAAGAAACAATACAGTCCTAAGAGGTGGTGTCAAACATAGAATGGTGTGCATCTTTGCAAGTTATTCCTGATATCCCATGCATAACCTAGCTCCTTTAAGATGAAAATCATCATAGACCATAACTGGGGGGGTGGCAACAGTCAGGAAGAAGGGAAGAAAGCCTGACGGGGTAATTAAAAACTTGTGTCTCTGTTGCAGGGTATGCCGAAGAAACAGAAAAACTGCAAAACATACGGGGGGAGAGGCGAGCCCACATCAGAAGTGGGCTTTAAAGAGACAGGCTTTAAAGGAGCTGGTGTTAAGTTCTTCCATTAGAATTAGGGCATCTGTTCTCAACTAGATCTTTGTTTTGTTTTCTGCAAATGCTTATCCAAAACATTAACATAATCTAAGAACCAGGATATTAATGTCAAAAACACTTGTCATCAATCCTGGAGAACAACTGAGTGGCACTATGAATAGATTAATTAGCTAGAACTATTTTTTTGTCTATTGCAGCAAAACAGATTGAATTCTGTGTAATATTTTGGAGCTACAGCAAACTGAATTTGCCCCCTGCTAGAAACATTTACTCAAATAATTCTAGGTTTTCGTTACTTAAGAACAACTTTGGGGAAATAAATATCACTAAGTCTATCCAGCAAGCCTGGCCTGTGCAAAGAATCTGTATTCAAAGTCTAACAAAGTTTATGAGACTCTCACAAGAAGGCAGATCAGCCACTGAAATTATCAGTGCCAGGCTGCAGGCATGCTGCTGCCAGCTGCCTTCCCTCTCACCATCCCAGCTGCCAGGTAACTGATCACATCTTGGGACTCTGAACCATGTTGTGAAACTAACAGTGCCTCCTGTTTATTTTGTTGTGAGGCAAGCTCGTGCTTTGGAAAAGGGGTTGCCCAGGGGTTTCATACTCTCTCTATTCTGAAACGTAGGTTTTGTTTGTTTGAATTTGTGCTTTTCCTGTCAAGGAGAGTATCTAATAATTACCTATCCAGCATGAGGAGAGCTCTGCAGCTGCAGCATAGCAGTGGCAAGCCAGATTTATTCATGTTAAATCTTTGTACAACCCCTAACTACTGTTTTATCATGGACTGAGCTTCCAGGGGATTCATTGATTTATTTGCCATTCCTAACAACAGGGTGAACTTTCCTCCTTCATTGTTATGTACCAAAAAATAATAAATAAAATAAAATAAAATAAAATAAAATAAAATAAAACAAAATACAATATGAAGCATGGCAATGATAAGTAGTTTTTGTCTCTTCTTTTCACTTAATTTATCAACCCAACAAGACCAGACTTTGAGAAGATACTGAATCCACACTTCCCTTCTCCGAGGTAAGGTACAAGTAACTCCAAAGCTAATCACACTTCTGGACAGCACCAGCCACAGAAGGTCAGATATATGTAATTTTGTGCAGAAGAACCAAGCAGAGTTAGCTGCAAACTGTGGAAAACACAGTCACAGTCACTGTCCATGCAGCCGACGTTCAGTCATTTTGGTTGTTTATCTAGGTTGACGATTTTGCAGGCACTAATCTGGTTATTACTGTAGCTTGATATTCCATGTGCAGCTTCTTATTAAATCCTGGCAACAGGCTTGGAGCTGGACAACATCACCCTGGAATGAATTTTTAGGAAGGGGTTGATCAGGGAGAAGCCTGGTAGTTTGGCATGCTGGGACCAATACCACATCAGTATTTCAGGACATTGTTTCTACACTGCAACAAGGCTGGAGACGGGAAGTAAAAACTTGTTGATGCAGACAATTCTGCACAGTGTAATGAGGCTTGAGATGGGATGAGCTGGAAGGTGGACAGGGCCTCCAAGGAGAACTCCCGTGTGCACAGGACTGGCCTCTGTGCCAGCAAGGCCTGCCAGCAATGTCCTTGCTTTCTTCTCTCTCACCACTCTGTCTTCCTTTGGCTGAAGTTAAAATGAGGCACAAAAGAACTGTGTGGCAGCTGATGAATACTATTAATCTATTGTGGATAAGAAAAGGAGGCTGTGCTCAACAACCAAGGAAGTGTTCTTGCCTCTCAAGGACTCTGACCATTTCTGGTGTTCCTAATATTTCCCCATTTGCTAGAAGCCAATTGGATTTCTTTTCCTTTCTAGTCCACAACATATTTGTGAATATTGTATTCTCCTTTTCTTTGAACTTTCTTCTCACTTTGTTGATTTTATTTGCCCCTCTACATCTTGCTTCCTCCTCCACGTTACTTATGCTGACACAAAGTTCCCCTGTACTCTGTAAAACTCAACAATCCCACAGCCTCTGAAATCCAGGGGGAGCGGAAGCAGAGCAGGGCTGTCTACATTCCTGCAAGCCCAGGCTTGGGAGACAGTGTGGATATGTGCCAGTGCTAATAAATAGGGAATTATTAGTGACTGTGTAAAGCAGAAAAATTGCAGAACAAGATAAGACTCACAGAATTCCCACTAGCTGATTTTGGATAAGGCTATTTACCTAAGGGGAGAAAAAAAAAACCCTTATCCTTCTATGTATACCTCTCTATCCAGCCATACGTGTGTTTGCGCAGGCGCAGCATATAAAACACAGCAGTGTGACTGCTGAAGTCTATCTGTGACACACACTCTGCTCCTTTTCACTGCCTGGTGCAGAAGTGCTTTGCAGTTTTGCAGCCCTCCAGCTGGGCTGCAGGAGCTGCCTCAGGTGCACCAGAGAAGCCGGGGGTTCAGGGCATGTTCTGCCTGGGCCATGCATCTGTGCCCTAAAACTAGTAGGGGGCTGTGGCTCTGCCGTGGACCCCTACCACGTGCCATGCTTTGGCTGGAGGTGGCTGTCCCCAGCCCAAAGGCCAGGCTGCACCACACCTGCCAAACCAAACACCTGTGTTGCTCCAGCTGGGTTCAGCATGCAGGAAACCCAAGGCAGTGACCAGGACTGATTGAGTGGAGCAGATTACCTTGCAGATCTAGCAATTGCAAGGCTTTGTTGCCTCTTCCTGTGTCCCACAGAGTAGTGACTGGGCCAAGCACCCTGATGTTGCAGGCTTGCATTGCTGCAAAACAGTGCTAAATACTCCAATGAACTGCACTGCACAGGTGGGTCTGCAGAGCTGAGCCTGCTGCATCCTGGCACGGCAGGAAAGCAGGGATGCTGTCATGGGCATACAGGTGGGGTTTGTGCTACAGCACTGGCCAACATTTACATATCAGTGCTTTGCATTCTCTAAGCTCTATTGCTATGGTCACAGTAGGTAAAGAGAGAGATGGCTAAGAATAATGTGAATTTTGTCATAATTGATGTGCAGGAGGAACTGCCTGGGATGGATCGGGAGTGGAACTGCAGGGACAGGGCAAACAAAAACCAGTCTGGGGTGGTTGAGGTTGAGGTGGTTTTGCTGCGAGCCATGGGACAGAGTAGCTGTCTTCTCCAAGACCCTTCCAGACCTATTTCCTAGGACTGCAGTTCCTGTTTGTGGCAGGAAAGTACCTCTTAATACTACTCGGGCTGGGATTCCTCCCCTTTCTCTCCTGCACAGGACCCCAAGCAGCACACAGTGTGTAGCAGCAGTGCACGGAGAAGCTGCAGGATGTGGGTGCCATGGGTTTAGCCTCCACCCTGGCCCCACAAGTGGTGCTCAGCTCTGCCCTCACTGCACAGCAGCGTGGATCTGTCCTCAGAGCAGCAGCATGCAGAGTGCTGGATCCAGCTGGCAGCAAAGCTTTCTCCTTTCTGACCCCAGCACAGTACTACTCCCTGTGCTTAGCCCTTGCTGTTCTATTTTTTGCTGATTTAGACGTGTTAAAAAGAAATTTCTCTTGGTGCCTGACTCTAGGCGAGGTTATTAGGTAGCTGGGTCATTGCAGCATGTGGCTCTCACTTGCTGAAATCATTTGCATTGTGCTGCAGGTTGGTAACACTCTAAAAACCTAGTTTGGAATGGTGACTAATCAGCACCAAAACTCCTGCAAGCTTCATTTTAAAAACAAGACATATTTTCTTCAAAAGAGAACAAGAAAACTGCATTTCCGTGTTGTAAAATGATTGGCTTTCACATGGCAAGAACCCAGCTCATTTTCCCTCTGGTCTGCATTCTGCAGTCATTACCACACTTATTTCCAATAGTGCAGAAAGTCTTTTCCATATGCCTCCTCCTCAGCCAGTAGTCTGTAGCTAATGTTTAATGTTTCCTGGGCAGGAGGAGATGAGGACAAACCAACAGCTCTACTGTGATGACAACCACCTTAGGAAACATAAAACCTTTCTATAAAAGCAGTCGCCAGGTCTGAGAGCAAGCCCAGTCCTTCAGACAGTATTTCAACGCATCCTCTAAGGAGCGTGCAGCCTTGGGACAGTCTGTGCAAGGAGTTCATGAAAGAACAAGACTGTGCCTTGTCCTACGTGAGGGGAGAGTACTCAACAATGAAGAAGCTGCTTAAGGCTAAAAATTCCTATGGACAGACAAATCTTTATGAATTCATACCAAATGTGTTTTGCATGGGCATTTGATCCCACTGGTGCTGAAGAACATTTCTGCCAATTAAGATGGGTGAGCAGAAACCTCATCTTCTGCACTCCTGTAACTTCCATCACAGTAGCTTTTAACTGGACGCTGTCCTGCTATTTCACATTCCAGCCTGACAATAGTCTGCAGGTTTTGACCAACATGCTCTATAAAAAAGAGTCATTTACTGGAAAAGGACAGTAAACAGCTCATAAAAAGTGTTTCTCAGCAGCAGTTCCAGAAAGGAATTTCTCCCAGAAGCCCATCTCTCTCTCTTCGTTAGAGCTGATAGGGATGGAGGGGGATTCATAGCTGCAACGTGGCTTTAAAAAAAGAAAAGCAATAATACTCTGTGGAAAAAAAAAAAAAAAAAAAAAAAAAAAAAAAGCAAAAAAAAAGCACTCTAGTGGACTAGTTACAGGCATAATTAGAAAACAGGCTGTGTTGTCCTCAAGGAAAGGCACTCCTCGTCCTCTTGCTTCTGCAAGCAGGCTTTAAAGATTTTTAAGCATGGGAGATCAAATCAGTTAGAGGTCCTCAGCTTCTGCATGTGCAGTAGACCTGAGATAACCAGACTCTGGCTGCACTGTCCCATACAGAAAGGTACAGAAACTGGTCCTCAGAAGACATTGGGAGCCTCTGCTGCCAGTCTTGCCAAGCCAAGGCTATTCCCCAAAGCATTGGTCCCAGGAGCTTCATTGCTGGCATTTAAGGGCTAGGTCTATCCGCATCTCTTTTGTGTCCCTGCCCCAGCGGCAACTCCAGTGGAAGAGCCCAAAGCTGAAATTCTCCAGAGATCCATCTTTTTTTTTTGACAAGGGGCAGCTGGTCCCAGGAATTTCTGAGGGCCACACTTGCAGGAGAGGTGGCCGTATGCTCACCATCTGCGTCCATGCACTGCAGCTGGTTCAGGTGGGCAGTGCTGGTGGGGGCATCCCTCCTGACTCTAGCATCTCCTGCGCTCCAGATGGAGACAAAACACAGTGTTAAGAGCTCCCAGCATCCAATGCCCCAGATGGAGGAAGAAGCTCATACAGAGTAACACATATCTGCCCCACTGAGATCTCATCTCATATTTAAACATGGCAGTGTGGGAGGTTTTTTTTTTTTTTTTTTTTTTTTGCCATTTGTATCCAAGCCCACTTCAACTAGTGTGAAAGCCATGAAAAAAAGTGCTTCTTCTAGAAGGAGGGCAAGCGACTTTTGGCCTTAGGTTTGATTTTGCCCTAAATATTTTTATGATTGATTTAGTTTTGTGTTCACACATGTATCTCACAAGAAATTTGAGAATAAAACACTGCCAAAGGCATTAATACATAAAAATATTTTTCATCCACTAATTATCCCCTCTTGATCTGCAAAGAAAGAGATTTTTTTTTTCCCCAATCTTTTTATGCCCATGATCCATCAAACTGGTACTGGGAGAAAATCTGAGGAAGCTTTCTTTCTCATGAAGCTGCTAAGCAGCTAATACAAGCTTTATTTTTTGAAACACACTTTTTGCAGTGGTAGTGACTATAATATTATCTGATGGATTTATCAGGCCAGTTAGCCACAAGGTGAGTTAGGGAAATCTGGCCTTATTTACAGATGATTTTAAAGACTTGTGTTCACTGTGGGTATCATTGATTTATTAATGCAATTATTTAAACACTATACTGAAAGACCTCTTTTACAAAGAGTTGGAAATCACACAGATGTTTTATTTTTTCACCACTGAGGCCCTACTTTGAGGGTGGCTGCTGGCAGATAGACCCAGAGATCTCGCTCACACTCATTTTTGAAAAAAAAAAAAAAAAAAAAAAAAAAAGGATTCTGACTCCTCTGAGCTGAGGAATAGAGCTGTTTTACACCGCAGTGAGTCCTGGTTCACCCTCCTGCTGCTCTGCCCTGTTATTGCACTCAACCACAAGCAATGCCAGACCAGCCCTCCTCATAAAATCTGGGCGTAATCTGTACAGAACATAGTCAAATTCTCCTAAAATATCAGCATCGGTGAGTGACAGAATGTGTGTGGAGTCAGGTCAAACTCAGCAAATCACCCTCAAATGCTGGGGACACAGGTTCTAACAGCACATTCAGGCCTAACATTTTTTAAGCAACATCACTTGATACTTCATTTCAAATATGAAGTAAAACATTAAAAGGAGGTTGAAAGTGTTGCAAGTGTTCACATCAAGTCAACCCAATAATAAAACTTTTGACTCCAGCTCTACTGATCTTTTCCGTGTTTGGTTTTCCCAGCCAAACTGGATAACCATTATTTTCCCACTCTCTAAGTGGGGAAAAGATTTTTACTTCCCCACTGGATACCAGTCCCACAGACCTAGGAGATGGAAGACACCCTCTGTGTAACACATACCAAATAAACCCTTTGTGCTGTGATGCAAATAAGCCTGTAATGGTTTTACATCTCCAGCTGGGAGGAAGATTTTTTCCACATGCATCTATCTTTCTGGCACATATGCAGGTTTAAGCCTCAGCTTGAGACCCTGGCATCTTCTCACCATGATAATAATCTCCAAATGAACAAGACAGGATTCTGAAAGCTTCCCCTACCGAGTCCCACCCTAGCTAATGCTGGCTAGCTGCTGAATCTACCAGTCCTGTGAGTTGGATACTCCCCTTCACACAGCCTTTTATCTAGATCTTCACTGCCCACCATTTCTTACTGAGGCATGCAGGGTTTTCGCACAATTCTTAAAACTTTCAGCCCTCCTCCACAGTGCCACCTCCTTGATCACACCTCTCTGCGTGCCTGTCTGCTGCCTCTCACTCTATTTTCAGAGTGTTTAAATGCTTCGGGGTAAAGATGATTGTGTCCGGTGCCCATGTGCTACCTAGCACGGTGGAGTCCTTGTGCCTACATGGAATTTCTCAGAGCTGTGATTATGGAGACAGTAGTGATAGCATCCTGGGGCACAGGAGGGTGACAGGCTGGGAAAAATGATGGCAATGCAAATGAACATTTCCTACAGGCCAGCCCATGGGTGACAAATGCTGTGATCCAAATGACCCCTAACAACAACTTATCTTCTGGTCTGAACACGAATCTGTCCCTCTGTCCCAAGCTTCCCTTTGTGACTTGCCTTGGACATCACGTGCAGCCCAGCCTTATCTGTGTGGCAGCTGCCTCCACCCTGGGATGGGTGACTCAGTTCCCTGCCAGGAACTGCTGCGGAGCCACGGAGAGAAAAATGTTGATCTTTATCAGCATGAAAATAAAGTCTTCTTGGAGGCCACCCTTCCCTGCACTTCCAGCTGCTCCAGCCAAGCATAGCTGCAGCCCTTACCACTGGCACTGCCATGCCAAGGGAGGGCAAACACATGCTGGGGGGATTAGGAAGACACAGCTGCTAAAACAACAGCCTGTGCAGGCAGAGCACGGGTGCAGGCAGCTGCCTGTGGTACCGACAGCCAGGGCAACACATGGGCTCACCTGCTGCCTCTGGAGCAGCTCCCATCAGCAGCCCTGCAGACCCATGTGTGTGCCAAACTGATTTGCAGCCCCACTGCTAGTATTAAAAGCATATACTCAGTTGTACACTTGCCAAACCATAGCATTTTCTCCCTTGTTGTACACATGGCATGATCCAGCTGGGGACAGTCCACACTGCCCCTTGTACCTCTATCTGCTTTCTCTTTCCTTTTACTTGCAAAATGCTCTGAGTGGAAGGCAGCAGGGAGAGGTATTTCTCACATGGCCAGCACGTGGCTGGTCAGAGCAGGACAGCTGGGACCAGAAGGCTGCAGGGTCTCTAAGGGACAACTCCAGCACCGCTTTCTCTGTCCAATGCCACCGGGGAGAAGTGAGACCACAAACTCAGATCTATCTAACAGGGTCTCCAGCTGCTAGTATGTCATTCCTGTCGTTCCTGAGTTTTCCTTTACTGCTTCTCTGGCCTTGACCATGAACAAACTGCTCCCTGCTTCCTCCAGCAGCCGCCTGTGAGCTCACATGCTGCTGGCCAAACACACATTGTTTGAATTTTATTGTCTGTGCTATCTCTCTTCTAGCAGCATGGGTAACGGCAGCACATATAATATGCCATCTTTCCAGTAAAGCTGCCTATGTTTAGGATTTTGTCAATGAGGACTCTCTCCTGTGACCTTTCTGTATCCTAAGCTACACTGGCAGGAGAATCAGGAATAGAAATATTCCACACTGGGTGATCAGGAGGAAAACTGGACAAGCCACCAGTGCGGATGCTGAAACTTCCACACATCTGAATTGTTGGCTATCCCTGACAAGTGGGAGACAGGCTTTAAGTGTTTGATAAATACCTATCCCAAAGCAAAAAACATTGGCAGTCAGAGTGAAAGGAAGTGCAAAAAGCTAAAGAAACAGAAGACAAAGCACCTTGTTGTGCCATGATACATCTCTGTAATGGTTTGCCAAGCTTAACATCCTCTGAAACTTCTTGCCTTGCAAAGCGAGGGTGTGATTTGCACATGCTATCTGCTCTGTCCACAGCAAGATGTGCAGAGCAGCTGTTGAGGTCAGATTGGGAAAAAAAAAAAATGCAAAGGAGAAAATGTGCTGGAAAGCAGAGATGAAGGCTTCAAATTCTCATCCCTAAGAGCTCAAGGCAAGCAAGAACATCAGGAGAAAGATGAAACATATGATGCAGTACATGTATTGCACTGGTGTTACAGCTGCCCACAAGCAGCCAAAGGAATGGAAGTGCTTATCAGCTCAGTGGTCAAAACAAAAGAAAAGAACAGGTCTTGGTTGGCAAGATGAGAAGGAAAGAAATATTTAATCTTAAGCAACCGAAAGCACTTAGCTCAACCTGAAAAATAATTGCAGTGTTTCCTAACCCCATGTTTAACTCCTTTTACACTTCAGGTCACTTCCAATGGAAAAAATGCATTTTAAAAGTTCCATTGGAAATTCAAATAGTTACAGAGGTCCCGAGGTGAAACAAAGGGGAAAACAGAAGGTGCTGAAACAATCATATTTTTCAGCTGTATCTGCTGTTGAAATCGTGAATAATTTCAGTTCTCCCCCGAAGACTTTTTGCATTTATTTTGGGAAGGGGAGACATCTGACCAACTGATGGGTATAAGTTCAGGGGCTGCCCACCAGAACAGAAAATCTTAAAAGAGTTTAAGAAGAAAGAGGCAGCTCGAGCCTGTACCTCTGCCCTGGTGCACATGTGGTGAAACAAGTTCCTCACCACACTGCACTGATTATATATTTGTTATGAACATACAATCATCCAACCACAAATAGCAGCTTGAGTCCAACATGTGTCTCATACCTGACAGACCTTTCCAGCTTTGTTTTTGAAGCATCCAATGCTGGAGGCAGTGATGAGAAAATGGAGCCTCCCTGTCACAGAACATGCTCAGCAGCTCAGAGGCTGTCAGTAACGGGGAGTAGAGGATGCTGAAAAGCAGGGGAGCCTTAGATTTCTGCCTCTTGTGGTTTTTAGGGCATTACTGTGTCAGACACACCTTTTGGTGCCTACTCCATGCCTTGGTGGCCAGATCTCCCTCTGTTGTTGACATGGAGACTGACCCTTTGCACTGAGGGGTGAAGCATGTGATGCAGGACATTTTCTTCTGCCTCCCATCTTGCATACTTTGAAGCAGTGTTGTGCAGGTTCCCTGTACAGGTGTACAATGCCCAGTACTTTGCCCCCTGTTCTGAAAGAGGGTGTAACTTCAGCACTTTGTTACAGAACAAAGCAAACAACTGATTGAAAGGGGATCTTTGTTTTTGAAGAATCTTGGAGGGGAGATTTTTGATTTATGCTTTGATTACCAGGAATAGAAATGAGAAGAACAAGGGGCTGCTCTGCTGGGCTCCAGGACCACAGCCTCTGGCACAGAGGCCTTTTCTTTTTTACTTCCCAGAGGCATCCCAAAGACCCTGGTGCCAGGTGAGGAGCACCGAGAAAAGGTCCTGCACCCCCTGATGGTTGCAGTGAGGGTGGCTCATTTTTCAGAGTTAACATCCACCCCCAGCAAAGCTTGGGATGCAGTAGAAAAGCAGTGTCAGTATCTGGTGGTCTGCAGAAATGTTACAGGACTTTCAGGGAGCTGAGGCTGAAGGTATTGCAGCAGTCATGATCTCTCTTCCTTTTTGTTTGTTTTCTTTGTTTACACTGTACTTAACTGTTTCCTTCTAAATAATAACCCTCCTGTTATCCAGCATAGCCAGAAAAATCAAACTTCTATGTCTGAGAAAGGAAGGCCTGATTCCTCTGTAGGATTTTATATGTCAATGGCAGTAAATCAGTGGTGTTTTCTTAAAATGAGCTGCCAAAAGACAGACCAGGCCACAGCCTGTTTCAGCTGTGTCTATGATTCCTTTGTTATGATTCACCTTCCACAAATATCCAAATAAACAAGTTTGCTGGCAAGAAAATTCTGGTGAGAGGCAAAAAGTTGCAAGAAGTCACTAAACTCTCACTTTGAACTGAGAAAGCACCTCTGGACAGTTTGATCCTTGAAGATGTCCTGGCTTGTGCCCCACAACACTCTTTGCTACAGGCAGGTAGCCACACCATGGACTTGGCACGGTGCATGGTCAAACCATGAATATTCACAGTGCTAATTTGGCACATCTTCAAGAAATACATGTTTTTCCCCTGTGCTCTTTTTGTGAAACCTACATAGAAAAGTGCCATCAATGCTGTTCTGGTTTTCTGCTTGTTTTTGCTGATCCTGGTATCCAGAAGCAGGTGATTCTTTACAGGGACTTCACCACTGTAACAATGATCAGAAATTTCCACATTTCCACACATTCAGTGATATTGATAGATTCAATATCACTGAAAAGAAAGCTAATTTCCCCAACTTTAGAGTCCAATACATCAGTAGCTCTAGTGATTTCGGTAGATCAGGGGTTATCTAGTAGGTGAGTGTATATCTAATGCTCTTACTTGTGTGGTATTACAAATCATTATATTTTTGTACATATTATATAACTCAAAGAACTTATCATTTTACTGCATATTGAACATTTCTGCCACCATGTTTTTAAGAATAAAATAATCATATTAAAGAATCAAATAATGATTTTCTGAAGTTTCAAAGAACTGTAATACATACATTTTTAGAGGGAAGGGAAGTAATTCACAAAAAATTGTTCACTTATAAATGTAATATATACATATATTTCCCTCCCTGTTCCAAGACAGAAAGAAATGACATAAATCCTTCACTTAGCTCATTTCATGGCCACATACAGTTTTTGGCTTTGGTGTCAACACCATCAAGACAAGGTACAGAGCTCCTCCTCAGGGTTTTGGTGTGTGAAGCAGCTCCAGGTTTACAGCATGACAGTAATGAAGCATTACATGGATTCCTTACCCCAAGTGAGGCCATCATGGTAGTGTCTGCAGGAATTTAGTAGAGGAATTTAGAGGTGCATGAAGCAGCAGCTTGCAAAATAGTTGAGATGCTGAAATATACCCGTAAGACAACTGCTTTGGACAGGTTGATAAATGAGCCTGTTATCCTCTGTCCTTCAGCAGATCTTGTGCCATATATTAAGTCCTGTCAGAAATGGCTCAGGGCTGATCTCCTGGGTGCAATGCTCTAATTTTTGGGATACGCATATGGGTCAAGCTGAAGTCCAAGGCCTGGAAAATGCATAGCCTGAGACACACAGCTTGCTGCACCCCAGCAGCCTGCAGCCATGGCACAGTGCATGGGAGTGTGGAGGGTTGAAAAGACAGCAGGGAGATAGAGCTGCCCCATATTTACAGCTATAGCTAGTCTCCTTTTTTTCCTCTTAAGAAAGAATTCACTAAGCATTTCTGAGCTTGAGCTGTTTACATTAGTACATTGTTAAGTTGCTTCTTGATAGGTATTCTAGAAAAAAAAAAAGAAAAGAATCTACATCTCAAGGTATTTTTAAATGCACTCAACTGTCTCAATCCTTTCACTAAATCTAAGCTGCAAACTAAAACTATCCTTTCACATTTTCTCCAGACAGTGCATACTTTCAGGGTACAGAAATAGCTTAGCATCCCTTTTCAATAGTTTATGAGTTGTCAATTGATGCTCACTGTGTTCTGTGTTTAGAAATCATCCAGAGCAGCAGGATGTATGTACCCAGCCCAAGAAGTCTGTTTATATTTCATACACATAGTTATTTAGACCAGCTGTGCTTGTGAGAGTTCTTCATATTACTGCTATTGTGCAAAGAGCAAAAGACACTGAAATACTGTATTTCAGAAGGCTGCTGAACAGCAATGTTTGAAGTCCTGACTGCAGAGCAAACTGCTCTAATTTGAACTTCTGGAGTTTTTCCTGGAGCTGTGTGGATATTTTGGGAAGTCACTCAGAGGAGCAGTTTTTGGGAGAGGAGGTGGATCACAGGAGAATATTCTCCTCCCAAAGTAATCCCAGTCTAAAGTATTTCCAAAGAAAGAGCAATATGGTTTTTGGGTCATGTGACGATCAGTTTTGTATTATTCATAAGATATTTGCCCCATTACTGACTGGTATGAGAAGATGATGCACTGGGGGAAGGGGTTGGCAGGCGGCATGCCCAGTCCCACCAAGCAGGGATACCAAGTGTCATTCCCTGCTGACACATGGCACAAGGAGATAACGCACAGAAATAACGACTGGGAGAGACACAGGGGAAGGGCCAGATAAACACACAGACTCACTGGACACCACATTTGCTCTGACAGAAGAGAACGCACTGAAATGCACTATTCCCTGGTGTTCTCCTCCCTCTAATTCATACTGCTGTAACGTTGCTGCTGGCAGCACAGCTCTACCTCACTCCTCTGCACATCAGAGGTTTTGGCCCCAGGAGCAGCTTTGGGCCTCTTATAGGCAAAAACATACAGTCAAGCCACCTCACTGCAATGCTATAAAAAAGTACATGAGAGGGAATATAGAGAGTGCCTTACACTGAATTATAATTCTGTATAAAATTATACATACACCTTTTGGATAGAAGAGGTAGAAATGTATGATGAAACTTTTCAAACTATAGAAGCAAACCGGATCCTCATTTTCGTGGTTCTAAGAAAGCATAGCAGGAGGCAAGCTTTCCCTCCTTGCCAAATATGTATACTTAGGAGACCAAACCCCATCCAGTCTGGGCTGGGAGTGCAAGACAAGCTATTCATGAAGTGATGCCCTGTATCATCTGTGATGTGCTATGATTACAACTTACCAAACTAAGCTCAACTGACTAACAGTTTCCCAAATGCCTTTCTTTCCTTGTTCCCTGAGCAGCCATCTCCCCTTCACACTCTAGATTTACTCTTGACCTCCCAGAGATGTTTCAAGTTAGGAAAAAGCAATCATCCCTGTCCCAGTCCTGTGTATCTCTGTGCACACAGGCACTGCTGCTTCCCAGTTTCCCCAGTTTGGAGCAGATCTCTTGCAATTAGAGCTGCCAAGGGTGTGCCTGCAGCACAGTGCTGCTCCTTGGCTGCTTTGTGCATGACAGCCCTGTACTCTATGCTGTCTCATGGCTGGATCTTTCTTATTTCTCCTCTTGAATTGTGGTACAGAAAATATGCAAATCAGTTAATGTCGTCCCTGCAGAGTTGTTTTGCTTTCTGAACACATTTTGGACAGGAGTAGATGGGGTGCATGTGAGAAAGAGACAGAGTGGCAGGCTGATGTTACACAAAGGCTGTGCTCTAACCCAAGAGGGGCAAAGGAGAACTTCTGTTGTTGTTTTTGGATTTGTTCATGCAGTGTTTCTCTTTGTTTTTCTGCCAAGTCTGCTTTTAAATGTCTGACTCCACACTTTTGGTTGGTTATTGAGAGATCATTGCTTCCCACACTTTCACATTTTTTCCACTGAGCTCGTAAGCATTCAAGTGCTGTGCGTTCAGACAAATCTTGCTCTGCCCTCTGTCCCAGGGTCCACCAAGGAGGAGGGCATCTCTGCAAAAAGCATCAGAGTCCTCTTCAGACACAATCAGACACAATGCTGGGAGTGTTCAGAGGAAAAAATCAGGAAAAGCATTAGGTGCTAGCAGTCCTGAACACATTGGCCAGGCTGGGTGTGACGGAGCTGCTTCCAGCTGGGGAATTGCTGCAGGGTTAATGGAAGGAAATAGCAGACCAGAGGTGGTGTCAGAGCACAGCGCTGGGGAACACTGTGTACTTATCCTGCAGACAGCCCTGGCACATGGCTGTGGCAGGCTTACCCGCTGGGCATCAGCCCTGCAGCCACCACCATCACAGCAAGATAGGAACAGGATATTTTGCAAGCCTGGAGGGAATGTGCTGTCCTGCCATAGATTTTTTCCTTAGCTGGTGCAGTAACTGCTGAGTGCTCTTTTCTTTGCCGCCGCCCTTAGAGGTCCCTTAATTTTAATGGCAATAGAGGAAGCAGAGGCCAAGCAATGAGCATGCTGGCTACGTAAATCCTGACTGAGAACAAGTGCACCATAGCAAGGCTTGTAATTTTGCTCTGGCAGATCACCTTGACCCCCATCTGTCTGCAAGGAGTACCAGCAGTGCGGAAAGGCAGCCAGGGGAAATGGGATGCTGCAGGGAAAGGGAGCTGAGCAGTCCAGTGCTCCAGGCTGGTACTGTGCCCTATGCAGCACAGTCAGGGATGGCCCCAAATGGGTCTGGTGAGACAGAGACCCTTGCAAGACATAAATTGGGATCTGCTGCCCAGCTCCCAGAGGCAGTGAAATTGCCATCCTAGTGTTAGCGTGCAAGGCTGGTGTCCCTTTGCTCACCTCCAACTGTGATTCTGTTTCATATGTGGTTTGTTACTCCTGGCTCTTGCAACAGCAACCTGCATTCGGTCACCACATGACCTGGCCTTCTTTTGTTGCTCTTAAATGCTTTCAGTGTCTGTGCCCTGCAAGAAAAAGGACTGACTCCTGTTAGAAAAGAAATACATATGGTAATTTCAGAAGCATTTTAGACATCCCTTCAGCACACTAAGATATTTCAGATGTGTTTGAGAAAAGCTGCACTTTAATGAACTGATTCAGCACACTGTTTAATGAAATTTCTGTTTACTACCCTTGAATAACTTACATAATAACCACTGTTAGTCTTGGTCTCTGGTGTGTGGATAACAAACTGCAGCAGTGCTCAGAAGCCAGCTCTGGTGAGGAGGCACGGTGCTTCTACTCTCATCTCTGCAGGAGGGGAAGTCAGCAAACACTGCCAATGCTCATAAAATACAGGATTAACACACCCTGTCATGCACAGAGTGCATTACTCATTGGACAGACATATATGCATCCTCTGCCCAGGACAGCCAGCAGCATTACCCTCCACATTACCCAGCTGAGATCTCATGTGCCAAACCAGCTCTAAGAAGGCTGAGGCACTCAGGAACACAATGAAAGGGTTTCTGCCCTGGAGAAGGCAAACAGAATTCCTCTGGCCATTACCAGGTATCAGGATGAGAAGTGGAGGAGAAGAGGCCTTTTTCCAAGGGACATTTTATTATTTTCTTATGCCAAGAAAAATTAAGCCATCCATGTGCCTGGTTAGGTGGCCCATGGAAGTATGTAGGTAACAGTGAGCTGTGGTGGTGGGTTACAGAAGGACACTGAAGCACAAAGGGGGAGAGTATTAAAGCAAGCACACAGGGCTGCAACAGAGCAGCCAATAGAAGAAGCATTAAAAAGCTTTTTTTCCACTCTGTTGCAAAACAGGGCTTGAAAACAGAAGAATTTAAAGTGTTTTAGTAACAACCTCTCCTCTTATTGAGGGGATTTCCCTGGTAGATCTCAAAACACTACCAATGAAGTTAATACCCCTTGTGCCTCTAGAATAGATAAGAAAACTGAGGCTCAGCTAGGGAAAAATGCAATCAACTACAGAGAGAGCTCTCTGACCAAATCACACCTCTTTGTGAGTACCAAAATCCTCCTCTTAATGCATACAGTCCAACATGTGATGAAGTTAGCAGCATTCCTCTGTTACAGCATCCTGATATTCACCATAGCATGTCTGCCTTGCTCACTATGGCACATAAAGGGGTTAAACTCACAAATCACTGTCAGTATGAAGAGCAAAAATGACTGTGAATGTGTGGATCCCTGGCCAGTTTTGCTCACATTAATTTCCAAGCAAAGGCAGTGCTGCACCTTGATCAGCACTGCCCCAGAAACATGCAGCAGCCCAGATACTAATGATGGCCTTGGCCAATTTAGCTGGTGGGCAGCATGCTGCACCTTGCCAATGATGTCACACAAGGAAATAAGGAACCTGTTGTGATAATCCCATCCTCTTAATCACCAGCTGCTCCTAAATTCCTTCTGAGCATGTTTGAAATCAGTTAACCTTTGCATAATCCTGCTGCTGGTCTGAAGTTTGACAGCTGCAGAGAGAGCACAACTCACCAGCTGACAGCGTGCACAGCCATGATGCTCACAGGTCACCACCAGCATCCGTGGCTTCAATGGGAACTGTGCCTCTTCCCATTGCTCAGCCTGAATGCACCCCTTGGACACCATCTCAACAGAAACATGTGATATCAAGAATGATGTGCTTGTGCACACTCCAGAATGCCAAGGAATGAACAGGATGACATCTTGCCCCCTTTTGTTTCTGGAGATCCCTGCCAGAGTGCAAAGCTCTCATGCTTTCAAAGGGCCTAAACTTTCTTGGGCACTAATGCAGAGGAGAGAGGGAAAGCAGCAAAGTGCCCTACTTCTTGCTTTCATTTTCAACTTGGCTTGACAACACATTGTTGCCGCTAGCACATCTCTCTTCCCATTCTCTTTTATTAGCAAATGCACTTTGACTGGTTGAATTATTCATTGCAAACAATTTACCAGGCCACATAAGGCCAACTTTTCTCTGCCTGTGAGTTATCCACAAATGAACATGTATTTCGTTACTGATGTATATTGTTGTCGGTAACTGTTCAGTAAAAAGCCCATGTGCATTTCAGACAGCGAGTTGTTTGAGAGCTGTTTGCTTGGACTGGCCTGTCCCTGGGTGGGAAGTTTCTGGGAGCAAAGAGAAGGGAGCAGCCAAGCATGGAGTGAATGCGGAGCAGTCTGACCCCATTTACACAGAAGACATCCAATAATCATCATCCCTTCTGTCTCACAAGTGCCCTGATTTGTCAGAACAGCAGCCACTGCAAGCATTAATGCTTGCATGAATGTTTGCACAAATCAAAGAAGACAAGGTGAATTACTGAGCTGAACATATCATGTCAACTGAACATTTTGCAGCATTAGGTCAGGCCAATTGCTCATAAACCATCCCCGTAAACTAAGGGAAAGATCTGACTCAAATAAAAGTCCAACCTTGCTAGATTCCTTGTTCATATAAGAATGTTCACAGAAGCTCTGTATAGCCAGAACTAAGACCTATCTCAGGTTTGAGACTAACTGCTACTGAATCAACTGGATTTTCTGCAAGCACCACGCTTTTCTAGCAGCTCACACACACACTTTTTTTTTTTTTTTTTGTAACGTGAGCTTCATTGCTGGTTGTGCAAAATCTAACAGATGATGCTGGGTCAGGAGGCTCTTTGTAGTATAAAAGTACAAGAAAGTCCAAGTATTCATCTGCTGTAAATGAGAAAAACTTTGCCTGAGGCAAAGAAGCAACAATTGTTTACACCAGGGAAGCACTTCCAGTATACACCACAGCATCATCTAGCTATTTCTTTTGTGATGATGTTGTAAGTCTTGGTTGCTGGAATACAGTGTACTGTGAAGAGCATTTCTCACCAGGGAGAGTGTTGCTCTCCAGGAAATAAAGATAATACATCCTGCATTACTGCCAGATCACCTGTGTTGCTGGAAATGATTAGAAACAACCAAGAACCATCTGTGACTGATGTTCTGAGAACAAACTGTGCTATACTGTTGAGAAACAACCTTTCTAATTTCCCTAATCCAAAAATGAAATAAGAGGCCAATGCATCAGTGCTGTTCATCAGGGCATTCGCTCCCTTCCCATTTCCATACATCCCAGGGGGCTGAGCCCAGCACAGCCAAGCTCACTGGTGCTTCCCGGTGCAGGTAGCCAATGCCAGTGCTGGCTGCCTGACCAGCTCCATCACATGCATAATTGAGAACAAGCTATTAGGAAAGCAGGCAAATGACAGAGGAACTGACAAATGGTGCTGAAGTCAGGTGATTTGTTAGACCTGGGTAAGTTTCTTTGTTCTGAAATATTTCCTTGACTAATAGGACAAAAAAAGTCACACGTTGTTGTTGACTGCTGGCAGCTTGCTCTGGTTTGAGGGCATGGTGCTTTCCAACCACCCTCAAAAAGTGTGACAGATGCTGTCTAGACTGCTGCAAACCCAGACCTCATGTTGGTATGGTCTGAAACCTCATTGTTGGCCTCAGATTTTGCTTTAAAATGTTTTTTCAGCAAAAAATTCCTCAGAAAAAAAGATGGCTTCTCGCTGGACATACAAGTGACTTAGCCCATGCTCAGATATCCTTTCTCACACAAATTAATTTATGGTAACTTGAACATGAGAGCCATGCAGGAATGTTACCTGTGCATGTGAAGCAGAGCTTTGCTCAAAAAAGCTGAACGACAGGAAGGGGGAGAATCAGGCAAAATCTAGCAGCTCCCATTTTGATGTAAACCCTAGGTTGCTAAATGCTTGAAAGAGGTTCAAGAGGGCCACAAAAAATATTTGCAAACTAGAAGAATACTTTTAATATAACTGCTGAGCAACCTGTTAATCAATGAGGAGGAAAGAGGGTGACTTGATCACAACCTGCCTAGATGAGGATGCATTTTTAAGAACAAACACTGTTAAAATCAAACTAAAATGGGCAAATTCAAATTAAGATGCAGATAGCTAGTGACAAAGCTAATTAATCACAGAGACAATTCAGAAAGAAGGTAAATTTTCCCATCGCTTTAAGTAGCAAGTGAAAGAGTGGCTGTTGGCCATTTGTAAAATTCTCTGCAGCACAATCAGCAGTGACAGGCTGGATTCAGGACCTGCTTAGTGCAGCTGTACAGTCCAAAGTAAAGTTTTCCAAGGGGTGTCATTCCACATCCCATCATTTTGCTTGGATCATATCCATGTGTTATGTTATCAAGTGTGAATGATGCCATCTATTTAGCTCAGAGGGAATTCTCATTCTTTCAGCATCCTCCCCTTAACAGTAAAATTACTTGAATAATTTATTGTTATTAATATTAATGGGACTTTTCCTCACATGCCTGAAAGAGTAAGGCAGAACTCCTGGTCTGGGCAGAATTCTGCAGCAACAATGACAGATTTTCTCTGAATACTGTGAGCAAGGACTTCCCAGGAGCCAGGCCTTCACAGAGAGGTTTATGGTATAAGCCTGAGCAGGAGTAACTACATCTAGGTAAAATGTGCCAAGTCTCAAAGTGGGAGCAACTCATTCAGTTCATCAGAATGTCCCAGAATTTTTAGAGCAACTCTAGACCCCATCTAGGATTGGAGCAAGTCATACAAAACTGCAGAGTGTTTATACCAGAAACTTTTCCAAGGTGGTTGTATCAGCTGATTTTTTTTTTTCTTCATGTTCAGAGTTCCTAAGGCCTGGAGCCCAAAAAGTGTGAAATAGTGACAGTGCAATTCTGGGAAGAAATGATACAAGCAAGCAAAAAAAAAACAAAAACAAAACAAAACAAAACCAAAAACACTCCCATCCTACTGCAAAATGAGGTAGCATCCTTAGTAGTGTTAAGCTGTGCTTTTGCTGTACAGCTCTGAACTTTTTCCAACCCACATTCTCTGGAAAACCTTTGCTAAAACATACTAGTTTGTGGTGACATTCTCTGCTAGATCTTGTCAAAGACACAGCACAGGCCAGGAATTAATTGGCTTGGATGAACACTTGGTAGCTATCTGAGATCTTGGTAATGTGATCCTTCCTTGTTCTTCAAAACTGAGTTTTATATTGACTTCATGCAATAACTATGAGACTTACTGAAGAAGCATGTGGAATGATGATTTTACAGATAAGACAGCAATCTGCCATCTGGCTGGTCTTAGAGCCACTCACAGAACAAGAGGGGTTGGCCAGGGTATACTTCCTCTCTTCCCCAGCACCCACAGAATGGCCCAGGAGCCCATGGAGGATGCATACTGGGATGAGGCACAGGGGGCCCTGGGGCTTATCCTCCTCCCCACATGGGAGGACCACGAGCAGAGCTGTCTGGACAGTTTCAGACAATGTTGGCCACTTTCCCATGTGCCCCCCGCCCCCCGCGACTGAACATGGCTCATCACACCAGCCTGGATGTGGCTTTGGTTTTGAGGATATATTCAGCTGCAAGTCATGCCCATGGGCATTTCTGAGACCTGCTGCCCAGAGCCTTAGATTAACAAGGCCCTGCTGCCATCGCTTTTCCTTCATAGCATCAGCTTTTCCTCCAGGATTTGCCATTGCAAGTGGTGCTGATGTGGCAGTTCAGGCTCCAAGCAACAGGCATGGCGCTGGAATCTCTGCAAACCAACTTCTTTCCACTGCTCTGATTTACCCCTGAGGTACCTCCCCAAAGCACTGACAGGCTATTCCTGTGAAAATGCAAAGTGTTTTAGCACTTATGGGCCAGGTACGTGCAATGGCAAAGGCACAAAGACAGTATTACTCTTATGTATTATACAGACTTATACTAACCAAATTAAGTGTTAAACACGGAACTACCTGGCCACTGTACTAAAGTGTCTCCACTGAAAGAAAAAGATTCAAATAAAAAATGTTTGTATTTTGGCTTTAAAATATGAAATAAAATTCTCAGCTCAAAATATGTTGCTAACAGACTTAGTTCCATTTTTTCCCCCCTTTAAAGGGGAAAAAAAGAGTCTAAGAGGCAAATAACATTTCCTGAGACGGAGAGCAGAGAAAACTCCTAGCACATTTTCCAAGGTCAGCTCAGAAAATGAAGCTGCTTCCAGACTATAGCTACAAAATTAACATACCAAAAGTTAGAAACCTCATCTATAGATACAGTCTGTTTATAAAAAAAGACTGAGCATCTTGATCATCTCTTCACCTCAGAAACATCCTGTCTGACCTCAGTGGGAGATTCTGGGTATTTGGTACTTCTAAAGTTAACAAATATCTAAACATAAACTCAGGACCTGACGTTTGATTCTTTTATAAGAAAAACCTCAAAGTCTGTCCTTTCAAGTAACGAAACTGCAGAACAGTAACCTATAGTTTCTCAATACCTCCACATAAATGAAGTCTGAATCTATTCTCTCCGCTCTTTGTTTACTGTGCAAACTCCTTCCACACAAAAGGAAATGAGCTTCTCAATCCAAATGTCACTTTATTTAAAGCAGGAGGCAGTAAGCTTGCTACAGCGCTTGCTGGCCTCCTAAAGGGCTCCTAAGCAAACAGAAACCAAAGTGCTGATCATGGCAGTGCAACCACGAAATGAAATGATTCAGTAGCAAGTTATGTATGTTCAAGGATAAGCAGCCAGCCAAAGCATTGCAATGAGTTTTAACTTGTATTTGCTGAAAGCTAAGAGCACGCAGTCACTTGTCATAACTCAGCAGACCTGCTGTAAATCAAAAAGTTTCAAAAAATTTTTTTCAAGTTTTTGCATTTGCAAAAGATGAAAAAGCAGTGTAAGTGCCCATCAACATTTGCAACACCCTAAACAGGAGTCCACCCTACCCCAGATAGTTCAAACTCACCAGTTGCTTTCATGTTATTGCTTAGAGCAGCCCTAAGGAGCAGCTGCAAATCAGCTCAGCTGCCTCTCCATAATCCTTGTCTGCAGAGATGCTCATCAGAGCACCCACCTGCTGCTCTGAAGGGTGTAGCTGCTCTGTGACTGCCCCTGTCATTTTGTACACCTACAAGTCAGAGCATTATCCCACAATTGCAGGGCAAAAATGTTGGGCAGAATCAATAGTGCCCTGATGGATTTTGTGTTTCATTCACTTCTAACAAGGGAGAGACATTAAGAGACAGGACAACGGATCAGGCAAGGATGCATTAAAAACAAGAAAAAATAAAAAAGCAGAAGTACGGGTTGTGCACATTTGTCATCCTGCAAACATCCTGAAATAGCATGTGTGATTCAGAAGCAAGCCCAAGGCACAGCCACCCTCCTGGCAGCTCCCTCTAAAACCACTCACAGCAGCCACAAGACCCCACTGCTTAAAGGCCTTTGTTCAGCTGGCCTAGCTGTGACTTTAAACAGCTCTGGGCTGCACCTGCAGTAATGAGTATGATCAAGTCTAAGAAAGTGGGACATAAATAAACAAAAAGCAGGTTACACTTACAGCTAAATCCAGTTACAACCTTAATTTGCACATTTTCTCTTTGAAAGCAGCTGTTTTATCTTCTATACAGAGCTTCCACATACCCTTTGCAAAGTCACAGAGGTGCTTTGCCTCAAAACCAGTGCAGCCCTGAAGGACCATGTCTGACCTACCCACGGTGCCCTCCATGTGAGCTGCAGGGCAGAGCCCTTCCAGCAGCTTTAGTTGGCAGACGTTTCTCAGCATCTTCCAGCATTTTAGTTAGCCCTAGCTTTCCAGGAGAAACACTCTAAAACTTAATAGCAATCTTTATCTTAAATCCCACTCAGTTGCTTGCTGTAAACAACACAAACTATGCATAACTGTAAAGAGCTGGCTGTTACTAAATCTGCACCTGTGGCTCTCAGTTTATAAAACCTGCACCTTGTTTGCATCCCCAACACCTTGTTATAAAATAGAACATGCCACAAAACACTTTAATTTTTTTTTTTTTTTTTTTTTTTTTTTTAAATACAGCTCTCCTCCTTCGTTGCTTCTTTCTGAGGTTGGTGTGACTGCAGGCATGTTCACCTGTTTCTCTTAGAGCAGAGCAGCCACATGCTGTGAAGCAGAACTGCCATTTTCTATCTACATGCAGCAGGGAAGAGGTATGTATGTGAAGGTTGTTTGCAATCTGGATTTTTAAAAAGTCTTAAGTTATTGAAAAACCTCCAGAGAAGTATTCTAGCACAGCTCTTTGTGACTAGTCATCCCAGGAAAAAGACATGGGTGTTCCCAATTTCTGTGGATAGCTTTGTTATCTTGTTGCTTTGTTTGCTGTTACTTGCTATATTCCTGTAGAAATGGGTGTCATTCTAGCAATCGCAGGTGCCCAGCCCCTGTGAGTACGTGCTGCTAGGGCTGTGATAGCCTAGAAGCACACTAATAAGCTTTTGTCTCTGTTTACAGATCTTCGGCTGTATTTGTTAAACAGCAAAGTATAGCTGAAGTGTAATATTTAAGAGACCTTGTAGATGAGGTCTGCCGGTTGCAGACAATAGTAGAGAGGAAGCACAAGATGTAACTGCTTTTAATAAAATATTTATTATTTACTGTTCCAGTATTTTCTGCAATTTGGGGGAATGTTGTGACTAAGCTTCCATTAACACCTCTTCCATGAGACTGCGCTGTTCTTTCAGAAATCGCATGTACAAAAAAAGAAAAAAAAAAAAAAAAAAAGATTAATTTCTCTGTGAGACCTGGCTTGGACTTTGCAACAGCTAAAACTAATTGCAGAGCAAAGCTGTGTTTGTTCAACCCTACCTACCTGTGGTGCTCTGAGAGCCCAGGCACCAGCTGTGCTGACTCTGCCCTTGCAGTTCTGCTCTTAGTCCACAACTGCCTAAGTAACATGGTCCCTCTGCCACCACCTCCTGCCCTGGGAGGAAGCCTGACCTTATGTGTCCTGAGCAAGGCTTCTGGCTTCTCCCGTGACAACTCATGGCTTTTTTGTTTGTTTGCTTTAATCCCCAGCACAGCTATTTTCAGGTATGAAAATACCCACTTGGTGGGGTGGCACAAGGTTACAGCAAGGTGAGGTGTAGGGGTGTTATCCAGGACAACGGGGTCAGGCTTCTCAGCCACTAAGCAAGATAAATGCCAGCACTAAGTTGATGACTCCTTTTTAGCTGCAGCCAGAGGAGTGGAAATTGCTACAAAAGGCAATTCAGACGTTATGGATCCTGCTGCTCTATCGGTGTTGCTTCCAAGGCACTGTGTGACGGGGAAGATAGTGTTATGCAGGGATCCCAGCTCAGAGCTCTTACCTTCAGTAGAGGCTTGGATTGAGCAGTGCTTTACAGCTGATGGTGATCTCAGTGGCCTTGTAGAAATAAATATGACCATTACACACTGAAAATAGATTTTTACTAACTAAGGAGAAGCTTGTATTTTCCTGTGTGGATAAATAGAAGCATTTGGTATACGTAAGGTGGGGTAGGGAAACCAACCAGCCAACCTGGAAGTGACACTTTGTCAAAGAACCATAAACTTGGCTTGAGAAAATGACTGAGCAACAAAAGTTGAATCACACTTCTATGCTAAGATGCTTAGCAAGTCTATTGTTTAGGAAAATGACTTCAGCTTGCTTTCTGGGAGCAAGACTGGAGAAAACGGTTTTGGAAGAAAAGTGACAGGACAACTCAGTCATGGTCCCCCAGATACATGTATTTGTGTTTACATATTATCCAGAAAATGATCACATCTAGTTATTTGCACTGATTCAATTATTCACTGTTCAGAAAAGAAATGGGACAAACGCAGTAGGAATTGTTATCTACTTAGAAATTGTTAGTAGTTGTTATAAAGCAGCTTCAGCTGACCCTGATTCAGTTTAACATTTAACCTACTGTTTAGTCTCTAAGCTTTCTTTTATTTATTCTCCTGAATTAGCTAAAACCACTGAGTTCCAGCTCTCTCCTTTTGAGGTCAGAACTAGGATGCCTTTCTGCACCAGGTAACTGTTAGCATTGATGGATGGCAGCTGCAGATGTGGGAGGAACAGATCAGTATACTCAGGACATTTCAGTTGTAGTAGCGGTGGTTTGTGACACATGATTCCTAAGTAAAATATTCTGAGAATTTTGTTGCGGTCCTTGAAGTCCCTCAGACTAGTAAATTAGAGAATTCAAAAGGATGCTGGAAGGTTTCTTTTGGACTACTTGCCACAGGAGAAGAACTTTCCCATTCAGCCTCTGTAGAACATCAGCTAAAAGTTATCTTGTAGTTTGCTATGTCAGAAAAATGATGAGCATATTTAATACATCTAACCCCACACATTTAATAGATGCATGTGGCATGGCCAAAAGCTTCAGGGGTCTATACATCGATTGAGCTGCTTCCCCAGAGGAGCTGTTGATCTAGAAGTAAAGCAACTGCAATTATTTCTTTGCCCAAAAGCAAGTGACATGGGAAAAAGAGTGCACTGCCTAATACCAAGTGATTTTTAGATTTGCCTGGGCTTGATGTGGGGTTCTCCTTAGTGAGCTTGTTCAGGATGGGGGACTTCAGAAAGAACATGCTGTCTGGAGATCTATGTTTGGCCTGTTTTGTTCTGCATTTGTCATGATGCAAAGCAGCAAGTCCAGGTAGCTCTGCCTTGTGAACCTCAATCAAAACAATTCACATATGTTGAGAAATAAAAGCTTACATCTTGGTGAGAAACAGCACATTGGTGTGCTTTGCAGCCCCAGTGATAACAGGCAGTAAGGAAATTTAGCTTCTCTCCCACAGGAATTTGACATTTAAACCTTACCAGCCTTTCTGTTTAGGAGAAGACTCACTGGCTTTAAACAAAGTTTCCCCAGTAATGATGCATTTAATGCTGTGTTTCTCTGTTCGTGCAAAATGTACTTATTCCTGCCATGTTACCTTCTTTCAAGCCTATCTGCAGGCTGTGGGACTCCAAGGGCCACTGTGAGCACCACTTGGGTGATTAGATGCCACCATCCTTGTGGAAAAGGACCCAAATCTGTGTAGTGGTTCCCATGCTATAAACTCTGTGGATCTCTTAGAGAGAAGACCTAAAACGTCTTTTTGGTAAGAATGACAAAGATGCCAAGAATGATAGAAAAGCCAACATGCTCATACTGAAAGCTATTAAGGGTGAGCGTCTTCAGACCTTGCTTAATGATCTTGGCATTATGGGGATTTTCCTTCATAATCAAGTGCAGGTGGTGATGTTCTGAGAGCAACATTTTTGAATTACAATAGGGCTTATCATTCTTTCTTGGAAAATACATTCCTCTACATTGAGGAGGAGACGGGTGGGAAACTGACATATCTGCTTCAGATCACAGACTAAGGGTACGTTGTACTGACAGAAGAAAAACATACAGAGACTGATACCAGCTGTGGTTTGCACTGATAATCCCAAGAGTTCAAGTCATCTTCCAGATGAGCTCTGCACAGGACTCACTGATACAACAGTTGCTCAGTTTCCTGTTCAGTGCAGTAGCATTCTGTCTTCCAGCCTCGGTGTCCCTTGGGCACAGCTCCTCAGTTGTGCCTTGTGTGTATCAGACTGATTGCCCCATGCCCAAATGCTCCCAAACATTTCCAGGAGTGTTCAGGGTGATGAGATGCCCCTAGTTACTGACCTGAAGTGATGGCTCTGCCCTTTGTCCAAGATTCCAGCAGCCTGGTGTGGGCAGGACAGGGTGAGTGTGTGTGTTTGTGGGGGGGGGTCAGCTCATGCATTATTTTCTGCCCTGAGCACTGCAAGGGCTGAAACCACTCTTGGCAGACCTGGCTGCTACCCAGCTTCCTTCCATTGATTAGATGAAACAAATGAACTCATGCAGCTGCTGTAACAAGGTATCTGAAGACAAACAGGGTTGCTAAGCAATTAGTGTCCAAACCACATCTAATTAGTCTCTTGGGTACATCTTATTACAGGGCAAAGCAGAGGATGTCAGTCTGGGTATTACGCTGGGAGTATGTGATTCCGATCTGGTTTGGACTGGTGCAAGACAGGAGTGTAAGTGTGACACTGATAATTCCCAGGACATGCCTGGGGAGAGACCGTCTCTTGTTCTCACTGAGGTGCTGCACGTGGTTTGTGTTGGCAGGGGAAGGGCTCTCTGTAAGCTATGCACAGCCTAGTTCATGTGCAGGAGACAGCAAAGCCACATCAACTGGACTCCAAAGCCAATTCTCAAACTCCATAAGAAGGCAGTGTTTGCTGGCTCTGACTTGCTGACTCTGACTTTGCTGACTCTGGCTCTGCCTTGTCTGACTGGAGTGGTGGGGCAATGTTGCTGCTGTGTAGCACTTGCCTTCCTGTCCAAGCACAGCTCAGTCTGCACGACATGAGGCCCCAGCTCTTGAATGGGAGCTATTAATGGAGAAATCACCCCCTCACGCACCCCCCAAAAACCCAGTCCTGTTGCACAAGGTTCACCCACAGAACTGGAAACTTCCAGTTCTGCAAATCCCAATTTCTGATAATGTCTGAGGTGACTTCCTACAAAAAAATGTGGTATTCTTCTTCAAGGGCTTCTAGTAAATAACATAGAGCTTTCTTAGCCAGATGCAGCCAGACATTCAAAGCTGATCAAACATTGCTGTTACATTCTAGATCCAAAACTAGACAGAATCTGAATGGGGACCGAAATCCTGTATAGTAACTGTTGGTAAATCCCAGCAAGCCATACGTCTGTGCTGAAAGGAAAACAAAGACATGCATTGGTTGGCTTTGGTAGAGCAGAAACAAATTTGCCTTCTCAAATCTGCTGACATGTTTTATCAGGATGATATGAATGAATGCACCACACTTGCCAATACAGCGCAGATTGGCAGCAGAAGATAAAATAATTATCTGAAAAGAGATGACAAACTTCTTGACAGTGTGTACTGGGCTGCTATTTGCCCTTCCTTCACTGTGTATTGCGCTTTTGAGGAAGATGCACCCCATCAGAAAGCCTGGCTGCTGGCTGTCCCTCTGGGAAAAGAGCAGTAGGGGAAGTTTTGGAACAGAGACTGGTCACTTGAGACCTGCAGCACCTTGCATGGCCATGCCATTATTCCCATAGTCCTGGAACTCTGCAGAAGCAGAGAGGGTCTTTGGCTTGAACAAGTATTATTTTTTAAGCCTGAGAAATTCTTGCTTCCCATTTTTAGTTCTTCCATAGCATCTGGGCTCTGTATTATCAGTGTGAACAGAGAACTTGCAATGAAAGGGGCAGGAGCTGAAGATGAAAAATTACCCTCTGCCTTTTCACCTCTCTGTTTGCTGGAGAATATCTGATTTTCTTGGCAAATACTGTCAAGAGAATATTTGTGACCAAGCTTGCTCTCATGGATGTGAATTCTGCTGTGCCTCTTAGGCTTGTTGCACTCTCAGATGATTTCACCACTTCACAATCCAGCTCTTATGATAACATTTAACACACACTTGCTAAGCCATGCAGTGCTAAGGTGGCATAAAGTTCAGTGAAGGATAGCATTGAGCATAGTCTGTTTCTGTACTGTCTCCGTCTTACAAAAATGCAAGCAAATAACACAATGAGCTGAGATGATGTAACTTTTCAGGGAAGGGAGTAGAAATTTATTGACACTGCTAATGTGATTTAGCAAACTGAGCAAAATAACGTGGGGTTATCTGTTCATTCTTGTTCATTGTGTGGGTTTTACTTTGTCAGTTGTTTTAAAAAGCAACCAGCAATTTCTGAGAATGCTGAGTTTAAAAAAAAAAAAAAAGTGGGGAGGAGGGGAGAGAAATCAAGCATTTCTATAGGTTAGTAAACACGATTAATCCAAGTCAACAACACTGAACAAAAGAAAATTCAGTGACCAGTAGATACTCAGAAAAGTTTTGTTTTAAATATTACTTAACAAGACTCAAATGGGATCTAGTCTTCAAACCACGACACATGTAAAGGTCTTACATCTGGGCTTATGGTCAGATCTTTTTTTAATGTCCTCAAAAAAATACAAGTGCTAGTAGTAAAGCAGATGGTCACTGGGGCTTTTGCATGACAAATTGGTTTATGCTCTGCATTCCTTTAAGAAAGTGCCTGGCACAAAATATGCTCTTCTCATCTCCTATGACATGTTCCTCTCATAGTTGCTGCTCCCCATCATTGCCCTGCTCCAGAGAAGCCCTTTGCTACAGGGCAAAGCAGCAACTTGGCCACAAGACCATCTACTCTCAGCAATGGTGGGGTCTGAATTGCAGAAAATGAAAGGCTCATGCAGCTGCAGACAGGGTTATTGTTCATTTTTTTTTCACTAAGATGTTCAACTAAGTTCAGGCAGGAGGAAATTCATTGACTAAGACCTCTCTCAGCCTGTCTGACCCTGACACAAAGATCACATCTCCAACAATTTGCTGATCACTCCTTAAAAAGCTATTAAAGATTTTCCTTCACTGTGTCGAGAGTTGCAGCTTACATTTCCCACTGGCTATCGGGAGGGACTGGAAAGATGGGTGCAGACAATGGCAGTATGGCTGTTGGAAAGGAAACCTGCTATAGTGGCAGCTGCAGATGCTGATATGGTGTGGAATGGAGCCTGTAAATTATTGAATGGGTCTGGAACTTGATTCAATGTATACAAAAGAACCTGAAAAAAAACCACAACTGAATATTCCCTATCTTGTCAGGACACTGGTATATAATAAATAACCTCTATAAAAATGTTTACCTCCTTTATTCCCAGTAGTGAAAGCTTCTGATGAAATACAGTACTTTCATGAGAACATTTCTGGTTCTCTTCAAAAGCTAAGGGAGGTTCACTGAATAGCTGAAAATGTGATTTGTTCGTATTTGCCACCAAAATGATCAGTTCTGACATTTTAACATAATCCAGAACTTCTTTTCCCAGTTCTGTCACCGTTAAGGATTTCATGTAGGGGGGACGTCTGGCAGTGGTGCTTTCAAGCTGCTCCTAGAGAGCCATGAAGGCATTCCATGAAAAATACTTTTATAGGCAGTTTATCACAAATTATCAAGTGGTATAGGTCTGGGAGGCAGTACCCCCTCCCACAGCCCTACCTTAACTTGGATAGGGAATAAAATGGGAATAAACACCCATTTTCCTCTTGAGCAGAGTTGGGGAACTCTTAAATTCTCTTAAAAGGCTTTTATTTCTCCTGAACCTGAGACCTGGTGGGATGTAGTGGGATTAATCAACTTCTTTTTTTTTTTTTCCTACTATTTTTTTTTTTTTTTTTTTTTTTCAGATGATAGTGGTTTCTCAGAAAACAGAGCCAGTTCTAAACAATTTATAGGCTTATGCAAAAGAAGTAAATCAGTCTTGTTCTAGTCTCTAGCTGCTTGGGCTGTGTTCTCTTTTCATTGCACATGAGCAACTCCATTACCACTAGCATACAAATGCAGATATTTGATCTCAGTCTTTCCTACAGTGAGAAAACCCTCAGACATGCCACGTGTCCTGCAGCCAGGCCTTGCTGCATGTCAGACCATTTATTCTTCTTCATCCTGAGTTCATGCTGGCTGAGAAACCCACAGGCTCCTGTGTACCTGTAGTTATTAGCGAAGATACAAACCTCTCAGTCTCTCCTTAGGTGAGGTTTTTTGCAAGTTATTTTCTATCTTGTGAAAGTATTATAACTACAAAACTGTTGCAATGGAAATGGTGACTTGACCGCAGAGAGCTGTTCAGTCAGTTGTTAATACATAGCAGGCATCTTGGAGACACTGATACTGCAGCTAAATTCCTGTCTTTACCCAGGAATTTTGTGCATACCAAAATTAACTGTGGTCAACAAAGAAACCTTGATTGGTCGACACTGAAATCCTTTAAGCAAATGCACAGATGAGTCATTGTGCTGTGCTGGCTCTGGGGCAGGGGGAAATTCTAAATTTAGGGTGCGTGTGCTCCACAGCCCAGAGGAGCTGCTGCAGACACCTCCTTGGCAAGGCCTACTTAGCGTGGTGTTAAATATTGCAGTCTCGCCTCGTGGTATTATGTGGTGGTGCTCCCTAGTAAAGCTGTGCTCCAGGTGTGATATAAAAGATGTCTGAGGTCCTTGTGTGGCAGTGCCATTCGGGGAGTGGAGCTCTCAGTGCTTTGTCAGAGCATCTGTGGAGTAAGATTGTGCATGAACCTATGATAAATATGACAAATTCAAAACTGCCTGCTCCAGGACCTGTGCGTGCTTGTGGAGTGCCAAAACCCTTGCCTCTGGCAGCCCCTTGTTTCTCTAAAGGCAGTCACTGGGGGAGGGCAAAATACATGCAGAACTTTGCCTGCTTCAGGCGCTGCTGCTGGTAACCACAGGCTCCCAGCAGGCTCCTGCAGGCTTCTGAATGCCCACAGCAAGAATGGAAATTTCTCTTCTCCTGGAGCAGCTGGGGGAGGCCTCACCCAGCTGGCTGGTGGCCAGCTGTGACCAGCCTTGTGGACAACACACAGCAACCCCCTTCCCTACCCGGCGCTTGGCTCCAGCCCCACCCCAGTCTGGGTTCACTTTGTCCACCCTGCGTTACACTGCCATGATCCACAGCCAGGATCGGGGACATCCTCGGCCTCCAGGGGCAGTGGCTGGAGAGTGACAGTGTCATTGCTCACAGGGTGAGGCTGTGCCTTGTCATCCTCTTCCTGGAGCTCAGTAAGAGGAGGATTAATAGTTACAGCCTGGTGTAATTTAGAGCAGAGCATCCTCTTGATGCTCTCCTTCAGTCCTGACCTGTGGAAAGAGCAAATCTGTTGTTTCAGGTGTGTGAGCTTCTGCAACAAGCTAGGGCTGGTATTGTGGTACACGAAAGTGCAGCGGCACTGTGACATGTGGACAAAGGTCTCTGAGTGCTGTCAGCACTGCAGAGATTCCCATCCACAATGAGAAGTGACTGTAGATTGATTCTGGCCCAGCAGTGTGCTCTCAGCATTTTACTGTCATGAGTCAAGCTCATCATGAGGTTGACTTAGAAATCTGACATTCAAAAAAATAATTGACATTACCCCCCAGCTTTTCTTTTTCTTTGGAATCAGATTCCTGCATGGTCTTCCCCACACAACCACAGCATTGCAAACTGACTTTTTAATACAGGCAAGCTGAGATTTTCACCTCCTGACCTGCCTCCAGGAACTGGGGTTTTAACTGCAGCATTAAACATCACAGGACTTTTGGTAAAATCATGAAAGCTGGCAGCACTCCTGATGTAGTTAGGAAAGATCTGATTTAGAACATGGCTTAATACTAAATCCTAAACCCCTGATCTTGAGTGGCTAAAGCCCAAATCTAATTTTCTGTTCGTCTTTCCTACACGTTTTAACACTTTAAATTATGTTCCTTATAAAAGCAGTCAGAGTTGATCCAAATGAACAGAGAGAATAGGACTTCAGTGAATGAAATCTACACTGGGGAAAAATAACTCTCTCTTGCACATGGAAGTTAAAGGTCCGTTAGTAAAACTCTGGAAGGGATTGTCCCATTCCAGAGTACAAAGCAGAGCCAAGCTTCACCTGCACCTACTGCAGGACACAGGGTCCTGACTAAGCAGGCACTGGCTAGCTGTGCAAGCAAGGCATCCTGCCCATTGCAATGCCTTAACCAAAGCACTGGGATTGCCCAGTCCTGCCTGGGGGAATGCTGTTCATTTTTCTGCTAGTTGACAGTACTGTTTGACTTTCCACAGACTGTTTCTTTCCCCCTTCCAATTTGTTTCAGTGTTGGGTCCAGTTTGGTAAGCCCTCCTGGGGCATAGGGTGGGAAGCTGCATAGGGGCTGCTGGGGCTGGGCAGTCATGGGAGAAGGACACCATCCTACAGGAGAAGGCTCTGTGCGTCTGTGACATGTGGTAGTGTGGGGGGACACCCCTCTGCAGCCTGTGTCACCCCAGGTGTGAAGACATTGGGAATGAGCTATTGCTCTGCTGCCCCAGGGGCACTTGGCAAGGCAGTGTTTAACCTACACACTGCAGACACACTGTCACCCTGCCAAAGCTTTTTTTCTGCCCCTAGGTACACCTCTCATTTCAGCCTGGGGGGTTGAGCATCTTTTCTCAGCTTGCTATGATTTTTCTCTGATGGGTTGCTGCCTGGCGGGTGCTGGTACTCAGCTTGTAGCTCAGTTTATTCCTGCCCCTGCGGGAACTGTAGTGCCTGAGATGCTCTTTGGATCTCGGGTTTCTGTTTAAATATTTTGCCTGTGGTTTCTGGCTGTCTGAATGCCTCCAAGGACCCCTGAAAACCAACAACTGCTACTGCTGACAGCAGGCTCCACCTCTGCCGACGCTTTCCCTGGCACCTTTGGGCAGGGCAGCAAGTTTATGCACTGCCTGACTCCATTCTGCAGCCAGTCTGACAAACAGTGGGACAAGGACCCTGGTGCAACACAGGGGAGACTGCTGTGAGCCATTGCTCTGTGCTGGGGGGACAGTTGCAGCTCGTTTTTACTGGAGAGGATTTGGCATTTCAGCAGAGCAGCTCCTCTTTCCTCTGTTGGAGCACACTCCAGCCCCTCTGCTCGATGCCTTGGCTGCTGCTTTGTTGCCAGGATGGATTTGATGATTGTGTCTGCCTAAAAGTATGCATTTTTATTCTTGAGGACCTTACAGCCACACTGCTCCTGGGGAGCTTTGGGACTCTGCATTGCTTTGGCAATAATACCCCAAAATACTGGGGAGTCGCTTGAAGCACATCTCCCGGCACTAAAATCGTCAAGAACTGGCAAGTGGGGAAAACTGCAGGGAAAGCTGGCCTTCTCCCCACTGCCTGTTAGTGTCATTAAAGGCAGCTTTTAGCATCAAACCAAACACCCCATGAACAGCTAAGAAAATACTGAACGTCAGCACAAGGGATTAGATGGGAAAGTTGGATCGGATCCCTTGGGCACACCTCTTTTAGGCAGTTGTTTCAGGTGTGCTATCTACCACTGAAACAGGGGCTGTGAGAACAGTTTCTGAAGAAAATGTTCACTGGGACGCTGAGGTCTGTGACTGGAAATTTGTTTCATTAAACCCGTATTAATGTGTTGTACTATTTCATACTCCAAATTGCTATTCTGGGTCAAAAAGCAAGCGGAATGTTAGGAATTATTAGGAGAGGAACAGAAAACAAAGCAGAGTCCTTGCACAAATCCATCTCAAATATCATGTCTGCTTCAGCCCTGCCATCTCAGGCAGATGTAGCAGAGCTTGAAAAGGTATGAAGGCAATCACAGGTATTGCTCACCTTCCAGACAGTCAACATCAAGATATGCCAAGGCTCTTCTCCTAGAAATGAGGTTAGCAAATACAGCACTAGTCTAAAAAATCACAAAGGGCACAAAGAAGCTAAGGAATTAATATAATGAATATAGACAAAGAGAAAGCAAACTGCAAAAATAAATTATGGAAGAAAACACCACCAAAAGTTGCTAAACACAAAGACACAAGTGTCTAAAGAAAGAAATCACCAGAACAGGGGGTTCAGTGCAGTAACTGAGCAGGGATGTGCTCCCTGGGATGCACTGCGGGGATTCTCTTCTCACCCTCTACAGTTGTTCCTGCACTTCTAAACCTCCCAGGCACCACCAGAGGTGTTAATCTGGAGAGCCGAAGATGGCTTTGGCTAGCCTGAAATGCAGTAGAAGTGTTTCCCAGGTTGCAGAGCTGCCCTGTCTCGGTGGCCACAGGCTGAGTGCAGGGTGGCTTGGCCAGTTGCTGCCACCTTCTGCTCAGGGGGCCAGTGGGCTGCCTGTGTGGCACTGGCACCACCACTGAGACCACCAGAAACTGCCCAGCTGGACAAACAGCTCTGCTAGGCGATGGTTAAACTGTGTCACACACCCTTTTCAAAGGGCAGCCAGATTCTGTGCAGTGGCTCACCCTATGCACTACCGGGATAACTTTAGAAAGAAAATTTTTAGTAGTGTGGCAGAAAGGGGGTACTTATGCCTCAGTGAACTGACTGTGGCCCTTCCCAGTGTGTGTTTAGAATGACAGTTGTGATTTTTTTTGCTATGGATGAGTTTAGCACACAGCTAGTTTTGTTTCTTGCTGCATGCAAATTCACTCAGCTCTGTGAGGGAATCAAGCTAGAAAAAAATTGTAGATTTTATCATTAAGTCCTCCATTTAATTTAAGCAGTTCATAAAAAAAAAAAAAAAAAAAAAAAAACAAGGAATAGATTGCTGAAAAACATTTTCTAAGAGAATAGTATCAGAGTGTGCTCTGAACACCAAAGGGATGCTGCACTCATGGCTCCTCTCCTGAACAGCTCTATCCCTTTGCAACCTGGTGTAAGAAGGTATTGTTTTTTTTTTCTTAGCCAGTTTACCATCTTTTGCCAGTAGTTTTTGTGAATGTGCAACTGCAATCAGGGCTATTGCCATTTGTGACAGTATTTCCTGTTCATCTTCAGTGACTTCCACATTATTTGCATGAAGAGACGAGGTCTTCTCCTCAGTTCATTAGACTGGAAATCAGGTTGCATTTCACTTTGGACATACTCAAAGCCAGGTCTGCTCCGACAGTTTTGCTGATAACATTAAAAGTGGAAGTGATAACAACCAAGATTTTACAAGGAACCTATTTAAAACCTCCCACTGCTTCAGCTGCGCTTTGGAGCCAGCTGACCCATGGAAATGGCTGCAGGAGCTTGATTGCAGCAGTGATGCTGCCACTGGGTTGGCCGAGTGCTCATTTCCATGTGAGGAGCAGGGAGTGATGCAATGGGGGGCAAAGGGGAGAAGCCCCCGGGGCACTCAGCACCATGCTGAGAGGCTGAGCTTGTGCCGAAAGCCTGCTGAAAGACGGTAAATAACTGGAGGTGACATTTGACAAGTTAGTTTTTTATTTGGTGTACTGGACTCATACATCACTGCTTAGTCAGCTAGTAACATTTCACACAGTCCTATAAAACCAACTTCAAGTCCAGTCTCTTGTTAAAGACACTTGGTGTAAAATGTAAAGCAGTCTATCAAATATTTATTTCAACAAGTATAGCTTAGGGCCCAGTAACAGGCTGTGTCCAGTGTGCTCAGTGCTGGCTTGCAGCAGTGGGTGGAGAATGGATCAGTGACTCACAGTTGGTGCAGAGCTTCAATAACAAATATCTAGATCCAGCTTGTTAACTTCTCACCCAACATTTATCGAACTGCTGTATAGCCTGGCCTTCTTCCTGCAACTGCAAGTTTGATTCTGCTGATACTTTGAGCACGAGTGGAGCTGTACCTATGAAATCCCTAATGCAGAACTACACAGCACTGAAGAACAGATTTGGGCTGGGGCAGCCCATCCGTGCTCTGTGCTGAGGAAAGCTGCTCCGGCAGCACAGCTGGCAGCAGCAGTCAGAACAGCATGGCAAACCAAACAAAACACAAGGTCCCAGGGCTGTCTAACAGGGCAGGGTGAGACGCTTAGAGGATGTGGGGGTCTTACACTGCAAACATTTGGGTAGGGGTCCTGGGTGCATGCTGCAAATCAGGCACTTAGGTGGATGCTGGGGAACGCTGGAGCATCCCTGGTGGTGCTGCTGCTGGGGCATGTTCCTTGCTCAGCCCCTACACATGCTCTGCCTCCCAGGTGGGTGGTGCAGGGGCCTCAATGCTGTCCCAACTCTGGGACAAGGCAGCGGAGGCTCCACAGGCACAGCCTGGAGTTAGTCCCCTTCCCATTCACAGTGGTCACCCCCAGGCAGCAGGGGGTGGCCCCAGCACCGTGGCTCTCCCTGGCACAGCAAATCCATCTCCACTCATCCCCTTCCACCTCCCCTGCTCCTCTCCCACCTGCCCTGCGCTGTGGCCCTGACTCTTGTGCTGCCACGTCCCTGCCCTCAATCACTTGCTCATTCTGTGTGTAAGGAAGGAAACGGCAGGTTGCCAAATTAGCTATCTCAGAGGAAATCTATCGAGTTTTATTGAGCTGCCCATTACAGGGCCTGGACTGCTGTCTGCAGTCCCTGTGACGAGCATGTAGTGCTAGGGCATGGTGACCGTCCGGCCGGCGCTCCGGGCTGCTGTAAAGCGCCTCTTATTCCTCAGACCAGAGAACCTCTCATCCAGCGTCAGGCTGGTCTGCAGGGGAAAGGGAGAGCGAGTCAGTCCTGCGTCTCATTGCAAAGCACAGCCGGACCTGTAGCAGGGTATTGATTAGAGCCCATCAGTCAGGACGGTGCTTCACAGCCAGTTAGTCAATTAAACCACTCATCACACGAAGACAAGGAGCTCGACAGACTGTGTGCAGCTGGAAATCCTCCAAGCAGTGCCCAGCCCCAGGACACCGGGCATCCTCGGCAAGAACAGGAGCAAGCAGATGGCATTTGAACACAAGGCATAAGAAAAAAAAAACAACAAACCATCCAGACAAGAAGTGCTGGCAACGCAGGATGGTGGAGCAGGATTTCTGACCCACCCCAGGGCTTTTGGAGCATATGTCAGTGTAAAACGTGGCACCAAGGTGGTCTCCAAAGCAAAAAGAGAGCAAAGCCCAAAGGAGGTGCTGCATGTCTCCAAGGAGGGGGGAGCACTGACAGTGAAATGGCTGCCCCCGGCCAGGCCCACTCACGGGGAGCATCTCTCCGCTCTGAGCAAGCACAAGGACAGGGCAAGAGGGACCAACACAGCGGGAAAAATTGGGCTGAGTCTGTAGCTGGTCAACAGTCTTCTCTGATGCCATAATTTTGGCAAGCAACCTAGCCAATATGGCTGCAGGACTTTCATCCCAGGTTGTGCTAGATAAATGCAGCTGGCGGCCCTGAAAACCTGAGCGTGACATTAACAGCTTAGCAGCAGGGCTGCAGCAGGGTGCAAGGTGCCGCCTGTCCCTTCGGCGCTCCTCTACCTGGTTTGCCATTGCACGAAAGTTGAACCTCAGCGTCACCCCCTTGGGCTGGGGCTTGGCTGCCCGTGGCGGGGGCCTCTGGCTTCGCAGGAACGGGCGCTTGGATCCAGGCCTGGGGAAAGCACAGATCTGCAGTCAGCCAGACAGCTAAGGCAGCTCACTTCCTATCATCTGCAAACTGGCAAGGAATAAGGGAACCCCCTGTGCGCCCCGTGCTTCCCACAGCATTAATCACTGCGGTCTGGGTGAGTTTAAGGGGTGATCAGCTGCTCTGCAGGCTGTGCTCCAGCACTGTGGCTTTGTCATATCACAGCTATCAGGGGCTGCTCTCTGGGCTGAGTGCCCTCACCCACCTTTCTTTCTGCCCCTGCTTGGGTGCCAGATCCTGCACGTGCCCTGACCCAGCGTGGAGCTGATGCTGAGCTCCTCCAGCCACGCTGCCCGCGAGCAGGCCAGTGCTGCTCCTCCTGTAGAGCCACTACAAGCTGTCCCTTCAGGGTACGCACTGCCACCAGCCATGGCAGCAGAACCTGGCTGGGAGCGCCTCTGTACTGCCCCCCCCCTCACTCCACCTTACTCCAGATAACAACCCAACCATGTGTAATTACCATCTCCTTTCGGATATGCCAGAAACAGAATGAGGCAGCATTTGCAATCCATTTGGGGGCTGAACCATTCACTCAGCCTTCAAGAAATGAAGCTGCAGTAATGCTAAAGGGATTTGCAGTGGCTTTTGTAGGGCTTCCATCCTAACAAATCTCCTCATTTACTTACACATTGGCCTGTCCTGCCTGGGGATTAGCCACAGAAACCGTCAGAACTGCTCCAGGGCTGGGTTTCACTTGCCACCTGCCAAGACAGTAAGACAGCTCTAGCTCTGATTCAAGCCTGAAAGAGCACATCACATTAGCAGTGTGCCTTTTTCACCAATTACCTTCGCATCCTTGGTAGTTTCCCTTCTGCATTAGCATCTATCTGCAATGAAATAAATTTAAAAAATCACTTAATTGTATCTCAAAAACAATTATTCCTTTTCTGGTAATTCATTTGGTATATTTGAATAGTTCTTTCTTTGTGTGTCATCAAGAAAGTTGCTCATCTTGGGTTTCCTCACAGCACAGGCAAGGCAACCAGCATTGAAGTTTCCTCTCCTTGTGCTGCTGTACAAGCTGCAGACTTCTATCACCTGCCCATGTTTTACTTTCCAGATACCAGAATATTAAGCTGTATTAAAAAGCCCTGTCCTAGGAATATATTCTCATATATTCTCTGTAAAGTCATCCATCTCTCCCAGTTACTTTTGGAAGGAAAGATACAACTAAGGAAGGGCTGGTAAAACTGAAAGGTCACCATCTGCAGGTTGTAAAAAAATGCATCTGTACTGACCCCTCTCTGAAAGTTGGCTTTGGAGAACCGCTGCATCATCCGCTTCTGCTGGAAGCCTGGACCCCTGTTCAGAAGGAAAGGCCTGCTGGTAAGAAAGGAGAGAAAAGGGCAGAAGTGAATATGATAGCAGGTCTCTCCTAAAGTTTAATGATGAAGTACTCAACTGAGTTTGGTATTAAAAAGCAATATGAGAAGCACTTGAGGAATATTTTACCAAGTTCAGCCCCAAAGGTTTTTCAGCAAAGAATTCCAGTGAAACAAGTTTTTCTGCTCAAATGAAACAGCAGCTTGTGTTTGTTCTGAACTCTTCTCATTAAAAGAAAAATGATAGAATAAAATCATAGAAAGAAATGTGGTCAGAAGGGACCCCTGGAGGCCATTCAGTCCATGTTCTACTCAGGGCAAAGAAAGACAGGACTGAAACCCAGCTTCCATTTGAGCAGGGAGAACGTAAGGACCACGATGAGATAGACACTGGAGCTGGGCCCAGATCCCCGCAGCCTGGACCCATCATGGATCCCAGGGTGCAGCATCTGTTCCCACAGCTTCACTCTCTGCCTCTCCCTTCAGAATGGAGTCTGTGTTTCCTGCTTTTGTGAAAATAAAGGATATTTCACCCTTTGAAAACTTTCCCCAGAGTGACATATTAGAAGTTTAATAAAAATATAAAGGTCACATTGTGCTTGCTAGAATAATGCAACAGACCTCATACCTGACTTATTAACAAAAGGTTGTTTCATATCCAGGTGCATTCGTAACACACCCAAGGTCCTTCTCTCACGTCACATGAACACGCATGCTGCAGCAGACCAAGAGTGGAGCCACAGAGAATTGCTGAAAACCAGAAATTACCAAAGCTTTTACCTTCTCCCTGGGGCATGGGTGCTGGCAGCAGCTGCTCTGAATCGCTTGGGACCCAGGGGTGGCCGTCGCTGTGCCTCCAGCTGCCCACTGCTGCTGCTTTTGGCGAAAGCATCTTCGGTCTTGTTGCCCTGAAAGAGCAGTAAGAGCTCAGTGGTTGGCACCTGCACTGCTCCCATGCCAGGCAAAGAGGGAGCGACCAGGAGCGACAGCATGCGATCATCCTCCCCTGCTGACTGCCACTGCCTGAAAACCTGAGCACCTTCATTTGGCATTTTCTTCAGCTCTGTCTAGTGAGTGCAGGTTTGAGAACTGACTATACTGAGGTGCCTGCACCACTCACCGACACATTTGGTGTCACTGGTGGTTGTATCGAGGGGGTTTCAGCCCTGTCCTGTGTGTTCTGCATTCACATATTTCCATTCACAACAGCTTTTTCTTTGCAACTTCTGCAGTCTTGCAGCAGAGCCTTTGTTGTTTTCTTAATGGGAAACTGTTTCCTCACCAAACCTATTGAAACCTGGTCTCTTCCATTTGGCTTGTATAGCAGGAATATTTCTACCAAGCACATTGCTGTACTCTTAGTGTTTGGATTTATTGCACACCATTGTCAACAATCGGTATGCATGCTGCAATTTCTGGGCATGAAATTACAAGTACTAGGGAGAATGCCTCATCCTAATTGTACAGAAATACAAAAAAAAATAATAGTCTGTAGAGTGCAAATCTTACATAAGTCAAGCATTATAGTCTTGCTCCGGTTTCTTTTCAGTCACTGACTCTTTCTTGTTCAGACACATAAATAGCCCAGTTGAACCCCAAAGCATGAAGCACATCAGAAGACATTAGCACAGGTCCTCCCGCAATTACTCATACATACAGCCACGTACTCCTTTCAGTTAATTTCTGTGGGACAACTACCATTACTGTTACTACCCAATAACTGAAATGTTTCCACATTCTCCTCACTAGGTTTATTTACACACACACACACAAAAGCTGCCGTAGAATTATGCCTCCCAGCAACTGCTTATTGCTTTGTTAATATCCAGCCCTACTTAATATATACCTGAGTCACTGCAGTTGTTATTTTCAAGAATAACCACACTTTATGCACATGCATGCTTAGTTTAGGTTTCCCTAACTTACATTTCCAGGACAAAGCCATTAAAGGTGCCATCATGTTCACCAATTTGCTGTTTTTAAAAGCTTACTGAGCATATGTGACCTCCTAATTGAGTGAATTTCTACCAATGAAGGAAAAAATGGCTTCTTATGACAAAGGACTGTCTACTTGTTCAATTCCCACCTTCTACACCAAGACAGTTTAATTTTAGTGATACTCAGAAGAAAGCTCTTAGAATTAAGTTAATGGTGAATGCATAGTTTTTCCTTCTCGAGTCTTAAAAATAACTGAAAAATTGAATGAAAATATTTCACTCTTTTTAAAAGTTTTTGAACTGAGACAAAATTTAAATATTTAAACTTGAGAGAAGGAAAGCTATGAACGACAAAAAATGCATTTTACATTGAAGCACTTGGGCAATCTGACCTGTGGTTGTCATAGCACTGGTAATCAGTGTCCCTGGGGAAGGCTGCACACTTGCTAGTACAAAGTACATCCCAGAAGCAAAGGCACCTAAAGTCACAAACATTCTGTCCTTTGACTTCACTGGGCCTTGGAAAATGCTCTGGGTGGCAAGAACTCATTGAGAAAGATTTTAAAGTATTTCCACAAGAACAAATTCAATGTCTTCTCATCTTCCTATTATCTAAATGATAATTCCATGTCATCTCTAAGTAATGACAGGAAGACGAGAAGACATAAAATTTGTTTTTATGGAAATATTTAGAAATATTTTAAAATATTTTAAAAACAGTTTTTTTAAAAAAAAAAAAAAAAAAAAAAAAAAAAAAAACTCAAACATGGAATCATATTCAGTAAAAAAAAAAAAAAGTCAAGTCTTAAGCTTATAAAGCCAACAGGAAAATTGCTGTTTTATATGCGTATGTCTGTACACACCTCTGCATACAAATGCTGTGCATAGGCATACAAAAGACTGTGCCTGTGCATTTTTTATGTAGATTGTTCTTGGGTGATCCATAATCAGAAAATCTAGCTGATTACTACATGACATTTGGGAATAGCTGTACGTTCTGTACTCCCCTACCTCTTGAGCTGATGCCTGGCGATTTAAAGGGCTCACTCCATTTAATGCAGCAGCTGCTCTTCTCCGAGGACCTGGCCCAGTATTCCTGAATTGTCTTCGATTGTATTGTTGTTGTCCAAACCCCCTTCTAAAACGGTTAGGTCCTAAGAAAATCAACAGTTATTTTAGCAACCTTCAAAACTCAATTTAGGATTACAGTTTTTCAAATGTATTACAAGGTTAACTTAATATGATATAGGAGTAGCTATATAAGTAGTGAGACAAGAAATTCATAACTGTATTCCAGAAAAGTAAATTAATTTTGCAGAATATAAAATAATTTATCATACCGATGTCTCACTCCGACATTTTCATGATATATATGAGTGACAAACATATCCTTTGATTTGAAAGAATACAGAAGAGAAAAGCCTTCCACAGTTCTGCTTCCTAATAAAGGCAGGAACACTCACATCAGGAAACCTGTCAATCTGTTGTCAGAGCTCACACTACTATGAATTAACTGTGAAATGGAAAAGCCTTTTGATACAGATACGCAAGTGACCCAGGCATCTGGAAGCCAAACTTGCAGCAGTCTGGAATAGATCTGAGTGCCCACGCTATCTCACTTGGTAAGTGACGACTGGCCTACAATTATTTATTTTATTTTAGCTTGACATATCCTTACTTACTGCATATATTGAAGGGGGCACCTTCTACTGCTGTTTTATGTTACTGTACAATACATACACTGAAACCACACACCTTGCATTTAACTTTTTCCCCTAAGCCTGTTTATAATTTTTGAGTGTGCTGAAGTGTTGGGTGAGAGGAAAGCACTCAATCTGTCAGACAGCAGCACAATGCATTAAAGCTTAATTACTCCATACGACAAACTTCTGTAGTCATAATTAAATAGGCATTTTCCAAGCTGCTATTATCAGTGAAATGTGCGTACATCCTCACCAGGGTGTATAAATCAGACATAAAGCAGTGAATTGCAGCGGGCAGTTAACCACGTGGTTAAAACCCCACACCAGAGAAGAGAACCTCAGTGACACAAACCAGGGAGAGGTTAGGCATGTGTATTGATTCCATACCATCGATTCCTACATCACAGCAATTTATAATGACTTAGAGCAATTAGAAATGAAGCGCTCTGAGGAAGTGGTGACATTGCTGTCAAGGGAACAGCACCGCGGTGATTAATGAAGGCTCCAGCCCCAGGGCATAACAAGGGGCTCATCCACAGGCTGGTGGCACTGGTTACAAGGCAAGAAACTGACGATCATTTGAGCTGCTCTGGCTCTGAACAATGAGAAGCACCAAGGCATGCCTGTGGCAGGTACCTCACAGCCAGCAGTCATGGTGCTTGGCTCCCAAGGGCAGAAAATATTGGTTGGTGACATGCACAAAATGCAGTGCTGTTCACAAGTTTTGTGGGACCACTAGTTATGTCTTGGAAAAGATGCCCTTGCTGCAGAAGACATGCAGGTGTGCAAAACTCTGTCTGACAAACACCCAGATTTTAGTACTCGGTGTCTTCTTTGACCAGATGCGGTCTTGCTGTATTTACCAGCATTTTGTTGTTCCCTCTCACATCTTTCTCCACAGTTGTTTTTTTCCCTTTCTTGTTCCCTTCGACAGCTACTGTGTGCTTTCCCTTCTCTCTCGCTTGTTAACCAGACCCCTCTCCCATAGGCCCCCAAGCCTTGCATTGCAGCTCGCCTGTACACTGGACAGGGCAACTTCTTTCCAGCAAGGGAGACTGAGCTCAGCTGCTTTTCCAGGGTATTTCACCAGTGCAAAGGGAGGGACAGATGCAAAAGGCAACCCCGACTAGAAAGTCACGCTCCTGTCAGTCGGTTCCTATTAGAGAGCCTCTGCTCAGCAGTGCACTCAGGCGCATCGCAGCCAATGTAAATAACTAACTGCGGAGCCATCAGCTCTGAGGGGCACCCCGTGTATGCCAGCTGGGGACCAGGGCCTCCGTCTGTCACGTGTAAGCTGAAATGTGACACACGGGAGGCTTCATCTCTCCAAAAAGTCTGGAAGATGCTTGTTGATAAAATAAAGTTTGAATAAAAGCTCACAGCTTCAGCAGCTGGGGAGGAACCCCACCTTTGTCTGGGTGCCCGCCCTGAGCCTGGCATTAAGTGCACCCATACTGGCCAAGAGCTGCCTCTGCCCAGCAAGCCCAGTCTGGGGAAAGGCCCTAATGTCCGAAACACTCTTTTTGGAGGAGATTTGAAATTCAAATTTCTTGTCACTAAAAATCATCATTCCCCCACCACTGAGGAGATGGTTCAAGCCAAATTCCAGGAGAGATAACAGCACTTCGCTTGCGTGAATTCTCTTGCTGTTTCAATCAGCATAATACCCTTCTCCATGCTCAGTCATTACAGTACTGCGCTGTACTGATTATCATTTTGATAATGGTTATCACATCTCAGCCCACAAGGGGCTGCATTTCAGCAGGGACTAAAGTGGAATGAGCCCCTGAAGAATTATGGGCTTAATTCCTGGCCCTGCTGAGCTTCCTAAAATTGCTACTGACATCAGCTCCACACAGCATGGTGGATCTCTGCCCTTGGCAGGTCTGAATTCAGACTCAGTAAAACCTGTAAGATACTAAGACTAGCAAAAAGTCATTCTACAAATGAACAGAAAAAGTTCTCTTTTCCAAGCTTAGCTACAAAAAAAAAAAAATGTAATTGTTTGATTCATTTGATCTGCTTGCAGTAGTCTCTATGTGGAAGCGTGGAAGAATATCAAATACTGTGTTTCTTTTTTTGACAGAAAAATCAAGGAAAATTATCAGCACTATTTTGAACCAGAACGATTCTCAGTAAGGCAATATGTAGCGGAGAGTGAGAATGAAAGAGTGGGAGGCAAATCTGAGACGACCAGGACTGCTCCCAGTGATGCCACCATCCTAATGTGTCACTTGCACTCAAGGGGATGAATGCAAAGACATTGCTGCAAAATGTCACTACAATCTTCAGTTAAATGATTTAGCAGTAATTAAAAAAAAAAAGCAAATCTTTGATAAATTTATTTATCAAATGGCATTTCATGCAGCATTGCAGTATTTAGCGTTGCTTTAGTTTTGAAGATAAAAGCGAGTGGAACCAAACAGAGATTACAGTGATCACATGGTATTATAAAAAAACTCATCATAAAAATAGCACGATTGGCAAAAGTGACAAATTAGCTCCAATAACTGAGCTATCAAAGACCATTACTGAAGGGGTAATTTAAGTGTGTTCTGGGAAAAAGAGGATTAGGAAGAGGCATAATTAAAATATGCAAAGCCAAAAGGGAATAGAGAATAGATATTAAGTCACTTTGAATTAGTAATTCATGAGAGGGTGGGATAGAAATGGATGAATTTATCCTCTAAAAGGGCCCTGATATTCCATTGTTGCTGAGAGAAAAGCTGTTCAGTGCCCAAGTACATATTATATGCATACAGGAATTCGATAGGAGACAGATTTAGGAGCTGTATTTTGTCACAGAAACGTGTTTTCCAGGGAGGCAACGCAGCTTTGCTGGCCCAGGGCACTCACGTACCTTGCAAGTTTCTCTGCATCCAGGCACGGAAACGGGGCCGCCCGAACCCGTATGCCGAGTTCCTGTTCTTGATCTGCTGCCTTCGCCTGTCCCCTGCAGCTTTGGCATCTGTTTGTTCTTTCCTGTGGCGTTTTATGATGTCATCTAGATCAAAATGGCAAAGGGGAAACCCATAAAAGCTACAATTTCTACCAACATCAATTTCCACTTTTGGTACTTGAGATTGTCCACAGTAAAAACGGGGCCTGCGGTTCTGTGAGCTGTGGTGGCAGACAATGAAAGATTAAGCTTAGCTAGGAAGCATAGGATCAATTTACTCAGCTCCTGCAGGCTAGAGATTAAGGCGCAGTGAATTATGTAAAAATGTGTTACCATCCGGCACATATCTACCATGTGCAGGACAGAGATTTCAGACTCATGTCCCACTGAGGGATCCACTCCCAGAGACTTTGCACAAACATCAGGGAAGAGATTTTTGCAGGGGCACTGACTGAGAGCTCAGTGCTGGGCAGAGAACATTTACGGAGGAGGTCTGACTTGGGAGGCTGTGGTTGAGGTGGTCAAAGTGAGGAGAACTGGTAGAAGCATCCATGCTGTGAGGGCCACTCCAATGCTCTCCCTGCCACCCATGGGACACAGAAACTGCACCGTGTAGGGGACACCAGACAGCTGTATGATGTTTTCCTTTCCTTTTCCATCTTCTGAAGTCAACACAGCTCTGTGCATGACTTCCCTCACTGCCTTAAAAAAACAAGGCAAGTTTACTTTCAGACACAAAGCTCTATCATGAAATCATCCCAAAACAGCTCAAAGCAGCCCATTTCTCACTGAGCTGGTTTGAAATCAAGGGGGTCTTTTTAATTCAAGCTGTTCCAATGAAGAGGAATGGCAAAGGGACGTCTTCCTCATTAATTCATATTTTCCAACGATTTCCTCTTTTAACCTCAAACCTTCCAGAAAACATTTATCAACTAATAACACAGCATCTAGTATGCTCCAAGCAGAATGCTTTAACTTTTGCCAAATTAGTGAGGCAAGAAGTGTTCAAATCAGGCCTTTTCCCAGGCAGAGACTACTCTAGCTCCTTAATGAATCACTGGAGTGGAAGCACAAAGTGCCATTAGCTTTCAAAGGGTGATTATCACAAACAGCAAATCATACCTCCAGCACTTGTCACCTGTCATTTTCTATCAAGAAAATCCTGTGTCCAAATTAATACAAGGCCCAGAGAAAGTGAACAAGAGCAGATGTAAGAATAGTCTGCGTGACTGCTTTTGTGATTTCTCTATCAAGTTTGCTAGGAAGAGAGCACATTGGGAGAGGCTGTGCAATGCTCTTGGTATGAATGCGCTAATGTTGTCAGCTAAGTGTGCCTTTGGGATATGTGCTATTTGGGGCACAGACTGCTTTGAAGCATATCGACAGCAGCCCTGCCTGCTCGGCAGGGAGGTCATCACAGGCGTCCCAGGGTGGGTTCTCCACACTGCGAGGAAAAGCTCACTAGGAGCAGAGAGGAGATGAATGCTCGGCTGCCTGGTCTATCAGTGTTTTGGGTATCAGTTCTTACCTTTTCTTCTTTTCCCATAAATACGATGGGGTTAACAGGGCAACGTAATGGAATACTAAAGTGAGGGGTCATTTAAGGTACTGAATGTGGAGGTGGAAGCAGAAGGTCTGACTGAGGGAAGTGTTAAGGGAGAACAGAAGAAAGGGGAGTATCACGTACGAACAAACAGAAGACAGGTGCACAAGCAACACCATGGGGAAAAACAAACAAACAAACAAACAAATGAAGTTAGGGACCAAACCAATTATTGCTCTAAATCCTCATACCACCATTAAAAGGCATGTGCATCAGTATCAAGTACCAGCTTGAGCTGGCTGTGGAAAATGTTCTGCTATTCCTGACAAGTGGCTCACTGCTGGGAAATGACACAGGGCTTCTGTCAGGAAGCTAACCCAGTCTTAAAAGGTGCTGGTGGACTTTCCTTCCACAGCAGCGATGTCACCGGGATAATCCACCAAGATCGATAGCCCAAACCCCGCCGTCCCAGTCTTCGGAGTTAATACAAGGGCAGTTGTTTATGCACAGCTCCCATATCCGCTGCCAGAGGAATGACGAGCATCACGAGCAAGCAGCTATAAATAACCCGCACACCCCGGGCTATGTCTCAATGTCTCATCTCCGTCTTTCAGTCGTGAGCCTCTCCCGGCCCGTGCCGTTTGACTCCCCCCCCTAAAGTTTCGGGGCGCTGCCCGGAAAGCACCGCGACGGCTTCGAGCCCCCGATTCCACCCTCGGCTGCGCCTCCCCAGCCGGCTTCCCCCCAGCGCAGCCGGGGCTGGCAGCGCCCCGCGCCCGTCCCTGGCTCCCCCCCCCCCAGCAACCCAGCTCCAAGCAGCACCCCCAGCCCTGCTCCGGACCTACCCAGGGACATGTCAATCTCCTCGGCTCCCGGCTGCGGCCCCGCCGCGGGGCTGGGGCTGGGGCCCGGCTGCGGCCCCGCCGCCTCCATGGGCTCGCAGGGCGCTGTGTGCCGCCGCCTCCCCGCTCCTCTCGCAGTGCGCCTGCCCGGAATGTGCCGGCACCCGCCGGCGGCACCCTGCGGTGGCCCCGGCACCCTGCCCGGGTCGCCTCGGCCCTCCGCCAGCCGCCCTCTCTCCCGGCCCGGCCGCTGCTCCCGGCCCTGCCCTGGCGCTCTGCCCGCTCCGACCCCCCTGCAGTCAGCCTCGGGGCATCCCCGCTCGGTCCCGGGAGGTTTTTGTGCAGCGCCGCCGGGCACCGTGCCCCAGCCTCTGTGCTGGCGGTCTTCTCCTCCCGAGCCCTTCTCCTCTGGGGTTTATGGCAAGAGGAAGAGCTTCGGAAAGGCATTTCTGAGTGATGGAGATGGAGGAATGGCTTTGCTTCATTTTGAAAGCTAGAAAGACGTGGTAACTTGAGGAGGGGAGGCACTCTTGGCTTGTATTCAGGAATGGAGCTTGCTGTCTGTATTCGTGAGCTCTGGGAGCAAGCATCATTTGGGACTGGGCCCTGAGCGCCCCTGGACCACTCACAGAAGTCCGATTCTTCGGGGGATCTTTCAGTCTCTACGTCACATCGGTTGTGGCACTGGTGCTGTCCTGCACCTTGAAAATCACCTAAACTGTCTTCCTCTACTTTTAGCTGGATAAAACTAAACCAAAGTGGTAGAAGGGGGAGAACAATCCCTCCTCTCCCACAGGTTAGCAGTACTGTACACAAAGATCATATTTTTCTAAAGTGTCTATACAAGTGCTCTGAGATAACCTTCCACACTGCATACATAATAAAGGCCACATAAGTCTCAGAACTAAGTCTGCACATTCCGTGTTTTCAAGACATGTTTTCCATAATAGCTTGCACTTCAAGTAGGGAGAGAAATTTCTACATGCAAACAAATCAGGGCAAAGATTGCCTTCTGGTATGTGTGTAGCTCTTAGCAAGATGGAGTACTTGTGAAAGTGTTCGTTTAGGGAACTGTCCTTTTGTAAAAGAAAAGAGCAAAGACACCAACAAATAACCTTAGCTATTTTTTTGCAATGACACTGCAGGATGACCATTAAAGTATTTTAATGCAAAATGTTAGGAGGCTAAGGTTGTGATACCCTGTGATTCTGTGATGTACAAGGTTTCCTGCGGGTACTGCTGCTGCTCTTTGGGGATCCCTGGCTCTAATGCCCTCTAGTCCAGGAGCTTTCCCTTCAAAGGGACCCATTAGCAATTTCCCAGCAATTTAGAGAAGTCAGGGAAGCTGCAACTGCTGGGGTAGGAGTGGAAGTATACACATAAACCTGGTCTTTAGCAATGGGCTTGGAGAGGTGGTCTACAGCAGTGTCAGCTTTTGGCACCCAACAAGCGTGTTGGAGAAGGGCCCTGGGAGGTGTCCTGGAGCCTGCTGTGAAGCAGGAATTTCCAAGGAGCTGCAAGAGAAGGACTGTAGGAGTGGGCTGGAGTCTCCACTGAGTACAGGTGAGATGTGGATTGCATGGCCCAGGTTTCTGCACTGGTAGGAAGCTGGAGTTGTTCCACAGTGAGGCCACTGTAATGAAAAGCATTGTTACCTTCTACAAAATCATGTTTAATTATATTGTCAGAGTATCTAAAAGCAACAGCTGAGAGACTTCCAATAGTGTCTCCATTTTATCATTTTTAGTGAAATAAATAAGAGACAAAACAAGACAAAAGCAGAGTTTTAGAAATATTGAAAGCAACTTAGTAAATAGGAGGCATTTTCAAATGACAGTTTTTTTTTTTTAATTGAACTACAATAAAGCAATTTCTCCTTCACTAGATGAGAGATTTTATTACCTATTTTTCTCTAAGCCACATAGGATTTAATGCAGTGATAAAATCTTTACGAGCCATATTTCTGCATCTGGGAAGTATGAGCTGATACACACTCTGTTCTCTCAGCTGCCAGTCTGTGCCCTCTTAATGTCTTGGCAAGTGTCCCATTTGCTTTGTATGTCTAAGCACTGCCGTCAACTCAGTTCTGTGTAATTTCTCACATTAGCAATGTAGGTGTTACATGCTGGACTTGGTGAAAAGGCCCTAAGAGCCAGAACCTCTTGAGAAGCAAAATCCCCCTGCCCTGCAGAACACTGCAAGTATCTAGCAGACAAAATCGACCCTGCATCCTAAGAAAGGAATTTCAGGAATGTGGCTTTTTGAAGGTTAAAGTAGTGTTATTAAAACAAAACAAAACAAAACAAAAAAAAAAAACAAAACAAAACAAAAAAAAACACTTTTCTACATTTCCCTCTAGAACTGTTTTGCATTGACTAAATCACACTGTAGCAACCAGCTGTCAAGCTAAGCCCTTGGAGCAAACTGGGGCAGAGATTTCTGCCGAAGGTGCCAGGTACTCCCCTCACTGAAGGCATATGCATAATGAACTTTTTCACAAAAAAAAGAAAAAAAAGAAAAAAAAAATGTTATTTCAGGGCAATGAGCATTTCAATTTATCAAATGCTCCTTTTGTCACGTAGCCAAACCCTAAGGAACCCTAGAAGGCTTTTAGCTAAAACAAATAAAAATAGAAGTCAGTGGGAGAAGAGAACACATGCCAGCATCCAAAGACTTGTATTATCTGAAATATTTTCTCAGTCTCTTGGTAGATTTAGTGAATCTTCTGCATGCTAAAGAACTTGTGATGATTTGTTGTTGTCATAAATCTTATGCCTTGATATAAAAGTATGTATTTAAAATTAATCCTGACCACTTTGCCTGTTATTCTTAGGGGTGTCTCAACTTGCAGTTACTTAATAACAGAAATATGACTGTTCACTTTCAGTGAAACAGACCCAAAACTACATGATGCATTAGGAAATAAATGAAGGGTTTTTCTTGAGAAGTAGGTCAGGGTGGTTGTAGGAACACATGTTAAGGAAGCATTCAGCATCTGCATACATACCTTTGTATCTGCTGGTATGGAAGCACTCCACCGTATATCAGAATTGCTCAAAGCATAAATAGCTGCTTATCTCAATGGGCCAGAATTCCTCTCAGGTATTTTCGTGATATTTCGTATTTTGCCCACAAGGGGGAGTGTTGAGGCTTTTTAATTGGTTGGAGCTCTAGGAGAGTAATTCAGCAGTTAATGAGTACTGGTATCCGTATAGCTTCATTAGCTTGCTCCGAAATCGGTGCACCATCATCAAAGAGCTTATGTTTTATTGTTAGATGCTGAACATGGCCTTTTAACCATGTGCTGCTACTTGATAATCATCTTGAGAAGATGGAAGAGAACAAAACTGTTCTACAGGCTTACTGAGAATACAAGCCTCCTGATCTTGCTGATTTTTCCCTTCATTAACCATTCCTAGAATGTGAGCTACTTTGATGATAGTACTTCAGCTTTTATGCAAAACTTATGAGTGGATGTAATTAGGTGGTTGAGGTGTGTATCATCAAGTTCTGCTCAGTGATAACAACTGTTCACTGACAGGTCATCCACTTCTTGTTAACAGTTAATGAAGAGCTCCATGATTTGCTTCTTAATGCATTTAGCAGTTGCAGTCTGGGTACTGTAAGACTGCAAGGGATTTAGAGAAGGATTTTTTTTTCTCTGTATGTATGTGGATTAGAAATGAGATCTCAGCCTGGTGTATGCAGAACTACTCTTACTAAACCCATTAGCTATACCTCTGGAATATGCAGAACATCCTTAAAGTCATCCCATGAAAAGTATGTTTAGAGCTGGAGGCCTACAGGATGATGTCACACCAAAATGATTGTATTAAAGCACACTACAGTTGATCATCTCGTGTCCGGTTATCTAGGACAAGGTCACAACAGTTACTTCCTATCTTAGACAGTCTTTTGTGTGATAGAGATGTGAGTTGTGAAATGCATGGCATACGTGATTAAAGATAACTGCAATAGCATGGGCTTGGCCTCAACCCACACATGTGCAGGATGACAGGGGACTTGGTAGCTCCAGTGCAATCTGTATCCAACCTACTTACATCCCAGCAGAGGGAGATTCACTGATAGAGCATGCAGCTTTTTTGCTGGTTGCTTTGTTGCTGGTTGTGTAAGAGCAGTTATAGTTCATGTTGCTTCTCAGAGGCTCTTGATTTAGAGTAAACCTCCAATAAAAGGTATGTATTTCAAATTTTGCCAATAAACAAACAAGGAAAGTATGCTATTGCATGGCAAACACATTATTCAAAATAAATAAAATATAATAACAATTAAAAAATACTTCTAGAAATCACACTAGAATGACCAGTTAAGGATAAAAAAGATAAAAGACCTCTGTGGCACCATGAGGAGGTATTTCCAGTGTGTGTAATTGGAATAAGTGGTAGTTGGAATTACATCTTTGAGGGTAGGAGCTGCCCTCCCTGCTGCCTTCAAGAATGTATTTTCTGGTGCTCAATGAAGCATTGCTAGCTGTACAAATAATCAGATGCTCCCAATGGAAAGGGTACTAGGAACCTTCTCATTAATGGATCTGCTGTTTTATTGTGGTCTGTACAAAAGACTTTTAAGAATAGATATTGCTCACCAAAGCAAGCAGATGGAATCCCGCTCGCTTGTCTATTGAAGCATCAGATACTGTAGTATTTTGAGTTATCTCTAGCTCTTTCAAAATGATGTTTCAGATAAATCACCACCCTTTAGCACTGACAGCGTGCTGTTTGCCTCTTGACCTATTTGGTTTGCTTGCTTTTCTTTCAAAGTGGGACAAATGATACCATTTTAGTATGAGTCTTGAATCTGGTTATTTGGAGATTATTTAAACTCTCTGCGTGAGGTCGTAGATATTTGCAGGTCTTGAAGAAGAAAAGCAGTATCAGTTAGGAACAGACTGTACACTGGTATGCAAAGTGAGAGGGAATTGAAGAGTAATCAAGGAGATGGCAGAAGGATCATGTGAGTGCTGAAATAACTGTGAATGTGTTATCTCAGTACCTCACATGTAGGAGGACTGAGGCTACTCATAAGGAAACATAGTAAGAACATTATGGAAGCTCTGGTGTTTAATTGCTTAAAGCAAGGAAGTCTTTAAAGACTGCAAAGAAAGGTCAAAGCTGACATCTTAGGAGGACTTTGTTTCTCACTGCAAAAGGCAATCCAGACTGACAAAGATCTGCTTTGTATTCAGCTCAAGTATTTATTTCAGGAACGCTGAGATCTTTGGAGATGTCTACTCAAGTCAGACCCTGCAGCTGCTGCTTGGCTTGAGGTGCCCAGAGCTTGTGCCAGGCAGCAGAGGTCTGCAAATCCAGGGGAAGTTCTGGGGAGCATTACACCTCATTACACCCCCGAGCAGTGTCACTGTTGCAGTGCTTTGATGCTCTTGTCATGCGCAGTTGCCCAGGCCACTGACCTGACGTGGGACACAGCCTGCAGGACAGAAAGGGATGTTATGAAGGTACATGAGAGATAAGGGACTCCACTCTTGCTTTCCCTACGCTTCTTTCATAATCAGTTTTGTACCAGCATTTCCAATCTAGATGACCCTGTCTAGCTTTCTCCAGAAGGCAGCGCTCAAGGTAAATGTGGAGCTGTGAGCAATGATGCTGAGCAGTGGTCAGAAGAGGTGTGAGTGCAGCATAGCAGGCTGGCCATACCGCTCCTGCACTTCTTCAGAGCATGGCTTGGCTTAGTCATACCCAGAACAAGATTACTGCAAGACTTTTGAATAACCACATCTTGCAATACATGTTGAAAGTTAGGTAGATCAAAGCCTTATCTAGATCTCATTCCTCTAGGGCACTAACAGTACCTCTCAATGTTAGTCGATATCATATCTTTATGAGTTTATGAGTTTTTATCTCATCTAGAGCGGATGTGGGTAACCACGAAGACTTTCAAAGTGGAAGCTATACATGGAAGTGGGGGATTTTCGGTGGTTTTCAGTCTTCTGAAACACAGACGCTGTCTGTAGTACAGTAGTGAGAAAATAGGTTTGTCTAGTGCAGTCTCACTACAACATCTACCTCTTCCTGTTTTCATTTTAGCTGCCTTATTAAACAAGAAAATGCTATCATCTCTGTTTTATAGAAGAAACTGGCACAGCTATGACTTACTACTCATTATGACAAGAAGTTTGGCTTTGGGAGCCTTCTGCCACTAAACTAGTGACTCTGGTTTTTCTTATTACTGGTTCTTAATGAAAAAAAGAAAGGGCAGCAGGGTGAGCAGGTAGAAGAACTGTTGGAAGACTATAAAAGACAGACTATAAAAGACAATTCAAATTATTACACTGCAGCATTCCAGACATCTCTTCTGATTGTGTGGCTACTTGAGGTGATAAATGGTCATAAAAGTAAATCTGCACATATCCGTATCATAGGAGCATGCAATCATTTTCCAAGTTTCTGCCTGAATAAGTAGTAATTTGCTCAAGATAGAATTTGCAAATTGGGGATTTTTTTTTGTTAGCTGCTACGAAAAAGTTTCAGTTGTGGTTTCTGGCCTGTTTTATTGGACACTTTAATGCATTTAAAGGAGTGAGCAAGTGCCTGAAGAAGCTCAGTGAGTTTGGTGTGCTTCTGAGTAGGAACACCTGCAGACACAGTGAATACTGTGTTAAAGATAAAGAGGTCCCTCATAAGCGAGAACTCCAGCATAACTAAATGGTGACTCGAGTTCTCTGACGATTTGTCAGACCCATTTCTTCAAAATGAAACATCCCCTTTCCTCTTCCTGACGTTGCAGAGATCAGTTCGGCTTTAAATAGCAGGCAGCTGTGTGATGTGGCTAAAAGGGAGGACAGCAGAATGGCAAATCTGAGCTGGCCCTGTGCCAAACCATCAGCTTTGCAAACTCAGAGCAGCTATTTCTAACGTTTAGTTGCTGGGGCTGGCTCCTGGCTGATGCTCCGATTCACTCCTGCCAACTGCAGAGCAGAGCCACTGCACCTCCTGCTCCACGTCTGCAGGGAAAACCATCAAACACACTTGGCCCACCATCAGCCACAGGGTTTGTCAACCTCCACCCTCTCTGGTTGGCAACCCGGCTGAATGCAGCAGTCCACAGTTTTTCTACAAGTTTGTCTAACTTTCCTGCTGTGAACCCAGGGAATGATTTGCTTTTTCAGGACAAGAGCAGAGGCTCATCGCAGGCGGACTCATAGGTAGATACTCAGCTGTAAGATTTAATCCCACGCTCCACAAAAGCATCCACATGCTCCACAAAAGCTGAAGGAAGCAGCCAGCCACAATATTTACAGGTGACAATGGGAACCCTTCCCCCGCCACACATTAATTTTGCACAGTGGCCTCTTTTGCTGGAAAACCAATCTATTTGCAGTGACACAGGGATCCCAGAGTCCGTACAATCCTGCACCAAAGAATTAAATCCTTCACTCTTCAGTACCTTCTTCCTGATCCTGGCTAATTCAGTTCATTTGAATTTTGGCCAGATATCGCCCACGGAATATTACAGGGCTGTTCCTCCTTTGACTAATAATGGCTCAGCTGTCTCTCATTGACATATTGCTGACTGAAGGCTATAGTCTCTTCCATCCTGCTTATAAGAGGAATTTCCCTTAGATCCCCAAATTAGTCATGATGCATGCATGCACGAAAAAAAATCCATTTAAGGACTGGCAGGAGGATCAAAGCATAAAAGCTGATTCTGCTTATCAAACCCATAGCAAATGCATTAAAATGCGGGTCTCTGAGCCTTTCTTTACCGTTTCTTAATGATGACTCTAGAGTAATTTCTGACAGATAAATATGCAGCACGTAACGAGCGCAGATCACATGGTAACACAGCTAATTAATCTCCCAGAGTGTTCCAGCAGTCAGGCAGCCCCTCATTAACGTAGCAGGGCCCAGGACACGGCGGCCAGCTCATTTAGGGAAGCCTAAATGCTCTCTGCTCGGCTTCCCCATTTTGAGGCAGGCGCGTGAGGCTCGCAGAAGCGCTCCCCAACCCCTGCGGGGGCCACAACCCTCTCCCCTTTGTTCTGCCATGCCAATTCCTCAGTCATTTTTGTTTTATTTTGTTTTATTTTGCTATTTTATTTTATTTTTTTCTGCATTTTTTTTTCCACGCCACTCCGGCGGACGTGCGGTCACGGCCAGCCTCGCCTCCTTGCTGGCTTCCTCCGCAGATGCTCGGCCCGGCCGGGACGCCCCTTTAACCGGAGGGCGCCATCGGTGACCGCCGGTGCCACAGCCACGACCGGCGCCAAACGGCTCCCGGTACCGAAAGGCTTCCCTGAAAGGGTTCCCGGTACCGAAAGCAGCTGGCCTGACCCAGGACACGGCGCAGCCCCCGCCCCGGGGCCCATCCGGACACCCGAGGCGCCCCCAAACCCGGCCCCGCCGCAGCCCCGCGGGCGGCGGGCCCCGGAGCCCCCCCCCCACACCCCGCGTGCTGCCGCCGCCGCCGCCGCCACTCGCCCCGCCCCCTCGGCCCCTCATTGGCGAGCACCGCCTCGGGGAGCCACGCCCCTCCCCTCCTCGCCGCCGCGGATTGGCGAGGACGGACGAGGAGCGCGGCGAGGCCACGCCCCCCTCTCCAGCCGCCCCCCCCCATCTCCCTCTCCCGCGGCCCCCCCCCCTCCGCTCCTTTCCTTCTACCCCCTGCGGGCCCGCTGGCGCCTGCGCAGTGGCGTGGCGGCGGCGGGCGGCCCCGCTGTTGTTATTGTGGGGCTGGGCTGCGCCGCGCGAAGATGGCGGCCGGGCAGGGGGGCGGCGGCGGCGGCAACGGCAACGGGAACGGGAACGGCAACGGCAACGGGAACGGTCCGGGGGGGCTGGGGATCCCCGCTCACCTCACGCTCTCCTTCTCGGCCGGGCCGCACTGGGGCGCGGCCACCCTGCCGCAGCCGCACACGGTGCGCAGCCTGGACCGGGCCCTGGAGGAGGCGGGCAGCTCGGGCATCCTCTGCCTCAGCGGGAGGAAGCTCCGCGACTTCCCCGGCAGCGGCTACGACCTCAGCGACACCACGCAAGCAGGTGTGGGGCTGGGGGGGGGCGGTGGGGCCGGCTCCTGCCGCGGGGCGGCCCCGTGGTGGTGGCGGCGGGGAGCGGCCTGCGAGGGGTGGGGGCGGCGGTGGTGGTGGTGGGGGGGGTGGGGGCTGCGATCCGTGCTGGGAGCCCCGTGCCCGGCCTGCAGGCAGGGCTCTGAGGGGAGGTGAGCTCGGAGAGGTTTCCCTGCGAGCCGCTGGAGAAGCAGATCTTGCGTGGTTTTTTTTCTTTTTTTTTTTTTCTTTTTTTTTTTTTTTTTCGCAGAGGTTTTGTTGTCAGGTTTTGGCTGGGTTTATGCGCTGCTGGAAAGGCAGCGTTCTGAGTTAACGTGCTAGAGCAAAATGTTAATGAGAGGTCTGGCATCTTTTGTTCAGGAGGAGCGGTGGCTTTCCCGAGCGTTGTCGAGGCGAATCAATGCCTTGCGTGATTTTGTTTGGTTTGTGGGTTTTCTTTCCCCATAGGTTACGAATAGCCGGGTTATTGTTTTGGATACGAGACTGCCTATTGTGGCACCTTATCCATCTCTGACAGTGCTGTGCTCCTGCTCTACCAAATACTCGTTCTGTTGGTCTTTGTTGTGGGCTGCAGTTTGTGCAGAGTTAAATAGCGATGTACTTGCTCTCCTGCGATATATTTGGTTGCGTAGGGTGTAGAATTTGTGATGGACTGATTTATAAAATTCAATTCCCATATCCTGTACCAAGCCTGCTAATGGCTTGTAGGATATTAGTGTTTTATTCTCTCTCTTTTTTTTTTTTTTTTTCCCCCTCTGGCACGTGTGATGCATCCCTACGTGCAGTGCAGAATAGGGATAGGTAAAAGTGTGTTATGTCATAATGGAAGCACCACATTAAATTAAAAACAATTGTTATTTCGTGGAACCTGTTTCCATGTAATAGCATAAAAAATTATGCAGCACCATAGTAGACCGATTCACTGTATAAATATTCAATAGTTAAAGCTTTAAAATCAGATGTTGCATATAGGGAATATTATTAAAAGGAATTTTTATGTAACCTGAAGCAGGTGCATCGAGGATCCATATTTTGTTTGCTTCTTATTAATTCAAGTTGTAACTGTGTTTAATTCTTAGCTTTGTTTTGAATTCCATCACATTTGAGTAAAAGCTGTCTGCAGTGCTATTATCTTTATCTTTTCGAATGTAGTAGAGCCCAGTCACCACCATCAGGATTCGACCTTCATCATGAAAGATGTTGTGTGAAAATGTTTAAAGGCAGCCTCTGACAAAAATAGCCATAGTGCATGTTGTTCTTTAAGCACTTATTTAAATACTTGATGTGTGTCTATGCAAAAACCTTCTCATAATGATGATTTATTATAGTACTTATGAATTAATTAAATGGAATATGAATTTTAGAGGCCTTGCAAAAACTTGCTTGTAAACAAAAGATTTGTAGTCCTTATTTTGACCTTATCTGTGGACTTTTTTTTTTTTTTTTTTTTTTTGGTGAGTGAGTAAATGGTATTCTGTTGGTGAATCTATGGCATCCTTTACAGTGTCAGTATGGCATAGAGCTTTTGATGTAGGATCAACTACTATCTTGTAGGCATTTGTTTACTGGCATTTTTCACAGTTACTGCTGTTTCGTGCCACAATATACCCATGAATAAGGTTATGGATATATGCTGAAACAAGGGGGGATAGGGACCTTGGGTCAAAAAGATTTGCTGTGTTTCACTTTCAGTTCTAAATTGGTGACTCTCTGAAATTCAGTTCTGTGATACTTGAAGCAAACACTAAAAAAAAAAAAAAAGTATATAATATCTCTCACATACAAACCTAGATACAGTTTCTTTTCCATATCACAAGCCTGAATGCAGCAGGTTCTGCAGTGTCACTGTAAATCCAGAATATTCTGCTTTAGCATCAGTAAAATCAACCCTAGAAATAACTTCCTGTTGCTGAAGTAAAAACACTACAGTTTTATATGTATACACACACGCATGCTTCTTAAAGCACAACTGCTGTTATCATCAAAAATACCCTTGGATTGGAGGTGGTTTTTTTCTTTTTTTTTAGGCTTGGCCATATTTTATATCTAACTTATGTAATGGTTTACCAGTACATAATTGGCAAATAATATAATACATTTTTGGCATCGTAATTTATGTGACAAAGCTTACTGCTGAACTAGAAGCATATAAACAGTATCTGTCGGGTTAGCTCTGGCCTTATGTTTGTCATATCTTTTGTTAACTGTGAATTTGCATTGCAACTCTTTGGCAAAAATACTTTTATTTTCTGGTTTGCTAGAATTTTTCATCTGGCTGTTCAAACAAGTCTTGTGCAGCTGTTAAATGAACTTCTTGGGGGAGAAAAAAATCAGTTGCAAGATATCAAGAGGTGTATGAATATTCCAATCACTTTATTAACGTGTGTAATTTTGCTTCTTGCTGTGTGAACAACATTAAGCCCCTGGCAGTTAAGTAATTGAGTAATCACATCAATGTAATCACTGTCTGCTTAGCTGAAGAGATGTGTTTTCTGTTCCGTTTCTTCTTGTAGTTAGGTTCCTGTGCTATATGGCCATCCTAACTCAAGTCAACCAATGCCTTCGGAAATTTCCTTACTTTTTTTGTGAGCAGTTGGCAGTACAAGGTATTGGACTGACAGGAAAAAAAAAATTGCTCTGTGTGAATATACTGGTGCCATCAGGCTTACTCGTGGCTTTGTCACAAGAAACTTGAGTCCCTGTTTTTAATTTTAAGGGAACCTCCAAGCAATTATGAGTAGTTGAGTGATTGCCTGTTACATTAACCTGAAATTTCTTCTTTGTTACCACCTGCCGCCTTTTCATGTAGCTGAGGAGTAACACCAGTATATTCCAAGTCTGACTTGAGAATGAGCCCTCCTGTCACGGTTAATAACAATTTCACCACCATGGACCAAGTTCCCACATTGTGATTCCTCCATGGGTGTGCTGGGGGTATGGTGTAAGGGGAATCATGCTTCTTTATGATGCCATTGCGTATACTAAGGGCATGACTGTTTTTTTACCTTACAAGGGCCAAAAATATGATGTATGCAGTGAATTGTGCAATTACAAGTTTAAAAGCAATAACATTTATAGCTTAACGTTCAATGTGAATTACATGAAAATGTTATTTGTACTACTCTGCTGCTGCCTGAAAGAATAAAGTTATTTTTGTTGGTGGTACCAACCTTGACTCAGGAGACAGCAAGTGATTGAATAGGAACAGCAAATTCAATTTTCAATTGAAGAAACACATATGATGTATATCGTAAGTCTAGATTACATTGTAGAACTCAAACATCTTGAGACATGTAGTTCTTCAGTAATGACTTTTTCATGTTTGAATGGAAACAAACAGGTTATAGGAGACTTTCTGGAGTGGTGTTCATGCTCAGAAGATGCAAAAGCTAAAAGTGACACAGCAGTCGCTTTTTCTTAGATTTCTTAGATTTTTCTTAGATTTTCTTAGATTTTTTTTTTGTTGTTTGTGAAAAGTGTCTTCTCATCTGACTTGTGAAGATTTCTTGGAGCTGACTCAAAAGTGTATACTAATTCTCCTGGCAAGGCTGACACTTAATGCTAGAATATGTCTTTAGCAAAAAAAAAAAAAAAAAAAAAGGCAAAAAACAAAAACAAGGACTGTCTGAAGGCTAAAATTTCACAGAAAATACAGAGTTAGTCAGTATTTTTTATTTGTTGTAAAGGTTCTCCTTGACAATGTGGAGAGGCTTCCAAATTCCTGTTTTTTTGTGGCTGTCCATGGTCTTGTCCAATGGCTTTTGCCATTCTTCGAATGGACCTGGGATTTTTTTTTATTACAGAACTAAGGCCTTTATTGCTTGGGCAGACATGATTATTTCTGATATGTTCCCAAGTGCTTGAAGGGTTCTTTTTGACTGGTGGGCCAACGTATAACTTCTCAACAAAGATGAGTAGTACATGGCTTAAAGGAACTCTGCATCACAGGCCTGTTCATAGCTTGCTAGCCAGCAGATGTAACTTACACAATGAGCAAATCCCTGTCCATCTGTTTGTTAAAACAAGCATCTACTTAAGTTTGTCACTTTATCATTTTGTTTCAGCAGGTGTTGCCAATATGTAGTGGACAAGAACTTATATTAAAGGCTGGAAGGCTACTTTGATTTCAAAGCCAATGTACTGGATCTCAATTCCTCCTCCCCAGCAGAAGTCACCTGTGATAGAAAACCATTGATCTGTTTCGGATACAGAAAAATGTATTTCACATGGAAGAGCTGTGGTTCAATCTGAGGGGATGCCCTTTTGGTTAAGGCCCTAATGTAATAAGAATATATATATTTTAGAAAGGATATTAGGATATTCTTTAGTAGTGCTGTTTGACAAGCCAGGAATGATGAATCTGTAAAGTACGGTTTCTCGTTGCCTGAACAGCCTTTCCTGTGTGCTTTTTGAGTATCTTTAATTATGCGGTCATGTGCGGTTTCTTCCTGTGTCGCTTTCACTGCACAGGCTGTGTAACTAAAATTAGTGATGTGGATAACCATAGAGCAGATATTTTCTAGCTCTTGAATTGTTGGATGTAGAACCCAAACATTACTTCCTATTTCTTTTTACTGTCTTTTTCACAAAATTAAAAGCTATTCTGCACACTGCCAAACATCCAATTCAAAAAAAAAAAAAAAGCTGCGTATAGCAACCCATCGTTTTGGGAGTGTTTTTCTTTCTTTTAAACAGCTCAAAGAAGAAGCAGAAGCGGAGGAATGTAAAATAGAGAAGCAACGTGACAAGGTTGCTAGCTCCTACCTAACATGGAGCAGCCCTGAGCTAAAATTTTTGGTAGTGTTTTGTCAGGAGAAACATGGTCACGTTACCACAGTCCAGTACCTTGTGCTTCGCTTAATAGTATATCAAGAGACGGTGCATGTGTTAGAAAAAGGATTAAATGATTGAATGTGTACCAGAGCTGTTAAACTGGCCATGGTAATTACTTTTTTCATTTGTGTCTAGCTGCTAATAGTGGACATATTGGTGGCTTCCTCTTGTACTTCTCTGAATGTGCTCAGAAGTCCTAAGTCTCTCACCCATGCATGTTGCAATTTTGTGACTGTGTAAAGGCTAAAACGTACTCTTTCTCCTTTCAGTTTCAAAATCTTCTGCCTATTATTCTCCTTACTGTCAAACTACTGTCGTTTGAATTGTGAAGGGTTCTCTTTCTCTTTTCTAATCTTTGACCTAGTAGGTACTTGAAAATAGGTACTGATCTCAATTTATGTGCAGTCTGTGATCCTTAACTGTTCTATATAGGAAAAACATTTTTCTACTATATAAATTGAACTGTATGTATACCAAAGGTCTATCTACTCCAGTATTCTTTATTGAAATAATATTTTTTAACCTGTTAATTGGTAACTTTATTTGCAGCCCAATGTTTCTCTTGAAAATGATGCAAATGGATTTTGTGCCCTCCGTTTTCTATTCCAGGCTGATGAAATCTACTCTGTATAATCTCCTTTTATACTGAAAAATTCTCACACGTCTACCTACATCCTTTGTTGTACCCTATATTTTTTGAGATAAGCCAGGAACTGCATGCAGTCAAGATAAGTGTTTGGAAGGAAAACTCCATTCTCTGCTCTTAGCATTGTTTTGTGCCTTCGGCTTGAGTTATCATTTAAAAAATTGTCAGCTTTACAACTTCAGCATATTCACTTATAAGTTAGAATCATAGAATATCTTGAGTTTGAAGGGACCCACAAGGATCATCGAGTCCAGCTGCTGGCACCACACAGGTCTACCCAGAAATTCAGACCGTATGACTAAGAGCACAGTCCAAATCTTTATTAAACTCCGACAGGCTTGGTGCTGTGACTGTGTCCCTGGGAAGCCTGTTCCAGTGCACAACAACCCTCTCAATGGAGAACCTCTTCCTGATAACCAGCCTGAACCTCCCCTACTGCAGTTTGACACCATTCCATTGGGTCCTATTGCTTGTCACTAAAGAGAATAGATCAGCACCTACCCCTCCACTCCCCCTCGTGAGGAAGCTGTAGACCCTGGTGAGGTTTCCTCTTAGCCTCCTCTTTTCCAGACTGAACAGGCCAAGTGACCTCAGTTGTTCCTCGTACGTCTTCCCCTCTAGGCCCTTCACCATCTTAGTAGCCCTCCTCTGGACACTTTCCAACAGTTTCACATCCTCTTTGTACTGTGGTGTCCAGAACTGCACACAGTATTCAAGGTGAGGCCACACCAGCACAGGGCGGGACAATCACTTTCCTTGATCAACTACCAATGCTGTGCTTGATGCACCCCAGGATACAGTTGCCCCTCCTGGCTGCCAGGGCACACTGCTGGCTCGTGTTCAGCTTTCTATCAACCACAACCCCAAGATCCCTCTCTGCAGGGCTGCTGTCCAGCGTCTTGTTGCCTAGTCTGTATGTATAGCCAGGGTTACCTCATCCCAGATGCAGGACCTGGCAGTTGCTCTTGTTAAACTTCATGGAGTTGGTGATTGCCCAGCTCTCCAATCTGTCCACATCTCTCTGCAAGGCCTTTCCACCCTCAACAGAGTCAACAACTCCTCTAAGTTTAGTATCGTCAGCAAATTTGCTGAGAACATCTTCTAGTCCTACATCCAAATCATTTATAAAAAACATTGAAGAGGACTGGCCCTAAAGTGGAGCGTTGGGGGACCCCACTGGTGACTGGCTGCCAGCCTGATGTGGCCCCATTTACCACAACCCTTTAAGCCCTGCCCGTCAGCCCATTGCTCACCCATTGTATGATGTTTTTGTCTAGCTGTGTGCTGGACATTTTGTCCAGTAGGATCCTATGGGAAACTGTGTCGAAAGCTTTACTGAAATCCAAAAAGATCACATCAACTGGTTTCCCTTGATTGACTAGATGTAATTCAACATATTGAGGCTAGAGAAGGACATGAAAGTGAAATCATCACAAAATCATGCCTAAGACAAATAGAAACAAGACTGGACACAGAGAAGCAGAACTAGCTGTATAAGTAATTCAGCTGAAAAAGCAGTGTGTGTGAAGCTACTGCAATATTAATCACGAAGTGAAGATGAAGTGGCAGGTAATGTAAGTTTATTTAAGTATGAAATTTCCAAATATATGATTTGTTAAAGTAGATCCTTCTGAGCAGGTACTTAAACTTTATTTCTTTAAATGATCTTCTGCTCCTATAGAAACAAAGTGATTTGCTATTCCTGCATATTCATTCCATGCTGAGATTAGAAAGGCTTGCATTGGAAAGCTAGAACAGCCTTTAAAGTTTAATTGGTTATGAGGGAGCTTTTCTATATACAGGTTTTAAAGTTAATATTGCAGGTGTTTTGGAATTAAATTTCAATTATGGTGATGTCATATTAAAAATCGTTTGGCAGATCGTTTAGATGACATTAAATATATACATATATAAAAAATAATCTTCAAGAGCCTATTTTTTTTGAAAATAAAAAAGTCAACCTCAAAGTTAAATACTCAGGCTTGACTTCATAATGACTGGTACCCGTGTGTCGGCTGCTTTAAAAAAAAACACAACAATTGTGCCACTGCTTCCCATTTGTGGGAAGATCGTGCTGCAGAGTGTGACTCCTGGTGTTTGTGACTTCATACAAAATGCTCGCTGGGATTGAGCCACTTCTGATTTTTTTGTCTAATCTTTATCATTTTAGTATGTCAGTTAAAATATGTAGCAACTACAAAGATTAGATGAAGACAGGCTATGCTTCTATTTGACTTCAGAGTATACACACCTGGAAAAAATCAATTTAAATGATATTACATACACTTTTAACAGTAGATTCTAAATGTATTTAAATTTGCTTGTGGCAGGGAAAGTATGCTGATAAGTTTAATTTCCTGAGAGATAAAGTATCTAGCAGGTATGTCAGAGTTTCTTTATTGTGCATAAGAGTTGATAGATGTTCAGTTTAAGTATAGTCCTTTACAATAGCTCTTAATTTAGGAGAGCAAATGTTTCATTTGGATATGAAATGCATAAAGTTATGTGCAAAAATGATTTTCCTGTAATTCTTGAGCATTTTTTGCCAGTAAATTATTTTAAAAAAATAAAATTGTTTTGCAGCTGTAGTAGTTGTTTATATGCAGTCATTCTAAATTCTGGCATATTTAATTGTTCTGCCATTAATTTTGCAACCTAAGTTGAGAGTTCTGATCTTAGTTATGTAAATATCCAGGGTTCTGTTTTTTTGACTTTTCAAGTGGAAATTATAAAACGTTTCTATGTGTAACAACTGTAGTTGTGCCTTAGTGTTAAGAACTCTCAACTTGCGAGTGTGCTGTGTAGTGTTTGAGGAGAATGCTAGAGAGCCTGCCTTTTGGTCTAAGTTTGGCAAGATTTAGAGCTCATTTCTTTTAAGGTTCCTGAAAATAAGCAGGAATCAGTACTTTCCAAAACCTTGTTTTGTACATTGTTTACATTTAATTGGAAAGTGCTAGGTAGCTTATGCAAAGGACTTCTCATCAGAATCCTTGAGAAAAATACTCTTTAGTAGTCTCTCTTCTCTTTCTCCCACCAGATCTAGCTTTCAGTTTCTGACTATTTTTTCTTTTGTTTTCCATCATGCCTGTACTAGCTAATGGCATAGGAGCACAGTGCTTAAAACACAGTTAGAGGAGTGTTCACTTTAATTTTGTCAAACAGGACACATGATACTAATTTTTTAAGGCAGACTTAACACCCACCCCCACCATTTAGCGCCGTTTTTGAAAGCTCCAAGTAAAGACTGTTTTTAAATTAATGCTGCCATCAAAATTCTTGATTGGTACAATTATTAGGTTCCTCTATAGGAGGCAGATCTGTATTTAGGCGTGGTTTTTTAGATGCATCTTTGTTTCGTTATGATAGTAAAGAGGAAAACTGACGTTTTAAATACCCGAACGGTGCTGATTGTTACAGTTGTATAATACAAACAATCAACAATTTTAAATCCGATATTTAAATATGTTTAAAGAGCTTTTCATGGTCATCAAGAAGAGTCACGTGCTTAGAACAAGTCTAGTTAGGTCAGGTTGCTCAGGGTCTTGTCCAGCTGAGTTTTGAGCATCTCTGGTGATATTTCTGTCTTTGTGAAATGTGTTTTCTGGATTATCCTGGAAGCCTATGTTTATTTCAGTCCAGCTGAAGAAAACATTCTTACTTGATTAAATTGGTTTGTTCCTGCTAAGTTCCATTTCTTTGGTTAGTAGTGAAAATCAGATCTTTTATTTTCTTAGTTTCTCACCAAACTTGACAAGGAGTCTTGAGGTTCTACTAGAGAGTGAAACATATATTTTTCTTCCTTTTTTTTTTTTGTGTGTGTGTATGTGACTTTTTTTATTTGTGACTTCACAAATGGGCTAAAAAGACTTTGGTTTAAGGTCAGTAAATTCAAATTTTACCTTTGAATATCTGCTGACTCATTAATCCATTTTTCCCTAATCCTTGAGGATTAAAGCAAGATAGAAAATGAGTATTCTTAGTGATAACATTGAAGACAAATGATATACATGTATTCTTAGATGTAGTTATTTAGTACTGGAATGTCACAACAAAAACTGACAGCTCTGGTTTGCTAGTAAACAACCAGTATATGTACTATTTCCATGAGTTTTGTTATCTTTTCACTTCTCAAAACAGGATCACTAAAATGAGCAAGTAAAAAAACGTATTACTAGTGTGTTGGTGTTCTAGACTGTTTTCTTCTAATGCTTGTAAGCTCTTAGGGCTTTGAGGTCTTGTCAGCTTGGTGCTGGCAGAGTATTAAAATGAAGGATGATATTTTCAGATGCAGATAATTTGAGTTTAATGTTAGCTCATCAGTGGTTCTTTTTAATAACATTTCTGAGCATCTGCATGTAATTATTCCCAGCAAAGAAGATGGCAAGACTAAAGATAATGTGGAAATATGGCTTTTGTGGTATTACAAACGTACCTGAACAGGAGAGGCACAGACTTGGAATGTTTTCACATCTCTGATATCTCAAAAGAGACATGTGAAAACAGGGATATGGACTAAGGTTATTGAATAAACTGTGTCATAAGTCCTATTCAGCACAAATACACAGTTGTGATGGGAATGACAGGATGACAGATTATTGGTGATTTAAACTCAACCAAATCTCATGGTGATAAGCTAATTTACAGCATCGGAGTAGTGTATATAATAAGAGGTCTTGAACTTGGAATTGGGGGGGAGGGGGAGCTCTACATGTTTTGAAACAATTACACAAATTGTAATTCTGTCATAGGTTAGAAGCTGAGTGGTGGTATTGAGGATTCAGGAACTAGAGTTTCAGTAGCACAAACAGAACTATTGAGTACGGGGAGATTTCTCCCTAGCCAGTGGACTAGGGTACGCCTATTTTGAGTTGGTTTAAAAGCCTTAAATATCTACTAGTCTTGATTTGCATGCTATTATTTCATTACAAACACTCATTTAAAATTTGTTTTCTATCAGCATGTTTTTTCTTTCTAACTTTTTTTCTGATGTGGTAGTGAAATCATGTAACATGCATTGTTATTGATGTAAATGCTAGCATGACAGTATTTAGATTGGAAGATGACAGTTTTGTGGAAAAAATTTTGATCTCTGGGAATCACCATATGCAGGTGTTTCTGAAGTGTTTTTTTTCCTTTCCAGAATCATTGCATCTGACAGATCAATAATAAATTGTACCCATGTTCCATGTGTTGTTGATCTCCAAGCCATATTTAGATCAACTAAAAGTATATCTCTAGAATCAGGTCTTGCATGTATGATTTTAATTTTATACATTGACTTCTGACTTTTACATTGACTAATTACTTAAAGTTTCTGTTGTGTGTTGTGCTTTGTAGTTTGTGGGTGTGGTATGTTTTTTTTTTTTTCTTAGACCATACTAAAGCATTACCAAAAAAAATAGGAAATATTTTACATATTGCTGGTTAGTAGAACAGATCTCTTGTCACATTTTTTTCTTTTACCTTCGTGTTTACCTTTGTGATTTCACTTCTAAATACGATTTTGGATCTCTGAGAAGGGGAAAAAGACACAGCAAACAAAACAACATGAATCATCATTTTAAATGAAAATACTGAGGTGAAGTAGTTCAAGTGTAAATTTCTCAGCTAATCTTTGCACAAGATGCATGCTGAATTTAAAATACAAAGTTTGAACATAAATATGATTGCACTGGATCAAATAAAAGTCCCATCTGTTCTAGCAGCATGCCTCTGGTGGTAACTGATATTGAATGCTTAGAGAGAAGTGCAAGAACAAGGCAAACATGATGTTAATTCTGTTTGGTGGCCCTACGCAGTTTAAATGTAATCTAAAAGTAGCATTTTTTTTCCTTCTGATCATGATTTAAACTTGTGAGATACATTCTTACATCTAATGGCTTCCTCTCCAAACTAGCTTTTTTCTCAAACTCTTCTGTTCTGAACTTCTAATATACTGATTTTAAATGGTCTTTGTACAGTCAGTAAAGACTTAGCTGCTGCTTTGTTTCTTTTTAAACAGTTAACTTCTTCATATTTTCGTAGTTCCCCTTTCAAATGTAACCTTTGTAATGTTGTACTTCTCACTTCTGTTTCTGTAGAGATAGCGAATCAAAATACCCTGTGATTCATAAGCGATCATTGATAGCGTCTTTATTTTGGTTTTCACATAACACCCCTCAATTGAATGTTTTCCCATCTAAATCGGTTAAGCAAAGAATTCCTTTTTCTCACTTCTAGAGGGGTTGTCACCTTAAACTGTGTGCAATTCTATACTTAGCAGCTTTCCTTGCTTCTTCAGTCAATTAACCCATGTAAAACCATTCTTGTTTAAAGTGCCAGCAAGCTGCTTCAGTTTTAATTTAGGCAATCTACCCTTTCATCCACTAGCCTGCGCTAGTGTGTGGAGTTGCTCTGCCACAGGTGCACATCTTTGCATTTGCCTTTACTAAACCAGATGAGGTGTGTGCCAGCTGAGGTCGCTCTGGTTGGCCTCCCAACCATCCAGTATGTGAGTTACCCCTTCTATCCCTCTGTCTTGGGGGTGTTCATGTGCTTAGAGCAGATTCCATCTTGCTTTCCAAACAATCTAAACAGTACCGAATCGAATGTTGACCCCTGAGAAATGCCACTGGTAGTTAGTTGGTTTGCTGGTTCAAGCTGTTAAGCTCTCTTCTTTGAACCTGACAGTGACTTTTAGCCACTCTTCCAGGCACTTTCAAATCCACTTCTTTGGTTTAGTAGAACAAAAGAAACTGTTCTGCTGATGATATGATGGGAGCTAAGCAAAAACAGTTATTTTTTGCAAGTTCTTAAAAACTAAGAACTAAAGCCTGAAATAGCAAGAGATCTGCATTGCTGCTTTGTTAAAAGACTCTGTTCAGCATTTTTGAGAAACCACATCCTTTGGAACTATCCTAACTTGGGAACTAGAGTTACATTCAGAAAAAGTAGATGTTCTTTCTAAAGTAAATCTCTTGCTTTCAAGAAGATAGTTACATGAACTTTAATGACACAGGTTTGATGGTTAATTGATAATTTCCAGGATTCAAGGTCATATTCCACTTGAAATTTTTTAGGCTAATAGAAGAGGGACAAACAGTATTTTGTTTCCTTTTAGGTGTTCTTAATTATTGGTAATACATCTTTAATTTCCTGTCATTTTTCTGTTTTCTGTTTAAGTGCATATCAAATAACACTATTTTAGTATTTTAAGTCTTTTTGGTAAATTAATTATATACTGTAGCATCTGATAAAACTGAATTACTTTACGCTTACTTTACACCTTAATTTTTAGGACCATGACAAGAATAACAGTGGGTATTTTAATCTTATTGCACGAAATTTTTGACTTAAAGGATTTTTTTTTTCCTTTTGATTCTAGATCTTTCGAAGAATAGATTTACTGAAATTCCTCCTGATGTCTGGCTGTTTGCACCACTGGAAACTTTAAATTTGTATCATAACTGCATCAAATCCATTCCGGAATCTATAAAAAATCTACAAATGCTTACCTACCTTAACATTAGGTGAGTAATGCTTTTCATTTTTCATCTTTATATAATTCGCCTCATTGGAAAGGTGGCATCCTCCTTCTTTATGATATAAAGTGCCCTTTTGTCCAAATTTGTGCTCTGGTAGTTACAAATTGTTCTGTTTGCCATATGCTTGGTATTTTAGAGCCAGCAGTTCTTGTTGCTTCCTTTATGGGAAGGAACCTACTACATTACAAAATTTCAGTCAATATACTGCAGTAGCTGACATTAAGGAGAGTTTAGGAAGTTTTCTTTGTTTTTAATGTTATGCTGACAGACTTTTTTACTGTTTTTAACAGTAAATGTTAGTAAAGTCAGTCTGTCAGCATAACATCGTACTGTTTTTAACAGTTAGACACAGGTCCGTCATTAGTAACTTGAGCCACAGTAGTTGTGACAAGGTGCAAGATGAGCGGTACCTCTCCATCAAAATAGGGGTGTCAGTGCACAGAGCTTTGAGATTGTGAGTTAGAACTTCCTGTAATACTTGTTTTTGTTTATGGTTGCATTTGCCAGTGGTAGTTATTATTTCTTTTAACATATTTCTCTGTACGTTTTAGCATTAGAAAGTTCAGTTATAGTACATTCTCGTTTATTCAAATGAAATGAGGACCTAAACTCTACATGTGTGATGGAGGCTGTGTCTGGTAAGAAATTTATGATGGAGTTTATAGCTTAAATTTAGGTGAAATTGTGGGAAAAAGGTAGAGAATATCTCCTGGAATAGGACAAAAGTTGTACGATGTGCATCTGAGACTTACCATCAGGCTTAAAGAGAGTATTATAATTTAGCCTTGCTTGTTCATTTTTCTTTTTTTCAAGTCGAAATCTTTTATCAACGTTGCCAAAATACCTGTTTGATCTTCCACTTAAAGTTCTGGTTGTCAGTAATAATAAGCTGGTCTCCATTCCAGAAGAAATAGGGAAGTTGAGAGATCTAATGGAGCTGGTAAGTATAACTATGAACTATTATATTAAGTAAACTTGAACTATAAGGAGTTTATTTACAGTGTGAGAAATATACTAATAACTAATTTTTAAATACAGGAATTCAAAATTAATTCAGTCTTTCATTCAGTGATATGCAATTACAGAAAAAATATATGGGAATAAACACAAATCAGCATGTTAGGTTAACTTTAATCTTAAGTTGTTCATAAATAAAATTGCTTTTCAGATTACTTCATTTTAATCCCTGATAATTTTTTTTCTTTACAGTAATCATGGTTTTATTTATTTTTCTTGTATCTTTTGGAATATTTTAGCTGGAGAGTTCAACTCTATTTACTCCATACTCTTAGTAAAAGTTACACCATTCCATCATTGTTGTCCTGTTCTGTACTTCTAGTGTCTTATACTCTTCTCTTTGAGAAATTCTGTATGCTTGCTTCAGTGTTATGGGACTTCAAGGTGGGATGCACTGCTGTTGTTTACAGAAAGCAAATATTTTTCAGAATTATGGTTATGGTGTTTTTGGCTTGTTTTTTCATAATTGTTACACCAAGAATAGCATGCTTGTTGACAGATTCTGGACATGCCAGAGAATTTCATTCTATTACCTGTATCATACCTCTTTAGAACACAGAACAAGAGGTTTATATAAATTTTTAAAAAATTGACAACCAAGCCACATGCTAGAAAGATGGTTTTAAGAAAGGCATTCCACCTCTTTATTGAGTCAGAAATAGAAAATGTTAGATACTGGTTTTTATTTATATCAATGTGATTGTTGATTCCGTATGGACCAAAACTCAACTACTGGCAGAAGTAGCTGTAGTCTGTGCTCATTTAATGTAGCATTGTCACCCTCTAGTGCTTGAGTCCAAAAAAGTTGGTGAGCTTGCTATTACACTTAGCAAATTTTTAGTTGCATTGGTTCAAGGGTTTTAAGGAAGGAGAATTTTTATGAAAGAAGCAAAATGTAAATCATTTACCTGCAGTAACACAAGAAGTTTGTAGCTGACATGGGAAATACACCCAGATCTTCTTTTTCTTGGGGTACAGTTTAAATCTCAAAACCAGTCTTCTGTTATTTGTTGCTTTAACCTTTTGAAATGAGTTCCTGAAACGTGAATCGCTAATGAAGAAACAGTGAGATCTGCTGTGGTGGTATTTCCCTTTGTGGAGAAAGCACAGGATTTTTTATTTTTTAAAAATAGTTTGTTTTATAGCAGCTCTGATAGCAGTTTTCCTTGGTTTAACTTCATTTAAAATGTTCAGTTAATTTTTTCATTATATTTTACCTAGGATGTCAGCTGTAATGAACTTCAGGTTCTTCCTCAGCAAATAGGAAAACTGCAGTCACTCAGAGAATTAAACATAAGAAGAAATAATCTCCATATGTTGCCAGATGGTAAGCTGTTCATCATATTTTTTTTTGATGTAGATAAATTAGGTAAAGTGTTAATTAGATACCTTATTTTTTTTTTTCCCAATACAGAGTTAGGAGACCTTCCCTTGGTAAAGCTGGATTTTTCTTGTAATAAAATCACAGAAATTCCAATTTGTTACAGAAAGTTACGTCACTTACAAGTAATAGTTTTGGATAACAATCCAATGCAGATACCACCAGCACAGGTTAGTATGAAAACATTCTGCTTCAGTAATTTGCATTAGGATCTTAAGAAAGAGGAAGCTGTTCTAAGTTAATATCAACCAGGTTTTCATTTTCTAGCTGTATTTCTGCTAGTGGGAAATTGTAGGCACAAGCTAATCAGTGTATGAAGTATTTTTTGGGGTGCATTTTCAAGAGACATGCTATGTAATTAAATATTTTTTGTTTCCAGATATGCTTAAAGGGTAAAGTACATATATTTAAATTCCTCAGCATTCAGGCATGCCTCAGAATAGATAAAAAACCAGATTCCTTGGATCTTCCGTCGCTGGGTAAACGAATCCCTTCCCAGCCACTCACAGACAGGTGAGTAATGGATTTTTGTTGTTGTTGTTCAATGGTATTTTAAAATTATTTTTCTTACCATTTATTATGAAGCGATCCTTGGGATGTAAGAAAGAATGTCTTTATTACAGTTTAATAGATGTAACTTCAATGGTTTGCTTATTCTTTAGAAGTTACAGTATTTACTTTTTAAGGTCATTTTACTGGAGTCTAAATTGGCTCATCCAAGTAGCTGTGAAAAATTTTGATTTTACTCAGTTAAGATTTGGAAATCAGGGCAAGGGTATGTTTTAAATTTATTTATTGGAATACTTTTTATTTATTTATTTATTTTTATTTCCCAAACAGATATGTCAAAACAATTAACTTATGTTCTCATAAATATTCTGAATATAGTCTGTTGGATGGAAAGTCTGCCTCCTGAATATGTATTTAGGGAAGCTGTAACTTAAATATCAGTGAAATCCTGAGGATTTTTTGATTGGATTGCTCTTGAGGTCAAAAAGTACAGTATACTTGTTTGGACATATGTACTGTATACCTCTTGACTAATTTATAAATGGGAGAGCTCTTGTATTTTCTGTGTTCGGTTGACTTGCCATTAATGACCGTATGAAACAATATTCTTTTTGTCTATTTGCCTAAAATGTTGTGTGCTACTTGTGGCACTCATTGGGCTCAAGGCCAAAGGAGAGATTAAAATTATTAGTAAAGCTTACACAGAACACGTTGAACTATCAGATTCAGTCCATGGTCTCAGGCAACCGTGCCACTACAGAATCAGTCCACAGTGTCCATGGAATGCTTCTAAATGCCTGTAGAAACCGTGGTCCGCAACTGCTACCTGAAAGCCTGTGCTGCTTAAGACCTACTACTAAAATGTATTGCAAAATGAAAAAGATCAAGAGTATTATTACTGTTCATCACCTTTGTAGCAGTGAGAATTGTTTAATTAAACTTTACAGATGATCTTGATTAAAAGCCAGGCTTCAGTGTGCAGTTAGAAAAACACACCCTGCTCGTGATGATGGCTTTCTGTCTTTAGAGGGCATACATTTGGACAGAATGTTACATAGCTGTTAGTGCAGGTTAAAACCTGTATGACTGTCTAATAGGGAATACATTTGCTACTAATATAATCCATGCCTGCCATTAGGATTAAAAGAATTGCTTTTAACAGCAATAGCTAAATTCTCCAAAAAATACTTCTGAATTAAATAAAACAATTCTAAAATTGCATAGATGTGGAAAGTATGATATTTGTTCTTTCCTCCTTTAACTTTTTTTGAGACTCTTTTTCTTTCTTAAACTCTTGTAGGTTAAAAATTTGTTCTTTACACATTTGGTGTTGTGCAAAAATTCTGTATTGGCAACTGTAGATGGATATATAGAATCTATATATTTTAATGGATGTTTATTTTCCTATAGCAAAGTTAAGCTGGTTTCTTTCATTCCTTTTTTTTTTTTTTATTTTTTAATTTTTATTTTATTAAGCAGCATAGAGGACTTTTATCCCAATAAAAATCACGGACCAGACTCTGGCATTGGAAGTGATAATGGGGACAAAAGATTGTCCACAACAGAAGTAAGTATTTTTTTACTGCTGATTTTGTCTAGCTTGTTTTATAGATTTTTTTTCCTTTTCTATTTCATCTAATTTAAGAAATGTTTAACTAAGTTGCAGTTAACATCCTTTGAAATTCATACAGATGAGTTTAAACCATTGCTACTAATATAATCCATGCCTGCCATTAGAATTAAAAGAATTGCTTTTAACAGCAATAGCTAAATTCTCCAAAAAAAAGGCTGACAATATCAGACATATAATTTATGTATTGTTTTGACTTTTCTGGTTAAATTTCATTCCTGTCCAAATCTTACACATTTCCAAAACTGAATTCTTATCTAAATAATTTTTTGAATCTTTTCATGTGTAATGTGTGTATAATGTGTGTAATTGTGTTGTCCACATGACAAAACTTAATGTTTGCTTTTGTTATTAGTAAAAAGAATATAGTTAGGAAAATTAAAATATATTTTATCTAAACTTAGTAATTAAGGAAACTGTGATTAAATCTGAGTTTTGTATATGTTAATAATCTGTTTTCTTGTTTAAATTTTAATAAGAACTTCTGGATGATCTGCTAGGTCTAAAGTCATAAAAATTCTCACAAATTATCTATTTGTAGAAATGTAGATTAAGCAGCTGTAAATAAATGGTGTCAATACTGAATAGTGAGTGCAGCATATATATATATATTTTACTTTTAGAAAGAATCATTGCAAATGCAGAATGATTGAACTGTACAACAAGGAATATTACAAGTGTTTAAGTGAATTCTAAATGATGGGAAGTGAAGCTGTGATTCTTTTTCAGTAGTCTTACTACTTGGAAGCTTTAGATAGGGAAGCACTTAAGTACAGATTTATTAGCCCACTGACCAGAATTGGACTGGAGCTCTTTGAACAAAATACCGTGTTTCAAAGGAAACTGAAACAATTACTTTAAAAAACAAAAACAGTTGATTTTTTTCTGCCTTGGGAACCATTCCTCATGATAGGGTCTGTTGTATTTGTGATTCATTAGCAAATCATATAATAATGTGATATATATGCAAGTTCTTTATTAAATATGACTGTCTTTGCAGCCATCTGATGATGATACAATCAGCCTTCACTCCCAGGTATCAGAATCAACAAGAGAACAGACGTTGAGGAATGACAATCATGTAATGGGAAGTAAACTTGATCCTCAGAAAGGTAATATCTGTTGTGCATCTGTCCTTTTAGGTAACAGAATTGCTTTTTCAAAGGTAATCTAATTTAAGAAAACTGCACAAAACTATATCGTGGCATACTGGAATTTTGTTTTTATCATTTCAGAAAGCAATGTAATAAAATAATAAATAGAGAAAGGAAGAAAAACATTTCTCTAGATGAAGAAAGGAGACATGATTTAATTGTATTGTCTTTATCTGTCATTTTTCATACGTACTTCTGACTCTGAGTAATGTTTGGTTGATAGAGCTGTTAATATTATCTTTTCTCTTCCTTATCAATCCTCACTAGACCAGGAGGTGTATGATTACATTGATCCAAATGCAGAAGAGGGAGCTGTTCCTGAGCAAGGAGATGTGCAGATCGGACCATTGCTGTCCTATATCAAGGTAGCATAGATTGATTAAAAAACGAACAAACAAAAAACACATACTAATTCAGCAGGCTTTTTTTTCCTCATCTCAAGTCTAATTTTATTTTTCATCCTGTGTAAGGAACGGGGAAAACATCCTGAGAAATCCCAAAAGATAGAACAGAATGAGGACTGGGGAGATGAAAAACGGTAAATCTTTTCAGTCTTTTTTGGGAAGGGTGGTTTTGCTTTTAAACACCATCAAGGAAAGAAGTCTCTTGTTGAGCAGATTTCTCCTTCTTGGATGAAAAAATCAGCATATTGGAAGAGCTTCTTACTTCTTGTCCAAGCAAGTTTCTGTGTCTTGCTTTGCTGAAGTCAGGCAAGTCCCTAATGTTTAATTTTTCAGACTTCAGAAGGAACAGCCGCTGGCTGAAGAAGATGATGAAATCAAGGAAGTGACTGACTTGAGAAAAATAGCAGCTCAGTTACTGCAGCAAGAACAAAAACACAGGTATTAAAAATAATAGTTAACTTGTGTCATAATTAATGTGTTCTTTAGCCTGTCTTATACCCAAAAGCTCCTCATTTGAAGAACATTTTTGTCCGGTTGATGAGATGAAGCAATAGACCTATTCTGTGTTTCTTTTAATAAAATTGCTATGTAGAGAAGCTGTGATGCGCCTTTTATAGAGAGGAAGAGATGAATGTGAAATTCTATTATTATTATTTTTTTTAATTAAGTACCTTAAGCGTGGTCAGTGCTTATATAAGTAGACTATCATTGACATTAAAATGACTTTGTCTTAGTTTGTGTGGTTTTAGAGAACCTTCAAACAGTTTGTGCTACTGTTTATTTGTCTTAAACACAAGGTAATTTAGGTGATGCTTCCTCTGTTCAGCCACATATGAGATATGTTTCCTATTAACCGAAGGGGAAACTTGTTCAAATGTAATTCTGTCAAATGACAGTGTGTGTGTGTGTATAAATAAATAAATATATAATTTGAATAGTGCAAATGCATCCTTATGAGCTGCCTGACTTTCATAACTTCATGTTGGCATTTCAACAGAACAATTCTTGAAAATGATAAGTAAAAAAAGAAGACTACTAAAGTAATGCAACAGAAAAAGCTAGCAACTGTCTTAGGAAGAGAAGGAGGAGTATGTAACCTGGAGTTACATAGGAAGCGAGAAGGAAAGGGTAGGAACTCTGTTGTCTCTGGTTCCTTTACCAAGCAGGCACAATACCAGTGAGGTACATCAGAGACAGTAAGCTCTCTGCTGAAAGATGAAAGTGGTAGTAAATAGCCCATTAACTATAGTAGATCATTACAGTGGTTCATTCTCCCACAGTCATGGCTTCAGCTTCATACTAGCATAAGTACTCTTTTTGTACTCTTGAATTTCTATGCAGAGATTGAGATTCTATGCTGCTGTTTTTAAGATAACTGCAATACGCACAAAGCCTTTAAAGAAATTGATACTGTGAAATGCAGAGCTTTACAAATTCAACAGTGTTGTATAATACTTCAATAGAACAGTAGAAATGTCTTAGGGGGAAAGATGGATGTCTTTCCTGTAACTCCGTATAGTGTACTTAAGAATTTGGCGGGAAGGAAAAAAATAAGAATGAAATCATAATGCTAACATGTTTTTTTATTAACAAAGCTATTAAAAAATGAGGAAGACTTCTGAATTCTTATTAAAAGATAAAAATATTTTTCTTAATTCTGATAGCTATTTATATTGTGTGTGGGTTTTGTCTGGTTAGTTTTAATATTTCTTGGGTATCTAATCATTTGAAATACCAAGCCACTCCTCTTCTGAAGTACTGCAACTTAAATTTTATTTTTGTTATACTTTGTTCTATCTCAACACAGTAATCTTCTTAAAGGTTTTACTTTATGTATATAAAGAGCAATCTTGTTAGTCAAATTTTACTTCTTAGTTTAAAGCTTTCTTACGTATCTTTAAATATATGGGGACAAAATCACCTCTGAGATAAAACTGTAGTTATTTTCAATTAGTAAAATATAATTTAATCCTGATTTTGAATCCATAGCGTGTGGGTTTATAATTCCTTGCCAGGAGTAATTCTGAATTGTACCAATTGTGCCATTTCTGAATTTGTGCAAAATATGTACAGCCTGAGTACACAGAATTCTCAAAGTGAGCATCATTAAATAATCTCTTACTAATCATATTTCTGTTCATTCAGTGTGTTTTCTTTCAATATTATGCAGTGTTTCTTTTCTTTTTGCTTGCTATGCTAATGACTTCCCTGTCCTTTCCCATCAACCTGTCCTGCTTCCTTCTTCCGTCTGTGGCTTTGATGTACATGAAATATGAATGCAGACGAAGGCCATTAAGCTATAGAACTTCATTCAGTGAAAAACTCTTCCAGAGGACAAGGGCAGCAGGACGTGCATCAAGGTATAAAGTGTTTGTAGAGCTTCAGATTTCCTAAGATAAAATGTGGACAAAAGAAACAGTTTAGGCCATTTTTTTTTTTTTTTTGAACGAAAGCAGAAAAAAGGGATTGTCTCAGCCTAAGATTTAGGTACAAAAAATAATTGCAATGCACTCTACTTTTATTTGAAATTAAATACTGTTACAGGAAAATTCTTAATTAGACAGCTGTTCAAAGCACATTTAAATGACTCCAAACTAGAAGATTATTTTCCTGTCCCTTTGGCATGCTTTATCTTCATTCTTTTTGTTTTGTTTTTAAATGTGTAATAGCTCAAATACAGATAAACTTTTTTCTTTTAAAACTTCTGGGTTTTAAAGTCATGCAAGTTCTTATTCAGGGGACTTAGTACGTCCATCAGTATGTCATTTGACTGTTAATCTGTCCAAATGTTTTTTTAATTGGATTTGATAGTGTGTGAATGAACACAATGTCTGGCCTCTTTGCACCATTAGCACCACATTGAAGGGAGCATAATTTCATAATTTAAGCTACTTGAACTTTCATCCTGCCTACTCAATTTTGTACTGTATTTCCTGGAAGAGAGAGAGAGCTTCACAACTGTGCTTATTTTTTCTCAGCTAAACAAATTATTTTGCCAGAAATTCCATAGTCTCTAACTTTCTAAATTCAGATTAATTTGATTTACTTTTTCTTCAACTAAAAACCTTAAGTTCCTTGTTCCATAGGAAACTCAGATTTTCTGATTGGACTAATAACTGCTAGTCTGACAGGTACTGACTTTCCCATCATTATACTTCAGTTTTGAAATGGGAAGAGTCAAAAATGATTGTTTGTATTTGTTTTCTTGTTTTACAAAGTATTAAAATGTATTTAAAATCATAAGAAAACTTAGTTTATTATGATCTCAAACATAAATTATAAATATTTAATAGAAGAAGTTTGGCTGAAGAACATATATGTTTGGCATTACTTTGGATAGGTTTTAATAACACTTCGTTTAATGATCATGAAAGTCAAATAGCCTTTGTTGCATAGAATAAGTGAATTTACATTAACGTCATTTTGGTGAAAGCGTTGTATTAAAGTGCTTGGGTGACTCAAATTTCTAGTTCTTTTAAGCACATTTTGTCTTAATGGCCATATATTACTACAGTTTGTCTGAATTTCTCATTGTCTTCAGCTAAGGAGGTAAGGATAGGTTGAAATTCACTGTAAAAATGACTCTAAACTGGCTGTTTTATGATATTTGATACATCATATGCTCTGAATATTAATTTTTTGTGAGACTTATTTCTGGCAATAGTGTAATTCTGGAAAGTACATTTTAAATTTGTTTATGAAGACAATATAGGGAGCATATGCTGCTGTCCAAATTATGTAGTTGTTTTACAAGCTTAACTTGTCTTAATGCTATTGAGGTTCACACGATCAGATTTAAACTGCAAGTGAGATAACAGAGCTCAAAGTTATGACAATATTCAGAAGTCTGAAAATTAATACGTCATCTAAAGTTCATTGTTTTACTGTCATATCTTATGATAATGAAATATTAAAAGGTGCCTACTGTATTTTACTGTCTTCCATTGAATTGCTGGTTTGCTTCTTGTTCTTCCTGATTCCTAATAATTTCTCTATATAATTCAGTGTAAACATACTTTGATCTCAGTCCTGCACACTGTGAATTCAGTGTTGAAATGTAATGTTGATACTCCCAATAATTCACCATTAATCATTCCAGTTGCTGTTTAACATGATTCTTAATTGAAAATGTGTTCATGATTGGTGTGGTATTTTCAACATTTTAACCATTCATAATAAACACCTCATATCACCTTCCTGTGTGTGCACGTACATGGTGTTTTTTACAGATTTAAAAAAAAATACAAATTTGAATCTATATTTAAGTTTAGGCTTTTTTTTTTTTTTAACTTATTTGGAGTTAAGGAGAATGGAATTTACACTGGTTCATTAGACTTCACTTAGTTCTTAGCTTGCATTTTCCTACTCTTTTTCTCCATTTTCCAACTCTCCTTTTTTCCCCTGACTTTCCTTTGCACTGCCAGTCTTTCTTACTCAGCTACCCTCTTACCTTTTCGTAAGACTGATTTCTTGTGCTGAATCTATTGTTTCCTGTCTGCTTTAGTTTGACCATCTTGTCTCTTCTAATTTTAGTGAACAGTGAGGCCTGTTGGTATATATTTAATAAGAAAATATTAAAAATTAAAAACACATAATGAGAGAAGAGGAGACTTCATTTTGGTTTGGATTATGTGATCAAGTTTTACTTAAAAATCAGAACTTGAAATAATACAAGAGCTGAAAGCTATGTTGCTGATTCGAATGGAAGCAGGATTGGGCTTGGATTTCACATATGTATATACATGCGTATGTATTCCATCTTTATAGAAAATGCCACCTTAATCTTCAAACTTTTTTCTACAGGAGAAGTTATACTGTGAAAGTAATATATATTCAAAGAAAAAGATTTAACTACAGAGCTGTTGAATAAATATTTTTTTCTTTATAGGCTTCTTAATCATTCAGCTTCAGTAAGCGCAAGGAACAGGCCAAAGCAGCCAATGGAATCTGAAAAATGGTATTTATCTACTTCATCACAGCTTTCAGTATTTTATTAAATTAGTTCTGATATCATCTTTTCTCCTAATGTTTTAATAAGATGAGTTAATAAGATGAGTTAAGTTTTTAAGATGAATTTCAAGTTATACAAATTATCTGTTCCAAACTCAATTTGGCTGTGCATCAGGTAGACAAAAGCCATAATTGCTGTTGGTGTTGCCAGAGAGTACTGGAGTGGTAGCTGCTGTCTACCTGTCTACAGTTCTCTGCTGTTCGGGTACAGATCAGATAAACTTTCATTGAAATAGAGAAGGGATACTGTGTAAATCTTCCAGAGTGATGCATCCTATTTTGGCTCTCTTTTCTCCCTGTGGTAGCTGCGTTAGCTGCAGTATTAAGGGGTTTGTTGTTTATGTGTTCTATGGTTATATGAACAGTATAGCAACTACTATATTTGGAGCTTGACAGTCCTCACTTACAATATTGTTCCTGGTTTTTGGGATTCTGTCACCTGTTGTAGTGCACAGCACTGTAAAGCTTCATATTCCAGAATAATCCAGGAAGGGTTGTATTTACCTTTTGCTGTATCCTTCATGAAATAAATAGTTCTGAGACTTTTTTTCTTGGAAAATAAGCAACAATAACAAACCAATTATGAGCTTGTACGCAAGATAAGATAAAAGTCGCAATTTTTTTCTTGTTTTTATTATGCTGATATATGGGAATTTCAGTCCCTTACTGTGAAAGTAACATATAAAGAGAATATAAAGGCTGCCATATCCCTGAAGAATTTATATTTATAGACCAGGTCACAGCTAATAGGTACATACGTATCAAGAGCAGAACTAAATTATTTATTGTAGCAGTTCCTACATTTCTCAGTTGAATAGCATATCAAGCTAATGGACATGATTAGACAAACTTCCTATGCCTAACAGCTTTAAAAAATAGATGTATTGTTTTGAGGCAAACAATGAAGAACAAAGGAAAAAGAATACAAAGTAGCAGAAGCTAAGAAAAGAAGCTTCAATTTCTGTGCCTAGCTGCTTTCTGAATTTCTAGGATTTATCATAATTGCACACAGTGCTGTGTCATTACATTAAATCCCCAGCTGTTAGTCTTGGTGTATAGCTTCTAAGCCTGTTTTCTACCTTAGGTGTCAGAATGTGAATGAAATGGTTGTTGGTACGTTGATAGAAGTGAATTTCACGGAAGGATTTAGTAAGTTTTGAAGTGACACCGAATACAGACTTTTTTGTTTTCCTGAGAACTTTAAATAAGCTCAGGCACTGTTCTTGTTCTAGAGAGTCTGTGAGATTTTGCCATTTCATTTTCCCATGTTAAAATGTTTCTCCTTTCCATTGTTAGTACAAGCCTCTACTTTGCTATAGAGAGCTAACAGTGAAATGAAGGTTGAGTCTTCTAAACACTGAAGAACAGGCATTTTGTCAGCTTTGAACAAATGTTTGGATGGTTGCTTTGAGAAACAAACAATGGAGGTGCATTTCTGAAGATCAATCTACATTGTTAAGAAAGGGCTATATCTGAATAAAGTATTGAATAAAATAATGTGGATGACACGTCAGCGTACTGTAAAGGAGACTGAAGAACAATTTGAGGTTTTACTTGCATAGCTCACACTTTTTAGTCACATCGTGGACATGATTTACAGCCAAAAGAAATGTCGCAGATAAGCTGCATGTTAAGTGATCACTTATTTACTATTTTAAAGTGACTTTGATCTTGAAGTACACAACAGTGTAGTAATAGAATTTCATAATGTCTTTCATTTTAATTTTTAGTGTCTCAACAGATGAAGTCAATTCTCCAGTGTCTCCATACAGCTGGCAGGTAAGTATCTAAACGTAAAAGTGGTAATAGTTTTATTTGCTGTAAGTGGTTGTTTCTTGCGGAAAACTTCTGTGCAAATTTGCTTGCACACATAGTTATTGTATGTGTATAATTGTGGTGGAAAATAAAAAGAAATTCATACACTTCAACATAATTTGACCAGTGTTATGTAATGCAAGCCTTTTTAAGAAGATGTAGTACTAGCTGTAAGTGAATATTCGGATTGAGAAATTAAGATGTGCTATTGGCTTCTGATTGGCTCTTTGAAATTATTTATAGTAGCATTAGATGGCTTCCTAACGTACCTATGAATGTTAGGCTCAGTGCAGAAAAGGACGTTATTTTCTTAAGAATTATTTCACAGTTCGTTTTTCCTGTATGAAATATATTTCAGAAGAAAAGAGCTAAGTGATTTCTAGCAGAATCACCATTAAGGTAACACTTCTGTGTCATAAAGTGAAATGGGAGAGGCCAAGAATTTATAACTGTAGTTTATAATAGTTTGCGATAATGTATGCAAGGTGTATTTACCTTTTACGTAAAAGTGCTTCTGAACTTTTCTAGCCACTGGAAAATCAGAAGGATTCAATGGATGAGCAGCATTGGCCAGAAATACAGCCAGTGATTTGGCAGAGTGAAGAAAGGAGGAGAAGTAAACAAATTAGAAAAGAGTATTTCAAGGTAATGCAGGGTAGGGTAATGGTGGTGACTTTTTTGTCCTGGATGCTTCGGGCTCTTTCTCCTTTACAAGTAATGCAAATTTTTGAGAATGCAAGGAATTATGTAACTAAGTCGAAGCAAGGAAATGTCATAGGTTGTACTGCTTGTAATTTTTATAGTTAAGCTGTAACTTTATTTGAATCTTTTGAGTCAAATAATACGTGTAATGTATTATGTATGAATGTATAATAATAGGGTAATGTGAAAGCACAGGAAAAGAAGGAGAAAGGAGTCCACTGAAGACTGTTTATTAATTATAAGAAAGTAATTTGCAGTTGTCGTCTTTCAAAGCTAGAAACTAATCTTCAGTAATTGGTTCTTTCTCAGTTTGGATCCAGTTTGAGGGATTTTTTTGTAGCCTAAGTCAGCATGGTTAAAAGAATGATTTACGCATTTTGGTTCTCTGCATCAGTTTGCATATAAGAGGTTATTTTCTCTATATTTATTTTGCTGTTTGCAGTGTGTATCATTGGTCACCAGATGTCAGTGTCTGCTTGTTGTAGAACAGATAGGAAGTTAATGCAGCAGCATCAAATAAATTTTTGTAGAATAGAATAATTCTGACCGGTGCTAGGTTGAGTTAAAATTAAATTCAAAAAAATTAAAATTCAAAAAAATTAAAATTAAACTCAAATTTTTATCGTGCTAAATACGTTAACAAACAAACAAAAAACCTTAACCATCTAAGACAATTTTATCAACCAAAACGCATTTTTGCTGGAGGAGTTTGTAGTTGCTTTGGATCCTAGTTCCATCTAAGCTGAAATTCTGGATAGCACATCCACGAATGAAAAGAAGTTACTATGTGCTAGCTTTGGTATGGTTAATTATGGTGGAGAAATCTGAACACCGAACTGTCAAAGGCCTGTATAAAGGCACAGAAAATTAATATTTGGCTTATGAGTTACCAAATCAGTATGTTCCCTTGTAAATAAATAGGAAATAATTAATTTCAAATACACAGGAAATATATCCCAGAAGCACAATACGCAGTCATGGATGTGTATAACATGTCACTACATGACTCCAGGACTGTGCATTCTGTTCATTGTTCCTTTTTTAACAAAAAAAAGACATCAGTCAGTAACTCTCGAAAAGACACATAATTTGTAATGAAAATGAATGGCAGTAGGATTCCTAACAAAGGCTATGTCTGTCCTAGACTTTGATTTTCAAAAGAAACACTTTTTACTGTACACTGACACGTATGCATTATTCAACATGTAGTTCAAAATTTAAAGCTGTTCAGAGTGCTCAGAGTTGTAACTTTGAAGGAGACAGTCATCTTCTATGTCTAACTAATACATATGATTTTCATATAGCAGAATTATGTAAAGTTCCATATTTATTAATGTTAAAGAATGCAGTTGCGAGTCAGCTTTTTCCTTCTGAGAAATTCTTCTATCTTCTAACTAGAATCTGTATGCACCCCTAAAAATCTTTGAAGGAAAGCTATCCTTACAGTTCCAAAGTTATTCTTTTAATATATCCTGTGTTCTAAGTATATAATAAAAACAGGTAATGCATTATGTAAGTGCATAATGCACTTACAGTGTTGTGGAGGTATAACTCTTTCTATGTGCATTTTTTTTAACCTCTGGAGACAATGAAATACGTTTATTTACCTAAATACTGCTTTTATGTATTTCTTGTTTTGATCTCTCCTTCATTCCTACTGACTGTATTTCTCAGGTAATCAGGATGTGGGGCAGAAGCAATGTGCAAAAAATCAGGCAGACCTCTTCTGAAAAAGCAGTGGTCTTAGATAAAAGGATGTGATCAGGCTTTGCAGTTGTAAAGGAAATCTTGCCGTTTTTAACTTTTTTTTTTTCATTTTTTTTTCATTTTTTACTTTGTCAGGTCAATCTAGCCAAGTATAAGCAACCTTAAGAGCTGCTTTTACAGTATGTAACTTTCATGGGTTACACGTTATTTTTTCTAACAAAAAATGCATGAGAGGAACAGTTATTCAGGTCTTTCCGCTTGGGTCAAGTCTCATATGTAGTCAGTTCACATTATAAATGTATTTTTGAAATGTTTTTATTCTTTCAGCATTGTAGTTCTTGAGTAACCTAAGAACTAGATGTTCCTCTTCTGTTTTTTTGTGCTCCTTTTGATTTCTGTAACATGTTTTTTTTACTCAGCAGCTTCACCAGTAATAAGTAACATCTGAGTGATATCAGGCCATTTAGTTTAAATGAAAAACATACTTCCATTTTAAAGTAATAATTGTATGTGTTTTGCAGTATAAGTCTTCCAGAAAGAGTTCAAGTGGAAATGAAAATGATGAGGTAAGAAATAGTAATTGCATAGAATATGTAAGAAAATTGTTTTATTCGTTTATCTTCTATGAACACTTTTGAGCCACAGTCATGGAACAGGTCTGTGCGAACAGACTTTGCATTCCAAAGTCATAGTAAAAATATAGCACGATAAATATTATAGCCTATTTGAAAAAAGCCACCAAGACAGTATACTGGGGAAGAGTAGGGTAGTTACTTGCTTCAGTAATAATGAAGTTAATTGAGCTATCAAGCAAAGGTAATATAAAAGTAATATTCTATATAAGCAGTGAGCAGTTTCCTTGCTTTACATATTTTTAAATTCAGTTGCTACAAGTTTGTGCCATATTTGATAAATGTTGGATGTCTCATGTATGGTGTTTTTCATAATTTTACATTTTCTTGTTAAATCATTATTTTCATTTTATAATTCCATCTCTTTGGTTTCTTTTTAGCAAGACAGTGATAATACTAATGTGTCCCCACAGTCTCCTGTGTCGTCTGAGGTACAAGTTTGTGGTTTCATTTTTCATTCAAGAAACATTTCTTTGTGCACATTACTTGTGTCACCAGGTTTCCCATGCAGATATAAAGCTGGTAGTTTCCTTTGAAACTGGAGTTATGAATATTTCATCATACTAAAAAGGCAAAAGTAGAATCAGAGATGTGTATCATAGCTTATTTTTACCTTTGCAATTATCTGATCTCTCCTGGATTTCTTCTTTTTTTTTTTTTTTTTGGACTGTTGTGAAGAAAGATGCATTGTTTTATTTCCATTATTTTTTTTTAATGAAAATGACCAAGATAAATGAAAATTGGTGTATTTTCTAGTTGTCCCTATATGATAGCTTCTTAAAGGATTTCAAATAAAACTTGTCTTTCAGTGTTCTGTACCTCATCATAAGGAACCCTCATGTACTGACACTGCTTGAGTGGTTTCATCCTTTATGATTGTCTGTCACCTTTGTGATACAGCTTTACAGTTTCGTTCATCGGTTGCTTTCCTTTTTAAGGAATTTCCATTTAGTCTCACTGTGATTGCAGTACTCTAGTAAGCTATAAATAAGGCCTGCTAAAGATTAATGTTTCTGCCAGATGTCAGAAGGGAACCTAAGAGAGTGGAGTGAGTGGAACATCTCATAGAAACAATGGAAGTAGTTGAACTAGGGATAACTCATGTACATACCAGATTACTGAGTGCATCTTCCCTTTGTAGATGGTGACATGAGGAAAACATGATTTTTATAATTGAAAGTAAACATTTCTTAGGAAATTCAGTGCAAGGCATTGGGGAAAATTGTTGTATTTGCTTACATCTGGCTTAGAATTCAGTTCACAGAATGTTTTGTTTGAAATGTTTTAGAATAGATGTTAGTTAATCTTAGAATAGATTTTAGTTAATCTGGTGCTGCTTTGTCTTCCTTGATAAGATAATTTTATCTGCAGTTAGTGAGTTTACTTTGATTCCATTTACTTCATAGTATTCCCTTCAAAGCAGTGTTTTACAGTTAAGCGGAAGAGCTTTATTTTAGGAAAGAATAATTTAAATGCTATTTTGATGAAAACAAATGTTAATTATTGTAATAAATGGAAGAAAATTGACTTTGCCTCTTTTAACAGGATTATGAAAGGACAGATAGTAACGCTCATGGACCATTTGGTCTCAGACCAAGGTCAGGTAAGCTGCTCTTCTCTAAAATAGCATGAGGGAACAGATATTTATTCCCCAGGATGGAATAGATAAGGACAACAGATGCATGAATTGAAATGAATGTGAAGGGAGATCACAGTACAGCATTTCACTCAGTGAACTTAACGTAAGCATAGTACTGGAAAATACATGGTTTGCCAAAGCATATGTCTAATAATTGAAAGTTCCCAAAGCTGCACGGTGATTTTTTTCTTAAATGTCACTAACTTATTTTCTGCATGTTTTGTCACTGTCAAAGAACAGGGAAAGAGCATTCAGTTATTTTTGAAACATGGCTGAGGCAAGAGAGCTTCATGAGAAGTAGGTTTTTTAATTGATCCTATAAAAGGATGCATGGATCAGAGCTTTGAAAGGAGTCATATATATTAGTGCTTTGTGTTGGAGGTATTTTCCAGCCTCAGTGATTCTGTGTTTCTATAAGACTGCCATAGCCTCAGAAGACAGTTGTATCAGACTGGATTGTCTACATGATGCAGATGGCACCGTCTGGGCCCTCAAGTCACTTGTGACTTGTAAGCAGTTGCATGAAACTTCTGTTCCAGAGATAGGTTAGTTGTATATACCAGGACATACCTAGCAGTGCACGTCTAGAGGTTTCTGAGTTACGTGCATCCTGGGCTGCAGGAAGATGTAGAATTGAGAGGACCAAGCAGGCTTGTTGGACATTTCAGCCCATTTCTTTGTGCAGTAGGAGTCATTGCCAGCTCTCAGCACTAAAACAGCAGGACCCATTTGCCTTAGTTCTAAGAGAGTGCTGAAAGGCATTTTTTTTTTTCTTCGTTAGAACACAAGATCCTTGTCGTTTTTAGATGCTTCCAAAGACATTGTAGGTGAGATACAATTGTATTTTTCTGTGTGCAAACTACATAGTCTTGTAAGTAAGGTTAGAGGAGTGGTTCCACAAGAATGTCTTTAAAATTTCTGTGATATTTTTTTGGTTGTTTTATAGATGTCTTGCTAAAATCCAAACTGTTAGAACTGTTAGAAACAGTAAAGTGTGTTTTAAAGATGGAAGTACTGATTTTTTTTTTTTTTTTTTTCTCAAAAGCATAGGGTAAAATACTTGAGGATACAACGGTATTGCTATGGAGGAATTTGTTTGCAAGGATTTTATAAAATACAATTGTTATTTGAAGGGTTTCCAAGAATGATGAATAGTAAAGTGAATGGTAGCTAGAGCATTTAAGACATGCTTTATTAATAAGAGCTCTAAACTTTTGAATAAGACATTCCATGTTTTTCAGTTAGTGCTTTAATAAGCAATTACTTTGTCTCTGTGTATCACATGGACATATGTACATATATTTAAAAAGTATTCAATTTTAAGCTAGATCAGGAAGTCCTGTTCCTTTCTGTAGTTTCCTTAGTCTTTATGCTTGATTAAAAGTAAAACATAATGAAAACACTTTCAAAGCTAGCTTGCAAGATACACTTGCAGAAGTACAAATGGAATCATATACCTTAGATATTTGAATACTGAAGTCTATTATGCCTCTGTTTTCTAGTAAACCAGTTCCACTTAAATAGGATAGTTTGTGGATTTTGTTCAAAAAACAAGTTTCATAGACAGTGTCTTTTACATCGCAATACTGAAATATATTTATTCTGTAAAGTGCCATAGCTTTTTTTACCCACTGTTATCCCTGGAGTTACTCCTCCCCACCATTACTTAAAAAAATAAAACTGAATTCTGAAAACTAACTATGCTAATGTTCAATAGCTTTCAGCCGTGCATCTCGCCAAGACTATGGAGCAATGGATCCTGGATTTACAATGAGAAGGAAAATGGAGCATTTAAGGGAAGAAAGGGAACAAATAAGACAACTTCGCAATGTATGTACAATTGTTTACGATGTGGGTGCAGTGTGTTTAGTTTGTACCACAACTCAAACCTTTGTAATAAAAACCTGCAAATCCTTATGGATATACAAAGGTGTCTCTGTAGTGACATTTCTTTCTAAGTAATGTTATCTAACAGGCTCCATTGTTACTATTTTTTGCTCCAAGCAAAACAGGAACCAGGAACTAAATGTTTTTAGTTTAGGAAAATGAAATGAAAAATTAAAGGCTTTATTTTTTTTAGGTTTTTGAAGTTCTTAGGGAGACCATAGGTCTGCTTGTGCGTGCTGCTATTTGACTTGAGATTTGAAGAAAGAGCTGGTCATAGTCTTCTGAATAGTCAAATGCTTTTTGAGAGTAGATAGTTGCTACAAATTGCATAATACTGAATAGAATCTAGGTGTCAGAATTCTGGTAAGGTAATTTTTTTCTGCCCTATATAGTTCTGTTCTTAAGATACTTAACAACTGTAGTTCACTAAATCTACCATGAATGATAAATACTGTTATAGCAGCTCTGCTTTCAAGGGCAGTACTAACTTCAAGTGTGTCTTCGGAGGCTGTTTCTGCCCTGTCTGGTCCGCTTCCTGAGCAATTAAAGCTTGTTGCTGGAATGGGATAAAACATTTCCTACTTCCTTTCTCTTGCAACACAAGTGTGGGTACTTCTTGGACACCCTTTCCTTAGCTATTTAACTGCTACTTGCATAAATGGCTTTACTTTGGGGTTGTGACTTCATCAGTGGTTGTGTTCCCTCCTCCTAGTAAACTTATATATGATTTCAACCCACAAATTCCTCCCACTAACAGTTGATGAGGGATTTAGCCTAACATTTTGCTCTTAAACTCTGTGCTTTCTTGTGAGTAGTGGGTTCATCATAGGGCTTTGAGAGCTCTGTCATGGTAGTTGCTGGCTGAATGTCTGTCAACATATATGGTTTTTCATTTAAAAAAAAAAAAAAGCAAAGGGAATTATAAGCTCAATGATGCAGCTAACAGTACTGTTGTACTCAGTGAAGTGTGGATTGATTCCATTTACTTCATGTTAATATTAAAACGCCTTTTTAAAACTGCATGCTTTAAAATACAGTCGATTTAAAGTTAATGATTAGGTAATGTTGAAAGTAACTTTACTTACGGGCTTTTTAACAGAATCTTGAGTCAAGGTTAAAAGTAATTTTGCCAGATGATATCGGAGCAGCATTGATGGATGGAGTAGTTCTTTGCCATTTAGCCAATCACATAAGACCACGCTCTGTTGCCAGCATTCATGTACCATCGCCAGCAGTGGTGAGTTGTTTATTTTACTTTTGTTGCATCTTATGTGAAAATAAGTTTTCAAAGTTCAGTGGTAAAAAAATCATGTATCATATTTGCTATACTAACTGGCTACATTCCTCACTTCAACTTTTTTTCAAGAAGCATTAAACAAGGCTCAGTTTAGTTTAGCTATTTTCTTATACTTGAATCTTCATTGAACTTGTTCTAGTTTCTGTTTAAGCAACTGTTACTGAATTTGCAGAAATATACAGTCCTATACAGTCCTTCACAAATATGTGATGAAAATCTAATACCCTGTCTTTACAGCCTAAACTCAGTATGGCAAAGTGCCGAAGAAATGTTGAAAACTTTCTTGATGCTTGTAAAAAATTGGGTGTTCCACAGGTATGCTAATTGTTTTATTGACTAATATATTCACAGAAAGTATGTCAGTGAATACTGCAGTTGATTTTTTTTTTTTTTTTCATGGGGGCAGAAAGGAAGCAGTAGTGATTATTACACTGACCAGGGAACTTAAAGGTATAAAAAGAATTTGTCTCCCTGGTCTTCTGGCCTGTGGTGTGAACTTTGAGGAAACTTTGGGTTTACAATTATTTCCCAATAGCACAAATACTGACTTCCCTTTAAAATAAAATATCGTCTAAACAAAAGAACTGATGTGAGAGGATGATGTTGTAATATTTAAGTCTTTTGTTTAGCAATTCATTTTGGAGTGAATTTCAGTGTCTGCCTAGTAAAAATCAGTTAAATGCAGTTAAAGAAATATATAACCTAACTGTAGTTGCAGCTCACTATTCGTGCTCCTTTTGCCCAACTTCCATACTTTTCCCCTTGCCACACGTCCCTGTGCAAGAGGAAAAACGGAAAGACCAAAACATTTCCTGTATATTATGAGACACACAAAACTCATAGCATTTCACTGGAACAAGAAAAGTAATTAATGGATTTAAAACCCTGGGTTGCTGCTCTGCCACAGCTTCCATCTTGCATGGAATCACAGGACTTTCATAAGTTAGGAATGCAGAGATTCACCGGATACCGAGTTCCATATAGCACCATCTAACTGAGGGGAAGAGTATTTAACTTCTGTTGCAAAAGTCTTTTGAAACTGAAAGATGACTTCCTTGGAGAATGATTCATTAGTGAGGGCCAAAGTCTGTCAGCATTTCTGGGAGGTCCCAAGGGGAAGATTAGTAATATGCTTCCAAAACAGTGAAAAGAAGAAGCAGACCAGCAGTGCCCATCAACCTGATTTTCTTGCTTTACTTTTGTAAAGAATGTCTTTGGTTTTAGGGAATTAGCACAGTACTTATGTGTCTTAGTTTAATATTTTAAGTAAATGTTCTTTTTTTTGCTAGTTTCTGCATTCATAATTAAGTATTTTTTTCACAATTAAACAGTCAGATCTCAGATGTAATTTCTGAGTGTTCTGTTACTGTAGAGAACAACATGCAAAATTTAAAGTCGAAGACATTTTCTATGCAAATGTGTAATGTATGTGTGACTTCAGATAGAATGCTTTTGCTACCTAGCTTGGAAAAAGTGAATCAAGCTTAATACATGCACTACTTTATTTTACAGGAAAGACTTTGCTTGCCTCATCACATTCTGGAGGAAAGAGGCCTTGTAAAAGTTGGCCTCACAGTTCAAGCTCTGCTTGAATTGCCTACACTGAAAGTATCTCAGCTTTCCTCCATGTAACATGACTTCTTGGAAGCCAGGCAGCTTGCCATTTGATCTGTTGGATTGCTCTGGAGCAGTTCAGCTTCCTACATGGGAACATCCAAGCCATCAAAAACTAATATCTGTCCAGATGCTGTAGAGCGCCTTACTCTGAAGTTGGACATGAAAACCTTGGAGTCAGCTGACATTGAAAGACCATAATGATTTTTTGTCTTTTGGATGCACAAAGAGATTTTGGTAGCATCAGGTTCTCTTTCCAGTTCATTTAAGTTAAAACCTGCCATTTATCATCTCAGAGTGTTACAGTTAAATGCTGGATTTCTTTTCTACATGGAAAATGTTGTTTGAATTAGTTTAGAAGTACAAAACCCAATCCCCCCTTGCTTGAATGATTAAAGTCAATCATTTGATTCAAAGGTAAAACAAAAATGTAGCGATGGTATGATGGTAAAAATACAGTGACTGATAATTGTAATCCACTTTCATTCTTTCAGAAAGCTTTATGTGTGTTCTTTATTTTTTTTTTGCACTCCTGATTGTAACTTAACGCACTTCCAACATTGCCAGTATTTAGTCTGAGTGTATGGTGATTACACAAAACAGTATACAATGGGAAAAAGGACACATTGATTTTTTTCCAGTCTTCTAGGTTGGTGCCAAATATTTTTTTCAGTTGTACTGTAGATTGTTTACATGTGAAGTGCCTGTGTAATTGATAACTCTTAATAGTCTTAAACATTTTTGAAATTTCTTTGTTTTAAAATAGATAAAATGGGAATTTTTAAATATTTTAATAGTTTTTTGTAAAATCAATACGTGAAGATTTAAGTAATACTTCACATTTTTGATGTTGGGTGTTTTAAGTTTGTTGCACAATTGATAATTCTGTTGTCTAATAATTAGAAAATACTGTAAATACACTTTATTTATGATATTTAATTTGATAATACCTAATCATTTTTTGGTTTAATGTATTGTTGGATAAACAAAACTGTCTACTTTTCTTTGTTTGAGGCAAACAAATATACATGGTGAGTAAGATGTAAGGACTGGTTATACATACAGAATAATTTAGGACATTTTGATAAAACTGCCCAAATCTCAGGTTTATGCTGTGACTTTCAGGATTTTATGTAATATTGCTCCTGATTTCACTTTACATTTTTACAACAGGTATATCCATAATTTAGTTGAGAAATCAGTGTTTATCTTCATAGCGTTTACAGGATTTATTATGTAATTTACGGAATTGTGTGGCATAACACACACAGATTAGTTTGTACAAATGTCACTGTGCTGAAACATTACTTTTCTGGGCAAATTTAAAAAAGAAATTCCCACTGCGGTGTTCTTTTTGAAACTTTTGAGTTTATGTATTTGCTTACTTCTACAGAGATTCTTGGTGTTTTGAGAACATTCTGAACCAACTCACAGTTGAGTTCCTTTCCAAACAAGTTGCAAATAATTTCAGTAGTAAAACTGTAGTAAAACAGTAGTAAGACTGTTTGAATTAGTTTGTTCTTCATGAATGGGTAGCTCAATTAAAAAAAAAAAAAGTTTTGACTGTCACAGATTTCCTATTTTAGGCTAAGTTAATTTTAATGAAGGTGTATATTTGCCTAGTGTGTAACAGGATTTGATTCTGTTCTTTCCAATTCGTCAAGAAGCCATTTAAGGCTTCACAGCTCATTGAGAAGCCTTAAAACTGTGTTTAAAGGGTGTAAAACTTAATTTGCAAAGTCCTAGATCTAAATCTTAGTTTCTTTAAATAAAATATGTATGCTCTAGGGAACCTGCTTTGGCAGGGGGGGTTGGACCCGATGACCTCTTGAGGTCCCTTCCAACCCCTACAATTCTGTGATTCTGTGTGATTCAGTAATCTATATTGCTTTGACCTTTGAAACATGGTATTTACTGTATCTCTAATTGGGTTTTAAATCATTTACATAATACTTACTTTAACAATTTAAATTATTTTTTACAAGCGGCAATATCTGAAGTCATGCTAAGACTAAAATGAAAAAGTAATATATTAAGCAGACTTCTTGTTACTGTGTGCTACATTTGAAGAACACTTTCAAAATGAGTATTTCATTGTCTTTCAATTCCTTGCTATATGGTATTTGATGGCAATGACAGTAATGAAGTTCTGCTTCAGTATGCTAGCCATAGAATTGATACCTGTAAATTGCCACTTTAAATTATCTAACGTAAACCAATCTACACTACTATTTAATTGCCATTTAAATGTTATCTTAAAGTAACGCTCTTATCCAAACAGAAATAAATTTATGAAGTTATCATATCACAGTGTAAACATTTAAGAATTCCCTTGATGTAGCATGCCAGATCAGTTATTTAATCTTATCATATTATTTCCTAGGTAGCATGAGAACTGGACATGGAACTAATGTACTCACTTTGAATTGTACCTCTGAAATTGAAAACTATGGAAATAGCATTTATTTATTTATTTTTTTAACTATAGAATTCTTCCCCACAGGTTTACTAGGACCAGTCTGGCTTTGCTGCTCTTTGGAAATTATTATGGCCTTCTTAATGCTTATGGGAAAGGATATTCATGGTACTTAGAGGATTCCCTTCTTAGCATTGCAAAGGTTAAGGCCTTCCAATATCCTTAGGAGTAGTCTGAGAAAAGGTCTGCTGTGCCTGGATGAATCTTCTCTCATCTTTCTTTAGGTGCTTCTACAAATAATTCTCTAAAGTAATGATATAATTAGCTGTTACCTTTGTGATTTTTAGAAGCAACTGCAGAAGAGATAATAAAAAAAAAATAATTTGAAGGTAAAATTTTAATTTTAAAGAAGCATATGGGAATTGTTGCTGTCCTCCCTGTACAAGAAGTTGCCTACTATCTTCTCACTTTTTATTTGACTTCTAGCATCTTATTTTTTGTTTTGTTTACTGATTTAGTGACTTCATGTTACTCATTACTGCATGTGACCTCATCCTCCCTCTTTACTTTTTAAAAGTGACTTTTTAACTGTCTTTAGTAATTCTAGAGTCCCTGCTCCAACAATTAACACATAAGAGATATTCTGTCCCTATTTTGTTGACGATGCAATGTCATTACGTAATGTTTGATGCAGCTAATGGGTTGTTAAAATCAGAGGCCTAATTCTTATCATAGTCCCTCATGTTTTTTCTTTTGATGTGAAGAAAAGATAACATGAAAAGCTTTAGGAAACTCTATTACGTTTCCTAAATAAGTCTCCTAATAAATTTAAGTTAACTAGGGTGCTTTTGTTATTGTGGATGCTATACAAAGTTACTGCAATAATGTGATATGAATTGTAAATTACTGACAGGGTTTCTGCCCTTGTGTATTTTTTCTATTTTCTATCTTATTGGATGCAGCATCTGGCACATGAATGATCTTTTTTAAGCAATAATGTCTCAGATATTGTGAGATCTTAGAGCAGTAGCACTGAAATAATTAAAGTGTGGTGACTTCAGACACAGTATCTCAGAAATGCTTCCCATCTATTCTATAACACTGCCAGTCCAGTGTGCTGGTTGGAGTATCGCTGGAGCCCCAGAAACCTGTCTACACACATGTTATGGAAGGCCTTCAGATACATAACCAAAAATTAACATTATCATAAAATAGAGGAGTACATTTGAAACTATAAATAACTGACATGAGTCATAGGAATTTCTAGGTAAAATCCTAGCAATAATGGAGTCAGTGTGAATTTTGCCCTTGACTTCAGTAAAAGATTTTACTGTTAGATTATGGAACACCTGAGGTAGAGGCAGTGGTGAAACATGACTTAAACTTGTTTGAAGTGAGCAAAGCTTTAGTGTCAATTTCTTGACAAAAAATAGTGATCTCTGGTTAGCAATGGGAAGCTGCTAATATTACACATTGATTTATATATTTAATACAAATATTCTGATGTGCCATACAGTATTAAGATGGTAGGAAAAATAACTCTTAAGCACTGCTTTCATACTCTGGAATGTATGTCACCTCAAAAAATTACACGTACCATCAGTTACTTTACTGTGCTAAAACCTTTCTTATTTAAAATATTTGATAATTTAACGACACTCTTCTCAGATATAAATCTGGCCAAATTAAAAAATTAAAAAATAAATTGAAAAGATACCTATTATCCCTGAAAGCAAATTCCCATGTATCCTCAGTATTGAGGAGAAGGACAAGTTTGGTATTATGTCCTTCTGCTAATTTAAAAAATTTTAGTATAAAAGGTAACTCTTGTATGTAATGCAGCAGTCTCCCTGTTTGTCTCTGGATAGGGCTGTATACCAATGCAGAAGTCAGGTACTTTAATAATGTACCAAAATGTTAGTCAAGTAGTAAGCAAAACCTTATTCAATGTTAAATCAATATATATTAGTGTCAGGATAGTGGATTTCAATGGAATGCAAAGTAAGCGTGAATTTTTGAAGGAGTTTTTGCACTTTCTGTGGATTGGAAATGATTTTGTACCGGTAAACAAAATTCCTCTTTTTTTCCCTCACGAAGTCAGGCTAATGTCTGTTTCTTTTGAGAAGTACATCAGATTAAACAGTGACCCTTACAACATAAGAGCTGATGAAATATTTCCAGCTTACAGATAACCCTTTTAAATTATTTTAAAAGAGAAAATGCCACTATGGCCAGGAATTGGAAACAATATAGCTGTCCAAGGAGAGGTTGCTCTGAGTTGCAACATGAGTGTATGTTAAATTACTTCAGAAGAAAAAGGTTTTTTGGAAAGAATTAGCAGAGGAAGAAATGTTTTTGAAACTACTTCATGTTGAGGGACACTGGGGTCTGACCAGTTCCTGGTCCATCTTTAACTTGGACCTTTCTGTAGAGGTTACAGTAATGAGAAGATTGGCATCTTTGTTTTCCCAGAAAGATTGTTTGATTTTGGATAACTATGCTGGTTCTGCAGGATTCATTGTGTTAATTGTGCAGAGAGCACTATCCATCCCCAAGCACAGGCACCTCGGTGATGCCACGTGCCTTCCCTCTGGCCTTCTAATCAGGCGAGGAGCTACAGTGGGCATGGGTGTCAAGGCTTGTCTGGGCGATGCACCTTCTGAAGTCATCATCTCCTTGCTTTGTGCTGCCGCCTCCTTCCCCACTAGCTGGCATTCTTTTAAATAGATGGTTGCAATCTGAACAAAAAAAAATATAAGGAAAGTGATAATATCTAAGAGTAATAGAAAAATAGATGTTTGATAATATTTACCTTCTACCAGTAAAGACGTGAGATGGAGAAAGCTTGTTCTAGAAACCAGACAACTACACTTGCTGAAAACTGCACCATGACTCTAGCAGGTTAGGGTCACTTGTCCTCTTGAATTAATAAAAATGATACAGTTTCCTCTTCAACGTGCAGAACACGCTCTGGGATATATGTAATTTAAACGTGAGGGAAAAGCCAACTTTTTAATCAGTGATTTTGTCAGATCTTTTAGGTTACCTAATTTGAAAGCATAAAATTATCTTCCTATCAAGAAAGCACCTTCTGCTGATCTTGTTTGTTAAAATAGAATGTGACGAGCTGAATTCCAGTTTAATCTTGCCACTACAGGAGCTCCTGGCTCTGGCTCCTGTGTTTTTTACACAATAAACTGCTGCTTTGCTTTATTTGTCTTCACGTATTTCACATCCTACAATCCTGACATTATGTACAGTAAAACTGTAGTTTTATGCTGTATTTGTTCCATTGCTGTTTTTGACTTTTCCAATATGGCAAGCAAAGGGGATTGCTATAAACTACATTATGAATTTCTGTGGAAGGAATAGAAGTTATTGTAAAAATGACATCAGACATTTCATAGCCAACTACAGTTTTTAAGGACTTTTGAATTTTTTTCCTCATGCATACACATTTTAGAATCCTGATCTTGAAACAGACAAACCAGCTTCAGTACGTCTTTAAACAACGTGCTTAGTCCCTTAATAAGTCCCTTTCCATTAATGGAAAAGAATGGCTTGAACTGTGACAGCATATTAAATTGTTTTGGGAGACTTTCAGTTGATTTCAGTGAGATCAGAACTTCCCTCAATAGTTTTGGAAGTGAGTTAAAACATGAAGTCAGTAATTTAAAATGAATTTGAGGCATTAACAAGGATTTCCTCACTTCATTCAAAATTGTGTGAAATAAGGCAAACATGACGCTTATTTCCCAGTTCTAAGGGCAGATTGTGAAATAGCTACAATTTGGAAATAACCACAATGATACTTTTTCTTTTGTTTTTAAATACAAGTGAACTGATGAAATCTTTCCAGAATTGCTGTATTCATTTAGATTTGGTTGTGCCATTCCTGGCGTGAGAACTCCCACTGTTCAGTATTAAAACCCTTTCTAGAGCATGTGCAAGATTATGCTTTTTAAATGAAAATGTTAACACATTTGAGGTTACTGAGTTGATGCGATTTGGTAAGCATTGCTGCGACTCTGGGATTTCCTAGTTGCAACAATTAATGTCTGTTGTACCAGCAGGTAAATTTTTGATGCTTGTGAGGGGCTTGTGGAGTCATTGCAAAAGGGTTGGTTAGTGGATTATGTTGGAAATGTGAATACTCTTTTACTATTGTGTAATGTGTAGAACAGGGAAAATGTGATCGCTTTATAGTTATCACTTGGTATTCAGTTATTTTTTTTTATAATTTGTGGTTATAAAACTCAGAAAATACAACATAGCCAAATGATCGGTATATAAATGTGTGCAGAACATGACAGAAGTAGTTCTGAGGCACAGTTGGAGAGTGATCATTTAAAAATAGATGCTTAAGTTGTGTATATACTTGTAACATCTATTTGATAGTGCAATTCATTTTGCATTTCATGTTCTTGTAAAGTGCATTTTCCACACTTCTGAAGTTTGTCTACCTGTACAATACTGTATTAAGTCTTTTTTTTCAGGACTTCCATTATTGCTGGAGCTTCCAACATGTATATGTTTTTTTTTTTTTTTGGAAAAAATGTTCCTACTGTTATTTTTTGTAAATAGTTTTTGTATTAAATTTGCATGGATAAAACCCACATTTCCAAAACCAGTGTACATACTATGTGTATAAAATACAAACTGTTTCATAACTCATGTAGTCAATTTATTCAATTTGATTTCACCTCAGTTTTTACATATACTTCAGTTGGTACATATTCATGGTAAATAATGAGAATTTGTATGTCCTTTCAAATGTATATATTGCCATTTTGATATGCAATTAGGCAAGTCACTTATCTCTCTAAAGAAATGTTGACTCCTATGCCATGGAAATAGATGATACTTCTACATGTGAAGTATGTTAGATTTTCTGGTTGAACAACAGAAAAATCAATGGTGAGAATAAGCAACGACAAATACACATTCACTTGTATCAGCGTATTTATTCATTTGCAAGCTTTTCCTGTCTTGCACAACATGAAAGCTACCTGATGTCTTCTTATAGCACATGCGTTTGGCACAACATAGGGTTTTTAAAGTAGGATCTGCTTTCCTTCCACACCCTGGGCTAGAGGTAGTAATAGTACAGACCACCTTTTGCTTGTTTTGCAGTCATTAATTCCAGTGCTAGGGAAACAGAACTGCCAGGTTTTGCCAGTAGGTATAGTTACTTTATGTAGGTTGAAATATACCATTTAACAAAACTGATTGTTACTTTTAATTTCTTAGTGAAATTCTTCAAATATTTAAACAATGCCAACCTGAATTTAGGTAGTGAAAGATCTTTGAGATGTGTTTTCCCTGTGAGACTTTTTGTTCTCCACCTGCACCACCCACTTGTTCTTCATTTGTTGATGAAGCACAATTTGGGACTTTTAAAAGCAGAAATTGAGGAACAGCATTACTAGAAGTGAGCATCCCTCAACAAATGCATCTGGACAGTTGGACCTTTTTTTTTTTCCAGTTAGTGCTGAACTGTTTGTGAGTGTTTGTTCCAAGTCTGTTCAGTTTCCAGCTCTAAAGAAAGCTTTACTCTTCCAAAAAAACTTTCTGAGTCTACAAGAGGAATGGCTGCACATGCCTCTGTTTGAGGCTGAAACAACGAACCAAGTTAGTCCTTCGCCATCTGCATGAGGAAAGTCACTGTTGAAGAAGGGAAGTGTTGTAAGCAAAATAAAAATAAAGGCAATTTCCACAAGACTTCTTGAGAGGAATTGCAGATTCATGAAGTCTTTCAGTGTAATTAAGTTTAATTTGTTAGATTTGATCAGGGTGCCACAAACAAGTAAGTTGCTTCATAATTTGGTTATTAGCTGCCTTGGTAAAGGTGTCTGCTGCTGGCAGACTGCATGCATTCAAACAGTGTTTGAGAACTAGTAAATGAGTACATTTTACAGAACGCAGTGTTTTCACCCCTCAGTGATTCTCCAGGTAGTTGCTCTTGGTTTCTTACAGGCTATTCTGACTGCACTTTCCTTTCACACATGGCCACACTCCACTTCTGTTTCCTAAAGCAAAATGCGAAACACAACTTATCTTTTCACAGTTGAAATCTGTGTTTCCTACCGTAATCTATCAGATACCTGCAATGTACTCATGGCATTCCTGTTCATATACCCTTTTTTTTTTTTTTTTTTTTTCCAATTTCTAGAGCTGCTCTTATGCGCTGTTTAAGGCTCATTGTTAACAGCTGTAGCCTTTTAACTTTTCTGTCTGATTAAGGTAGGTCTACACTCATGATGGATGTAATTACAGTGCTCCAGGCCAGCATTGCTATGCTGGTACTCCTAGACTGTGGAAGCTACTTGAGGGCTTAAAATAAATAAATCAACTCCTCATCCCTGGATTTGCAGAAGTTTACTGTTTGAGACTGTATTCAAACACATTAATCAGTTACTCTGACTACAAACATCATTCAAATGGCTGTATTCTTTCCAAGAATATTTTTCAAAAGTATAAAGTTTAATGTTGCAATAACTTTAGCACATTAAACCAATTTGCAAAATGTGTATATAATTGTTTGTCTTTTTAATTAGTTATGCCTCATTAGTAATGGGATCTCATACTTAATAATGTTCTAATTATATAGCCAAAGAGTAGACTATAATACAACCAGCTGGTTTTCAGTTATAACACATTGCCTTCAGAACTGAGGGATGCATAACTCAGTGCAATAGCTTACAGCTAATGGTAAGAAGAATTAAACTTTTCCGAAATTCACAAGTGATTGTTAAAGGTTTGACTTTGTATCATCTTACCATAGCTTTCATAACAGTGGGGAAATGGAACAACTAGATTGTGTACAACTGTAGCTTTTTTTTTTTGCTAATATTTGCATATGACAAACTTATTCTAATATTTGTATTTTTCAGCAACTTAATAAATATCTTCTTAGAGTATCATAATTATGGGTATTGAATTTATTTCATTATCAAAATTCGTTAAAATTTTTGTATATAAAAAAAAATAATAAAATGGGTGTCCATGTGATCTTTGGCTCAATAACTGCAAATTGGAAAAATGACAAGTGATTTTGCCAGGTAAAACTAACACAGGTTTTGTGTTAGCTGGTCCTGGAAGATCTTTGTTATATACCCATTTCTGATGTGTTGTGTGCCAATGAAGAATCACCTCTCCTACTAGAGCCACAGGAAGAGAAATACCTAGGTTGGTAACTAAGAATGCACCTGTGGGATTATATATATGGAACCATATATTGTTGCCACCACCCTAGCATACAAATGAGAGCTTACACTCGTGCAGGGGACTGCAGAGCCTACCACTTCTTGCACTCTTAACACCTTTTTGCATTTTGACACCTTTCCTTCCTGCTTGCACGTGGTATCACATCTCCCTGTTTATGAGAAAGTGAGTTGCAGGTGGGGTTGTCATAGGGCTCACTGCTTGCTGAGTTGAAGGTGCAAACCTTCCAGAGGACCCTCTTCTCGCTTACCTTTGTCCTTTCATTGGAAATCAATGATAAGTTGTCTCATTAAATGACATGCTGCCATTTTTATCTTCCATAAACTGTTTGTTAGGTAGAGCTATATTACATTTCACACTCTTCAATGTCTCAGAGAGGTTTGTTGGTTTTACTCCTAAGGCACTTACAGTCATCTTTTTGCTCCAAGGTTATTGTTTATTTAAAGTTCTTTTGCAGCTTATTTAAAGGAGAAACTGATATCTTAAATGTAAACATTAATTTATGTTAAGACTTTGATGTTCCAGGTGGGTATGACTTCATAAGCTGAGAAGACATGGTTCTTTTCAGCCTCCTGCTTTTGATACTTTTCTTCTCTAATCAGAAGAGAAGAGGAAAAAAAAAAAAAACAAACAACAACAAAAAAAAAAACAGCAAGCAATATTCTTCATGTTATAAACTTTCAAGAGCATGAGTTTCTGAAAAGTATTTGTTGAGGGATACCATCCCAAGCTCCATTTATTCTCCAGTCCCAAAGATATTCAAGCAAAAGAAACAGGAATGAAGTCTGAGAAGTTGTAGCAGTATCATTTAGAAATGGGTAAGTGGTACTGAATTCAGTCACAAATAATATTTATTTTAAAGCTATTCTGCTTCACTAATTGGTGGGCGATATGTCTAGCTTGCGTGTTCTGCTATGTACTGAAATGTTAAGTTCATTCTGTGTTTTGTCCTGTAAGACATTTATACAATGATGAAACTGAGATACTTCAGCCAACACTGATAATTTTGTGATTTTGGCTTGAGCAACATAAACTTCTGTTTCCTGGGAATATCAGTTAAATGATGATTATATTGTTTCTGGTGAAATGGCAGGGCAATTATCAAACTATTTCCTTCCTTTTGTCTTTGCAAACTAAGGATTGCAAAAGAAGAGATTTAGTAGGTAAAATCACTATTCTTGGATTCCTCCCTGTCTCCTCTTCTCCCCCTAACTCCCCCAATTACTCAAGCCTCATTTGTTACTCAATATTCTTGCTGTTCTGTGTGCCTTTCCATGCTTTGTGCTTTCCTGTATACCCGTTATTGTAGTATTGCCTGTATGTGGCATCATCAGGCCTTGCTTGTGCATTTGGGGACTTCAGAACTCCCTCTACCAATTTTTAGCTTTTGCTAGTGACTTAGAAAAAGCTTTTAATGTATGGGCTCAGTTTGACAAGGGCTCTTTTGTATTACTTGCATTAACATTTTGTTTGATGTTCCTTCATTGTGAATTTGATAGTTCCGTTTGATACAGTAATGGCCAGTCTTGTTGTATTTAGAGCAAAGTACTTGATTCTTTCAGCATTTACATGCCCTGAAACTAGTGTTCCATTTCATTTGTTTAGAACACTAGGCCTTTCAGATATCAATGAGAACAAAACATGAAATTCTGCTTTAACTAAAACCAAACTCGGAGCTGCTGCAGTCTCTTTGGAAGGCCAAGCACAACAGATCTTATCACTTCTAGCTGTTCCCGTAGGTACAGATGGAGAAAGAAACCTTTCTCAAGGCTTTTCTCACTTGGACTTTTAAATAAACCAAGAAAGCATTATGTCCAGAAAGTTAAATTTAGTTTCTCTTAACTGGATTTTTGTCTAAATCGACTGGTTGCTCTTAGCATAGAAACTGGTAAAAGTATGCAGATATTTTTAACTTTTTGATGGTCTATGTGTTTGGCTATTGTAACTTGCATTTCCCTTTGATCACTTCTGAGTACAGGATGTGTTCTTCTTACAGAGATTGAGCCCCATGCTTCTGTTGTAAAGTTCTGCTTCAGCACTCTGACCTCCAGGAGTACAGAGCATTCTGCTCTTTGTCAGCTTCAGCATGTCTATACAAAACACCCGTATCTGACAACACCGAAGTTATTACCTCTTGCAAGTGTATAAACTTCAAAAACAAGCAGTTGAGGTGAAAACAAAATGCAGTTAAAAATATGCATCCGAATAGGGGGCAGGGCCACCTAAAGGGGTTTTGGTTCTCCATTACCTGTCAGTAGTGTCTCCAGGTGTCACTCCAGCTGCAACATCCCTTCACCTGACCCCCAGTGTAGATGAGCTCCATACCCGCCTCCTCTATAACCCTTGTCTCAATGAAGTCTAGGGCTAAATTCTGTCTTATTTTGCCTGGACTTTCTCAGGTCCCTTCCAGCCTCAGCTTTCTGGTCGGGCTGGTAGGCACCTGCTCACATTGCAGCTGTGATCATCCTTCTGCTCTGCAACAGCCACAGTTTCACTGCCTGTCTGCCTGCCCTGTAGGCTCTTCAGGATGCTTCCTCAGGAAGCCACCATACTTTGGGCAGCTGTGGAGGGTGGCTTGTGCCAAATCCAGTTAATTTATTAGGGAATTGGATGGGGAGCACCCATGCATTCCTTGTCAGCTGACAGAACAGAGGGTGGGATGTTTTTCAACAAGTGAGCATGCTCTGACATTTCCAACACAAACAGCTGGACTGATATGGAAATGTACGTTTATTGCTAGTTAATTTGTCATTTATTGCTAGTTAATTTGTCATGTACGCTGTGATTTTGATGAAACAAATGAGTCTAAAGGCATTCACTACACTGTTCAGTTTAGCTCATGGTCTTGAGTGTGAAGTTCATGCTAGATGATCCTTTGGAAGGCACCCACAAAAAGTGTAATTTAACAAGAGTAGGGAAGGTCTCTCCTCTCTCCTCCCTCTTCTCCTTCACAGGAAGAAGACAGTGGCTAACTCATTATTCTTTTCAGCAGTCCATCCTGGCTGGGAGGAATTCCTGACCTCTGATGGATATTTTCTGTCCCAGACATTCACAAAGACAAAAACCTAAAAGTATAGAATCATAGAATATCCCGAGTTGGAAGGGACCCATAAGGATCAAGTCCAACTCCTAGGGGAAAGTTTTTTTCTAGGCTTGAAATTCTCAAAGTATAAAATTGAGCCAAAGAGAGACAGATGATATGGGCTGGAAGATCAGCCAAGGCAGCTTGCCTTGTGAGCTCATTTACTTTCTCTGCAGCAAGCTCCTCGTTGTTCTGGGCAGTTCCCTTTCCCCTGCCTCCAGCCCCTTCTGCTTTCCCCCAGCACTCCCACAACCCCTCTAGTATCTCCAGTGCTCTTCCCTTTCCCGTGACCAGCCTGAGCTAAGACAGGGTGGGCACAGGGGTGAGCCAGCAGCTCTTGGCCCAGCAGAGCCAGCAGTAACCTCTGTCCAATGCTACCTCCAGTTATAGGCACTGTGCTGCAGTTGTAATGTTCTGGAGAAGTGAGGGCATGGCCTTTTCAGTGGCTGAATGCCCCTGGGGATCTTTCCTACTTCTGCATTGTACCTTTATTATCCTTTGTAGAAGTTACCAATGTGAAATACCTTCACTGATATTTCTAGGCTCTTGTAGAGCAGAAGAAAAATATTTTTGTTTTCTTTCCTGTGGTGGGAGTGGTCAGTAAGGGGAATGTTTGTATTACTGAGCTGCTGAGTGCGAGTGAAGGTCGGGCATCCTGTTCCTGACAATACATGGGTTTTCTTCAAGTCCTATTTAAATCTATAATTAACTGTATCATATAATGTTTCAGGCTGAGCCAATGCATGACTGGAGGGACTTACTGGGAACTATGACTTCATTAAGAAAGCATCAGAGCATGCCTGTGCTCCTGTGGCATGGCCCCAGGGGCTCTGCAGGGACAGGTGGTGCAAGACTGGGAGATGCTTTAGAAGTCAACTCGTCAAAGTTAATGGTTATAATGGGATTAAAAGTGCATTGTAAATTTGCTGCTTGGTCAATTTGAGTGGAATTTAGAAGACCATAACTCATTTTTAGAAGAATACACACTGCTGCACTTACAGGGTTAAGGAATGTCTTTTACAAAAGTAGACAAACTAGCAAGGTTATTTCATTGAAATAAATACTTTTCCTCCTTTTAAGAGTAATCCTCTCCCCACAGCTGAAATCCATCTTACAAGTGGCAATTGATTAACATATTGATGAAAGACTGTTAATATATTTCTTAATGTCTGTTTGAAATATTTATTTTTTACACCTCATTATAGCATTACTTAGGTATTACTCAAATGTACCAAGTTATATCTTCATAATGCAGGGCAAGCCTCAATTACAGAGCATAACACCAGTGAAAGCTGGAAAAGGGAACAAACAGGAAACAGCACGATGATCTTTGGGCTTAATCCGTCACACCCACAAGGATTTCTGCCTTTCTCAAGCATTAGACTTAAGATATTAGGTGTTACCTAAGGTAATAGCTAATATTTTTATGTGCAATGTGCCTAAACAGTCTTTAAAGTAGTTGAGCCCCACCTGTAAGGTGAAACTGTGGCAAATGCTAGTTGCCTCCTAATAATAATTGATCTGATATTAAGCTATCTAAGGGTTTAGTTTGGAAGGCAGCATTGCCTTTTAACAGTGACTGAGCATGAGAAATGCTGGAGCAGAACTTCTTTTTTATTTTTAATAAGAACCACGCTTTTTGTATGTGGGCACAACCTTTATCACAGAAATGTGACAGTCTGTTTTACTGGAAGTAGACTGTGAATTCATCGTGCAGCCTGGCCAGTTGAGAATAACTCCTACGGCGAGGTGCTGTGCTCTGGTCTCCTGTGGAGAGCTGGAAGTGTGGGGCTTTCCAAAACTCTGGCTTGCAACTTCCCCATAACCTGTCATTACACACAAGGGACTTCAGGCACTGTTACCTGCCAAGTGTGTGCTTCAGAACCCAAATCTACATCCAACCATTGCAGGGATTGAACTCTTTCTTACTCAAGCAAATGTGGATGCTGGGACAGCCTTGACTTTCAGTTACAGAAATCCTTGGAGGAGGTAGCTTGTTGGGTGAGGAGCCCTGCTTGCTCAGCAGATGCTGAATGGAAAACCAGGCATTTCTTTTGCTTTTAGGCTTTTGCAGTAATGTCTCTGTGAGGACTAAACCAATAAATCACTGTTTTATAGCTCTTCAGTAGTGTTTCAATTCATCTTTGTGCTGGACTGCTAGCCGTGCATTCTCCATTACATCAGATTTTGGCTCTGGCAGCATAGCATGCCTTTATCCATGGCAAATCAAACAGTGTTGATTTATGTCAGAGATGATGTACTACTATCTTACCTTTTCACCCCAAGCTAAAAGGCTGTGGTCAGTGCAAATGCTGTTCTGTGAGCTTCTCCAAAGGGCAAATCTAGCCAAGCTGCAACTGCAAAGGATCATGAGGGCACTTGTGTGGGAAGGGACCAGCTGGAGCTGTGGATTTTTAAAGCCACTGTGCTTTAGTAGATCTCTGAGTAGTGTTACCCTCAGGTCCAGTCACACAGACCCACTTCTTTGTCAGTATTAAAAATAATTGCTAAATGATCTGGCAAAAACTTTTGTCTCCCACATTCCATGGCCACCTCTGGCTAGAATCAGTCTCTCTCACTAGCAGGGTGGCAGGAAACAGTTACTGCTCCTCTCCTTTTTGCTTCACTATTATCTAATGCTTGCATGCTCCTGGGCATGTACAGGGATTTCAAAACTTCCACAAGAGGCTGGTTTGCTCTTTTCCCCAATTCAAATTCCCTGTTGCTGAAACAACCTATGTAAGAACATCCCTAAATCAAATAATATTGTTGAAATTTAACTCTTCCTGATGTCAATGTCCAGTAACTTGAAAACGCCAGTGCATACTGGGGAAGACCAACCAGGTGTACCTGTAGCATAGTGGGGAGCTGTCCTACTAGCATTTCCTCATTTAAAGCCATAATTTATAGCTGAACTGCCAGCATCTTCTCTCAGGACATGAAGTCCGACTTCTCAGATACTGCATCGGCTCCATCCCACCAGTGTCACTTCTGCCTGTAACTGCTTGGGGCAGTTTTTTTTCCTCTGTTGCATTTATGAGAGCAGCAGCCATCTGATCAGGACCTGAGTCAAAACATATTTTATGGGAAATAACAACGGAGAGAAGTTATTCTTCGGTGAGGAGGAGCCTCACACAGTTTGAAAGGTCCCAGGGGAAACAAAATCCAAAATTTCCCATTGAATAAAAAGTTAAAGCGTATAATTTCATGCCTTTTTTTTTTTTTTTTTTTTTTTTTCCCTTCTTTCTCGTTCCCACAAATGAAGTGGTTCAGCTGTCATCTGCCTGTGGAGACTTGCCCACCCATTCCTGGGATGATGAGTCCTAGTTCAGGAAGTGCGGAGCTCCAGCAGTCCTCACGTTGCAGGTTATGGGAGTTGGCAGATCTGCAACCTTTGAGACCAGCTGGGATTTTCAAGGCTTTTCCCAGAGAGCCCCCAGCCCTGACCTTGGATGAGGGTGCCCGTGGCATTTGCCTGTGATGCTGTCCCCACGCCAGGATCACTGCATTACCAGCAGCCTCGCCGCAAACTGGCTGGCAGCCAAGCAGGAGTCCGCCAGAAGTTAGCTGGAACCAGTGGATTTCCACAAAACACTTCAGTTTGCATAAATCAGGGTTCTCTGATCAAAATACATCTTGTGACAGGAAAATCCCTCAAATGCTGGTGTGGGACTGTTTACTATATCCCACGTGCACAATGTGCTTACTTTGCTGTCTGGGAGGGGATATTGAGCCAGACTTCTGCCGTGGGCAGTGAGCAGTTGTCGTCTTCCCTTCCCTATTTCTTCATGTGTATCCTATACACTAAACTCTTCCAGGCTGGCTGTTCAGATGCAGCTGCTTGAAACTTGTTCTCTAGAAACAGGAATATATGCAGGACTTTTTATTCATTTTTGCTGTTCCAGTTTTTTATTTTATTTTTTTTACAGCTAGTGAATATTTTCATCTTGCACATTACCTGGCTCAAAGGAAAATCCAGAACTGTTACGGTAAGCTGTAACTATGTGATCAGCATTAAATCCCAGCAGCTCATTCTCTGCTGCATTTAGACAAATGGGAGTGGGAGAATTTGTCTGCTTTATATTGTAATTATATTCTGTTGTGTATTTTTGAAACTCAGCACACCTTTACAGGTGTAATACAGAATATTGATTTGTGCTTACTGGCATTTCTATATGAATTTGAAATAGTTTTCCATCAGTACTTCTTTCTTTTTTAAGGGTAATGGTGTTTGTGTTCTTGAAATAACTTTGGCTGCTTAGAGAGTTGAAGGTGATGATTGAATTGCAAGTTTACAGACTTACAGACAGACATAATTACGTGCCTTTTTTTTTTTTTTTTTTTTTTTTGTATTTACTGTTGGTGCAACTGATACCTGTTCCATACCCTGCAAGCCACATTCGAGCTGTTTTGAAATTCTTTCTGTAGTCACTTCTAACATAAATGTAAATGTATAAAATCTCATATTTTTCCTTTTATGGACATATTTAAATAGATTTTAATATAACAGTATCTAGGCTTGTCTTAAATCAGCATGGACTTATTAATAAAAATGTCAGTAGATATTGTTGCAGTCTAAGTGTTCTGGGCCAAGCCGTTTCTCTGGTATAATGCTTGCTCTTTTAGTGGGGGGAAGGGAGGTGAAATTCAAATTATTTGCAGAGGAAAAAAATCCTTTTGCAGAGGAAAAATCAATTCAGCATTTTTTTACTTTTATTTTTTAGCTTAAAGAACTTCTTTTTGGTTTGTTTGTCATTGGACCAAACATTGTACCATTGATAAAAGCATCCAGCAATGCACCTTTCAACACCTGTAAGATCTTTATGTAAGAGACACAGAGGCTGGGGCGGGGGTTTTTTGCATTGGTCATCCTGAGCCACTGTATGGGACATGCAAGGCACAGGAGCATGGGCCGGCATTGCTGTCCACTCCAAAGGCACCCTGTGCTGTAGAAAAACCATCTCCCCCAAGGGTAAATACTGTTTCATATCCAGGATTGCAGCTCAGAGATCAAAGGCTGGTCCGTGATAATGATCTAGAGACTTTGCCCTTTCTCCAGTGTTTGCCAGCTGGCCTGCCAGGCACAGAGACTTCATGCAATGTCAGCTCATCCGGCTGACTCCAATTGCCAGATCCCACTCATGGGGAGGCACAAATGAAGCGAGTGGAAATTGCCAGATCCTCTGGCACCAAGGTTAGGGCAGTACACTGTACAGAATATCCGTCTTTTACACTTACTGCTCCCACTGCACAGTGATCACACCAGAAGGACCTCTGCCAACATCTCTGCTAAACTTTCCAGTACAAGACATTGAATAGAGTTTAAAGAAGGAAAGGGAAACTTATTTTGCTTGTCCCAAGGGCTCAGAAGCTTGTGAAGGAAAATTCAAATTTAAAAAATGATGCAAAAGCCTTGAGGTTACTGTTATTTTAAGGTGGTCTGAAAGCTGAGGTGGAGCTCTGGCTCCTGTGGCTCTCAGCGCTGGATCCAGCCATGCACTGTACCCTGGGCAGGCTGCAGGGAAGTGCTTGTGGGGCTGATTTGCAGTGGTCTGCACACTGCCAGGCTTGCTTTCCCAGTTTCTGTGAGAGCACTCAGCATGAAAAGGTCTGCTTTCGTAGCAACTTTTAATTTGTTTATTTAATTCTGGAGCAACTTGAAAATGATCTTGGAACTACTTACTGTTGTTCTGTGAAACCTAGTGGTTTAAACCAGAAAGATTAAAGCACACAGGCAGAGCACACATCTACTCTTGGGGGTAAACACTGCTGGGAAAAAATATTGGCAGGAAGCCGGGTAGGCGGCTGGAGAGGAGCGGGAGCTTGGTGAGACCGACCAGCTGCTTTCATGGGCAAAAGGCGGAACGTGGCCCTCACAGGGTTCAGCCATCCTTAGCAGGGGAGCCCAAGTTTGGGGCAGGACGGGATGTTCCCTCTCCCTAGTATTTGGCACTGAAGTAGCTATTGAAAGCCTGGCTGCTGATTGTCACATAGGGCTAGTGAGCAAGTGGAGAGAGGATTTTATGGAAAGGCACCAGCTTCACGCTGGGAACCAGGCTGGCCAATCCTGCTGCACAGGTAGAAAGTTGTAAATGTCTGTCAGGAAGCTGCCTACTCTTTAACACTAGGCTGGGGTCCATTCTGCATGTTTTTTTTTTTTTTTTCTTCCAACATAAATTACTGGTCAGTTGTGAATAACTAGGTAAAATCCAATTGCCTAGGATAAAGAAGTCAAGTGCGAAAAGCTCATATTCTCACCTGGTCTGCAAATGTCCTCCAGTGCATCTGCAGAGAACTGGCCTGGAGGAGACAGGAGCCCAACTTAGTTTTTACTCTTCATTTCGATTTCTGAAGATGTAACATCTGAGGGTCTTAGCACTGGGCTAGACTCTCACATTTTTCCACAGCAGCCAGCAAAGGGAACCTGCTCCTGACAGTTACAATAACTGCTGCTTGAGCTGGATTCAGCTCCATCAGTATTGTGTGAAGATTTAAGAGGTGTGCCATTCCTCATAAACTCACTAGATCACCTGGGTTCAAAGCCACATGGTGGGAAGGCTTCGGTCTTCCCTAAGGCAGCCTCAGGGCCAGCTGGGGGCTTGCAGATGCACTTGTGGAGTGGAGGTGGACTTGGTGGGAGGAACTGTGCAGCATTTGTTCTGCAGCTCTTCATGGACAGCTCCTTGTTCAGTCTTGTACCCAGTATTTGTGGTGCTGGGGCCAGACATGTCTGTCACAAGCACCCCATTGCCCAGCTGGGTCAGCAAGCATATGTGGGTTGGCTGTTTGTCCCTTCTGCTCCTGCTGAGAGATATTTCAGAGCTTTCCTGTTCCAGAGATAATCTGTAGTTTCTTTTGCATTTGGTTTCTTTTTTCATTTCTGCCTGGATATATTTGTGACCAGCTTATTAGCACTTGTTGCTATGCTGGCTTTCTGTCTTTATTTCAGTGCCTCTCATTAATCCATGATGTATTTATGGGCAAAGTCTGGGCTCTGGCATGCCAGGCTCTGCTCCCAGTCCCCTTCCAGCATGCCTGTCCCCGGCATTCCCTCATCCTCTCAGCACTCCCCTCTTTCCTTTGCACTGAAAGCAAAAATTTCAGTGGTCAGCCGTGCCAGCTCCACAGCAGCTGCCTAGTTGGCTTGCATAATGCAGGCACATTCAAACAGCTGCTGTCCCTTCCTTGAGATGTCCAAGCCAGGGTTAGTCCCCAATAATACTCATCAGCAGACACAGAGGGAAAACTGAGGACTCCACTCACCACAAGAATAAATATTGACACTGGGCACTGCTGAAGAATCTGGATTCCCTTTATTACTTCCTGGAGTCCCATGGAAGCCATGAGTGTTTAATTTATTAATGCAAAGAAAGGATTTTTCTTGCAACAATCAGTCTGTCGCCACTGCATCATGCTCCTCTTTCCAGCACGTCTCCTGGCATTGATGTACCCTTCTCTGTGCAATTCATATTACTACGCTGGAGGCAACAGGTCTGTTTTGAATTGCTGATTCTCTTATTCCGGCGCCCTGGAAAGAGCTTGTTTAATGCAAGTTGTATAAAAGAGACTTGCCTCCCTGAAACATGAGGCAATTAAGAGGCTTTTATAAGTCATTGATTTTTCTTCCCACTGGCAATAGAAAAACCATCACTTTGGATCAAACGAAACATGCTGTTCAATACCCAAATGTTCTGTTCATAGCTGCAACCTTTTATTTTTTATTTCACAGAATAGGAAGCTACTTCTTAACATGAAGCTGGATTGTAAAGTGGAAAGCTTTTATTCTGAACTATCAAATCCCAATATTTTTACATAGGAGGGCAGTGGATTGTTTGACAAAACCAATTTGGCACAAGAGAGATGAACAATAGCAAACATATTTTAACCAGAAAGGATTTGGCCCATCTTTTTTGACTTGGCTCCAGCAATGATACCTTTACCATACTCTTAGCAGTTTGCAAGGAGAAGCTTTATCAAAGATGTTTCTCTCTGTTTATTTCCTCAAAATCAAAGTGAATTTTTACATATACACTTTTACATTTCTGGATGCACCTGCTCAGTGAATCTGACAGAGGCCAAGGACTATGCCCAGGGACTTCTCTGCTCTTCAACATTTCCTATTCAGCCTGGAGATGCCTTTACAAGTTTGCCTTCCCAAGTTTTTGCCTCTTTTGCTAATCTTGCCCCTGTAGAGCAACTGCAGTGCCCTGGGACTTGGCCAGGCTCCTGGAGGAACAGTAACTCCTGTTCTGCAAGGAAAGCTCCCTTGAGAAGTTCATGAGCACAAAGTGACTCCAGCAGTTACTCACCGACCTAACACACCTCCCAGAATCTCAATCAAGAAATAAATGAATGTGAATGTGCTGGCGGCACTTCCAAATACATCCATCACAGTCTTCATGGCAAAGGCAGCCACATCAGGGAGATGAACAGAAAAAAACCCCTGCCAATTCACCCACTGCAGGGCACACGTGTGTCTTGCCACAAACACCAGAAAGCTCTGAGGAGAGGTGGGTGCAGGTCACAGCCGTGGGGAACTGATCCCAACCACAGCACTAAGGCCCTTTGCCAGAACACCTTCCCAGATGTGTTCAGGGACAGCAGGGGACCCACGGAGTCCTTACTGTCACTCAGGAGATTTCTTCTTCCGTGAGCTTTTCACAATTTAACCTCATTTGCAGAATGCTTAGTAAGATGCAAATCACCTGCTTGTCCCTGCCCTGAGCTCAGGGCATGAGGCTCTGTTCAGGCACATGAAGGGCTATGCCCTGTGTTTCCCTCAGCTTGCCAGGGCATTGCTCTATCTGAGGAGCATGGCACTGAAAAAATCAGTGTTAGCCAAGGTATGAGCACACAGTGTTACAGAGGTGTGCAGAGCCACCTCCCACTTGCTGTGTGGGTTGTGCTTTGGCTCCACATAGCTGGAAAAGGGCAGGGATCGTCCCCAGCTTGTCCTCAGATGGCCTCCTCCAGCATCAGTCTGGGGATTGCATTAGCACCGTCTGTGGGAGGAACATGGTGTGAGCATCAGGTACCAGTGCCACAACACATGGAGAGGAAAAGAAAGATGCCTTCAGTTTGCAAGGGGAGCTGTTTGAGCAGGTGGGGCTGTGAATGTGCAGAAGATTTTCAACACTACTGTGAGCTCGTTGTTCCTCCCTGTGTGCTCCGGTGCTGCCAAGCATAGGCCAAGGCGTCGGCCAAGGCTTTGAGCCTTGTTATTGCAAAGCCCAACTGTGCTTTTTTCCAACCTAATTTTCTCAGGAACTGACCCAGTTCTAGCACTTGGGAACTGGCATTCACCCTACTGGCAAATGTTTCTCATCTGTTTTAAATGATCTGGCCAATGTGACCTTTTCTTCTAAAATAGCTTACACAATGAAAATACATCAATGTTAAAACCTCATCTTGCATAACTCTGACAGCAAGGACATACATTTACCAGCAACAAGGAACTTTTCCCCCTTATGTTGTATAAAGCAAGGAAGAAACAACCAGAGATGTGTAATTTCAATGAAGGGAGAACAGACCCATAACCTCCTTTCCCCCTTGAAAAAAAAAAAAAATCAAGGGATGCTCTAGGCAGCAGGGTCTGTACTACCCATTTCTGCTGCTTGTTGCTTCAGAAAGAAGAAGAGCAGTCATTCACATGGTGATCAATCATGAGCAAAGTTCTCAAGGTCTTCTGGGCTGTTTTCCAGCTATGTGCCACCCCAGGTCAGGACAGCAGTGGGTCACTCGCTTCCTGGTCGCCACTTCAGAGTTCCCCTTTTGCCAGAGCCCAACAGAACCCAGTGGTCCTCTTTCTTGCTCTTGCATCTCTGCCTTCAAAGCTGTGCACACACAGTTGGTGTCTCTTCTGGGAGGTAGTTGTTATAACAAGATACATGGGATCACTTTTTTTCCTTAGCATTGCTGGTTGATATACCTTGTCCGACTGTGTATGTCTGTGTGTGTGTGTTCCCAGTGGAATCGTGAAGATAACTGGCAGGTAGAAAAGGGCTTGATCCTACCTTTGCTGCTTTGAACATTCTCATTGACTCCAGCTGGGGAGCAATAACACATTCTTTTGGGCATCAGTTCAAACACCAATACAACATGTCCTGTACAGGTGCTTTTAGAGCTGTTTTCTTCCTGACAAGAAGTGCTCCTTCTGTTCCTGAAACTGTTGCTCATGTTCCTTAGCATGTCATCACCATTTCTCAATATTTCTAAATTTGGCAGAGGGAAGATGCGTGCAGCCTCAGCCACAGCCCATTACTTGTCAGGGCACGCGCACTGCAGCTCCACTTTCCAAAACACCATTTACTGTCCCACCTGCAAGGGAATTGCTGCAATCAATTTCCCTCACCTCACATAAGGCAGTAGGGAGACAAACTATTTTTATTTATTTATTTATTTATTTATTTATTTATTTTGCATAAAGGACAGCAATTTGTGTTGGGTAGTAGAGCTTTAAGTGGGGTCAAACCAGGTGTGGCTGAAGTCCTTGCAAAGGATGCTGTGGGCTGAACCTAAGTCAGGGCTCAAGCAAGGTGCAGGAGGGGCTGGGAGGTGGGATAGCTCACTGGATGATGCTGGGAAGGAGGGATAAAGTAAACAGGGCCATGAAATGCTCTATGAAGTTTATGGTGACCAGCTGTGCCGATATACCTACAATGCAGAAAAGGATGGAGCGGATGGATGATTTTATATATTTCCCGTAGATCCCTGAGAGGCAGGAACAGCTGTCTGTGCTGTGGGTGAGCAGAGCCAGAGAGCTGCAGGAGAGGCCGTGGGATAGCCCAGTCCAGGGCTGTCCCTGTGGGACCAGAGCTGGGGTGCATAGGCCAAGGTGCTGCATGGGGATGGTGCTCTCAGGTTTTGGGGACAGCTGGGCCTCAGCACCGCAGGGGTTCAGGCAGCCTCTGGCAAGCAGCCTGTGCCGGTTACACTATTTGTTTTTCATTTTAATGAATTATTAAAATATTTGAAACATACCTTTGACCTACTGAGCACAGTTATGGCAACAATTCACACCAACAGATCATAAATCCTGACATTGTCCTCCCTAGTGGCTAAGCTGCTAGCTTAATAAAGCTTCTGACTGTGTGGCAAGTGCCGTAACATTGCAGTGTGATATCTGATCCCTGAAGAGAACAGACAGAGGTCTTTAAAAACCTCTGAAGTTGTAAGAAATACAAAGTTTTTAGCAGAGCAGCCACAAGGCTGTGGAGGAGCTCAGCCCTCCAGAGGCAGAGGGGCTTTATTGTACTTAGCAGAGGTCCAGGTAAGAGCTCTTCACTGGTTTTAAATCTTTCTGTGTAAACCTTTGCTTATTTTTATTTGCCTTGTGAACCTATGCAAATATGTTAAAACTAACCATAATTGGAAATGGAGACAATCTTCTTCCATTAAGATTCATGCTCAATCCTTGGGTGCTGTTATTCATCAGATGTGAGTTATATCCGCTGCTTTCACAGCTCTTTAAGCCCACTCTTTTATCACAGATTCTTTGTACTGAATTATGAGATCTTTCTGAAAGAAAGACTTATACACACATCCCATCTGATAGGTTTTAGAGACACAAGCTTTATGTCCTGTTTAACATGTTACAAACTAATTCTACTCATTTATTCAGACTGGAATTTTCCCTTCTCATTCTACAGTAAAACCAAAAAATTACCAGTATTTTTTACACTCATGTGGAGCACTTGGGAGGATCTGAGGTTGGTTTTAATTGAAAATTAGCTTCTGAAATAGCATGTTTTTCATCACAGCCATGTGTTGCCAGTTAGGATTTCTGGTTAATTCATACTCCCTCCCTCATCCCCCCCCCCGCCCGAGCAAACTGATGCCCTTCTCCTTGTTCAGTGGGATGGGGTCTTTGTTGGTTCAGCCCTCTGATTTCCCAAACTCTGCCAGTTTTGTATTGTCACACAGCAGCTGGGTGTTTGAAGAGTAGGCATGCCTGAGTACCACCCAGGAGCCAACCTTTATATCCAAGGATGTGGAGCAACAAAATACCAGGTCTGTAATCTGAAATAAGCTCAGGGATGCATTGTGTGTTCCCATAGGTGCCATTGTAATTTTACACAAGCAGAACTTAAACACTATACAGACATACATCTCTATCTATAGCTAATCTATATGTAAAAGTTAAAGAAATATGTTATATAATATACTTAATTTTATATATATATATATACATATGTATATGTATATATATATATATGTAACCTGTAATGCATGTGCTTTCTGCCATAGGGAGGCTGGCTGAGCTGGTGTGTTCATGGGCAGTGGTTCCTGCCCTCTCCAGCATGAAGTCTGAAGGAAGGAGGACACCCCCCCAAAAAAAAAAAACTGCTCCATACTCCCTCTCATGCCCCGTCTTTCCTCCAGCAGACCTGCTTTGAAGATAAATCTGTTCACTTCAAAATTTGTTTTACCAAAGAAGACTTTTCACAGAGATTGCTAACATCGCTTTTTTGTTGTTGTTGAAGGATGAATTAGAAAGGAAACCCTCTCTCTGATTTTTTTTTCTTTTTACTGACCAAATCCTGAAACAGGAAAGCTCTGCTGGTGACAGTTCAGTAAACTGCATTTGTTTATTGGATAAAGAAAGTCTCAAGCATTCTGATTTGGAGTTTTCTAATAAAAATATCACTCTTTGGAGGCACTCCCTCCAGAAGGAGGGATGGCTGACTGGCTGCCTCACTCTTTCCGTAGAAGATGTGCTGCAGACAGCTTGATGATTGCAGACTGACTTTCATTTGGAGAATGTGCTTAGCTAGCCAGAAACTATTTTGAATGAAGCTAAAGTCATCCATGTGTTGCTGTCCCCAAAATTTAAAAATGAAAAAAACAACAACAAAAAAAAACAACAAAAAAAAAAACAAAAAAAAAACAAAAAAAAAACACAGAACCACAACTCCTTTGGGAAATGATTAATCTGTCTTGGTAAACGAGTGAAAAGACAATTGTTGCTTGTGCACACCCTGCAGAGGGAATTCCAGAGCCCCACCACCGTGTTAAAGCCTTTCAACTCTGCTTCATTTTTCCAGCCTTCCTATCTGTGCGTCGAAGGACAGCTTTTCCAACACTGCATACCTGCTGCCCCGAACATTTGAAGTCCTTCTGATGGCTCTCCAGAGGCTTTACCTTTTCACCCTGGCACTGGTGTGGGGCTGCATGGCCTCCTCCTCCTCCCAGCAGACGGCAGGTAACTACAGCACCCACGCTGGGCTCCTGCTCACACGTGCGTTGCATTAGCGCGGGCTCTTTGCAGAGGTAGATCTTCAGCCATGGCTTGTTTTGTTGTAGCAAGGGGCAGATTTATAAATATGCAACCAATTGCGTAAATGTATTGTGTGTTTAGTGGAAACTTCAAAGGGAGCAGAAATTGCCTTTCTTGTGCAGTGAATATATCGTTTGATATATAGGGCTGGCTTTTATAAACACCACCTAGGTACATAAATGCTCCTGAGTGTGATTGCAGCTGTACAGACTGTGCATGGTGTAAGAAACAGAGAAGTAATTCATAATCTGAGAATAATAATTTATTCTTGTAAGAAATATTGCTCTGAAAGCTGTTGACCACGGCAGTGGCACCTGAAACTCTCTTGTACTGCTCTGCTGCGTTACGGTCACTGGTGGGTGCAGTGGAAGCTGGGACTTCACTTCCAGATGCTCTCCCTCTTTAGAGGGCCATTTAGCAGGACTGACCCTGCCCTCCACAGCCAGTGTGCACTGGAGAGGTGAAAACATGGCTGGGAGGGCATCGAGGGGCTCCCCATTCTGCCAGCCAGCATGCACAGGAAGCTGCCAGCAAACATGATGCTGCCACTCCAGGCGAGCAAGTGTTGCCCTTAAAACGTGCTTCTCAAAATGTTAGTCACCTGCACCCCTACTCCGGAGCTGACCAAACCAAGAAATGCAGATATAAAAGAGCAGGGGGTAGCTCGTAGGCTGCCATTTTCCATTTTACACTGCTTGTAAAGCAGGTGGAAAAATTACAAAACCCTCCTGCCCCTTTCACCATTCGCATAGTGCATGGTGGCGGCAGGAGGCAGCTGTCTCGCACACCTTTGGTAAGAATGTACTGGCGATTGGTCATCAAAGCAGTGATGCTGGAGCAAAAGTGCACAGAACTGGGGGTGGGATGGCCTGGGGGCTGCAGCTGTCATCCAGCACACTGGGAGATGAGTCACTGCAGCGCAAGTCGCACAGAGAAGGAGGTAGTTCTTTCAAGAAACACTCAGTAGCAGCTTTCCTTCAAGGCTGGATGACAAAAAAGAGTGCTTTTAGTCCTGTGTTCTGCATGAATGATGTGAGTGAGATTTGTATGTCCTGTAAGAACGTAAAACTGAGAAACTGCAAGAGGCAGTGTTGACATCTATAAAACAATTGAATTCCAGAATGCAAGTGACATTCTAAAACAAAGATTTTCCATTCCCACTGAACTTTAATTTTGTTTGAAATTTATTTTGCAATAATTACTGTTTACAGTTGCTATTGTTAGAAAAAAATGTTGCTTATGGAAAAAAAATCAGGATGGAAACAAATTTCAGAGTGTTATTGTTTCCAGAGAAACAGAAATTCCACTTTGGCCTAACCTACTGCTCTCTTGCAAGTCTCATATGAGACTCACAAACAAAAGCTAGTAGCTTTTTGCTTGTTTGTATACAGGCAAGGCTCAACCTTCATTCCTGCAAGAGAAGGCTCCCAGTCCTGCTTTTAGCCCTGCCTGCAGAGCTTGGCCAGCTGTCTGCTCACACATGGTGTGCTGGGGCTGTGGGAGTCCTCCCTCGCAGCAGCTCTGGCAGCTCTCAGCGTGGGCTGGCCGGTGTGTGATGAACATCCCTGTTCCTCTGTTTCCCTCATTCCTGTGACCATAAATGGCCTTTCTGGACATGCATTCATTCATTTTTTAGCAGCTGTGCCTCTTTAAGCTCTGTTCTCTGTTAATTGCTGGTGCCGCTTCTCCCTTTCTTGGAGTTTTGGCAGGTTTGCAAAGAACCAGAAAATGCCCTCACCTTGCCCTCTGTCCCAGCTCTGATACTCACCCAGAGCCCAGCTTGGGCACTCTGCACCAGTAGAGCTGCCTATGCCCCTACTCTCCCCTCCTCTGCCCATGTTGGTAAATCTGTGCCTGCCATAGCGTAGTGATACCTCCCCCTGGCCTTCTGAGGGGATGTGGGAATGAGCAGGACAGCCCTGGTTAGAAGGGGCTGCACGTGCAGGGCCATGCCCCATTGCCTCTGGAGCTGGATCAAGCCCACAGCCACCCTCTGAACCCAGGCTGCATTCACGGGACTCATAGCTGGTGGGAGGCAAGGTGTTTTACTTCTTACACAGAAAAATACATAAAAGCTCATTTATTTCTCCTCCAGATTGTTATAATCTATTGTTCCTTGCCCCAGCACCTCCCTAAATACATTGCCATGATATCCTACTTTGACATCTAACATAACAACCAGTCTCCCAGGGAGCTTTACATGCTGGGAAATGTGGAACCTGAAGACTGCTGCCTGTGAAGTGTTTCATTTAGGAGGGCTTCCTCAGGAGAAATACATCTTTCAGTAGTGTTCTCTGTAGACTTTCTAAAGAGCACATTAAAGTCTGATTTATATCAATGTGTTCCACATAAAGGTATTCTCAGGGTTTTCCTTTGTAATGGATTTATATAAAAAAAATAATAAAATAAATTTAAATCCTAAGACAAAAAAGGGAGGCAAAAAAGGGGGCAGAGAAGCCAGTGCCCTGGACACCACACTCAGAGACGTGGCAGCAATGCAAGACTGCCACTGCCGGGAGATGGACTACAAGTCACCAAGATAAGCATGCATCATGCAATGAATATGTAGAAACCCAAATGGATAATATCACTGCTAGACAGCATACATGGAGAAAAATGACCTGTTACAAAAATTGACTTTGTTTGAACTAATAAAATAGAATGATCTGAACAGCTTGGTCATGTGAACAGCATTCTCAATACAGAGCTCAGCTTTTAGGAAGCATGACTTACTCTGAAATTCATCCAAAATATACTGATTTATGAACACATGGTACCAACTTACAATATTGTAATAAAAGCTATATTGACTGTAAAAGCACTTTTATTTTTTATTTTTTGTTTATACCTGACAGATGTCCAAAATAAGAATGATTCTACCTCTTTGGTTTTGTGCTTCTGTATGGTTTTATCTTGTTTCTTTCATTAATCTTCAATAAGCTTGAAAAGAGTATTTAAAGCAAGATGGGTGATTTGTCTCTGTTACACTTAAGGAATATACATTTCTCTGACAGCATGATGTGATCTGTCATCCTATGTTGGTATACATGCTGAATGCAATGCCAGCAAGGATTGTCCTCATACTTGTCCTCACAGCTCTTGGTGAATACCAAAAGTTATAAGTGAGCAACTAGAGGGCTTGAAAGTTCACCCCAGGACAGCAATTCTGTTTATAACAGTTTGAAAGGGAGTGTCAAAGATATTGTGGCATTTTTGTCCCTCTTCAGTGGTTCTTGACTGCTTTTTTTTGAGTATCAGCAAGAACTGTTTGTTTTTGCGTAGGCAGGAGGTGAGGTTGTGTGTGTTTGTTCAGCGAAGGCTATTAAACTTCCACCCAGCTTCCCTCCGCACCCAGCAGCTGCATTTTTCATTTCACCAAATTTAATGACTTTCTCTTTTTTCTTTACATCAACAACCTGTTTTACCCTGTGCTTTGTTTTCAATTTAGTTGCTCCCCCACAAGACCTTCAGATCACTGATCCTGGGCTTTTAGGTTCTCTCGATATAGAGTGGAAACCTCCACCCAACGTACAAACCTTCAATGAGTGCACAGTAAAATACAAATTTGAATACCGTAACACTGGTGACAGAGAATGGAAGGTAAGAGAACGCAGTTTACTCCTCTTATATTGCTGTTCTGCCTTTATTTCTTGTGCAGGTTTGTGTTTGCCTTTAAGGGAGCAGCAGGACAGTGGCAAAACATCAGTTCCAACTTCCCATGGAAAAGGCAGACTTCGTTCCATAGGGCCAGTGCTTTGAAACCTTTGCCAGACAGGAATGGGTTTTGAAACTTCACAACAGCAGTAGTGAGAGTTAGAAAAGTGGCTATTTGTATCAAAGGGTGTGGCCCTTACTGACAAAAGTAATAAAGTGATATCCAGTACCATTCCTCATTGTAAAAGACACTATACTTTTTAGAGAGTCTTTACAGGCATTTGAACTGGAACTCAGGCAATATCAACATATCCTTAGGGTTGCAGCATGGTAAATAATTAACAAATTACATTTCATTAATTATCCTAATGCTTTAACATTGCTTTCATTCAGAAGAGTGCTTTTAATTGACATTTACTTCTGTTTTTTAGATATGTTTGACTGCAGCTCAACTCTGATAAAAATAAAAAAATGATAAAACTGTCAGTCTTATCTCATTGATGTGTAGCAGGGCAACAGCAAACAGACACAGTACAGGAAGGATTGTTGAAATATTTGTGGGATTCTTTAGAAGAGGGAAATGGAGCAGGGCAAGGGGAAACCCAGTGGCAGGCTGCTTGGTTGGTGCACAATACTGAGGAGTACCAAAAAATTCCTTTCATTTTCCTGAAAGGGAAGATTTTGCACAACCATAATGCAGGAGTGCTAGAAAGCTCATCGGGTCAGGAGACTAGAGAGAGAGAAGAAGCAGGCATACCAGGTTAGCTGTACTGTGGACCCTGGCCTTTTTCTGTGAATAGTTTCTGCAGGTCCTATGTGAGCTGTTTGTCTGCTTCATCCACCCAAGGCATCAAAGCCAAGGCTGCCAGGCTGTGTTCAGCCACCAACCAAAGGCTTTGAGCCCAGCCATCCCTTGGAGCTTGAATGAGGGGAAGAGCACGGAGCCTCCCTCCCTGTTTCAGTAGGATATTGCAGTTGCCAGGGCATGGGAAGTTGCTCTTTATGCGCAAGTCATGCTTTGAGCCATGCAGCAGCAAGCAGCTGTGCTGATTTTTCCAAGATGTTTTTAACTGACATTTAAAAAGTGCAATAAAAATAATTAAAAAAAGCAGTTAAAAAGACCGTGTAAGAATTCCCTAAATCACAAGTAATAAAAGTGTTTACAAAGCAGATCCAAAAGAGAGAAATATGTCACCTCTGACACCGTGCCAAAATCTGGGTGCCAGATAAGGTCATACAGAAAAGTTGGTTTAAAAAAAAATAAAATCTATGAGAACATCAGAGAAAGCAAGAGTGAGCAATGTCTGATAGAAACACGTGGCTCAACAGGGCTCTTAAGCTCTGTGACTGCTGACAAAAGTCCAACTGGGGGCTCTACCACTGCACCAAATTCCTGTTGCAGCAAGCATATTCACTTTACAGGCCGTTACTCTTTGGGTCAATATGACTCCTTCTCCCTCTTGCTGCAGTTCTTTCCAACATACTTTTTCCCGTTTAGGGGAAGGGTGAGTAATCCTGAGGCAAAAAGAAAAACCTTTAGAGGGAATGCTCATAAAGCTGTCTCACAAAGGGCTAACCCTGGGAGTGCAGCATCACCTGGCTCCTGCACCACAACAGGATACTGGACCAGCCCTGCTGGCTGTGGTTGCACTTTCCTATGTAAACCATCACTCACAAGAACAAATTCCTCATGATACAGCTTGCTTCTGTTTCTGATTACCTCACTTCCCAAAAATATGATTTTCATCTGGATTTATGTCAGTGTCCTTGTCAGACCTTCCTGGGTGCTCCTGGCTGGTGGAAATGCCTAAATGTCTGATCTTCTTTGTCATTGGGGTGGAGGGACTCAAAGACAGTGAGGATGGGCAGCAGAAGCCACAACAGAGTTGGTTGTACAAGAGTGCCCAAAAAGCACTAGGTAGGAAAAGCAGGGTTAAAACGAAATGAAACATTAAAACTAACGCGTGAGCCTACTATCAGGTAGAGAGTTAGCAATGGTAGGTAATTCTGCAGCTCAGTGACAAAAGAGGTGCTTATAAAGTCTGTCTTTCAACCAGGTTATTTTTACTAGGAAACTAAAATTCAGAGTTGGATTTGACCTCAGCAGGACTGCTGAAGTGAAGGTACAAACCCTGCTTGAAGGACGGTGTACCAATGATGTGGAGGTGCAGAGTGAATGGATTTATGCTACCTTTCAGGTCCCATTGCAAGGTTAGGAGCAGCCTTCTGTACCTGGTGCGGCTTCACACTTTGCATGAGCCTGTTGCATGAAGCACTGTTGGCCTGAGGGTTGCTGGATGGCTAAGCCATTGTAGGGCTTGCTGAGGTATAAGACATCTCACTGCTGTCCGTGGCTGTGGTTGTGCTTACTGGATACTTGGGGCTCATTTCTCAAGGTACCGCAATGAGTCCCCTGCCATCAGGTGTTAACAGGCTATGGGAAGAGGTAGAATCAGAACCAGCATCTCCTGCCTCTTTCTCTTTGCTGCAAGACTCTGTCCTTACCCTGTTTCTGCTGGGTTTCCCTGCAACAGCTCCACTGCTGAATGATAGGGTCAGTTACACATATTTCTGCTCTAACCACAGCAAACTGAGCTTTATGTGAAATAGAGCACTTGGCAGCAAAACTATCTGATGATTGTGACTGGCCTTCTTTGTCTTTTGACTGCAGCACACAATTGTTCAAAGTTGTAAAATTGTATTTCTGACTGGTGTTTTGCTAAATGGTGGTGATTTTCTTCTCATTTGACAGGAAAGCTGGAATCAGAGGTTCAGAATTTTCATTGCATCTATCATGACTGGGAATACCTCAAGTGCACTTGGCAACCAGGTCTCCTCGCACCTCGCGGAGTACATTATGGTTTATATTACTGGTACGTATCAGCAAAATAGAAAAACAGCCAGGAAGCAATCAAGTGAACTCCACTTTGAATCACTCAGTGTACTAAAATGGAAAATACGCTTTTATGTTTGGCAAAGCCGTTACGTTATCCACCTAGAATAACACTCCAAGCAACATGTGCCTTCTGTCAGGGAAATCCCCAAATCCTGCTTCTTCCCAGCCCCTCTCCAGGAGCTGTGTCCAGCATGGAGAGGCAGAGAGCAGGCTTCTGGGAATTTTTGCTCAAGGCAAGATGGGACACACACATCTTCCTCAGCCCCATACTGGGAGCTGTCACTGTGTGCAGGGCAGCAGTCTGGCTCCACAGCTCTGGGCAGCCTTCCTTAAAATCTACTGCTGATCTTAAATGAGCAGTTCTTTTTGCTTTCTTCCTCCTTTCTTTTTTATACTGCTGCATAAGTGCTTTCCGCATGTTGGCCATCATGAGGCCTTGTGCTTTTCCTTCACTCAGTATACCATACTCAATGCATACCATTTGGGCCATGCATTTCTCTTGCTCATAATGCATATATCTCTATAGCATAGGATTAGGCAGGCAGTTACTAGGCTCAGTGAACCCTATACAAAGAGCAGGCACTCTTGGCACTAACACTTTTACTTCTCAAATATATTTTCATACAAGCAAATCTCATCCAAGCAAAAGAGCTGTCTAGAAGTAGTAATGATCAATGTTTCTCAGTTACTTCTTTCATACTACTGCCTAATGACTCTTCTGCAATAAAAACTAAGCTGGACTTAAGTGTTTTTAGATAATCTAAATGCTTCACTTGTGCTTCATTTCCTGTGATACTATGGTAAAGATGACTAGTTAGGAAATCATTTGGTTTCATGTCTTTGGGCTACTTGTAAAGAAAAGCATAGCTGCTTTATAAAAATAGTTTCTGTGTGGCTCTTGGAAATGTTCTTCGAAACAATTTAAAATAATTTTACAAACTACAAAGGTCTACTTGAAAAAACAAAACAAAACAACAACAAAAAAATCCATCATGGATATGTATGATTTGTTGCTAAAGACAAACAAACTCCAAACCCACAAAAACCAAAAAAAACACCATTATTTAACTGCCTCTAACAAAAACAAGCATTTGGATCTGGGTCCCATTGTATAACAAGAATGGGTGGGAACACAGCCCTGGTAGCCTTTGATCCCTGTGAGTTCTTTTCTATAGCCCTACCACATGAGGTTTTTCCCACATGATGATGTGCTTTGCAGCGCGGCTTTTATTAGGCGCAGGATATAGAGGGCAGATTCAGCCCTACCAAAATGGAAATAACCCAGCAGGAGCATTAAAAAGATGATAGAAAGCCCTAGGCAGTATTTCCAGGATGGGGCCAGCTTTGGAAAGTAATCCGCAGAGACAGGAGGCAGTTTGTGAGGACAGGGTTACTGTTTCACAATCGCTAATAACCAGCAAACCCTTTCTTTGATCCCACCTTCTGGGTTTTCATTACACAATTGCGTGTATGCAGAGGACCTACCCACATTCAACCATAACAGCTTGTTATCGCTAGCACGCTCACATTTATGGCACATGTTATCTGCCACAAATGTCTGCATTTTGGCTTGGGAGCAGACCTTTCTGTAACTCCAGAGCCAGTGGCTGCTTGAAGATGGGTGTCTTCATGAGCTGGGGCCAGAGCCTGCCCCTGCTCCACTCGTGCAGTGGCCCCTCACGAGGTCTCTTGTGCTCCAGCAGAGGGCTTGCAGAGAGGTTGCCACAGCCGATAAAAACAAACCTGGGAGAAAGGTATGCATATTATTTTTCCTTCCCCCAACACATGTCCCATAGCAGAAGTCCAGGTGAGAGGATGCACAGCACAGTATTTTGAGTTACCTGTGGCAGGTAGAGGGTGCGTAGGGCACAGGAGATGATCATGGTTTAGGTTCATTTGCTCCTATCCAATTGTTCTTTAAGAAGAAAAAAAAATAAATATTAACTGCCATTGTTTTGATTTTTTTTTTTTTTTTCTGCTAGGTATGAGGGCCTGGACCATGCAGAGCAGTGTGATGACTACATCCAGGACCATGGTATAAACATTGGCTGCATGCTGCAGAACCTGAGCCAGGCAGAATATAAGGATCTGAGCATTTGTGTCAATGGGTCAGCAGCAGCTACCCTGCTGAGGCCGTTGTATGCCACCCTGCGCCTTCACAACCTAGGTAAGGCTGGAAGGAAAGCAGCAGGGCTCTGGAGACCTGCATGGCCACTGAAGGCTCACACCTTGCATGAGAGGGGTTCAAACTAAAGTGTGCTCTTGCAAATGGATGGGTTTCCCCCAGAGAAGGAGCTGTGGCAAAGACTGGTCTCCACAGCAGGACCTGTCTCCACAAGTGTCTGCAGGAATGCAGGAAGTGGCACTGCTCAGTGTCCACCCTGCAGTTTCAGTGGGTGCTGTGGAGTGCTGTGCTCAGCATCCGGATGACTCAGGACATAAATGGTCTGCTGGGCAGACAGCAAAGAAGCTTTGCTTTCTTTTTTTTTTTTTTTTGGTCCAAGCAGCAGAACTGCAAATGTGGCTTTATTTCCTCTGACTGGAATTGAAGCTGCCGCTCTGCTTCTGTAAGCTTGGGAGAGGTTTTTGGGCATTGCTGTTGAAAGCAAGCTAAGGGCAGGGGAGAAGTGTAAAGTGCAGTAGGGTCTGCCAGAGACACGTGAACAAAAAGCAAAGGTGGATTTGAAACCTGTCACAGATGGGGAAAGAAAACAAAGTGCAGAGTGAAGCATAACCTGTTAGAAAGACTCGCTTTTTGCTAGAGCACTTCTTAGGTTGATGCTATTTGCCCACATGTAAATGTCAAGGGATAAACATCTAGCCCTCCAGTTAATCCACTGGGCTAATAAGCAGGATTTCTGGATTCAGTTAGGGCTTCCATGTGCTTCTTGTATGGCTTTGGCCATATGACATATTCCAAGCCTTTCCTGGGATGCAAAGAGTGTCAGGACAACAGTACTGAGGTGCCTCAGTACAGGGGCCCAAATTGCCTGTTTGCTCTCTGAGAAAAGTGTGCCAAGAACATTGCTTAGAAGCTGGCATTTTGAAACACCTGCATCGCATCTCAGACTGAGGCATAAGCCCTGGCCATGTCTCAAGCTAAAATAAAAAACCCAGCCTCTGGGTGAAGTCCTTGCTCCTGTAGCATCATGTCTGATAGCAATGGGTGCTCAAAAATCCCATCAGTGGGGAAAAGGGACAGAGACTGGTGGTTGATTAGCTGAAGCCACTCCCACCAGGATGTGTTTGATGGCACCTCTTGACCTTCTCTTTTCTTTTCCCCCCTCAGCAAAGCCCTCACCCCCCAAGCAGCTGGTGGTTTCCACGTCTGCGTCCGAGGAGCTCCGGGTGGTGTGGAGCCCACCGGGTGGCGAAACACCACCCCAGTGCCTGGAGTACGAGGTCCAGCTGGCAGAAGAGCAGGGCAAGGCCAAGGCTGCCTGGGCGGTAGGGACCACACATCCCTGACAGCACCCTGCCCCAGGGAGGGGAGGTGGGGGCACTGCCAGTGGTGGGGATACGTGCCAGGAAAGCCACCAAACTGGGGACGGGATGTTTGCTGCCCTGCTCGTGGACTGTGCAGAGCCGCTGGCCGGCTGCTGCTCTGCGTATGTTGGTGCTTAGCACCCTGACCCTCCAGCCGCAGTGATTGCCTTAGCAGTAACAGACTCATAGTGAGTTTCTGAGCAATAGCTTTCTCAGGCCTCCTGCCTGTTACCTCAGGAAGTCTTAACAGAAATTTAAAGAGTGTTTTGGTTTGTCTTTCTGAACCTGGCAGCACAACTTGGTCCAATGAAACTATAAATCTAATCTCTCCAGAGAAATGGCCTGGGACAAAATGTATCTTTCATACGTAGTGCTTTTTCCTCCTATGTTATTCAGTTGCAGTTTTGATAGCAAAAAATGGCAAGAATTACTTAATCATAGGGCATGTCAGAAGGACATTTTCTTTCTTCAATTGTCATATCCTACATATGAGTGTTCGTAGTTAATTTCATGAAAGATTCCATAAATTAACAGATATGAACGGTGACATACACAATTGTGTCCCCGTCCTCCCCCCCGCAACATATCTGTTTTCAGAAGGTTTATCTGCATAATCATATTTCTGGCACTAGCTGGTCCACTATTATGAAACCATTCAAAACTGTTAAAAAGTAATCCAGGGATTTGCAAAGCCTGGGGAGCATGTTCAGAAACATCAGGTCGTGCCAGACAGCTACTGGTGGCTGCACATAACTCCTTGCCATTTGTTCTCTATTTTCTTTCTCAGTCTGTGTCAACCCAAATGGAGACTGCTTTTACCATTGCCAGAGTAAATCAAAGCCGTATTTCATGTGTCCGTGTCAGGGGGAGAACAAACAATTTCTGTGCCGACCAGGGCTTCTGGAGTGAATGGACACAGGAGTGTTTCTCTGGTAGGGAACCAAAAGTAACTTTTTAAAATTTTTTATTTTATTTTATTTTATTTTATTTTATTTTATTTTATTTTATATTTTATTTTAATTTATTTTTTGTCTGTAACAAATAAATTAATATATGCAGGGTAGCAATTTACCTGGACATGCTGAGCTTGAATCTGAGCCCAAGCTTTCAAGAGGTAATATGACCTGTTCTGGAATGTAACAATTTCTTATTTGTTATCATTTATCTTTGCAGTGTCCAGAGAAGAGGACAAGCAGCTATTTATCCTCATTCCAGTCATTCTGAGTTTGTCAAGTAGCCTCATAATATTTATGTTGATTGGTCAGTGCAAGAAAAGGTAAGCATTACATCAGCCTGTCCGTTCAATGTGCTTTTACATGGTGTATCAGACTATGGCTGTAAATTAGACAAGTTATTAAATACTAAGAGACAAAAACATCAACAGATGAGCTAAGATTGGACACTAAACAACAGTTTATTTTCAGGAAGCAACCCTGTAAGTGGGACATTTCTGACACAAAATGCCTCACAACAACCCATAAAATCAGCAGGGACCCAAAACCTGGTCATACAAAACCAGTCTGCTTCTATTAAACGCAGCAAAGTTACTCAGAGCATAAGTAATGCCACTATTTTGCTCCAAACCACTCATGCAGCAGAGATTTGTCCAGGTTGTGTTTAAGAAGTGCTGTTTTTCTGGGCTGAGGCCTCACTCTCTTCGTGCTGCTTGTTTGCATTCATCTGAGTGTCACTGGCTGCACCCAGGGAAAGCAGATGCAGTGGATGGTCCGAAATTATTAGTACTGATGACATTTTCTTCCTGCCTGAAGGATCATTTAGAGAGAATTGATCTCCTGGTACTGATAATAATATCGTTTCCTCATGCCAATATGGGGTAAGCAAATAGAAAGCTTTTCTAATATGCTCTTTAAGTTGTTACTAGTGAGGGAGAACTGGCTGTAGAAAAATCTCCATGTTGTTCTGAGAGATGAACTAACCCAAATTTTATACTTGAATGCGTGGAGCCTGAGACACCTTTCAAATATTAATATTTGTGAACTTTGAACAAAGTGTAGATGCTAGCAAGAAATCAGTGGAAAGCAAATGCTTCCTGCATTGACACTGTGATGTGTGAAAGGGATGCCACCGTGCGTCCCCCATTGTCTTGGTGCTGGTAGTAACTGTCTGTGTCCATTGCAGAACCCCGCTGGAAAAAGCAACGCACATGTCAGTGGGATGCTAACTGCTCACGACTGCTGTACCGCCTGTGTTTGATGGATTGCTCTCAAAACATCATCCCAAGGATGGCTGAGAAGCCCAGAGCTTTCTAAAGCCCAAGTGAGTCTTCCCTGCCTGCTGCCATTTGTGAGGCTGGCTGTTGCAGTGCAAGTCCTCAGCAGACCATTGGAGGAGTTGTAAGCTGACTGGAGCAAACTGTTTCTGATAACAGGACAAAGGACAAAAAGGAGGCATGAAAACTGCAATGAATAAAGATAACACATTCCTCTGAAGTTTTTTTTTTTTTTTTTTTTTTTTAGGACTCTAGAAATCTGTCAGCAGGACATACACTGAAGGGCAACACCTCACACAAAGCTAGGTACAAATGCCTGCATGCAGCCACTGCACATTACTCTTCTTTTTACCTCTTCTTAGTCCCCATTCCTCAGTGTGTTGATAGCATTTAAGTGCTGAGCCTGAGCTAACTGTATTTATTTTATTAACTGATATGCCTTAGCTGTTGCAAAGCTGAAGTGGGGAGGCCTTGAGATAAATTTTTGCTGTAAAAACTCACAACCACAGCCACTGCAAGGGACAGATGGGTACAAGGTGAAGTGGAGGGTTGGTTACTTTTGCAAAGGCAGTAAGGAAATTTCTCCAGGAAGCAGGTGCAGGTACTAGAATTCAGTGAAGCACCCAGGATGTCTCTCAACACCATGCCCTCAACTGATGAAATTACTGATAGACTTTTAAGGAAGTCCCCTGTGATAATGACTACAAAAAAAAAAAAAAAAGTTCTCAAAGCCTGTCTCTGTTTTTTAATTTTACTTTTGTCAGGAAAATGAACCAACTAACCAACTCAACCCCCTATATTTATTGTGCTTTCATTTCATCCAAACAACCCAGAAAACACACCTTCTTGCAGGAGCATTTACCCAAGATGGGAATTTCTTGTGAACAGAGGCAGCCCAAAGGGAAAATCAAGTTCGTATCAACCAGCTATGTAAAGAGCCACATTAATCCAACCAGTCACAAATCAACACAGCAAGCACTGTTTTACACATCCAAGTGTAAAATTATTCAATCACTATCTGCTGCTTCCACTGCTAAGTATGCAACAACCCAGTGTTATCTGGGGATACATCAAAGAAGGAAAGCACCAGGAAAAAAATGGTCTATGCACAGATCGGAGCAGAAATGAAGCTTCCCAATTGCTGATATTTTGATGACACACTAATCTACTCTTTACTGCCTCCTGCGGCTTCTGGCCAGCCATCATGGGATAGCTTTAAATTTAGAAAATACTGGTGAGCAAGCAACCGACATTGGAAATACTGTGTTTTACTTTGATGAATGCAGCACATTAGTGGTTGGAGAAGGGAGCTGGACTTGGCATGGCACCGACTGCTCTGACAGAGAAGGTGAAAGGAACCAGGAGGAAGTCAGCAGGAATAAGGCTGGCTTGGACCAGGACCAGACATCTCTAAAACATGCTCACCAGAGCAACTCGAGGGAATGTACATTTTATACAACATGTTGAAGCATGCAGGAGGCTCAGGATGGCATCTCCTCTGTGTGATGGGAGGGAGAAGCTCTTTGCTTATTGCCCTCCTGCCAGGTGCAGTCCCCCAGTCCCCTTCCTTCCTCCTCTGGTCTCAGGCAGGATTTTGCTGGGACAAGGGACACAGCCCTACACAACAGCCACCCCTGGCCTGCACAGATCAAATATATTGTTCTGCTTGCTCCAAAGTCCAGACTGCATGCTCCTCCCTGCAGATTGATGGAGTGTCATGGCAAGGCAGTCCCTGCGAGGACCAAGCTTGGACCTCAAACTCTGCAACACCAGGATGAGAGAAAATGCTCAGCCATGCTAGTTCTGAGGTCTGCATGGTAATTTCAGGAACTACAGAACTTTAACACATCCAGAGCTAGGCGGTATTTATGCTATGGGTTTCAGAACTGACGTCATGGTGATAGTTAAAATCAGGAAGCACTGGAGAAAACTGTTGGAAAGCATCCCATTGAGATTCCCTGTTACTGGAAATAACTCCGTGTAGGTCTCTGACATTCTGCCAGCCCTTTCAACTGTTTAAACTTTTACTAAAAGCACACGACTGCATTGTGAAAGTCATCCACATGAAGTAGAGGTAGGAAGCTAGAGCCTGGAGCAGTGGGTAATTCAGATGCAATTTCACCTGCTTATTAATACAGGAAATTTGAGTGGGCAGTATTTGGAGATGGCCATCAAATGTGGAATCTCCACCTTGTGTTCCCTCGGGGAGCACCATGAACACACAGAGGCACAGGGACATGGCAGCACAGGAACTGCTTGCTGCTGCTGCTTCTTCCCATCCTGTGCACTCTTTTGCTTGTTGATGTAGATTCCTTGTTTTCTCTGGAGGCTGCTGGTCACTAAACAGGTCAGGTTGCAGGCAGGCAGGTTTCTGCAGGAGGCAGAGATTTGAGATAGTGTGCCTGGAGCCCAGTGCATGAGCAGAAGAAGTGAAATATTGAGCAAGAAAAAATGAAATCTGGGCAGAAAGCCCAGTGCTAGATCCAGAGAGGTCGCTGTGCACAGGGGCACAGTGTGCTGCTCATGTCAGAGTTTATCATACAGGATAACAGAGTAAAACACTGCTCCTCTTGGCTTGCCAATAAAACTAGTCCTCACAGGCTGCTTGCCAGCTCCCACAGCTCTATCAGTGATGTAAAACACCACAGTGTGCACTTCGTTTCAGCTTTTTTTTTTTTTTATTTTTTTTTTTTTTTTTAAACCGTTAGACCTCATGCAGCAGCATCACAGAGCAAAAAGCCTGCTCTAAGCCTGATCGGCACAAAAGGCAGCTGAATCGAGCTAGAGGGGAGCAAGCTGAGACTATGCTGTAGTTCTCTTCCAGGAGGGCTGTATAAACTGGGTTAAAAAGTTTTGAGCCTAATTTTTTTTTTATTCAAAAAGAAGAACAGGAGAAGAATTGAAGAGAACAAGTGCAGGCAAGAGGTGGTGAAGGAACGGATGTTGTACCTCCCCAGTTGGAACTCACCCCCCAGAATATCAGAGCTATTTCAGTCAATACAAAATACAAAAGTTAGACAGAAGCCTGCTTAGAAACCTGCCTAGTAACAGAGTGATAAATTAAGTACATCTGCTTATGGTACCTGCATCCTGCAGCTTGGCAGGAGTGTTTCAGAAAGAGAAGCTGAGCTTCACCCTGGTGCAGGGCTCCCCGCTCACCTGCTCACCCCTGTAGTGGCAGCAAGCTACCCCCACCTGCTTCCTCAAAGCATTACCTTTCCAGCATGAGCAAAATGTAATCCCTACAGGTGGCCAGCTGCCAGTCCTTCCTGGTGTCCTAAACCTTGCTAGAATTTCACCAGTATGCTTCCTCCCAGCCTAAGTTTATATTATTACATTAATTACTTCATTTGCACCGTATTTGTATTACAGTGGTTTAATCCATTTGCTGTAGTCCATAATTAATATTAAGTAAAGCACTATCAAAAATCACTCCTTTGGCATACTCCACTCTTATTGTTCCCAGCTCATGTCTGGGTCCCCCCATGTTTTGCCTCTGCTTGGCCCCACATGTCTGGCAAGGCATGTTTTTGCCAAACATACAAAGACAACTCCTTTGAATACCCTTGACTTTAGAGTCTTTTTTCTGTCTTTGACTGATAAAGTCTTAGAGCCATTTGTTAAGGAATAAAAATCAACCTTTTCTACATTTTTTTTTTTCCCTAGAGGATGTCAATACTTGTCAAACATATGAAAGCACAATCCTGCACATGCTGCAGGGAAATGCAAAATCAATTTACGTCTGTCATATTCTAACAGCTTTTGGGAAGTAACAAAACAGCAAAGACAAATTCCAAGGTCACCAGCAGTATCTGAACATATAGAATTGCTCTCCTTCTCTTACTGGGGTTTATTTTCAAAATGCCAACAAGAGAACTATTTGAAAACCAATCTGTCTTATGTTTGCTCATTTCCCATCCTCACACATTTTCATTTTTCTGACTGGCCTCTGAATACAAGATACAAACACTATAACCTGCCAAAGCAAGGCTGTAAGGAACTCCTTACTCCTTTTGGACAGGAGGAAACAAAAAGGTAGAAGATGCATCTCACCTGCTGAGGCATTTCTGCTGAGCTTTTCCATCTCGTACAGGCACTAGCAACTCCATGGCCACTGGGTGTCAGCATCTGTGCTTCATTGCAGAGGAGGAAAGCAGGTGCAGCTTTGCTTCTGCCAGAATTCAGTATTTATTGCACGAAAATTAAATAGAGGAGACAAGGCTCTCTCACCGTAAGACAGATGAGTTTTACTCTCTTTGTGCTGCTAAGTAGAGAAGTACCACACCTTCTTTCCATAATTCATTACCAGGCTGACTGCTGGCTAGTATCAGCCCTTGCATCACGTCCATGAGCCAGTGCTGCTGCACTGATGGAAGCTGTGTCTCCCATGCCATATGCCAGCCCTGTCCCTACCCTACCTCCTACCCTTCTGCCACTGAGCACCCCCAGAAATACCCAATCAGCTCTAGGTTCAGCCCAGCAGGGACTGTGTCTCGCTCTGCGTCCTCGTCTCGCTGTAGTATCAGCTCCTTCACAATGTCCATCCCCGAGCCATCCCACCACGCTTCTCAGCACATCATTGAGCCACCACAGATCTAGGCATAGATCCTAAAAGGATGCAAAGTTGCACGGCCCACCTGGCTTCATCTTTCAGATGTTGAAACTTTTGGAGTACAGTAGCTAATGATCTCATCAGTAAATCTAAAGAGCTTCATGTGCTGTGGTGGGTTTGCAGCTTGCTTCTTTGTGTGACAGGGTACATCTGAGAGTACTGTCAAGTTCTTTATGTCTGTGTAGAAGCTGAATTTTCTCAGGAGGATGTGTGGTTCTCATAGCTTCGAGGCAAACAAGTACAGCTGATGCATGTGCTTAACAAAACAATTTGAGGCAACATATTGTGGCTGAGCTGTCTGAACAGCTGAAGCAGCTCTGCAAACCGTCTGTGTCAAGATCCTCTTCCTGGAGTGCAGAGAAATAAAACAACCCAATGAGGAGTGATGGCCACTGCAAGGTTTGCACCGAAAAGGAATATTCATCTTGCTGCATTCCCTGGGCTTCTTGCCTCCTGTGCCAATACCCATGCAGATGTACTGCGGGACTGCCCTGCTCAGGAAATGAAATGCCATATAGGCAGGGGTGTTATGCCAACAGACACATTTCAAAAACTAATTCAAAAATCCTAAACACAGCCATGACATTTTCCTTTCTGATGGCTCACCCAGGAAACAACTTCAGGTCTCACTCCACTGAGATCTGAGTGCAGGTGCACCACTGAGTGCAGGGACCTGGCGGGCATGGTCCTGCACCCTCCTCCCTCCCCAGTGTGGGGACCAACAGGGACATGAGCCAGAGCAGCACCTCTGCCTTCTCCTAGATACCAAGGTAGTCCGTATTGCCCTGCCTTTGCTAGAAGGTACAAAATGTTGCCCAAAGTTCCTGCAGCAACATGGGAGTGATTTGAGACATGGCGATCAGTGATCATGCAAAAAGTACATATATTTTGTTTCCTGGGAAGCTGTGAATACAGCTGGTAAAGGCATGTCACACCTTTGGTATATTTGAATGATGCTTCTGAAGCAACTCTCCAAAGCATCAGTGACTTGCAGGATTTATTTTCATTTAGAAAAAATAAAGTAATAATTTCTAATATCTTCCTGTTGTTGTTGTTCCCATAGTAGGGAACAACATTCTTCTTAGATAGAATTCACTTATCTAGATATATTTATGATTAAAAAAGACAAAGGGTGGCAGAATGTTTTTCACTGGAATTCACCCAGCGGCGGAGAAAACACACATACCAGACACATGAAGTTCTTTGGAAAAGAAGGTCTGTATTTCAAGACTAAAATCTGTAAACACAGCAGTCCCTCACCACCCAGGAATGGGGTCAGACTCAGAGCACTGAACTGTTCATCTGCCCACAGTTGGAAAGAAAGCTTGCATTGAAACACACACTAGGTAAACTGAAGATGCTGAGTTTCCCATGTGAATGCATGTCACTGTAAGCGTCCAGCCTTCCCCAGCTCCCCTTCACTCCAGATTTGCTGTTGATCTGCCTGTGGACATATCACTCTTGTTTTCCCCAGCCTCGCTGCCTGTGTGGCCATGATGCATAAGTGCAACTTCAGTAACAACAAACAGATGCAAAAGGCGTAGCAATGTGCTACGAGGTTCAGCGCACAGACCTTTCTCCATGGAAAATTTACACAGGAGATGAAACTGGAGACAACAGACAGAGGTTACCATCTGCCTCCAGGTATCCAAACATACTTGCAGGGTCTGGCTGCAGTCAGCAGAACTGGGGAGCTGGGGAGAGATGTTGTGCCACTGAGAGGTCCCCATCTGTTGCATAAAGTCCAGGAAAGGACACTCCGTGCCTTTTATCTGATGGTGTTCCTGCTCTTAACTGTTGAACTGGAAATATGTCCCAACCTTTGAGACTCTCCTATCAGTCCTGGCTGGTAGCTGCCCAGAAATTTTTGCCCATACTGGCAATTTATTTAGAAACATCACACTGAGAAAACAATAACCTTGCTGCCTGCCAGGTTTAGCTGAGTCCGCTTTTAACAACAGAGATCTTAAAAAAACAACAACACAATTTATTTTACTGGAGCAAAAACATGAAACTCCTGGCTGCACAGCTGGAAATGCAGTGACAAAGAAAAGCATTGAACAAGTCAGTTAGTGCAAAGCCCTCAAAGCTGCTCACCAGTATTTTCTGAGCTACACCAGCTAATGACAGCCCTACAGGACGTTACCTCAATGCTGCAGCTCCCCAGAGCAGACCAAGACTGGGTTTAATAATACTCAATGTCCACGAAAATGCAGTTGTGGGTAAATAAAACATACTTAAGTGACTAAGAGCAGTCAGGATTGGGCTAGCTAAACTGGTTAATTCTGGATGCTTCTATGAATACGAATGAAATATTGTTTCATACAACAAGAGCTTGGTTCAGGGCTGGGAACATGCTGCCTCTGCCATCCCTTGACTTCACAATGTCCTCCTTGTGGAAGATGCTCTGGCTCAGCATGGCCTTGCCTGCCTGCCTCCAACATTGTGGCATTTTTCACGGCTCCACCAGGACTTGGAAGGGCCACAGAACAAAAATAGTGTTCTTGCTTCAAGATGTTTGTTCTTCCCATGCTTTGGGATGTATCGCCCAGGAGGTCAGAGGTGTCATAATGCAGATGGATGGCTTGGTGCCCAAGCAATGCCAGCTGGCAATCTGAGGATGTGGGGCACTGAGCTGCACCCTCCTGCTGCACCCCTGTAACATAAATTCCTGTCTGAATGCAAGGGCTGAGCCCTCAGTAGGCTTCTTGGTTGCTGTTGCTGCTCCTTCGTCAGAAAGTGCTGCTCCAGACATGAAATACTGCAGCTGATAGAAACCTGCTTCTAATTTCTAGTTTATTTCTGGCCCTTTTTATATGCCAATATTCCTCTCCAGTCTAAATAGCTCCTTTCCCTTTTTAGTCAGAACAAGCACTCCCTGATGTCCTCCTGCAGAGCTTTCTTTCCCCCATTCTTGGCTGCTAGGGGTACAAGCCGAGCTCTTTACTCTCCTCACATCCAAAGGGCTCTCAGTGCCACTGCCTGGACTTGGGTCCCTTCACCATGCCTGTCAGCGGGGCTATTGTTCAGGCCCAACACATAGTACAGTCTATTTTTGTAAAAGCAGAAGTGCCAACTGCCTGCAATACAACAGGCAATCATATTCTTTTACTCCCAAAGTGTAAAGGTCTGCCTAAGGAAAAATACCATTTGTTGACCATGGTTTTCTGCATTGCCTGCTTTTTTGCATGGGTTCAGTAACGCACCCCGCTACTTTGCTAAATGCCATCATGGGACATTCTGGTCAGGGATAAAGGGAGATTTGTCTTCAGCAATACCTAGGAAAGATGCAAGCCAGCGCACATTGGCACTTACCTGTTGCTTTGAACACTACCACAATCTTTCAGAAATGTGGACTCTGCAGGAGGGGCAATAGAGTCTTCCTCCTCAGAAAGTCACAGAAGAGCTGTCCTAGAGTCAGACTAGAAAAGGGCCCTGATAGAAATTTTCAGTGGCTTGGATTAGCACCCATCATGAGCACCATGCCATTCAGTAGCTCAGTTCTGCAGGAGGAGACACTCACAGCAGCAGCACACACAAATTTAAAATTCTGCTCTAAATTTTAACTATTGCAACCAGACAGTGGCTTAACAGGCACCAGACTACAGATTGTTTTTAGTGTATCAGCAATTTAAATAACTCAAAATGCCACAATTAGATCCTGTTAAAAACATACTTTGGATAATTAGGCTATATTTTAATTAAACATTAATTTATGTAATTTGTTATTGTGGTAATTATGATTCAAGCACAGGAACAATCAGAATGGTGGATTAAGCATGTCCCTCTGTGATGCTGCATGATTCATGTCATTGGTCACCTAATACCCAAGTGCCACTGGAGTGGCAAAACAACAGCCACTGTCCTGAGAAGCTACTGGGGAAATTGTATTCACGTGTTAATCGGTACTTAGGTTTCTGGGAAAGCAAAAGATAAGGCAACATAATGAAAGAGATAACGCGTAATGATCCAGTATGTTAAATTTTCAAAATGACTTTTTTCACCTGGATAATTTTATTGCTTTCACCATCCCAGAGTAGTCAGATATTGGACCTTTGTTACTGCTAGACACCTATCCATTTGCTGGGCACCCAGAAATCTTTGGTGCTCTGGACCAGCAGCCCAGCCTTTTGCAAAATTTTATGTAGTTGCAGAAATTTTAATTTTAAGCAAAAATATTCAGTTCCAAGCTCATGTATTTGACTGTTGGTTAAAGAACTTCTGGTGTAGTTGTTTACTGGGCAAGCATGTCTTACTGCATTGATTGTCTGTCTCATATATATTTAAAATCACTCACCTGAAGACTCCACCTCCATGTTGTTATGGGATTGCAGCATCCCTGCACGGCTGAGAAGGAATGGCACATCTCGTAGATATTTGTCAACTTCTGACAGCTTCAGAGCATGAGATTCAGTGTGGGTAAAAGGAAACAAGCTGAAGGCCTGAGACTTAAAGAAAAATGAGGGAGAGGCAGAACAGTCAATAGCAACTTCGCAGTTAAAAATGAAAAAATAAAAGCATGTTTTGTTACATGCAACCTCACCTCTACATTATGATTACGACAGTCCACGTTTCACAGTGACACCTACAAACACGTATGATCTCCCTGTTACAGGTTTCATCCCCAGCTGAACAGATTTTTCTTTTTTCCAGTGGAAGACTGAAGCATGGAGACACATCTTTTGGCTTGGTGTGGGCTCTAGGATGTGTGTTTTGTGCAGGAATAAGTGCGTGTTGATGTGTGTGTGTGTACATCTGTCCACATCTGTTCTTCTGCTGTACCTGCCAAATGCTTGGTGATCTTTGTAAGCTCTTTCCCTGGAAAAAGCTTCTGATGCCTTTTCTGCCTATGGAGAAATGGAGATAAAGCCAAATCCAGTCCTTGGCTTGGCAAGTAGCTATCCTAATGATACTGTGACCCAGGGAGGAAATCCATCCAAGAGACATCTGCATCTTTACCACATTGGGCATTGCTTTTGGAATGCCAAATTAGCGTTATTTGTCTGCAAGAATATCAAGCACGCTTCATTAACTCAAAACTAAATAATATTTCTGAAAAGCTGCTTGTGGTTTGCTTTTTTTCTTTAAAGCATAAGTTTTCCTTTGAAATTTAGATCTCCATACCCAGGGCCCTCATGGTTCAAGCACACCAGATGACTGCAACTAGCCTGCTTCACAGGCACATTACCTCTGACATGGAGGGGGAAATGCAACAACCGCACCCCAAGCCAGTGATGAACCTCTTGGAAGGACTGTCCAGAGGAAAGGCAGTTGTGGTGGGTGCGTGTCTCTGTAGGGAAAAAGGCACTAAGATCACCACATTGTTCATGCTGACTACTCATGAACCAGCATCTTTAAATTACCTCTCAGATAAAAGTTATTGCTAACCTACAAGTCATTAACACAAGAAGCTACGTAGGATGCCCTAAGGATCCTCAGCATTGGCTCTGAACCCTATTGCCTTCCAAGTGCTTCTCTGTTTTTATACATACAGAGTAACTGTTCCTATAATCATTGAGCACAGCAATGAAGGAGCAGGTCCTTGCCCTCAAAAGCCAGATTTTGAGGCCCACAGAGGTCCTCAAAGCCACCACAACTGCCCCTGAGTGCTACTCCTAAGACTCGGCTGTGATAAACAGCATGGCACAGAGCCAAACAGCAGAGATGCAGCTGAGCCAGCCCAGGTCTGGAACCTGGGCTGCTCAGCTGGGAGACTTTGTGCCTGAGCAATCATGGCCAGCCATGCTTCAGGCCTCTGTTGGGGAAGGCTGCAGGCCCTTACAGCTCAGGACAGTGCTAGCCCTGCCATGCCATGCTCCATGTCGTGGGGTTGACATTCCTACCCTACTCATTCAATTGAACTGCACAGCCTGTACAATGATGGATGTAATTGTGGAATGCAGAGGTGGTGAGCTGAAATGCTGTCCTCTCACACTCTGCCTGGTCTTACAGAAACACAATAGATGGTCCCCATGAGCATCTTCCCTGATGCAAGTCATCAGAGGAGTTTGTTTGCTAGGTCAGAACCCCTGCATGCATGCTCAGTTTCTGGTTTGGGAAACAAGGCAATCAGCACACTACAGCCTACATCATCATTTCCAAGGAGCTATTTTCACTAGTTCACTCAAAGAAAATATCACCACACACACTATTTGTATGATAAAATCATACCTGAGCTGAGGTTTGAGCACTCACACAAAACTTGCAGCGGGTAATCTCAGCAGGCAGCCCCAGGTCAGGGCTTCTTGAGGCACCAGCATGGTTAATGACAACAGTTTACGAGAAGCAAAGCTGCTGTGAGGACAAGCTGACTGGTTAAATTGCAGAGAACTAAACCAACTCTTCACATTGAAATATTAAAAAAAAAAATGTTATTTTAAATATATATTACTGGAAGGAATTAGGAGAAGAGGGTGAATATTTTATCACCATTACTATATTTAGCAAGCTTTAGGGTTAGAAGTGCTGGGATATCTGATGACACTACTTTCTGTGATTAAAGGAACCATGGGGCATGCTTCAAGAGGGGGAGGAGAAATGAGAGTTCCTTATCTTGATTTTTTGTTGTTGTTTTATTTTTTGGTCAGACATATTTTTAGATCAGGACATGTTTTAATTGGTGAGAGATGAAAGGAAGAGAGGGCATGTTCATTTATTTATTTTCTGATAGACCATCAAAAAAAAATTAAGAGTGATTAAACCAACAAACTTTCTTTAATAAATTAATAGCAGCATCACAAAACCCTGATGTTAATGACCCAAAGGAAGTTGGGCAATTGACAGTATTTAATCATTCACAAAAATGTTATCACCCGCTGGCTGGGAGAGAACACAGGCTCTATAAGGCAGTCCCCTTGTCTGGTTATCTATAGAAGTAGCATACATCAGAACGGGTCCAGCTGAGTAGCAACACTTGACATATTTACAGTTCTGGTGCTGAATTTCTTAAAAACATATATAAAAATTCTGTAAATTCTCAGTTCAGTTCTCATTATTTATATCCAAATATAGTAGGTCCCCTTTTTGCCCATACAACAGACCTGGCAAGGGTAAGACATGAAGGCTCCTATGCAATGAAAATGTATTTTTGTGAACTTACACCAAGTTCAAGGATGCTGTGGCAAATGAGCTATTCACATATGACCTATTCACATGTGCTAGAAGCTACTGTAATTCAACTTATTGCTAAATGCTTTCAAAGTCTGTGGTTGGCTTATATATATATATGTACACACACACATATATACATACACACCCAGACATATATGTGTTTGTAAAAGATGTGCTATGAATTCACCCAAGGGAGGGGAGGGGGGAAGAACTACAAAAGCAATGTGATCTTTCTGATTTTTCTCTACTGCTTGAGATATTCAAATTTGACACAGAGTAAAGGGCAGTCACTGAAGGCACAAGTTTGTGTTTCTGGCTAGTCCTTTTCCTGCTGGTAAGCAGACCTTTTTGGACAGGCAGGTAGATTCCCAAGCATTCAAGCCACTGAAACTGCCAGCAGACTGGTACGCAGTCCATCTCTGCTGCCTTCTGCAAGCAGTATGCTATGCTCCCTAAGGATACCTCGCCTACCTGCATGGAAGTACTATAGATTTTGCACAGGAGGGAATGAAAGAGAAGAGAGGATCAGCAGCTTCACTGTTTCAAGCTGGAAGCAGCCCAGTAGCAGATGCAACCCATAAGATGTGTTTCAGTAGTGGCCTCTTAGCAAGATTTTTGCTGTACACAGCAAAACAACAGCACAACATTGCACTAATGCACTTTCAAATTTTTCTCTTTCCCCTACAAGTGAATTTTGGTGGGATGAACACAGCAAGCTTAGAGTACAAGCAGTTTGTATTAGTAAAATACAACTTATCCATGCCTAATGTAAGCTTTCCTCTTCTGAGGATTTTCATAGCCAGAGGCTGTTAGTGGTACTAAATGCATCCGTGTTAGATGGATGACTGCAGCATTTGTGTATTAGTTAATGAAGATATAAAAACATTATGGGTTAGATCTGGCATTAGACAGTACTCTACATAAGGGAAATTGCATGAGAGGCATCACCCCAGAGGCACTGTGCCAGGAAGACATGGTGCCTTTGAGGGTTTGTCTACACAGGAACACAGAAGAAAATTAATTCAAATTACTTACGGTGTGAATTAAAAGCAGATTAGTTAAACTGCATTAAATCTTGATGTCGATGTTTTCATTAAGATATAAGTGGCTTTAATATGATATAATATAATTTACTTTGGGAGTGAAATGGCATAAATCAATTTGAAAAATTAATCCAGATTAATCTTCCATGTAGACTTGCTCCAGGTCATAATTCCATGTCTGCTTCCTTCCTGTCCCTGGTCATAGTTTTTGAACGACACCACCAGCAAACAATTCCAGTCACATACTCTTTCCAGCTCTGCCCATCACCTCATGAGACAGGAGAAAAATGTAGCGATCCTTCATTTATGCTTCTCTCCTGAGCAGCCCCTGGGGGCTGTATCCTGAACCTCACAGCCTGACCCCAACCTGTGCCACAAGCACAGCAGCTTCTGCCCTATACCCTAAACTAGATTTTATCATCAATACTGAAGATCCCTGGGTTTTGAAAAATAAAAGCAAATGCAAAATGAGCTAATGACTAAAGAGATGAGGGGATAGAAAAGATGAGCCCTTACAAAGACAGAGCACTCCTCTCCAGGTGAACCAGACTCTGATCATCCAAGCAAACTCTGAAGGCAGTGCCATCCACGCTGAGCACCACTTCCCCCATCCCATAACAGGTGATTTATAAGAACAATGGAGGGCTTTTTATAAATCTGAGGATCTCCATTTGTAAAATGGTTAAAGCAGATAACGGGGGTTGGCTCTGTTTCTCATGCTTCTTTTCCAAGAGTACAAGCGATCCCAGTCAGGACCACCAAGCCACACCAGAACTGCATTCCCCACCTTTCTTATGGGAGCAGAAGCCTCCTAGTGAACAGAAAGAATGCAGCAGGACTGGAGAGGAAGTCAACATTTAAAAGATGTCCATAGAAGTGCAAAATTGCCCCAGTATGGCAGTGAGCCACTACCCTTAACAGGATGTATCTGGCCAGCTGCATACACAGCTGCTATGCTTTTGTCATATCTCTCTGCCAGGTTTCTGTACAGTCTTTACACGGCACAAGTAGAGGTGAGGATTTAAAGTATATATTTACTGTCAACTTGAAAAAGAAAGTTATACTGACCAAGTCTAATAGCATGTATTTGATATATAACTATAAACGTGCCATTCTGGACTCCAGCAAATGCCACCTGAGATAAATATTCAGCATTTTTGTTCATGCACTGGAAGAAGAATTCAAACATTTTGTCCATGACATATGCAAAGTAACTAATAGTTCTGATCTAGTATTAACAGTAAATATAGAACCTTAAACTTCACTGCAGTATATTAATATATATGATTTTAAGTACTGGACTGGAAAGACAACTTTTTTTTTTTCTTAAAAAAAAGAAGCTTTGTTCAGAATGCAATATATACATTGTCCTTTGACCAACACGTACATTTTTATACAATATATTTTGGCTACAGATATACTGCAGCAAAAGGCTGTGTGAGCCACCTTTACACACAGCTCACTCTTTCACTTACAACATTACAGCTGTTTATGGAGAGCTCTGAAGTCCCTGGTTGCATTACAAGGCCCTCCTCAGCTTCATCTAGTTCCATGCTGTTGAGTTCATTGCCATTTCGATAACTAGTTAAAGTCAGATCCTTCCCATATAAAGCTGTTGAAGCAACATTCAGACACTGATTCTGTCGCAGTGCTGATTTTTTACTGGTCTTGTATTGGCAGCGGATATAATTGGAAAAAGCCCTGCGGTATGTTTTATTGAAAAGCGTGTATACAAGGGGATTAATCCCAGAGCAAACATACCCCACCCAAACAAACACATCGAGGAGTTCACTCAAGAGGTCTTTATCGCAGGCTTCCTTGCAAAGGACAGACATGACATTAGTGATGAAAAATGGGCACCACATGATGAGGAACAAAAAGAAAACGATGCCCAGGACCTTGGAGGCTCTTCGTTCATTGTTGATGGACTGCATGGTTCCTTTCCGAAAAAGCACTGCCTCCTTATTCACAGGAGAGTTCAAGTGAGATGCCCCCTCATGATTGTGAAGCATTGAAATGTTCTCTGTGTTGTTTTCTTTCTTGAGGCAGTTCACACTGCTTCTCCTCTGCTTGGGCACCTCTCCACACATGAACACTGTTGCCTGTCTCTGCAGCACCTGGACGGTCAGGCAATACGTGATCACCATGATGATGAGAGGGATGAAGAATGCCATGAAGGATCCAATGAGGACGAAGTTCTCATCGTTGAGGACGCAAGTCCCATTTATGAATACCCTGGAGTCATCCTGCAAACCAATGACTGGAATGGGCATAGATATCCCTGGCAGAACAAAAACAAAAAAGAGATGGTTACCTGGAGAGACAGGGCTCCAAAGAGGCAGCACAGTAGATGCAGGTCCTGCACACATTCAACCCACTGCATAAGGTTGTTTGAAAAAGAAGTTATTACTCCCAGGTGGAGGTTAAAACCTTGTGTAACAACACTCCCGGGAGTGCAGGCCCAGAGAGTGAGCAGCCTCCACTGGGAACTACTGCAGTATCGCTGTGCTCCACAGCTAACACAGTGAATCCAACATAACAACTCCTTTATCAAGAACTTTTTCTAGCATAAACTGTAGAAAAGGCAGTCATTACATTACTGTTTTACAGCTGGCTGCCAGTTTGGTGGGGAGGGGGTAGGATTGAAATCACAGGCATAGAGTAGATATTAGCAAATGTTAAAGAAGAAAATAATACAAATGGAGAAGAATGAAGCTTTAAAAGCAAGTTTTTAGAAGATATTTAAATAATCCAGATAGAAAAATGGCAACTTTTGCCATAGCTTAACAGACACTTGGAAGTAAATCTCCTGGTTTTCTGGGTCCTTATCAGCTATCTTGGTGCAAGCAGGGTGATCTCTGTAAGCTCTGCCTGCCCAGACACTTCATCCACAAACAGCGTCAAACTGATAAGTACTGCAGAGACAGTCTTATTTGAATTCTTAGAGACCATTATGTAGTCAAATGAAAAGGCTGCAGAACACATCTGCCTGATTTCCCATCCCTGTATCTTGATTGAATACAAGGCTATGAACTGGAACAACAGACATCATGAGAGTAGAAAAGGTGTAATCAAAATGGTAATCAGATTGACATGACAGTCCAAAATCAGAATCCCAGCCACAAACTCTCTGGCTGAAGGGAAGAAAACTTTAAATGACTCAATTATATCAACAACTGAGCACAGCTCCCACCTACTCCAAGGCACAGAGCAGATTAGTAAACTTTCAGAATCACCACACTGACCAAGGTAGTTTCTCTTGTATCCTGGTGGCACAGTACAGCCACTTTTTATTGTCATGAACTAAATGGAAGACAAACAAGATTAAGAATACTTTGAACCCTTTTTCTCTCTTCAGCATCCCTGGCCCAGCTTGTTTGTTCTGGATTTCAGGCATTTCTGGAGCAGAAGCAGGAGTTCTGCCTGGAGGATCTCTGCAGGCAGCTGTGTGTCCATGCTGTTTGGCTATCTGACACATGGGCAGAGCAGACAGTATGTTCAGCCTGGAGCATGGCTGCCCAGGACTGCACATAGGAGTCCTCATCCACAGCTAGCTGCTGGCCTGTCTTTCACTGGGAGTAAAGGAATGAACAAATTAAAGCATTCTGAATAGCTTTAACTCATAGGCATTTACTCAATGTCCTCTAACACTGATTTCCTCTGAGGAATATATATCTGTATATCTGATCTATTTTACCTTGTGAAAGCCATCAGCAATTTACTGTGGGGAGGGAATTGAGGACTCATGCCAGAGCACTGGTTCTTCTCTGAGTGTTTGTTATGCATAGTGAGATCCAAAGTTTGTCCCTTGGGAGCTCAGTCCCATGACAGGACAGACCTGAAGCCTTCCAAAGAAATCTGTCTACACGCAGCCAAAACCAACAAAAGCAATAACAACATATTTTGGAATATTATAACCAATGTGTATATCAGAATGCAGAAAAGACATGGTGGGCCAGATCTAGCTAGATCATTGTGGGTTCACCTAGCCTTGCCATTTTTTTTTTTTTTATCAATTTCCAGATGTTTGGGGCCATGATACAAAATGGAGCAGATGTTGACATTATACCTTAGAAAATTCCACAGCCAGAAGTGTACCCAATCCTTCTTTTTTTAAAATAAGCTTTGAGAGATCTGTCTTGTGTAAATTCCGGATCCCATTTGATCTCTATGATGTTCAGTGGCAATCAGTTTCACAACTCATCTGTTTGTCATGTAAACAAACTATATCTTTGCTGCCTGATAATTTCCTTTGACTCCAACAGATTCTCTTCTGTGAGAAACAGTGAAAAATCACTCTCTGGTCACCTTTTCCACCTTCTCAGCAATTTTATAGACCTTTATCTTCTCTACCTTCTAACATCTCTTTTAGAAGTGAAGAATGCTTTTCTACTTATTCTATCCTCATGCCAAACTCATTTTATGCTTTTAATTATCTTTCTCCATTTTTTTTTTTTTTTACAATTTTTTCTGTCCTTTCAAGGAAAGGAAGAAAACTGCATGACCCAGCAATCAGAGAGCAGTAGAATGTATCTGTCTCCTGCTCCTTCCCTCCACAGCTTCCTGGCTGGCTGTGAGCACTCCCTCTGCACACATATCTGTGGGGCTGACCGTGCTGTTCCCTAAGTCCTTCTTCCCAGCAACAACCAATTCTGAGGCCATTATTTTGCCTGGATTCCTTTTTTGGATAGCTGTGAATAACACAGGTCCTAGTCCTTTGGAATTCTGCATTTCTAAAGGGAGAGTGTAACATGCTAAAACTATTAGCTAGGGTATTTTTTCCAGTGGGCCAAGTGTTTTCCAGGATTCTGAAGAATACATCTGCAATCAGTCATTACTATAAATTACCACTTGCCAGTAAGTTAGTGAAGGAATTTCTTCTGAAAATTAATGAACTTAAACACCTTCTGTGATAATAGCTTGTGTTTCCTTAGTCCAGGTGATAGTTCCAGGATCCAGTCTTCTTTCCTCTAACGTTTACCAGCTTACCCTTGACAAGGTACTTGCTTCCTCTCTGATATGTTTATATCTTTTAACCTTCTTGTGCCAAGCCTCGGCAATAACCTATTGTCTTTGCAATAACCTCTATCCAAGCAAGCCATTGACTTTTTATTGTTAAAGACATTTTTCTAATGCCCTGACTCCATCAAATTCCAGACACTCAGAAGGTGGAAAGTGGGAGGTAGAGAAAACAGCTTTTGCACAAAGAAGAAATCTGAATTAGATAAATGGCATTACACTGAGATTTTATTTACATGGAGAGGTTTTTTTTTTTTATGTTTTAGAGTCTTGTAAAAGAAATAGTCTTTGAAACAAAACATAGAAAGGAATAGAGGTTCATTCATGAAGTAGTCTTCACTGAATTTTAAGTGTTATTACTTTAGCCAAAGGAAATGAGATGAGGTTTCAGGATATCCTCAGGTCACACACATAAATTACATTCATGAAAAATAACCCAGTTCTGGAATATGAATATAGATGTCAAGAGTGCTGATAACAGTCTAAAATTCTACATGAGGAAGAAATTCCTCAGCACTGATCATATGGAACAAGGAGGTAACTGCTGTAATGGAAAAATGTCCCTCACATTTTTCATAACAAAGTGGGATTTCAAACCAAGAAAGCACAGAAGAGAGAGCTCCAGGTCTTTGTTTGCTCCTTCCTCTAATCCAGGAAAATCCCATTGTTAAACAGAAGGAGGAGGAAAGATGCCCTCAAAGGAGCCTGCCAACACATACTCATTCAGCTGCCTTCTTACAGAACTGTTGAACAGACAGCACTTGCCTCATCTCAAATGCTTTCTTCTGCCTCACACTTCTCCTTTGTAGCTATACATTTTAGCAGCTATACATTTTAGTCATAGCATCATAAAATAAACAAATTCTTTAATATGAAACTTATCACTGATCCACCTCACAATCCAGCCCTGAAGGGAACTAAGTCCACTTGGGCAATCAGGAGCAACTCTTCAACCCCCAGCACTGAGAACTGAAGTGCTATGAGTCTCAGACACCCCAGACAGGCTTCCTTCAGAGGGATTATTGCAAAACTGCAGCTGCCACAATCTCAAAAGCACAAATACCTGCTTTCAGATGCTGCTCACACACTGACCCTGATTTTAATAGGTCACTACATGCAGTACATACCAGTAGGCATGCCTGTGGTATCTGAGCAAGGGCAAACAGCAATGCTGGCCTTATCTGAATTATGCTGTTTGAGCAAGCATGAAGAAGGCATTTGACTCCACTTGACTCAAATGCCCCACAGTGCTAACACTAGGGTTATAAATGTTCACAATTTAAGAAAGAAGCAGCCTACCACCAGGCAGCATTACTGCTGTTCAGCTCTGAGCCCCAGTGCAGAACATTTCTTGAACTTCTGCCTTGCAGCTGAGCTGGCACACTGCTCAAACTTTGAAAGTTTATTGAAAATCATGCTTTGCTCTTCACAGCAAACTTGGTCCTCTTGCTCGATGTTTAAGCAGTATCTAGGGCAACTGGGATTGCCTTGGTGAGAAGACAAAACCAGCCACCATGAGCCAGCAAGCCACAGACCAAGTCCCTGCTCAGCTGAACGCTGGAAGCACTTCCTGCCAGGCAGTAGCTTGGGTCAGACATCCCTTTTCATCACAGCAGTTTACAAAGGATATTAAGGTCATTTTTATCTTCTCCCCTCCCTTAGATTCTGTATGATAGAGCATGCAGAAAGCAAGACAGAGGGACATCCTCTGGATTACAAATCCAATTACAGTTGTTCTCCCATCTCTGCTTCCTGTCATCTTTAAAGCTGTTCTCAAGCCAGCAGATCAGTTCAACAAATGGGGCTGAGATGATGCTGTGGACACAGAGTAACAGATGCTCTTCACAGATTCCCAATTAATAAAACAAAACCCAAATGTCTACAAATATGGCTTTGTAAAACATTTACTAGCTTGCTCCAGAAGAAAAGCTGGGTAAAAAGTCCAAATGTACAATTGTCAGTCACAAAATGTAGAATTAAATGAAAAACAATAATGTTTTTGTGTTTAGTATCTTGTTTTCTTCTGTGAAAGCTGACGAGACTGATAAAGATTACTGGAAATATGGAGTCTTTGATGGTTTCCACTAAGAAGGAAATAATTTCCATTCTTTCTTCCTCACAACATTCTTGCATAAGAAGAGATTTGATTTCATTCAGGGACAACAACTTCAGTAAAGAAAACAGGAGCCTGCATATGGGTTTACTTTCTCTTTCCATGTGTGCGATTCTCAGGGTTGAACGCAAGCGTAGTCACATTTTACTGCTGGTTGATGGGCCTGGGGATGCCAGGGACAACTTCTGGTGTCAGCACTGGATCCAAAGTTTGCTGTGATCAACAGCAAGGGCTCTACTAAAGCAGGTGGGCTTGGGACCTTCCTGCCACTCTCTTGGCATTTACACACAATTCAAAAACAAAACACAGAGAGAGCTGTGAGCCAAACAAGACTACGGCTGGCATAAAAGCTCTCTATGCTGCAAAGGCAAGAACACTGCTGTCCATGCTAAACACTGCATGTCTAACTTCATTTCTTTAACCTCATATTTATTATCAGATAAAATAAACTTGGGTTACCACTTTAAGAGACATTCACCTGAGTATCAGCAGCTACTGTAACTATTCATTAGCATTGAAGAACTGACACCCCAAAGCCTCTCAGAAAAGGGAAAAGAAAACTAAAACAAATCTGTTTGGTTTCTTAACAGAAGTATCTTGCAAAAGGCCTCTGCATTTCTCTAATAATTACTAACAGACAGCAACAAGCAAACCCCAACAGACACCAGCCTCCCTACTTGCATTATGAAAGAAAAGGCACAGGTTTCAGGAAGCAAGCTTTTCAGTGGCAAATTGAAGGACGTCAGTTTTTGAAGTGTTCTAAAACATAAAATTCTATATTCCTCATATGTCAGCAAACTAATTGCAGTACATTTCATGTGCTAATGCAGTAACAATGCACCTTCAGGGATGGATTAGGTCTAGTTTTATCTAACTGTTCCAACAGAACAACAGTGCCAAACCTGTGTTGGTTTAAAGTCAAAGATAAAAGGGGGTTGAACTTTGAAGAATCTCTCTGCATGCAATGAACACAACTGCAAACAGAGGAATGTAATTACTGCATGTGTCTGAGCAAGTTGCTGACCTTTACTTAAACCTTACAAGAGCACTGAACAACCCAAGTCCAGAAGGAAAACTAGCAAACACCAATAAAAGATTGAATAAATAAATTATTTTCCTGCCTGCCCCTCTCTTTTGCTAAATGACTTCTCTTGCTTTGCTCGACCACTTTTCAGTGGTGCATATGAACAAAGAGGAATGTGGCTCCTCCTCACAGTGTAAATGCTGCCAGGGCTGAACTTCCCACTACAATCACACGACAATGCCTGAACTCATGTTTAGTAGCAGTAGCCTCAAACAGGAGACATCAGTATTTCTCTTGCCCCAAGGAATGGATATAGTAGAATGGTCAATCCATTTTCTGCACAAATCACTTACAAACAATCAACATCTGCTGCCATCCCATGCAAAACATTTCACTGATATTTGATGACAAAATCAAACTAATCCAGGCACCCATGACAGAAATCCTTAAGTAGTTCCCTTGCTACAAACTCAGCTTATCAACTGCTATGGTCTTCATCACCCGAGCAAGATAACTCTTGCTGATATGCTAGAGAAATTAATGCCCCTCTTGTAATCATGATAAAAAACTCTAGTGAAATAATACTGGTGATGCCATGCTAAGCATGTTCCTCAAACTGAATATCAGTGAGATAGTGGGAGGTTTAGCTGAGAGCTGGAGGGCCTTTAAGGACATTATTAGGACAGCTTGCATAAAGGGACTTGCTCAGCCTGTGTAAGAGAGGAACACTTAGGGCAGAGCAGGAACCTGTTAGACATATCATCAATCATCAATATCATCAAAAGCTCATTAATCAAGATGAGTTTTTACTGATAATTGCAAGCACAGATCTTTCATACTTCTACAAATAAATCTCCTCAATAAAACAATGATGCAGTATAAAAATTTTAAAAAGTATTTTACATCCTCATTCAAGTTTAATGATTTACTATATGCACAAGCCTAGTATGTCTACCTGAAAATGAAACTGTGATATCATTAGCAAGTCAGAGAAAGAATGAAAAGAAAAAAGTCCAGTTCTAACACAAAACATACTGTGGTATATCTGCAATTCAGCAGCACATTTCATTTTTGCTACTTATTTTGTTTTCAAACAAACAAACAAAATACAGACTTGTTTGGTAAGAAACAAAAAGTGAAGAAAAAGTATTTAGTGACAGGTTAATGCTGTGTGAGTGCCCCAGAATTTCTCAGTCACCTAAGAAACTGTTTATTCTCTCTGATAAGAAAAGCAATTGTGAAAAGTCTGCTTATGGCAGTGATGCAAAGAACAAAATTTGGATCTGATCTGTTTTTTGTGCTCAGATGCTGTCAGCCAGGTATGCTGCAATGTCCAGGGACAGACATCCTGCAGCCATTTGTTACAGTAAACAATGCTTACTGTCACACAAATTCTGCTGTCTACACAGTTACACTGCTGGCTATAAACCTTAACATAAAATTCCCAGGCCACATTTCCACTAACAAGAGCTGGTTCAGGAGAAATAAATGTAAGAACTGTGGCTGGCATTGAATTTAAAGGATGGCCTCGCTTATTGAGTTTAGGCTGTTACTAAGGAAGTAAACTTGAGCTGGGAAGTCTACAGCCCGTGTAATTTGGGTGCCCTCTAGTAAGTGACCAAACCTTGAAGTTTCTGGGAAGCAGAAGAAAATCTGTCTTGTGGTAGCAGGCACACAGCTGGGCCACAGGAAGCTTCAGAATTATATTTTACTTATTTTTATATCAGAAGCAACTTGTGTGCACCTTTCCACACCACTGATGTTCATTCATTTATATTTCAAAATTGAAATTTCTTTTATATCAATATTACCCAGTTAACAATTTATCTTGCATCGTAAGGTGTGTGTTTAGAGTTTGACCACCTCCTCATTGTCCTGCTAAGAGCTACGTGGAGATCTCTATCTCTCTTTAATGTGAAAAATGGCCCAAAGTGACCTCACTCAGAGTAAGACATGGGGATTCTGGCAAGACAGGCTAAGCCTATGTGTCACTAGTGAAAACCTTTCACTTGCAACAGTGCAAAGTCTGAAGACATGAAATATCATGATTCTGCCAGCAAGCTCACAGCGATAATTTATTTTCATTTTCTATTGTGCAGATATTTCAGTTGCCCATATTTCTATTTCCAGCCTGTGCATAGTGCTGTCATGAAACTCATTTTCACAAGATGCTCTTCCCAGCACTTCATAGCACCCACTTTTTCTCTAACTGGACACAAAATATTGCTTGGGGTTCATTTGCTAAGACACAGGACAACTGATTGTGATGCACTTTAATACAGAACAAAGAGGATATTGGAAAAGATTCATTTGAAAAGCAATTGCCAACACACAGGAGGACTCTGTTAATGTTCCTCTGCTTAAAAACCCAGTCATGAGTTTAGCCTTGTGCAACCTGCCAAATTCATAGCTCAATGATCAAAGAACTTCTATAATATATTTTGCTGTCAGCATTAACATTTCAGGAAAATGGAATGCAAAAGCTACTATATTAAGATAAATGACATGCTTTTTCCTTCTGATTTTAAATTCTGATTCAGGAACAGAATTCAGAATTCTTTACTTGGGATACATTTAAAAGTTTCTTCAGTCCAACTGAAGCAGGATTTAAGAAATACAAACTGACCAGCCTGAACTAAAGTTCTGCTTTGAATTTGATACTTGGTTGTGTACAGAAATGCACAGACTCTTGTAATACTTGATATTGAAGGGGTGTGAATTTGTTTAACCTATTTAATCCTCTTGAAAATTTTCATCAGAACTTTCCAAATGACAAGCAGGTAAGAGCTAGAAGATAACAATAACCTTTGGGTTTTTGTGGGTATTGTGGGTTCTTTTCTTTCATTTCATGTTCAGTTTATTCCTTTGTCACATTTCTGCATTCATTTATGAAGAAAAAATAGGTATGCTAAAATAAGCTAGAGACATGCCAAGAGCACTTTTCTTTCCCCATTTAGTGCAACCTAACGGAGAAGGCCCAAGTAAATGGATAAAAACTATACATGCATTGGGGAGGGTGGAAATCCAACAGCATTTCAGTGTCCTGATTCTCCATACCCTGGCAGGGGATTATTGATTCTGCCTGTATCTTCAAAAAAAGGTATGCAAGAAAATACTTCCCTGGACCAACTGTATCTGCATCATAAGGAAAGAAGAAAACATCCCCAAAACCCAGCCAGCACTGTACACCTTCTCAGCTGTTATCCCAGCGCAGGAGAGCACCCAGGCATGGGCTGTGATGCACCTCCTTTCACCTCCTGGGAAACTGCAGACATCCCACTGAGTGACTGCTTACACCTTCTTCCTAAAGGCTTTTAGATGCTGGGGAATAAATACAGCACCTATTGCCTCACTGATGGCTAAGAAACCATATGTTTGTAAAAGAAGTGTCCTTACATCTCCATTCTTAACTCTTTCTTTTAAAGTTCATTATTTCACCTCTTTTGCACCCTATTATAAATGAAGACAGCTAAACATCATACAAGAGAGCTAGGCAGGCATGAAGTGTTTGAACTCTGAAGCAGAACCAAGTCACCTTACCTATCCTGGTTCAGGTACTTTTGCCCTTGGAGGGTAGTAGAATCCATAGTTCTGATTTCCATCATGCTGAGCCACTCCCCACCCAGTAACTCCAGGAAGAGGTAGCTCTATAGCTACCTCTTTTTATTTTTTTTTTCTTGTTTTCATAACCTTTTTCTAGACAAACTTCTTCAGAAGTTGCCCCTGCAGCACCCAGACATCAAGGATCATATTACATTTGTAAAGCAAAAACCAAGAGAAGTTAAAGTACATGAGATATAATTTTCCTTACAATACTGTGCTGGAAGTGACAACTGCTTTATGAAAGAAAATGTAGAAGTTAAATTTTAAAAGTAGTCTTTGTAAGACTACTTTTTATTCAAGCAAATAAAGGTAATACAGCATAGGGTAGAGGTCATACAATCCTTCTGACCTTGTACCAAGTACCTCTTTAATAGACCACATTGAAATAATTCTGCCCCGAATGTTTTTCCTTACATAATTCCTGATGTTACACTGTTATCTTGCTATCATTTTTTCCTTTTCTTACCTATTTAACTGCTGCTTTACTTATCATTTTTTTTTTTTATCAAAGTAATACAAAATGTCTTGTTTTATGTCTACTCCTCATTTACTATAACTTCAAACTCTCTAGCTCAGTACTAGAAATAATCCAGCTGTGGCAGAGTATAATAAAGGCTATAAAATCCACACAAGAGGCAGTAAATACCTAGCTGTTAGCCTGCCTTGAATTCTACATTGCTTTACTTAAACTGCCACCAGAATTTGAGCAAGTTTAACTGCAGTGACTGCAGTGTAGATCTCATTTGTATTGGCTGTATTTTATGTTCAAATTCTTTGCTAATGCTATTTTCTGCTTTGTTTACACAGCAGTTTTATCATTCCATTTGTCTGTGTTACCATCATTATTGGCATATTGATATGTATACAGCAGCAGTGCTTCAGCATTGGAAGTGGTGATATTCTGAAAAATGACTACTTATTTTTGTCAGTGACCAATCACAATGAAAGATTTCTATTTCCCAATAATCATTTGTTATACTCAGTCATGCAGGCCAGGTAAATTAATTTGAGTATCCTCTTAAAAATCCTAAATGAAAATTGGAGTAACACTGTTATTCATTAAGACACGGTTAAGATCGTAAGCCGCATTTCTTACCTATGGATATGGTCCAAACTGCAGCAATTTTCATAATAGCCTTGGTGCGGGAATTGAAGCGGCTGTGCTCAATGGGATTGCGTATTGCTACATACCGATCAAGAGAGATGGCACAGAGATGCATAATAGATGCAGTTGAAAAGAGCACATCTAGGGAAATCCATATAGGGCACAACTGTTTAGGCAAAGGCCAAGCATAATCTGAAACATAGAGAGAAAAGAAATGAAAGGAAAAAAAAAGAAAAGGAAATAATTTGGGAAGCTAGGCCATCATTTCTGAGAAACTCTTGGATATTTTAACTCTACCAGTAAGAATACTAATAGCAGTAAGGAGCACATGCATGAGTAGTGGACAAGGAAATCTCTCTCGGGGCCTCTTCTGGGACAACCCCTGGCTCTGGACACTCCGTAAACACGTAGTGAGTTCTCAAACATCTGTTTTCTATGACTCAACCTACCAGTAGCTAACCATGAAGGAACATTAATTTGGCAATGCCTCCAGGTCACTGTTTTGCCACAGTCCTCTTCTTGAACTTTCCCACAAATTTTTACAAAATCAAATATTCCTTTCAATTATAATAGGTCAATCATAGGTTTTCAATGGATTACATAGTGCTGTGTGGTATTAATTTTACTCAGATCTATTCTTCTTCATAATTTCTGTCTTCTGAGAAGAAAGGTATCAGGAATTTTTTCTACAGACTGTCCACCAACTCGCTAATTTACACTGTTTCACCTTAAGCATTCTCCCTAGATGACCTGTCTTAATAACAGAGTAATACTTGCCTCCTCGCAATCCTCTCTATTGATCGGCTGAAGTTTAAAAATTGCTTTGAAGGTAGACAGAACTGAGCAGTACTATTTACAGAAATAAGCATCCCAGCAAAGTGAATGGACTAGATAGCCACATCTGTCAGCAGCTGGCAGGCAGCTGGTCTGGGCGTCTGCATTTATTAGTCAGTTTACTCAGTGCTGAAATACATCTTGAAAATAAAAATGACCCAGGAAGATCTTCTGTGGGCATCAGTATTTAAATTAAAACTCAGAGAAAACTGCTTTTTGAATGATATTCCCACATACTAGTGTCCAGAATGGGTTGCATGAGATCAGTGATGTGTCCTGCCTAGCACTGGGCTAGCACACTTATCAAAACAAACCAACAGCATATGTAGCAGCTGGAAACATGACAGACTTCATAGTGGTTGCATAACGAGGTATTCTTGTGTCTTCATTTAGAACATGGTTATCTAAAGCAATCTTGAAGTCTACCCCAAGGATCAGCAACATCACTTTTTGTTATAGTAAAAATGATGCAGCTCCATCTTACCAATCTCAAATAGAAAGACAGAAACATTAGTCACAGAAAGCATGTTTTGCAACAAATGACCCAGACAAAGAGAGATTCACTTTACCTTACATGTAAAAACCCAAGATCAGCTGACCCAGAGGAAATTATTAAGAATTGTCCCAGTGAAGCCCAAGATTGGTTCACAAGATGCTGGGCAGAACAGGCCAGACACATTAGCTCATTTTGTCACTGGAAACACACATAACAAGTGCTAAGTAACTCGAAGAAACCCACACAAGACCTTAGCTCTGGGGAGATACACCCATTATTTCAGCAAGTCTGCACTACTGCTAGTAGAGGGACTGATAATGGACTAAAATCCAAATCTGCAAGTATTTAAAAGATCCCTACCAAAGGAAGCTAAGTAGTGTGCATTGTGGCTGGAGATCTTTACTTTAAAAAGCACCTCTGCTGTACAGAACAATCAAACTTGCTTAAATTATAACTCAACCCCTTTATGAAGCAGTGATCAAATTCCAAGCTTCCTGTTCTCCTTTGCAGTATCTTAGGATATTGTTGCCATTAACCTGCAATTGAGTTGAGAGCTTCATTTAAGCACATATCTGTTTGCTGTTTTATTCTGTTTTTTGTTTGTTTGTTTGTTTGTTTGTTTTTTCATCTTTTAATTCCAGTTGTGTTCACTGTGTTCACGGCATCCCAGGGCTGATGCTGCTGTAACACTCCAGTGAAAGCTACCCGAGGAGAGCAAATCTGATCTCCTTCAAGTGATACAGGTGCTTCCTGTTCAGCCCCAGGCTTTTGCTGCCAGCTCCAGCTAAAACACATTCAGTGACACTTTATTACTTTCTGCTTTTCCCTCTGAGTTGCTAGAGACAGCTTGCTGATGCAGGCTGAGATGAGGTGTGAGCACAAGACCTGAAGAAAGGCCCTGGGGAATGTACTGTGATGGATGCAGTGGTCCTGCTGAATACAGAGTGATGGCAGCAGCCTCTGCTCAGAGGGATGTTGATGGGGATGGCTGGGTCTCCCCATCAGGCAGACAGCCAGAAAATCTCCAGTGTCTCCAGGAGGGGCCTCCCAGCTCCCTGTGCGTGGGAGCATCTCCACTCTGATATACAGAGCTGCAGAGGGTACCATCTGATTCTTGACATTTACTAGACCTGGAAGAGGTTTCTACAGCAACCACCTCCCCAGCACTACTGAATGATGAATAGCCTCTGCTACTTTTTCCTTTAAGCTCTCTGAACACTCCCCATAACTGATTCCCACAGGAACAACTTCTGCTATTGATGTGGACTAGGCAACAGCACTATAACCAAGGAATTAGCAGGAGTGAAAGCAACCGTAAATGTTCATACCCATGGTGAGAAGTTAGATGCTTCTGCTGTCAGCCCTGGCAGAGCAGGAACCACAGCATGCCCCAGAGCTGAGTATTTTCTCTCACACAGCTGCAAACAGATGAAAGTAATGTTGCCCAGAATTTCTGCCCAGGCAAGCTGTTAGGATGTGTTTAAAGATGAAGGTGATATGAGAGCCCTCCTAATGGCTAATCCTTTTAGTCTTTACTATCCCAAGGCACTCTGTTATGCTTCCAGCTGAAAAGGCAGTTATATGAGGAGATATTTTACTTTCTCAGGAAGTATCCTAAAATGATCTGTGATAATAAAATGTCACTCCAGAAATTTGTAGAATGGAAGCTTGTAATTCATGACTATACCTTGATATGAAGGGCATAATATATATTCTATCTCAAAATGTAGTTACTTTTAAGTAAGCATGGTGTGTGCATTCAAGAAACACCTACACAGCACATGAAGCCAGTAATTTGAGCAAAAAGAAAAGAAGTTAATTCTATTTCTGTTTAAATAAATGTACAAAACATAGGAAATGTACCCTGTGACTATGCCAAGGTGGAAACAAAGATTAAAAAAAACACCTCTGTTAACAACGTTAGACATTTAAAACAATGTTATCCTAAGAAATACTCTATCTGCAGAAGGTAACATTTCTCTAATTAGTTCTATTTTCTCTCATTTTGTACACAAACAATAGCAATTACCATATATTTAGAAGTGCAGATGACTGAGTGCAACATATTCTTGGACCCCACACTTCTAAGTTTTAGTAAATGCATTTCCAATTGAAAGCATGCATCTCAGTCTAAATTTGCTTCTGGGGAGAATGAAACAGTGCCTAACACCTGGGCAGCCAAACCAAAATTCCTGGTAAGAAATTCTGATTTTTGCACCTTGAATTAATCTATGCTCTTGAAATCAGTCTCATACATAATGCATTAGCAGGTAAACCTTATAGGAGAATACTGAGGAAAAATCGATGAATCCAGCAGAACAAAACAAATGGAGATATTCTTTAACTTAGGATGCGATTAAGTTGCACGTATTTTTTTGCTTCCAGATACTTTATGGACGCTAGAAGTTTACAGTGGACAAATTAATAGATAAAAGTGTAAAAAATGTAGATAAAAATCATAGATAACAGACCATTGCCATGCTAGTTCTTCTAGATCAGTGTTAGCTTCTGGTTCTCATCAGGATAAAAACACAAGGTATGAAATCCTACAAGGAAGTTTCTGCAGAATGGCCATGTGTATTGCTTCAGCCTCCAGTGCTGAAGAGCATGGAACCCAAGCTGCTGTGGTTCCTCATGGGAAACCTGGGACAAATGCTCATATTTAACCAGGAGTCAGGGTTCATAGGTGGGATTTCATCTCCAGCACTTCACTGGACTGAAAAAGCAAACCACAGTTCCTGTATGTCACTAAATGTTGAGATGGGCTCAAAATGTTGGCAGCAAAATACAGAAACTCAAAAATATTTTGGCAAAGTTGCAGACCGTCTCTGCAGCTAATTTGCTGTCAGATGAGAGTTCCCTTAAATTTTTTGTGCTTTCCATCAAGAAAGATGGCAGCAATGAAATTTAATCACTTTTGTCAGAGATTTTATGTATATGAATAAAAAGTGTTATATAACACTGTTATGATGGTCATTGTGCTGTTCACTGCATGAGAGTCAAAATTACTAGCCACTGCAGCAGGAGGGGACTGAATAATCCAAAGCATAGCAAGTGGGAGCAGAATTAAATATGTAGAATGATAAAACAGAATTGGTCCAGATTGAAGGAGAATGGATGAACCAGGAAAAAAAAAAAAAATGTTAGAACCTGCAGCTGAAAACATTGTGGGATTGCAAAATAGACTGAAGCTACTTTGTCCCCAAAGCCTCAAACAAAATCTCATGAGTTTTCCACAGCTTTTTGCATTAAGGTGCAGTAGATCAAATTTTTGTGTACATAAACACACCCCACACTAAAAATGGACTTGCCCATCAAATTTACATTTTGAAAAATTATTATTGTTTGTACACATTTACTACTTCTACGGCAGTATCTGCTCCAGGATACCTCCAGGGAATATGCAGTGCAACACTCAGGACAAATCTGGTATAATACTTGGTGACAAAATACCTGTTTACATCACAATAAAGCTAAGAGTTATGTAAAATTCATCACTGTAGCTTCAGAAGTTTTTCACAGCAAACTCACACGAAGCTGCAGCAGTCGTTTCCTTTCCAACCATAAACAAGAATTTGGGAAAGGCTTCAGAGCATACTCACTGTATTTACCCAGTGCTTTAGATCTGTTGGGAGGGATAAAAGGGTAAAAAAACACCCTTCAAAACCACAGAGGAAGAGTAAGGGTATATTTTGTCTTTTAGGAACCTAATTATATATATACAGAGATATTCTTTAATATCATTAATTAATTAATTAATATTTTATACAGACAGGCACAGATAAGACATAAATACATACTCATATATAGGAAAACAAAAACCAAAAAACAAGAGGTGCAGAATAGAAGAACTAAAGATGTTTCTCTGTTCAGATAACTCTTTTAACATTGTCTATTGGCTTGGCCAAAACCTAAAATGCATGTAATATTTCTTGTTTTGGAGTTCTGATATGTACTGTATTTATTTTTCACTTTAGCTGTTAAGTAGGCCTTGAACTAATTGAATTAAAAATGTAAGGAAGCCATTATGTTTAAATTCATCTTAATCCCAACACTAAGCACAATTTTACAGCAGTTAACATAGCAACAGAGCGCAGGTTTTCAGCACCTTCTGGTAGTTCTCTAGATGCCATGGGTCCATTTCAGGCCATGACCTGATCTATGCAGTATTCTTGCTCACAGGAAAGTCGATTACAAAAGGAGATGCCTCACCTAATTCTATGAGAAATGAGGATACTCTTTTTATTCACTGATTGTATGCCTATCAGAATGAGAATAGTGCCATATTCAATAACAGCATCCACTCACATTACCATGGTGTAACCGAGAGCAGTGTGCAGATGATGTGAAACAGCAACCCAGAAGATGTATCCGAAGGCTGTCACTTTCTGATAGATTTTTGCAGAACCCTAAGAAGATTGTTTCATGTATTCCAGGAAAATACAATATTGTGGTTTGTGGAAAAGAAGAATACTTTCGCCCCCCCTTAAATGTTGTTTCATCCCAATACCACCACTAGCATATAGCCGCTGAAGCATTTTATACTTGCCAGATTTTCCCATATTCACTACAAAGTTTCAGAGCAGGCACAGGCTTTACAAAAATAGAAAGCAATTACATACAGTTCTAACATTACTGCATCACATTATTCCTAAGGGAACTAAAGAATTCAAATTATTTTCTTTCTCTTTCTTATCTAGGAAGTGAAGTATTTCTTAGTCTGAAATACCATATCAGCAAGTGTAAAGTTATGTATCACTTTTTTGCTCCTTTATTTCCCTCAAATTTACATAGAAAAATGATTCAGAGACATCCGTATCATTTTGAGAGTCATACAACCAAGTGTGTTGGAAATCTCCATTGTGCCTGAGAAGTACAGAACGTCTTGTTGAACCCCCCGCCGTCCTCAGTGATTACCACATCCACAGAACAGATCTCACTTGTGCAGACAAGCTTCCTGGCTGTAGGAACAGCTGGTCTCAAGGGAAGTACTACCAATGAATCTGATTTCATCACCAGTAGCATGGTATTTAGTGTTTTTCTGAAATATTGAAGTCCTGAACACTGGGTTACATGAGAACTTAAGTTCAAGTTTCCAGTTTGCATTTTTCTAGAGAAGAAAAGTCTATCCCAAAGCTATCTGGATCCCTTAAATAATATGTATTTGAATACAGCCAAGCACAAGGACATAATCACACACAGAGAATGACATAAAAACTCCAGATGCAGCTACAGATACCTCTAGATGGACCTTATCTTTGAACACTACGAGCAAGACCAAAAAGGTGTGAGGGTCGCAGCAGACACTCAGCAGAGGATGGGTTCTCAAGTGATATGATTACTAAGGGGGTGGAAGGTATAAGAAATGACCAAGAAAGAGAAGAAAGGTGACATGGCATCCACACGTAGCACTGGTGAGACTGCTGCTGGCACCCAGAACTTGAAGATCTGCACCTAGAAGATGTTATTTTGCCCTAGTGCAACACTGCACAAAGGATTTACTTGAGTCTGTGCCACAAATCACATCCAAACTGTGCCGTGCCACCATCCCTGAGCTTTGGTTTTCCTCTGAGTTATTGCTTTTCACCTCATGGTGCCATCGGCATGACACAAGAGGTCCTGGGGAAGGGAGCAGCACACAAGGGGCAAGAACAGGATGGCCTCTTTCAGAACCCCCCTACCAGTGGAGGAAACCCTGGTGAGACTGGGTGTGTTTCTGTAGGTATTCTGGTTCTTGTCTCACCAATTCCAGTGACCATTTGATGTGACTGTATTTTATTGCAAATTAAACAGTCACACTCATCATGGTGTTTTGAAAATGTTAAATACCTGTGTTAGATTGTGCTTTCTGACCAGCATGGCAACGCCTTGAAGTCTTGACAGGACTTGTAAGAAAGAAGAAAGCTGAGACCCAGAATGAATGTAATTATCTGATATAGGGAAAGATTGCTTCAAATCATTTAAATATTTTTTAAAAGGTAAGGAGCCAGCTTTATCGCATACTATACTTACAACAACCTTGCTAATAAAATGGGATTTTTGCTAAGAAGAAAACATACAGAATGCTGTTGGCACCCCTAAGACAGCATCTCTTCTTTTAGGGAAATATCTCAGTATTCAAGTGCAGTCTGTCATTCCATGAATCCATATGTTACATTAATCTTTTCATTTAATGGTGGAGACTAAAAAACTATGTTTGAAATCAGAGGAAAAACCTCTAGGCTCAATGTGTTTGTTTGTTTGTTTGTTTGTTTGTTTTTCGGTATAAGTGTCTGTAGCTGCCTTCATATGGCAACTGAAATGGACAGTTAACAGAGTAATAATATGATTAGCTGAATTGCATCACCAACTTTGTATAAAGGGTTCCTCCTAACATTTTAACTCCAACAGCAAACTGTCTCTTTTCACAATTCTGAGATATGTCTCCTTCTCTGGAGATATTCCAAGCCTTCCTGGATGCCATCCTGTTCAGTGTGCTCTAGGTGATTCTGCTTGGAAGGACAGTTGGACTGGATGATCTTCAGAGGTCCCTTCCAACTTCAACCACTCTGTGATTCTGTGGTTTGTTCTTCATAGTAACTTATTTAAGTAAAACCTCAGTTTAATAAAATATTCATATCAGGATAAATCTTTTCACTGATATTTTGTATGTCAGGACAATGTCAGGACAGTAGCCTCTCCTTTAATTTCCTCCATGCAAGATATGGATCAGCCTTCAACCATTATTTAAGCAATCAGTAAAACAACAGTTGAACCAACGTCACATTTGAAAATAAGCCCATGAGCAAACACAGACCCCAAATTAATAACTCCTAAATGTAATAATATAAATATTTTCCAAAAAAATGTTGCATAACAAAGTGCACAAACATGTGACAATAACAGGTGTTTTTGCCTATTTTTGACAAAATTGAAAGGGATCCATTATCACAAGAAATAGCTGCCAAAACATACAGATCATCTGAGGAAACCAATATTTAGAACAGAAAATGCTATGGCTTTATTCAGATTACAGCTGCCTGCTGAGCAGTTACCTTAGCTGGAACAAAGAAACCATCTGCTCAATCCCAGAGTTTCTAAAATCAAATGAGTTCAGAGTGCGGCTCACCCTGGGAACCTGGACTGGGTCTGGTGCTAGTGAAATGACACAAAACCATGTGAAGGGGCTTTTTTTTTTTTTTTAATCTTCAGTTTAATTTCGGCATGACTCAGTGGTAATTCAGACATCAGTGCTATCTTGACTAGGTCTGGGATCCCATTTAGGATTAATCTTTTTTCTCAGCTCAGGCCTCCCTCCTGGAAGTCCAGCCGAACAAACTGGTCTCTGAATCCTGATAAAACATCTGATTTCAGAAAGATATGTAACATGAATTTCCTTTATTTAATGTAAAGTGTTACATATTTGGTGAGCACAGGTCTGTCATCTTTAACTAAACACCTTATTTTTACTAAATATTCCAGAAAGATGGCCCATTTATTAAGAATAGACTTATTTACTTGACACCTGCTTCTGCAAATCAAAAAATCAGTTTCTTGAATGTACAGACAAGGCTGTTTTCAGCTGTTTTGTCATTCTGACATACTTTGCAAACATGGTAAGTATTTTTTCCCCCATCCTCAATATTGAATTGCTTATAAGGAAGAAAAGAATTGTATCTCATGAAATAGAGCATAGTGTGAGGCCAAAGCGAGAGCTGTAATTTGAAAGATGGCTCTGACTTTGCCTCCTGTTTGCTTGCAGGCTGCTTAATGGGAACAGGATATGACTGTCACTTTGGCCCTTGTTCAGCATGGTGCTATGCTTACAGCACTCCAGTTCCAATGGAAGTTCAACCTGTACTCAAGTGTTTTGATGAATTTAGGAGTATCAAAGCTATTCAGTGAGTCAGCTTTGCCTCTTAGTATAGAGTGCACCTTTCTCAACAGCAGGACAGCTATTAGGGGCAGTGGGTTAATTGTCTGGCTGAACTGCATGACAGTGTGAATCATGTTCTGCTTGCCTGGTAAGGTTAGAAACCACTACAAAGTCTTTACTAAAATGTGTTCAGTAAGACTGGTAAAGACAAAGAATCACTTCAAGCAAGGCAAATAAGCTATATTTTGGTCAGGCTCACAAATGTTAATTTCCATTTCCAATATATCTTAGAGCAGAGGGCTTGCAAAATGCATTCCCTGTTTAACTTCCTCCAAGCTGATGGGCATTTCTGGTTCTTCATTATTGTACAGGTACAAATGCCAGCGTGAGAGCGTTCCAAAGAAGCCACAGCAAAACACAATTATTTGGGGTTTCTAAGAAGCCCAGAAATTCTGCTCCAAAACTCTGAATGCCTTCCACTGTCCTGCTGTCACTGGATAACTTGCATACCAACCTCCCACTTATACAGCTTTTCTGCCACCTTGTCCAGGGTGCTTCTAAACAACAGCAGATACATCTTTAATCACAGGAGGTGTCAGTTTGCAGTTCACCCCCCTGGAAACTTTTGCTGTGGGAGTCTGAAAGGTGATAGAGCACATTTAGTGGCTTTCTCAATGACATAATTTGCTACTGAACTCATTATTATATGTGTAGTAATCCCATGGAAAGCTGTGAACAGGCAAGCGAGCAACACTGCCTTCTACCAGTTTAATCGCCATCTTGTGCTAGCTCAGCAGAGTAGTCTGCGCACACAACGTGTCCCACATAAAAGGCAACGTAGTGAAGAATCACTGTCCTTCACTGAAACATTACAACATTACATTGTCCTTCAATTATACCAGTAGCTTGTTGTTTCCCTATTTTACCAGGCCATAGGAATACTGAAGACTCCTTTTACAGGCCTGGAAAATATTGTCTGCAGCAGAACTAGGTTTGGAAGCACTATCAGCAGATAAACTGGACAGAGTTGTACTTGCTAGAAAGCCTATTGCTCTGTCAGCAGCACAGGTGGCTTTCCTAGACAGCCTAGACACCTGCAGGACATGAATGTGCGAGAGGAAATCCCCTGGTGTGACCTGCTCCCTTGTCCCTTTGCCATGGAAAGGACAGGCCACCCTGTCACCAGCACCCAAACATCTAAAGTGACCACAGGAGAGCAGGGAGCTGGGAAGGCTACACGTAGCTGAAGCTGCACTGCCCCTCTTGGGATAACTGGGGCTTCTGCACCCCCAGCCACCATGCGCCTGGCACCCAGCCTGCTGGGCAGAGCTGATACAGCCCCAGCTTAACACAGTGTGATTTTAAACCAGCCCTTTAGTCCAAGCAACCAATCAGTTATTGGGTGTGACAGCTGAACTTGAAAAACCACATAATATGATGTTGAGGATTTGCATTGCTGCAAGCAATTTGTACACAACTTGTTACTAATTGAAATTGCTCACTATGAACAGACTCTACCATAGAAGACATGAAGTTAGAATAAGGTTTAATCTTACATTGTCGTGCTTTCATACTAAAATATTTACATGCTATAAAAAGCCAGATTTTTTTTTGTCAAATTGCTGCAGGAGGACATCTAAGAGTCAAGTCAGCACACCCTTCTTTACAGCTGCAAAGATTTACAAACACCTCAGAGGACGCCAACACATGCACCTACATACTCACATCCTGTGATGTATTTGACATCTCTCAGCCAAAAAGAAAACAGACAGACAGCAATATTGATTCAGCCTGATTTATGTTCCTCTCTGAGACATGATAGCAGTACATAGTTTTGAACCCTGAGAAGGCTGAAGATGCAACACAGCATGAGGTGAAACACAAGGTGCTTCATGTAACAATGTTTTAGCATGGTAGAACATACTCCTGATGGATAATGTCAGTGGCAAAGTGAAATTTAACGTAGGACCACCATTTGGGTACAGTTGTAATGTTTTATTTTTGAGTTTTGCAGAAATTGTAGGCCTATTGTAAGTTCCACTAACATGAAATGGAAGTTTAATTTAATATGGGTAAATGAAGTGTGGGCGTACTGATATATTAGAAACAATACTATTACCCAGAAAATTATAGTGGTCTCATGAGGTAGAAAAAGAAACTAAAGAAATGATATTTAGTTAAGTTATACCATTGGGTTTTTTGATAGATTTGTTTTTACTTTGTAATCAAGTGCAACATTATTTTTTTATCATGGTTATACTATTATTACAATGCAATCTTGCACTTGATTACAAATCAAAGCCAGTTATAACTATGATAATAAAATAACGTGATAACATAATAATTTAGAAAAACCTAATAAAATAAGTATTGCCATAGAATTAACAGGTGTAAATGAGTAATAGGGGTACTGTAGTAGAACTAGTTACTCCCAAGATACAAGAGGCATCCCACTAAGGGCTAGAAAACACTTGGAAAAATCATTATGGAAAGCAGATAAAGTAGAAGTAATGCATATGTTAAAAGGGTTTCATCTTGGAAGTTGTTTTTACCATGTTTATATGTGTCAACATCAAATTGCAATGCTGTGTCAAATGAATAAATTTGTTCCGCTGCTGTGCATCTTGGATGGAGACAGATTTTAATAGTAAAGTGAACTAACAACTTCTGGCTTCTGCTGTATTGAGATTCAGTCTTTTTGCATTCATTTTAGACAAATTGATCAAAAGGAATCAACAAATGGTTAACTGGAAAATTCAGTAATTTACCTACGAAATTAGAAATGTGCATAACAGAATGAGAAGTAGACACTAGTCAGAACAAACACAAGGACACGAGGACAAAACTCTGCTGCCTCAGAGCCATCAATATTCATAGGTGTCAGGCATGCATTCACAGCCTTCTGCATCCCAGTGGGTGCCAAATAGGTATGGTAAAAGCCTGTCATACAGGCTTTTACATATTTCCATATCTCAGCAACACCAAGACCTTCTTCTACAACTGTTGCCTCTGACTGTGGATGAAAAAAGACATCTATAAAAACAAACAAAACACCTAAAAACTTAACTGAAGTAAACACAACACAAAAATATATACATATATCAGAAAGTAGAAATGGATTGGTCAAGGTAACAACTGGTCTGCCCTGATACCCCCAACACAGTTGGAAAAGAGAGACTGCTGCCAACATGTCAACAGGAAGAGAAATCAAGCCACCTAAGAAATAACAGAGAATCAGCAGAATCGTATCAAACATCCTGCCTTGCCCCTAATATCTTGTACTTAATAGCTAATAGAGGACTTGGTTATTTAGTGTTTGTGTATCACTAGTTGAACTTCTTATAGACCTGAATCTTTTTCACCTAGGAATGGAGGTAGCATCTCAGAAGAGAGACTCCCTCACTAAACCTAATATTGTTATAGTGTTTATCAAAATTCCTACAGGAATAGTAAAGTTTTCCAACCACAAGCCTTATGAAAAAGTGAAAACACAGAGGAGTCTGGAAAAAGTATAATATATATTTGAAACTAATACCTGAAACCATAACGTTGATATAGCATGTATTGGTAATCACAGCATAGGCTTCATGACAGGCTCATACACAAATTTGCCTCAACTCATTAGCATATTTAATGGCAATTTTGGCAGAAAAGCTAGTGAGGATACATTTTGTTTCTCTTGTGAGATGTCCATTCAGAAAAGGATTGTATTGCGTCAATGAAACAGCGTGCAAATTAGTGCAAGGCAGAGAAATTGGCATGTGGCCCCTCTTCCATCAATGTAATTTCCATTTAATTACCACACAAGCAGATGAATCACATCAGAGCCTCTTTCCCAGCATGGGCTGATAAAACAGAGTGAGAACTTAATGCTACTGTTACCATTAGGTCTTCAGGAAGCAAACGACCCTATAAGGGTATTTGAGTGTATTTTAATGAATATTAGAGAACTGTAGAGGCAGAATTTCAAGGGATATGTCACATGAATTGGAGAGACATTAAAATCATAACTTGCTGAGAATAATTTAAAGATATTAATTCAGCAGACAGATGTGAAAGGAAGTAGAATAAAAATTTGAGTTAATTCTGAGTTAATTGACCCAATACTGGAAACATTCATAATTCAAGCAAATATATTACATTGGTATATTTATCTTACAGTATATCCAAGTGCTTTTCCAAGATTTCTCCTTGCTTCTCTCATTATTTCTTTATGCCTTTTGAAAAGCAGATGTCTATCTATATATGTATTGGTCTGAAAAATAGCAATGATTTTTCCACAGTTTTAAGCTCAAAAGACTGGTTGGCCCATTACATGAACCTCCTCTGAAAAATGTTTCCTTGGGGTCTTGGCATGTCACCATCACTGAGGTGGAGCCATTATACAAGAAATTATGATACTATTTTATCAATCATGTAAATAACATTATGGATACCATATGTTGAAAAGAAACTGTAGTTATTTTCACAAAATTCTACCCATAACACAGTACAGTAGAAGCAACAAATATAAGATGTACTCAAAAACACCAAGTAGCAGAATGCTGGCATGAAGCATCTATCTACAAGCAACAACAGACTTCTCCAGTGAATACAGAGAGTAATTTCCACAGAGAACAAAGATGAGACAGTTTTTCAATTACATGTTAAGTCAGGAGTGGGTATAGAAATATAGCTGACCATCCGTAGAGTCCTTCTGCATTTCCCGTTATGTTCTCCAATATCTGCAGCTGTAGCCAGCACAGGAAAATGAGCCATATGTTAATCTTTACAACAGACTGCAAGTAGGACTGTTCCTGGAAATTGTAACTGCTTGTTGGCAAGTGCTGAAAAACACATGCGACTAACTAGTTCCTCATCCGAATTTCACTCTGCTAGGGTGAGTGAGAAGAGATAGCAAGAACTAGGCATGAGATAATATATTCTAGATATTTGGTGTGTGAGCATGTTACTAGATTTAGCTGCAAGCAGCTTCTAGGAGAGGAAGCAGGGGACTTTATGGGTAACAGAAAATAAAAGCCATAACTGGTATGGTATATTCAAGATGAACAAAACCAATGAAGCTACCAAGATACACTCCTCTGTGACAGCTCTGATCAGCATTGTGCGGTCACCTCTGATTTTTAAACTCCTTGTCACATATTTGAAGTTTCTAAGTGCAGGATATTGTATTTTCCACATCCCTAAATTAACTTAGTGTTTGGATAAAGATTAGGAGGAGTTACTACCCTTTTCTCAAGTTACTATCCTTTTCTCCCTGCTATTCCATGGAATTCTCATACTCTCTCTCTCTCTCTGTTTACAAAAATCAATAGAAGCAAATGTCAATCCTCACGCAGCTCCCTTGCTCGCTGAGCAGATGCTGCTGGAGCATCAGGCTTTGTGGTGCAGCTGCAGAGGCGGTGCACATATTAGCTGGGTCTCTCTCCAGATGGTCAACAGATTCTGAAAATGAGGAAGGCCCAAGCTACAGCTGAAGCTAAACTCAGGTGAGGTTTGCAAAAGGATACCTAAGCTGGGACTAGCACCCATAACTCAGATAAAGTCCTTGCAAGAAGCTATCTGAGGTGAATATGTATATATATATATCTTAATAGATTTGTTATACATAGTATGTACATATTTGTGTGTGTATATATACATGTACAATGATATATACTAAAATGAATTCAGCCTTTGTCAAATGTCTGCAATTATCATTAAATCATTTCCCTCTATTTAAAAAAAAAATAAAAATATTTCAACATACCCAAGGAAGAGTTTGTGTGGCCTCTGGCGTAGGGACCCAGAGGTGCTGCTGTTCTTCCTCCCAGATGAGGCTAAATTTGTCTGTGGGAAACACACTAGCTGTCTTCATTTGACTTGTTATCTTGTCAATCCACCTGGCACCTTTACAAAGCAGCAAGTTTCTCTCTCAAGTAGTTTATTGTCATAGGGTCTATATGTTTATATAAAATAATTCCTTTTTTTTTTTTTTTCTCATTGTATTGTATCAATTTCTGATTTGCTACAAAACATGTAAGTTTTTATTTCTTTTCAACTAACCTCATAAAAGTTAACTACAATGAGGCAATGAGCTTACAGAGCTACTAGTGGAGCTAACAGGCTACCGTCATAAAAAGTAAACAAAGATTCATGCATTTTAAAGCACATTTAGCTTCACTGATCTAGAAGCAAATTGGGCATGAGAAGATTGCACTGACAGCATTAAAACCACTGCTGTATTTAAAGTGAGATTAGTTCTCCTGTAAAACAGAAATGTAAATATACACACTCTAAGTTTTGGGACCCTTAAATTCCTGTGAATTTAAAAACCTTTTTATATTTTCAAAAAAAAAAAAAATAGCAAAAGGGTGAATTTAAAAATATAACTGGATCTACATCCTTATTTGCATTAAATAACATTTAAAGGTGCACCATTCAACATCATTCTAATGAGCCATACTTGAACATGCAAGATTTGTTTTGGATGGGCAATTCTAAAACTGCACTGTGTAGGCAAGACATGCCTGTCCAATTTAAAGTCTAAAATATGAAAAGTAGCTCCCTAAATGAATGCAGCATACATGCTGTGGGTAAATTAGAAATCTGTAAGGCCATATATTCAGCTATCATAAGTAGGAATTACTCCACTGAGATCACAGAGTATTTTACCTTTTCCCTTCATCTTTCAGCAATTTGGAAGGAGGCTGAAGCTGGACTCCATTGGTCTTTTCTGCCACATTTGTAGAGGCTGCCAAAGAAATATCCTCACTGAGATGCCTGGGGAATATTTTACATGGTTAGCTCTTACCTAGGACTGCTTCCAGGGGGTGTTTTGGGGTAAGACTGGAAGTAATGCAGAAAACTTGCCTCCATTTAGCAAGTGCCCACCTGAGTCTCTGTATCAGAAGCCTGCTCTGCAACCTACTCTCCTTTCCAGTTACCTTCTGACTTTATTTCAGACCATAGCCCTTAAATAGTTTAGAGATGATGACTTGTGACTTCTTGCTGTGACAGTGGAAATACTAACAGATTTCCCTGGATAAAACTGCTAAGAAGAAGCAACCCAGTTTACTGAGTTTTGAAGGAAAGTTACAAGGCTCATCTACTTCTCCTTATAAAGTACAAAGGGACATGGAGGTTTTGCTTTTTTCACACTGCAATGTTAGAATTTTCTATTTAAAAACTGCTGCTTGCAGGAAAAGTTGAGGTTGGCAAAGATATGAATTTTGGATTGATAATAAGGTGCTCAGAGATTTGTCATGGCTTTCTGTTGCTACATGCTGTCACATACAGATCCTGGCTTCAGCATCCCAACAGCAGGCAGACCTGAAAGGAAACAGAATCTGGAAAATAGAAGATATGACTGCAATAGCTCTGTCTTACTAATACCTAGTAGAAAACAACAGGACACTGTGAGTCAGAAAGTCCTTTTAACTCCTTATTCCTGTGAGATCAAGAAACTCTCCTTAGAGTCTGTGATTTCATTTTTCTATTTGGATCATGCAAAATATGATTTATTTTTCTAAGATGAATTTGCTGCCTCTGCCTTTTTATTTATTTATTTAACTCCAATTAATCAACCAAACAAAAAATCTCAACAGTCTCAGCCAATCAAGGGCCCAGAGGAGATGGACTTTCTCTTCTTCCAGCAGGAAACAGAAAAGGAAAAAAAAAAGAGGGAGCACCAACCTCACAAAGCCAACACAAAGGTTAATCACAAGCAGCTTTTTATCCCAAAATACATAAGCAAGTGAATGTCCATTGAAATACTCTTTAGGATCAGGCCCTGCAGACTGAGAGCAAATTTCAGAACTGAACTACATATTTTGCACTACACGATGTTACGTTATCTTATTGGTACTGGTGCCAGCTAATTTCTCTTACCTACAGGTGTCATAAAGTTTTAATGGGAGAGTTGCCCATGCTTAGTATGATGGTGCTGAAAACTAATAAGCTGAAATGCCATGAAGGGACCTGCATTGCAGTGGTAGAGATTTTCTTATATTCAAAAGAGATCAGTTGTTTCAAAGAGAACATCTGGGACCCTTGTAGATGAAGGATGCTGCAGTAGTTGTGCCAACAGCAACAGCCATGACCATGCACAAGGAGTGTAAAGAGGGCTGGAGGATGCAGAGAGTACTCTGGAAAAAGCCCCAGGCTGTCTGAACTTGCTGCCAATGTTCTCACTGACTTCAGCATGGTCAGAATCTCCCCTACTATATTTTGTAGGAAACCATTCCCCAGATCCGAATCACGCAATGTTTCCCTACCTGAAGTCTGCTACAACTGATCACAATAAATGAGGCAAAAAAAAAGTAATATTTAGAAAATAAAACTGAGGATGTTCTTTAGCATTCTTATTTTCTATTTTTCTACATTAAAAAGAAAAAAAATAAAAGAAAAAAGAAAAAGACTTCTCTTTTCTACTTGACAACTCACCAGCTCACCTTTAAGCTCAGATATACAAATTCATGCTTTCATGCAGCATTTTTCAGATTAACACAATTGATTTTGTTCAGGTCTTTCTGCAAGAGGCACCATCTACCAAAACGTCTGTCAAACCCCCAGGATAAATGATGAGCAGCATCCCTCACAACCTGTGAAAATTAGGGCCACAAGCACATTTGCCTGAAAGGAAGGGATTAACTCTGAGCCTGACAGTGCTGCAGTTTGCTGAGATTATTGAATAGTGCATGTGTGGATTGCTCACACCTGAGACCCAGCACCACCAGAGTGCTCTGGCCTGGGATGCTTGCACAGCCATTGACACCCTTGTGGTACAGCGGCTCTCTCAGATGTGCATCCCACCCTTGGGTGTGTACCCAGGAATTCTTATCCCCTCATTCTCTCCAGCAGGCTGACATTTAATTAAATCTATAACGAGGTGATTCAAAGGGTGTGCAACCAATAAGCACTCTAGCAGCCCAGAGAAAGCAGCTATGCAACCCTTTGTGTGACCAGGCTTCTTGATCAGTCACCAGAAACAGAAAATGTTGGATGTTTTTTGTGCTGTGTTCAGTTATTCCTGGACTGCACAGCCCAAGCTCCATGCACAGCAGCGTTATCCCCAGCAGATAGGAGGCTGAAGGCTCCACTAACTCATAGCAGGCAAAGTAACTGGTTACTTAACAGCCAGAGGTTAGGAGAAGCAAAAGAACATGTTTAAGAATGAGAAAAAAAAAAAATCTCTGTTGTTTCATCCTAAAGCTGGCATGTGGGCAAGATCGTCTTGTCAATGGAAATGAACACGGGGAGGATAATAAAAAATTTTGCTGCCTACACTGAGAAGAAGGATGAAGGCAACACTAAACAATACGCAGGCAGCACAGAGCAGAGAAATAACGAGAAAGAGGCAGTTGGTTAAAAAAAAAAGTAATCATTCTGCCTCTGTATCTGACAGCAGAAATTGGTCTTCAGAACCCCATAAATTGATGCTCCGCAATGTGGATTATAGGTGAGTTCAAATTTGTAACAGGGGCCTGGCACAAAATTTCCAGGCCCTACCCACAGCACATAAGAAGAGCAGCATTCAAACTCTCTTAAAGTTGTCATTGATTTATGTCAGGAAAATCTTTTTTGCTACATCACCCTGGTCCAGAGTTCAGCAGCATGGGAAGCAAGATTAGAAACCTGAGGCCAGGGTTCCTCTGCTCTCCTGAACAATGAGGGAAGTCTCACTGTGTGCAAGCAAACCTGAGCAATGCTGAAGTGATGGGCCAGAGACTTGCAGGGAGCAGCTGAAAGATGCACAGTTCAGCTCAGAGTGGGAGCTTGGACATAGCTGTCTTCGTTGCTATCAGAGACAGATGTGGTGATCTCCTTCCTTGGAGGATGGCACTTGCTGATCACAGAAACTGGGTTCTTGTTAACACAGGCTCTGGAGATTTGGCCAGTTTATAGCACATGCCTGCATTTATTTTCATTCAGCATTGGAATAAACATAAGAACTTTTGAAGATTTATGAAAAATAGAGTTATGTTAAAATTAAACATGTCCAAGACTGAAATTCTACTTTATAGATCGAAATAGCTATCAATAGATTGATATGCCTTAGTGATTATGTTAGTAGAAATGTTTTTAATTTTTGTACAACAGGTCACTGTGAAGCAGATAGAATGGGACTCAGATTCACACACAATGAAAAAATATTTCACCAGCAATGAGAAAAATCCTATTTCTCTTTCATCTTCCCAGGAGAAATGCCATAGAAATGGATATACTTCTGTAGAGTTCTCAGTTTTGGCAACAAAACATATTTCATTTAAAAAAAAAATATTGAGACAAAAGCATTCAGTGCAGCTCTAGCTGTCATGACACACTCACTTGGGAAGCTATGCATTCTCCAGAGCTGACAGGACTCCTGAATACAGGGTTCAGCAGGCTGATTTGGGTATGACAACCCGGAGAGGCCCTTCCTTGCTGCCTGCTCCTATGCCATGCAAGGCATCAAGTGGTACGCAGCACAACAGAGACCAGGCTCCCCTGAGCTACAGCAAAGCAGGAAGAGGAGAGAGGCAGCTACCCCGAGTGAAGCATTCACTTCCAGAGCAAGTAATGAATAACAGCATTCATTTTCAAACAGAAAGCGCATAGAAGTACACCTTGTGCAACATAACCTTCATTCCTGTAACTGGAGTTAATGAAGCCTTGCCGAGAGCCCAGGAGGGACACTTGTGCATTCATTACAGCCGGTTATTAACAACCAGTTCACTTGTCCTACCTTGGGTAACAGATGGTAGTGCAGGCAAGATGGATATTAAAACATCATGGACGTTGTCTGACAGTTATGGTTGGCTGCACCTATGCACTGTTGTCCCACAGTACTTGTATTGACTTTGGCCCATACGTTGCACACAGCAGAGAGCACAGCCCAGGTGGAGACTTGTTGCACTCTGCTCACACAGGCTGGAGGGTAGACTGGAATCATCCTGCCAGATAAACACAGTAGAGACTGCAGACACAAGGAACAGCCCACAATCCACCGCAAGGCTCATTCGGTATGGGGCCAAGGAACTGCTACATAAACTGCACAGGGGAAAGTTGGTCTTGCTCCCACCTTTCTTGTGGCGCACAGGATCTCTGAGGATACAGTTCAGACCGATGCTTGAGGTGCACTACCAGCAAGCGCTGTCAGCTCCTCTCCCTTCTATTATTCTGAAATATATTCCTGACTGTCACAGCCCGCTTGCCATGATAATGTTTCTTCTCACTACAAATATAGCAGATGCTGTTGCTGCAGCCTGCTCAGAGTAAGGTCAGCTGAGGAAGGGAAACATTTCTCCTGAGAGAGAGAAAAGAGCTTCAACACAGAAGATTTAGAGTGGATCCCACAAAATTATTTAAGAAGAATTTACAATGCAAAGTTTTACTGAAATCTGAATTTTTATGGGGCTGGTTCCTGTTATATTAAAAGTGACAGGCCTTCTAAATCTGTCTGTGAAGCTGCAACATGCACAGAAAAAAACAGCTCAGTTACCAATTACCATCTGCCCAAAGAAGTGATGGCAGGTCAGACACTGAACAGTGTTATAATTTTATCTACTAGAAGAAAGCCATATCCTGCAGATGTTGCTTAGAAGTGATACAAGACTACTTTCCAGAGGAGCTAGGAGCATTTCTTGCTCTACTCAGTTTCAGGTTGAGAAGCTGTTCATAAATTCAATCTAATCCAAACTAATGTTTTAACATCATTTTTAAAAAATGTCCAAATGAACAGTCATTCTGCAGGCAGCAAAGACTTCTTTTCATTGTATTTATACAATTTATTTATGACTTGTTTCTTTGCTTGAAAGCATTGTAACCAAAACCCTGAATTGTCTCAAAAGGATAAACTCAGCAGAAAGAAAGCCAAGATACAAGCTTGACCAGGAAACTTTTCAATTACTTTCCTTCCTAGGAAATTCACTGTCCGTGCTGTGTGTCTTGTTTTAAGCAACACAGCAGCTGCTTGCCATGGAGACATCATGGTGGAGCTCAATAGGACTAAAATGGAGCCTGATGGGACTAAAACTTGAAAGAGACTTAGAAAGGAGCATATGAAGAAGCCACTTCAGTTAAATGAATGGATGCTTACTCAGACAACAGAACAATCTGTACAGTCGTTAACAGTGAGATGTTATTTCACTGAAAATGAAAACAAGTTTAAGTCTCTTCTTTCTCTATCAGGGTGTAGCTGTGCCCACAAAAATATCTTTTGTCACTTAAATGCATCAATAAAAAAATACATCCAAATAATGAGGAAGAATAACAGAGGACAAGAATAAGTTAAATTCCTGTGACTATTTTTAAAAACAATTCAGCATTAGTAAAAGCTGCAACAAAATGACTATGAAGTACTGGGGAACACTACTGTCTTTATTTCAAAGTGCTTTGCCCTGCTCAGATGATGCCACTTTCCCCACTAGCCAGGCTTCCACTCTTTATTGTGTTAAGTCCAATCAAAACCACAAACAAGATAAAAAGGCAAAAATAAGGTATGAATAATCTCTGATGAGATCAGAAATGAAATTAAAAAGAAATGAATGTGTATGGAACAAAGCCAGCCCTCGATTTATTGATTAAAAGCTAAAGACTCCTACTGAAAATGTTTTGGGAAGATATTGATGGTAATACATGTGACCAAAGTCAAGCACTGCTCAGAAAGGGCATGTAGAATCACTCCCTCCTCTTGCCAGATATTGTCACCCTCTCCAGTCATGAGCTGGTTTGCTGATTTCAGCTCTTCAGCTCTGATTCTCACTTGACCAGAAGCTATCAAGTTAAAGTTAAGTGGGGTCCTACTGCAATTTCTAAACATGATCAAGAACAGTGTCATCACAAGCATGCGATATTTTCAGGGACTTTGGAAAATCCTACAGGTTAACATTTACTGCCTCAAGACCATCCCTGGAGGTCTTTAAAAGACGTTTAGATGTTGAACTTAGCGATATGGTTTAGTGGAGGACTTGTTAGTGTTAGGTCAGAGGTTGGACTTGATGATCTTGGGGTCTTGAGGTAGACAATTCTGTGATTCTGTAATAAAGATATTTTACAGTTAGGATACAGTATTCAACAGAGAGTATCCAGGAGGCTATTCAGTATTTGTTGTTGTTGTTGTTGGTTTTTTTCCCCACACTCTAACCAAAATTTAAACCTTGGGTAGCAAAAGGGAAGCTTTTACACGGATTCAGGGCATAGCATACAGGGTTAGCTTTCCCAGCAGAAACACAGATATGCCACAACTTAATCCCATTTGTCACAGTACGTAAACAAGCAATTGTTAACAGGGAGAAAATTCAATAGCAGGATACTCAATATCTGAATTAAATTTTGGTATGTATGTGTATATATATGTATGTGTATATATATGTATGTGTATATATATATATATATATATATTTCTGGAAAGTGAGGGAACAATGGAACAACGAGGAAGAATGTTTTCCGATTTCACAGAATTATTGTCCTAGCTTCAGCTGACCCCATCAGTAGCAAAGCTGAGCATGGAGCAGTTAATACTGGCAGTAATGCAGGCAGTTAAGCCAGCTGGAAAGGGAAAGGTCCCCCTCCCCCCTCCCCATTCTCCCCAGAGTGTGTGAATGTACAGTTAGCAGATATGGCAAGAACTGATGGGATGTTTCTCCAACAGAGGGAGGTGCCAGGAGTAATGTGACCCAGGGAGGACAATGTCAAAGCAGTACATCAAAGTGACCTGTTGGAGCCCAGGTCATGGACACAGTGGTCAGGACCAGGTCTCAGATGCTTGATTTACCATTTTTCCAGACCACAAATGGATTTTGAACACAAATTGTTACATTAAATAATAGGCTGATCTCACCGGTTTGATATGTCAGTCATAAACTGATGACTAGATCAGAAAATAAATAGCTGGAACTAAGCCAGGAATTTGTCAGCGGTGGGAGATTGTTAATTAATCCAAGAGTGCCACAGTCACTAGTGCATACATACAACTGCAGTAGTTTAACTCACAGCTATGAATACACTAAAATACACTAAAGGTATTAAGGAAACCTGTAGCTGGTTGACAGCAATAAATACTAACCCATACCTTGAGAGTTATTACTAGAAATCAATAGAAAAAATAAAATAATAAAAACACACAAACACAGAACAACAAAACCACCACAGTGCAGATGTCCCCTGCTCTTGCATCAGCACATTGCTCCATGCTGCATCTTCAGAAAATGACAGGTATCATCAAGGTGTTTGGTATGCCCTGGTTCTGCCAAGGCTACTTGCATTACAAGCACTCCATGTACGCTGTCTGTCCTCTCAGATATTGACTGCATCCAGTAACTTATTCAGCAACACCTTGTCCTTGTCTCACCTGATCAGGTCTCTCTGCAAGATGTTTGCTGCTAATAGCAAGTGCCACCACAAAAGGGCAGAACAGGGTCAGGCAAAATGAGATGGCAGAGCAAGCTGTTTGACTGACAGCTGTTCTGCTTCCCTGCTCCCTTCCATTTGCAGAGGGAATACACAGAGAAGTCTGCTGCAAGTGCTCAGCACATCTCTGTCACCACACAGCAATGATGATAATTAGCAATAATAATAATAATCTGGGTGTAGAGCTGCTCCAGCAGTTGGTGCTAATGGATGCTGCATCTAATAGCAGCCTTCCTGGAAACTGTGTTGGGCCACCAGGATTACACTGGTTTTATTTATTTTTTTGTTTGTTTTGTTTTGTTTTGTTTTGTTTGTTTGTTTGTTTGTTTTTTATTCTCAGAGAGAAGAGAGAGAAGAGTGAAGCCTGGAAACCTGAAGTCTCAGATGAATGTGCTAGCCATTTGTTGGTCAAAATGGCAACTTGTTAGCATCTGTTAACCTGTTGGTCTAGATTCATTAGAACAAACGAAGTTTAATACCTTCTGTAATTGCCAATACAAAGAGACGATGGGTGTTGTCTACTAAAAGTAATGAAGGAATGCAAGAGAAAGATCAGACCTTCCTCTTCTTGCCCGTAGCCACTCCATATCATGCAAACCTGTCATTGCTTTTTGCTAAAACACCCTAAGGAGCAGGTCTCCATTTGTTGTCAGAAGTTCCACTACTAGCAGAATAGCTGATACCCTCACAGGTCACACCAATATTTTTAGCTACATCTGAAATTTCTCCATTGAGATTAAACACTGCTTTAATTTCTCATTTACTCTTCCTGATGCATGTTCATTAATTAACAAAGTAATTTGTTTAATTCTTTAGGAATTACATGCCATGGAAAATGTTCCAAGTTGTCAAAAGCAAGTCATCTATTAGTCCAAGACATTTAAGAAAGACTAATTGATAAATATATCAGAGCACAGACTAATTGGTGAAAAATCCAGAATAATGTATCCTGCCATCACTTTCTTTGTAATAAGGATCTGAAATTAACTGACAACTTGATTTTTACTTCTTTAAAAAAAAAAAAAAACAAAAAAAAAAACAACACAAAGACAAATACAACAACAAAAAAACACACTAAAAACCAGAAATCTTTGTGGATGGTGTCTATTCAATTTTCTGGTTATGCTTCAAGTGAAGTCTACTTCATTAATCTCATTAAATGAAAATTAAGGAAATGAACCCACTCTGCAAATTAGAATTTATCATTGGGATTCAGAGAGCTGATGTGGAAACTTAAAAGCAACTTAATCACTTGTCTATTTATTACATATATTTTTTAAGGTTACTTTCTGATTACATAAATTAAAAGTAACTTCTCCAAATCTGGAAGAGATCTATTGCATACACTTCCCCATACAGCAGCTTTTGAAGAGGCTGGTGCCACAGTGTATAGACTGTAGAGAATATACAGGTCAAAATACACAGAATAAAGATGACTGAACATTCACAATTACGCCTCGAAGACATGTCTTTAGCCCCAGACACTCTCAGAAGAATTCTGCTCAAGTATGAATATCCCCTCTCCTGTCCCCTCCCTTAATCACTGGTATTGGTTTGTGTGCTACCACAGTAAACAATACAAAACCTATTAAAGTATTTGTATAACTTTTCTTGACCTCTAGCATTTTGTAAGTGTGATAAAGCCCAACATCCTCCTGGCCACTGTGGTGTCTAAAGTGCTTGCAGAAGAAGGACCAACTTTCTAAAAGGTATAACTCCAAGGAGACTAAGTTAAGAAACTCTGTGTTCCACAAGAGACAGATTTTGTCCTCACAACCAGCACATGTAATGGTGGAGTGATACAACTTATGACAGACTCAGGAATAAGTGGACAATCTGCAGGGGTTAACAAGTTTCACAAGATTTCTGGAGGCTCACTTCCACGCTGCACTTTCCCAAAATGGAGCTTTTCCTCCTCCCCATGCAAAGCCTGAATGTGGTAGCCCAGCAAGGGCTACCCAGGCAGCCCAAGCACGGTTCTGACAGTCCATGGCTCCTCTGAGGTAACAGCAGCTATTCTCGTTTCTCACAGTATTTCCATAGTTTTTCCAAATAAAAGCTTTGCAAAAGTCTACTTAGTGTGGTATGCCTGCAGAGAAGTGTTTAGGCCACCACCAGCTAATATTAGTGCTCTGGTAGGAAAAAAAAAAAAAAAAGAAAAAAAAAAGAAATAGTTGCAATTCGTCTTCAGGTCAATGATATTTACTTGCCTATAAATATGTAGCATGCTTTATACCTTTAAATGACCTTAAGGAATAATTTTTGAGGAACAACAGAAAATCTATTTCCATTAGTTTCCCAAGACTCAGAAGGTATGTACGTATGTGCATCACTTCCATAAATTTGCCTTTTTAGAGTCACTGGGTAACCCAGAATTTATGCAAGTGCAGGTCAATCAAATAATTCAGTATTTATATGCCATCTTTCAAGCTCCAGAGAACCAGAGGAAAATGCTAAAAATAAAACACATGTGTTGTAATTTGCAGAAGATTTAGAGATGGAACTATTCTGACAGTCCAAAATAAAAGGCTTTATGCATAAGAACTCAATGGCTAGGTCTGTATCTAAATCACATATTGATTTAACTCACTGTAGACAAGTTATATAAGCTTTGGAATAATGTATGCTTGATCAATGTGTTTTAGAAATGAATCTCTGTCCAATTTAATCATTTAGGCAAGTGAAGAAGTCACATAAATATCCCTACTTTTTACTTTATAGGACAGTAAACCAATTTCTAATCAAATCAGTAAGTAAACAGCATTATTTATTTCCAAGAAATATCAATATTACAATACTTTTCAAAGAAAATCTGAAAACAGACTTCAAAAATGATTAAATGCTATATATTAAATGGACACACACTATCTTGATACATGTATATACAAACATGATGATCAGATACAGAAACAAATGCAATATCCCTTTGTAATATACACAAGCAGGGAGTCCTAGGATTCAGAGTCTCAGACAGATAAGAGAGTTGGATGTGGTAGATGTTTCACTCTTCTGAAATTCTAACAGTGGTCCTATACGGCACTGTTGCTCTAACACAGTGCAGGAAAAATGCCTCACTGCAGAGCAAATGCACTGACCCTAATACAGGAGGGAAGGGTCACACAGCAACAATGAACACGTATACATGTATGTCTCACAGTTTTAAAACAAAGGAAGTTGTTCTCAGGTTAGGGGAAAATTGAGGCACAGAAAGGCAAAATGACTCCCTATAAGGCACAATGCAAGCTCAGCTCAGGCAATAAATACCAAGAACATCTGAGTGCCAAATCTACCAGTGCAAAACTCCTTTCTAAGTTATTGCTCAAATCCCACTGATGCCAGTGGGATTCAAGCTCAAGGACAGACTGACCTGACTTAGAGCTGGGTCAGCTATGACCACACACACAGCCTTCCCTGGAGCTCTTGGTTGCTAGCTAATTTTGGGACAGATCAATGGAGAAGGCAAAAAGCTGACTCAGTGCTGCAGCTTCTCAAGGTGGTCTTGGCAATAAAAACCAACACTGATACAGTTCACAGTTTATTCCAGCAGCAAGGAAACAAGCACTGCTCCTGGCACTGCCCTGCCCTCACCCAGCAGAGCCTGACCCTTATCAGAGATCCATGGCCAAGTCTACACTGATACAGCTACCAATGCATGATAAACTGGGCAACGCAGATTGCTGCAGCCTCAGGGGTGCCCTGTGAAAGCATACAGCTGAAAAAGGAGGGAAGCCACTTACCGTACAGGACTGCAATGAGCGACACGGGCATGACCAGGATACCCACCAGCATGTCTGCCACTGCCAAGGACATCAGGAAGAAGTTTGTGGCGTTCTGCAATTTCTTCTCCAAGGACACAGCCATAATTACCAGTATGTTCCCCCCAATGGTAAGCAGAATGATGACCAAGATCAAGAGGGCCGGCCAGTTCTTCTCTCTCACCGACATCCGAGAGACTTCGCCCTTCTCAGAGGCATTAAGAGGATCAGATGTAGGCAAACTCTGATTCAGAGTCAAATTGCTGCTTAAAGACCAAGCCATGAGACCACCATGCAAACTAAAATCCAGTGTAACAGACACTGTTGTCAAGCTGAGTAATATTCCAGTGCTACTTAAAGTGCTCATCATCTGGTACTGCTTAATCTGTCTCTTAACTCTTCCTCAGAGATGATGCCTTTTCCAAAGTTTGGGTCCAAATTAGATGTCGAACTTCACAAAACCTGAGCCAGAAAATCATTTGATCTTCCATTGTGAAACAAACCATACAGAAGTTAATGTGGAGCTCTTCTAGTTTCCTTGTATGAAGCAGAAGGTGACCACTGACCAGCAACCTTCAGGGAAAGTAGACTTTGCAATCTCCAGCAGATTTCCAGGTCCACCATTCTGAAAAGGAAAGAAAAATTGCATCCTTCACTGAAATCGCAGTGTACGAAACACCTTTTTTTTTATTCCCATGCAAGTGACATTCTTATTCTCTCTCTTCCTGCTGGCTAGGATGTTCTACAGACTGCAAGTAACTTATCTTATGGGTACAGACTATGCTTACAATCATGAGGGAGAGAGGAAGAGAATCACATCAGTGTGCTCTGGCTGGTTAAAAGCTGATTATCACTAATTAAATGTTTTGTGAAACCTGCAAAGGCAAATATGAAGAGCAAAATATGTTTCAATTGATAGCCACTTCACAGATACTCTGCCGCTGTGTAAAATAGTAATTGCTTGAAATTCCAACCAATCCAGATAGCACAGCCAAAGCACTGTGTAAACCATCACCTTAAACGGAAATGTTTAAATATATTTTGCACATTTTGAGATAAATAACAGGTGTTGTAAAAACACTCAGATATAAGTGATTAACTGACATAATAATAAAAAACATAGTGTTTTACTTTGAAATAAATGGTATATAAGACCCAACGAATATCAGGTAACAGTATACAATGCTATGTTGTCAATCTCTCCAAATAAGCAGATAACATAAATGCATGGAAGAAAAAAGACAAACTTTCATAAGAGCTGAGCAGATATTTCTGCTCTTCTTTCCCGTGCTGCTGTGCTGATCACTGGCAAACAGAGTCCCACCAGCCTGCCCAGCAGGAATACTGCCCAGCAGGAAAGTATCAGCTACTTTGTCAGGCTGCAGGATAGATTTCCTCCAAGTATCTCACATGATTTTTGCTTCTTCACAAGTTAGTTGACAGAAAAGGCAAGTCAGATTATCTCTGCTGACCGCCTGTGTAATACAAGCCAGTAAGCATCACACTGCTGCCTCTGAAGGAGTCCATTAGCCTCATCCATTGACCTAATTCAGCAAATTAAACATATTCTTAATAGCAGGTAAATACTTTACAGCCACTAACATTGAGGGGATTTATCCCCAGCCCTGGTTAAATCATATCCTCAGGAAAACAATTGTTTCAACTGCTAATACTGTAAAAATGATGAAAAAAAACAGCTTTGTTATTCATTTCCACCACATCAGAAGCAGGATCCTAACAACGGGAAGAACTGTGTAGTGCACAGAATAGGACTAAAAGCACAGAAGAGCTGCTAGTACAACAAGAAAACATACACTGAATGGAAAAAGATCAGTAAGTAGAATAAAATATGTAATTTCATTTCTCTCAACTTTTTGTGTAGCCCATAGCGAAAGAGCTATTGTATCACTGCTTAATAAATAAATAAAAGGCAGATTTTAGCTCTTGAATACATTATTTTATAGACATGTGAGACAGCAGTTTGCTATTCAGGGATCAAAAGCTAAATGTAATTTATGGGATTACATTAGTTTTTATGTAAAATAAGAAGCACTTAGAGTCCTATAATAAAATGCTTAACATTCATGGAGGTTTTGGAAACTTACTAATGGGCTTTATGCAGAAAAACATTTCTCAAATGAGCAGTGTGTACAACGAACCCAGATTTGCTTCAGCATTATAGTTAATTACTCCCGAAGGGTCTCTAAACCTCATATTTAGGAAGAAGTTTTGCACTATGTGCACAGAAAATAATTTTGCAGCTGCACATGCAGATGAATTAGCAAGTAGTCACTGGACCATTTCTTTTTCCAACTTCTTTAGTCTAAAAATTAGTCTCCAGAAAGCTTCAAAATCCATGAGTATTTTTTTTTCATAACCCAGCTCTCACTTTAAAATTCTGAACAAAACACCCTGTTTTCCCAAATCGTCTTTCTGCAGCAAAGGAGTAACTGGCAGCTTCGTGGCACCTGTGTTTCACTGTGTGGGCCACCCCTAGTAAAATCAGTGGGAATTTCTGGGACTCCAAAAACTCTCTTTGGCTCTGTGATTCTTGGACACTCCCAATCATGTCACATTAGTATTTTCGCAGGACAAGCAGAAAGTTCATGACCAAACTTGATGATATGGTCAGGACAGTGGGACACTGAGCTTTGGTCTCACTTCTTCCTGGGTAAGAAGTTTTGGAGAAGGCAGCACTGTCACAGCTCTCACTGGTGTGAATGAGCTCGATGCTCCTGGCAAGTGTTAGTGGCGGCTGGCAAAAAAGCATAGGCAGGGAAATGCCTTAAATCTATGTAAGATCAGATTCCTGAATTAAAAATGTCTAATGTTATAAATGCTCAGGGCTGAAATCTGAAAGGTCAGTCTCTCATGTATTTCACAAATGTATTCTCAATAATATTTTCTTTCATTAGCGATGCTACATCACAGCAACAGTTTCATATATAGGTAGTAAGGAGTTAAAAATCATTAGGCAGAATCATCATTTACTTAATCATCAGTTATATTGTTAAAAATAAAACGTATACTATTTGGCTACTAATGTGCCAGAAGGATGGAGTTCAAAAAATATAGTAGTCACCAAATAGATTTTACTTTGAATTAATATTCTCAGAAGAATACCTGTTCTTTATCAGGAAGATAAAGATAAGAAAGGGAGACTTCAAAACTCATTTGTTTGTTCTAAACAAGCAGCTTATCAAATACACACAGAGACAGACCTTTAGCGAAATGCTTTCTACACAAAGTGAGTTCTGCAAATCCAGTACACACTAACTTCTCAGCAAGAAAACTGCTTTTTCCAAAAATTAAGATTTTTCAATAATCCTCCCCCACATGCACACTCCTCTCAGTAGTTAAAAATGTACACGCTTTACATGCAAGAATAAAATGCTTTGATATTCAGAACCTAAATTTTTGGAATTAGGTCTATAATGATAAAAATGAATCTTAGAATCCAAATTTCATCGTTTCTATTAAAATGAATTATGAATTCTTTTAAAAGTTGATCCATTCACCTATTATTTGGAGGGATTCGTGAAAAGAATCATTACTATTTTTGTGCCAATACAGAATTGGCAAACTAGGAGAAAATCATGAAGACACCTAAAAAAGCATATTTCCAGGTGCACTTATACTATCTGATGTGCAATACCTGGAATAATCTATACATATGTAGAAGAGGTGTAGAAAAGAAGCAATGACACTAGCCTTATCCTATAGTCACCATATTTCCAGCTGACGTGAATCGAAGACTGACTCTGCTCTGTATATCACCTTGTCCCCGTCAGTGCTCAGAAATGGGGTGCCAGTCCTTGCTCCCCCTGACAGCCACCCCTGGGTGCAACCAGGTCACCCCTCCTTAAGAAATGGAGGAAGAAAGAATCATGCTTTCAATGGCAGAAACAATTTCTCAAACCAGAGCAATATCACCTCTCACTGTGACTTTCCCTAAACTGAGCCTTCATCAGGTCTAGCATAAAAAGTGTCAGATCTTCACCTCTTACCTTGCCATAAACAGAAAGAAAAACATTAAATGGAGAACAGGTGAATTGTAAGTCTTAGCATATTTTCAAGAAATACCTTCTACTAGCATCCATATCCCTATCAAGTCTTATTGATCCCCCTTTTTTCTATGTTGCCTTTATTTATTGTTTCATTTTCAGTTTTTCTGGCTGCAGAATTATTGTTATTCATCCCAGAATAATATCAAGTTCTCTAGTAGCCAGAATACCCAGAGAGAACATCAGGATAATGAGGGTTTTCAAAAGTGGTATAGATTATATCCAAGGCTACAATGGTTAAAATAAATAAATAAATAAATCTTTCTCAGTAGCCTTAAATGAAGTATTTAACCTATATTCATTTTAACTAGTGATAATGGATATTTGACTACAGCAATTTTAAAGATTGGGCTCCACCTTCAGAGTTAACCACCTTATTGGTACTTTTTTATTTTTTTATTTTTTTTTAAGCAAGGATTCTGGCTAGAAATCAAATCATTAACTTTCTTTTTCATTGCATCCCTTAGTCTCCACAAGTTAAAACTTTATGACTAATTCCTTCAGCTACAACCTTCTAAGCACATTGCTGTAGTATAAAAATAATTCACGTTTTATTCATGAATTCTATATATATTTAAGGAACATCTCCATAATTTTAAAATAAAACCTGCCTAACGCAGATTTTTTTAATAGCTAACTTTAAAGCACATATGCTAAATTTTGTGGTCAATCATCAATTTCAGTTCAATCTACTACTGACAGTCCTAAGATAATAATTTAAATATTGATCTAAGCTGAGTTCTCATTTGTTCTTCTCTTGCATTTTGATAGAGGTGAGTAACGATTAATTGGGGCAGATTTTTCTTTCTTTCAGTCTTTAAATCCAGTTTAGAATCAAATGAAGCTAAAAAAACAACCAACCAACCAAACAAAAAACCACCAACAACAAAAACAACATTTTTGTTTCCCTACTATCAAAAAGACATGAATTATTCAAAACAAGAGTTGGATATGCTGAAGCTTCCAGATACCCCAGAAAGTTAAATCAAAAGGAAACAAACGCTATGGCAGCTCCTAAGTCTGTAGTGGTAGGGAACTGGGGGGTTCACTCACCTTTGGGAGTGTTTACCACTATTACTCTGTCACTAAAAGGAAGAAATAGAAAACAAAATCTAACTTTGTTGGAATAAAAATGATTTCTTTTTCTTTGAATTAAAAGCATTCATCTTTAGCTGTTTTACCCTTCCAAGCTCTTTTTTTTTCTTTTTTTTTTTTTTTCTTTTTTTTTTTTTTTTTTTTCCTGAAGAAAATCAGCTGTCTGCTGAGAAACTTGAGGCGTTCAACAGCCCCCAGCCAACATCCTGCCTTGTCTGGACAGACCATGGAGCTCCTCAGCAACCGTATATCATATATACTCCAATTCTCTGGGACTCATAGCTCGATTGTTAACAATATATATTTGAAATCAGGTAGGAAATTAAATATTTAGCCTAAAAAAAAGAACCAGCAGTCTCACGAAGACTCGGAGAGGAGAATAATATGTTGATTCATAGGTAGCATTGTGGTAAAAAAGAGAAGTACTTCATGATCAAAAGTGATGACTTTCACCAGTTTTCTCCCGACAAGGAAAAATAAGCATTTTTCAGGGGGGTTATCAATGGCAAAAAGACCATATGTGAGCAAAAGAGATTTTTTTTTTCTCCTCACACTATAGCAATATGTACTTCTCTGAGCCTCATTCATGTTTCATTGGTAAATAGATGAAAGTCCACAAATTGTTCAAGATCAAACATGTTTCTAAACTAAAAGTTTTTCTTCAGCCTTGGTGTTGATGGTAGATCTCGACAAGGTTAAAAATAAAACTGAAGTTGATTAAACTGAGCTGCAAGTACCGCAGTTTTTGACAGGAAAACAGTTGCAGGTAGTTCACAGCTATCTGAGCCAGACAGTCAGCTGATAGAAATTGTTATAGCTCTATCAAGTCCTATACAAAATGGCAAATAATTAAAATGATATAGCAGGTTGCACGGCTTAGGCTCAAGAAAGCAAATTTAAGACTTCGTTCTTCACCCTTAATTCCGTATTTCCTACTATTTGCATACTTACCTTTTTTTTTTTTTTTTTTTAAGCAATGCTAAATTCATTTTCATTTGAACAGAATTCTGTATGTTAGGCATTTGCAACTAACCTTTCTCCTTTTTGTAGCAGCACAAAACCTCATAACTATTTCTGAGAGTGCAGCAAGAAAATCAAAACCTAATGATTATTCTGCAGATACCCACTTCAAAATCAACTGAAGATGAAGTCCAAAGTAGTGCTCATGCCTATTTTTAAGTATTTAAATACTTCCCAGAGCCACTATTGAACTGGGGACCATATTACTAGCACTCTGATTAGCATATGGACTTTCGTTCCAAAGAAATATATGATACACCCTTCGCAGTTTTGCAAGAAATTCTGGAATTTTTCCCAGCAGGTTGTGTGGGATAAATCAGTGTAAAAATATATATATATATAAATAAATAAATAAAATAAAATAAAACAACAACAACAACAAGAAAACAGTAACAAAACCTTAGGGAAATTTCCTCAAACATAGTTTTTTACCACTGTTTTTTTAATCCCAACAGAGAAAATAACTTTTCAATTACTTCCAAACTAAAAAAGAATATATATATATATTTGACAGTAAGAGGAAAATAGATTTTCCTAGATGCAAGTTCAAGTAATTATATTTTTAGGGTCATAATATTGAATCACTACCATTCTGTCCAAGACCAAATAGCATTATTTATTTCTCTGTACCTTTCCTCATACTGAGTCAGGAAGTTATTCGTTACTTTTCAAGACACTTCAAAAAAATACAAGAACACAGAAGACAACTTAATCTACCCTTTGGCAGTAAGACTAGCATCCTTATTTTTTATTTTCCCTTGGTAGAAGAGCACCTGATAGCTCCATGAGAAGATGTAGATACTCTGCCACTCCCTGTAATGATGAGTTTGCTATCTTGGCTCAGACATGAAGAAAGACTGCAACAGAATAAAACTAACTCTCATTGCATACTGTTGTAGCTTAAAAAAAATGACTATACTGTAGTTATTCACATTTTCTACATGTAGATATAATATAGAACTCCTTCCCCCCACACACTCCCTTGTTGTTGTTGTTATTATTAAATAAATGTCCCCAAAGGTTGAAATTCATCTTTGTATCAAATGAATATCCCTCAATCTTCTGTGTAGGCATATTTTTGGGTGGGATATTTACCTGCTACTGTGTATGGATTTTACCTTGAATTAAAATTTGGATTTTGCCTCCTTCTTACAGATAAATGACTGAAAGCATTCAATCCCAGCACTGAAAGGTCAACTGTTACTATAAGCATTGCATGTGAACAGCCCCAGACTGTATTTGCTCCATGGCACAGGAAGATTTAAGTCTGCAGAAGCCCCAGGCAGCTCTGATGGTTCCAGAGACCACCCACCCCTTCTCTCACTACTGTAGTAACACTCTCTGTCCCTTTTTAACTCATATGGACAATGCGGTAAACTTCAAAGGTAACGTTGGTGGAAAATCTCTGGAGATAGTTTTATTTACCTCCAGCTTTTCAGGGTTGCTGTCATAAAGTACTGTTGCTTTCTATGCTGGTTCCACAATAAAATCTTTTTTTTTTTTTTTCCTCTCCTCTTTTAAAAAGCTTTGCATGACAGCTCTTTGCTAACAACATGAAGTCTGGAAATGAGCGTTTTTAATGTTTGACCTGAAATAAATATAATAATAATAATAATAATAATAAAAGCACAACAACCCCCCTGCATTTTGGCTTTCTGTAGGCAATATGACTAGCTAATCTTTTGCTGTTTTAAAACCAGACCAATTTAAAAAATAAAAGACCCCACTCTTTTAAGCAGTTTTTGTAGCACAGCACTCTATCCCCATGTGTGGTTAAATATATTCATAATTCTAAGCTACTTTACACAAGGCAATAGTTACCTGTATGTACATACATACAGCAATATACACTTAAATATATACAAGCATGTATATTTCTTAAAAAAAAAAAAAAAAAAAAAAAAAAACAAACAAACAAAAAAAAAAAGATTGTGATTTATTTTGAAATGATATTTTTGAAGGAATCTTGTACTCAGTAAAAATGAAACCGACAACCTTAAGTTATTGTGTATTTTGCAATAGCAATAGAGAGCAGCAGTCAGTCTGGAAAGGAAGAGCATGAGTATTCACAAGGCCAGATCATGAGTCATGTCATGAACAAACACACACCATTAAATAAAACATACCCATTTGTAGGAGAATAGTGATGACTCATCTATTACTTAATAAGACCGATTTCTTAATCGAGCAAGAAATCGTTTGATGTTGCATTTATAGCTTTCTTTTCACTCCAAATTTTTGTGCTTTCTGAAATCATGACAGTTTTGTAGCACCAGTCATCTAATGAAGAAACCGGGATTTATCATGCAATGACCTGAGGCACACCCTGCACCACATGCTGTTCATGATCTAGGGAGAATCTCCCATTTGCTTTTGGACATGAAACTTGGGCTCATACAGCTTCAGCTGTTGTGCCCATGTGCAGCCTGGCAAGTCAGCAAGACATTGCTGTTCATCAGGGGGCTTCACACGGCTGAAATCCCTTCTTCCTTCAACTGATTTTCCCAAAAAGTGCACGAACCTGCAGAACTCTCAAATGCAAAGCTCTGAGAGGTATTTATTTTAAATTGTAAAAAGTTCAACAGAGGTCTCCTACCTCATTCAGTGGTGCACTACTCATACTGAACACCTTTCCCTGTTGTCAGTGCTGCTTGCAGTTCTTTAAGAAATCACAGTATCAGATAAGCAAGGCAAAAGACATATACAGCAAATGATGTCCTAACAAACTGGAAAACTGCTCAGGGCATTTACTATAACAGTGTAATCAAGTGTTTTCATTTATCTGTACAATGTTAGAGAAGGATTTATTGAAAGGTTGATGAGCTACTTGACAGATATGTATCCTGTACATAACAACAACTGAAGTAAGAACATCTATGTAGCAAACGTTGCTATTCATAGCAGAAATAGCCAGAGGATACCTGTTTATGGCTGATGCTGGCAGTGATTCAAACCTAGCTCTCTGTGACATACAGGCCTCTTATCAAAACTCGTGTCTTCCATGTGATGGGACTCAGAGACAGCTTCTTCTTGTGCCTGTTGCTGGATGTGAACATGCCTCATTCCTCAAGCACTGACTGGAGCCTGGGTCTCATTTTAAACATGTTAATCCTAACTGAGGTTCATATTCACCCTTAGAGAAGTAGATGGAAAATAAAAGCTAGCTCTGGTTCCACTACTGCACTTTATTTATTTATTTGTTTATTTATTTATTTATTTTAAAGTCCTATGGAGATGTTCCGTTGCCTTCCCCAGCAGAGAAGGCCCATGATCTGTCAGATGTATTTTTCCTTTTATTCAGGTTTTATGGGCTTTCATGTGGCTATTTAAAATACAAGGAATACATTAGATCCTAGGAATGTTAGAGGAAAAACACTGATAAAAAGTTAAATAATTCCTCAAAAACAAAAACAAACCAACAAAACCACAAGAAAACAGAAACAAGCAACCACACACACACAAACCACCCAAAGAACACTGCAGAAATACAGAAATACACTCTTTTTCCTTTTTTTTTTTTTTTTTTTTTTTTTTCCTGGAGAACTGATCCATATGGACCTGAAAGGGGATGACAAAGTACAACTTCAGAAAACTTCAGAAAGACAGCACTTCTCTGATCTAAATATACCATAACCATGTATTTTGGTAAACAAGTACTAAGGGAAACCCTAAGGTAGGTAGAAAGGATAACTCTTAATGACACATATAAAAAAAAGGCAAAGAACAGCATCAGACAGAAATAGCTAAAAGAACTGGTCTGAGTGATGCCTTCATTTAAAGACAGAAAACCATCCATGCAATTATAAACCTCTTAGTTTGACCTGAAAAGATCAGATTCAGAACATAACAGATTCAAAAGGAAAATTAAAGACAGGAAGATACATGGAAAGTGCTATAAAGTGCAACATGAGTCTCCCAGATGTACTCCATAATGGTCTGACATGACATCTTGGGATTTTGTTTGTTCTTTAATATCCTGTTTTCTAGGAAAGAAAAAAGAAAAAAAAAAAAAGAGAGAAGAGAGAAGAGAGAAGAGAGAAGAGAGAAAAAGAAAAAAGAAAGAAAAAAAGAAAAAGGAAAAAGAAAATAGCATTAGATCTAATTTACATGGACTTCATTAAACCATTTGATATGGTGTCATCAGGGAAATCACTAGGTAAACTCCACAGAAAAAGGCTAACATCACAACTCAAAAACTGCCATAGAGATGAAAACGGATTAGCTTGAAAAACTAAACCCTTACTTGGAAGGAAGTTGCTTGCTGAGATTGGCAAGGCTTGATCTTGATAGTCATTTCATTCCGATTTTTTTTTCTCTAACGAGACCAGAACAAAACATTTATTTTGAGAATTAAATGTTCCAATGATTCAAAACTGGAAAGTATCACTTACATTGGGCTGGAACATCCCATATGAGAGGCTGGGTAACTTGAAGACTGAACCAATCACATAACTAACAATGAAATGTGATAATACAAACAATAACTAACAGAATTTGGATATAAACTAGGATTTTATCAGTAGGAACAAGGAGAAGAGTTACTACAGTCTCTGAGCCACATGTCAGTGCAAAAGGGCCATGGAACAGAAAAATATAATCTGATATATACACACCAAGCAAGAGAATTCTAGATTTCTTGTAAAGATAAGCCAGAATTAATGCCATTGGCACAAGTCACTGTTAAGTCATAATACTGTCATTTTTATTGCCTAATCCTCTATTTTCAAGAAAGATGATTCAAACAGGAACAATGCTATGGAATAGCCTTCAGCAGTGAGTGTTCATGGGCAGGAGCATCCTGCCTGTTAACCAGCTCCAGGCAGCAGGACATGGATGGGTTGCACCATCCATGTTTGGGGCTTATTTGGCAAGGTTTTGGTAGCAGGAGGGACTACAGGGGTGACCTTGTGAGCACAGCCAAGCAGCTGCTCCATGTCAGATCAGAGCCAGTCTCAGCCAGCTCCAGAAGGGACCCACCACTGGCCAGAGCCAATCCATGAGTGATGTTGATCGTGCCTCTGGGAGAGCACATTTAAGGAGGAGAAAAAACTGCTGTGTAACAGCAGCTGGGAGAGGGAATCAGCCCGGCAGACACCAAGCTCAGAGGCTGGACAAAGGGATTGTGGTTGGGCTGAACTCTTACGTGGGTAGAGCTAGACAAAAGAGTAATCTTAGATGAAAGATTAAAAGGCTTAGCTTTTTACCTGGCCAGTGTACAAGGAGACAACACGTGGTGCCTCCAGTGAAGTGGGACCAACCATCACCACTGTTCTGTGTCTCCATTGTATTTCTTTCTCAGGCTCCACTGAGGCAGAATCACAGCCACAACTCTTGTTTCGAAGAAAAGAGACTTTACTGGTACAAGCAGGGCTGTAATATCTCAGCAACACCTCTCATAATACTTCTGAATTCCAAGTATTCTTCTGCCTTTCCTGGTAAGTTCTGTGCTTGCACTAAAGTACATTACCTTCTTCAGCTACATCAATCATCTAAATGGCCTTTAGTACCTAAATGATTAGTTCAAATTGGTGTGGCAATTTGCTTTCACCCTCTCTTCCTCACACCTACACTGTTAAACCTCTTGCCCTGGTGCTGTCCATCAGCTTTTGTGCCACTCCACCCCCACCTGCAGGACCACAGGGTGGCAGCTAGGGTTGTCCCCCAGGGCTGTCCCCTGCAGCCCTGCTCTCCCACTGTCACTTAACCAGACTAGCTCCAAGGAGGCCGACCCACAGATGCAGCCCAAATTGGCCCTCAGCTCTTCTCACTCAGACCAGCTTTCCTCTCTAAATCCAAGATCCCAAACCCCACATTTCACACATTTTACATTCTCCCTTCTTTTTCTCCCTGATCAGGTACATCCTGACACATGTATGCAGTTGTCTTGTAAGCCTGCTTTCCTTTGTCAACACTGAATAGAGTCAATATAATACTTTTGCATTATTATTATTTCTTTTAACAGAATGGCTTTTTGATTAAATCCCATTTGCTAGACTTCTAAAAGTTTTATTAGTTTGATTTTTAAAACAGTATCTTTTAGTTTCTTATTTTCCAGGTTCTTTCCTTTCAGCTGAGGGAAATAAAAAGTGGTCAGAAATCAAAATGTTTGATCAGGTTTATGTTTACTAATACAAGAAAAAAAAATCCAACTATTAAAAATCTTTTTTTTTTTTTCTTCCAAATTGTGCTGGGGAAAAAAACACTCCTGCATTTACTACATTTGCTACTGATTTGCTTAATACAATGATATAAATTCAAGCTTTTTCCTATTTTGCTTATTGTTATTCTAACCAGTTAATGTCCTACTATTTCATACTCGTAACTCACTTGTAATTAGACTGATGTAGCAACTCCATTAGTGACTGTATTTTTTCCCTCCCTTAATTCCCTTTCATCTTTTTAAGAAATGTTAACACCAAGTGTTTTTCTGTACATTCTCCTGCTCTAAAAGCAAACAACCAACTACTTTCTACACTGACTGATTCCTGCCATGAGTGGCCACTTGAATCTGTATGCCTTATTCCCTATTAACAGGCAAGTTCTTCATTGTGCTACTGCTCATGGTCTAAGTCAGGGGCAGATTCTGAGCTCTTACACCAAATCACAAAATTGAATCACAAACATTTTCAATTAGACAAGAAGGCCGTATCAACTCCCGTGTCAGATAGACTTCAGTACAGTCACTCTTGACTTGTACTAGAAAATAGGCCAATTGTGTTGAAACATCTTCAATGACATTAGAAGCAGGCTCTTTATTTAGGGAAATCATTTAATTTTTAAAGCATTTGACAATTTTAATAGACATCATCTATGAATGAGTCAGGGTGTGTAATATGCCTGAAGCTAGAAGAAAAAGGCTCATTAACTTTGAGAAAATAGACAGATGGGCACATTGGGGTAGAGCTCTGACAGCTCCTGAATTATGTAAGAAGTGAAGAGCGAGGAGTTGGATGCCACGTGCATGTGTTCAGGAGTCATTTCCATGGGAGCAAATTGCAGTGACACAAACAGTCATTTATGACATCAGTAAATGAGTCAGGAAAAATGAAGGGAAGAAGACAAACCATAATGGAAAATACTTCAGATTCCAGCATGACGTGAAAGGCAAAGGAGGTCTATAATAGTACAATTTGGATTAACCTGGTTCTTCTTATGAGCATACATACAAAACAAGGATTTTGTACAGCTCATATTCTATCACAAACATGGTGCATAAAGCATTCTCAAACTGTAGCAAAGAAATCAGTCCTAAAGTGTCTGGAGCTGCAAATAGCTAACAAACGCTTGGTTGCGTAACAAAGCGGTTGCGTAACAAAGCGGTTAGGACTGGAGCGCAGAAAATGAAAATAGGAGGGAAGATCTGGATAACACCAGGAACATAAAGAATGAGAAAACAGGAAGGTTAAAGACTGTCAGTCTAAGTGCAATGTGAAGACAACCTTTGACCTCAATGACAGTCTATGAAAAAAATAAATAATTGAGTATTTAGAAGTGAAGGGAAAGAGGTAATTAGAAGTAATATTATTCAAACAGCATTCAAAGCAGCCATTTTCTTTTTTAACATATTTTTTTTCTATGTTTACCTAACATTTAGGTGAAATTTGACAGGTACATCAGCACTGTTTTCAAGTCAGCCTGTGAACGACTGCTGTACTTTGGCCAGTGAGTAATAATGGAAACCAAAGGCAGACATCACTGTGTCAGCAACTGATGCAGGGAGACCAATCTCTCCTTACACAGGCTGTGCTAATCTAAGTATGTGAGGGAGGTGGTCAAATGCATTTTAATAAACTTGACTGAAGAAAAATAATGAAACTATCAAAACAATTCATATATGAATCAAGTAGTGTCTGCATTTTAATCTCTAGAACAAAGGCAACTGAACTCTAATGGAGTTGATTTTCTCTTGAAAATGATTACTAAATTGCTTTCACTTTGTCAGCAAGGTAATATCTATGTGAACAGCTCAGAGTTAAGGAAGTAACAAACCATCAATTGTCAAGTGGGGAAAAACATTTTTCTCCTCTGTGTAAAGCACATTTGAAAAAGAAACAATTCTAGCAGAAGCCAGGATACTCTGGTAAAAACAAGCCCTTCACAAGAAGGAAATCCTCTAACAGGAATAACATGGCCAGTCCATCATGCCATCACAGAGCTCTGTAGTTAGGAACTGCAGGGTTGGAAGAGGTAACCAGCAGTCATTAAACATACTGGACAGATGAATCAGTTTACAGTTCCTGAGCAAAATAGATTTTGAACCTAGCTGCAGTCTTAGTGTGTCATGTACAGCTGTGAGAGCTGTTGAGATGTAAAATGTTAGAAACCAAACACCTCTAAAACGTTGGAAAAAGTGACCTAAGCACAGTTGATGCAACCCAGTTAGTCTTCTTGCAGCAGTTTGTCTCTATATCAATCAACCCAGAAAAAAAAAAAAAAAAAAGAAAGAAAAAAGAAAAGAAAAAAAGTGTTGAACACAAAGATCCAATCTGAGTCAGTGGCAAGTACGAAGTAAGGCACATCATGTTAAGTTCCAATTCATTACCAGCCAAGTTGTATCAATTTATGTCTTTTGGAGTCCAAGGGATCATGTAAGACTACTAGGTATACATTAACCTAAGGCACAGTAACTTCACCAAATGTGGGGCCTGAGCCCCCAGAAAACAGAAGGCATCTCTGCCCTGGGCACAGAAAAGGAAAAGCTCGGAAAGTAAGAAGATATAATCTTGTTTTCACTTCTCCAGCAAAGCTGTGTGGGAGGACAGACATTGTTCAAAAAAGGAACTGAGAAAGCAGAAAAAAAAACAACCCAACAACGAAAACCTAGAGATTGTAACTTCATTGAGGATTCAGAAGGCATAATGGCACCAAGCAAATTTTTCATATTTGAGGTTTCTATAGCATTAAATTAATTTAGAGAACTGAAAGGCATAATACTTTTTACTTTCTAGATAAAAGCACTATTGTAATCATTCTGGTGGAAAAGGGCCTTATTCTACCAAAAATATCAACAACATGCTGCAGTGCAGAAACCCTGAAACATTACAAGACCTAGCTCTGAATCAGACCAGCTGATTCATTCAGAAACAAGGATACTGCAGTTTTCCCCTTGATCCTACTCAGCATGCTGTTACAGCCCTCTGAGAACAACGATAGTTCGGCTACTTGTATGACAAATGCAATAAAACCTCTTCTTTCAACAGCTTACAGAAAGGGTCACTTCTCACTTAGTTCCAGTTGAGCTGTGAGGTTTCAGTGACAACACCTAGGAGTATTATTGGGAAGGCAGGGTGGAGAAGCTGGGAGAACAGGGCTTAGCTCTTGAGAACTAGAGATATTTTGGTAGCTTTCTCATTACAATAATATGCATATTTAAAACATAACTAGAAAAACAAGACCCAGGAAAAGCAAGAGTTTATATCAAAGTCCAATACTTCATGCAGCTCACTCCCAGGAGAGAAACAGAAATAGACTAAATGCCACCAAACAGGTCTGAATATTAATATAAAAAAAAATATAGAATAAGCTGTTTTACAGAATCAACTGAAATATAGCACAAAGCTATATTAAGGTTGTTTTTTTTTAAAGAAAATTATAAAGAATTATAAATAAATTTTATTATAAATAAAATTATAAAGAATTCTGACAAACATTAAAATACAGTACTTGCTCCCACTTACTACTATTTAATATCAAGTGAATTCTTTTTATTTTATTTCTTTTGAACCACAAAAGAAAAGTCGAGATATAAGAGGCAATAACTGTGAATTACTCAGATTCCTGCTTTCACTGCACTTTGGGAAACACAACACTAGACCAGTGTTGCCAACTGTCACAGGTTTTCCTCTCAAGCCTTTTAGCATCTTGGGTTTTAAATCTCAGCCCTCCAAGTCAGTAGGCTTCTAAACCTCACAACTGAAGACAAAAGATAAAAGGTACATCTCCTAAACATATGAAAAACAGAAAGCAACATGTATATATATGTGGGTATATACATATATATGTAGGATGTAACACGTTATGAATTTTCTGATCTTAGACACTTGACCTTTGGTTTTAAAAAGCTGTTATGGACAGTGACCATGCACTCAAAAACCTTGACAAGAGATTCTTGAACTCCCAACATTCGGAACAGTTGAAATTTAAGGAGATTCAAGCCTTATGTTTGATATCAGCCTTTTGCCACATTTTTTGCAGATGTCCCCAGAACAATATGTTGTATTCCTAAAAGCTAGTGTATATGTTTGCAAGATTCTACCACAATTCTCTTTCTAAAAACAAACCCACTCTCCAAATCACGTCTTAGCCCTGCAAAATCTAAAGAGAAGCCAAGCAACAGAGAACAAGGCCCTGACATTGCTGTACAATGAGTGGTGAGCTTACTTTTCTACCTCATGCCTTTCCAGCACAGTGCAATGGGATCTAGATCCAAATTCTAAACTCTGGTTAAACCACAGCTGGGGCAACATCTGGATATTTAGGCAAAATCATTTATAGCACCTATTTGTAGTTGCTGGAGCGATGCACTTTGCAGCTGGGGCAGGTCAGTCTCTGTGATGAAGCAAATGAGGGAAATTTTTTCTTTTAACACCACAGACATTTGCTCAGGCATGTAACAAGTTTTTAAGATTGCAAGATGGTGACTAACCATGTTTGGACAGACAGGAACATTTATTGCATTGTCTGCAGCTGGCCTGCAAGCAGGGCATTCCACAGCAGAAGGGGGCCTCCTGACCTGAAAGAGATGCTAGTGCCAAGAGACCTTGTTTTCACTGGAAATCTTTTTCTGACATCTACAGAGTATCACAGAAACTTAACATGAGCCAAAGTGCCATAGTCCATACAAACAAACCCAACAAACTTAGTACATGCACAGTTTGTACCACAAGTCTTGTGAAACAGGAAAGGTTTTTGACATGCATAAACCTTTTGCCTAGAAATGATGTGCCTGTGGTCAACTGCATGCATTACCTTGCTAGTGAGAAGGCCCCAGATTGGAACTGTAGGAGAGGGAATTAATCTCTGTCAGCAACATCACAACAGAAATGTAAGTGAAAGGCCAAAAGAAGGTATAGGCGCCAAAAGAAAGAAACAAAGCAAAACAAACAAAAAAGAACCACCCACCACATATCCTAGTCTTCTGTCTTTTAGGCCCATCAAGAAAAGCTTACTGAATCAACACTGAGTGGTTGACAAAATAAGCAGAAAGAACTGCACCACTTTAACCCAACAGGCATTGCTACCTGACCCCATTTTCCTCAGAAGTAGCCACTCGATAGCATATGTTTTTTCTACTTTTTTTCCTACTTTGAAGATAGAAACCAGGCTCTCAACAATACAAAACGCACACAAATAATACGTGAGCAGAGCCATATTCCATAACAATTTGTCTGGAAAGGAAATGAAAGCAAATTCTTACCACTTTTGCTTGGCTAAATATTATTTAGAAGATGTCTTTATCAATACAGGCAACACAGAGCATGTTTTTGCTGATATACTTCACGCAGTTGTCAAAACCAAAACCATACATAAACAGGTGTGCCTGCTATGTTGATTTTTATGAGCTATAGCCTGATTTTGGAGTAACAGCAGTAACAGCAGCTGTGCACTTAAGCTTCTCCCTCTCTTCCTTCCATGTTTCAGGATGCCTCACTTGCTGAGCTGGAACAGTGATACCAACAATCAGGGAATTGCTCCATACCAGGACTATCCCTTATTTTTTAGGAGACTTTTTGGTGTTTTTAACATCTTCCACAAATACCAAGATTTGTACTGTTTTGTGAAATGTAGAATATTTAAACCCTGCCTGAGCACTACCAGAATGGCTTGTCATTGAATATTTGTCCCTCCCATCCCCCCCAATTTACCACCATTCAGCTCCAGATGGAAGGCAATAAAAATAAATGATACCTAAGAACTTTGTAAGGTAACTCTGTACCTTTTCTGCTTCAGTACTAGGGATCATACCAACCTGGGCAAACAAGCTGGCCATCAGCAGGGATTGTTACAGGTCTTTTAACAGGATCACCAGCAAATAGCCCTCAGATCACTTCACCACCACCATCGCCATCACCAGCTGCTCCCCTGGTTCTCTCCTGCAACTCCTCACTGCCTGAAACCCTGACCCTTTGGCTCAGTCTTTTGTCAAACGGAGACTGTCACCAGGGGCATGTGACCTGAGAGGCACCCTTATCCCTCACCGTACAACATGCCAGCAATGACCCTTTGTACAGCTGGTCTAAAAAAGGAGGGGGTGACTGGTTTCTCTGACATATATGTTAGCCCTCCCAAGCAGTCATGTGTGTTTGATTTCCATCTGAATTAATTTGTCAGTAGCAAATAATCAGCAATTATTTCTTTTCATCCACTCTTTCCGCTGGCATCATTTCCAATACTATCACAAATCTCTGCCTCATTCACTGTTATCTGGGAGAGGATTTTCTCTACCTGGAAGAAATTTGAGGTGGAATTCAGAGCCGAGCATTATCTTTCTACGTGATGTAAAACAGTATTTTCCACCTTTCCTTTCCCAGTGACAGCTGTATCCTGAAGTACCACTAGGTTCCTTCCAAAACAAACACTGCACAGCTGCTCTGATTTCCCTTCAAGGTCCATAACTTATAGACAGAAAATACTTACAGCAGGAGAACATCCCCACTATATGTTCCTGCAAGCTGGAAGAGTGCCCTCAACTGCAAGGATGATGCTACAAATTGTCTGAAAAAGTCGAAGCAACATTCCCAACTGGAGTTAATTTCCCATTGTATCAGGGTGGTTCAGGGTGCCACTGAACAGAAATGGCAGTTAAGCCATTCAGAAACTGGTCAGTGGGATATGTTGTTATTAGTGTTGTATTTATAGGTATCAGGATGTATTTACTAGGCTTCCACCTAGTACAAAGGGAGTAGAACAAAGATGTGGGAAAATAATTGCTGGCTTCTGCAAATATGAAAGGATTCCATCCTGCTACATTCATTTAACAGCTAGTAAAGGTATATCATTCTCTTGTACACTCTTGTGTCATAAAGACTGTCTTCTGTATGCTTGAAGAAAATGAATCTGCTTCACCTAAATACCTCTGATAAATTCTTTTTTTTTTTTTTTTTTTTTTTTTTGTAGCAATCTTGTTTACTTATTTTGCTTGCAAATGCTAAGATGTAATGAAGAGAAAATTTATTACAAGAGCTAGTTGGAAATAGTTGCAAAAAAACTTTTTTTGTTCCCAAAAAAAAGTGTTAAGCCAATATAGGGGGAAAACAGTTTTGATGCATTCCTCAACAGAAAATACTGGGGAAAAATAAAGAGAAAGTTTCATTTTTACAGTTTGAAAGCAACAATAGTCCTGAAATCATTTATTTACTTTAATATTTAACATAGCAGCAGCAAATATAATTTCATATTTAAAATTATATGGACATCAAATATCTTAAGGCATCAAAATGGTTTCCTTGACTCAAACTTATTCATTAATGAGAATTTTAGTTTACATAGGCTTTTTTTTTTTTGTCATTTCTATGCTTTCTGAGATTTCACACAAAAAAAAAAAAAAAAAAAAAGACTCCTAAATAACAGTTGTGGGGTAGAAAAGCTGTTTTCCACCTAGCACTAGTTATGTTATTAGGCTAGCATAAAAAGAGAGAGACACACCATGTTACTCTCTGGATCTAGCAACTTCTTCTATCATGCTAAGATAAAAATGTGTGAACATCAACCACATGGAATACAAGTTCTTTGTTTTTCTTTTCCTAATGAACTGTGCAAAGAATGCAACGTAATTATGTCTTCAAAAGAAACTACTACACTACCAGAGATACTAAAAAAGCTCTCTTCTTTGGCTGGCACCCATCTCTGCAAATGCTGTCACAACAGACTCCAAACTGTCACTTCAGAAACTGCCCTACATGGGAAAAAAACATATTTCTTCTAATTAGTCAAAATTCTAACTCCATGTTTGAAGAGTATAATTTGATCTTTTCTCTAGAAACTCATTAACCACTTGAGCTTAATTATTAATATTTGCTTTAAAAAATCACTGAATTAACTACCAATTGTGCAAGTATAGATTGCTTGAGATGATGCTTATTGCTGTGGAAGGTGGGCATGTCACCAGGGGAGCTGGTGTGGTCCAAGTCCACACAGCAAACTCCTCTGAATTGTCAAAGACATATAGATACCACCCCTGAGTTGGCTCTTAATTCACTGAATGACTTTTGGCAGGTTAACCCCTTTTCTATTCCTTTCTAAACGTATTTAGGATGGTCAGGCCAAGAATTGTTTGGAGCAGGAACTTCACAGAATCATAGATTGGTCAAGTTCAGAAGAGACCTCTGGAGGTCATCTGGTCAAACACTGCTCCTTAATCAGGAATACCTAGAACAGGTCGCTCAGGACTTCTCCCCTTTCTCCTCTTTCTGTTCCACTGTGCTTAATAAAGCACAACAAAGACAACAAGGTCGTCACTGCAATAATAGCTGCTGACACCTTAAAGACCAGAGCTGGTGGGGAGTGAAGGAATCAGCACTTGGGGAACATGCTTCTGATATTGTGTTGGTAAAGTGGAGCTCCCAGTCTGAGTAAAAAATCATGTAAAAATTCACACCTTGGCAGGGCTTGATGCCAGGGTTACTGTTAAGTCTCCTGAAGGGCCTGGGGTTGCAAGAAATCTGCTAAAAACACTCAGTCTTCTGGGATAAATCTGAATGATACCAATTCCTACATGGAAGCCCTTCAAAGAAGCAGAAATCCATTATTTATTCAGTAACAAACAGGTTCTCAAACAGCATCACAAACACTGAATGCACAGACACATGCTTTCACTTAGCCTCAATTACAAAAAATCATGATTTACTGGCCTTCACATCCATTCCCCTCTAAAAAAAATCCAGGACACCTAGGACATGGTGCAGAGTACAGGGAACTCCCTTTTTTGCAATGCAGACTGTGTTCCAGACGAATACATTAGGAAAAATATTGTCAGAAAAACATTTTTTTTCTAAATAACTCTTCAATTTGATTAAAAAAAAATCTAACTATACGTTCTTTTGGGTTAAATCAGGCGAGTTCATGCATTCAAAGCTTCTCTTAAAAATAAACAGACACAAGGCTCCACATTTTCTCAGTCTCTTGGGGACTGTATCTCATAGCATCTCTGGTTGAATACCTCCATGTTGAGGATTTCCTAAGTCCTTTTAAATTCTCCAGCTGGTATTTGCTGCTGTGTTTTGGATATGCAGAAACGTGTGAAAATCCCCAGAAAACTAAATGGCTCCAGCACCAGCTCTTTCGTACTTGGATGCTAACTCTAACATTTTAGCTTCTCATCAAAAGAATCTAACAAAAGTTGCTTTTAGTTACCAGCTCTGACACATTCAAGCAGCCTGAAAAAAAAAAAAAAAAAAAAGTGATAGAAAAGCAGCTAACTGAAAAATAACCCTTTCCAAGTTCCCAGTAATATAGGATATTTTCAGATGAATAAAGGTATAAGCTTATGCAAGAGCTTCTACATAAACTGTAATATCAGTCTGAATGAGACTCAGGTGCTTTTGTTATTTCTCCATTTGGTAAATTCAGGAGTAACAATTCCTGAAGTCCTTTGGCTTTTACAAACAGGTATGATTGACAGCCTCTAAATGCTGCACTTTTCATAACAGCCATGATTGACAGCCCGTTGTTGGATAGCCCAGTCAGCCTAACAATGTTATTGTTCTCTAATAATTGCCTGATAATGTTTTTTAATGTGTTGCTGTTAGTTATGGTTCAACTAAGTAAGAGTCCTCAGAACTTTTCAAAAGTTTCTTTAACTTGTATTGATTTCTGGCTTGCCTTTCTGATTCTGTGGCAGTGCTGGGATTGCAGACATTATTGCCCAAGGTGTATAGTCTGTCAATCCACCTGTAATTGATGCTTTCCCTAGAAAATTGTGCATACTAAAGCCCAACTGTGTGCCAATCCATGTATACTTATTGTCAGTTTGGCATTTATCACTCACAGTTTCTGTACAAAGAGAAATGTTTCTTCACTTCAGTTCCAAGAGTGGAAGAGTATAACAAGTAGTTTGTATGCATCTAAGACCAGAGACTTGTGTAGGATTATGTATACCTGTATCTGAGCTCAGTTCAGCACAGTTTATTACTTCCAAGCTGCTCAAAACAGCAGCTTGTTTAACGTGTGCTGAAAGCAATAATTGAGACTTTCTGTCTTACAGAAAGATCATTCTCAAGAATATTCAGCCAGGGAACTGGCTGACTAGTGTGAATCACTAACAGAAAATCCTGATCCATTAGGGTCACTTCTCTGAGTATTTTCTGGTACCTGAAAAATAAAATTAACGACATTCTCTTCACACAAAGCAAGTCACCCATAGCACTGTCTGCTACAGAATGACAATAGTAGTTACAAAATACTTAAACCTTTTTCCATTGTATTTGGCATAAATCCAAGCTGGTATTCTTCTGAAACTTGAAAGTGTACCTTTTCCATCTCTATCTTGATTTTCATGTGGGATAGAAGCAGTCAGGATGGAAAAACAAAAACTTTTTTCTCAGTTTTCCAGCTGATAAAGACTTAAGAATCCTCTGAACTTTGCACACTTAGAGAAATTGAACTGAGAAGACCAGTTTGGAGTTGAAAAAAATGTTACTGCCAAATCAAAGTAGTATTGGGAATGAGCATGCTTAGTCTGGGTCTTGCAAGTATTTCCAGTTCTGCACTGGGATGCTGAAAATAGTTAGTAGGAGAAAGCTGAATGTCTTTCTGGGTCTTTGACTTTTGAAGCCAGAAACGTAGACCTTGGGCACTGTTTTGTTTTTCATCTGTTTGGTTGTCTTTTCGAGAACTGGTCTAAAGTTTGGCCTCTGCACCTGTGCATATTATATATCAGCAAACATACTACAGAATCAAGGCTTGGATTTGCATATGGAACATTGGAAAATAAAGTTTTTTGTTCACATTTATTGCAAATGAAAGCAAGTACACAATGCACAGATTGTATAGCCAAATGGGCTAATTCTGCTCAAAAACATTTGTTCACACAGATTTAGGGGCTATGTTGGGGCCAATTGAACAGTTGGGCCTTTATTCTTCGTTAATTTGCTTTCCGGTACTTCTGAATTTTACCAGCATATTTATAGGACTGGCCATTTCAATAATGTATTATCTGTGGACCTGACCCCATTCTCTCATTATCCACAAAGCTAGTTCTATTTTCAAGTATTTTTCCCATATTGTGTGTGTATATATATATATTGCATGTTTCCTAGAAGTTTGTTTTGAATTGATAAATTGCGTACAGAATCACAGTGAGGTAATGAATTGTTGCAATGACAGTGCACCGTCTCACTACAGATTAAGAGGAAACTAGTTGTTGCATACCAGATACAAAGCAGAGGGCCAAAAATTCAACCTTCTGTAATGTATGCAAACACCATGAGCAAGAGCTAAAAACTACTTCTTACAGATCTTAAATTCAAGGCATCTCTGATCCTTTTTTTTTTTTTCCCAAGAGCTTTCAGGATGCCTTACTGAGTTCCCATCCTGTCATTCTGCAACCTCTCACATCCAGTTTGAGACTCCTGTAACATAGCACAATCATCTTGGCACATTCGAAGTCTATTTGGCAGCTAAAGCTCTGTTCTGTTAGATGCACACAAGCCCTGGTTCACCACCAAAATGTATCAGAAACAGATACCACCTTACTGGCAAGCCCTTTTGGGAGCAGAAAGAGGGTAGGGAGGACCCATTTTAATACCTTAATAAGTGATCATTTCCACATTTCACAGTTTTGTAAAGTAATTTCTCCTTCAATCCATGGTATTTAAGTGGATGACAGCTTGAAATCCTTTGCTTCAATGTCCCTCGGCAAAAACACATGGCACCAAATCCCCACCAACAGCAGTGTTGACTTGTAGCCTACAAGCTGACTTGTAGCCTGCTACATGCATATTGTGGGAACCCCACCACAGTAGCACAGCCCACACTCTTTGTTTTAAGTACTTAAGGGCTTATCAAACAGATGAGAAAAGTAAAAGAGGATATGTGAATATGCACAGCCCTTCCATTGCAACTAGCGACCCATCTACCCACTATCAGCCAGAAAGAAATTTCCAGACAAATGAGAGCAGCTCATTCCTCTGCTAAGGCACAGCAACGTGTGGGAAACAGGCACTGAAAAAAAACCTGCTACATGCATTTCCATACTGGCACAGAAGCAAGTATGCAAGGAGTAACATTCCCTCAGGGCAGAGCAGCCTTTTGTGGACCCAGAACTTTTAAAGCTCTTTAAAGTAACTGCAATCCTGCTGCTGCTTCACGCAATATTCCCACACATTTCCTTAGCAGAGACCATATCCTACCAGATACCTTGCTCATGGATCCTGTCCTACTGACATTTCTCAGATGCATAGTTAATCTTAGGGCAATTCTGCTGCATCAAAAAGTGAGATGAAGAAAGTATTTCATGTATTTTTAGGATTAGAAGTGAGGAACAGAAGTCACATAAACAGCCAGTTCTTCACAGACCACCAGATGTCCATAAACAAGCCAAAGAAAATCCTGCATATGGAAGAGTGTTAGCACCATCTAACAACAGCTCATATCAAACAGCTACATAACCACAGCATGTGTTTTACTAGATATATAGAGCTAAGTTAAAATTAATGCTCAGTTTTGAGGTTGCTTTTCTGCATTGGGTGGGATGACCTTCTCCTGTGGCTTTTTCTGTGTTTCTATTCATTTTGCCTCACCCCTCTCCCATCAGTTCTACTCTACTCTCTAATCCTATAAAACCCAGATGAAACCCCAGACAACAATCAGTTAGATGAATTTATTATGTCTTACAAGATACAAGTTAATTATTCGTCTAAGTTTATTCAATATGTTCACGGTCCTCAGCAGAGTTTTGATGATCCTCTGTTTCATTACAAATTTATAAAAGAAATCTTCAACACTGTTTTATATCACACTGTGGTAAAAAACAAACAAACAAACAAACAAAAAAAAAAAACCAACAACTTAGTACTGTCAGCTAAGGCAGTCTTAAGTCTTTACTAAGTTACTTTTGTCCTCTTAATTACTTTACCAACAAATACACTTCCAGCATCCTCTTCTTATTCATGTTTCCTTATAACCACATTCTAAAATCAAATATTAATTAATCCAAATTTATCTAATTTCTAGTTTTTCTAATTATTTACCAGATTATCTAAACAATTTTCATTTATATTTATAGGTTTAGATACATAAAACAGATTTTTCTATTAGAAATGTTAAGCTACCTAAAAGTAAATAATACACAAAATTTTAATCTCTGTTCAAGATCTCAGTATATTATTAATCATTCTTTACATAACATTTTAAGTCAAAATAAATGAAACAAGGACATAAAACACAAATTGTATTATAGACTATGACAGATCCTGTAAAACTACACCAAAGCACTCTAACATTCCCGAGACAATACTGAAAGCAGGCCAGTTTTGTATCTTCAAGAATGATATGAAATACAAACATATTGATCTTGTCAACAAATAAAACAGAAGCTAAGGTGCTGAAGGATGCGCAGGCCTTCAACTCTCAGTGCTTAGCTACAACACTGGGAGTGCTACAGGTGTTAAAGAGGAGTGCAGGAGTCAGAGCTTGGTAGCTGGGACACAGCGCCAGGTTAATACGACTGCGCAGCTTCCCAGCCCGACCTGGCAGCTCTGAACAGGGTGGATGTTGCATCGCACAGTCACACCCTTCCTTAATTAGATTTCGAGAGCCTGAAAACACTGTTTTATAAAAAAGCGCGCATGTATTATCAAAAGAAACTAATTTTCCCCTGTGATCAACATAATATGCAACATCTGGCCCTCATGGGAGTGTTCCCAGTCTTTAAAGTGCAATTGAGTATTTCCTCCTACAGCATTTATCATTTACCCTTTCTTTTTCCAACTTTTCACACATGGGAAAGCAGGCTAAATTACCACAATAACATCTTCTGATACCATATGTTTGTAGCAACATCTCTCTGCTGTTAAAGGTTTCCTAAATCTGAAGAAGCCTTGCAGAGAATGCTCTGGTATAGCCTGGAATTGGGCAGCAAAGCTCCTCAGCTCAAGAGGTAGTGGCTCACATTGTTAGTTCTGGAGTCTCCTGCCTCATTCCCCTACTGTGTATCACTTATACACAAAAGTGATTTCTTCCGGAGGCAAAATCACACCACTTGCTCTTTGCAGATTAGCACTTGACTGTTCAATCCATATTTCTGTGTTTCAGTTCACCAAGCAAAGCCAAGTACTTGGGGTCTTCCAGTCACCCTAAATCCTGTCATTATTAACAACAGAAGCACACTGCCATTTTTTGCTTTTGTGGACCATTTTTCTAGCCTGAGGATTTGGGGGCATTTCAGCAAAGTGGAAGGGATTGGAGCAATGTCACTATTTTTGTCCCATTTCCAGGCAGAGTGGCAGAGAGCCAGTTCTCAGAATTTTTCTGAGAAACCAATTGATTCATGCTTGTCTCAAGTCCTAGCATCCTCATGAGAAGCTGTCAGAGGGCAGCCAAAATAGTACAATTGCTTCACCTTCTGCCAAACACTGAGATAAAAGACCAATCAGTTTCAATCATAAACAAAACCAGGGAACTGTCACAGAGCAAACAGCCTTCCCTGAAATTCAGATTGCACCCAGAATTTCATGAATCAGTTAGCAACTGCTGTAAGTCAGCATGGTTAATCACCTCATCTCTGCATCTTAATGAAACTCTGATGCTTTTCCAGCAGCCTGAGGACCTATGAGTATGTTTAATTCAAGGCAACATTGCTGATCTTCGCAGCTGGGTTGAGAGCTGTGTTGAAGAAACCTCCACACAAGGTCCTCAACAGGTCTTGCTGCAAGTCAGACTCGAAGGCGACCTATCGCTAATATTACCAACTTTCTACTCACATACCTGGCCAGTGGCAGGAGCCATGCCATCTGCCAAAACTGGAAGGAAAGACAGGAAAATTCATAACAGCACAGCCTGGATTTCTTTCATTTTTGCAGTCTTAAAAAACAGCTTGTGTCAGATAAGGAGTGAAATGAGACTATAATTTGGACATATTCTTTCTTTAGGTGAACTTCTTCACCTGATCGTAATTCAAACCATCCTTAAGACACCGGTATATTGGTTATCTTCATAGGAAAAATTCTACAGAAAAAGTGACAGCTAATTTAGCAGGACACCATTACAACTGCTTACACAGCAACTCAATTACCTGAGGTCTCAGACAGTCTTTCAGCCACAAAATGTCTGTATAACACTGGTAAACACACATATATTCAATTTACAAGTAGATAAATCAAGAAATACTATCTTGGAAATAAAATATGAGAGGAATAGTTGAGCAAACAAGGTACCCCAGCTGCGTTCGTTTCTAGTTTCTTGTTACAGAAAGCCTGAACACTTAAAGCTTTTGCTCAAATGAGGGCAAAGCATCCTTATAGCTATCTATCTGTACACACACACAGGAACTCTTTGATAACCACTTTATTTGCCAGGCTAGAAGCAGTAAACAAGAGGAAGAAAACAGAGTGAGATGATGAGATATTTACACAATGTATTTCAGGAATGTATTTTACAGAGCTTTCATGCTTCTGCGATATTACATCACATACTTGAGGAAAAACATGACTTTGTGTATGTTTTGTGTATGTTTTGGACTGGCTACTCATCATGCCTAAAATTCGCCACTTGAAAGTAAGCCATATCAGTTCAGTAGGACAGGTTTTTGTGTTTTTCTTTCTGTCTTTTTTTTTTTTTTTTCTCCCTCCAGCTGAGATATTCACTGTCTAATTAGTGAGTTGAATCCATTCACTAATGGGTTCAGTGATTTCAAGAACTAACACAAAAAAGTGCTGGGATTGTACAGATTAGAGTGAAAGCAGAGTGGGGAAACCTGAGCAGTACAGCTGCTTTCAGGAGCAGTTGGATGCTCAGCAGTTACTTAAGCAGAGGATCTCAATTCATTTTATGCAATTTCAATGCAACTAGAATATCATTGCTATCCTATGCAGCTGATGGTGAAAAATATTCTCTATAGCTGCCTGGCAAAGCCTAAGCTAGACGTGTGATTTCAGCAGTATAAATGCCTGAAAAACATGTGATGGCTTAAGGACCGTTTCTGTTGTGAATTTAAATCAATTATAATGTCTGAGACAGTTTTCTCAAGGATCATAACTGAATTCAAATTAAAAGCAACAACCAGGAGACAGAAGGCTAAGCATCTCTGCCTAAGGCAGAAGAACTGATATATTAACTAAAGTATAAGGCAGAACACGTCATACCTCAGGAAATGCATTTTCTTCAAAACACGTTAAGACTAACAATTTGGCTTGGATATTCACAGCACAGTACACAAAACAAAGTCATTAGAGTGCTGCAGTACGCAATAAAACTGTCCTTTAACACTGACAGTAGCAGTATAGAGAGCCAAGGTACCTAGCACCTAAAATCAAAAAATTCTGGGGATGGAATCACAAGGGATTAATTCTGTCAGTTTACGTAATGCAAAAATGTCAGACTAGGTTGCAGGGTTTATTCTAGCATGAGAAAGGACTGTTGATCCTACTTTTTATAATCTATTACCACTGTTCTTCATTTCTCCATCACCTATGTACACACACTACACACTACAATGCCACCCTCATACACACCCTGTCCGTCTGCTCACTGAGGCAGAACTGCCTGCAGAACTTCAGGTGAACAGAGTAAGAAAAAGAACTTGGGTATGGATAAAAGTTCTGCTGTAAAGGCAGCTCAAAGCTCCGGCAATCGAAAGAAATCTTTTGATTGTGCAAATTGGGGCTTGACTACGTTTTTAATTAACCAAAATATCTATCATAAAACAATTATTTAGTATTTCAGGACAAAACTTACTTGTTCTATTTAAGTTAAAACATCAAAGAAAGAATGAACCAGGACCTAAACAAAAATGCTGTGGATACTAAACTTATAAAATGAGATGTTTTCTATGCTGGAGAAAAAACAATAATCTACTAAATATTATAGAATATTATTAAATTGGAAGAGATGCATTCAAAAGCAATCAATATAAGGCAAAGTGACATCATCCATAGTTAAAACAGCCACAATTTTTATGGTATGTGAACTATTATGTTCATCATTGGCTGCCTGAAGAATACATTTCTCTCCCTAGAAAATTCAATAAATAACTGTCCATCGCAGAGGTTTTATGTTTTTCTCTGAAATCCCAGGAGCAGCCATCACCAGTGACATGGTGATAAACTAATGAAATCCTCCAATACTTCTTCAAAAAGCCCTATTAAAAACTATTGTACTCATTGCCACCGAATGTCATGAATATTAAATTTTAGATGAGCTCAAGAAGTAATTAAACAAAATAATGACAAAAAAAAAATCCATTTTGGGTATTAAACAGGATAATACCAGATCTGGCTTAGGAAATCCCTAAAGCAAGAATCGCTGAAGCTTGGGAGATTACAAGGTTGAGCGCTGTCTGCTTGCACTTGGCCCAGCATTCTTCCTTTCACTGATCACTCTTGGAAATGGGATATTGGGCTGGATGAACCTTGGGACTGACCCTGTAGATATACTTGAATATGAAGAGCTTACAAGAGATAAGCATATCAATATTGCATTTAATATGCAAACAGCCAGATTTGGTTCTTGTGTACATGATCTAATGAAGTCATGGGAAAATGAGTCTCTGTTGCACCGGGATAGAGTTCACCACAGCTGAGAATATAAGCATACTTTAGAGATTTAAATGATATCTTCATAGAAGCTTTTTGCTATTACATCCAATTTGTTATGCAAAAAATGTCACCAGCAGAAATCAGTACATGTGGCAGATGACAGTTCTGGGGGGAGGGTGAAGTGTTTTGGTTTTGCTTGCTTGTTATAAAGAAACTAAACAAACTTATTTGTTTGTTTGAAAGAAACTAAATAAACTTACTGAAACCAAAACAGATTAGAGCTCTGGACTATAAAAACAATTTGCCTCCCTCCCCAGGGCCAACCAGGTTTGTCTCTTGATGAGATGAAAAATTCCTAATTCTCGGTCTAAGTGTAACAAATGATGCTTGGAGAACACAAGAAGCTTAAACTATATTGGAAATCTATTGTGACCAGTACTATGGGAAACTGTTCAGTTTGTGCTCTGCAGGTTTGATTCCCTCACAAAAAGCTGGAAAAAAAAGAACAATCTATACTGCTTTTTTTTTTTTTTTTTTTTTTTCCTCTCCTTACTGCTCTACACTTCAGCTCCTTCGAAGCTTATCTTCCCTATTGTTTACTGCTTTAGTGACCTTGGAGAGAAGAGATAGAGATAATAGAAGCAGAATACTAAAAGGATTAATGGCTTTATTATCCTACTATTGGGAAGCTGATTAAAAGCACATATCCTTTCACAGACTACCCTGGATGTTAACACCCTCAGCTCTCTTCTTACAAAAGGTCATTGGGGGGATATTAAATGGAGCCTTAAATATTGAATCCTCTTCACTTCCAGCACTGGTGTCCTTCTCATGGCAAACATTATAGCGAATTGTCTGTCTTCTAGTCCAGAATTCTTTTTTCCTTCTTACTAAACCACAACAAGAAAAACATGGATTTTCATAAGAAAATGTTACTGGCCTGGTAAAGAGCCAAAGAGCCATGGTGGATGATGGATAGTTGTAGAAGAATCTGCAACTTCTACTTCTGGATTTCAGCCAGATGTCTTGTTTGTGATTATTCCTTTGAGCCACTCTACCAAGCCCCAATGAAGAAATGCATGAGTTGGTTCAGTCCCTTCAACATTTCTGTGATGGACAAGAAAAAGCTGAAATAACTGTGTTAGAACCTCTCTACACCTCATACTATCACAATGCCATACCAATGGTATTTTACAAGGCCTGAATATATGGTCTTCAGTATTTTCCCATTATAATAGCAAGTCACCTTCTAAATGTCTTGTTTTAGATATTGACCAGCTGCTTTGGCATGGGATAGGTTCTCCTGCTGTCTCCTCCCTACCATGTGGACCTGGCAGTGATTAAACCTTGATTACACTCAATGTAAAACCGATTCTCCCTAACCCAGAAGGATGTCAGACACCAAAAATATGCTCCCAGTCTCCCCACCCTGTAAAAAGTGCCAATTGCAGAACCAGTGTGTGTAAGAATACATTATGGTGGTCATCCCCCAAAGCACCCAACAATCTCATTGTGTTGTCACACACCTCCTGGAATACAGTATTTATTATTTAATGCCTGCTCTAGGTAGTAATTCACATGTCAGAACACCAGGGCAATATGGTGTTTATGTGAGGATAAGAGCAGATTGAGAAATGGACACAAATAACTCACAGCAGCTGAAGCTATTTTCTCTCGTCATATCTACCTCTGCTCTTAATATATCACTGTTTTTGTAGGAGAATCCCCCACAAGGTTACAGAGCACCATGAGTCAGTGTCACCTCTTGAAATAAAACCAAGGTAAAGGTCAGCTGTTTTCTTACTGTTATTGCCCCAGACAACCGAAAGAGTCCTGCCTGCTAAGTCATTATGCAACAGAGATAAACCATCCTTCTGCAATCTTTTGTGGGTGTCAGGAGAAGCTAAGAATAAACCAGGAAAAGCCTCCTGAAAGGTCTGCTAAGAAGTAAGCTGAAAATGTTGCTACTAAAAAAAAACATCCTCAAGACACAGTGTGAATACCCTCGCTTAAAACATACCCTTATGCAACCTATACTAGATGACTGCAGATCATAATCACATCTTGCAGTTAAAATTACTGATTAATCTGTCCAGGAAGAGTTGAAGTAAGCAGAAGGAAGTAGATGTTAGTAACAACAGTTACAACTTTTTTCATATAGGATGTGCTGGAGTTTCTAAGCTTAAGAAAATAGGTAGGTTCTCCCTCCTGCTCATTATACAAAGTTATGGAATGAATTGCAACATTTTAAATCCTACTTAACCACAAGCTGGATAAATTAGGAATTTCTTTATTGATGGATTGTCTCAAAGGAGCTACAAAACTATGCAGGCATATCCAACAGAGAAAGCAGGTCAACATTAGCCCCCAGTCAGAAGGAGAGCTGGTCAATAAAAAGAAAGAACCAATTAGGACATAACTAGGCACTCCTAGTCAGGATGATAATGGGGAAAAAAAGGAGAGAAAGAACAAGATTGTCTGAGGATGATCAGTCTCCCCAGCAGAGGATGGGGCAAATCTTACACTGTTGCAGATGAAATGAGCTTCATTTCTGTGCTTGCAAACTAATAAGGCATACTATGAACAGACTTTGGAAATAATAAAAATAAATTATGAAAAAAAAACTTTTCTGTGGCATCTTTAAGCTTCTTGTTTCTCTTGTTAACAACATCTAGAAATTTCATTGTAAGAGAAGGCTTCTCTCTTTAAACTTACAAAACTTAGTAGTTTGGTCCCACTGACTTTGAGCACAATGGAAGTGCAGTGATACAAAAATGGAGAGAAAAAGTTTAGAAGCAAGACCAGTAAAGAAAGAGTCATACCAAAATAAAACTTGACCTTCACTCATCTTGTTTTATCTGACTTTTTTGTAGATGGAAAGATGATGTCTAAAGAACTGAAAATAAGAGGTTGATCACACAAAAAATGATTTTCTGATCATTACTTTGCAATGCCATTCAAAAGAAAATTTATCACATCATCTAACCTACATGCTCTTCCTAACACAAGGTCAATAATGGTAACTGTACCTTTTTAATTCTCCCCCTCCCACCTCAAAACTGGGTTTACTGGACATAATGAAGTGTCAAGTACCATCTAGAATCACAGAAGGCAAATTTATATGAAATTGTCTCTTCTGGAAACCACCAGATATTGGTTCCTTGTGATATTACAAAAAGACCCGTACATAGAAGAGGCTTTTTATTAACTGCAGCAGTAAAGATTTTCAATTAAATTTATATCCAGGGAAAAAAATCAATCAAACAAACAAACATTTGCACAGCATAAGAAGCAGCAGTCTTTGTAATGGAGAAGAAAGACTCCTCCTCTTCTTTTTTTTTTTTTTTTTTTTTTTTTTAAAAAGAAATAAAGCTCTAAAAACACTGAGCACATTAGTAATCTGAAACCTCTCAATGATCCATTTGATTGGACATCTTTATAGTTAAATACTGAGATGAAACCAAGGAAGGGTGCAAACTTAAATTCAAGATGCTGTTCTTCAGTGCCTGCTTCCAGATGCTACTATTCATGCCACAATAAATAAGTAAATAAATAAATAAAATAAAAAATATTTAGCTCATCCACTTTCAAAATGGACAAGCAACAGTTATTCCACAGTTCATAAACTCTTCAAAAGACTAGAGAGAGAATTACCCATCCACACTGCTGAGCACAGAAACAAATCCAAGGAGAGTAATAGGGTCTGACTGTGTCTTTCAGGCTTCATTTGTTGAGCTGGGTACATGTCAGAAGGACATGATTCTCTGGCAATATGCTAATTATACCTACGATCAGCTCCAGCAAACCTGGACACTGCCCAGATTCCCTGAAGACTAGAACTAGACTTTTGTGACCTGAAGGCAGGGCCTGCACTTTGTTCTACTCCACCCTTATTACACAGCCACTTCTGCATACCTAGTGATAACAAACAAACTGGCAAAGCTGCAGACATTATACAGAGGAAAAGGAAAAGGGATTACTATTTCCAGTTTGCTTCTTTTCTCTAGAAACACTGGTTTCCTACCACCATTTTGGCAGAACACATCAAACTATGTATAGCAAAGGAACTAATGATGGCTCACCAATATGCATAGCCTGAGAACAGGATAGGAACAGAGATGGGACTTCTGATCAATATGAAGAGCATCAGAAATGGGTTTTTTAGATAGTCAGATTAGCAAAAAATATCATCCTTGTTTGTTTATTTGTTTGTTTGTTTTTCCCTTGCTCTAATCTGTACTATTGTCTGGAATAGGAAGTTCCAAAAGAAGTGTTTATTATTTCCCAACCCATTTAGTAAATGACTTGCAGACCAGCTAAAAGTTTTTAGCATAAGTCCACTGGAGCAGAAAGATTTATTGAATTCAAGAAATTTAACACCCTCCTCCCAAGTTTCATCCTACTTCTGTGTTTGAATCCATAAACAGTTCCTGATAGAATAACACGTTGATTAATTCATCAAACAAAATTCTCCCCGACACTGGTAGCAGCAAGGCAGCAGCTGTTTCTAAGAGCAATTATACATCAAGAGGAAAAGCTGACAAATTTAATGTTAACACTGAGCTACCTGATCGGGTTATCTTTTTCAGTAGCAAGAAATGTAGAGTCAGCGGGAATTCTTCTACCCAAAGTACACAGAAGAAAAGGAACCTCTGCCTTTCAATTCATTATTTAATATACTTGATGCAACCCTTATGTTCACAATCTGTAGCTACACTGAGAAACATAAGTGATCCAAAACCTCTAAGGACCTTAATCGTTACAGAACATGCAGGAAGAACTTGTTGACAACAGCAGCAGTAATTTAAATCTGCTGGCACTTTCAGAGACAAATAGATCTGTATAAAATCCAGCTGGAGGTAGTTTCTCTTCCTCTTGGTCTTTGAACACTGATGTCAGGATATCCTAGCCTACACCCAGTGGGTGACCAGCAGGGCAGTTGATAAATCCTGTAGATAAATCATCACATGGACCCCCCTTACCCATCAGTGCTGGAATAAAGGAAGATCTTCTGGCAAGCAACTGTCTAGGTGGGAGAGCAGAGACATTAAATACAAGGCCTTTGATAAGGAGGGTATGGCACTTTTTTTTTTTTTTTTTTAATGACAAGTCACTGTGCTTAAGGGTCAGATAGTGGGTGGGAGAAGATAATTATTCAAGATACCTCAAGATGAAATGCTCATGCTTCGAAGCTCAACACAGAGGGAAAGCACACAAGTAAGTCGTTAGGGGCTTTTTCTCTCCTGAGAAAACACAAAGCTCTTCTACTGAAGTCATCTATAGAGAGAAATGCTGCCCCTGAAACAACCTGCATGGCTCTTCACAACCCTTTTTCTCAAATGCATTTTTACTGCTAGACAGCAACTCTGTAACCAAATGCAAAAATGGTGGGTTTTTCACAGATATATTTACTCCCTTAAAAATTACAAATCTTCACTACCAAATTACCAGAATCAATAATGGGTCAGTGCTGTTAAAGCTTTTGTTTGTTTTTGTTTCTTTGCCAGGAAATTATTTTTTCATGAATTTTCAGATAAATTCTAACAGATAATTCCTAACCCTGCCAGGATAGGAAAACCAAAAGTTTTTCTTCAGCAGAACCTGCTTATCAAGCCTCCACATCCTCTTTAATGTTGCTTCTGAAATACGCCTTTTTTTTTTTTTTAAATGTTCTGTGGTGAACTAGTCCAAATACCAGGAATCTCTCAAAGAACAATATAAGTATCTGCCTTTTGAAACACTCACCACTAACCTCTGCTGCCAATGCCAGCACATTCATCACTGATCCTTGCCCTACCTGTTCCTGAGAAATCTTTCTGAAAGTAAATGCTGGCCATTTGGATCTGCTGCTCCCCAGGAGCAGCATCAAGGAAACACTGACATCTCTACAGAATCAAGGAAACATTGACAAAACTAACATTCATGCAGAGCACTAGGGTAAAAAACATCCACCTCTTCCTGCATCAGAAGATGTGCCACAGGACTCTAAGCCTTCTGTCATCAGCAAGATAAAACCATTAAAAATCAAGTGGTTTAAAGATTATGAAAAGAGGAAAAAAACACCTTTGCCATATTTTTTTGATTAAGTTTACAGAAGCTTTTATGAAGTTAGTAAAAATCCTCTAGATGAACATCTAGGGCTCATCAATTTGAAGTGATTTTCTTTCTGCTCCCTCCTCACTAATATTGCTCAAAAAAACAATGCTGAAAATTATCACCAGCAAAATAATCCAGCCTGTGAAAGGCACCCAAAGGGCTTCTATGCCTACAAGTAACATTGTGGCTCCTCAAGGCACATCACTTTTCCATTTTTTGTTTTGTTTTTCCATGTTTTTTATTTAAATAGGCAGTAACCTTTATCACATGAAAACAAGATGGCAAAATATTGGATTTCATAGGCGTGCTGGGCCTGGACTGCTTGGCTGTGAATTTCAGGAAAAAGTGCCTTCAGATTTCTCAAGTTTGAAATGGCACTTGTCCCCCTGCTTTCAACTTTGTTCCACGTCGTCTTTTCCAGGTAGCAACGCGTAAGAACCAAGCCAGATGAGAAAACCCTTGCAGAAGTTTTCCCTGAAAAACACGTAAGTCGTGCCGGGCAGTAGTAAGGAACTCACCAATACAGCTACAGGAACATGATCTTTACCCTATATATGCTCTCAATATACTGAAAGCAACTGATAATCAAAACGAAAGTGAGGCTATAAACACAGGCCAAGCCTTTTGCATTAACATTGCAATTGTAGACCAGCCTAACCCTCACTTTGCTTTTCTCCTGTACTTCAGCTGCAGGCTGAGCAGCACACAGAGGCACTGATCCACTGATACTTGAAGAGAGAGCAAGAAGCTGCTGTGTTTGGGTGAGATCGCCCAGAATCAGAATAACAGGAAGGCACAGTAGGAGACCAGTTCCATCTCAGTGACTGTGCATTCCCAGATACCTGCAACCCCCCCCATGTGCTGCAGAAAGGTTTGCAGGCACAGGGATGCAGGCAAACAGACACTTATCTTGCACCTTATTCCACCTTGTATGAGGGATATGAGACCTTGGTCTTCTCTTCCTCCAGAGAGATGATATACAGAACTGGGAAGGCAACATACAATGTCCTGCTAGCAACACTGCAGCAACATCTTTCTCACTTCCAAGTGTTTTTAGCTGCACCAGTCTGCAGGGAAACACTCAGAAAATAAAAGGAAAACTTCTCTGCTTAATGGCCAGTCATGCAACATCAATACCAAGTTACAAAGCATTTCTGACACAGCACCAGAGAGAAGGATGTGAAAACAGCTCAGTCCTTTAGTAGTTGGGAGAAAGAAATGCTGGCAATAATGGAAAGGCATCATCAGTGTTATTGTGATAAAATGTTTGCAATTACTACACTGGCAATTTTTCCAAATGGGTTGGCTTAGAGACAGGTGTCTTGCGCTGATTACTAAATTATTTTCTTTACAAAGGTCTAAGTGCCTCTGTTTTCCAAAAGAATAGCCCGGAACCACTTAGTTCAGAGCATTAGTCCCCTGAGATTCACCTTGGACTGTAAAGACATGAGATAAATGAACAGTAAACTCTCTTTTGGATGAACCCAGCAGTGGTTTGGCTGAAGAGAACACTTTAGGTAGAGTACATATGAATTTAAAATAAGAGACGGACAAGAACTGGAGCTAGTTAAAATACAAGAAGTCAGAATAAATATTTGCTAACAAAGCATTTTAAACCAAGCAAACCTTCCCAATGAGTCTTGGAATCACCTCATCTGGGAGAGCTGCCTGGCCACCACACAAGCAGATTAGGGGCAGTGGGCTGGAGATGGCATTTTCCAAAAACAGCCAACACAGTCAGACAGCCACCACAGATCCAGAGGAGCAGTTTTTGTTATCTGAGCATACAGTAATACATTTGCCCAGCATTTAGTGCCAAACACTTACTTTTTTTTCTTGAAAGACAGCACCTGTGCTCAGGGAAGGATGTTTGTTGCTGCTGGCTATGCATCTGGTGTATGGCTGCAAGGTGACGTGAGGCCAGGGCGTCAGGGAGCAAGTGTCTCACTCTCACGCAGTATAACCTAGACACAGGTTCCCATCAGTCTTTGTTCATGTAAAAGCAGCAACATAGTCCTGAGAAAACTGTGAAGTTCAGCCTCTCTTGTAGCTGATCCAAAGAGGATTTGGGGCCCTTGTAAGGTCATGAGCAATCAAAATTTGCTCTGTCTGTGACACAGGGTCTTGCTAGCATGTCTTTAGTGAGCTCTCTTCGAAGTGTTCTGCACAAGCAGATGGCATGGACCTGGACCAGGGAGGAGATTCAAATATGCCTGGGAGATCTTTAGTGGGGAGGCATGGAGGGGCTGTGGGGGGGAATGAAGAACTATGTTCACGCTTTAAATCTAAATCTGTGGCTTCCACATAGTAAATTTCAAACACCGCCATTAAATTAGTCCATTAGATAAACTCCTGTTAACTGGATGACTTGGTCAGCTGTGGTTTACTCAGAATTCATTGTGGTTTTAGTGTTTTATGATCAAGCGTAGTTATGGGTAATTTGAACCTCACAACACCAAGCAAAAATTGCCAACAATTAACAGCTTCAAATAAAAGCAGCTTTCATCACAGAAACACCACTGAGAGTCCACAGCATTCTACACTCTACTTTACTTGTTTATTTAGACTGTTTTACAAATAAATTTCTTCCTTCAGTTAAAGTGACGCAAGCTCACACTCATTTGAATTGCTCCTCTACAAACACAACAAACCATCTCTAGCCACTAAGTTTTAACCTGTCACAAAAGTTTTCAACATTCAGACTCCTAAGCATTAACTTTGGTAATTAAAGTAGCATATGTGACAAATCAGCTGAAGGAAATATAACAGCATATTTCTACGTAGTGAGAAGAACTTCTACTTTTTTCAGTCACCAGTGGACTACTGAAGCCAGTATAGCATGACATATGATGCTGCAGCACCCACCCCTGGGCTAGAGAAGAAAATAATCTGAGTCACCTATAAACAGAAACAAATTCAAAAAGTCATAAAAAGCTACTAAACCCCATGAAATTAAATAAATACATTAATCAATTAAAAATTCTATGAATCAGCAGAGTTGAATTTTGCTGCAGTAGTATCAGAAGGCTTTGGAAATTGCTCTTCAGTAATCCAGTAGAAACTTGGCATGTTTCCACCTCTGCTTATTCTCTCTGACAATTTTTACATGATCAGATACCATTCTGAAATATCAGAAAGAAATACAAAATGGGATGGTGGGATTCAAGAAAATTAAACAGTTGTATCTAGCTTTCATCCTGTGCTTCTCATTCATGAATCTCCAGATAACTTATGCAAGACAGTGAATAGTTTCCTTTTGAAAGTATGAATTGTAGCCATGACCCACTACATGCATCACAGAAGACAGCATGTCTGGAAGGGGGAATTCAGTCCAGTCCAGTCTGGAAGCCCAGGCCAGGGAGAGCATGATGGTTTGAGAAACTCAACAGCTCTTGCCCCAAAACTGCAAGCAAGGTTTAAGAAAAATAAAGCAACAAAACTCAGCAGTGCATCCTAAGCACTTATGCAGAACCTAGAGCCTCAAAACAGCACCAGACAAGAATCATGCTTCTAGAAGCTGTATAGGCATTAAAGAAATTAGACAATGTGTTCTTGCATAAGAGGATCCTGTGATAGAACAGCCACTGCATGTTCTTGGCTCTGCATCACTGTCTGCTTTTAAGTACCACAACACCTCTGTCTTTGAAAAGTCCTTTTTCCAACAAAAGAAACTGTAAATTGGCAACTCCCTTCTAATTCTAAAAACACAATGTAATTTGTACTGTGTGGAGATTAAAAATCCCACCAAAAGATTTTGCTGTGCTGCTGATTTGAGGCTGAAGGCACTCACCTGGATCACCATCTCAGCGTGTGATAACTATCTAAATCAGCCTATGAAAAGAAAAGGGATTAAAAAAGATGCTTCAGGTCTAAGACAAGTAACAAGCATCCAGCCTTAAGCATCAGCATCTCACAATGCTTTCTCTTATAACTTTTATAAAATGACCTTTCAGGAATGCACTTTTTAAAGTGACTAGTCTTGCTGGTGACATATAGCTAGGGGAAACAGAGAATTTACAGTGATTAGAACAGATCAAATTTATGGACTAACGAGACAGATAATGCAGCGAAGCAAGGAATGAAATGTAATGAGGCCCAGAAAAAATTAAACACATGCTATATTCCAGCTCGAACAGCAGCTTACAATATACAGGAAATACACTCGTTTAGAATCACATGATGCGTAGTAGCATTACCATGGAAAACCAGAAAAGATCTTGCAGATCTTACAAACTTTTTAATACAAAGTAAAAAACAATGGAAGGCAGTAAGGCAAGTTAGGATGCACTATTGAATAACCTGCATGAAACAGACATGTACGATCCCAGGAGCTCTTGGTGTCCTGTTGGAAAATGCAAGATACTTCCAAACAGATTTTCGGAATGTTCAAACCTATCCCTGAAAGCTTTCATAGGTATCAGGTTATTCAGACAGTAGTAACATTCTTGCAAAAAGAAATCTACAGTTACATGAAATAGTCCTACAGCCTGCAGGATCTCATCTCCTTCAGGTGTATAAAAGATAAATGCAACAGGGAAAGTGTCTCCCAAAATGAAAAGATGTAGCAAGGAATAAAACTGTCTTTGAAAGAAACAGGAGCGACAAGCCAAGAATTTGAACCTGTCCCTGAAGAAGCCTTGGCAGTCTATTAGTCATGGCTGAACTGTATTGGAAAAAATGCTGTCTCGAAGGTATTTTTTCATCTCTCTTTGGTTCTCTGTATTTTTTCCATGGTTGTATTCAGAATAATGGGAAGAACGGCAACTCTTACACAGCAAGAGAATAAAAGATTTTAAAATATTATTAGAAGTAACAGAATTTTTCCAAACTATCCCTTTAACTCAAGAACACCTGTTTTAAAAAGCCCTTTGTACATACAGCTTTATAAAATATTTCCTCAGAAACAGGGACTGATTAGCTGTATTCCTGACTAGTTTCTTAATTGGGCTCCAAAGTAAAATTATCATTTGGATGCTAGCAGTTTTGCTCTTCAACATATAATCTATTTTGAAAGCTTAAACAAATTCTATAAATATTTAAATTAAATATAATCTGCATTTACTTAGTGATTTTAATTAAGTTGCTGTTATCCTGAAATGTGTAAATGTTTAAAGCCAGTGCAGTACTGGAATAATGTCAGGACACTGAAGGTTCTGTACCATTATTAATACATTTTCCTATGCTTTGTAGGTGGAGTTTAGTGCTATAGTTGAGCTGCTACACAACTACTCAGAATAGCCTTTAAAAAAAAAAAAAAAGAAAAAGAAAAATTAACTAAATTTGAAATTGCTGTGACTCAGATGTAGAACAGAGTTCATGTAAACAGGATTTAATGTTTCTTTTGGTTGTTCTTTGTTTTTATTTCTACTTTAAGCCCAGTTTCTCCAGACCTCCCTTCCAGATAAAACTCTGAGTCTATGACTTTGAGCCCATAGGATTTTTTCTGGGTCTGAGGAAGGAGCTTCACAGATATTTATACTGCTTTCCGAAGAAAAGCTACCTGTGCCAACCTCACGGTATTCTTTTAGAACGATTGAGTTACAATCCTGTTTAATTTAAATATGTACTCTTTGCATGAGGGTACAACATCTGAATCCTAACCATGAACTTCCTTCATGGTAAGTAAACCAAGAAGACCAACAGTGCATGTCTCCAGCATGCTGAGCCCGCAACAAAGTTGTCTGCTTCAGTGCATCCTCCTCAGCGATGGGTTTGCCACATAGCAGCCTCTGATAATGTTTCTTCCTCCACAGGAAGGAACTGCCTTATATCTGGCATTTTCAACCCTCCCACAACACATCCAGAAACAAGCTTTCCCAGCACAATCATGCCTGGAAAGGAACAAAAATACAGAAGAGATGCGGGACATTGGATAGCGACAAACTAGAGGCCTAAAGCCAAGAACTGAGAATAAAAACATCAGATATTTAATTAGAAAACCAGCTATTAAAGTAGATTGCAGTTTTTTAATAATAGTTTGTCAGTGAACTAATGTAATTAACTGTTGGACAGAACTGGGGACAATATAATGATTGCAGATCTTGGAAAGAAGTAACTGGAGAAGAGTAAGCTGCGAAGGTTATACATCCAAGATTCAACTGCAAGTCATTTTTGCTCTAATCCCATAAACAAAATAATTTTTCAATTTATCCTCATCTTTGAAAGTATGACTGTGTCGTCTGCAGTTGCATTTTGACCACAACACAGACACTGGAGCACCCTGAAAAACTTTTTCTCTGTGTGGATCTGTTTGTTGGCTTCAGGGAGAGTGCCAGAGGCAGGGTACAAACTTTGTCTGCCCCTTTCTCCAGAACTGCTTACATAGAAAAGAAGCGGGAACCAACAACTCAACAACTTTAACTTTTAAAATTATTATTCTTTTTTCCCACCTCTGTTCATATCATTAGTCTCCAATCTGCCTGCACAGGTCTTTCTGATGAATGCAATTTGTCACCATTATAGGAATGGAGAAAAACAAATAGAACCCAAAAAAGCAGAAGGAAGGAATATTTAAACCCTGTTTCAATAGTTCAGGATGTTACTAACAAAAGTGAAGGGCAATTATTATTTTACAGAAAATGACATTCAGCCATTCCCTTGCATGGCTTCTTGGCATGTAAGATGATAGTGGGCTGTATATAAACTGTGTATCTCCAGAGCATCTACTTCATAAAAAATAGCATGTTCGGTGATCTTAAAAACAAACAAACAGCAACAACAACAAAATACAAAAATTCAGCCCAACAGATCTAATCCCACACACATGTTCAGAAGAGGTCAAAAGATTAACTCTCGTTTTGATCTAACATGGCTATCATGAGAAAGAGCACAATTTTAACACAGAGCAGCATTTTGTTCCATGAACACCAAACAACTCAGAGCAGCACGGAGCAAGAGGACATTTTCAACCTGCCATCCATCTAACTTCTATCTGTTATGCTGTTTCAATTGGCGAAATCTGAAATCCCAAAATATGAACACATAGCTGTTTCCTCATTAAAAAGTCAACATGGGCAATTTGGGATATGTAGATTTTATAGAACACTCTTAGGATATAAAATAGGAAAAAAAAAAAAAAAAAAAAAAAGGGGGGGGGGGCAGAGAAAAGAGTAAACAAGTAAGATTTTTTTTCACAGCCAGAAAAAAAACAGGCGCTAATGTTCTCCAGCACACTTAAATTTCCATCCCATGGAAGTTAGCACTGCTCTGAAATTAAACTGGGTGGCACAGAAACTGAATCTGATATAGGGTGCAGTAAACACAGTAAACCCACAGCAGTTCTGCACATCTTTCAGCTTTACCCTCTGTCATTTCCCTTTTTACTACTGTCCTTTGTACAGAGAATGAGACAGTTGCAAGCACCACTGTTAACTCTGTCCCTAGGACACTCCTCCTCTGACATTGTCTTCAATTAGCATTCCCATTTGTAATCCAATATATCACTTGTAATAACTTTAGTGCAGTCAACTGCTTCCTCCTCAAATGACAGGAAGGTTAATGAGGCTTTCTGTTACTATTACTATATGCTTTGCAGAAAAAAAGGGAATGGATTTCTTAAGTAAAAAGAGACAGCATTCCTTTCTTGAACCATCTCGTTACTCTGTGCAACACAGACAGAAACTTAACAATTCCAGCTCCCAACAGACTTTCCTCTGGACCCAGAAGCCCACACAGGACGAGTGCTGTTCACTGGCTGGTTCGTAACACTCTCATAGGAATTGGCAGTGCAGGGACCTTCCCAAACTCAACTCCTGGTTATTAGCTTACTTAGGGGCTGGCAGCAATGCTGTTGAGTACCAGCTAACATTTGACAAGAAAAATCCTCCACTTGTTGGTTTGTCTGCAGGGGGGCTTTCAGAGACCAGAATCCAATGCCACTTATGACGTGGTTATGGGTGCAGTCAGACATGACTGAGGAGGCCAGATAACAGCAAGCAGTATGTGCTTTGTCATAACCCATTTGATCGTGTAGAGAGAAAGGCGTTCTCTATTTCATTTGCTGTGACACCTTCATTATTCAGGAAAAATCCTGTCTCCTCCATGTTTGTTTGTTTTTGTTTTTGTTTTTTTTTTTCTTTTTTTTCTTTTTCTATATTACACACATGCAGTTAATTAGGCACTCTAAACAAACTTGCTTTACAAAAACAGAGTAGCTCGACTTTGAGGACGTCCCTCCTCCACTAAGTACAAGTGGGATGCTCAGATACCAGCTTTGGAGTTCCTTCTCCACTCCTGATGCACAAGCGTGGCCTACGGAGAAGTGGCTCAAGTGTCTTTAGACGAGGTCCTTTTCTGTAACAGAGGAACAAGTCCTTTGAAAGGAGAGAGTCAAATCCACTGGTGACAAAGCTGGTTGCATCAGTGCACTCCCGAGGCTGATTTTCCATGCTAAACCCAATTTGGGTATTTCAAGCGGAGAAAAAGTTAGAGAGAATAATATGTAAAGTGGAAATATGAGGTATTTAGAAGTTTGACCTGGTTATAGCCAAAACATTTTCATTCAAGTAACTGAAGTTAATCTTGTATAAACTTTTCTGTTTTTCCCCAAAGAAAAATATTGATTGTAATTGTTTGGTAACAGCTACAACCAATTACACCATTACAATAACTTGGATTTTATTTTTATGCTAATAGCACACCATGTTTAGCAGCTATACCTTTTCCTAATTTTTAGGGAAAAAAAATTGTCTGCAATTTGATCCAAACTGGTTTTGGATAGAAGCGGACGATACAGAAAAATATTTTAATAGGTGCACCGGCTACAAGAGAAATCATTCAAACATGACTTGCATTTAAATGAGAGTCATCATGTGAAGCAAATTATCTCTGTAATTAGTTACTTGAGCCAATTGTTGCTAATTATAAGACCAAAGAGCTAAGAGAGACCTCAACTAACCTACACCTTCTCCTAAGAAACAATTAATGGTAACTGTCCTTCTGAACTATAACTGCTTGCAGTTAAGCACAGTTTTATGCTTTTAGCAAGAGACTTTCCCAGGCTGTAGTTTTCTTTATATGTTAACAGGAAACATCTAATATTAGTTTTAATGTAAATTTAAGATATTATAATGGGTTTAAATCTTAATATAGATACAATGAGATGTCATTATAATTCTGAAGTGGTTTATTTCAAATATTTTGACTTCAAATAGAAATACTAGATTTAAGTTTAAAAGACAAAACAACAAACAAAAAATAGGACTACCGCCACCCTTCACACCCCCTGGTTACAGAACTGATGTGAAGGATATTACCAAGAAGAATGAGTACAGGGTGGATCTGAAAGCTTAATCCTTAATGGTGGCAAAGCAGATGGGGCAGGAAATGTAGCCCAGCACCCCCACACTGATTCACAAGAGCAAAGGGGTCATATCCAAAATAGAAGAGTGCGTCTGGGCTAAGCAGGATATTGGGCACATCTCAGCTCAACAAGCTCAAACACACCTTCCTTCAGCCTCCGTTTTTCACTGGATCCTGCTGACCTGTTTGTCAAAGTGGGAAAATTCATGGTACTTGCCCCACTGATTTTTTCATGCCGGTTTTTCTCAGCATCATGAACATGATGGGTCTCAGGAGGATTTACATGTTCAGCAAGGCTCATCCCCATGCACCAGGATGCCATCCCTTCTAGCCAACAGTGAAGCGCAGCATACAAGCAGACCCAGAGAAGCACAGGAGAGAGATTCTCATGGCCACATTAAGCAAAGCACTCCCCTAGTCTGAATGTGCAAGCCATCCCACAGAGCTGCCTGGGGATTCACTGACATGCCTAGATGAACCCAAGCCCTGGGGCAAGGATGCTTTGTGTGCTCAGCACCCTTCTGCCACAGCAGTGGTGCAGGCAGCTGTAGTCCTGCAAGGTCTGGCTTCAGCTTCAGGCTTTGGTTCAAAAAGGAATTAATTCAGGGAAGCCCTCTTGACTTGAGGATCTCTTAAAGCAAGCATAAATCAGTATCAACTTTTCTTGGTGCCAGGCTTTATACTTACTTTGCATTAGCATGAATGACTGCCAAAAGGAAACAGAGGAACTCAGGTCCATTAGCTGTACTTTATTTTTTCATGATCTTCCCAGAAGTCATTGCCCACAGCATTCTGATGCGTCAGTGCAGTCCTCATCCAAGTCACTGAAAACCCTCAATGCAGCCCTGGCATGTCTGCAGCTTTTAATCCTGGGTGACAGCAGCACAGGCTGCAAAAAGAGAGCTGAATCTATGAATAGTATTATTGGGATGAACAAATTTCATGTTGGTTTGCTCATTCTTCAGTATCACAGAAGAATACACACTGTCCAAGCTGCAGACATCATATAATGTGGAGTCTAATATATGCAACGTGAAGGAAGTGGCTTTTCTATCAGCAGGAAACATTCTGGCCAAGTTCAAGGGTGAAGTAATGCAGAGAAGAAACACCAACTGCTTAGGAGTGAGCAAGCATACTTATGCCAAGAGTACATAGTCAAAATTCTAATTCTGTCACTGTCTAAAGTACCTCTAAGTTACTGAGCCATTTCTACTAAAATAGGTGAGTTTATTTCTGTCCCCTCAGGTAGGGCTCACCAAAATAATTGGCAGAGTGCTTACAAATGTGTGAAGAAGCACACACTAGGGCCCCACTTAAAGCCACTGCCTTCACAAAATGCTTATTTAATGTTCAAAGATAGACTCTGTTCTTTCTAGAAAAACTACAAGGCTACATTTTGCACCGTTAGCTTTAAGATCAAGTATAAAAAAGACATGTCTCCTATCACAGTTCTACTGTATAACAAAACTTCCAGAGGGACTTCAAAAAATAACTTGCTGAGCCTCAATTCTTTATCTGTAAAATAGCAATGATCCTACCCTACTTAAGAGAGAAAAGTGTAGTTTATTTAATTTAGTTACTACAGCCTTTCAAGACAGTCTCAAAGAAAATTCTGTGAAAACAGTAAGCAGTAACAACAAATAATATTTGAGCCACTGGCCTAGGTTTTATTTTTTTTTTTGTTTTTTTTTAGATGTTAAGGAATTTCTGTGGATTTTTGCATGTATTCAAACTTTTTTTTTTTTCCAAATTAGAACATAATTTTCATAATTGCATCTGTGAAATAAATCTCTTATAAGTGCTTTCCCCTCTAATGTGAGTTTCCAAAGGGATTTACATTTAAAATTATGAAGCCTTAAAGCTGGACTTTCCTCTGCTAGGTCACTGTCAGTGAATAATATTTAAAACTCCTGGAAATATACCACTTCTTGTGGAGCAGCTGAAATTCTACAGTTCCTAATGCCCCCGTGTCACAGGGTTAAGAACTGAGCAGCTGAAGCTTCCAACAAAGATTTGAACATCACCAGTTTGGGAGTTAAAAACTCTCCTGAAGCCAGTACTGCCAAGACTTACAGCGAGAGCACTATGGGCATGTATCCCACCAAAATGTGACATTACCTTCCATATGATTTCCTCAATATAAAATTCTGCTGTCTGTATTCTAAGAGTCCAGAAACCCTTTTATATCAATTGCATTTAATTGTGATAAATATAATAAAAATAATAGTTAAAAAAATACAGAAATCATTTACACTTTCTAATCATTTTCTAACAGATAATTTTGCAGGCACAGAGCATCTGCTGTGCAGCATGGGGCTTCCCAAATGCAGGTTTTGAACAGTCAGAATCCAGCCCTCCAAAGAGCCACTACACAAGTCCCCACACCTACATTCAGTTCAAAACGCAATGTCTAAACAAGGATTTTGCACAATTTCATGAAATGCTACACAATGTCATACAGATAAAGCTGCACTGAAGACAAAAGGGAGCCAGGGAAAGGACAGCCTTTGGGGGAAAGGACCAACTCTATACAAAGTCTAGCATAGCATAACAAACTCTGCATGTTTGGCAGATTTATTGGTACAAAAAAAGACAAGAGCAGTGCTTGCATTTTAGGTAAGAAGCTACTAATGTTGTAAATGTCCACATCACTATGAGTCTCACAAAACTCATATTCTGTAATCAAACAGTCCAGTGGAAATTTGAATTTTTGTAGTATCAGGAACAGAGAGGAGGGGGTTATTTCCCATGGCTGAGAACCAACAGCTGAAAATAATTGGAATTTAAAATGAATAAGACATTCAAAAGTAGTTAAAAGAACCACTAAACATCCTCGACATAAAGGTGCTTAGTCATGGTTTTGCATGTATGCCAACACTGCACTACACAGAAAAAATATGAACCCTTAAAAAAATAAATCCTTTATAACCGTTCTCAAAATAAGCTCTACTTCAAATAACTTGCTTAAATTCTCCACTATGGATAATTAAGAATCATATCCAATGGTACAGTGCATTATGGTGAAGCTGGTCCTACCTAATGACTGGTCAGAGTCCCTAATGGGCATCAATCATTATACAAGCAGATGAATTAAACATTATTTATTTACATAATGCATTTAAAATATGTATTTACTTGTATGTGATGGAATTCTTATTGTTTTGTTTGGGAGATAAAAGGAACAGGATGCCTAGTGTTAAAATGAATTTTCTAATTGGACTTTAATGAACCCTGTTACACCTCCTGATGCAGCTTTTTCACTTTGAAGATCAGTCAGTTCCTATTTAAAGAATGAGCCTGCATTAAGATTTAAAGGTCTCCCTTTTAGAAGCTGGGATGTGCATGCTGAGTGTTAATTTCAACCAGAGGCAAAATATTTTTCTTTTCAAAATGAAGAATAATCAACACATTAGACTAATGGAATTACTTTACATAATTTTAGATAATGTAAATAGTTTATTTACATTATTTGATTTGTAAGAGAAGCACTTAGGGAAAAGACCCTTAGGAAAAAAAAAATACTGCCAATTGTTAGCTGATTAAAAACAATAGCAAGTTCTACATTCCAGAAGTATTTTATTTTCCTAAAGTTCCCCTTTGAAAAAAAATGCTTGTTTTAGCTTTTCAAAAAGAGGCCACATTTTGACTAGTCTGCTGTGACCAATGTTAAAAACAAACACCTTTAAACTGTCAATACTTTTATTACATTCACATTACCAGGACAGCTGTTACTGGATTTCTTAAAAATCTTTTTAATTTTTTATATATGCAAACTTTACTATAGCAAAGAAATATTTTGTGTGACTCAAAAAGAAAACCTGTTTCAGACTGCTTTGGAGATTTTAATATACATCAGTGAAGGCAAAGAGGACAGTGTGGATGTCTCCTCTCTCATCTGTGCTTTTCTGGGTTCAGTCTCCTCTAGGCTGCAGTGGGGCCCTGAGCACCACAGCAGGGCTCCCAGAATAACCCTAAATATTCTTAGCTACAAGGCGGATGTGGCTTCCTAGCTTTGCAGAACTTCTGGAAATATTTTCTTCCTCTTAATATCAACCATTTCCTCTTACATACATCTCTTCCTTTTGCCTCAAATAGACTTTTATAGCTACTGCATCTCATGTTATGTACCTGAAATGCCAAATTAGGCTCCAATGTTGCAATGAATTATTCCTATCACTTCCATGTTCCAGACTCAGGAATTCAGATTGCTGTAGCTCCAAAATTATCAAATATTTTATGATGTAACACTCGGTTAATTTTGATTACCTTACACCAAACCTGAGATACTGAAAAGCCTATCTTCAGTCTAGAAAAGTGTAATAAGTGTACGATTTACAAGAGAACTCAATCTGATGTTGGGCAGGAGCTTGCTCTCATGCTTCTCTGTTATCAAATGCTTCATTCATTGGAAAGAACTTTTCATTTATGTTTCTCTCCTATTCTCTTAACAAGTCCCCCATCTTCCATAGAAATACAAAATCCTCATTTAATTAAATCCCTAGCCCTAAAAGCTCCTTGCTGCTTTGTAGGAATAAAACATTCCTGGACAATAAATAGGAATATCATTAAAAAATAAAAATAACAGCAGGGGTAAAACTTCCTTCATGAAGAAAACTAGAACTTCACTAAGAATTTTAAAGACTTCATTAACAAAATTATCTCTGGATATTTACAAATATTACATTAAGATCAAGACTTTAAACAGTTTGTCACAGAGATGAGCACATCAAAGCATTTCCAAAAGGAAGAACCTGAAATTTGCACAGGTGTCAGAGAGTAGAATTGAGAAGAAATAAAGCCTAATGAAGTACAATGCCTGAAGAAATGGCTAGAACAGGTTTTCATTTACATTATCATCCTCTGGCCTAGTGGGATTAAAAATGAGGCTGAATTCACTTCATGAGATTGAATTCACTTCATAAGATTAGATATTTTATTACACAGAAATACAGATTTCTATAAAAGCTCATTTTCCCTGTTTAATCTCTTCTTTACTCTATAACTGAAAGGTCTCTGCTTTTATTTCAAAATTATTTGCCTCACCAGGAAACAGAGGAGAAAATACTACATACATTCTCATTAACCTGCTAAAAAGGTGCTGTAGTCTTGGCACAATTCCCGGGCCAGCTCCAGCTGCTTTCTGTAGGCTGTGCACCTATGCAGCTGCACATATACCCACATGGGTATTTGCTCTCAAGCGCCATCCTCTCTAGAGCAACCAGCAGCCTATAACCTATAATGGCCTACATATGCATATGTATGTATATCCTAATGTTCTGTAGCTAAGCAGAAAGGTAAATCAAGGAAATCTTCAGATACATTGCTGGCCACAGAGCAGCATAAAACAATTAGGCATCAGATAGACATATAAAGATGTATCCCGGAGGAGATCCTTATCCTCTACAAACTGCAACACAGCCCCTGGTCTCCTGTCTTCACCAGACAAATCAGACAGCCCCAGAGGTAAGGGAGAGGAAAAATAACTGTCTTCCTGTGAGTAATTTCATGTAAATAATCTCTGTAAAAATCCATAGTGAATTAATCAACCTTTTTTCACCTGTAACCTAAGGATGAAAAAGCAATTAAGTACGTTCATGGTGCAATATGTTCATGCTTCAGGCAGGAGCTGCAGCAAAGAGAGTACTCACTCCAGAATGCAGAAAGATAAAGCACTGTAGCTCTACCTCTCATCACCAGCAAAGGCAGGTGTATGAAGTCCAACACAAAATGTCTATTTATTGTTCATAGTAAAGAATTTTTTTGAAGGGAGCAGAGTTAACAAAAGAACCCAACTTGAAAACACCATAGCTGGGTAGTCATCCTTATACATCCTCCATGAGCTCAGAAACAAATGCGGAGAAGCTATTAGTACAGTATATGATAGCTCCCTTAAGTTGTGAAATTAATATTTTTTGTACCCAGAACGATTTACAATTAATGTCTGTTTTTATCTTGTGTGACACATGCTGAGTTTGTGGTCTGCTTGCTAATTCTTTTGGAGCAGCAAAGTTTGAACTCCACAAGGAAAGAATTATATCAACTGTGAGTACTGGAATTAATCCCCCTAACTCACCAGAATCTAGTCTCAGTCCTGTTTCAGGGTATTCATTGCTTTGTTAGTCACTAACACAACCTGAATTTTAAACATCCTTGTTGGGAGAATATTGGATGATGTTTTAGATGTTTATTCAGTTGAGTGTAAAGCTTTCCAAAATACATTTTCTGATGCGTGACTATTTGAAAACCCTGCTTTTAAGATTAAAAGCTAAATCAACAAAACAATACATTTAATTTAGCACAGCCCATCCGGGGATGCTACTAGAGATGCATATAAAAATGCTCATTTCTAGATGCTGATTGTACTTATGTCTGACTGTCATAGCGAGTGGATTGCTCTCAGGGAAAGTGCCATGATCAGACTGTAAGCTCCTTTCAACAAAGGCTCAGGAGCTGCAAACCCCCAGGTACCAGGTAGGAAACCTGCAAGTGCTGAGGGAACCTTTGTCCTGTTTTGCAAGCTCAGTACCACCATGGCAATTTCCTTGCTGTATTGGATTTATCAGTCTGTGGCCCAGGAAGGAACATCCCTGTACCCCTGGAGACAAGTTTTCATGGACCAAATATTTCTTCAGGCCCTGGAAACTCAGCACAGAGGAGCAGAGGTGATAGTGCTTGCTTTCTAAGTCCATTTAATGTGTGAAAAGAAATATGGTACAGGAGAAAAGTGGTCCCTTTGAAACACGTGGGTATTTATCATCATATAGTCAAAGTGTGGCATCTGTGCAGCCACTTCTCCGCTGCTATCTCCCATCATGAGGGTTTCACAGAGACTCATAGTTCTTTTCAAGGGCGTTTAGGTCAGAAATATACCCCTGAACTCATCTTCCCTTCAGTGGAACACAGACAAGACTCACAATTACTGTAAAGTATTTTTTTGTTTGTTTGCTTTTTTGTTTTAAACATTAATGCTTGGTAAAGCATAAAACAAACAGAAACACTATCAGAAGCAAAAATACGATCACAGACCAGCTTTGTTGCCAGTTGGAAATTACGTGATAAGCTGCCTGCAAGCTCATTACCACCCAGCTTCCAAAATAAATTGGATATTTTCAAAACCAGAAAGATGAATAATCAAGGAAATTCTATAATGTCATTCACCCAGGAAATAACATTATAAAATAATCTTTGCTGCTGTTGCAGATTGACTTTAGACACGGAATTTATTAACCATTGATAAATGTCAATCATTTTTTTCTCCCCAGAGATAGCAAACTGCATTGTGCTAACAACCCTATGCCCCTTTGCTGGCTCACTAACACTGTACTTAATGTTTCAGATGAAAAGAATAATAGGATTCAAAATAGAGTATTGCTCCTAAGCCTTAATAAAAGGGAAGCCACAAAGTACAAACCTGGGTAATTACTTCCACTCAGAAGAAAATTACTCAGGCAATTCCCCACTTTAAAGCATTCCTGGGGGGTGGAGGGATGGGGAAAAAAAGCACTGCGGCTTGTTTTTATTTTTGGGTTGTTTTACAAATGCATTACTGAACAAATAATCATTGCAAACAAGAAAACAGGACCCATGGACTCTTTAAAACTGTCTGCACTGGACTCACTCTGCTTTCACTTGTTACTTTCAACGGTATTTTACTGTATTACTGCCAGAGCCACACATGGGAGGTGTCTGGTGGCACTTCACAAGCAAGCCAGGGCCATCTTCAGCTGCATAACTCTGGCACCTGATATCTTCAAGGGCAAGTTCGTCTCTTTGGCCACTTTGCTCTTTTGCCAGCCTCCTCTGCCTTGCCTAGCAAGATGAATCAGATGCCCCACTAGATGTATCTTACAACGCTAGAAAGCCACCACCAAAATGGTTGAGATCACCGTTTGCCTGTCTAGGAAATCCTCAGCTAGCCCGGAGCCTCTAAAACAGCTCTGACTCTAACCACCTCTTGGATGCCTCTACAGACCCTGTGCTCAAGACTCAGGGATCTCCAAAAGACCTTCTTGTTTTGGGTAGCTGGTTCAAGCTACAGCTGCCATAAGACAAGCAAGAATTGCTGAATGGTTTGGGATCAAAAGCTCCCCAAACTGTTTATAGCATCAGCAGCTACTGCTGAGAATCTGAGTGATAGCGCCCACATATTTACAGTTTACTGAAGAAATAGATCCTCTCAGCAAACTGGAGCCTGCAAGAACTTTGCAGAACATGTCAAGTTCCACTGATGGAGACAGGTCACATACAGATGAAGTAAGTGATAAAGCAAATAGCTGCAAAATGTGTGTGAGGGCCCCATACACCCACATCTGAAATGTCACCCTGCATATGAAGTAGTTTATAATTTCCCATAATGCCCAAGGAAGTCAAAATGCATAGAAACGTGATTTATTTTAAAACACAACAACCAAAGGAGCTCTCACAGAAGGGAAAATGTTCAGATTTTTAAGCAAATCTGCTCAAGTATTTGTGCTATTTTCAGGACCTTATGTGTGCACAGTGGAAAATTAAATCATTTCCAAAGTTACTTTGCATGGCACCATATGTAAACCAGAACAGTTCAGATGACTTAACACAATCTGCTCTATAGTGTTCTGTGTTAGCTTTTGTCTCTACTATTAATTTGACAGGCTGGCATATGAACGTCACCCTTGATCTCAGAATTCATTCAATTCCTACCTACTACTATTTGTCCTCCTACTATAGTTTCTTTTACCATCACACTGCCAACATGCAAATACACTCAACAGTTGAGGATAAAAAACTTTTAAGTTATTGGAGAAGTAGATGGAGGAAATGGCAAATGGTGGATCATACTCAGAGCTCCTGTCTCTGAAATCAGTGGAAGGTTTGCCCTTGACTTCCATGGGACCAAAGCAACCTCCTTGCAGCTACATCAGATCCTATTTCTGTACATGGTGAGATGACACCAGTCCATTCCTGCTAACTTCTTGTTTGTACTCTTCAAAACAAAGGCATGTGCTCCATGTAGGTACATTGCAGCTAGGAAGTCTATGTTACTAGTGATTTAATACTGACATTTTCTCAGGCCCAGTATTTAGTAATCAGTCGCCAGGTATTCCTCCTCTGTGTATTATCACACCGTTTTACACTACCATTATTTTTACATACAAAGTTCTCAAATGTCTACCAATGTAACACAGGGCTTGCCAAAATTTTTTGCTACACCTACTTCAGCAACAACTTTGAGTGTACCAGTTCAGTAAGACAGGGAGCATTTGCATGTGAATAGTGCTGCGCTCCCAGACACAGGCTTCACTTGTCAACTGCTGGCTGAAAGAACAGTCCTTTTTGCAGTTGCATATGTGCTGAAGGCTGAAACTATTTTTAATCGTCAGTGCTGCTGCATTTTAGAGCATCAAACACATAATAGCAAATCCCAGACACAAAAGCAAAGATTTTTCAGCTGACCACCCATACTATCACAATAATTTTCAGTGCATGTGGGGGCTCAAGAAGGAGGGCATCAGCTGCAGATTTATATGAGGAAAGGGCAGAGTGTTCCATCCACCCATCAGCACTACCCAGGGGAGCAGATCAGCTTCCATGGCTTGTAACCCAGTTCCAGCTGTACAGGCCCATCCTCCCCATTCAGATCAGGGCTGGTGCCAAAAAACCTTTTGGACCCAATACAGAGCCAGCCCAGCTGCAATCTCCTAATATGTCTGTATAACCCCTCCAAAGTTTTTCCTACAAAGGGATCCGAGCCAGTGAACGTTAACATATCTGCATTCTCAAAATCTTCTGCAAGCAAGATTTATTTCACAGTTACATAGAAGGAAACAACAGTACAGAAAGAAATTAAACATCTTGCTCATCAATGCACAGTGCCAGTCTCAAAGGCAAGAACACAACCCGTATCACAGCTCTCAGCCTTGTGCCTTAATCACCAGAACTTACTCAGTCCTAGGCAGTTAGGGATGAACTGCAAAGGTGATATAGCATGATCCAAACAAAAATGCCCTAAAACTCAACACAACAAAAATATAACGCCGACAGATCATGAAATAACCAGTGAGACACAGAGTGAGGGTGCAACAGACCCCAAGAAAAAAAACCTTTGCACGACTTCATTTGAATTTGGGCTGAAGTAGTTTTGAAGCCTCTCTCCATCATATTTGAAAAGTCATGGCAGTAAGGCAAACACTCTGGTGACTGGAAAAAGGGAAACATTACTCCCATTTCTAAAAAGGGTAGAAATAAAGACCAGTGAGCCTCACGTCTGTGCCTGGGAAGATCATGGAACAGATCATCCTGGAAGCAATGTTAAGGCACATGCAAGACAAGGAGGTATCTGAGACAGCCAGCATGGCTTCACCAAGGGCAAATCATGTCTGACCAATTTGATGTCCTATGATGGAGTGACCCTTAGGGGTCAGTCCTTCGACCAGTGCTGATTAATATATTTATCCATGACATAGACAGTGGGATTGAGTGCACTCTCAGCAAGTTTGCCAACACCAAGCTGGGTGGTACAGTTGATACACCAGAAGGAAGGGATGCCATCCAAAGGAATGTTAAAGCTTCCTCATTCGCATAGAAAACGTCAATGCACAATTGACTCAGATCATGCAATCACTTCTCAGCCTGCGCAGAAACTTATCATCACCAGCAAAGTCTGTTGAAGTAAGTAAATACCTGGTAGCATTACAGCACTCTGTGGCTGCCAGGCAGTTCCATGGATTAACTCATGGGAGCAGCACTTCAGAAAGCAGCATCTTCCTAAGAAGGAAATGTTTAGATTAAGGTGGTTCTGTGGCTAAAGCACTGTGCAGTGAATTAGGAAACATACAGACTTTACTTGTTTCTGCCCCAGATTCCCCTGTGACTTTAAGAGATCCAAATTAATTCAAAATATAATTACCTGTTTCTGTCAAAAATAACATCTGATTTACTGTAACTGTAAAACAAAAAAAGGAACTGGAGTAATGTTTAATTTGCTTTTCCCCTGTACATGTATGGAAGTGTTTTCATTTTTCCCTGTGACTTTGCAGTTATCCTGAATCAGTGCCAACAGCTGCCGTTGCATGTATATTATACATGTATGTGACTGACACGTCCACAGGAAAAAGATCTCAAGTCACCAACTTGAGGAAAATAATGGAAAAAAAATTGCATGAAAATTTGAAAGAATTGGTTTTTTGTTTGTTCGATTGATTGTGAGAAATACACAAAATTAGTCAAAGAGACTGACCAGAATGGAATTATTTTAATTACTTTAAATTCTCAGTTTCTTCTATTGCACTAAGTAGTCAATTATTTTCTCCCCCCTTTTTAGGTGTTACCTCATAATCTCACATAACCATGTCTCCTTAAATAGGACTTTCATGAAAGCATCAAGCAAAATACAGACACTGTCGTTCTGAAACACTCACAGCCAGAAACTGGGAGGCACTTTCCACAGAAGATCTACACTATACTCTTGCCCTGTATAAGACTTCTTCTCGTGTTTTTGCTCATTGTATGCCTTTCACATATCATCAAGCTGACAAACAGAATAATGCCTGATGCAGGATGTACAGTATGAAGCAGCATGACAAGAACAGCGCCAGCAAAACCAGCAGAATTACATTCTCAGAAAAGCCATTTCCCTTTGTCACATTCCTAGATCAGTCTTCATGTAACTGAAACATGCACTCCAGGCACCATTATGGAAAGGAAGGATGCTTCAATAAATATGACTCTGATCTGGAAATCAGAAGCCTTCATGTCCATCATTGACTTACCGTATGAGAATGGATTTTGCCACAAACTCATTTGGGGTTGAGCTTCCCACACTATGTGGCAAAACAGAGCTTTCCTATCATCTCCCATCAGCATTCACCACCGTCCTACCCTCACTGCAAAACCAGCTCTCATGCCAGCCCATGTAGTCCAACTTCCTCACTACTCTTGAGTTTAGGAGCTGGAAAGTTAAGATGTCCCATTATCCCAAGTTATGAATCACTGTATCCTTGAGAGATGAGCACCTTGCAGTTAGTTTTCCATTGACTCCATCAACTAGGCAATAAAATTCAGTAATTTCAATTTTTTTTTCAAAGGTGCAAAGGAAAAATGAAAAAACATTATTGACATGAAACACATGCAAAAAATCCTCCTCCAGTGCTAAAGCAACTGTCTTACATCTCTGGCTCTCCTCAGTTAAGTGAGAACTATTGCTATTGAGGGAAAAAAGGGTTTCTTTGTTAAGGTGCCAGTGCTCTCAGCTCAGACGTCAAACATCTCTTGCCTGCTTAGTAGTGCTTCCTTCTCACCTGTGACTGTTACAGCAGTGCACACCCTGGTTCTGCACACAGCCTGCCTGCCTTAATTCCTGCACGTGGATTTACATATCACTTGCTAATTAGCACATTTGCTGCTTCAAATTGCTTGTTCTGGTGCAGGCTTCCAAAGACAACAGATAAAATGTATGCATCATATAAAAAATATTAAGTGTAAAATCATCCATATTAGAATATCAGATTCTCCCCTATTACTTCTCTGTAAGGGTGTCATAAAACCCATCAATCACCTGGTGAAACTGGAAAGTGGATACCTTAGGTGACAAACATCCCCTTTCCAAGTTGTGGCTGTATAGACTCTCTCTCGGGAGCCCTTCACATTGAAGCCCAGCAGCTTAACATGTGGCAGCCCACCAAGGCTGAGGAATGGTAGCCATGTGAATGTGTGATTTTGGCCTGTGGTGAAGATGAAAGAGAGTTAAAGTTACATTTAGAAATGGCAGCATTTACCAGAGGCTGCAGACTCTCATACAATTCCCAGAGCTCAGGTGATGCATGGTGAACTGTAAACTAATCATGAATCTGAAACTTTATCCATTTACATTGCCGTGATAATACCCTGCTGTCCAAAATCTCCCAGAATCAATGAAACTCCCTCTCTATGTTATGGGCCTTATGCTTCTTGCTACATCCACATTATTTACTTTGATTAATGATTACTTTGTGTACTATTAGCTGAGCAAGCAAAGTGTGACTTCAAACATCAGAAATAAGAGCAGGGAGATATTAAAGCTTATAGCACAATCAAATGGCCTTGCAGTTCCCTAACCCCTCCTTTCCAGCTCTTGTTAAAACAGCTTTAACTACAGGATACGTTTCCTGAAAATCTTCCAAAGACCCTTGCTTACTAATGTAATAAACAATAGTATTTAGAGTTCCACTGGGTTAAGAATATTCTTCCCTAGCTTTTAAATTTCCTCAGGACTACAAAGATAGCAGCAATGGAGAAGTCAGCCAAACCGCGCATACATTTTACCGAATAGACTACCACAGATAAATCATCACATACTGCTTGGAAAGTTTCAAAAGAAAATGAAGGGCTAAATTTTCCCACAGTAACCATAAGAAATGGCCTAAAATAAATAAAAAGGTAGGAAATTCCAGCATTGCCTACACATGCTTAGTTTAAGTCAGAAACATAGGGGGTTTCAATGATTCATATAACCTTCATGGGCTTGGGGATTACATGGCTGAGAGTCATAAACAGTTGAACTAAATTAAATACTCTTAGTGAGCTTGGCTTCCCTTTCTAGTTTATTCCTGTGCGATACACAATTATTATTCCCTTCCTCCTCCCCCAAAATATAAAGTAGCAGAATGCATCTTTCTGTAAAAGATTTCTAATCAGAAAGTTTGCTCACAAAAATAATGATGCTTTTAAGAATATTTCTCCCCACAACCACCAGATCACGTAAATGCAATTAATACATATTAGATATGTCAAACAGCTCAGCAATCAGGTCTTTTAACAAATGAAAAATAAATAAATCGTGTAATGAAATTTTTGCCTTCAGTAAGAACCAGAATTAGACTTGCAGTTTAGACTTGTCAGCTATCACCTTCACTATAAACACACCAGATGACTTGTACTGCACTTAAATTTGTCCAGTGAAGCTTTCTCATGGCTTGGAGTTTTAGGCAAGTTCCCCAACTATTTCACACACAAAAAAATTGTGGATATAAGAGGTTAGTTGTTTTGCTAACAAAGGAAAAAGAGGTGTAAAGTGGAATTCAAACTTTTTAAACCTTTATCAAGGAAATATACCAGTATCATACTTCAGTTCTTAGCAGCTTACTGCCTTCTGTTATTAGCAGCATGTGAAGTGCCAAAGTGCCAAGGTAAAGCAAAGAAAAAAAAAAAAAAAAAAAAAGACGTTTTAGTTGATCTTCAAAACCTCAAAACATAAATGAAACATAAATGCTTCAATATCTGATCTTGTATCTGACCAAGCTGCAGCGACATGCTATACAAAGCAGATCTACAGCAGCACTCACTGCTGCCTCTGCTCACCTTTCCTTGGACATTCAGGGAAAGGAGGTAGCTAAGAGTTGTCCATAGGCTACTGCAGGTGCAGACACAGGTAAACAACAGACTACCTGGATCACGTGCATCACTCAGTTGCTGAAGAGCCCAGAGTTTCACAGGAGAAAAAATCAAAACAAAAGAAAAACAAAACCCAAACAACTTGGCATTTCAGAGATGGAATTCAGCTCTTAAGATGTCAGGATGATTTGTGAAATTCTACAACAATACAGAGCCTATTTATTTGTTCAAAACCACTAAACCTGCACTATGGATTTGCAGAAGTCTAGTGCACATGTACAGAGTGAGCTGAAAATAACAGTTTGGACAAAAATAAACCTACAAGAAAAACTGTCAGAGTACTTGGGATCAAAAATCTCAGTCTTTAGAAACCAAGCATTTTGTTAAGGTGAGAAACTCCCAACATTCTGTTTTAAGCTTAAAGAAAAACAAATCCCAGAATACTTGAGAAATAAATACCATCCTGTGATTCACAAGGGAACTATTCCCTTTTTTCCCCCTATGACAAAGGGGAAAATATTTAGAATATTTTCTTCCAAAATAGTGCTCACTTGGTTATATAGATCAGAGTTCTGCCTACGGAAGTTATAATGAAACTGAAGAACTATTTCAGTACAATGTCAAATCCAATATATTATGTGAATATTTTAAATAGATGTTATGCATCAAACCGTATTCTCAATAATATTTTAGTACACTATTTATTTCATTTTAACACTATATAATATATATTATACATAAAATTATATGCAATTTATATTTATTTTAACACCACCTAGAAAATTGTATTGACTTGTTATATATTAAAATTGCAATTTAAAGTCAGTACATGAAAAATATATTGTCCCAAACTGAGGCAGAGCTCTGGTCCTTGGAAGCAGGACACACACTGCTGCCTTCACTTCTACACCTTGCAAACTGGAACAATTTTAAAAGAGAGATATTGCTAGTGTTATTCCTCCCCCCCCCCCCCCCCCCCCCACACACACACACACACACAGAGTTTATTATATGTAATTCTAGAAACTAGAAGAACTTCATGCACAAGATCAAATCTGAATGACTGCCTTTAAACCATACTTCTAGAAAACCACTGTTTTAAAGATTCGAGTAGTAGAGTGGTTCAAGCTGTGAAAGACTGCAAGGAAACTAGAAGTCAGCTGTGAACAGGACAGAACTGAAAGCTAATGATTTCCAAACACACACGGAAAAAAAAAAAAAAAAAGGGGTGTGGGGAATAAAAACCTAAAAACCATTCTTTGAATTGAGAAGAGCGTATTTTCAGTGAGCTTCACATGACATCATGCGTCATGGAGGTGATATTCACAATCAGAGCATGTGGGGAGGTGGGTGTTGCTTTGTTTTGTTTTATGAATTGTACTTCTTGGCAGAATTCTCACAATACAGGGCTCAAAGCTCTGATGCTTTTACTTGAAATAGGGCTTCAGTACTGCCTACTGGCTTAATTCTCTTCAAAATGGTCTGAGATCTACTGTAGCCTATTCAGAGAACCACACAATTTTGCAATTCTGCACTATTCTGCACTTCTTCTACAACTCATAGTATTCATGGCCTGCATAAAGCTCTTCAAAACCTCATGAAAATGCCTTAAGAAACAAATGGTTTTTTTTTGTTTGTTTGTTTTTAAGAATTTGTGCAAACCTAAGCACCAGAGGAAATCTAAGGGCACAGAGGGTTAAGCAGCAATTAGTATTTTATTACTAAATCTACTTTTTTTTTTTTTTTTTCTTCCTTTCAAACCAGGTAGGAGTATTGGAAAAAAAGGTGTAAAATACAGCTTAACCCATTATTTTTTTCTTCAAAATATTTTTCCTAAGAGAACTGCATTTGCAAACCTTAGGTGAAACCACACAGCATTAAAACTTTCAGGCATGCACTTCTGTTATGCAATCATTAGTAATCAGAACAATACAACAACCCTTCCAAACAACAGTCAAATATACATGCTGAATTTCACATGTAAACAGTATGAATATTTGAATTAGTTTTTCCATAAATGTTCTTGTTATAAAAATACTCATACATCTCTATGCATCAAATTTTAAAATAGCTTTTCCTTTAATATTCCAGATCAGATTGCACTACCTTAGATGCAAAAATACCTCAATGCTTCTTATACATGTATTTTCAAAATACATATAAAAATACTATTTTTGCTGAGGTCCAAGAGAGCGATAAAGAGTTTTCAAAAGGCAGAGATTATAATTACCATGCTGCTTATTCACTCTTTCTAGTCAAAGTTAGTGCAAAAAAAGTTTAGCGTTGCATAAAGGATTTCACCTTGGGCAAACACTGGACAGTTTAGTATTACACAGCTTCTCTGTGCTAGGGCTCCTGCCAATGGTTCTAGCACAGCTCACCCGCTGCCTCTGGATGGGGGAATGCACATCCCTTGCCCATGGTTCCTGGTTGGCCAGCAGCTAAGGAAATTCCTGTGTAGCTGTGAAACAGAAAGCCCAAACTTTAACCATCCTATCAGGTTTGTGGGTGGGATTCATATGCCCAGCTGCAGATGTCCATTGCATTTTTCCTCTTCCTGAACATAAAAGCAGTCAGAAACACCTGCTGTCTGTTTAGCCATGTAGTTAGCAATCTCAGCAGTACTGCAATGTTTCCACATACGAATGAGTTCTCAATTCCAAGCTGATAAGAAAATAACCTTCATGATGCTTTATGGCTACATGAAAGCAAACATTCTGAGCACAAGGAAACACAAGCTTCTTCTCTCTCCCCAGGTTAACACTTGAATTCTATGAGTTGCACAGATTCTGCTGTAGAGCTTTGCTTCAACATACCAACCTCCGCTTTGTACGTTAATACAGATGCAGAATTAAATCCATGGCATCTTCCACAGTTATGCACGTGTTAACGTTAACCTTCAAAATTTATTTGCAAGCTTGAAAATAGTCTTATAATTACGATAGTTTCAATCAGGTCTTAAAAAGTCATGAGTGTATTTTTGCCTCCTGACACAAGAGAATATAATTTTTCCCCAAAAAAATAAATTTGCTTTTGTCATGTCCCTTGTCACAGTGCTATTTCAGAAATAAGCTCAGAAAAATATTTTAGAATTTACTTATTTTGTCACCAAAGGGGGGGGGGAAAAAAAAAAAAAAGATTGGAAAATAAACCTCTCACCCTTTCACCAAGCAATAAATAAATCAGAACTCCAGATCTTCATTGCTTTCTGCAGCAAGGGATTTAATCTTGCCCCACACCTTTCCTATTTCTGAGGCAACAGTGCTGTAACATGCATGGCATGTATGGACCTAAGAATGGAGGGCATCTGACTGCAGACGCCCCATCCTGCAAGATAAATCACTTCATCTTTCTAAAATATTGGCATCAGTTATTTCATGTCACTCATTGAGGAACTAGAAACTTTCACTAGTGCTTCAATATCACCTCAGCTATTACAAACATTTGATTTTATGTGATCTGACATGACTTTGTACTTCTTTCTGCTCTGATTTGCTATGATTGATTTATAAGGGTGGCTGATAAAGCATTAATATATTTATCTGGTTTTATGCAAACAGAAACAGTGAATTTGCTTTTTCATGCACTGGGATGAAATTCAATGTGATCATAAGAATATGCTAATATAGTAAAATATCTGATGAATAATTCATGCTCTTAGGAGTGAAACACTGAAGGAGACATTTTCGGATGACTATGTTGACAGGCTCTGATGTCCAATATGTTCGATGCAATGGAGAATGAGTTGGAAAGCCCATGAATGTCATTTTTCTAGTTTGTTTACTTCTCATCAGTAATAAATGGCATCGTGTATTCATTTTAGATTCCCTACTGGAAAGGCTGGAACATTTATGCTAGAAATTAAAAGTGCATCACAATGACGTCAATGCCCAGATGCAGGAATGAGTCAGTCGCGTGCTTCTAATTGAGACAGCATTTAGAAGAGTTAAGAAAAAAAACAAACAACAAACACAATATTTACAATAAGGAGAACTCATGAATGAGTTACACTATACATGCTGTCAAGTTCGGGCTGGGAGGTGTTCTTCCTTCTCCAGTACCTCTAGGTACATGCTAGCATCTGGCTAGACTGCCAGAAAGTCAGACTGGAAAAAAAGAGGTTAACTCCTGGACTTGTTTTCAAGCAGCCTTTTTTTCCCCCCACCAGGCTGAGATTTCATAAAGTCAAAAACAATTTGTCTGGATCTCAAAGACTTTAAGTGTTGGCCTACTGACTGGGATTTTACGAAGAAAGACCAAGCAAACTCATCACAAACAAGCAAAAATAAAGGATTAGAGTTAGGTTTCCTTATGCCAAACAAACCATTTAAAGCCTCCCTTGCTCCCTCAAGGTGCTTAATTGTCAAGCTCATCGTGTCACATTAAATCACAATCATTTTAAATAATCTGTGATTTATGTAATCCTACACAGGGCTACTGAGCAAAATTAACCTATGCTAATATATCCCTCAGGAAAAAAAAAAAATCCAACACTATTACACTTCTAATTAGTAAATAACAGATTTCTCTAATTGCTAGGGAAACAAAGCTAACCATTATAGCAACAACTCTGCAGGTCAGCTGGCCAAACAGTACAAGGGAAAATGAGCCACTCAGCCAATACATACCTGAAATATTAGTCTTTTCACAACATAGACATGTTGTGATCTGCCTTTATCACACAACCTCAAAGTTGTTGCTTAGGTGGTGATATCTCACAAGATGCTTAAATCTCAGACCTGCCAACTCCCTTGATTTGCCAAGCTTGCTGGCCTTTCTCTGAAATATGCAAAGCAAAACAGAGATAGAAATCGAGGCAGGCATTGTTCAACTGCTTCAAGTATCCATCTACAGCTGCAAAGGCAATATAAAACCATTCTTTATAAAAATCCACTAAGAGGTTTCACCTGTGCGGCTGTAAGCAAACCACTTCTTAAGAACAACAACAAAAAAAAAAAAAACAAAACAAAACAAAAAAAAAAAAAAAAAAACCACACCTTATCCTCTTCCCAACACTATGAACTTCTCACAATCAACCCACACTCATACAGGTATCTGTTTCTATTTTACAAACTCCAGTGCTGAGCCAAAGCTGGAGCAGCTGAGCCAAAACATGGCAGCTGGTTTGCAAAGTTTCAGCTATCCTTCAGCTTTAAGTCAAATGTATGTGCAAAATGTCCCAGATCCTAAAGGTGAAGCACCAATATTTTCTATATTTGTGCAAGGTGGAAGTAACTACAGACTGGATTTTCGAAGATATTTTGCCAACCAGTGCAATATTAAAAGAGAGATATCAACATCTGAAAACATCTGAAGATCTAGTTTGGTGGCTGTCCACATCAATACACAACAAGAAAAACTTTCAAACATAGCTTCTTAGACACAGAGCTGTCTAACATCGTAAAGTTAAACTACATTATGGCTATAGGATAGAACCAACTAATGTAATGTTTTGACCATAAAATCATAACTTTGACAAAGACATAAGATTTAAAAATACCTTTTGTGTGATTTCAATAGAAGCTTATTATCCAAATGTCAGATGCAATCAATAACATTACCTTTTGGTATATCCCAGCGTACATGATTTATTTGCAGTAATGTTCCATAATTACAGCTGATGTAAAATGACTAATCAACTTCACATTTCAACACTAATTCATCATGGTTAACCATTCTATTCACAACTTCCCCCCCATTTGCTATTTAACACATCTTTAAAAGCAGTTGAATGATCCCTAAATAAGTCAGTGAAGCATAGTCCTTCATTTAGATTTGTATTTTTATATATACGTACACTCACAAACAGCTGACCAACACTTTTTGTTTGCCCATTAAAATATTTTACAAACTCCAAACAGTAGCCAATTTTCAATACAATTCACAGCAGGCAAAATGATAGAATATTTGACAAGTGACAAAAATTAAGCCAGTTTCTACTTCCTTTCAGTTCATGTCATTTATTTTATTGGATTACAGTTATTAGAAACTGGGGGAGGAAAGTGGGCAGGAAAAGGGGGGATTAGGTTTAGTTGTTCAGTCGACAATGTAACTTACTCATTTTGGCACATACTGCAATACCTATTTTTATACTACCCATCGCTCTGCTCTCCCCAAGATGTGCCTTCACCCACACACCACTTGTGCACTGTACAAGTCACATCAGTTATGTAATGGTAGCATTTTGTCTTGGAGATGTAGGCTTGTGGCACAGTGTATGAAAGTGGGAACAAACTCACAGAAAGGAACCAGCAGAAGGACAGACACAGGGCAGGAAGGGACTTGATGCAGCCCCCAGATGGAAAGGCACTGATGGCTTTGAAGTCCCTCAACAAAAGAAGATTTAAAAAAAAATAAACACAACTGATGCAACCTATCAAATGAAGAAAAACAAAGGCAGTACAAAAAATTTCTTGGCTTTGAATCTGAACAGTTATTAAAGAAAATTAGACATAGAGGTCTGAGAAACAACTGTTTCTCAATAAATCCACTTTCTTGGCATCTTCTTCCTTCTTATTTTTCTTTTAGGAGCCCTTTTCTCTAACAAGAAGGTACAACAACAGTACCTCTAGTTTTGAGAGCACAAATCAAAAACAGTCAGATTGGTATGCAAGAATTTACAAGAAAATCTCTTTTGCATAATTCAAAATGGCCAGCAGAGTTCTTTGATACCTTTTTTTAAGTCCTTTCATGACAATACCAGATATCGCTATCAGTAATATATTTCTGTAATTCTGTGTTCTGGCTCTACTGACTTTGCTTCCTATGTGTAAAAATTAAATTTCAAATCAAAGGTAATTTTTCCTTTTCTCTATCATTCAAAAACTTTAATTATAAAACAGATATTCCAAGCTTCAGCCAGTAATATGGCTTGCTCCCTCACGTTAGTAAAGAAACAACTTATGAGAGAAATTAAAATTAAAATCACACCTACTTTTTTTTTTTCCCCAAAACATAGACCGGTTTTCGCTCATGTGAAAATCTGAAATAGGAAGTTAAGACTAGTACAATAAATCATTCTAAAAGGTATAACTATGTTCCTTTCTTATACATAAATTTCATATAACCATTTTAAATTAAGGGGGTATTTTTTCCTTCATTGTACATTGATTAACAGTTAAAAGTACTTCTCTGTTTCAAAGTTTTCATAAATAATGTTGTAGAGAATTTAAGCATATCATAAAAAAAAAGATTTAAATATATTTGTAGGAAAATAGAGTAATATGTTAAAAATCAAACTTCAATTTTTCATAAATGAGCAAAGAGACTGGTGTCATTGAGAAAAACTAGGACCTTGAAGGCTGTAAGGTGGCTATTGTCCTACCCTGCTAGGACAAACACTAACCTGTTACCTTTCTCTAGTGACAACTAAGTAGCTAGACACTAAGCTCGCCATCTTTTCTGCAAAAGTCAACTCAGTGACATGACTGAAAAAAAATTACGTAGAGGAGATGAGATGCATGATCATGTTGTCCACAATTATTTTGAAAATTACCATCAACCAGATTTAACACTGAATATGTTTCAGAGAAAGGTCAGTTATTGATAGTAAAATGTCATTATTAAATGATATCATAATCTTGATGACAAGCACAACAGACAGATTTCTAGATATCCTACAAGGCAGCCAGCATGCTTTTCTGTGCTGTGTAGAGAAACAAATGCATACAAATAACTAATAATAGTAAAACAGAGTCATCGAGTAATTCAAAAGATATAGTGGCTCTCCTTCCTACAGAGATTAAAATTACATAACAAAAATAAGATAGTAACGAGCTAATTCCATCATCGTCATTATTATTAGCCTGTATAGTTTATGTAAATGTTAACAAGGGTTGTCAAGACAGTTAGATGATAAAGCATATGCAGCAGACAGATTGGTTCAGTTTAGCATCTGAATTTACGTTTTCGTTACAGAGAACAATTTCAATATGAATTTCATTTGATTTAAAATATACAAAAGGTTTTTCATAAAGAGACCTTGTTTCCTATAGATCTATATGAAAAAAAAAAAAAAAAAAAAAAAAAAAAAAGCTGTCACAAAAATAGAGTTATTTTAACAGATTCATTTCTAAAATGACAGGAAATGGATGACATGAAAGTGAATGGGCTCAGCAAAGTAAACCTCGAACAAATCCACTTTATACTATGGTTTTTCCAGGGCCAATGACAAACACTAACACATCTCACTTTGGCAACTACCTGCATGGTCCTCCCAGAGCTCATACCTCCACAAGGGCAAGCTCTATGTAGCACAGGGCATTGCCTGTATTTTTGTTATTAATAAAAACAATAGTAATAAATGTTTTTTGTTATTAATAACTAAAACACAGGGACCACTGTGTTTTGTTATTAATAACACTGATAGACTACTGGATTGGACACGTAAGAGGAACAGGCAAGGTATCATTTTGCTTCATGTTTTTATCTTTAATAAAATGGAAAAGAAGGAAATAATATCTATGTGTTATAACTTATCCATCAGGAAACAATAGCTTTATTTTTTCCCCATTTATAGACCCACATGGACTTTCTAGCAGCAGTGTGAACCACTGAATAAACTGAAATCCCTCTCAATCCATTTTATTCTGTTTAGTCACATTTTTCAGATCCATTTAGAAAAAAAATCATGACCCATCAGGGGCCTGAAGGCTGTAAAATATCTAACGTTTGTAGTTTTTATTTAACTCCAGTAAGTTTGATTAAGGCAAGGTGAAACAGTGTCTGCTTTTTCCAGTATGAGACAGTTTGAATATTCTCCAGAGTTTTTGTTCCATATCTGTAGAAATCATGATACCTTCTATGAAGTCTACAATCAATTTTCACACTGTATGCTCTAATTAGATATTAATATTGTTTCCAGAACAGACATCTACTGTCACCAAAGCAACACTGTACATCTGGAACAACTTTTTTTTTTTTTTTTTTTTTTAAATGGTTTGGAGTTTTAGAAAAATACAAACTTAATTTCAATTTTATAAGTGCAGAAAATCTAGCTGCTTCAGGCAACCAGAAATGCTGAAATGTTTTTGTCATTTCATTTGAACACCCTCATAATAATATTGGTGTGCCTCGGCACACAAAGCATGCTACTAGTATGATAAGAATGTAAGCTGTAAAAACAGAGAAAAGATTATCTCAAATGAAACTGATGACTTCAGCAATGCTAACTGTGACATCACTTCAGGCAGAAGAAATGATTGATTGGTAATTTTTAATTTTTAATTTTTTTTTCAAATTTTTATGAAACCTTAGAAATCCAATAGAAAACTACTTAAGCTGTGCTTCAGGACATGCTAGATACCATGGCCTGCTGTTTACCCAACCCAACGGCAACCTGATGCAGTTCCTCAAACAATATAGCAAAGCTCTCAAACATCTTTATTTCTGCACCTACACAGGCAGCACCTATTTTGCTCTCCTTGATGACTATGGAGGAGAGTAAACAGGATTTCTGACTGGTTCATCCAGTGCATGTGAACAGGTGCAAAAACACTTGACTGGAAATTTTTAGGAGAAAGAAGGAAGCCAACCTCATCAGCAGTAGTAACATGCTGTTATATGATTGCTTCTGCACTGAAGTTCCTGGTTTCTGTAAGGTGGCTACAGTTGTTCTCCTACAATTCGTTGCAAACCTTCCTGGTGCTGGTGTAGATAACATCAAAGCATTAAATCTTTTTTGTTTCTCCATTGCATAAAAGAATAAAATTGGGATTATGTATGCTGGTACATACACTGTGCATCTACAGGTCATAAAAACAACAAATCCAGTAAATTGCAGTCGCAATTTTTGCCAAGTAAAATAAAATATATCATCACTTCCAGAAAAAAAATAAAACCACTAACTGTTGAAAGTGAATGTTCTACTTGTATAAAAAGTGATCTAAATATTACTCTTTACCGACAGCATGAATTTGAGGAAAAGGAGTGTGAATTTTAATTACTATGCTACTGAGAGATGCTTAGCTGCAATTTAAAAGCATTCTTCATGTTTATTTAAAGACTATAAGAACAGCAGAAGAAGTGCTGCATAATAATTTTTTATTGTATTTGGAACTGAAATCATGCCTCTCTCAGTCTCCCTCCTCCAAATATTTACTTGTTTGAAATTCAGGATTTTAAATGACTGAAATTTTTATTAATTACATGAATAAGGAAAAATTCCAAACAAATGAAAAATGTCCACTATGTGCACTTCAGAGACAAGAAGAGGAAAGGGATCTTAAAGCTGAAATGTAACCTAGCGGTGAGGTATCAGAGTTAAAGCCCACTCACATGTGGAGTCCAGGTGGAGCTGAGAGTACCTTGTGGGCATATAGATTTAGGCAGCAGTGGTAACAAAATTAAACTACAAATAGCGGCTCAGAGATATCAAGATCAATGGGAAAAAGGGAAAGGGACAAAAGGAAAATGCAATCCATAGTGCATGCCAGGTAAAAGGAAAAACTGTGAAAATATGATAAAAATATGATTAGGCATGGAGAAACCCTTCTCAGGGTTAGGAAGACCCTCTGTCGCCTCATGAGACTCCACCATCATTGGAGCTTGGCTATGATTTCATGAAAATACCTACAATGACTTTACAGTGTGTACGACATGTGAAAAGATCTGACAAAGCATCCGACAAATACCAAGTCAACAAACTCAAGATATTGGCCTAGAAAAGCATCATCTATATGCATTGCTAGCAACCCTTAGCCATGACTATTAAGTTTTGCTGACCACTCAGTTGCCCTCCTGGACAACAAATGCATAGAAATTGTGACAAAAGAACATAAGACTGAATTTGAGATCTGCTTTCCTCCAAAATACAATCTTTCCTATGAGCACAGATTACTTGCTAAGATTATTATTTCAATGTATTATAATCTTCTCTCCGGAATTTGCATTTACATTTTTGTTTGTGGAAGCCAGGTAAATAATGACATGTTAAGAAACCAAAAAACAAGTGTAGTGAGTTTGTTACAATGGACTATTAATATAGACACAGATACCTGCAATAACAAGGCAGGAAGAAGGCCCAAGTAGGGGTACTACGCAGCTTCAATCTCTAGTCTCAGAGTCTCCATTTACAGGACAAGTTTTAAGAAAGAAACTTTAAAAGAGATATAAAGGAAGGTTTGCTCATTAGCAATTCCTGCTGAGGTTGCATAAGCCATAGATTTATAATGTTAATGTTTTCTGCTTCCATAGATATGACAAATATATAGCTTGCAATTAAAAAAAATGAAATATAACTAATGACATAGTTGAGTTTTAGATAATGAGATAGTATCTTGGAAAGCATAATTAAGGAACCAAGGGTGAATCTGAAGCCATTTTTTGAGTGTCTCTAACTTTGTAATTGCTCTGAGATTTCCATTGGCTAGTATCATAGTTAAAAATACAAAAAACACTTAAGACCTGGTAAAAATTCAAGTAAACCTTGAGACTGCTTCGTGTCTCTGAAGGTCCCTCTCCATTGAACTGTAGTGCAGTGCCAGTAAAGGAAGTGGAACACAGCAGCAAGAGCAGTGTCTGACAAAGTAGAGAAACGATATAGCAAAACCAAGGAAAAGCAGAGAGGTGAAGAGCTACAACACTGTGCTATCAAAATCTAGATAATTTTCCATCTCCATTGAGCTGCAGTGCTCAGCTGAGGCAGAGATGAAATCACACAATATTTAACAGTTAAAATACTGTTTAAGATACAAGTCCAAAGTGCCTATTAATTAGTTGTTCAAAAAACAGATCAAGTCTTTTTGAAAACTTGTGTTTAAATTGCTTTCAAGTCTGAATTATGATTGCTTTGTACAATAAAGAAAAACAATGGCAGAACAGACACTGAAAATCAAAACCATCTTTCTGGCTGCCTTTATAAATTTGCAGTTGCATTCTGCTTTGTGGAAAGCCCATCAGGACCACTTTGCTCTCTGCATTGCACCATTCCTATAAAGACAGCTCTTTTATTTCTCATAAGTAAAATTTATTTTTCCTCTTGGCTGGTGGGTTGACTGCATCCCAGTAATTTATCTATGTCTGTAAAAACACTTCCTGACACTGCTTCATGATGTTCTTTAAATGATGCTACTTTCCACTCTTCCATTATCGTGTTTGGTTGCACATCAGTGCTGCTCTGTGGGGCTCTCAGCCTGCTGTTCTTACTCAGGCAAGACTCCAGCAATGCCTCTAACATCTTAGTATGAGCAGGCTCACTGCACACAGGAGATATTATATTCTTTCATTATTGAAAAACCAAGAGGGAAACAGTTTTCTCCTTCCCACTTCAAGAAATGCATTGAAAAGCTCAAAACATAATTAAGTGCCTACTTCAAAAGTCCTTTGTCTAGACTCTTTCTCAGAGTTCCGTCCATACTGTGGAAAAACTTGTTATTAATTCTCTGCTATACTATGCTAAAGGTACTAAAGTGTTTTTGTTTTTACAAGGAACTGGGCAAAACCATCACCTAAGTGAATTATTAAGCAATACTTACAAACCAAAGGCTGTCCAGGGCAAGGGCTCTCTCTATGCCTGATGTCAAAGTATCAAGTACGTGTGCCCTGCTGGGTGTGAAAGCAACTCTGTGCTTCAGACAGAAACACACACACATACCACCCCCAAGGCACAATAAATCAGGACTACTGCAACACGCAGTGACATTTTTTTTCGGGTATTTGGTTATCAGTACCTGAAAGGTATTAGTGATACCTAAATTGACATTTTTGAGTGTACAGGATAGTCCACTGCAAGTTTATTTTTGTATTCCTTTGCATTAATATTTCACCTTTTCCATCTTATTCTACCCCACTGTATCATGTAAAGTATCAGCTTCCCAGATACAAGCTAGCTTAAGTAAACTGGGACCAATTTTAGGGACTATAGCTTTTGCTGCTTGTGCCAAGCTTCTCCCCCCTTCTGAGCTCCTCAGTTTGGAGAAATAGTTTCTGAATATCTTAAGTGTTTTCTTTTGATAAACATTTAATAAAGGTTTAATTAACTCAGGAAAAGGACAGGGGTGGGAGAATTATGAAAATGAGAATGTTTTTAGTAAAACACAACTTTTCAAAGACACTTCCAAAAACAGTCACTTCTTAGGAATGCGTTTTCTGCAGAAAGCTCCTTTGTGACCCATTGAGAAAGCACAGACCTAGCAAATACATTATAGTCACTCTGCATGCTGTTAATTTCACTGAAATTTCAAGCGTAAATGAGACCATAGAGGACAAAAAGTAACCTCTTATGAAAAAAACAAAACAAAACAACAACAACAAAAAAACACAACCATACCACAACTAGATGGACTTTGGATGAGTTCTACATTGCTGACATTTCATAAGTTTTCTGAACAGAATGGAATTTATGCTGTGGAGAAGCAAGTAAATAACATGCATTTTTCCTGGAGCTTGTCAATTTTATCACTGACCACACCATAATCTAAGACACAATCAGCATCATCAGCATCTTTTGCAACAAATCTGTTTTCTTGCAGCAAGTTATTTGAACCCAAAGTATCCACCAGTAACAGAGTCCCTATGCCTGCTTATTATCACTTGTAAAGATGTATTTTTGGTCATTGTCAGCTATCACGATGAACCTATAAAAAAGATTAATGGCTAGATGTGCTGATTAACATCCCAGTGCAAGTCTTTACATAAAAATAAGCAAAAAAAAAAAGTAACAAAACTGTAGCCAACAAGGCATATTAAAAGCACTGTTTAGCTTATTCGTATTTAACATGTTCAACCTAGTCTTAGTATCCCCTTACACTGTGTATTCATTTTTAACTAGTCTAACAATCCATCATTTGCTCAATCCATACCTTGAGCCAATATAGCTGTTGCTATCACTTTTCACTTAAAAGCACTGTTTCTGAAGGACTGAATGAAATACCCCAAGTTAAATTCACATTCAGTCGATGGGTAGCCTGCCACTTCTGCCATTCCTGACATTAAATACATACTTTAACTCTTGTTTTCCAATGTTTCTGTTCACAGATCTCTCCTGCAGCCCCCACATGTGTATTTCTGGTGTTTAGGCTTTTCTCGGCCTCAGTATCCAGTCACTCAGTTCCTATGTGATTCAATTACCCATCCTTCCCAGTTCCATCCTATAATTCTTTATTTCCTAACAACTCCAAAGCTGTGTAAATCCAGCACCCTACTCTAAATACTACTCTTTTGGCCCTTCCTTGGAGCACATTCCACCTCAGACACCCTACACTGACTTTAAGAATCCATGAGCCTTCTGTTTTGTCACTTCAGCTCTCAGACCTCTTTAAAATCTCTGCACTGCTGCAGGACTTCCTGAGCCTCCTTTGACTTCTTTTTCTGGTAATGACATAGAACTCATATTTGAGCTTGAAAACAGGTATACACACACACACACACATATATATACACATATGTATTAATCTGTCCTCTTCCACAAAGATACCTGCTGATCTCCCACAGTTACCACCACAGGTTCTGAGACACAAACTTGAAAAGGTCTGATACACCAATCTCAGAAATTCACAGCAGCTCACTACTTGGTGGATCACCTGGGGAAAGAATTACTCATTTTGTTTGAAATTATCAGCTCTGTCTCTTCAACAAGAAAACAGCCACTGCTCGAACAGAACAACGAATATTTTAATCTTCAGAAAAAACAATTTGGCTGCAAAGATCTGCAGGTTTACATAACAGGAACTTTTCAGCTTCAAACAGATGTGCAAACAGGAATTTAAAGAACACTGAAAATTGATGAAGAATCCTCAACAGCTGAATGACATAAACCGCAAGTGTTACAGGAGAGAAATAGAAAAAAAGAGGCCCTTTTGTATTTTGAGGAGACGACAGAGCTGGCACAGCACACTGCAAGGTCAATGCATTTGGAAATCCCAAAGAACACTGCAGAGCAGACACATCTGTAGAGTCAGTGGAAGGGTACACAACTGCTTTCTTCTGATGATCTTGAGATCAAGGAATAACTGGTTTAGATAGTCAGGAGAGTACATACCTCCCTGAGATGAGATGTCACAAAATGGGAATGCTCAACACAGGCAGAGGACTAGGGAAAGGGAGTTGTGGTAGAACTAGGAACACTCCATGAGCTGCAACCTACAGCAACTGAGCTGCTGTAGTCCTCTCCTGAACAGATCACAAAAGGTCCACATTAAGTCTCACATTCCCTAGGATTTGAGAAAAAGACATTCTCAAGTTCGGGAGGTGCGCAGGGTGGGAGTGGAGACCCTGACATAGCTTCTTGCTATATCCAAGAAGCAAAGGGAACCAAGTGGGCTACAGCAGCTTTTGTCATGCATTATCTCTAACTCTACCACAAAGGAAAGGGAACGTGGAGCTTCTTAGATACTTTAGAGGCTAGAAATGGGAAGAAATATCACACACAAGCTGTGCTGCATGACCATGCAGCAAGCTCTTGCTTCTGTTTGCAAGGATAAAGCCCTCAGAAACAAAAAAAGTCATTTTTAAAATAGGAGTGGAAGCCTACAGCATGACAAACGGGCAATAACTTCTTTAAATGCACTGCATTTTGTTGCAGCTCTAAGCATGCCAGAGGCACAATATAAGTTTCTCCACAGCTGCATTTTTATGAGCCCATGGGATGTATCTGCTAGGAGCAAAATCTAGCACAAGAGAGGTGCAAGGCAAGTTCCATTAGCACATAGATACCAGAAAGACAAAGGTTAGATAAAATGCAAAAGCAGGTAAATAAACCAAGCACATATGAGACACAAAGAAGCAGGTCCAGGCTTCCTCTATCTTAATCAAAACACAAAGGACTCATGCATTTTACTTTCATCAAAAACATTATTTAAATAACAGTATTTTGAGAATCACCTTTAACAATAGCATGAGGAACTGGGCCATGTTGGGCTATTGGGAGTGGCAGGACTTGAAAGCTGGAGCAGTCTTCACTGCTTGTAATTCCTTATCTTAGTGCTGGATTTTCTAGTCTTTAAACACAACTAGAAGAGAACTTGATTTAGTTACTGTCAGTAGGAATTAAGGACATCTGAAAAACAAAGGATGGGAAAAGAAAAAAATAGCTTATTTACAAGAAAACTGTAGTCCTGCCTCTTGTTAGAATAAACTTAGCAAAAGTATGCAGATCAGGAAGCAGCATATTTGTTGATATCTCTGCATTTTGTTTTGTTTTGTTTTTTCATGCACTTAGATCATAAATTTTCCTTCCCCTGTACATGTATGATGATTTGGATGAGACCTTGGCCCAAAAGAGAGTGACCAAACCCATTCATAACACTCATTATAATGACAAGGACCACAGTGCATGGGTTACATGGAAGGATAAGGATCACTAACAGGAATAAAAAGACAGGCAAAACTAACCTTTTTAATTCACATTTGTCAGTCAACTGAGTGACAAAACAACTACACCAGTCAGTTCCCAACACTTAGTCCTGTCTGGGAAAGCAGCTAACACCTTATGAGAAACTCCCCAGACAGACAATTTTGATTAGTTCAATTTAAAAAAAAAAAAAAAAAAAAAAAAAAAAAAAAAAAAAAAAAAGCCCATCCTCCTACAAACCAAAGCAACCACAATCACCCCAATCACCCCCCTTGGCTCCAGAGGACTGGTTATTAAACTTTCCAGTCTCAGCACAGTTTATCCCTGACCAGAAAAGTGGAAATAAATACATCTGCATGCCACTACATAGGGGATAGTGGAGTCAAGGAAACAACATCGAACTGTAGGCTTCAGAGGCCCCTGAACTGCACTGACTGCAGATGACTTGCAGGAAAACAGATCCTAAATCCTTCTCCCAATCATTGGCCTACTGTTCCAGCCCTCAGCTCACTACAGCTGTGCTGACACAGGTGTCATGGAAGCCACAGTATAAATCAAAAAAGATGCACCCTACAAATAACCTCCCATTGCATCCCCCAATAAAATTTTACTTTTAACTCCTCTCAACAGCATTAACAGGAATGTCACATAAATGCACCTTCTCCTTTGAGGAGCTGACATGACATGACATCCAGGCACACAATCATTGTTAATATTTAATTCGGGTGCATAGTATTTTTTTTTTTAATTTGTCCTTTTTTAAAATAAAATATCAGGTTAGGAAATACAATAAAACCATACTACAAAATCCATTTTCAGCAGTGATGTTCTGCATTTTGCTAGAATTGCCAAGGTCCTCTCTTCTGTCTTCCTCTATTGCTCTCAGAGACTATTCATTCCCAACACAATCATTCACATTTCAATTTTTATTTTATTATACTTAGATATGATGCAACCTGTATTTAACAATGCATTACCATTTTCAAGGGCAAATATTTTTCTGTAATCCCTGCTATGTCATTATTCTCTTTCTATTACACATACTTTAAATGTCAAAATCCATCTCCCAGAACTAATCAAATATAAAACAAGCCTAGCAGGAGAAAGTCAGCTTGAAAGGGGTATTCCAGATGAAATAAAAACTTAAATGTCCTTTCTTTAAAATAGACCTTGCCTACTATTTAATTTACTTCCAGGTTTGGAAAAGATCTCCCAGGGACAACGTATGGTAAACCAGTCTCATGCCTGTCTCAGCTCTGCTGAAACTAGCCACCATCTGGGGCAGCATACATATGGCTGAAGAATTAACCTGAACATTATGAAAGTGGGTGGTGGCAAACATATCACCACCATCTCAAATTTTAGACTCCCTTTTACTCCCAATAGACCAGCAGTAAAAGCATTAAAAAAAAAAAAAAAAAAAAAAAAAAAGTGTTAATGAAATGAATATTTTATGAAGACGCAAGTGTGTCAACATTGCATATTTAAGTGGTTTGAGATTAAGCTTGAGTTACATTTTCCATAAATTCCCTTAACTATACAGTTTACCAGAGCTGCTTTACTCTTATTAAATACTTCCTAAAATCCATCTCCTTCAGCAAATAAGGAAATAATAAAAAGTCTTAAGATCTTAAGATAGCTGATATCTACTTCTAGGTTATGAAATGTTTAGCTGGGATCTTGCCTCCACTCCCAACTGATGAGCCCATTTAGATTACAAATCTGACCTGTGCGTTGGTCCCAAAACACTGGATGACACTAGTTATTATGTTTCTGTCCAACTTGCCTCCTTCTTTATTCAGGTAAGACTCTTGACATAATTTCTATGATTTGTATGACCTTGCCAAGGTCTTTGTAATCCCCAAACTCTGATTTTCTCCTATTTTGGACATTCACTGATCAAAAAATACATTTACTTTTCCAGGATATCATTGATAAGATTACAGCTGCCTTGTCTGTAGAATGGGATTTTGATATATTCTCTACTAGGTTTACCACTGACTTGCTTTTTTTTTGGAGCAGTTCACATTCCGTCTTTGGGTGCCCTCACACAAATAGGCAGGAAAATGATATTCTGTGTATTGTTACCTAAACCTACAGCAACTCTGTAGATATCTACTCCCCATTTTAATGTACAGATGGATGAGAGTTGAAAGAGCTGACAGTGATATCAAAGTGTCTGGCTTCTTTTCTCCCTTGTTCTGAGGCAGGATAAGAAGCGTATCGAATTCTTCCTTTACCAGAAATCATGTAACCAGTTTGTAACCTGTAGTGAATTAATCACTGAAGCACATTTCACAGCTTCCACAAGAAGCCAGCTCTTCACAGTCCCTGTAGCTGGAAAATAATTCCTTATGTCAAATTCATTATTTACGTCTTTTATTTCCCACAGTAGTCTAGATAATAATTCGTGAAAAAATCTTCATCATTTTAAAATTATTATTTTATTTTGCTAAGTCACAAGAGCTCTCTCTAGTCTAAATAAACTAGACTAGACTGTCCCCACCAGTCCCATATTCTATATTTCTCATCTCTCCATGCTTTGGAAACTTCCATTTGTCTGCAGATTTCTAGAGCGCAAAGCACAAAATTGCATCTCTTTAGGATAATATCAAAATTATTGCAGTCACTACTATAAGCTTTTTAGTAGTGAAATGAAGCAGTTCCTTTATATCTATACGGCATTCATACTGCTGTCAATGGACGTGGAAAAAAAAAAAAAAAAAGAAAAAAAAAATTTTCACTCTAGTCAGTCAAGACCCTGCTTATAGGAACCCCATGCTGGGTAGTCAGTAAGGCTGCCAGTGGCAAGATTCCCCACCGTGTAAACGTGCTGAGTTTACAGCCAATTTTAATGTACATGAGCTTTTCCATGAAGCTCTAGACCTTTCATACTACAATATAGGTCTTTATAGACATTTTCCTAATTTGTAGTGAATTCTCTTACATTACTGTACCTACCCCCTCACTAAAGTTTAAGACACTGATTTGGAAGGGCAACTCTGACATCACACAAGAATATGTATATTTGTATACACACACACACATAAATATACATGTGTGTGTATAAAACATATATTTTTAAAAAATTAGGGTAGATTTAGATTAGATATTAGGAAGAAATTCTTTGTCATGACAGCAGTGATGCACTGGAACAGGTTGTCCAGAGTTGTTGATGCCCCAACCCTGGAGGTGCTCAAGACCAGGCTGGATGGGGCTTTGGGCAGCCTGGTCTAATGGAAGGTGTCCCTGCCCATGTCAGGGGAGTTGGAACTAGATGAGCTTTATGATCCTTTCCAAACCTAAAGCATTCTATGAGAGATATATATATTTATATATATATGTGTATATATATATATATATATAAATATATATATATATATACACTCACACACAGGGCTACATTTATTAAGAGTTCTCTCCCTTCTTCAACCTCCACACTAGTCTAAATATTCATGTGCCATAGCTGTTGTCAAAGACAGGCATATATTATTCAACTGAATGCAAGTAGAGACAAAAATAAAAAGGCATTCCAAACTGTAGGCTTCTTAAATATAACTTCAGTAACTGAGCAAGACAAACAATTTTATTTGCCTCCCAGAAGAATGTGTTTTAATAGAATAAAACCCTACCATCAAACACATAGATATCCAGGAGAAACAACTGTGCCTTGGCAAGATCTTCTCACCTGAGAATACAAGGCTCCAATTGCTGGTTTGTGTAGAAAAATCACACTAAAACAGCTGCTACAGATTCCAAAGAAAGGGGAAGAACTATTAAAAAAAAAAAAAAAAAAAAAAAAAAAAAAGGACATTCTTAGAATGGAGAAAGATGTAGTTGTGTTGCCTGTATCACTTCAAAACTAGATAAAGTTATCATGCAGTTACAGCCAATTTCAGGGGAAAAAAAAATAAAAAAATAAAAAAATAAAAAACCACAACACAACTGGCATGATACTTAAATTGACAGCAGGAGCTTGCACACTCAGTAAGATCCCTTCTTATCTCAGGGACTTCAGCAAGTGAGTTTCTGTGAGGTTGCTACAAGTATTTATGGAAAGATAATACTTTTTAAGCAAGAAAATTCTGCACAACCACCTGGCTTTCACACCAAGTCATCCTGGAATTGAGTAATGCATTTGAGCCTTTCAAAGACTATGTTTGGCAATTTAAAAATATACCCAGATACCACCACCCATACATCTACAGTAAAATCACATCCATAAATATGCCATGAACAAAACAAAAGCAAAGGATAAGGCAAAGGCAAAAAAACATTCAACAAGGATTAGAAAAATAAGCAAGACATCCATACAGCTGTTCATGGCTACCTGCCATTAGGCGCTAAGTTAACTTCTCTTTCACAACATCCTCTCCTTTTTAAATCTTAAAACACGCTGCTTGTTTTGTCACCTTCAGAAAACAAACAAACAAAACAAAACAAAAGAACCACCACAGCACTGAAATTTCAGTGGAAGTGGGATCCTCCTCTGAAGTGGCTCGACTTTTAGCCAGCTGCTCTCCAAGCACACTGGGTAGGTGCAGCAGAGGCCAGGGGTTTGCAAAACAATTAGGCAGCCTCTCATGGAAGTACCACTCCTTGTGCTGCACTGATTTAGGCTCCCTCATTGCTCAGCAGAGGGTGCAATACATGTTCAGAGTTTCAAAAGCCAGAGAGAAAATAGAGAAACGGATGAGAGACTTGTTGATGAACATAAATTACAGAAAAGGCCCTTAATCTGCCAACTCAGTATCTTAGAACAAGGCAAGGTAAAAAGTGGCACATCAAGAAATATAATTACTTACCTTCCAGCTGAAATAAATTATAAGCTCCTAAGCCTAGCAGACAGTTCTGAAGCCTGCAAGAAAAGCAGGTAAACGAAAGGTAGTTGCTCTGAGGGCTACATAGTTATTAAATCTCTTCTCATTTTTTTTCCTACACTTCTCTAAATTGCAAGAGGGACTAGAAGTTCATTTTCTTCAAAATCTTGACCCCATAAAGTATATGAAGCCCAGCAAGAAGAGTGATCTGACACCAGTCCTGCATCTCTCTGGACATATTTTTCCTTCGACTGAAGCATGTGATTTACAATTTTGGGAGAGCACTAAATGGAAATGCTCTTTCCTTCTCTGCAGCTATGAGTCACCATCCAGACACCACAGTAAACTCAGTTACGCATTGAGCAGAGGTAACTCATCACCCTGAGCCTTATCTATGGGCAGTGGTGAGGAGCAGGCCACCTCTCAGCATCTCTAAATCAAGGCTGATTCAGACCATGAACAATGAAGGAAACTGCCTCTACTTCCACAAATTAATGGGAGTCTAGAATGAGCTTTGCCTCCTAGTCTGAGTGTCCCTGCTAGTGGATTGGCAAGGGATAATTATCTTACCTGGACCTCAGCACTGGGGTTTGTGGATTTACAATGGCTGGAGAACTGCAGTCCCCATGCTTAACTCCCAGCAATGCAGTTAACTGATTTGTTGCTTCACTGACTTGTGTTTCAATTTACCTTTTTCACTTCAATGTCTGCAAAATCCTTGATATGTCATCTATTTCCCAATAGAATTGAAAAAGAGAAAAGTGGAAATCAAATGGTGTTAAGTGAGATGCAGAAATGAAATGGTTGAAGAAATGACATAACCCTGGGAAAATTAATTACAAAACTGCCATCCAAAATGTGATCAGGAACAGAGTCGCACATATCCCAAGGCCTTTGATAAAGAAAGTCTAATACCAAATCAGGAAGAGGAGGAGAAAGCAACTTTCAACATTTCACACAAGCTGGAAGCTAATCAAAATTCAGCCATGAAGATGACATTTCCCTTAAATGAGCTCCCCTTTAGCTTGTCAAAATGGTGACAGTTTTAAATAGATTGTACTTCACAGTTTAATTACTAATGGATTTTGTTTTGTTCTTTGGTCATCTTCAATTTAGTGTGGGTATTGAATTTATTTTGCTTTAAAAATTAACATAAAAAAAAACATTCATTCTTTTTCCTCTTAAGACTTACTTTTACAAGACATTAGCAATATTTTTAAAAACTTTTTTTTAAAAAGCCTAAAATTGCAGTGTGTGGCAGAACATCTAAATAAACAATATGAGTGAACATTTCAGCATTTATTTATTTTACACATACATAAATCAGATTTATTATTCCAGCAGATTCCTGGGCTTGGAGCCACAAGGCCTCAGACTCCTTTCTCCTCTGTATGCTCTGAGCGAGAGACACCAGGCTTTATTCACTGCTAGCCAAAATCTGAAGAAGCCACTTAAAGGAAAACAAACCAGCCTTGCCTTTCCAAAGAAGAAAGTGGAGGTCTGAGCTCTGTCACACACCAGGATATCACCAATGACAGAAGGGTAGCAAACAGCTGAACTTCTGAAGGGGAGCCCTGAGAAAGAGATCTGGGGACTCTAAAAAGAAATCAGAAAATAATGGAAATGCCAGGGAACATGCACTGTTTACAGCCTGCAAAGAGTAGGATTATACAAGTCACGCTCTGAGAAGCAGTCTTGTCCTGTAATAAAATCCAATTTTTGGAAAACATTTGTCTTCATGGAAACTGAATGAATTTACTCTATCAAGTTACATATTCTCCAGGAATCAGGTGACTGAAATAAAGGATAAGAGAAATTTGTTACCTGCCCTGTGCTTAGGTGGTTCACACTGAGGATGTATGTATGCTCATAAACACCAGTCTAATGCTCCTAAAACATTCCTGCATGCCTCGCAGTTTACTGGCAGCAGTACAGATATCGTGTAAGTACCAGCAATGGGAACATCCTTTTAGGGACAGAGAAGGTAAAATGTCCATTCCAGTTCTACAAGCTTCTCTGCCATCCTCAGCACAATGACCAAAGGAACAGCTTAATCATACGTGACCATAAGCAAAGGTAGCCCCATTTTTTCCCCAGGACATGTCAGACCAATAATTGCTCAACAAGGGCTGATGGATGCAGGTGCTGCCTTGTGTGCTACATCCAGCATTTACACCGAGGCTGTTCTGTCCGTGCAGCAGTAAATGCCAGGGAGGTGCTACACACACTGAACTTCCCTGGCACTGTGGCTATGTAACAAAGCAAAACAGCCAGCGGCTATGATGATGTTATCAAGCAAACATTGTTGGATAAATATCAATGGCAGGTGAAAAAAAAAAAATAAAAATCTTCCAATATCTTAAAATGCCAGAAGAGAAAAATTAGCTTCCTTGCTAGCTTGGAAGAAGGTGAAGGTTTTGGTTTGTACCTCCTAAAATAACAGCAGGGCTTTCAGAGTATACGCTTTGAAAGAAAGAATAATAATACATAGATAGCATTTATTAGCAGCAGCAGCCTCTAAGGACATAAAAGAAATAAAAGGCAGTGACCTAAGGAGAGCAAAGAGATGTATTATCAGAGGTACCACCCAATGGTCTGACTGACAGAAAGGTCATTTCCAGGGCTAGCTTAGGTCCCTCTTCTGGACCAAAACAGAGACTACAGCAAGGAGCTTGAAAAGTGATAGCAATGACTTGTTGCTATGGTTATGGAAAAGAAAGAGGTAACTTTTCTCAAAAGCATACTCAAACAAAAAGGCAAGCTACCATGATTACAAGCAATATCAAAATGTGCAGTTTTGGATTTCAAAAATGGTTTTCAGTGTCTAAATCACACACCTCTTCCCACCCACCCTGTAAAATTAGAGGTGCCAGGCAGCAGCATGAGAAGTAATAGGAACCTTATGAGACAGTCCCTGAACATCTGCAATGTCAAGTGTCTAAATCTCAGCCTGCTTTGCTTTCTTTCCACATACATTCATTCTTATTATTCATTTTGAAACTTAAGAAGAGCGACATCCTGATTCAAGGCTTCATGCCCCAACCCCTAAGTCAATTCTTAGTCACCATCTCAGGAGAGCTGGATGATTTCCCTCCTTATAATCTTGCAAATAAAAGACTGCCTTCCGTAGAAAACACACTAATGAAATCATGGCTATCGTGCGTGTTTACAATAAGCTCAGAAATTTTGATAGGGATTTTCATACTGTCTGAACAACATCATCCAGGGCAGCTGCCCCAGTGGGCAAGCACTGAGCCCAGCAGTGACATGGGAAACACCGCTGTACATACTTGCTCCATCTTCAATACAAGATGTACTACTTGCTTCAAGGTTTGCACTAGGCAAAGTCCCATCCTGAACCAGTCCACAAGTCATCCAGAAGAAAAGAGGTCTCCCTGTGAAATCTTTTTATTGACTCCATAAAACTGCTTTCAGTTCAAGTCTTAGTGTGATTTCTGTCACAGACTGCAGGTAGATTCACAGGCTCATTTTTCCTACCTACCCCCAGGCTAAAATAGCTCTGAGTGGTGGAATAAACAAGCCTAGCAAAGCTATGACCTCTGAAGTCAGTCTGGGTTTTGCCATTGATGGAAAGCCAGGATTTCACCTGCCATCACTCTTGCAGTTTAGGCTAGTGTAAGGTTTGGAGCAATACAAATATACAAATAACCTCGACTTAGATCTCTGTAGTAAGCCTCCTTCTGCCAGAATAGATCATGCTGCCACTTTGCTGTGATTTTCTGGCCAGCACACTGCTTCTGCTCATGCAGCAGTACCACAGCAAAGACTGCAAAGGGTTAAACACACCTGCAGTCCTAGAGCTCACTGTCACTTCTCCCTCCCTCTGTAGTTAGCATGTAGGCAGGAAAGGTAACACTATGTCATCTTGTTCCGAAACACATCATAGCAAGTACCAGAAATACTCGGCAAAATACATAGCAAACGCATACAACTGACCAACCCGTGACCAAGTACAATAAATGCTGCCTTTCCAAAAGCATTGCAGTTCCAGCCACAAATGAGCAACTGGCAAATTAGTAATTTAGATTACTCCAGGAAAAAGCTACATAGCCTTGAAGACAGTTCTGAAATTTCTGACTTCCAAACAGTAAAAATCATACCTTCTGCTATTAAATTATAAAGTAATCTCAGTGTTATACACCAAGACAATAAATTTACAGAGCTCAGCATACTGGGTTGAATGATAACAAAAATATTTTTTTCTGTCCTGAAGGCCGACAGCTTCTCTGCCCTAGAGGGAAGCACTTGTGAGCAGATTGCTTTTTATGAAAAGAGAGGAATAATATTTACATAAGGAAGGCTTTTTTCGTTTGTTTGTTTTTCTCTCTCTCTGAACTGGCATATGCATTTCAGCTGTAACAGTAAATTAGGCAATTTCATGAATTCACAGCGGCATGCTTGATCCTGAAGTGTTCAAAAACTTAGAGGAAACTCAGAAACTACAAACACTAGATATTATGGATAGAGTACTGTAGCCCCCACTGATTTACAGGCAGCTTGCTGCCTTTAAACCACTCAACACTGTTTACAACTGTGTTTTGCTTTCCGTATGCTTTTCCTTAGGTTGGGAAAAATCATTTCATTGTCCATAATATTACCCATCCCAAGCTGTTCAGCATCCCATAATAATTGAAGATCTTAGGAGAACACACTAAAGGGAAATAATTTCCTAGGTCTCGGCCAGTGTCACATTAGCAGAAAAGCCAGCCAAGGCAAAATCCCAAAAATGTAGTAAAGTAATGAAAGCTTCACAGAGCATACATGTTCTTTTTTGAGGTAACTTTCAAAAGACCCCAGGAAGATAGAACCCCAGGGTCTGGTCTTCCCCCAAGTTCATTTCTACCAGAAAGGGTTTGTCTGTTTGTCACATGGCTCATGAAAGTCACTCAAGTTCACCACTCTGGGTAAATACGCATCTCTTTTAAAACAAGAAGTTTTATTTATTTTACCTGTTCCTGCCTCCCACCTACTCCCTATGCATCCTTCACCATCACAAAACACAATTTTCATTTCCCTTTCTTAGCCCTATAGCAATGTTTCTGTAGCTACACAGAAATGAGTGCAATCAAAACAATTCCTATTATACCCGTTTGAATAATAAAAGATCAGGCTTCACATATCCTGAACATACCATTGCAGTACTGTAAACCTTCCCTTCACACCTCCCACCTACTGAAGGCTAAAACACACATTTTCTGACAGAGATCATCATCTCACGTCTACCATCTTTCATTAGCTAATTTCAAAGCTACTTACAAAAAAGGTCCACATCAGCAAGATAATGATGTCTCAGAGCAAGGAATTTGTCTGTCAGGAGGTAAAATATGGGTAATTTCAAGAATACAAGCCTGCATACTTCTGCAAATGTTTGCTTGCATGTGTATAGCAAATCTGATTTTTAGTTTTAGTACACAGAAACCCTCTGTCTCTTCTGGGATTTTTATTTCAGTTATGAGCCTTGATTTCATGAGGTGATTGTAGAGATAGGCTATACTGATAACAAATTATTATAATAAATTTGAAAATATTCCAATCTGTTTGTATGGGAGAAGATCAAGCCACAGCAGCTTTCCACAGTTTAGTAAACCATACCACTTTAATACTTATGTACATTCACAAGTATCTATGGTAACAGCAAATTATATTGCATTGCCACACAGTACTCACACTTGTTCCTTCCTTGACTTCAGGTGATCTACTAGCTGCTACTGGAAACCTGTATGGCATCCAGTCAATACCTCTCCCAATTTACAATCCAATCTTAGCACACATCATCCTTTCCAGAGCTGAGCTCTAGAGTGGAAGTTCTATCATCACACCTTCTGAAGAGTTTTCAAAGTTACCATGCCTTGTGTCCAGCATCTTCATTTTGTTGACATTTTCACCATGTAGTTTTTGTTTTTTTCTACCCTTAACTTTTCCTCTCTCTCTCCTTGGTATTTAAGGCAACACCTTTAGCTCTCCCATCATCAGCTCATGCACACACATCTAACTCCCACAGAAATGTCTTTGTCCTAGAGACATCACAACTCCTCTCTAACTCCCATCTCTTCCCTAACACTTTTCTAATGCTTCTCCCCAAAATGAAATTGCTGTTCCAGGGCTGCTCTTGCTATCACAAAGAGCAGAGTTTTGCTGTTTCTTTCTTTCAGGATTCAGCACTGACATACTATTATAGTTGTCATTTCTGCAGCCTCATCATGCTACACAGTCATGTCTATTTGTTAGACCTTTATTACCCCTACATCTCCCAGAGCTTTACTAGCCACCCCCTCTCAGGACTGATTTATTTACCTTGGATTGCAAACCCTAAATTCATTAGCTTGTCCTTTCACAGAATGAATCTCAAAGTAGTTTTTTGGCTGCACTTGGAAATTCTCTAGATACATTTGGGTTTTTTTCCTTGGCATTTAGAAAGGGATCTAATTTACTATAATCTGCCACTTTTGATACAGTACTGTTTGTTCACTCTTTGAGATCATCAAGGGAAATATCAGCATCAGAAAAAAAAGAGATGACAAGTTACTGGAACTCCCTTCAAATCATCCTGTGAGTAAACAAGACATTCTCTTTTTTCATGAAGCTGAACGTGTGGAAGCATTTCACGGGTACTGAAGCCAGAGGAGACCACCGCCAGCGTTAGTTATGGTGATGTTCACAGACTCCCTAGCAAGTGATCAGACTTTCTCCCAGGGAATTCAGACATGATTTTGCATTTAATTGCCCTGATTCAAAAGAGGAATAAGAGAAAAATAAAATAGAATCATAAAGGTTGGAAAAAACCTCCAAGATCACCTGGTCCAACCATCCCTCCCCCTACCACCACTATTACCCACTAAACCATGTCCCTAAGCACCATGTCCAATTTTTCCTTAAACACCCCCACGGATGGTGGCTCCATCACCTCCCTGGGCAACCCATCCCAATGTCTCACTGCTCTTTCTGATAATAAATTTCTCAGAATTTCTAACCTAAACCTCCCCTGCTGCAACTTGAGGCCATTCCCTCTTGTCCTAAAACGTAGGTACTATCCCAAAATCTGCCACTCTTGCCAGCACAGCACAAGAAACTTGAACTCAAAACTTTTATGTTATGAAAGTGTAACTAAGGATTGAATAGAATAACTCTACATTGAATATGTTTCAGTTCTTGTGATCAGAGCAAGGTCCTATAAGACACAAGAGGGTAGTTTCTAAACACTCAGGTGCAAAAATAAGTCAATAGTTCCATAAATCTTACTGGTGTTTAAAATTATTTAGAAACAACTGCATAATTTCTAAGGCTTGCCATTTAGTCAGTTATAATGTCCTGTTTTGGGAAACACACACTGTGCATGAAAATGTTTGATATGCAGTAGTTATCTGCTGTGCAGTTTGAAATGTCACTCCAGAAACTGGGAGAAACCATGCATTTTCACAGATAACTTGAAGTATCCCAAGATGAAAAATATCTTTGAATTATAAACAATATATAAATTAAAAACAAAGCCAAGACACCTTCCAAGATAAATCACACAACAGAACATAATTTTGTGAAGATAAGAATTAAAGGAAAATAAATCATTTTAAGTGTTAAAACCAGGAAGAAGGAAACACACACAACAGATCTTAAAATAATCTAGGATAATTCCCAGTGGCTCAAAAAAACTCACAAAATGTGCATTGTTCACTCGGTCAGAATGCTGATTAACAGATTATGAGCCTACCAAAGCATTACCAAGCTGCAAGTGCAGCTTTCCCAACCTATCCCGAAACTATCAGGTTCTTGAAAACGAAGCGTAGAAGAACTACTCCTAAAAAAATGGAGAGGAGACAAAACAAAACAGCAAGTGGTATCAATAATTGAAATCATTTGGAAAACACAGCAAAGCATTAGCTAACCACATCTGTCATCAGACCAGCTATCAGAAATAGTAGAGTGCATGCTTCGGCTTTCATCATTTGCAAGGATGATCAACAAAAAGACAGGCTTGTCCAGATTTATCACGTTGTTCTGGATTCCAGTTCTAGTAAATTATTCGTTTGCTCAGATAATCGCCTATCATAACCACAACATAGTGCTGATGTTTACTTTATTTCTCCTTATTACTGGCCATCTTAAAATCATTACACTTTCCTCAGAGTTATTTACGCAACCCATTATTTTCCCACCAGTCTCAGTAGAATCACAATTCCTCAAAAGCTCATTTACCTAATGGGAGAAAATGTTATTTACTGACTCACTGTACCAAGCTTGGCAGTATGTAAGATAGAGAAGAAGTGGTTCTCAACCCTCTGGCTTAAGCATACATTACACCAATGAGAAGTTAAAGATGTAAAATAGCATTTCTGTAAAAATAGATAAGAGAATGCAACTGCCATGCTATTCATGAGTTTGGAGAGTCCGAGCTGTCAGGAGCCAGTAGGGTGTAAGGTGAAAATCCTCTCTGTATATACCCAGAAAACCCAGCTTCTGTGTATTCAGTTCACTGGCTGCTCAGGTACAAGTCCTGCAGCACACTGAGACATTAAGAGGGGAAAAAAAGAACATACTTAGCAAAGACCAAACAGGAGAATAGCAAAGAAAAGTTATCTCACTGCAGATTTTTTAGTTCAGCTTTTCTTCCAAAGCAGTCTACAAGTGACATCCCTAAAGTTGCATTGCCGTTCTTTGAAGATATACCTAAAACTCAGAGTCCCAGAATTTGGCAAAATAAATAAATAAATAAATAAATAAATCCCTAACAACAGTTTGAAAATATGACCTTGCTCCCACTGCATGTTAGGTGGTCTTCTCTTACATCCCTATCCTCAGCTTAATCCATTTGACCTCTATCTTTAAAAATTCCATAAAATCCTGGATTAGAAGGTACTGCAATAAAATGTGGGTGCTAGCCATTTCCAGCAATCACACCCTGACCCAGCTTTTCTGGAGTGACACACACCGCCTCTTGGTACAGCTCTTTCATATATATGTCTTTTATCCCACTGAGTGCTTAGGGTCAGCCTGTAGGGAAGCTCAAAGGATCAATAACCCAAGAAGAGAAGGAAAATAAACCCAGCTTTACTAGGACAGCTCAGGAATGATTTAAAGGGTGTTTTAAGTTCTTACATGAAGCAGTTGCTGCAATTCCCACGTTGTTAGAAAAAAAAACGTCTAAACTGATGAATGTGTTGTCTCAGGTCTGATGGATTGCAGATCTCATGACTGAAGAGTTCAGCCAGTTTATCAACCAAATACTGCTACTCTGTAACAGTTTCTCCATAGAAATCTTTCAGAACCTTACAGACAGCTGTGAGTAGGAACACAGTGCTTTGCTTAGTTTGTCTTTGCTAACTACGTCTCCTTGAAATGGTTATTTCTGAAGCTTTTGAACATTTTTAAGAGGACGAAGTGAACTTACATCCAGATGTGCAGAAGTGTGAAGTTCTGTGCTATGCAGTAAGCCTAAAAGCTTCAAAGTGCAACATATTTCTTCTTATCTTCCCTCCATCTCACCTGATTGCATTCAGTATCTAAAATAAGACTGCCTTCCTCACATCCTGAAGGAAAAGAATAGCATTTCTTCCTTCAGTTTTAGCTAAGGATTTGCATCCTTTGGTCGGGTCTTTAAATAAATTCACTCTTTCTGAAACTCAGTGAAGGGCAGAGAGCAAGAGTTAAGTTGCACCAGAACAACCATGTAGAGCCCTTGTCTGCTGAGAGGCCAAGTACCCGCCCAGTACCTGTAAGTTCACAGAATCTGCTTAGCAAGTGGCACAGGTTTCAATCCTGAGGTTCAAAACCAAACTGTATGTAAAAGCTGTATGATTGAATACTCTGCATATTAGGGTCAGCCAGCAAAGCATATGGAGAATGTTTTCCTGAAACTTCTCACCATCTCTGAATGACTCATTTGTTCCAACAATATGAACCCTATATTTAACCCTAAACATTCTATACATTATACAGATATTAAACATTAAACAGAACAAATAACAGACACTGGAAAATCTGTCTCTTCTAAATTAACATATAACATGGAAATACCATTTACTGAACCATTTGAAAACTTCATTCAAAGCATACAGAAACATGGTGGCAAATTCCTACACAACTTTCCACCAAAAACCATATTATCTCTATTATTTCTTATAATGGAAGATGTACAGAGATAGAGCTTTCCCAGCCAGAACATCAACATGTTATATTTATTGAGCACAGAATCAAGTAAATCTCAAGAGCATGGAATACTTAGTTCTATCTGGCTGCAAAGTCACTTTGCACCCCACCCTTTCCAGACTCTGCAAACATGAACTGGCCTAAGAGTCTGTTATCATCCCCTGTGGATCAGCTCTTGCCTTGTGTCTTGGGGACCATCAGCCAGTGCCATCTTAAAACTGCCTTCTGTGTTGTTTTGCTATCAGTTCTCCTACCTTCATTTTATTCCATAGTGTTAGGAATTTCACTGAAGTGAAATTGTACTGAAGTGAAAATACAAGAGATGGCCCTCATCTGAAATTTCCATAATGTTTCCCAGGCTATCAGCTTATCTGCTCCTCATCTCTTTTTCACAGATACCTAGACCTTCAGAAATCCGAAACAGAATTCTCTGCACCTGCTTGTTCTTCATATCTGCTTTTGAAACACAAATTTCTGTGTGAAGGTTGGTTTTGAAATTAGCAGCCTATCCAGCTGCTAATGGTCCACCCATTAGAAGGGGCTTGTGCCACAGGGCTCTCTAGGACAGCTGCATCAGGGTAAAGAGGTATTTTTCCAGAATGACCAAGCTGGGTGGATATGAATTTGATAAGGACAAAGGAACATAAATTTGTCCTTTTTCAAGACAAGCACAAATGAGAATAGAAAAGTCCCAATGTTGCAAGACAGTCTAAATTGCAGATTTTGTAACCAATGTTAAGGGTTAGCCTGCAAATGGAATGTTTTTGGCTGCAGGTCAGAGGGGAACCTGAGAGAGAGAGTGAAGTCCCAAATATCCAGGTGAACCGGTCTTCCCTTTAGGCATTTTCTACTGATATTTTAAGGGAATACTGGGTGTATATGTGCATATACGTATGCATACTTGTATACGTGCATTAAAATATATCTCATGTTTAAATATATATGTGTGCACATAAAAATATCCATAAAGTTCTCTGCTATTTAAATTCAATATCAAGTTCAACATAATCCTTAATCTAGAGTGGAGCCAAAATACAAACCATTTAAACCAAGTTAAGCTTAACCATTTAGCCATAACCCCAGAGGCAGCAGTATCGGAAATATTTTTTTGATATTAATAAACCGTATTTGATATCAAAGCTACATTGCAAACCCTCACTGAATTTATTGATTTGTTCTTTTTTCCTTAGGTCAAGTTAAAACTTTCTTGTGCTGATAAATATAGCTTAAGATCTAAAAGATGATCCAAAGCAATTTGAAGTTTCTGTTTCTGTGTACTGTGTTGTAGGTTATGCTACCTGATGGCCAAAATTGAGGAGCTAAAATCCATCTTCAGAGATAATTAAAAAAATTCAACTGTGAAATGAAACTATCAGCATGCCACCTTTTAACTAACAAGATTAGAGTTACAAAAGCTGCAAGCTTATACATTTCTCACCTGTGTAAGTCCCTGCCAAACTGGAAGCTTTACAAAGGATTGCAGTCCAAACAGAATGCCTGAAATGCTTTATTTTGGGCATTTCCTCTCACTCTTAGTAGACTCATGATACAGTGAAACAAAATGCACAAAACCCTTGAGTTTATCCAAATTCCACTTGGGCAAAATACACTTTACCCAGCTCTTTTTACACACAGATGGTGCTAAAAGGTGCTGAATCACTTTATTATTTAACTACTATAATTTATTAGACTATTTAACTTTAACTACTGTTGTTAACGTCAACGTTTAACTACTAATACTCTAGCTAGGCTTATCTTACTCATAAGCATCCAAGTACTTTACTTGTGCATCCAAATATTTACTTGATCATGCATCTATCTCAAAACTTTGAAAATTAAATTTCCATCTTTGATTAAAGAAGTCAAATGCAATCCTCCAATATAGTACATTTGTTAGAAGAATCGGACTTCTTCCACCAATCTTCAGCTTGCAAAATTGTGTTTTCAGTGATACAGCTTCTGGAGGCTCTATAGTGTCTGAATCAACCAACAATTCTTTTACTTACTGCAATGGGAAGCTATGTTCCTTTGCTTTGTTTAGTACAGAAGAAAGAATGAATAGTGATGGGCTCTTGGATATGAACTTACTGTACTGCACTTGCAATTCTGCCAGCTACAGTGGATCCATTGCCAAAAAGTTATAATTTGAAACTATTTCAATGTACGCAGCCTCAGAACTCACTCCTGTGGTAGGCTGGGATAAGCAGCCCTGGGGTAATTCCAGTGGGATCCCAGCTACAATGCTGCAGTCCTGGAAATCACCACTGGTGCCCTGATGTTTACTGCACAGATTTGAGAAACCCACTAATACAAACCCTTAGGCAGAGCGCAAAGGAGCTAGAAAACAAAGGTCAATAGCTAGAAATTATTCTTGAAGGAAAAGCAAAAGCAGGATCACATGGAAAGATTTTATAATCGTGGAAAATTCCTCTTACATAGTTGTGAGAAAACCCTTAAATCTTTTGATAATGCTTCATTTTCTACCTTTCTATTTACTACACAGGTAAATACATGTATACTAATTATGTTAATACTTCTAAAAAGAAAAATTCAGCACCTTAAGTAACTTCAAAGTCTATAGCAAGTTCAATTTCTAACACTTTAAAAAGCAGTAAAGCCTTCTCAAAGAGTTTTGTAAGCTGTTCCTATCTGCTTGATACTGTCATTCAAACACACACATGCTGACAGTTCAGCTCTGCTTCAGTGTCCATAGGTGCTTATGTGGCAGTAAGAGATGCTGGACTGGGCAGCAGAATTACTGACAATATTCCAATTCTACCCCTGATTTTGCATGTAATGGGAACAACAAGATTTGTTGTTCTCATCAAAATAACGAACTTTGAAATCCATTGCTCACTGTAACAGCATAACTGCATTCCTTAGTTACCCACTGAATTAAATGAGGTACTGTTGCAATAATCTACGTTTGCTAAATTCGTGGAGACAATCAACCCTTCCAAATAACACCTTTCAACTGGTTGTGCACCCTCCATTGACATTTTCATGCATATTTCAATGGGCTTTTACCAGATAATTATGAAAGTGTCGAACCTCCCAGCCAAGGGGCAGCTGCACCACATGCTCATCCTGCATGACGGCTGCAGCAACATGTGCCACTGCTGTGAAAACACTGGCTGCTCACAGTCACCAGCACATTTTATTAGGACACATTTTATTGGTGTCCTAATTCTCCAGGCAAGTCAGCCAAAGATATCCTGATTTCTTCCTGCATTCACAATTCCCCCCTGTGCCTGCAACATCTGAATTTTCTTCTTGGCAACCACAAGGCTCTGTGACATTCGTGCTTTTATCTTCATTTCAGAGGCATTCGAGCAGCATTATAGGGAACTCAGAAGTACAGTGAAGCATAAGGAAAGGCAAGTGGCTCCCTGCCTGCCCCAAGGATGGATTACCATGGAGATTGCACCTCTTGGATGATACAGCCATCTTGTCTAAGCACATCACTGCTTGGTACTTGTGCCCTTGTGACACGATCCAACTGACTTACCGTTGGGCAGGGTGCCATTCGAAGAGACTAGAACAAGCATAGATGGTTAGAAAATGATCTCCCCATAAATCATTTTTGCTGGTAGCAGCAATGTTTGAATTGCTTTTCTTGCCGTTCCTGAACAAATAGGGCAGGGTTTGATCTCTGCCAAGCTAACTGAGCTATGAAACCACAGATGAGGGGGCTGGCTCTGCTGTTACTGCCCATTTTCTAGCAGAGGTAGCAAGGCACACCTCGTATGAGCGCTTCTCAGCATTCTCTTAGCTCCTGTCTTCACCATTAGGGCTGAGTTACTTCACATGATCACCTTCCTGAAGGTCAAGGTTTCATCTTCCTGACTTTTAAAGAACCTCTAAAACAATCCTAGTCTTTTCCTAGACTTATTTCTAAGCAAAGACCCTTTCTTATTAGACTGCTTCTGCCACAGTTGCATAAGAGATATAATTCTCTGTATAAAGACACAGAACATCATAGCAGAAAGGAAAACTATGCTAAATCAAGGGGAAATCACAGCCTCCCCCATGCACTGATTCTCATAACAAATTCCCGTAAAGACTATGGTTTTCCAGGCAAGCAACATCTCTTCTCCAAGAGAATATGAAACATAATGAAGCCTCTTACAACTCCGAAAAACAATTGCCATGGGTAATTGAACCATTCATAATAGAAGTGACTCGTTCTCACATGTACAAGGGCAGTGCAAATGTTTAATACTACACCTAGTGATAAGGAATAAACTGTTTGCTCATTCTGTAATATCATTATTAGAATTCAGAGCAGTTATTGAATAGGCTTTTGGGCAAAGGTCTTGATAACTGGTTACATCCATGTGGAAAGCAGGAAGGTACAACTCACTGAGAAGCCTGATACCACAGGAAAGCATCAAACAACAAAAATAGCAAATGCACAAATGGAGGCAAAAGGCTGCCCTGAAAATTAAAAGTTTAGTTTTGCTGGGGGAAAATAGATAAATATATAAGTGTATCCTCAGTAATTTAGATGCCGTCTGACACACATGAACTTTAATTCTAGGTTGCTAAGTCAAAACTATTAAAAACCAGTTTCTTGTAGCAATTTAGTGACTTGCCCTGTTCTAATTTCAGCCCAAGTTGGCAAGGAGAACTGGGGGGAAAAGAAAGCAAACAAAATATCTATGCAGCCATGTGATCTTATTTCGTTCTAAATAAAAATTAGTTCCCACACATCAAGTCAGATTCTGAAGTACCACACTCATTTTTGGCTCCTAGCAACTGCTACATAGATCTGGTCCAGACACAGAGCAGTATTTTTGTAAGCATTTCCACTAAAATACTTTTTGTCTCTTCCACTTCAGAATTGTATCAATATGAAGAATAAGATTTCTCAGAAACATCCACCTGTTGAAATTTGAAATTTCATTGAAAACATCCCTGACACGGCAAATTTTCTACAGCTTCAATAAGACCTGATAGCTGAGCAACAAAAAGGAATGATCACCCAGCTTCCTCAAAATACAAAAACCCTTCACCCCTCTAAAAGTGACTGAAGACCCAAGCTATCACATTCCTTTATAGGCTCTCCGATACAAGATGCTCCTTTGCACACACAGCTTTGTAGGGACATACTGTTTATCCTCCATCATTTACACTTATCATACATAATGTTCTGAAATCATATTTCCAATCAGACATTCATTTCTCCTCCTCCCTTGGCCCCGCCACTGACATACTCTGGAACAAAAATAGAATCAAAAAATAGAAAGACTGGGGGAGGAAGAAACGAAGCCAAAAATCAGACATTCTCAGACACATTTTGGTTCTGGTTCTTACCATCCTCAAAGGCCACAGCCACTTGATGGCGATGTGACAACTCCAGGGAAACTCCCATTGGTGCTTCACAAAAATTATCACGACCCTTTGATGAGCAGGTGAAAGCAGAGGACGGATCCCTCAGAAAAAAAGAAATTTGTTGCTCTGAGGGAGAAAGCATAGGCTTACTCTCAGGCATAAGAAGATGAAATGAAGTGCCTAACTTCACCCTAATGATATGAATCATGCATTTGGCCCTCAGACAAACTTCTCATCTTTCTTCTCTATTTAATGTGAAAGTGTTTCCACTGAGAAATCCTGTAGCACAGCAAGGTCATACTTTTCTGAAATCTTTCACACGTAACAAGTAAACACTTAAACCCAGTCTACCTACCTAAAACACGTAACCTTTGCAAGGGAAACCATGCAGCACAGTTCGGATCTTTTTTAATATTATTTTTTACATAACTGATACCCTGAACAGAAGAGCACGAATGACAAAGTATTATCACTCTGAGAATGTGAGCTCATTACAAAGCCAGACTGACTCTGCACCTATCCGTACTTGATCAGAGAACTGCAAAGTGAGTCTCCAGGTGGTCTGTGTGAGCAGAATGAACTTGCCACCAAACTTTTTGCTAGCAGAGGGTATTTAGCAGAAACCAGAAATATCATCATCTGTGAACTTAGAAATAATTCAGTTAAAATAACACATGGCCAGGTCTTTCCATAATCTGTGATGGAAAGAGGATTAACAAGCAATGACATTTCAGAGGTCACACCTAAACAAGTCAGGAGTTTGTCAAAAGTGACAGTTAGCAGAGATGCACAAAATTCCCATGGGAATGAGAACTGCCTGCAAAAGCACAGTGCATTTTGGCACAGCTACACTAACTTTAAAGGGGGTAACTCTCACGTAACAACAGCATCGTGGTGATGGGGTGAAATAGCTGCTTAAAATCTTTCGTGTCACAGAGCAGAATAGTTTGGCTATCTTCATGTGGTGAAGTGTTACTCTGCTATTATGTTCAAGACATGAACAAGTCTAATGCACCTCTTTATTTGCTGTAGACATGCTATTATCTCTGTCTTGTGAAAACATTCCCTAGTGCTGTCAGTGCTAAGGCTTGGCAACACCACTTCTTCCTATAAGCATTCAAGCTGTGACAGGAGCTAAGTACATTCACACCAGAATGCTGGACCCATGCTTCTGTGAAAGCTTTCTCTCAAAAGTTCATTAAAATCGGTATCTGGAACAAAAAGGAAGAGCTGAACGTGGAAAAGGAGAGGCAGAAAGAAAAAAATAACATCCTTTCATTCTAGAAAATGCAGCAGACAGGAGTGAGACTACAGCACATGCTGCACATCCTACAGTACTATGATAAACGCCATAAATGTGACAGAGGGTACACAAACAAAGCATGTTCCCCTTAGCAGCACCCTATTTCGGTGGCCAAAAAAAACAACAAATAAATAAATAAAAATATTTCTTATTTCTTCCCTAAATTAGACTTGTAATAAAAGGGTCTTAGATGTCACTCCAGACACCACAAAGCAGTATGGAGCACGTTTACCAGGCTGCCACCTGCCCTCTTGCCCATTCACACCCTTTCTCACATCTTTTCCTGGCATGAAGTAGAGGTGAGAGATGCAGTCTCAGCTGATACCTGCAAACTGTTGATAGTGAGGAAGGATAAGCCATGCACAAGCAATAGCAAAAAAAAAAAAAACATCCCCAAAAGTGAGGATGGTGCTGCTGGCAGGGTCTCAAGAGGCTTTCCCTACACCACTGCAGGGGAGAGACACATGGACAGGGCTGCTGGACGCACTTGCCTCACCCTGAACTGCTAATACTTTGTCCCTCTCTTCCACAATACCAGCTAGAGCCTGAAAAAGCTTGTTCCTCTGGATCTTTGTAATCCTAGCCTGCATCTTTTGTCTACAGTTTCCAATATATTCCTTCCCACCCTTGCCACAAAATGGACAAAACCTGTCTTTCCCCTCCCCCTCAATTTTCCATCTCTCTTTCCTTCTGCTGAAGTACTTGTGATCCTCTCACCACATCCAGCACAGAACAGTGCTACATTTTTAGCATGCAGTACTTAACCTCACTATCTATGCTTTTCTTTTCGTTTGGTCTATTATGTCTAGGGGAAAAAAATAAATTTGCATTAATGGATGTGCCATTAACATAGAGAGTCAGAAAATTTTAGTATCCTGAATGCCAAATTCTCCCGACAATATCACTCTGCTGGAAAAAGAAACTACTTTAAATATGAAAAATAAAAATAATAATAATAAAAAGCATGTATGTGCAAAGCTTGGTACAAAATGAGAAACCACAGGAACAGAGTGCTCAGCAGCAGCAAAAGTGTTGACCTGAGCTATGCAGAGAAGCCGGAATCAGGAGCAGCAGCCTGGCTGACAGCAGCTTGCTGCTCAGGCATGGCCACATCACTCACAGGGCACCCTTGTGCTGCCTTACTCCACCTTTGCTGTAAGTTTGCTAGCATTCTGCACGAAGCAATCTGCTATACAGTTACTTTAACCTGACACTGCTGGGAGCTAATTAGCCCTGCTGAAAGGCAAGGAAGTCAGGATTAATAATTAGTGTTTCACCACTGAAGCACCACGGTTTTGCAGTCGCCTCAGTTGGAACCTTCTGACCACAATTCCACAGCCACCTTCATTTCTGAATATGCTAAGCATCGCTTTGGCTTGGGACAGACTGTGACTGTGGGAGGTGTAAAAAGTCAGCCCAAACTCGATTAGAGAGAGACTGCTGCGGAAATCCCAGGCAGCACCCAGAGCCCTGCTAGGGTTGGTATGAGTGCTAACAGTTACCATTGCTGCCAGGACTGCATTTGCTCTGAGCTGCAGGAGGCTATTAGCACAGGCAGACAGTACTCCCATAGGGACACTAATGTTCTCCTCCTTTAACACCTCGCACACAACTCTAATGCTTTATGATGGACACATGGCACTATACTTGACTTTCAGCAGCCCTATCAAGACAGTCCCTACATGGCTTATATTCTGCAGGCATTCTTCCCTCCCAGGTACTGGCAGTTTGCAGCAGATTATATATCATCTTCCAGGAATGAAGGATGTAGAGAAAGGTGGGAAGCAGAAAGGCGCTAAACTGGACTCGTCTTCTCTGCTCTTTCTGTGCACACACCCAGCACAGGCAGTGTGGGTGGATGGAGAGGTGGATTGAGAGGGATAATGGTAGAACATATCCACACTACAGTCACTGTAAGGGTGCTTAACTGCAAGGCAAAACAAGTTTAATCTGCTATACTCGAGGCATATGTTGTCTCAGATCCATAAAAACAATAGCAGCAATACTTTACATAGAAGAACAGAAGAACTAAACAAATTGAGCAGTTAAGCAATTTCTGTGCAGATGTCTCAAAAAATAACAATTTATACTGCAGAGTATACTACATTGTTATTGTGTTTCCTGCATACCTTTTCATACAGAAGTACAGCATTTCCAGCAATATACATGGGTTTTAGTATCTTTTTCCATACAGAAAATATCAAGATAGTGGGCACCTTTAAAATATGGCAAAGGAATAGGACAAGACACTGACTGGTTGATGTAATACTTGAAATGTCAAGTATTTCCTCAGAGTAACAGATGAAGATATTAGACAATATAATTATTCCCTTAAGATAAATATGCAAAAGATTGTATTTATTTAGGGCAGGAGCTTCCAGAACCTCTGCATCATTGGACAAAGCAACAACTACAAACTGTTACGGGCCTTGCAAAGCCTTCTCTCTCCTCCTCTTTTCTTTTTTTTTTTTTTGCAGTGAACTAAATATTAAGCATATTGCCTTTCATCCCAGCATGTTTACTGACCATTCCTGTAACAACACCTTGGTAGGTGTTGTTACAGGAACCAACCACCCAGTTGCAGATGGGAGCTGCTGGATGGTGTGGAATAGGGCTGCCCAGGAGATGGGACAGGTGCCTGCTCTAGCTGCTCATTGCTTGTACAAAGACCAGTGTTCTCTCTATTTCTAACAAAGATAGCATTGTGTACAACTGTGTCGTCTTCAAACTTCAACTTCCTAAAACTAAAAGAAACTCTGTTCTAATCCCACTAAGTTTTGGTATTGACTTTAAAGGAGAAAGAGCAGGTCTGAGCATGCAGGTTAATTACAGGCAGCTCCTTTTTCCATTTCTTTTCATTTTATTATTCATACAAAAAGTCAATAGTCTATACATATTATAACCATTCTACCTCTGAATTCCCTGAACTGTGTGTGGACAGCAACAGCAAGGGAGGTTTAAACAAGATCATTTGCACAAGTGCTGTGAGAAGTCGGAATAGTCGTACCAGAATGAAAACATGTTGGAATGAATTCATTGCCATCTGTCTTTATTTTGCTTACCAGCTCAATCAGACACCACAAATATTCTCAAACATGAGAAAAAATATTTAAATTATTTGTGTTATGTCCTTTTTCAACATGTAACTCTTCATGTCATTTTTTAATCAGAATCGAGTGACCATCAACAGCAGTGAATTCATTCTTACACAGCCTTTGGGATATATCTGCCCAACTTCAAATCTACATTATCTTAATAATGCAAAAATATACATACTAAAAGTTACAGTATTACAAATACTTTAACATTACACAAGGAAGTATGGTAAAAAATGACAGAAGAAACTTTGTTCACCGGTGCCAGTCATTAAAAAGGTCTACAGCTTTTGTAACTGTTGGATAGATAAAAGCTCAACCCAAAAATATCTAGTAGTTCCACCACAACAGTTTTCATACAAAGCATAATCCTAGAGAGTGAGAAGGAAATGATGGAATAAGAAACAAACAAAGGAAAGAAAATGGATTGTAAGAAAAATACATAAAGAAATTAAGATAAACTAATCAGAAAGACATTAACATAGCAAAAAATGCAGGCTCCTCTTATCCCCAGTACTGAGGGCAGAACCCATCAAACCTATTTTTAGACACAAGGCACAGCTTTCCCTGAGGCTGGGAAGACATCAGCCTGCAGTTCTCTTCTCACTCAGCTACACTGAGACTTATTGGCACTTCCTTGACAGCTAATGACATGTCCCAGCCTCAGAAATGATGAGGAAAAACTGCCTGCAGGAGCTTGCAGTCCTCAGTTCTGCCCCCACTTCCACAGCCCAGCCCCAGGACCTGCGCAGACCACATTTCTCACATGGCTTCACAGCCATCACCTTCAGCTGAGAGCCCAAGCACCACCCCGAGGCTTCACTGTTCTCAAACACCAGCAGGGCAGTGACCAGCACCAAGCAAACGCCAAGCTCTTCTCTCACAGACCCACTGCCCTCTGCTCAACTCTCCTGATCCAGCAAAGCCAGACAAATCTTCAGCAAAAGAAGACAATGAGAAGGATGCAGAATGAAGCACTTTTACCTGCAGGCACGTACACACCCACAAAACACCCAGCACAGCCCATAAAGACTCATTTAAGGACTCTCTGTAGATGGCTGGCTGAAAAAACTGTGGTGTTAGTTAGTTCAGAGGCCTACTGCACAACCAGTTTTAGTTAAGGTGACTGGGATCTCTACAGAACATCCAAAATGATGTGATCTTTTCATTAAGAGTTATTTTGGCTGAGAGGCAAAGTCCCAAGTTCTCCCTGTATGAAATATCTTACAATAAGCTTCTTCCATCCCCAGCACTCTGTCTTCCCAGCCACTATCACACACAAGAAATGCTGCTGCTATCACAAACAAAAGAACTGATCAAGAGTGTTGATGGCAAAAAGCAAATTTTATGCTGCATACAGTAGAGCTGCAAGTGTGTTAGCAGAAGAAAAATAAACATTTCACTGGGGTTCATGACTTCTAAAGTGGAAATATATGGAGGAAAGCTCTGCTGACTCTTTGCACTTCTCTTTTGCAGTGTTTTTCCTGAGTTGGTATTTTCCACAACATGCACACAATACTAAATTTGGAATTCTTCAGCTGTACACAGCACTAAAAACATGTAGTCTTCTAATGCTGCCTCTTGTGAAATCTCTGAGTTTTTGGCACAGCATCTTTCTTGCTAGTACAGGCTAAAGATGCAGAGAATTTCTCAGCACAGCCTAGAGACTAAATTTATTTAATGTAAATAAACATTTCAAAAACAGCTTTAACTAGCAGCTGGCACTATGCCACCAGGCACCCCAGAACACAAATAACACTGCCAGGCTGGATGGGAGCAGATAGCAGACGAACCCCAGCACAGAGCAAAAGCTCTGTGCTCTTGAAGAGCCAAACAAGGCACAGGAGCCTGTACCTCAGCCCCTTCCTGGGACATAACAATGTTGAACATATCACAGAAAGCTTCCCTAAGCAAGAGAGAGTGACTTAAAAAAAAAAAAAAAAAAAAAAAAAAAAAAAAAAAGCACCATGCATTGAAAAGAGAACAAAGAATACAGACACTGTTACTGGGAGGAGAGACAGAAACATCTTCCTGAAAAGGAGCTGGGAACACAAATCAGAAAAACAAACTCCAAAATATCAGAATAGCCAAAAGAGAAAGAAACATCAGAAGGAGTTTACTTCATTGAAAATTCTCTGCAGTTCATAGGCTGAAAAAATGACACTTGGTAAGGTATTTGTTTGCATACCTCTGGCAATTTAGCACTGTTGCTCTGGAAGACTTCATTCACAGCTTCGGCTATAAACCCCATTCGTCATCAGAGGACCAACACCGTGCACTGTCAAGTGACGGATGTTTGAGTCTGGGAAGTAAAGCACAATCTGGATGAAAGAGTCTGAAGAATGCAGTTTGAGCACCAATCTGGTCCACAATTTTTCAACTAAATCCTTCATCACAGAATAACAGTTTTTCAATATGTTTTCCTTTACAAAAAAAAAAAATAAAACAAAAACGTTAATTCAAAATGATGGAGATGAAACAAAACACCTCCCATTTGAAGAAAGTGAAGGCCAAAGAAAATTTCAATCTGCATTTAAAAATACACACTAATAAGTAGTTCTAGCCCCTGTACTGACTTAATTCGAAAGAGGTAATTAAAAAGTACTCTACTCAGAAAGATTTACAAAGCAGGCTTGCAAACTGAATAACCAGACAACTGTGTGCCACAGTATCAGACACATGGTGTGGATAACTGAATGGCTGAGAACTGTTCTGACTTACCATTTTTCTTTATGATCGCAGAGGATCAATGAAAACTACAAATGCAGAGAGAATGTTTGATAAGGGGATGTTTGTTATGAAAATATAGCCTAAGATGTATATGTTGAAGATTGGAACATACCCCAGTCATCTTACAGAGGGCAATTACCACTTTTGTGCCCTAAACATCCCCTCAATAACTCTTCTTACTTTTGCGATATGGCTTGATTAGTTTCTAAACAGCGATACCCACAAGGACAGCAAGAAGAAAACTGTTGTGTATCTTATGACATAAATAACAGATATGAAGCAGACACGAGCAAAAGTTATCTACCATAAACTGCTCAATAACAAAGCCCATTATCAGTCACATTCATCATGGTAACAGCCTCCCAGCAGCGACTGGAGTATTAATATTGGTACGCTGATAGCTTCCTCTAATAACTTTGGCCTAAAAACATAAGCCGCTTTTACATTTTTAATTACAACTGGATTTTATTCTGGGCCTATAATCTCTTTCCAGCAATTGGATTAATGCAAATAACGTTGTAAGGAATGGGAAGAAAAAAAAAAAAAAAAAAGGAAAACCTTCCCAGTAAAGTAGAGGTCCTGCCTTTGGAAGAGGCCACTCTTACAGTGGGGCCAATGAAGTGAGGTCAGAATAGAGCTTATTCGTTTCCCACCAGCCATATGTGACTCACCTACAGGGCTGAACTTTCTATGAGTTAAGCCCTAAACCACCTGGAAGTAAGCACTGCTCTCACTCACAGTACTCTCCACACTGGATACCATTTTTTCCAACATCAGAAACTACTTTTCAACATCTCACATCAAGTCTTTAATTGTATTAACTGTAGACTCAGGGCAGATAATGAGATAAGGCTACTGAGCTGATCCCACAAACTTCTAATACAAGTACTGTTCCACTGGAGTTTTTGATAGCCTAGAAAACATGTATTTCTTCTTGTTTCTATTCAGTGATGTCTCTGTGCATCATATACCAAAAGCCTGAGTAAATGCTGCACAAGTAGGAGACAGAGCAAACTCAGAGGAAAGCAGGCTCTGTTATGACTGTGGCTCCTGGAGCACCTTGCAAGACTGGCAAATGAAGCAATGTGCTATGTATTCTAATTGCCATCATTTATGCAATAAAATGAGGCAGGAAAGCACCATGCACCTTTCATCACTGTTGGCAGTAGCATGCTTGGATGTGAAGGACATGGCTCACAGCCCACTGCATGGCAGCAAGGGCAGCACCAGTTCTAGGGGAGGGATAACAACTTTTTCAACCATAAGCTTTAGCCATTTTATTCAGTCTTCTTCTTCATTTAAAACAAACAAGCAATAATATGAAACATCATAATTACTAATCCTATGAAATGCAAAGCTCTTAAAAACTCCCACAAAATGAAATAATGTTTCCAGCAGCAACTGGCATAATACATAGTACAGTTCCCCTGAGATAGCTATTTGTTAACATTTCCATCACTGTCACTGAAAACATATTTCCCCCACCCCCATTTTTAAATTTGATTTTAACACAGTAAAAGAATCAATTCTTTTTTTTTTTTTCTTTTTCCCATGCAGCTCCTGTTCTTGAGAAGGGGTTCAGGTCTACAGAAAGCTGTTTTTGTCCTGTTACAGATTCATACTTCATCCAGTTAAGAAAGGACTTTCATTTTTGCAGCCTCTACAAGTCACTTCAAGTGCAATATTTGCCGTTGTAACAATTTTTGCTTGTAAACATCTAATTCCAGATATCTGAGCACGTGTCAGGATAACTCTTATTCACAAAAAAGATTTATCAAAATAATTTGAGGGGAAAAAATTGTTTGAAAGTTCTAATTTTTGGCAGAGAGAACATGGGATGTGATGCTGGTTTTGTTCATGCAGATTAGTGACTATAGTTGCCCAAACTAAAAACCAGCACTGAAAGCATGTTGCATGTACTAACATTTTCAAAACACTGGAATTAAAATTACAGCTTTTTATTAAAAATAAAAACAGAAGATTCAGTTTGTTTTCTTCTTCTGTTTTAAAAGGGAAAGAAAAAGAAACAAATGTTCACACGGAATTTAAATAACATCCATTTTTTTATGAAAAGGGCATCTTTTCCCCAAATTCTAAGTGGTAGAACAATAAATATCATGTTAAAAAATATAGAAAACAATAATGACAACACAAGAACATATGAACCTAAAATTGGCCAAAATTAGATTACTGTACTATTTAAATACTGGTAATGTTTCTTTGAGGAGATCTAGATAGCTACAATGATCCTGTAAGTTCTTGACACTGCCTTTTTCTCACTAATAAACTGCATTTACAACACAATTTTTGGCCTCAATCTCACATACAATAAGTTCTCCTAGATCTTATGGACATCTGTGCACCCACACAAATAAACAATTCTTAAGACCACCCCCACCACCATCATTTCTTGCAGGTGTTTTATATCTCCTTGTCAGGTGTAAACTGAGCTCCATTATGTCCACATTGCATGCGCTGTGTACGTGACAAATACACACAGCATGTACAATGAGGACAACATAGAACCAGGTCAGATAAATTGTAGCAAGTATCTTCATAAAGGAAGATCAACATCTTGTGACCTAAGCATTGTAGCAGCATTGGGAATTGGTGTCTACTGAAAGAAGAGTTTGTGTGACCAAAGCAATCCCAAAGATTCACTTTTCACTTGTAGAGGAAAATAATTATTTAAAACGTGGTAAATTAAAAAGGACTACAACAAAAGGCCTGTTAAGAAGAAAGTGCACAGGAAATAACACAAGTTTAATTGCAATTATCAATATATCAGTCTAATGGCTTTGCAGTGTTACTGGAAGCCAACAGATTCATCAGTGCATTAAAGAGAAGTTTTTAAAACAGCTGCACTTGCGTTTTTTAAACACTTGTTCTATTACATGGATCTTTAAAAACACATTATTAATAAATTGCTAGGAACACTCCATAAAATAAGAAAAACTCTCATGATCTTGTCAGCAGTAAACAATTTCAAAACTTTTTGTGAAACAGTACTAAACAGTTCCAGAACTTTATGCTTCAGGGTTAATATAATAATTTCTGTATTAAAATCCACAGATGTTTTTATGGTTATTGTAGCTAGGTATTTACAAAATCACAGCAGAAAAGATGCACTGGAGGCATATTAGGAAACTCTGACAGAAGATCTGAATGCAATAGATACGTTAGCACTTTTTTATTATTTTTTGTTGTTGTTTTGTTTTAAAAAGCCAACAAACATTGGATTAAAAGCAGAGCAACACCACAACACTTTTCCTCTTTCTCTCTCTCACTTTGACCCAGAAAACATGAGAAAGATCAGATTCTCTGCGCGTTAATGGGAGATTCTCTGAGGGCTAACGGGACTGTTCTTTTAGGCAGGAGGTGGTAGGAAGGTGGTTTTCAAATGAAAAAAGGACCCATATAAAATTTTCCTGAGATTTCTTCCCATGAATGATCCTCATTAATTTTTTTTTCTTTCTGTCCTAGAGGAAAGGAAACATATACAGAAAGCAGTACAGTATTCTTAGCTTCATAATGTTTTCAATGCCATCATCTGTTGCCAGCTTCAGTCCTCTCCTAAAATATTAAGAGCAGGCCAGGGGGAAAAAAAAAAAAAACAAAAAACAAAAAACAAAAAACAACAAGAACTCATAAGATTCTGAACAGTTCATAAGTTCTTGCTATTTCCTCCCTGCTTTGAGCCTTCCAGAAGTCACCTTTTTCATAGCATTTTTATGTAAATTAAAAATTTCTTCATCTTTATTTCACAGATGAGGAACTTAAGCTTGAGAATTTGATTCTTCTTACCATTCATCATTACCTTTTTAAATATTCTTAAAGACATCTTCAAGTATACTCAGCAGCCTAAATATACACTCACAATTCTGAATCACCGTAGGATAACACCAAATGTCTATTCTCATACTCTTCATCTTAGCTGAAATGGTTTATCTTGATTGAGTCTATTTCTCGAGAGCCAAGGATAGCCCTTTACCTGAAACAAGGTCAGAACTGCAGGAGTAAAGGCAAAACCTGGCTTTGTTATGCAAACACAACCTTGCTCAATAGTTGCTTTAATTCAGTTATCCTAATATCTGGGAGATTTCTAACTCTTTGCACTCGTATGTTGCTATAGCAGCATAAAATATAGTATAACAGTGTCTACGAATCCAGTCAGATTCCAAAATGCAGTTCTTCTTTCCAAGCATCGATTCACATAATAATAAATAAAGTCAGATTAAAATCCTTCTATTCACACCAAATAACAAAAAGTGTAAGTTTCCTGGTCATGACCTAAAGGAACTGCTTAGCCATTGCAAAAATAACTTTCAGTCAATCCCAAACACACTGCATGTTCAGCAAAATAGCTGACATCCACTGACATCCTGCACTAGGTCAGCGAACCATGCCTGTTCCCGGTTGAAAGCCAGCCTTTGCCAGAACCTGCAGGAGACAAAATTATAAAGCAGTCTCCGATCCTTATGGATACTCACCTGACCCACATAATAAGAGAACCGATTTATTGCAGAAAGAACTGTCAGCAGTATACATTATTTAGACCAGAGAGCATCTGCCTTTCATGATACTTAAGTCCCATACAGACCTGTCATACTATCAGATAAAGTACCCAAGTTTTTGTATTAGATCAATTAAGCAGCTGATATCCATAATCTTAAACTGGAAAAGAATGGACAGAATACAATCCGTTACTAAATCATCCATTATCATATATCCTTCAGAAGAAGGTTCCCGTGCTTTTAAAAACTGAGGCTACAATCTCTGCAAGTCAGTAAAATACAGAAGATTCAAAGGCATAGGTGTTCGCCAGATAAACAGAACAAAATCCAGATTTGTGTGCTAGCACACAGGGAAGCGGCACTGTCCTTCACACAGGCATCTCTCTCTCATGAATTCAAAAATTCTCAACTGTGTCTTCATAAAATGCAGAAAGTTGGCATTCTCTTTTACCAGTCCTCTTGGCAGAAAAAGATTGAAATATATACCAAGTGTAGGCATATGTAATTACCCTAATATATTTTCTATATCAAGCAGATAAGTCCTATTCAATATCCATTACATCTCAGTGAACAAATACAACTACTGAATGCCAGAAGTACGTTCAGAATCTTTAAAATTTCATATAGTGCAGCCACTGACAATTTTTGATATACTGAATTATGAATCCTTTAACACCTCAGGCTCATGGAACAGAAGATGATGAGAAACCATACAGGTTAAGAGCTAATTTTAAAGGTCATATGAAAACTTCTCAAATGTTTTCATAAACTACCAGGACAGAAATGAGAACAAATCAAGGACTTCTATATATATTAATCCATCACGATGCCATATACAGTATTAGTTTTTCAGTTATATAATGCCTATGCACATTCAGTTTCTAATTTTACAAAAGAGGCACGTCTTTTTATCATATCTAAAAAAACATAGCCATCTACAGTGCAGATTAACCGTTTGGTTACTCTCAGATCTGCTCATCAATCACACATTTTGGGATTGGTAGCAGCATTTGGCACTTGTACCATCGCTTCCTCTGAACAGCTTTATCAGTATTGCAGTGACACCGATTTATTTATTTATTTCAATAGAAGGAATGAGAAAAAATTGAAAGGTTTCCAGCACGTTGTATATCAACGTGTGCCAGTATAGAGCTAGTACATGCACAGTGACTGCTCTCTGGAAATTGGCAATTCAGAAGCCCCAAACTGGAGCTGCAGCTCATTGTCACGTTTCTGCGTTCAGACTCAAAGTGGCTGAGGCCAATTCCACTGGGAGCATCTAGAGACAGGGCCCTGGGTTACGGACAGGTCTGAAGTGTTATCTCAGCTCCACACCCCAACCTGGAGCTGTAAGTCAAACCTCCAGGAACCCTAAAAGCCTGGCAGGTGTGAGGACGTATGTGAAAGGGTACAGCGAGCCAGGAGAAGGCAGAGTTCTCTCATATGTGGTGAAAGAGGAGATGCAGGGAAAAAAAGACAACATGGCAAGGAAAAGGGGACAAAGGGTTCTTGCTGCCAGGAAAAGCTTCATAGCTGGTGATAGTCACTGTGAGACAGCTGTTCAAGCATCAGTCACATTTAGAAAATCATCCAGAGTTGGTCATTTTGATCTTTCTGTCTAGTGCAGCAGTGACAGTTATGTGGGCTTCTAAGCCTGGCAAGAGTTTTTTGAGCTCACCCTTAATGATTGCCACATTGCTTTGTTAGACCCAGCACTTTTACTGCACCACTAAGATCACCCTAAAAGATTTGCATGTTACGGTGCTGATCTTCAGGGTGGTCCATCTGCTTAGAAGTGCTTGTACTCCCTGAACTGAATAATTATTTTGGGAAGAGGAAAATTATTAATGAAAACTGGAAAACTAACATAAAACTCACTTTTCTTCCAGGGTATAAATCCAAAGCCTAATAGTTAGTATTTCCAAGCAACACTTGAGCCAGCTCCAATTTTACTAATTAATGAACAGCAATGCTCCTTATCCTTTAAAGTATTCTGGCAACAGAAATCCCCAAATCAGGCTTTGAGGAGCAGGTCAAGCCTAGTCTGTCACTCACTCTGATAGACATGAGTTGTTTCCAAAGCTTAGGGGAGCATTTTTTCTTCTTTGAACCAGTGCAAGGCTTACTTGGAGGGCTACACCATGGCATCTGCTCTGGAACAAAGTGCAAGAAAGCTTCTCCCCTAAAAGAGGATTTTAAACATGCCCTTGTAGATGCATGTATGGACTTCTGCCCCACCCAAGTACTCCATCACCTGGGAGCAGGGATGGGGAGGCACTTGGACTCTCCCCTCTTTCCAACCTCTGCAGATCTCCTACCTGCCCACATAATTACACAGTGGCACTGTCCCCTAGAAGACGTGACTAAGAGTAGCCCAACATTTACCTTTATGGAAGCATGTCATTTCACATAGAAAACGTTGTCATATTAAACAGAGAAAACTGGTTATTCTGAGATCAATCTAATTTTCTCTCAGAAAACAAATATTAAAAACTGAGGGCAGGGAATCCTAAAACAATTCTCATTTCTGCAATGAAATCTGAACATACTACTATGAGTAAATAGGATTTCAGATAATATTTTTTCTAAACTTCTGCATGATCTGGCCTTGTTAGAAATTCCGTAGAAGCCAGATCTCTAATGGTTTGCATATCCTTTGTGGGATTTCATTAGACCTAGAAATGAGGTAACCTTTGCATAAATAATTTCATGATACTACAAAGCATTGGTTTGAGTTCATTTCTAAAAATAGACAAGTATTCAAAATACTTAATCAGCCACCAAGACTATCCAGCCCCCAAAATTTCTGTTACTATTATAAAACCTCAAAAATTCACCAAGCAAATGTAATCAGCCACTCCTTCAAATGACAGAATATTCTTCATGCCCTAATTTCATTTTCTTCTGCCACATTTGTTGCTCTAAAATAAAAACAGCTTCTCAGAGATACTGACCACAAACAGGCCCAAAAGCAGAGTTTTTCCCCCATTTCCCAAATGTGCACAGAGGCAAGACCAGAGCATGCCCAGTGACCATCTGATATCTGGCTTGTGATTCTGATAATCAGAAGTTACTACCCTCAAAAAATATTTGACAGATTCAGCACAGCTCATGGATCACAATGTTTATGAGTCAAAGCAGAAGGACTCAGAATTTACAGTATTCTCAGTTTTCAGTAAAGGAGACAAGGGTTTAATAGACCAGAAGTAGGAAAAAGCCAAGTCTCTGCTTTTCAAGCAGAACCTTTGTGCCATCTTATACATGGGGAGGGCAATCAAACATTAAATGGGCAAAGCTAAACATCTTCCCTTACGGCAGAAAACAAAAACCATTCATTCAGAAAACACGCTACAGAGCACGACTGTTCTGACAACCAGCTAACAATGTGTGCAATATTAAAGAAGTTAGCATCTGAGCATCTAGCAGCAAGGTATCTGCTGGGTGAGAGCTCACAGCTGTGATATTTAGCTGCAGAAAATAGTGAAAGCATTGGGGAAGAGCATAATCTTTAAAAATCTATTCCGGCATAACAGGAAATCTTGAGTGTGTGTTTTGACCAAACAATTCAACCTGACAGTAAGCAATGAACAAAGAAGTCCATCAAAAAATGCATTTCTTCAGATCATAAAGCACAACATATGGGTGGAGGTGCATGGCTCTAATATACAGAGTCTTTCCCAGATGCCATAAGGGTCAGTGCAAGAGCCACCATGACAATCTCCCTGCCTGTTCTTTGGTCTTCCTGTTTTACTATTTCATTGTACTTCTACATTTGCCACCATGCTACAGCCAGAGCAACATGGAGTTCAACATGGGACACATCAACTGAAGAAGCTGGATGACACTCATCAAGGAAGGAAACACAGGCAGGTGGCTGGCCAGGCTGTGACAGGATGGAGCCTCTAGCTGAAGCCAGGGGAGTATGCCTGCATGCACCACAGTCAATTTTCCCTGCAGAGCAGGTGCAACCAAAGAGAAGCACACCATTTGATAGACATCAATTCTAATCCAACACGGAAACCTTTGTATTCCTAAAACGCATGCCAACATCCAGCATTTATGAGAGCAAAGACTCAAAGCTCCAGAAAGCGGATCATCGTTTTGATGGGTAGACACTGATTAAATCCTGAAATCATCTTAGTCGTAAATACAACAGCTACTTCACAAATACACCTTCTGCAAAAAGCTAGCCGGGTTAAGACTTAGCAGCTTAATATTTAAAGGGATCACATGCTATATATACTCTCTAGCAACAATAAAGAATCTGGAATGCACAATGATGAACTGAATACTTCTTGAGGAGGGGGGAAAAATAAAGAGTGCTTTGCATAAGCTTCTATTAACTACACTTCATTTTTAAAAATATCACTTCAAACATATCCTTTCCTCAGATGACAACGTTTGGTAAGGCACGTCCTTTGTTCTTTTTAATTCCATTAAATTGTAAAAATCAGTGAGATAATGAGAAAGCCAAGGAAATCCACTGCTGATGTACGACTGTAATTTATTAGAAATATCTCCAATTCATCAGCATGGGAAAAACACTTTAAATGTGCAAGGTTTGCAAGTTTAAACCATTAGTGTAAAACCGTTCGTGTAAAACTATTGAAGACTTTGATGCTAAAAAGATTTAATTCCCATTTCATGAAACTTGGAGGCTGACCTACTTTTTTCATTATTAGGTCAGGAAATACACCATGCAAATTATTCCTGATGAATGTGTCAGTATTTCCATATTAATAGGTTGCATTCACAATGCATAACATCAACAATTAGATAATAAGAACTTTTGTTGTTATTTTTCAGTGCACCGGATGACTACGGACACCTAATAGCACTACTGGAATGATAATTAATTATACTTTAATAGAACAAGCAGAGATGTTGCCTCTGCTCTATCATACATAATTCTGAGTTGGGTTATGGCACTGTAGTACTTGGGAAAGATCATTTTTTCAAGATTTGACTACTAACAAGACAATCTGAATGTTGCATACTGCTTCCAGAGATCAGGGTGCAGATGGGGGAGGTAGGGACAAAAGGATGTGTGCATGTAATTTTGATTCATATTTTCTGTTCTGCTGTAGTTTCACACTAAGTTCCAACTTACATCAATCAGTAAAACCAGTCTCAAGTCAGACTCAGTGATGGGGGCAGATGAGGGATTTTATGCAGAACAATATCACTATGGTGGGAGCGGCATCAAGGAGCTCTTGGTGACTACATGCAAGATGATGTACGTGGGGTTCAAGGCTACAAATGTAGAAAAACATGGGGTTACAGCACTAGACTTAGCAGGAGCTCTGCACCAAGAGCAGCCCCCTGGTGAGCCCAGCAGATCCTGGCTGGACACAGGGAGCCTTGATCCCCCGCAATGCAAGATCACATCTCAGTTAACTGCGGGGTCTCTCTGCTCCTGCTGGGCTCTCCGCATAGAGGAAGGCTTGAGCTAGAACACATGTCAAGTTATCATAGGCTGCTAATTGCTTTATCATAGGTTTTGGTAAAACCATCTTTAATGAGCAAACGACATAGGGCACAGTCTTAGAACAACAGTTTTGTACATTCAATGAAAAGACGAAAAACTATATTGCAGTTAACGTAGGTCAACAAAAATCTCTTCAAAACCATCCAGACTTTTGAACATGTAATTTCTCTCTTTTGTGGCATCCATAAAACTTTGCCATCTACTTAACCACTGATGTATATTTTTATCAAAAATTACTTTTAAGACACAGCTTCCAATTCAAATGTTCTCCAAATTTATTTCATCAAGTAAGTTCATGGAAAAATTCACATTTAGAGATAATATAATTCCTACATAGTTATATGGTTTACCTAGTGATTTTATAATATGTAGAACATATTTTAGAAAAGAACAAAAGTGATTCAAGAAGTGCAAGTATGACAGAGTTACCGAATGCTGTTACGTACTGTACTGCACCCAATAAAGTCAATAAGAGCCCTTTGCAGAAGATGGGACATCCCACCCCCCCGCCCCCCCAAATAGATGAGAAAATCAGCTCAGACTGCCCATGAGCATCCTGGATGAAGCACAAAAAGACTGGCAGGGTCATTCCATCTCTAAAGAAGCCAATAATTTTATCTTATAATATACCTTTGCTGGAAATACAGGCATATATTCCGTGGATCAGGAAGAAGAGAAAGGAAAGAACATTATCAGGATTGTCAAGACATTGCTGCTAGCCTTGTTAAGTACAGGAGCTCCCGATGCAGGCTTTTTTAAAAGAAAAAAAAAAAAAAAAAAAAAAAAAAAAGCTTTCTAGGGCATAAGAAGCTTTCAGATATTCACCTATTCACCGGAGAACAATTCATCCTAACATCTTTGCAGTAAATCACTATTCAGTTTGGAAAATTAGAAGTGCATCAACATGATAAGAGGGCTGAAAGTGGCAGATGAACTCACAGTAGGTTAATAGAGAATGAATGTAAATCAATAATTTAGAGCCACACTGGAAACGGTTAGCTGGGAGCAGGGGCTCTTCCAGCTATCGTAATGTCCCTTTTGAATATAAATAATGTCAACTATTACACAGATGGCTCCACACTGGGTACATTTTAGCAAAACAGATTATGCAGTTTGTACATTGCTGTTTAGAATGTTAACTAACAAGGTAGAACAAAGGGCTGTAATTTAAATGATCTTTTAATTGTACCTTTTTTTTTTCTTTCTTTCTAATTTTACTCAGAAGGGAATTATCAAGCAGTTTGCAGCCTTTTACATTATAACACTGGGAACATGAAACTGTTTCAGTCAACTTGATCTTGCGTAAAAATACACTTTCATCACAAACAGAAAGAGATTGTCACAGACATGGCTTAGTGACCACAAATAAAAGTCACAAATACATGGAGATGATCTTCAAAGTTACCATATTTAAAAGCTGTATAAAATAACTTTTTATTTTTTTGAACTGCAGTAGAAAAAACATTTTGATGGAAGAAGCCATTAGGTGAAAGCACTAGGGGCTACTAATGCATACCTGACATTGGAACATGCTTTATTTACCTTACAAAATAACCTGAATATAAATAGGCTATAATGCTCAGAATAGTGCATAAAAATTAATCCCATACTTTACAGAGAGATGGATAGCTGATAAATCAGATTAGTGAATGAAATACAACACAGAAGACATACGCAGAGTGAGTTAGAGATGAAGCTGGGCAAACAGCATTTGTGAATCTGTTCCCAGAGCTCATCTGCTACAAGGCACTCAGGGGCACCCAGCACAGCTGAAGTTGCAGTCAGCAAAGCAGCACCCTCTCTGGCACATAACACACACTCAGGCAGTTTTTAACCTTATCTCACATGTATATCTCCTCTGGAGCCTACCTACCTTCGCTTCTACCCAACCAGTGGTGACAGAGGCAGGGACAGCATGGAAAAATCACCTGGCCATTGTCCACCGTGCTTCCTGCAGTCCCAGGCAGCTGTGCTGCAGGTGCTAAAATGCCAAGGTGAGGATCATTCATTTGTAAATTAGTAGTGCGTGATTATGTTAAGCTACAGCCTTGTATACCTGCAGTGCCAAAAATATAACCCTTTACCATGCCAATCAAAGCAGTATTTATAGTGGCGTTAAGACAGCAGCACACCTAACATGAATTGAGGTGGTAACTCACCTCCCCCCTTCCCACGGATCTGATGTTTTTGGCATGGGGACTGATGCTGTGGCCATACTACATGCCAGCTCACAGACTGGCCTTTCCACTTAGAAAACAAGCCAGTAGAATAAGATTTAAAAGAAAATAAAAAACGAAACTTCATATGAAAAAATTGTAGGAAAAAAAAAAATAAAGACAAATCAGTGCACACCCACTGGTCATTGCTGCTCTGACAGCAAATGCACAGCTCTGTCCCAAGAAGGAATTTTAAGCAACAAGGCTTGTTATCCTTTTCAGCCTGCTAAAGGAAAGCGTCGTATGTCCTAATCTGAAAGCCAGATGACTCCGCAGCCATTTTGGTCCTTTTAATGAGGGGATATGGAATGGCAAAAACAGCTTTATAGCCATAGAGGGAGTATTTTTGATCAGCTAAAAGCATAAGGCCTGACTTCATTTGTGTTTATTAAGTTTGTTTCTAAGCTATATACCAAAACCAGGTGCCTGAAAGTACTGGCGTATTTCATAACTGCAGAAATACCCCTATTTCAGTTTTAAAGAGGTCCTTCTATGAAATAGATGGCTACATGAGGAGCTGAACTATTAATACTTTATTGCTCTTCTAGTTTCACAGTTTATATCACAGGGGTATGAAAGCACTAATAAGCCACTCTGTATGCCCTGTACCATAAAGTTGTGAAAGTGCACACATGGCCAGATATTTATTGCTATTAAGAAAATTCAATTAACCCAACAGAGTAAATAATAGAAAACAATCAGATTAAAAGTGTAGGCAAAGCAAGAACATTTGTCTACTGTACTTCACCAAAAGGGATTATTCACTCCCCAAAGTACCTGCAAAATAGCTTCCCTAGTCTTCTCCTGACACTTGGCCAGATTTCTATACTACCTTTGCAAAAACTTGCATGCAAGATTCAGTAGGAGGTCATTATGTGCTATTTTGAAGATATTCAACAGCAGTATTTTTACTGTTTCCAATCATTTCTGTATGTGTGTGTTTTAAACCTGTATTGCATTGCCCAGCATTGTCAAAACAAATGATAGAGCTTACTACTCGAGAAGTCTCAAGACCACTGCAGTCTCAAAACATCTGTGGAGTTTGTAGACACTTTGAATCAAACACTATTACAAGTTCAATGGGAAAGGATGAAGAATGTTGTGACACCATTTGCTGCCACATGTAGTTTCTGATTTTTGACCACTCCACACGCAGTTTCTTTACAAATGTCTTTGTCAGAACAGACTTGCTTAAACAAGAGGGATGCATTCCATGGCTAGTCACTGTACATCACTGGACATGTCCAGAACCCATGCAGCACAGCATTCAGCAATCAACTGCTGATTTTACAAAAATATTTGTTGAGGAAGATGCACATTCATTCCTTTTCATTTTAGTTACAGAAATAAAAATAATGAAGGAAAAGGATGTGGAGAGGCTTCATTATAATCAGTACAAAGAAGTGCCACTGCATACTGCTGATAACATCCTTCACATCTGACGTATTTTTCTTTCACAATAGTATCTTGGAACTTTTATTTTAAATTGATGCATAAGAAGGAAAGCAATAATAAAAAAATGAAGTTTAAACCTCTGAAGAGTCTTTTCAGCATTTATGAAACAAGGATTTTTAAATCTATCCATTCAGGCTCTATTATAAAATATTGCACACGATGTTTATATTCTACTTCCCCTTTGCCCTTTGAATAGAAAAGTTTGATATGCTCAAATAGAGGTGAAGGATACTATTTTAAGACCATCTCCTAATACTTTCCTTTTTTTTTTTTTTCTACTCATAGAACAGCGTGATCCTAAACTTATGAAAATAAAAGCACCTTTTTGATTTTTCCACCTACTGAAAGTAGTTGCATTGGATTGTTGAGTTAAAAAAAAAAAAAAAAAAAAGAGAGAGAGAGAGAGAGAGAGAGAGAGTGCAATTTACTCTGCAGATTCACAATATATATGTGACTAATTTGATCTCACTTATTTCTGGTTTATCTCCAATAACATAATTCCACCTATTCAAAAAGGAAAAACCATCAGTATATGATGTTCTCTCATGTACACAAGCAGAAACAACCAAAACACAAATGATCGGTGGTGCAATTTCACTAGCATTTTGCATTGGCTAAAGTCACTGTTTGCAGTCACAATGTAATGCTTTTGAACATTTCAAATCTGGTGCTGAATATATTACTGTCTTGGGAAATTTCACTCAGACCACTTGCTACACAGGAGCAATGTCTCTTATCTGATGTCTGAAGAACAATGGAAACAGTTTGGCTGTTAAAAAAGAATGATCTTTTTCTGGCCTTTTCACTAGAAAAGGCCAATCTTGTTACAAAATTTGTCTGTACAGAGTTAGACTGGTTACACCAGTGCCTCATTGTAACACCAGGACATGGATATGGATAACAACAGATCACCTGTCTTGTCTGAATTTAAAAAAATAGAGACCCTAATACAGACACATTGTTTATACTAATATATTCTGTGTATTCAATGTCTAGACAAACAGGAAAATAGCTTCGTATTTAAATGCTTGTCAAGGGACCTGAAACTTTACTCACAACTGAGAAATGCCAGTGAGGCACTCCTGCATGCCCATCAGTGCAGGGATGCAAGTAAATGAGGACATCGCCAGCAGAAGCAGAGCAGGTGAAGAACCTCATGAAAGAAGCCAGGGCTGTATCTCTTCTTTGCTTATAAATTATTATGGAAAGTTTCCCAGACTACAGAACTGCTCCTCTGCTTTGCAGCCCCACAGATAAGAATATCTGAATATCTGTCACTGTGGTTTGTAGGGAGCTGTGTCTTTGCTATAGTGTTGCATTACTCCAGGTCCTAATTGGATTCTTTTCTTCCAGTTGTCTCATACTACAGAATGTGAGAAACTTGCGTTCTACTGCTAGATTACAAGATTCAAAGCAGTTTGATTTCTTCCTGAAACTGCTTGCACTGACCACCAATTAGTTTAGCATCATTTTTCCCTTGCCAAAAATAAATAAATAAATAATAATAATAATAATAATAAATAAATAAATAAAAACCACCCAACAAGCAAACAAAAAACAACCCATCAACCTAAAAGAAACCAAGCTACATTTAAAAGGTTATCCTGGCAGCTTAGGTAGCTGGCAGTGAAGACAACCACTTCTCACAGTCATTTTTTAAAAACCACTGAGTGAATAGTGGTAACATCAAGCTCACCACATTTTGCTTTACTTTTGTATTTCCTGAACTACTTGTGTTGGTTTAGAATGCACTAAAAGGAGCTATTCTTCATGCCAAACATTCAAGGCTTGATTGCTGGGATGAAAGCATCACTTCACACTTCTCAGAAAATCTACATCAACTGTTTATGTGGCCGAAATCCTGGAAAAAATAATTAGTTTTTACTAATCCTTTTCACTCTGAGAAATTGTGGTCAACCAAAACCGTGTCTTGGAAAAATCCAGCATAATACTTTGCAAGTTATTTTCTGCTGCAAGAGGTAATTAACCTCTTATAGAAAATATCTTTCATCATACCAAACATAAATCAATTTGAGAAATCAGACATTTCAGTGGCAGATGAAGTGTTATCAACAGCAAGACCCATGGAAACAGGCTGGGGAGGGACTTGACTGTAAATCCCATTGGTTTATACTGCTGCTTTAGGCCAGCTTCCCCCATGAGGGGTTCTGGCTGAAATTAGTCCTGTGTCTGCAGAGGAATTACTCCATACCACATTCAGTGTCTACGTGTTCCTCTGCTTAGCCCCAGAACAGTAGTTTATATGATTGCTGTTTTGGACTGATAATTCCCACAAGTTTTTACATGTTATGTATACATGCACTTGTGTATATAATATTTTATATATTTTTATGTACATATAGGTACTAACAGACTCTGAAATTAATTTGTAACAATACCTTTAAAACAACAGTATAAAATAAACACTTACACAGTTTTCCAAATGGCTCCAGAAGCGTGTTAACAGAGTACGTATCAGCTTCTCTTTTCTCGATGAGGTAAGAATGCTTAAAAATGCCAAGAAAGATGATGCACACACATTTTAAGAGGGCTGTACTGATTACCTAGCATTTCATGCAGGGACCAAAAGGATTTTACCAGAAATTGATGTATCGGGACAAAAGAAGATGCTGAGAATGGCTCCCAGGGCTCAGACCCACAGAGCAGCAACCAAGCTAATAGTTCTGCAATATTTGTCTTCTGGGCCAGTGTCATGCCCACCAGAGGACAAAGAAAAACTGATGGCAGCAAGGGGAAGACAGCAGTCCTACAGTGACAGGAGGAGTAGGTAACGATGGCAGCAGCTCAACTCAACCCAGAAATGTCACTGCTATCATGGATCTGGAAAGGGAGGTTACCAATACTCAAAAAAAAAGCAAAAATGCAAGGGAGTCTTTCATATGTACTTTGAAAATAAAATAAGTAAAAGAGAATTAAAAAATAAAGAAATATATAAAGCAATAAAAAAGAATGAAAGTAGCCTAGTAGGAATAGAAAGTTCTTAGCAAAGCATTTTTTTTCTTTTTCATATTTATCCAGACTCTGTATGCTCATGATCAGCATTTGATTTTCTTTTTTATATCTACTGATGTTAAGCACTAAACATCAGGTCTAAAAACTACCAGCCGCAGGCTGGTTCCTCCCTGAAAATCCAACTGGCCAACATCAAGCCATTGAAATTTTCCAGCTGGTGCTTTATTATAGCACCATTTCCTGGTTAGAAGCACAGGAAAAGTGGTTGCAGTGCACTAAGCCCATGCTAATACAAGTGCTCACGTTGAAAGACAATACAAAGTGTCAGGTCTGTGTCTGTGCAGGAACCGGAAGCACACATTATGCTTGCAATGTCTGCCATCTGCTCCAGGTCCAAGTGCAGATCTGCCAGATAGGAAAAAGAAAGGTTGAAAGAGAAGTGCAGCCACAGCAGACACGTGGCAGGAATTAGAGGTGGTTGGAGTAAAGTAGAACGATTTGCAATAGTATTAAAACAGTTCATTTTGCATTTAAATAAAAAAGAAGAAGAAAGCAATAACAAGCATATTTCATTCATATAACTCAACAAAATACTGAAGTACTCCTAAGGAGAGTCAACTTATACCAGCAACTATATCACAAGGACTTACCCAGAAATTCATATTAAGCTAAAACCTAATGTTATACAGAAGAAATAAATAAATAAAAAGCATAAAACAACAACAAACAGAAATATGGTAAGAGGGTGAGGGGATAATTTATAATGACAACTACTAATTTTTCCTATGATTCACTCAGTGAGTAACCCCTACAGCTGCAGCTTTCTAAGCCACAAGGAAAAGTTGATTAGGATACAAAATCACTGCATGACTACAGAGGTTCCTGGGAGATCTGCAAGCATAGATCCTCTGTGCAAGAAGTCAGTGGTGGGGAAGGCTCATCGCCACAGATTAGTCCACCTGCTTAGCCCCATGGCAGGTGATGCCCAGTTCCTGCAGATTGTGCCAGAGCAGCCAGAGGCACCTGTAGGTCCAGCACCTGGTACTACTGAACCTTTTTGTTCAGGAGCTTGCTGCAAAGATGTCAACTCACTTTGGGGTATTTTGCTTCTTCACTGCTGTGACATCACATTAATACTCATGCATATCCCTCACCTAAGACAAGAGTGAAGTTTTAAATTACATGCAGATATTAACTGCATGTTCCTGTCAAGCTTATCCAATAAAGGCATTTCTAATCTTAGCACCATGCCAACAGGATAAGCACTAAACTTTCTAAATTTGCTTTGCTGCAAAGGTTTAGCTAGTTTATGGCATACAGCCTCAAAACGTAACAGTCAAATAAATAAAAAGATGGTTTTGGAGCAGAAAACCATTTACACAGAACTCAAGTGCAGACCTGGACTTGAGCACTGAGGAGCTATTCCAGAATTGTTTTAATATAATAATGGTGTCTGACCACTGCTGAAGCAGAGAAAGAAACATCCGTTCTCATTAGTAATCTACATCTGATATCCAAAACCTTTCCCTCCCTGAACTCTAGTCATTAAACCCTAGGAAATATTAAGGACAGACATGCATATGCAATAAAATAATATGCACAACTGAAAATAATTCTGCTATGTACCATGTGGATCTGGTACAGAGGATTGTACTGTAGTCAACTTTGCTGCTGCTACTACTCATCCACGTACATGAAGCCGTTGAGAATAAGCACATATAAACCCCACGGATACCTGCTTATTGATCCATCATATTAGGTGCTGGGTATGTTATTGCAAGACTCTTCTTCCCACGCTTAGCTCTTGTTAAGAATTCCTTAAGGCCAAAGGGTTATGAAAGTTGATGTCCTGGAGAGCTTTGCAGTGCAGCCTCTGCCCCTCTCTCACATCCTGGTCTGCACCTCCAGGAGCACAGCTACAGCTGGTTTGGGCAAACACAAGCTCACAGCCAATACCAGTTTCCTGCCAAAGCTTCTGCCCAGGTGCCTTTATTTATATCTGAACACCATTTGTGACCTGCTACAGACCAGGCTTGTTTCAGTACATGAGAAAATTTGGGCAAGCTGTACTTGCAATTTTAAGCTGAGGTTTAGCTATCCTAAAGAAGAAAAGATATAGCCTGATGAAAGCTGGAAAGGAAGGTAAATTTTTAAAACTGAAACCGTAATCTTTTATTGTTCTTCATGCAAAGAGAGCCTCCTAGGTGCCCGTGTGGTTAGGGAGGCAGACAAATAGAGAAATGAGGCCTTTTGTTTCTCAGGGTCAAAATTCCTTAGTACCAAGTAGTAAAATGGAGCTACAAGTCTTGTGAGCCCTCAGGAAAATCAAAAGTGAAATCACATTTTCCAGGCTCATTCATTAAGAGAAACAAAGCCTGCATTATAGACAGCACTCACCTAGTGCTGTCAGCAGGCAGTTCTACACTACCCATGTGTTCAGAGCAGGGTTCTGCTTTGGCTTAGATCAGAGGAAAAGCCAACCCTGGTTTATTGCTGCTATTTTTAAGACTAAAACTCACTTATGCTGCATTGACACACATTCAAGAACAGTACAATTATCTACATTGAAAAGATAACAGGAAGAGGAGCTGCAGACAGCTTCAAGCATAAGGAATTGCACCCCTGGCAATCTCTTAGGACATCTCACTTGAAGCTTGTGCACATGACAATGGAAGAAGACGCACGACCCTTTCTTGTCATAGCCTGTTATCAAGTATTTCAGCTTCAGAGTGTCAGAACTGATGAACTAAACTTAAAAGTGTCATCACAAAAGAGAACAGAGTGCTGCTGCCACCATCTGTCAGAGGCACAAGAAGAGCAGTGACAGGGAAGTGTCCCAGCAAGAGCACAGCTCTAGGGCACTAAGCACACAGCCTCCTTGGTCAAAAAAGCACCAGCAAACAGGAGAAAACTGCCAGGCATGGGCCCCTTTTTACCACTGCAGGCAGCTGGCATGGGCACAAAGCCCTTGTCCTCTAAAGCTCGCCTAGCAGTCAGCAGAAGGTATTTCCCTCCAGCCATCCTGAAGTCTACTAGAAACAGGGAAAAAAAGTTTTTCAAAAAGTAGTTCCTAGCCCTGAGTGGGACAGTTGAACCAAGCTCTGGGATCTCAAGGGAAGAAAGCTGTTTTTATATATATACAGGAAAGCCTAAAGTACAAAAGTCAGACTGGGAGGGGAACAGGGATCCTACCAGCTTTGGTCTGCAGGTGGGAAGAAAGCAAAAGGGAGTGGTGGAAAGTTGAGCCTAAGAGGCAGCACACAGTAAAATGTTCCTGAAACACTACTAAATGTATATACTTATATCATCAGCAGCCTTTCTGGGTAGAAACCAGCACAGTCTGTCCCAGGGGCATGACCCGTGCACCCCTTGAAGCGGTGCACATGGAAAGCTGTGTGTGGGAGGTGGCAGTGGCTCAGTGGCAGCTGCCCACACTCTCCCTGTAGCAGAGACCAGCATGCCCCAGTGCTGTGCCAGAGCAGCACTTCCATTCTAGCAGTCAGCTTTGGAGCAATAGGACTGTCACTTCCAATCTCAGCAGGGATGTTTTTGTGGCAAGTTTTTAGAAGCTAAAAATGATCATCCTGGTTTAGAAGCTAAAAAATGACTCTCAAATTCCCCTTCTGTCCTTTGAAGGATGCGGTAGGGTCAATCCACCTTCTAAGCTTCAAGTCCCAGTAGATGGAGGGACTCCATTCCAGGCTGGTGGGCTGCTGAGAAAGCACCTGCAACAGCTGGGCAAGGATGAGAGAGGAAGGGGCCTAATTACTGGCTGAAACACAAGGAAAGAAACAGCTACCCTGGGTGAAAAAAGAGATTCAGAGAATGCTAACTCCTGGGAGGGTCAGACAAGAGTTGCCTGCAGGCCATGCAGTCAAGCATCACCTACACCATGCTGTGTGGGTGGCGTGGGAATGCTGGCTGGTGAATTCTCTTCCATTTCTCCGAAGCTCCCTGCATGCCTACCTGGAGAAAGCTGTTTAACTCGCAACAAGATAAAAGCAGGGAAAGGCAACATACTTTCTTGTTGTGAAGGGAAGCAGCAGCTCTTCTTGAGCGCTGCTTCTGGAGAAGCACTTAAGAAGAGTGGAAGGACTAAGCCAGCTGGAGAAAGATTTCCATCAAGCTAATTTTTAGCCAAAACCCTCCCCTTCCCTACATATCTCTGTAGGAAACTTCAAACAGTAATTACTCTAATGAAGTAGTCCATGGGAGAGGAGAAACATACACTCAAATTCTTGGCCAGTTCTAGCTGATACACTCTCCAGAAGAACAATATTTAGCATTTACACTAATGGCTCCGATCCAGTAACTAATTAATCCTCTCAACACTGAGGTATAAGATTTCATTTTTTTTTTCCCGGAAAGGAAAGGGAAAAAATGCGCTATCTCATGCCAATCTGCAATTACAAGAAGTTCACCTCTCTCTCAGTGCATAGGACTGCTATTTTAGGGCCTGCTGCAGGTATGCACCAGCTGCACTTCCTATTAAGATCAGTATTCACTGAAAAACAGATAACCACTGCAAGTCACCTAAAAGGCCAGATGTTCAACAAGAAATTATCTCCCTGAAATCCATTCAGGGAACAGTTACCAACTAGTTTCACAGCCTAGTGTCTCTTTAGGGATGGTGATGTTTATTTCCCCAGCAAGGTCCAAATTAAATTCATGCACATTTGAATATACAGCAGCATCTATCACGGTGACTTTCCAGCCAAAAGTTGATATAGTTTATAGTCATGCTGACAGAAAATATTGCTGCATGCCTAGCAGGAGGAGACTTCACTCCATCCCTGAGGCAGAATATTCTCTGAAGGTTCCTGTAGCTGTGCCTCTGAAAAGCTCTGTGTCCATCTTACCCAGAGCAGCCATCTCCACAGAAGAGGTCTGAGAGCCAAGCAGTGCTTTGAATGTATCTTGGGCATGCTAAAATTGATCCTTGCCTGGCAATACAGAGATATTGCATGGAGCAAGCAGAAAGAATGGATTAAGAGCCTGTTTCCAGAGTGCAAGTATCACAAACAGGGTCATCCACAGAATTGGCCCATCATTAAACAACACAGAGCCCAAATTTTGGTTCTCCACAGAAATCAAGCTGAACTACTCTGCTCCTTACACACAAAACGGTGTTTAAAGAAGGTCCAGAAATGGTTTAAAGATCCAAAAAACAGAGCAGCCCAAGACCACCTGTTGGTGAGCTCCTGAACAGACTTCTGTAAGTCTCAGGACTTGAAGTCTTACTTCAAGTAAGCAGCCCGTGGTGCACTTAGCTCTTGCATTTTCACATTAGCACTTAAAAGATTTATTACTCCAAAGCTTTTGGAGCAGGCTTTGGGGCTCTATATTTCTGATGCAATATTTTTAATATATATTAAAGCTCAGGCCACATGGCACCTCCTAGGATGCAATTCACATCCAGTGCACAGCCTCAATGAATTTAGGTAAATTTTAATGAATATATAAAAGGGGAATTTTTAAAGATGTACAGACCATCAGATCATTAAAAAATATTCTTCCTAGCCATATCAGGCAATGACCATCAGGCAATGACTCACATTCTGCACACCCAAGTTGGCATAAAGTTTTCAGCCCTCCCTCACCTGGAGTGAATCAGCATAGAACTTGCCAAACTGCACCAAAACTTGAATCAATCCAGAAACTGAGCTACACTCACAGACTGCAAATATTACCTCTATCTTAAGAAGTTATCATCTTAAGTTTGTTGTGCAAACAGTTAACATGTCTTCAGAAAAAAAAATAAAAATCTCATTAGAACAGGTTGCAAGACTAGCTGGTTTTAGAAAGATAGTGTACTCAGAACAGCTCTGAGAGCAGATCCCAAGATCCCAACAGTCATAACCCACCACCACACCGTGCTATGAAAGAAATATGTTGACTTTTTACCACTTGCAGGGAAGCTGGCAGAGACCACACATTTTCCAGTGAATATTGATCAAAATGAACAGGCTTAGCCAGCCCTGAAAGAAACATCCACCCGAGCCTTACAGTGAGAATAATGAATCACGTACCATCAGGCACCAAGAAAAGATAGCATCTCCCCACAGAAGATGCAACTGTAAAGGCATAATGAATTAAATTACAAGACATACCACAACTCTGTGTCTGAGCAACCCTAGCTTTGAAGGGAGAGAAGTACAATGGATGTATTCTGGGATTCAGGCAAGTGGGAAGGGATGGGATTGGGATACCTCTTACACGTGCTTTGAGCCTGTTCTCAGTGTGGACAGCTGAGCAGAAGTACACAAGGTGGACCTAAAAGATAAAGAGTGAACCATGACTAATAAAAATAATAATAAGTATTATGATTTTTAAAGGAAATCAAGGCAATCACATTTGAGGAGCCCAATACTCTGCCTTCTTTGAGGACCTGTAAGAGACAATGTATCTTAGCTTGAGAGGTAAAGAAGGCAGAAAAGGGCATCATGGATGCAAGGCAGAGATGGAAGAGATGCAAAATGGGGCAATAGCCAGGAAGTCAGGCTGCCAGGGCCACAAATCCTGACAGAAGATGGGAAGAAGCCATGGCTTCTCTGAAGAAGCAGAAGAATTCAGAGACTGCCTCTTCACACTGGTTTGTGACAGGGAGGGCCAACAGTCCTGGTGCTGGAAGCCTGCCCCAGTAGAGCAGGCAGCAGAGAGCAGAGCTGCAGGAAGGAAGCAGGACAGCTGCACTCACTGCATGGACAGGGGATGCCCTGTGGTGTCAGACAGCAGCTGGAGAGGAGACAGAACAAAACCAGCTGGTTTATTCACAGATGTAAATAAAGCTCTCTAAGGACAAAATTGGAAGATGAAACATTCCACAGAATGGAAAAAAAAAAAGAAAAAAAAAAAAAGACTGAAAAGAAGTCTTTAAAACTATAGAGCCACTGACAAAAGTTACTCAGGATCATTGTATAAAATCCTGAGATTGTTCAAGTATGCTGTTTGGAGTTGCTTTCCAAGTATATTACAAAAAGAGGGTGCACAGTTACTGACCATGGACAACTTATATTTTCAAATTACTTTTCAAACACACAACCATGTCACTGACAATTTTCCAAAGAGTAGAAAATTTTAAGGTTCAAGCTCAGAAGTCAAGGAAACCAACAATGATACGTTCAGTACTAAGGCTCCATGGAAGAGAGTCTGGTCAGAAAAGCATCTGAGGCAATGACAACTTTTTTCCTGGGACCTCCTAAAAGAGAAAGCTTATAAACACAGTTTCAGGTGGAGAAGGAAGGGTACAGATCTGACATAAGAGGTGTGAAAGGACAGAATACCCAGATCTATACAGTCGAGAGAGTCAGCATTAGCTTGAGTGCTCTAACAGTCCGACTGAGAGGGCCCTTCTTTCTTTGTTAATGAATTGGAAAGATTTTCTGTCGTGTGCATAACAGTTCCAGCTTTTTGAGCAGAAATAGAGAGCTCTGTCCCTTTGATCTGCTTTGCTGCCTATTCTAGTAAAGAAATGCAACATCATTTGCCAGAAGCTGATGAGGTCACTATTTGAAGTTGACCTGCATCCTTTGACAGCTTTAATGCAAAGGATGCTACTGTATTTTTGCCAGAGTGAGTGGAACCAGCATCAAAGCAGGAACTAGAAACAGGTACATATTTGGCTTTCCTCACATCTTCCTATCAGCAGACTCCAGAGCTGATCAAGATGACTTCATTCAAGGCACTTCCTCAGCTGGCCTCGACTGATAAACTGCCTCCACATGCTGGATCTCTAAATCACAGAAACGTTTGACAAGGCTGCAAAGTCACTTCTTATGCTTTGCTAGAAACTCTGAATTATTGTTTGCCTCCCCTGCATAAGGAGAAGTACTGATTCTTATTACAGGTCCAAAGAACCACCACAGGATGAATCACCTAATGAATTACTCAACTATTTGATTCTCTGCAGATGGCTTCGTTTCCTACAGTAGCTCCCTACAAGCTGCTCTATTGCTTTCTCTTTGTGTCTGGCACAGTACTATAAGCCAAAGTGTAAATCTTGATATTCCAAAACAACAGAAAGAAACATCAGTAACTGGATAAACATTGCATTTCACCCTCAAGATAGCATCTACAGGGGTTTTGCTGTATACAGACTTGGACACTGTTGAAATATTTACTATGTAAAGTTAAGACAGCCACACATAGCTGTATCACCAAGTTCTGTGGTCATAGACTATTCAGATCAAACATGATTCACTTACAACCAGACACGCAAAGTGCAGCTGGAATCCAAGAAGGAAACCTAGAACTTGTGTTTTGGGAGCAGCTAGGAAAAGTAGCATGGAAAATGTGGCATGTGGAAATATTTCATTTGTAGCATGTGGCTTGTAAGGAACTTCTGCTTAAACAAGCAATACAACAAGGATACACCAACCCCTGTTCTAACAAGCTGCAAAATTGTATCCACTAACATCATTATGATAAACAGTAATCTTAACAGCAGCTGGAACACTACAAACAGGATTGCTATTAGCAGTTTTGATACAGAAATGTCACCTGATAATCCAATTTCTCTGACAGTGCAGGCATGCCTTCTCCCATCTGAAGCTGTGCCCCAGCACTGCCTCCACAGCTTGTCACCATGCCTCCCACCAGAGATTATATTCCTATTCCTCTCCATCCATTTGAGCTGCTCATGTGATCAACCCTTAAACTGTTCCAGTAAAAACGAGCCTGCTCAGCTTCATTCGTTTCATTTTGTTAACCGAGCTCACTCAGTGCTTCTTCCCCCATTTCACCACAAGCCGTTGAGACAGAAGATCAGTGTAGGCAGCCACTCTTCACCTGTCAAAGCTGTCAATGCAGAGGTTGCATCCGTAATGCAGCATTGGCATGTCTCGTAACACACATCTTTGCAATTAATCAAACTTCAGACTCTTTTAATAAAGCAAGATTATTCCCATGTAAATTAATTAATCTTCAGGAGAGACAGTCTTATTTTTATCTTTATCCACCTATTTTTTCCCTGAGGTCCACAGTGCCAAGCCAGTTACATACCTCCAGATCTCTGTAAATACTGCTTGGAGGTGTTACTTGTCCTCCATGAACTCATTTCAAACTATGGGAACTACCGCTATCAGGTCTGTCCATAGTCTTTGTCCAAATATTCTGTTTTTAATCAACCCTTCTTTCCATGAGACATGAAAGCACTTGTTAGCAGCAGTATAGCAAAACAGCTTGTTTTGCTTTTTTCTATAAAGCTGCATTCAGACAAGTTGGACAGTTTTCTAGTTTTGCTTCACCCTTTCCTCTGACAGATACTTTAATACACATTACTTCAAAACTGGCAGCCTTTCCCCAAGGTGTAGCGCATGCAGCCATGCCTTAGCCTTTATAAGTAGATTTCTCTCCACCCCAGTTTTTACATAAGCTGCCCTCTGGCTGGAGAACAACTGTATATTTCAGAGCGTTGTTTTCCTAAGCCCACACCTTGGATACAAACAACAAGACAGACATTCATAAGTGCAGGTGGCATCCCTGCAAATGATAATCTATGCTATGAGAAGCTTTTTATGCATTTTGTCCACACTTACTCATCCCTCCCTCCATCACTGTTGATAGATCCACAGGAAACTTTCCACCCTGCATGGCTGAATCCTGTCTGGGTTTTGCTCTGCAGCCCAGCATCTCCTACTGTCTCCACAACTACAATGCACAAAGAGATAATTACTATCTCCCTATCACGCAAAAAAAACAGCAGTAATTAGAGGCATCATTTATAAGTAGGCAAAGTGGTAATGTTTGACTGTAAGTGTATTTTATGTTCAGAAATATAAGATAGACATTACTATTTCATAGAGGTTTACTTATTTTCTCCTGCTTCACCAGGTGTCGTTACCATAGTTCTGGCAAAAGGTTACTGGCATGTATTTAATAACAGTCAGAAAGAGTAGTATTACAGATACGGAAAGGGGAGGACAGTCTGGGCTGTGTGAAGTTAGTAACATTTCAGCAAGCGGTGAAAGGTTGGAAGACAGAGACACAGATAAATAACTGCAAATGCTTCAACTAGCTGTAATACCTGTCAAAAATGCACCAGAATAAAATGATACAACACAACTGATAGGAGAAGATGAAATGAAGAGACTTCAGCAAACAATGACCGACCTGAAACAGCCAGAAAGGCTCAAACAATAAAACAAAACAGGGAAATAGATGCCTAGGAGGAGGAGTGTTAGAAGCCAGAGAGCTCAAGTTGTTCACAGATTTGTATTTCATAGATTTATTTAGAAGGAAGGACAGCTGATACTGCTGCTGCACTCCTGGTTCAAATGTCCCAACCAAAAGCCCATTGAAGCTAATAGCCCTCATGCTATTATAACAAGCTTTAAATCCACAGCCTTCAGGAAGAAGTGATGAAAATGGAGAAAATGACCTTCTGCACAGAGCAGAGTTCAGCTCCATATAATTTCTACATACATCTCTTCAACCCAGGTAATCCTGTGTGTGCAAGCCTAAATCAGGGTGGGATACTTGAGCCAGGATACACAGCAAGATGCAAGACCTCAGACACAAGGAATCAACATTAAAAGAATCTGCAGAGAAAGAATTACAAATGGAAAGGTGTCTGTTTTCCTTTCTCCATTCCAAATCCAATCTGTCATGCTGCAAAAGTCCTGGATTAGTCAGTAACCCAAAAAGGAATTATTTTACATGTTAAAACTATGTGGGCACAGGAAGAGAGCTTGAATGATGAGCTATTGGAAATTGTGAACAGGTGATTGCTACACTTTATGAAACAAACCTGTAACTTGTGTTTCAACTCCTGTTTCAGCAAACTCATATCACAACATCTTCACAACTGCCTTAGAATGAGGGAAAATCTCACCCAGTTTCCTCAAAAGACAGTGGGAATGGAAACTGTGAAGCTTTGTGAACACAGCAAAAGACCATTAATTTTGCTTTATTCCCAAATTCTCTTCATCCCTGGCCTTACTTACAAATAAAACTGAGCCTCTACATACAGAGAAATCCTAAATATTGACAGCTTGTAAAAGACTAAGTAGCAAGGATTACTATGAAATATTATTTCTTGGCTTATTTGTTTTCCAAAGCAACTTGAATTTCATTACCAGAGTAGAAGGTATCCAATATTCAAAGAAAGCTTCCAAAATAAAGCTAGGGTTGGAAGCATAGCATAAGACATTGGGAACAATCAATATTTGCAAGTGCCAGACATCTGCCAAACACTTAAGAAAAGCTACATACATTTATGTGCAAAAGTATAAAGTCAACAGAATTCCTGAAATACACAACATTATGCACCATTTGTATGAGGTTCATTCTCGGCTTTAGGAATATGCTAAAATCAATCAAGCCCCATGGAAAAAAAATTTATTTTTGATTTTGATCAGCTTTGCAATTCAGTTTATTGGTTGTATGAGCACACAGGATGTAATAGAGCACAGATAGGATTGAAAAACTGATCAAGACCACTTATTCCAGCATCAGTGCTGACCTGTAGCCTGTCATTACAAACCCTTGTTTTTCTTTCACAGCATTCACAGCAATGTTTCATGATTTTTCTGTATTTAGACTTTTATCACAAAATGGTAACGCCTAATTTACAGAAGTAGATCCTTTATAAAATGGATTTTCCTAAGCTGATTATTTAATATTAGCTTTGTTGTTTTTTTTTTTTAATTATACTAAATTTTTTCTGCCTTCAGATTTTACGGAAAGCACACACCATTCACATCTGCGTAGCTGACAGCATTCCTAGTCCAGACAGCCTATTACATCCGCAGGCACAGCTGAATATTCTTGATTGTCCAGAGGGAATGGGCATTTTACAGCAACAGATCTTATTCCTTTGGAACTGAGTGCTTCAGAAATTTCACACCAGTTTGACAAATAAATTATAAAGTACCTCACCAGTTTCAGCAAATTACTTCTGATTTGCATTTGTGTAGCTAAAAATATGATTCAGAGGAAAAGTCCAAAACAGGCCCAGCTTGCTTCAGTTCCCTGTTTATTCCCAGTGCTGAGTGAGTCAGCTAATGAAAAGCTTATGGGAGAGCCAGCAGCACTGGACATTTCTTGAAAGTCCACTTGGAGACAGATGCAGTACCACAAGCATTTGAGCTCTTATCTTCCCTGCTCGCATCAGTTCTAGACAGAAAAAATCACAGACACCAGAGGATCAACTGAGTTCATGCTGACGCAGTGTCCCAGGAACCTGCTTGGGTTTCCTCGACCAGCCATGCTGCCACGTTTCCATTCTGCTGCTCAGCCCAGTTTCACTCCCAGCTCATTCCTAGCCTGCACAGGCCATGCACCTCATTTTTCACATTTATGTGCATTTTACTTAAATCTCATCCTATTCATATCTGTGGATTTCTCTTGGAGGACATTCCAGAAACCAGCTATCCAAGTACAACACTAATTCAGAGGTTAACCACGGTCTTCCACAGTCTTTAGATCACTAAAAACTGAGAAGATGCCGACTGTTAATGAATTAGTGACACACATTATCATGGCTTACCTTGAAGCAAAAACCCTCTTTACACCCACGGTTTACAACAGAGAAAAAATACCTTGCTTAGCCTTTAGCACACTTTTAATTCTAACTAAAGACATTTCTTCTTGCAGACAGGTATGATGAACAAAACCAAGGAAGCAAACCATAAGAGCCTGAGAAACTTCTGTCTTGAGTTTGAGTCAATGCAACAGAGAATGAGTGCAGCATTACCCAGTAGGTCACCATCTTTCATCTATACAGAAAGCCCATTAAATTCATAAACTAAATCACTGAAAATCACTGTATCTGATGTATGCCATAAAAGAAGCTGCATTGGGCAGTGGTAAGACCCACACAGAATCAATCTCATGTAGATCGTTCCCATACTTTGTTGTGTGGGACATAGAAACAGTGAAGAACTGCACTCCTGCCTTTTCTTGTTCTCCATGTCTCTTAAGCCAGAAGTTTTCATAATTCTTACATGCTTCACCACCCACTTCTTGTCACCACCACAAAACCCAATAGCTATAGCTGCGGCTACATTCCCCACCTGATTTTGTGAGAATCCCTGCTTTCAACCAGTTCCTCTCATGCTCATTAACTCTCCCCCACACAGGTCATTTTCATCATGTGTATATTTAGTTGGTAGCACAATAAGCTCTTGGTTCAGGAGCACAGCTTCGAGGGACATCAGTAATATACATTAATTAATATGTTGCATTATAAAAAATCAATCACATACCCAATGAGACTGTGTTTAGTAATCCTAATATGACTATACAGAAAAATATTTACAATGAGGGATAGGGAGGATGATGGCCATAGAGTGCAACAACAGTGACATGAATGAGGGGGAACTGCTACATAAGTAAGAAACAAAAAGATTAAGAAAGCTCTGGAAAGGCAGCAATTAACAATAAAAAATACTATAAAGCTGTGAGGAGCCTACAGACACTAGACCAAAATATCTAAGCTTTTTGTTCTTGTGCTATGAAATAAGAGAGCAGTCAGAAAGAGTGAAGGGCCAGCAATTTAAACCTAAAAATAAAATCTCAGCTAATCCGCTGGAATGCCAGCAGAGGCTAAGACTGAAGCAGGTTTCAAAAGATGATGGGGGAAGTGATATCGTCTTACAAGAACAGAGAAGTTTCAGTAGAAGAAACAAGACTGAAATGATTGCACGCTCCTTTACAGGGGACCATTAGCTCAATTTTAAGCCACCCATGTCATTCTTACCCGCAGCAGGCTTCTTGTTCCTCCCTCTGAAGCAAAGGTCTCTGATGCTTAGCGGGACTAGAAACAGGCTGGTCGGAAATGGGATCCAGCTCAGCAGTTCCCGTGATCCATGAGCTGTATGCCTCTGCCCCAGAGAATCCATGACAACATTTTGTCCCAAACTGGGATTACACATAATCCTCTGACTCAGAAAACCCCTTCACTACTGGCACTGCCGAGACATGCTGTGATCAAACAGACTTCCTTCAGCATCCTCCCTGAGGACTCCCAGGTTAAATGGGCAGTGGATGCTACGGGAGAACCCAAAGTGCTCCTTCTCATTGATCCACTGCCCTGCACCCTGCCATCACCCACTGCACACACCAGGAGGAAACAGGAATAAATAAAAGCAGAGAGAGATTGAGAAAACAAACACATAATTCCGAAATGATCACCTCCAGACAAAAGCCTCTCCATTTCTCTGATTCCCATCTGTACAAATTAGCTTGCACATGCATTGGCAAGCACTGGCTTTCCAAAACAAAACAATAGCAGCAAGAGCTGTACATGTTCAGGATTATTTTAGTTGGTCATTTTCGTTAGTAGGACCCCGGGGAACTTTTACTTTTCCAGTTCTTTGAAAAGCTATCCATCATCTCACTGCCCAGCCTACGTCCAGTCTGCCTGCAAGCCTGGCCAATTGGCTGTACAGGATCCAGATGCTTTTTTTCCCATTGCTCAGTGTTTTACCTGGGCTGCTCTTCTGTTCACAAAATGCTTCCAGCTGACATTACTTGTGTACCGCCATGCAGAGCTACCATCATGGCTACACACGGTACAGACAGATACTTAAAAAGCTACCAGACTCTTACATGGGAACCACTCAGCCAGTGCTTTGCCCTATGTGTTCCTATTCCTAGAAGCAGAATACTAAAGTTTTAGTATTTATCACAGCCTTCCTTTCTGATCCACAGTGTTGCCTTGCTGCAGCTCTTTCACTGTGCTTTAAAATTGAAACCAGTAAAATTCATTTTGTCAGATTTTCCAGGTAAGTCAGAGCTACTATATTTTCTTTTAATATCTTAATTTGCAATTTCCTGATTGCTTCCTCATCAAAGGAATGTAGTTAATACAGTGTATGTTAATTGAGTACATCTTTCTTTATTAGAAAAAAAAAAATAGATTACTTTAGTTGAAAATGCAACAAACAATGCTAGACTATGGTTCAGCTTTTGGAAGGACTGAAGCATTTCTACCAGCTACCTGAGTTTGTGCAGAAGGTTTAAAGGTACAGAAAGTTCAAGTGGTTATGAATGAAAAGCTCTTCTTCCCAGGAACACTGAACACTTAAATACTCAGATAAAACAGTAGTGGGATGTTTTTGTAGACTTCAAAAAAAAAAAAATCTAGAAAGCTTGCCTAAATGTTCACTATTCCTTTTTCATATTCTTGCAAGGAAGTGACAAGCAACAGCTCTTAACCAGTATCTGTTCTGTACCTAGACACATCTGATTACACATTCTGTTGGCACTGTTAAAGCATGGAAGTCTCTCCTTCTGAAGACAAAAATGTACTTCAGAAAATGAATGAAGAAAAAATGAAGGCAAACTACCCTGCCCATCTTACAGCCTACGAAGTCATCAGCCCAAACCACTGCAGGCCTAACATCCTTCTCCTCAGAAAGGATTTCCACATTCTCCTAAGGAGCAGACTGTATAATAATGCATGTTGTGCCGCTCACCTGTTCCCTATTTCTTTCCTTCTCTCGGGACCTTTCCTCTCCTGGTATCTTCAACAAGACATACCGGGACACATGAACTGTCAGTCCCTGAAACAGGGTAATTAAACATCACAGGACCAATTTATAGGCAAAACAGCCAAGGAATGGAGCTGTGAAGCAGTCAAATATATCTGAATCAGATGAGAGGAAAATTCCAAAGCAGCCCAACACTGGGTCCCTGGTGTCAGGATGATCACTCTGAGCTGGGTCAGAGCTGGATTGCTCACAGGAAAAAAACAAACAACTTGGAGATAAAGTCACAAGACAGCCACCAGGAGCTACCTTGGACACACAGCGCAGATCAGGGCAGGCTGTTCAGGCAGCCAGGAGTTCCTGTATTTTGGGGAGATAAGCCTAGCTAGAACAAGAACGCTGGGTCATGCATTGAACCCTAAGGAAAGTAAATCAGTCCTTAATTTTTTTCTTAATATCAGTGCTAGGGACCCTGAAGACACAGAGGGATACACTGCTTCTGTCCACGGGGAAGAATGTTGCTGCATGTCAAGATGGGGCCAACCTACAATTACTTGTGCCTGCTGTTGAACCCTGCAGATCCTAGGGTGCTTGTAGCCTTCCTTTCCACAATCCTGTCATGCTCTAAAGGCCTTTGCTGTAGGAGCCAATAAAGAAGCTGCAGCTTATCTAGATTCTGTTTGCTTTACACGGACCTCACAAAATTTTAAACCCCATTAACCAAGAACTGCTCAGAAATGACAGGATTGTGTGCAGCCTACTTTTTTTGCAATGGGATTCTTGGGATTTGTGGGTCTCACAGTTCAGCACAGACTCACCAAGCCACAGCAAACAGTTACACAGTGTAACAGACTCCAGAACGGTAGATTTAGCAAGCTAAAACCTTTAGAAAACTGACATAATCTGTATCAAGGTTTAAAGGAAATGAGATGTTACAAAGCCTTTCCATAGGTTTCATAGCCTTGGCCTTCTGCACATAATGAACCCAGTGGGAATGCAGACATGATGTCCTCCTCACGCTGACTGAGCCAGATAATAAGGCAGTACTTCTGTGAAACTACATAGAATATGAACCAACTACTGTTTTCTTATCAGAAACTTCTGACTGTCAGCAGCTGAATTTCCCGAGGATTCCCACTTGCACTTTGCAAGTGGCCCATGGATAACCGGGCTTTCCTCCAGCTCCCGGCACACCAGGGACCAGACCTCTGCTCAGCAGATTCACATGCCAAACCTCAGCTGCATAAAAAACACAGCAGAAGGAGGTGCATGGAAACAAAAGGATATCTTAGAAAATGCTGTCAAGCAGACTGGTTAAGAACATGGAGTATTTGCTTGCGGAGTGCCATTTGAACCTGTTCTGCAGTTCTGCGACACATGTGATGAAGAACAAGTCAGGCCACAAAAACATCTACAGGCTGACATGATTTGGGCATGCCTTGTTTTCCAAGTCTTTGAGGCCTGAGCCTGGAAAATGCTGGGTGCTCCCAGCTGCAACTGATATAGAGTGCAAAATGCATTTAAATGTAACTTCATACACCAGTTACCTGGGTATAATGCAGAATCTAGACAGGTTCCAGACTCCATAAATATAGTACTGCACACAAGAGCATACTCTGTTGTTTTACTCAACTGTGGATTTAGAGCATCCCAACAAGTAAGCTGTAAAGTTGTGAGTCCTGTTTACTCGTGTCTTAAGAACAGATGACATGGAAAAACAATGCAGAGAGCCCAGAGGGGAGGGTCATGTCCAGTCTGGAGATAACAGACAAGTCCTTTGGGCACCTTTCTCATTCTTCTGAAATTACTGCTCTCAAAATATTTTGCACAGCTGCAAGTTAGGAGCATAATTTTAATCCCTCCCTCAATCATTAATTCATTCTGTTCTGTCTTCCACTCATTCTCAGGCATTTTGCCCTAGTACCTCAATGTCAATAATGCAATTAGCACAACAACCAAGAGCTAGGGTCTTTCTGTAGCATTATCTCTGAGTATGTGCAGAAAAAGGCAGGTCTTGCCACAGCATTAAAACCAGACCTACCAGCAGGTGGGAAGACACAGGAAAGAGATAATAAAAATAGAGACACTCGTAACTCTTCTCCAATCACAAACAGCAATCACAGCTCACCACCTGCTCTTAATGCTCTTTTTCAGTGGAGCAAGTCATCAGAGCAGTTTGCAGATGAATACTATCAGTTGTTTAGTTAAGGCAGCCATGGTGATTACAGGTCTAGAGAGATTACTATGGAAAGAAAGCAGAGGACATACATGTGGACCAAGCAATCAAGTGGTGGAAGCTAAATGCTTTGAGGGGGTTGCAGAAAAGAATTAGAATGTGTAAGAGATGAAAAAAATAGGAAAAATTAATCAAAGGAGAATGGAAGGCTGAATGTCAGGCAAACCACAAAGGTTTATCTCTTCCTATCCCTGGCAGAGATGGCCAATGGAAATGGTAAAATAAACTCCCTAATTAGAATAGGAAAAAAAAAAAAAAAGGCTTACAGATAAGCCATTTATGCAGCAGCAGAAAGACCAAGAGGTTTCCAGTTTTGATCCTAGACAAATGATTAAACACCTGGTCATTTTCAATATAAGAGGTACAAGCACAATCCCAACATATGAATCAAAATCCTGTGAAGGCATAAACTAAACCTGGTTAGGTGCCCATTCACAGTGGATATAGCTCTCCCATGTACATTCTCTGCTTGAGAACAGACCTGTCTCCTCCTTTCAAGCCGTTGAGTTTTTATTTTCATTATTATTTAGCAAGAGGGAACTATATAGCTAAGCTAGCTTTCTTTAGAAATTGCAACATAGAAATATTTCTGGAAAACCTATAAGGTTCAAAGAGGCATCTTTCTGTTATGTTCATTGGAAAACCATCACCACATCACCTTGAAATTCATTTGTTCATTCACAAGCATATTGCCAAGCTATTATTCAGAAACTGGGAAATGTTTGCTAGGTGGAAAGTATGTCAAACAATTGTAACAATTTTTGTTTTCAGTAGTTAATAGCACACAAAGCATATTCTGAAATAAAAACTGTTTATAAGGTTTTCTGCTCCATTCTGTCTCCTTTTCAACTGCTGGCATTGATGAAGAGCCAAAAGTCATTTATAGGTTTAATAACAGACATAAAAACAATTTAAAACAAGTTGCTGTCAGGATGAAGCCAGGACATGGTCATGGGATGCAGAAAGAGGAATGGGATCAGGATTTTTCTTGCTCCTTCCCACTTCCCACTGGACCCTGCCCTACATAGCCTACACAGACGGTGTCCCAGGGAGCTCTGCCCTACAACAGAAGTGATGCTACATCTATTCCACCCATCTCACCGCTCAGAACATTTTCCTCGTATTTGAAAACCTTCCTACAAGGCCTTAGCATCCTTACACCACGAAAGGAGAAGATTTCGTACTCCTGGCACATACAGGCCCAGCATACACAGCAGCTCAGAGCTATACTTGAGCTGTGCATTAAGCTGCTGAGCTTAAACACGTGGCATTATTTTCCCCTGGCTTTAAAGGGTGAGTAGCTTTTGTTTGAGCTCATCTAAAATTAATCAAGATGTAGGCATTACATGGATACAACTCCCTCTTCCTGAAGCCATCTGCAGAATGACATTAGGAATGGCAAATTAGCTACTGATAAACCATCTAATTTGCATTCTGGGCTACTGCAGACAAGGAACTCTCTTGGGTTACAGGTAAGACCCAGCACTTCTTTTTATTTCTAACGTCAGGTCAAGAGAAATGTAAACCAACAACACCCAGTAAAGAATATTGAAGAGATCCGTGTAGAATAAAATAAACTAGCCTGAAATCATAAGCCATTTGAATACACAAACACTTTATAGAGCATATTCCAGCCATCGGTAAATGACTAAATTAAGCATGCATTAAGTCAGGTCTTTAAACAAAATAAAACAAGAAAAAAGAGCAAGTACTAATTGTAATTACATACTTCAACAGAAGTATAGGCTTTTAATCAATGCAGCCCTTCTGACTCCTCCTGCCATCCAGCAAGCCCAGAATTTTCTGCCTTGCATTACTGCTGCCTCTCCCATCAAGGTCTCTGGGAAGAAAACACTCAGCGGTATGCAATGCCTTTATCTACATGAGACATTGCCGGCATTTCATTTTGACGGGCTCCTCTAAATTCTGTAACGTCCTGGTTCCAGAATCACCATATCTAACTGCCTTCATTGTAGATTTGCCACTGAGGTTTCTTTGTCAGGGCAACACCAAACTAGTCTGCCCTAAGTCTATAATATTCTAACCAAAAGGTAAAAACACTGAGATTGTAATAGAAAGGGCTCATTCTTCTCTTTACAAGCACTCTTTGCATGCGATATCATGCACTCCTTTTCATTATTCCTTCTATTAAGTATCTGTCATGCACTTTTTAATGAGTTGTTTCATCCATATGGTATGTATGCAAGATCAAGTTGTTAGAAGTGCAATGCATTTAGTTCATGCTATGTATCTTTCAAGATTATATTTAGTCATCTCCTTGTCTGCACATACTCCTCCATAAAGTATTACTGCAGTCTTGCATATACTGTTAAACTGTTCATAGATCTACAGATATTCCAATCAGTAATCTCTGCAAGATAGGATATTTTAATTCATCATCTATGCCATGCGAGCATACAGCTACAAAAACAGACTTAATATTTTCCAAACCCATGCAGCTCTTCTTTATCCCACCTTGCAGAGATGCGGTGGTAGTAGCTGACACTGCTCTCAGTCATTCAATTAAAGACTATAACTCCATGTCACTCTAGGCACACACATTTTCTCTTTCTGTGAACTCACCTAGAGCCCAGTCCTGATTTAATTACATTTAAATTTATGTCAATAGTAGCTCCACGCTAATTAATAGAATCACGTAAACATGATATGAGAACCTGCCTTCAACAGTATACACAGAAACATGACCACAATATTTAAAAAAATATATATATAGAATACAGAAAATTTATACTTGAAAGCTAGCTACAGATATCTTGAAAGCTAGCTATAGATATCACCAGCCCAGATCTGAGCTTCATTTCAACACCTCAGTATCCTTATGTGACACAGCAAGGACTTTTCAAAGTTAAAAAAAAATAATAATAATCATGTATGTTCAGGGGCATTGTATCTTCACAATCTTTCAGCATTTTGCTACTTCAGGGACATAGTAACTTCTGGCTGTCCAGCCTTAGAAGAACAGTTAATATAGGATGAGTGAGCCTCTTAGGAATTTATATGTGTATCCAAAATAAGCTGCAGGTCATGTGAGCCTGAATGGTTCCATTTGCCTTAATCAGGAAATATTTTCTTCAAGTTTCTCAGCAAGATCAACAGAAGCAGTACTGACAGCTTACTACTGTTAAAGATACAGACTGTGAATGGCTAGTAACAGCAAGCACTATGCTAGATTAATAAATATCACTGCAAACCCCACTCTGGAGACTGCTTAATGTTTCTGATGGGAATTTCCCACAAGGAGGACCAGGGGGTCTTGGTTATGGGCTCTGGAGACAGAGCCCCACCATCCAACAAATGAAGTCCAGCCACTGTCTCAGCAGCCTGGAAAACAGACGCATAAACAAGGGAGATCCAGGCAGAGATATTTCCATCACATTTTCAGAATTAATACTTCCTGATGCCTAGAGTGCTCCATATAGATACCCTGATACTGGACTGTTCCTTCCAAAACTTTCCCAAATTCAGTAGTCCAGTGACTGAGGAAGCACATCAAAACCTTTGCAGCTGCGCATTGAGTTGCACTTTGGAGACCACAGCAGAGATGCAGAGGAGCATACAGATATTTGGTAATGGCCTTGGGATGAGCTAGAGTATGCACATAGGGATATCCAGGAGATTCGCTCCTGAGCAGCCTAAAACTCACCTCCAAACCATTTGTCTGGGAAAATATTCAGGAACACAAACACCCCCTGCCCAATAAAATGAGAACTAAACAAGCAGCACAGGACAGGATTAATTAGCTGTTTGAATGGATACAGTGATACGAGAGGAGATGAACAGCAAAAGCAATGAGTCAGAGTCTGATTCATGGCCTGAGAAGAGTTATAATTTTTTCACTCCTGGACAAAAAAAAAAAATAATAATAAAAAAATAGTAGTTACAACTTGTCTTTTATTTTCTATTCTTTTCCTTTTCTTTTTAAGATACCTTTTAAGATGAAGAATTAGGAATTCTAATTAGAAAAATCTAATTGGAAATAAAATGCTTCCTGTGGGCACTGAAACTACTCTGTACCACGGCAAAGCAACAGGGTTCCCAGCAAGAGGGATAATGGGCAAATCTTCTGTCCAAGGAAATGAAAACCATCTTGTTTTAAGAACAAGATGGCCACCCAATGTCACCCATTAGTCAGATGCTTTGTTGCCATTTCAGACACTAAGTGAGAGCAGACTCAGATACAAATCATCCAGTTTCAGAGAACTGCCAAAAAAAATGCCTTGGGGAATGCTGCACTCTCTGTGCTATTTGCAAACTGTCAGATACTGCAGACTCATATAATTACTTTAAAAAAGTCTTGGCCTATTTTTACTATTTTTTTAGCCAAGAAATCTGCTAGATGCTCTCCTCCTTCTCAGAGAGCCTGTTGACACAGGCCTGACACACTGAGGCTGACTAGATGCATCTTCTTCCTGTTTTTCTCCCTTAAGAATCCACTCCCTGTTTGTATTCCTGAGGCAGGCTGCTCTGGAGTATGGGGATTTGGGGCATAAGACGAGCCCTGAGCTCAGATACACCAGCCCTGCCTCTCAAAGAACTGGAGGTCCCAGCAATGAGTGATTCACAGCTATCCTCACCATCGCCTACTCTGTCTTCAGAGAGATGAAATCTTGCCTTGGCAAAAAAGAAAAGTGCATTTCTACCTCCTCCGTCAATATTTTTAAATTTTTCTTTCATTACTTTTGGAAGTTAGATGTTTTAAGAATAGGCTTAAAAACAGGTTTAAAAAGCAAGCAAATACATTTTCATATCATGAGCAAGTGGAGAAGTACATTCAGTGCTCTTTTTTGTGTAGAAAACTAACAGGAAAAAATGTTTTTAAAATGAAAAGCAATGGTATTTCACTAAGGTATTTCATATTTTCCCATTAGGGATAAATAAATAAATAAGAACATGAAAGAATGTAGGAATTATGTTATTACTTTGAAAATGGACACATCTCTTTGAAAACTATGGACACAGTAAGCTGGACTTCCTCAGCAGCAGGATCAACGCACAGGATCCTGGGCCAAGAGATATAAACACAACTAAACCGATCCCTTTATAGTACTGAACCCCAATGTTACCATCTGCTTTTCTCAGCTTTAGTGAAAGTGGTGCATCAGGAACCCAAAGGGGTTCCTCATTTAGATCTGTTGGTAGTACAGCCTTGCTGCACAAGCAGCAAAGAAAAAAGCAATATACCCTGTCCTGAGGCAGGTGCTCAAGTCAGGCATAAGCAGCCTTCCAGAGATGCCACTCCAGGTGCATGTACAGGGCTGAGGAGCGGGGAGAGCAGATCAGGAGGGCAATGCTGAGGTGCTGCTGCCCCAGGGGCCAGGCTTCAGAGCCCGTTGTGGAGCAAAAGTTTCCATGGAAGGTGTGACAGGGGCTCAGCAGAGCCTCTGACCTACTCCCAAAGGGAACTGCAGCTCTGTGCACACCAGCCTGTTTAGCAAGGAAGAGGGAGAGTGAGGTCCTTGACCCTTCCTGCTCTGATTCTCTCTCCAGAGAGGTGTTTCGCCAAGGGGTTAGCCATTGGTAGGGGCAAATCTGCTTCCCTTTGCTTCAAGGTGTACCAGGAAGCTGGAAGAATGCCAATGATGCTTGAATAATGCAACAAAACACACAGAGAAACAGGAGAAAATGGATTAGAAAAAGGACAACGAAGAAGAAAAACGACAACAACAAAAAACCTCAATACACGTATATTCCACAACTCTCTGGACTAGTGAGAAACAATTCTCCAACAGTTCTGATGGAGATTTGGTTAGAAATAGGCTTTTAATTAAACCCCAGATCTCCCCCACTCAGCCCTGAGAATGAAAAAACCCCGTAACTGCTGAGGACCGCTTTAAGAACCAACATCAACCTCATTCAGCAGAGGCAGTTACTCTTACACGTGCTGAAGAAAGTATTAATGAGATTGTCTACATTACAGCTGCTCTGCAGGAAACAGGTCACAGCTCTCCACATTGCAGCTACACATTGGCAAAGCTTCCCAACACGTTTCAAGTCTTTAAGTAGAAGGCACTTATTTAGCTTCACAATTAAATCAGTAAATAAATAGATACTCACTAAAAGAAGGCTTCCCCCCAGTTATGCTCAATTGCTACTTATTCAGTAATTCTTTTTAACAAAGGAAACTCTAAAATACATAATCAAACACTCATACAATAACATTCCAAGTGTTACAGGAAGCATTGTTATATTACCACAGTCGGCCATCATCACGAATTCCCAGCATTTCCATATTAATCATTTTTATCAGTAAGTATCCACACAATCACAGCACCTCAGAGTCACCAGCATGAACTAGAGCTCCAGTTCTGAGCACCTTACAGACACAAATCCAAATGACTCACTCTGTCCCCAAAGAATTTACAGCACATTTACTGTGAGTTTCTTCTCTTATGAGCTTTATCCACTTGACATAGCACCTCAACACAGGCATTTCTCATTTCTTGTCCCCAGACTAAGGTGCCACCAGTTACTCTGTTTTCTATTCACTGTGTCTCTTTGTGGCAAGAGAAGATTCCTGAACCTGGTTCAGGTGGTTTTGTCTAGGTGATTTGTGTGATTACTCTCCATAACACTGCAGAAGGATTAATAAACAGCTGTAATCTCTGTGAGCAATACAAACACTGTCAGCATAGTTTTCCTTTTTAGAACTAGTAGGATTTTTTTCTGCATTTATTTCCATGGGAGATATGGCTCAAAGAGGAACGTGTTGTTAATGCAAGTATTTAAAAGATGTCTGATGGCAAGTTCTAAACACAAGGAATTATAGTTAAATAGCACTAACAGCAAGGATCCAAATCCACATGTTCTGCAGTTTGTGTCTTTTTCTCTTACAAGAATGCTAAAGCTCTGGAGCCTCAAATGAAACCTACATTTGGTTTGCTGGCCTCTTCTTACTGTTTCCTAACTGTAGAAACAAGGATTATTTTATCAGAAGCTGTTAAGTTACTGAAGCCCTAAAAAGTCGTTCTATAAAGCCATCCACTTCTAAAAAGCATACAGATTTCAGAAATTATTTAAGGAGTGGTCAGATTATGTACTGTTCCCATTTTAGTATTTGACAACATTCAGGTGTGAAGTAAAAGCAAATATATTCTGTTAGACAAAACACATCAAGCCCAGTTGAATTTGGGGATCTTCTGTTCCTTTAAAGGAGAAGTAGCTCCCCCATTTGCTTGATACAATCTGTGTTATTTTTACACAAAGTATTTACACTTTTTTCCCAGCTTACATATTTAATTACGATTAGGAGAAGGAAAAAATAGCAGGCATTCTTAAGGCAAATAACCTCATTAGAAGCGCTACATACAGCAATACAGCATGATGCACCAAGATTTCTAGTACCATGTATGTAACAGTCTAGGACATAACTTCTTTTTCTAACAGGTTCTCCATTGTGTCACAAAAGTGAGTCACAATGAAAAAGGTGAATCAGCTATATAGCTTGCCTTATTTCTACTGAGAAATGTATTTGCTGTTCCTTTTTGTTCTTGTTACTATTTTTGCAAATTCATACCTTTGAGTGATACCAGTGAAGCTATTGTGAACAGGCTCTCTCATAGGGAGGTATTCAGATAATTTCCACAGCCTGGTTAATTTAATAATGTTGCAGAAACCCTGTGTGCTGGCAAGTCTATGCGTACTCCAGGAACTAGATTATTCAGAGGATATCATGTACTCAGGATAGACCTTAACCCACTCACCTTCTCCCACAGCATGGCTATGGAGCTTCAGAACATCTCAATCCCACAAATTCTCCTGAACTGCCGTGACTCTTGGCTACCTCTGCCCAAGATGGCAGGGATACTCAATATTTGAGAGTTATTACCATAAGTGTTTGTTCCACATTTCCGGTGACATGATTGATACATAAGCACACATGTAGCTGTCCTTGCAGAAGGCTTCTTCTTCCAATGGAGCACCTTCACAGAGCAGGGAGCTCCTGATATCTTGCCTGCACACAGAGAGCTGCTTCCCCTTGTAAAGCTGCCCAACTGTCAGTGCAAGTGTTTGTTGGAAGTCTGGCTGCCTAATTTTTCCTTCACATTCGTTCTGATTTTAGATTTGTTTCAGTTGTGCAAGGATACGGAATGGTTACTTCTATTCAAATAAAATACAAATAGCAACCACCCATTGTATTCGTTTGTCAGCATATCTGTACAAACACAAGACTGTTAGCTCTGTTTTCCATGGCAGCCCAACGCTCCAATGACCAGAGATAATGTAGCCAGCTTGGGAGAGACACAGTGTGCAGCTGGAATATAAAAGCGATGCAGAGGTGAATTATCACTGACCGCATTACTCATTTTGCCAGCCCTTCAGACTAAAGACAGGAACATTTCTAGACCATCACCCAGAAATCTGTCTCTAACAGCAAGGTCATAACAGACACAGACACACACACACAGTTTGGAGCAGTTTTAAGCAGAGGTATGAGAGGCACAGCAGTGCTGTCCCTTCAAACAAGCTCTCCTTCATATCCCCAGCTCCTCTAACTGCCAAGTACAATTTTTGTGCAGTTCACTGTTCAGTAGCATGGAGCATTAAGACAAATCTCTTGCTAATGCATAGGTTTGACATTTTCAGATTTATTCAGACATACCACCTATAAAATGGCTCTAACACAATCAAAGGACATTATCAGAATTGTCTGTTCCCAGGATGTTTGGCAACCTATAACTCAGATGCATTTAATTCCTCAATAACTCTTGTACATTTAGATAATTTGCTGCAGTAATGTATAATCATGCCTAGAGGATTCAACCCTTAAGAAGTTTAATAAATTAAATAGAAAACTGTGTATAGCCCGCATTTACTAGTCATCATCCTGTTTGAGAGACCATCCCAGAGCATCAACCATGATCTTGCCACACTTTCTGCAAGGCAGCAGTGCCTAGCCAAGCATTTATGCCAGGTTTCATGGTATCAGAGATGGAAGTAATGGGACATCCTGTTACCTCCCATAGCTCCTGGGCCACACCAGGCCACAGATAACAGAGATCACTTCTGGGTTACAACTCAAGGTAAAATGTGTTTTCCAGCCCTCCTCACACTTGTCAGAGCAGGAGGAAAGAGGTGGATAGGGAAGGAAATCGAATGCCTGCTCACCTCCAGACACAAGTCAGGGCCAAATGACATGAACAGGACAAGAAGGGGGAAAATACTTGACAGTGCTACCTACCCCGTGAAGCAATACTTGCACCAGAAACTGCAGGGCAGTCAGTTTCTGTAGTGCCTCTCTCAGTTCCTGTGCTAACACCAGGTTATCAGACCGTTCTCTGTCTACACAGGTGGATTTCACTTTCAGATGAGCCTCACCTGCTGACTGCTGGCATAGGACACTGCATGGTGGGGCACCCCATCTTCCTGAACAGTGCTGCATATCCATTCCTTTAGACAAAAACCTACTCTGGAGGGCTCTGTGGAGATGTAAGGGACTGTATGAGCTGAGTGACCCTGCCATGTGGAAATTTGGTGGGCATTGGTACCCACAAGGGCCCAAAGAGGACCGAAGCCCCCACTTGAATGCATCACCCAGTGAAAGTCTTCCCATACCTATCAAGATCCACATTGTTTCTTCTCAAGTTCCTGCCTGTTGTTAAAATGAGTAAATAAAATTAGAAACCCTCAGCATGAGGCCCTTCCAACATCTGCTCATAGGTGTCAGGGCTGCTCTGAGTTGGGGTGCAGATGCTGAGTCCTCAGTAGCCTCTATTCTTGGAGGGATCGCTGAGTCCCTGACATCTTGCATGGCAATGGTAAGCTCCTTCTGAATTTCAGTCTATCAGCTAAAGGTTTTAATCTAAAAAAGATCTTAACCCTGGAGAGAGAGACACAAATTCAGGTCTCATCAGTCCTTTAATTATATTGGCTTATTTGACTTGTTTGTCGCTCTACCAGTATGAGATAATTACATTAATGGGAAAGCACCACTTATGTTTAGAAACAGTTGCCATCAACAGAAGCAGAATTTATAAAGTCAGAATCCACCCAAAGAATGCTATTTTATTTCAGTTCTCCTCCATTGCATGCTTTCTTGCTGGGTACCCTTGTGCAGGCAGGACGAAGCCTGCTTTCCTGGGCTGAGCTGTGGATCATTCCACTCCATCGCTGGGGACAGCATTCCTCCCAGCAGCTCCAAACCTGGCAGGGAGCTAAGTAAGGATGTCACTGTGGGCCGAGATGTCATGCAGAGCCCTCAGTGCCAGCTCCACTCTGGCTGAAAGCCAACCACTGCAGCAAGCAGCCCAGGGCTGGCGTGAGAACAGGCGAACAGCTCACGTAACTTCAGCACTGCAGAACCATGCAGACATTAACAACTCCATCCTCTCATAGCTGAACCAGCAGGAAGGGCACCCAAATAAAGACAGCACTATATGGATGTTCTTCCACAAGTCTAACCCAGCCTCAGACAAATCACACCTTTGCCAAAAATACAGGACTACAATAGTCTACAGTAGACTGTCATTTGTTCCATGAACCACTTGATCATTTAATAAGATTTACATTATTGTAAAGAAGTTTCTTTAAGATGCTTTTATTAAACTGTTTAGCTTGTGAAGAGCTCTGCCAAAGCTGGCAGCATGCGTTGGTCACCAACACAGCTCTTTTCCCCAACTATTCAGCTCTTTTCTTACTGCTTTTTCTATTTCCAACTAGTATGTGATAATGCTTTTAGGGTCAGCAGGCATGCCAATAACTCATTTACCAGTACATAGTTTGCTCATTCTTCTACATCTCATCTCATCCCAGAAAGACCTGTCTTTCTGTTGTCTTTAGGTATTAAAGGTTACATATCTAAACAGCATCAAAGCTAAGAGTAGAAATCATTGAGCACAGGGCCATCCATTGCAATAAATTTTCAGAGTTTCAAAGGAAGCAAGATGTTCCTTTGTCATAAATTCTGGAGGTTTTTTTTTTGTTTGTTTTTCTTATAGAAAACCATTGCATTGCTGTCCAGCAACTCATCTCAGGAGAAGAAACCCAATCCATCATCTGATGTGTGTGTGAGATATTTCTTAAGATAGGTTAAACACCCAGTGTCTGCTACTAGATCCATGTGATATACTAAATTAGGATAAGAAGTGCAGAATAAAGCCATATCAATGGAAATGAAGCTAAGCAGAATATAATTAAGCAGACTGGAATTTAGCAAGAGTACTAGTATTAGCATATTAATATCAGGGTTTAAATAAAAGCTTGGTGAATATTGCCACAGAATGTCACAAAAGCTGTAATAACTATCCACTGTCTGGCTCTCAGTTTTTGATGTCTTCCTGAAGAAATGGCTCTGCATGCAGCACATGATGGCAACGTGTCCTTTGCTCTGCAGCCAGCACCAGCTCAGAGCCAGTTCCTCAAGTAGTATCCCCAAGCTCCATGTTCCCCAGCCTTCCTCAAAGCCTCACTTTTCCCTCACAACCTACAGCCTGGATGATGCCAGGTCTCTACAAGATGACTAACACACTACCCTGCTGCATGGAATGCAGTACACTGAAACAACTTTGTCCTCCAGGGAGAGGAAATGTGCATTAATTGCTATTGCAGACAATAAGAGATTGACCTAGTATGCACATATTAAATATGCACATATGACCTAATATGCACATATGAACAGTACCTATTAATTTCTAAAACATATTAGATTCATTGCTCCTACACCATATTCCATTTTCAAATGTAATTCATTCCATGTTTTTAAATGTAAAAGCTAAGTCATTCAACAATCAGATCTGAAAGACTCAGTTTTGACTCTATAGCAACAAGATCTTCCCTTCATAGTAAATATCTCAGAAGACTTATTTTTTTTATGAGACTTCAGTGCAAAGAATTGCTTTAAGACTTGAATTTTGCATGACAACTTTTGAATTTTGAATTTGTAAGGCCAAAAGAAAGTCCTAAACAACTCTGTAGATTGGTCAACCCAAACTGCATTTCTTTTGTGGCTAGAAGTGCAAGTTAGTGCAAGCAAACTAAGTTGTAGATTTACACCACGTTCACTGCTATAATAGCTATAGTATATAGCTATAATAGCTATTCCAAATGGTGAAAATATGCATTCAAGCAGTTCTCAGAGAGAAGCCACTGCTGCATATCTGCATGCTATTTTGCCAGCAGTCTGTTCCCACAGCCTCACACACTGCAACAATCACATTAGAAGGAGGTGTACGTTGTGTTTCAGCAGACTGCATTCATAACTCATGGTCTTGGCGATGCAAGTGCATTTTGAAATCAATATAAAATCTCAGCTGAGCTCAATAATCAATAAAGTGTAAATCTCAGCCTTTTGCTCCTTGTGATATTCCTTACTTGATTTTTTAAATAAATATTCTTGTTAATATGTGTATTTGTTTGTCAAAGCATTGCACTGATTGTACTTTAAAAATACATTCACTGATTCTGTGCACTCATTTTCACATTTATTTTTGTAAATAAAACTGAAATCTAGGCAGGATCACAAGACTGGTTCTAAAGAACAATTGTCATTCTTATCAAATTTAAATTGTGCAGAGAGCATTTGACACAAGAAACTCATTGCAATAAATTACTATGATCATTGTTATTTTAAAATGAATTTTGACAAGATCCATTATTGGTAAGCACTATTAATTTGTTCTATTCTCCTAACAGTTTTATTCTCCTAGCAGTTTTTACGGGACACTGAAATTACATATGTCATAAAAAAATGCTCATTTTAAAGTATTATTAAAACTTAATACAATGGCAGTAAAATTATCCCTATTATACAATGTGTTCATTGTTATGAAAAACTGGTAAATTGCTAAATACATAATAGGCTCAGTGAGAAAAGGAAATTTGTATTGCATAGGAATAAATCTGCTTTACAACATGTTATTTCAGTACTTCCCCTACAAAACAGAAATGAGTGATACAATAAATTAAAATTACATATTTTTGTGGGTATGCAGAAGTTACCATCATATTGGAACTTTCTATATTGCTGTAATATTTTCTCTAGAAGTTTCATAAACAGATGATGATCTTGCGGTGACACTATAATAATATATCTGTGGGGGATATCTGGACCATTTTCACGTATCTTTCTTACAATAAGCCAAAATCAGAATTCTCCCAGTTGCAGGTGATGAATCAGACCTGTATAACTTGCACACCCGTGGGAATGCTGAGCTTTCATTTCTCTCATTTGTACACATACAGAGTACAAATGAAGACATTTGCACAACTCCAGCAGCAGTCCCTTTGTTCTAATGGAAATCTCAGGATCAGGCACAGTGCAATCACCACCCTAAATTAAGGGAATGCAATTGCCTGCTGACAAAATATTCAGAGGCAAACAATTCCACTGAATATAAGTAACGCCAGGGGAATGCTTTTTCCAGCCTTCAAGGCATGAGTTTATTCAAGAACTACTACAGAGCTCACTCCAAATAACCTACCTGTGGGAGATGCTGTTTAAAGAATAAGCAAGGACCGTGTATAAGAAAACACGTATTATTATGTGGAAATAGCATAACGTAGCAACTACCACAACACAATATACCCAAACTTCAACTAGAAAAAAAAAATAGAACATCATTTTCTTGATACTTTCTCACTGTCTTGGACATTAACCCCTTCATTAACTTTGAATCAGGTCTACTGCAAGGTTGCCACACCCTTACAGAATCAGTCAGTCCATTCCAAAAGAACGTATCAAGAAGTTTCATTGCTTTCACAAGCAAGATATCTGGAATTTTCCCATGGAAATTTCTGCTTTTCCCATGTTTCATCATATTTTATGCAAACTGTGAAGAAAAACCTAGAGAATACTCCAAGCACTGGAGTCTTTATTCCAATAGATTAATCAATTCCTAGTGATCCAGAGACAGTATAACTACAGGAGAGCTCACAAGACTCTAGATAACTACTCATTCCCTTTTCCCTTTGTCAAAATAACCGCAAGGCTGATACGTAGCTATTATGACTGTAATGATGAGTGAGCTGATTTGAAATGTTGATGCTACAGGCATACTGGGTAGCTGCAACCTGTTCAGCTTGAAGTTATTGATGCTATTGCATCTACACATAGCTTTTTTTTTTTTTTTTTAAACTGGAATAAAAGATGCATCAAGGAAAGCTAAGCATGTAGTATTACTGCATCCCATACCACTCCTCAAAAGAACAGAGCTCTCGCATCTACTGACAGAAGCATTGTCTTCTCTCCCCTAATATCTGAAGCATAATTTTGAATGCTGTGTAACCAGCTATATGTATCAGAAACATCAGAAGAGAACTTAGCAGCAAATAAAAGAATCATAAACACTGATGATATCTAACGAATTACAACCTCAATTTTTTGTAGTCTAGATGGAATTGGAAAGACCAGATGCTTTAAAAAACAATTCCTGTACCAAAACAAACACAGTGAATCTTTAAATAAAATAAATGAATACACAAGTCTTCTGTGCTTATGTTTTCCCTCACAAATGGTAATGGAGCGAAGAGGACAACTTGAAAATGAATACTTACCACATACTCTGAAGAGGTCCTAAATGTTTTTATAAGAATTATATTCAGCCAAAATAAAGACATTTTCACTATCTTAAAAATCAGAACATTTCAGGTGTTCAATTTTCCAGTTGAACGCAAGTAGCAAAGACTAGAAAAATTCTGCTTAACTGAATATTAATTATTGCTGAACAATCTGAAATAAAAATCATTTATCCAGTAAACCAGATGCAGAATAATGAAATAAAACTGTACTAAATTATAGGTCATGCAAGCATCTATCTCATTAGAAACACCCCAAAAAATAAAATAAAAAAACTTTACAGTGATTTCATCTCCTTAATGTTTTCACCAGATCCTCAACAAACTTCATTTGCTGTGCATAGCCATAGATCGCAACACCCTTAAACTTCTTAGAATTCCCCCCAAAATCCACTGCATATTTCTTGCAAATAAAGCCAAGCACTTTTGCAGTAATCCAGAAAGAAAAAGATAAATAACTAAAAAAAATGAAAAGTTTGATATCTGTTACTAACTTTATTTTCTCTGTTCCTTTTGAAGAATATAATACATAGAATTAGCAAGAATTTTCCTCGGTATATAACAGAAAACAAAACATTTTATACAGAACGAAAGGATAAAACATTTCAAAACTTTAATGTCTCACACAAGCCTGTAGTTTATTATTTTATCACCTAAAAAACTTCTATTCCTGAGATCAGGATATATTCAGTATAGTGCTGGATATAGTTGTCTATATCCATTGTATTTTTCAGTGTATTACCTGACTCTTGAAAGAGTGTTGGGAAAAAAAAAAGGAAGCCCTAGGAAAGAGGAAAAAAACAATTTTAAAAAATGATTGTAGCCACTCCACACATTTTTACTTTTATTTTTTTACCTGACTTATATTATTCTGGTAATTTACTATAACACCAGGAAGAGGACAGTCCTCAAAGAAGTTAATAAGTTAATAAGTTAATAATTACCATTAATAAATGGTAATGATCTGAAAAATAATGAATCAAAATACATAGAGATTGATACTGTATTGACTAGTTGAGATGCCAACATTATGTAGAGTAGAAACTATTCAAAATAGTGCCACTCTAGATTACTGAATATTCTTATCATTTTGATCTGATGGATCATAGGTAAGATATGACTACAAGAACAGTCATATGAAGGAGAAAGTCAGTGTGGTGGAGTTATTGAAAGAAAAGCATGTTTCCAGTGTGATGAAAGCAGGACACTCCCCATCATAGTAGGCTTCCATAGAACAGAATAGTTCAGTTGGAAGGACCAACAAAGGTCATTAGGTCCTACTGCCTGACCACTTCAAGGCTAAACAGAAGTTAACGTGTGTTATGGCATGACCCAAATACCTCCTGAATGCTGACAGACCTGGGGCATCAAGTACCTCACTAGGAAGCCTGTTCTCACTAGTGAGGCTAGCCTCACATTAGAGATTTTTTTCCTAATGTCCATTCTGAGCTGACCCTCCCCTGGTGCAGCTCTGTGCCATTCCTGCACGTCCTATCATCAGCTCCCACGGAGCAGAGACTGGCACCTCCTTCATAGCTTCCCCTCTCAAGGAGTTGCAGAGAGCAATGAGGTTGCCTCTCGGTCTCCTTTTCTCCAGAGCAGACAAACCGAGTGTCCTCAGCCTCTCCTTACAAGACGTGCCTTCCAGCCCTTTTACTGGCTTTGTTGCCCTCCTCTGAATACTTTAAAGGACCTTAACACCATTTTTATATTGTGGAGACTAGAAGCGCACACAACACTCAACGTTAGGCAGCACCAACATTAAATATAGCAGGAGAATGATACCTTTTGACGGGCTGGCTAGACTGTGTTTAATGCACTCCAGTGCATTACTCCTTTTGCTATGTATGGGAAATATTTTCCAAAGACTGGCAGTCCATTTACATAGCATTTGAACAAATTAAAAGGATAGAAGGAATGAGGGTATTATTGAAATTCAGGTCCCATAATTACTGCCAATATGTTTTCTGACATATCCTGCATATTGTACTGTATTTCTTTCAGTCTTGCAGACAGAAAGCTAACTATGGAGCAAAAGTACAAGGGAAAGGACTACCAAAACAAAATAAGTCATTGTAAAGGGCACATGGAGAACGGCACGCAGACAGCTATTTGACCAGTTGTTCCATAGACATTTAAGAAGGCAAAACATTCAACATGATATACTGAGAATGAAGTCTACGGAGTTACATAAATGATCTGGAATCAGGAGTCGCTCATTCCTCAGCCTCAGATTTACCATGTTTGGAGTCTGTTACTCCCAGCTGTTCAGTCAAAAATCTACTGGTTGTGGGACAAGGCCAACTGTTATAGCTACCACAGGGCAAAATCAGAGGCAGGCCTGAATTTAATTCCTTGACTTTTAAGCATTTGGAGGTATCTTGTGGCCAGGTTTCCTGTCTCATCTTTCTCATGCCTTTCTTGTGCTGCAGCTATACAGGTTTTTTGACTATCCATACATTTGAAATGCAGATTTGATAGATACTTGGGTTTCAACACATACTTGAGCACTCCCAGCCCATTTCTTCTATTTGCCTATGTTCATTTCTTCATTTCCATTTTTTGTTTCAAGTCCTTTTCATTGTTGTTTTACTGTCTGGCTCAGCACTCCAGCATTGACAAGTTATATATATACCTATGACCTGGTGGAATCCCCTTTCACACAGCTCTGATAACCAGTCACTATAACCAACTCCCCAAAGAAGGGTCAAATTCTCTCAACTTGTGTATCTCCTAAAATATGGATTCCTGCCTTGGAGATGGAACAAGATGGATTGCAATATTCAAGAAACCATACAAAAAGGAAACAGTGGACCTTTTTTAGCCTTATAGGTTGATTTATTCATTGTTCACTTATCATGGTATTACTAGTCTCATAGATATGCAAGCTTTTGTAATGATGCTGCTCAAATTCAGAGCAACTTTCATTAGTGATGGGCATATTTTGCACAATAGCTTGAAAATATTTGATCTATCATTTAAAGTGGATATTATGAATGCATCAGTTCTACTCCGGTTGAAGGTTTATATTCTTTTATAGCTTAATCTTACACAGGAGAACTAACTTCATATATGAATACACAAGTATTTATTAAACACTAATTTTGAAGACTTGAATAATTTATCAAGACTTCTTTCCTAAAAAGATGGACACAACTGTGTAATTTAATTTTTAAACTTGTCATCGCAAAGAACTCCAAACAAGCAGGCATTATGAAAGCATTCTGCAATATGGAAATATCTTGCAGGGGATCTATAAATGTATATCTTTTGTAAATGTGAATAAATAAAGGAAGGATCTAGGTGCCAGAGGACAGACACATTCTCAGAAGTCTGAACAGCTTTATACTGAAGACCTTAGAGTTTAAGCTGGAATTGAAACAGATAAGCCACACTAAAAAAAAATATTGAATGTGATCATTTCTCTCCTTAAAAACACAGCTCTAATTATCAATCAGTTCAATAGCAGATTGATTAAAATTTGATTTTTAATGAATAACCATCAGAGTGGATGAGACTTCAGATTTAGTGCTCTACTTATTACCCAGGACTAGAAGCATATCTAGCCAGAAAGCCCTCATTTAAATGCATAACACTGACACACCCATTTAAATACAGTCATCAGCAGAAGTCCCAGCAAGCTTTACCACTGTCATGAATATGAATTCCATTATGGGTGTTTAGCTGTGCTTAGCTATGCTTTTTATTGCTGAAGCCGTTATAGAAGATGAATTTTTGTAGGCTCAAGTCCATAACTTTCAGTGAAGTTATTTTGGATCCTCCCTGCTTGTACCAAATTAAGGTTTTGGTGCATTTTTTTTTTGTTGTTTTGTTTGTTTGTTTGTTTTGGGGGGTGAGAATATTTCAAAAGTAGAAAAATATGCATGATTTCTGTGTGACAACTGAGTTATCATTCTATACCCTAGCTAAAGGGATAGCTTAACACTATAATTATCAACAGTGATAACACCAAAATAAATGAGTAATTGTCTTGAAAATAACAGTGTTTAAAGTAGTTAAGCAAAAATATAGTATTTCATTGATAACAAATACAATTTTTTTTCTGTAATTACCAAAAGTTTGGTATGCAAGGGGGATGAACTACAAGAAATTATTCTCTATCTTTCAAAAATATCTGACAGTTTATCTGAACAGATAAATTTAATAGATAAATTTATCTGAATGGGTAAATTGTTCATAGTGTGATTATGGCCTTCTCAAAATTCTTAAACAAAAAAAAACAACAACAACAACAACAAAAAAACATTATGAAGGTTAGGAGCACAAACTCCTTGTTCTCACATCCTTACTTTCCAATAATCTAATGTCCTTTAAAAGTCATTTGTGAACCCAACCACTCTTGGATACTACAAGACAAACCAGTTGCATAGCTGGTACAGCACATAAGCTGGGCTGCTGAGAGGCTCTGTGAGCTTGGATGCACTCAGCACATGAAACAGGCTGCACCCATTTCAGAAGTGAGGGGAAAAAAGCAAATTCAGTTCTCCACTCAGTCCTAGATCTACTGCACAGCCTTGAGCAGCTAACTAAAGTAGTAATAAAGGGTTAGGTAAGACAGTGATGCTAACCCTATCATACTGTGAGAAAGAGCAACTATGAAGGCACTCTGATGTGGCACATACAGTGCAAAAGACACCCACTAGCCATTTATCCTGTTAGATCTCTTGTATAGAAATTCTACCTTGTAATTAAGCCATTCAGTTTGTTAAAGAGAAGACCACAAGGTCTTTCATTCGCAGACTGCAAATGCTTGGTCGGGAGAAAGACTTAAACCTACAGCAGTTTGATCAGTAAGACAAAACACCACATCCCTCAAAGGAGAGGTTAGTTTATATTGTTCTCAGGGGCTATTTGAGTCAAGCAATTGGGATCCACACAGCCCAAAAGCTTCAAAACAACCAGGGAAGGCCTTGGGATCAAATGTCTGCACACCAACGGGACTCAAATGACAGCTACAAATATTTACTCTGTGCTTTCTTGATTGAAGCACATGAAGCTTTAATGACTGATGGAGCAGCTGTCACACACAATACAGAAGAATTTCACTCCAAAATGAACAAAGGATTACAGGATTTGGCTTTTCCTGTTATTTTAAAAGTTGCTTTTATTACAGCATAAAAAAAATCTATGGGTTGCTCTGGGGCTGATGCTAGATATATATATCTGTACCAGACTTATTACTTCTGGGATTCAGTGTTCTGCAGCAGATTGGATTTTCTCGTATAAAATAAATAAATAAATAAATAATCTACAAGGAATGGATAATATGCAGAAAGAAGGATTGCATCTTAATTCACATACTAAGATGACTTACTTTGCTGTGCTATTTACAATAAACCTTGGAGATGCACAACTCATCTGTGGTCTTTTATGTTGAAAGTGTCCTGGTTTCTGTGTAGCCATGTGTAAGTACAACAGATTGAGGAACTGATTGCTTTGAAACCAGCAAGTCATGATTTTATGAAAAATATTTAAGGATGTCTTCAAATATATCTCTTCAGACATTCCATCCACCTCCACCATGAATGCGAAATACAGTTATGCACTACTCCTTGGATAATTCAACATCATCTGCTCATTTTACTTGATAGCCATAAAACACAGATAACCACGTAACAAGGCTTTATGAAGGGATGAACTCTTACCCGAACCTCTCTCGGGGTTATATTATAATATCAACCAGCTCCCTGTCAAGTCCACATGTTTATCAAGCATACTTTCCAGAAATTAATTTCCAAATACCTCCTCCGGGAACCAGCTAATGCCATCTTAGTAGAAACCTCTCTGATGATCCTCCACCACCTTCCTACTTCACCCTACCCAACTCACGCATTCAAGGACAAGATGTCTCAGCAACACTGTCACCAAAATTTTACTTTCATTTGCCTTTTTTCATGCCTTCTTCAAAATGTTCAGGGTCATAGCTTTTAAAACTACAGCCTCTACACTGTGAGAGCGATCCTCAGCAGGTTTGATGATCCAGGACCATACATATGGTTGGTCCCAGGCAGAGCTGTGCATCAGCACGTGGTACAGATGCAGTCTGTAGAATGCACCAGCCTGTACTTACTGGGAAGGGTATGCTTAGCTCTCCTTCTCACCTCTCTGCTAGCCTCATCTACACAATGAATGTTAGTGAAACACCCTTTTCACCAAGCAGGACAAGGGTTGCTGCCAAAATAGAGAAAACAGACAAAAACAACCCAGAGTACCACTATCACGGAGTGCAAAGCATGGTAGCTTTTTGACTGTTTTAACTAATGCAAAGGAAACAGGCTTCTGAACAGGACCTGTGAGACAAGCGAGTAGAAGTAGGTGTATGAAAAAAAAAGAAAGGATAAAATCATCCTCAAGGTGAGAACAGAAGAGTGCCCAAACATTCCTCTGTCAGGTCCTCCCTCTGCTGAGAGGAACATCAGCCAAAAGCAGCTGATCCCTAGCAAGCCCAGGAAGGAAACAGAGCAGAGTGTTGTGCAGGTCCCAATATATGCCTTTCTCCAACAAACTGGGCCTGGACCCCTCCACATGGTGTTTTTTTTAAGGGAAGTTGAGGATCTCACATCTAAAAAGGACAGATTTTGGTACGTGGTTAAAAGGGAAATGATCTTGCAGAGGAAGGACCATTAACTTCTGAACATTTCTGATCTGATGGAGAGATGTTCCCTTAGGATATGAAATTAAATGCAAAAGTGGTTGGGCTCAGAAACAAATAGCTGCCTGTAATTTACTGTCTGTCAGAATTATAACCCACATTTTTATTTTCTTATCAATATCAGTGCAGAGTTGGATCATATCCACAGAACATTCAAACACCCTTGGTTTCCACTGTCCTTCACACATATTCTCCCATATCCTTGGGCAAGACAAATGGAAATTGTTGTAGGAGTTTGGAAAGTCTTTTATATATAAGCACATCAAGTATTGGGCAACACTGTCATCACAAACTCACTGCTTTTCTCCTCAAAGTACAGGTTATTGCCTTCTCTCTTCTGCTGTATTGTTAGGGCTGAAGTTGTATTCAAAGGCTCCAGGGTCAGAGTCAGGAAGAAGGTAATGAATTTACTGCTTTGTATACCTGACTATACAATTTGTTACACATTGTTCACCTTCTGGCTGCTATGATAGATATTTCATAAAGAGCAAACTACAGTTTTAATAGAAGATCAACATTAAGATTACTTTAAGGTGAAAAGTCGTCCATTTTTAGAGTTGTTAGCTTAAAAGTAACACCTTCCCAGAGAAATGAGCCAAATCCAAGGAAAGCATTAGATACAAAAGTCAGCAACGAATTCAGATCTTGGTTTTGTCACATTTTCCACGCAGAAATAGCTATTTTGTCAATGTCATGAGAACTTGACATTGATGAGTGAGATTTTGACAGGAGACATTTCATGCAATTTTTGTCTTTAAAAAAGCACTTTTTTTTGTAGTTATAAATAGACTGTAAATCACAGAAATTATTTCCGTTATTCTGCGTCCTTGGCAAGCTGTTTCAGGCAAGTGTCTCAGCCCGCTCCTGCAGCAGCCAGCAAGGCAGAGCCCAGCTCCCATGGTGGCCACCACATGCCCAGTGACATGACCATGCTATCAGTGAACGGCCAGGAATTCAGCTGGTCACACAGAGGTGGGGTTTATTTTTTTTGCTCTGTTGATAAATAACCTAACAGTATTAAACCTTACACTGTATATCAACAATTACATCCCACAACAAAAGATGATTCAGTCATATCAATCAATATAAGGATTTGGAAGGTTTTCAGTTAAAGAACAGCTCAATGAGAATAAAACAAAGTACCATCAAAACCGTAAAGATGTCTTCACTCTGCAAGGATTTCAGGTTAAGGTCCATACTGTACTGCCTGGGACAGCCCTCTTCAGATGTATTTTATTTCTATTTAAAAGAAATAGGCATTTCTACACTGACTCTCGTAAGCTTCCAAAAAGTTACAAACCTACAAGCCCAAAAGCATGACACAGATTATGATGATAATTCCATACACACCAGATTTGTCATGTAAAAAGTTTCTAAGAAAGCAGAATTTCAAAATAAAGGAACAGAGGTATCCTATATCACTAATGATTGACATTCATAATCAATTTTTTTATTGCAAAATTCACTTCCTGAAGTAGAAGTACAATTGGCACAGCAAACTTCAGCCCAAAGTAACCACTACAATTTATGAATTCTGTACATTCAAGAATAAAGCAAACCATATCAATGACTGATGGTCCAAAGATGTTCTTATTTTTTTTGACAGTAGAATCATACTGTGTCTTACAGTCTCTTTAATGAAACAGCAGCTGAAGAATAACAGCTGCACAAAGTCTTCAGGCTAAGCTGTGTCTAATGTTCTTTAGTGAAAACAAAACATAAAGGACAAATGAAAGCTGTGGAGTGTGTAAGAGCAGAATATGCAATGGAAGGATATTGCAGTACACAGACCATGGAAAATTATTTTGCTCTTTTCTACAGCAAGGACTCCCAACAGATGCTTCTGTTATATTTTATAACACACACATGCAAAAATCCAGCAAAAGAACAGACTACATGTGTTAGCACTAAAATAAATGCTAGGAAGGTGTCTATAATACAGTTAACCCTGGGTATGAAGCTCCATGAAGTCCTATGCCAGGACCACAAATCAAAAGCAATTGTTTGAAGTAGAAGTTTGCTAGGAATTCCATATTATCATTTCTAAGCACACAAACCTTATCTTTCCAGAAGGCTAAAATAGCTTTTCTAAGTAGGAAAAAAAAATAATAAAAAAATAAAAATTAAAAATTAAAAAAGAGTAGCATTTCATAAAGAAAAATTCAAAGTTCTGTATTTAAGATGCTTCAAATTTTAAAAATTTTAGAAAAAAAAATAATTAGAAAAACCAATTGGATAAATGGCTGTTGATCTTCATGAAAGCTACCATTACCTACTGAAATCTCAGGAAAAACAGCTCCTAAGGTTTTAGCAAAGTACATGTAGGTAGACATTAGAAACAGCTCTTCAGCTCAGAACAATTCCCAAAAAAACTAACCCCTAAAATACCCCTGCAACAAACACCTGAGAAACACCAAGAGTGATAATTATTATGAAAGGAGTCAAGGTAAATGTAAACAAGGTTTTATCCAAACATAATGGTAAGTACAAAGATGGAAATTGGAAAGAGAAATATCTAAAGAGCACTAATAAAATTGCACCAGGTCCTGTTCACCATTTTACTCAACACAGCCAGCACCAGGGCAGCACCCATGCTCTCAGGCACTGCTCTGTTGTTCAGGCTGCAGATAAATTTCAGATAACTCAGGGGTTGTATTTCAGCTTCACATTAAACTGTGTGCATCTTAAAAGAATAAAAATACTAATAACTACCACCAAACATTACTCGTGCTTACCATTTCCTTTTAAAAGGCCAGACTCCTTTGTTCACACTTACCCTTTGAAATTGCATCCATCTTGTTCTCTGGAAGCATCTCCGGGGCAGTTTTCCTGTAAAGAACAGTGTATCTGATTGCATGTTGTGTTTTTGTTATCTGATGAGCTTTTTGCTTCTTCCTTCTGTCTCATTTTCTGCTCTGCCCCCCTCCCTTCCCCCCTCCCCCCCCCCCCCCAACAGGAGGAGGGCGCATTAAGCCAGTTTAGTTGAAATTTATATTATTCTTAGTCCTATATTACCCATACTCTGTACTTCAATTCAACAGACATGTTACTAATGTTAAAAGCACTGGTCTGCAATACTAATAGCATCAACGATGCAAGGACATCCCAAAGCTTTATTAATGCAAATGAAGCACTTTGAGGCAGACAGAACAGGGTAAAGTACTGTTATTATTATTTTCCAGAAGTACAATTCTGTTTGGCATTAAAATGTCATCCATTTGGATTGTGTGACACTACTACATGGGTCCATATCCTTTCCTTCTAGTGAGGCTTAACTTCACTGGTGAATTTGAAAATCTCCAAGGCAAGAATGCAGCTTACGTCTGCCCTGAGAACAAAATCAAAATAATTTTCTGCTTTGCAGGGCATATCATTTACAAGTAATTAAGGAAGATGCAGACATAAAATTGACACTACATAGGCATGGGTGGCAATTTGTCTGTACAGAATATTAGCAAGACCCCTACACGAACTGTGTTTTCAGCTGAGCATCATATTGACAGGACTGAAAAATGGAGCATGCTACTTAAAGTACATCGATGCAAGCAACATTACTCAGTCTTACCATAATAAATGGCGTATATAAATAAAGCAACTGTAATCTCAAAACTGTGACCTTACTATAAAATCTCACTTGCAAAACCTATAGTCACCTGTAAATCTTTAAACAATAGTTTAAAAAATAAATAAATCTGAAAAAAAAAAAAACTATGATAATTTTATACCTGTTAAATCTGTAAGAAACATTTAAGAACACTGAAGCTGAAAGTTGTGAAAGAAAAAAGGCTTTACCCATCCACCCTTTCTTCACTTAATATGTGTATTTGAAAAGGTTGGTTTGTCTTTTTAAAAGGAGAAAAAAAAAAAAAAAAAAAAAAAAAAAGTTTAATTCCTTCCCCAGAATATTTAGCTAGAGATTTCTCTCTCGGGAGAGAACATTCACAAGCTTCTGCAAGATAATTTTATATATAGTTAAAAACATTATATTTAAAATCTGCTCCAGCAAAGGATATTCTAAGAAATATCAATTTAAAATAAGGACATTGAAAAACATCAAATCAAACCAGGAAAGAAAAAAAATCCTTTCTAAAATCATTGTGTTATAGAGCAATCCCAACAAACTGCATCTGGATCATTACAGGAATTAGCACCTAATGGTATGATTTTGAAAGAATTTACTACAAAGCTCACTCAAGTCAGTGAATGACAAGTGTTTAGGCTTTAAGGCCAAGAAGATAGTCTTAACAATTTGATGTTGCACATAGTACAACGTGGAGATCTGTAATCAGAGACTCTTGCAGCTACCCTGTAAGTCAGCAATGTGCTGACCTTCAAAACCGGTATATTCCTAAGGACTTTTAGTGATAAAGATCCACCGTGTTCTTAGGTAAGAATTTTTAGAATTACACTTCTTACAACACATATCAGCCTAATTTTAGCTTCCGTCTACCAATTTACGTAGTTCCACTTTTGCCTACTAGTTTCAGAAGCCCATAAATCTCCTGCAGTAGTATTTATATAGTTTAATAAGTATTCTATTAACCTTATTTTAGCTAGGATGAGCCTCTCATTAAAAATGCAGGTTTTACAGACATAATTTTTTTGCAGAGTCTTTCTGAACCCTCTTCAAATTACTATAATCCTTTGTAAAAAGTGTTAACATCAGAGTGGGGCTGACTTCCTAAGCAGCTATCTCATCTGTGCGCAGTACAGAAACAACAATTCTTCCCCTGCAGGTATATTCAAGGGCCACATTCACCCCGACAATGCTGAAACACGCACACACGTGGCTGGCTTTCAGCAGGATGCCCATGTCCCTTTCAACATCATGGCATCCTCCCACCCTGCAGATGTGAGCGATATTCTTTGTTCCTAATTGCATGACCATTGATTTGGCTGCATTAAAATGCATGGGAGAGTACACTGATTACAATGCACTTTGAATCAGACTTCAAAAGAAAATGTGATGTGAAAAACACATCTTTCCAAGGACCAGAAGACAGACATGTTAAGAGTTTATTCCAATAACATTCTGCAGCAAGGAATACCTAGCAAGGCAAAAACAATAACCAAATGGTACTCCACCCTGACACCCAGCTAGGGTATTCAGCCTAACCACTAAAAGACGCAATTAGGAACTGACACCTATTTGTTGACAAAGAATATGTGCACCTGTTAGCACAGCCCTATTTTAGGCTTCTGATTCAGGCAGCATTAATGCAAAAAGTACATCATATCTCATCTATTTTAATCTATGCAATAAATTAATGAAAATCCAAAAGCAGACAAAAACTTGACAGATGCTACAGAGAGGGTGCAGAACAGAGCTGATCGAAACTGATGAATGGGAAGATTCCATCACAGCACTGAACAATGTACAGCTGTAGTTTTACAGAACAATGTGAAACAGTTTTATTTGGTTAACATTATCTCAAAGGTAAGTGAAAACAACTCTCAGATGCAGAGCTGTGGACATTTTGCAGTAGTTCCAAAAATGGTTACTGTTCTCGCATCACATGAGCTGATGCACACCAGCAAATCCATGACCTGACCACATCACTCCACAGTGCAGAAAATCCTACCACTATTGGCTTCCAGGTAGCAGGCCTTGGGGGGCTCTTCTGCATGATCCAAGCCCCAACCGATAATGAGACGCTTCCCATCTTGAGTTCAGGGGGACCCCAGACAGTGCTCAGGCTATGACTCTATGACTAGCAATGTAGAAGGGAGATCCTTAGCACCAAAATTTCATACTCATAGCCCAAACCAACTGATTATTTATGCAAAAACAATGCCCTGGCACTGACCACTTTCCAAATCGATGATTTCCATTTAGGATTTTCAAATGTTAAGTGACAGCCACATGTACGAACACACACACTCACACAGAATAAAAAAAGTAGCACCCTTTCTGCATCTCTGCTGTCCTCCCACCTCCTGGCTTCCACGAGCTGAAGAAATCATCTCACCTCTCCTATACCAGGTTCCTCCCATTCTTTGAAACCTCTGATCTTAATGTCTGTCATGGCAGACACACCAAACAAGACAGACCTGAAGTCTTCTCCAGCCTGGCAATTCTTGAATTTCTATACTGTTTGCCAGCACACAAGTAAACTCCTCCAGCTTTTTAAATAGTAATAAATTCTTCTCCATGTCGGCTGAAATACCAAGTACATTCACATCTCTCTCAAAGCAGTAATTGTGCAACTCAGTAGTTCTTAATAATTACAATGAAGATTCCTAGACTATTCCTGGCTACCAAAATTGAAGTTCTTATACAGATGCAAATATCTTATTTTTAGAGAGATGCAGAACCACATTTTATCTCACAGTCTAATGGCTCTCCCAAAAAGATTTGCAAATTCTCTTGTGCAGTGTTTTTGTCCTGCTAATACAGCACTTACAAAAAGTGGTTACCAATATAACAGTATCTGTAAGGCTTCACAAAGACACAAAGAGAAACACTATTCTTTCAGGCACAGTACTTTCACTTCTACATCATTAAAGTAAGCTTTTTGTTCCGTTACTGATGATCTCCTACCATTACAGCCATAGGGGAGGAACAGAAAGGAAAATAATATTGCCATGAGCAATTCTTGTTATGCCAGTATACAAGTAGGATGGAAAATATTAATGCCAATCAACATATTCATCACAGCACTAAGAACACAAAAACTGTCTGGATATCTCATAGCTGCATTTCCAAGCTCTGTGATAGAAAGTCACCCCTCACTCCAAGATGCGTGTTCTGGTTAATGTAATTTTCCTGGCAACAACATGTTCTGTTTGATATATATACATTTATTTATTTATTTATTTATTCTTGTTATAAATCTGTTCTTTTCAATACCTACTTTACAGGCAGGATTTTAGATGTAAATGAAATACATCATTTTTGATCATGAAAAAATACTCTACTGGACATAATTGTTATGGACATGACAACCTTGAAGAACACCAACCACAGGAAACCCCTCTCCAGGGTGCAGCAGCTGGTTTCATCAGATCTTTCAGAGCTTTGCAGGTTTGCAACAAATTCTGGTGGCCACATAACCTCTCCTGCTGCCACACTGCCTGCCTGGGAAGGCACGCAAGCATCTGTTCAGACCTGAGAATGCTATTTAATGACAGCATTGTTTATGCACCTGACAATCTTATAATTTGAATTTGGTTGGGGATGGGGGCAGGTTTCCATGGAAACAAAATATGCCACTAAGTAATAACGCAGATTTGAAAAGAGGGTCCCAGGCTGTGGCCCACTGACAGTCTGGAGGGTCTCCAGCACTTGTCACAGCAACAAGATAGAAAAATAGGGATAAAAAATAGTGATAAAAGAAATCCTTACGAAATGGTACGATCCTGTCACATTTCAGAGTTACTTGATTTGTGATGAGCAGTTTGGGCAACAGCAATGCAACCTGTAATGCTGCATACACAGCAGCTCCAGACATGTAACAGGCAACAGAGGCAGCATTGCTCAAAGCTCAGCCACAGTCAGTGGCTTACTCTCTAGCCTTTTATGTCAGATTCTAACAGTTTGGAAAAGAAGCAGGAAATAAGCTTTGACCTGTAGGTTCAAATGCTAGGAGTACCAAATTCCACATGAGGAACACCATCAGCTATGGTCTTTGATGCCCAGTTGACAGCCTAATAAGAAAGTGGCTTTACTGCGAAATGTGAGTCCCAGACAAGCAAGCATGGTAACCCTTGGCATGAAACAACTTGCCCTTTCTTTCTGTCTACCACTCTGAGGCATAAGCGTGAGGCATAGGATCTGGTAGTACAATCAGCCACTTTATTGTTTTCTCACCATGGAGCAAGAATTCCCATTTCAGCCTAAATACCCCAGCTAGCCAAAGGGGTTACGCTGTGCTGCATTACCAGTCCTTAAGCTATCTGCAAAAAAAAAGCTATTTTCAAAACAGCACAGAGTACATTTGCCTGGGGATTGTAGCTCAACTCCTGAAAGCTGCCTAGTCACGGAGTTCTTCACACACTTTGCATCCTGAACAAAGACAGGGCAATCTGGCCATTATCTTGATAGCAAATACAGCCCTAAGGAAACCAGCATGGGATCTTTCTTAGAAACCTGATAAAGAACAATAACTTCAAATAGGAAGAGAGAAGGTCTTGACTTTGGACTGATTCCAGCTGCAGAAAAGCTCACGTGACTGATTTGCACTGTTCTCTTTCATCTGCCCAGTTCCTGCACTTTGTTCAACAGATTCACGTTCAACAGTGTTAACAGTTTTCAGAAACACTTGTTCAAGACATTACACCCTTAACAATTGAGTTCTTGTAAGTTCTTACCCTATTTGTAGACACATAGTCATAGCTTAGATGTGACAAGTTTAAACTATGAAGATTTTTGCAGGAAAAGACTGGACTGCTATTGAGGAAACTGGCAGCCATTTCTCACCTCTACCAAGATGTTTATTTGAGACATTTAATTTTTTCATGTCTCAGTTCTCCAGTGGTAAAAGAATGCAAATATTGCCAGCAGAACTACCTGAGGCACGTCAAGAGGATAGGCCCCTGTGGGGAACAGCCTCCCTTGTACTCACTCCTTGCCCTTCTCAATCCCCTTTGATTCTAAAACCTTCTATTTGGATACAGTATTTAGCATAACAAGGGATGTCACAGCACTGAAAAACAAGAATAAAAACAAAGTCAAAGACATACCACAAAGCAGAAAAAAATCAAACCACATAACATTTTTTATTCCATGTGTTTTGTTTTGTTTTATAAATATCAGTATCCTACAATAATCACTGGATTTTTAGTTCTGTCTTGAACTGGAACAGTGCGCTCCAGTTTAACGCTGCCTTATACTTCTGCTAACAGTACCTGCACCCTCACTTAGCCCAGAGGATAGGCCTCCTCCACACCTCTTCACTTTGGATCATCCATTTGCTACATCACTGAACACCCCATCCTGGTGATGGCCTACATCAATCCTGCAGCAGACGACACACATGGAACAAAGTTCTCCACATCCTCAGAAAACAATCACCTCCTATTCATGAAAAGACTTACAATAAGGGCACAGTGGGCTTTTGCTGAGGCAAAGGACGGTTCCCTTGGGACAATCCACACATGGCTCAAATCCATGAACCTTGCACTTCTGTAAGGTCAAGAACCAGCACTGACAGGCTGGATAGTAGGTGGCCCTCAACATCCTAGAGCGGCTCACAGTATCGTACAGTCTGATTGTCACTGAACAAGTACCACATGCTTGTTTAAGAGACACATGAATTATTGATGATGTTCAGGAGCCCTATTAAATTGTCTAGTGGGCCACCAAGAACACTGAATAGTTCAAATGCATCAAAACGCATAATAAAGCTTTCTATTTTCAAGTTTGGCCGTTAGAGAAAAGAACCCTGGCAAATATATAATTTTGTGTAATTTCACTTGGATGCTCACTGTAATAGCAGTAGTATTTATGACACTGTGAGTCATACCCATACACTTCTCAGATAGCAAAGACACCATTATCCACACTATTTAAAAACAGAGTCCTTATGCAGGAAAATATCTTACTAAAGGCAAGACCTACTTATTTGCCTTAAACTATAGACTTAGTCTATAAATATGTACTATTTTTGTACATACATCTGTGTCACAGTCATGATAGTCTTATAAATAAGTGTTACAAAAAGGAGAATTGTCAACATCATAAGAATTACCTTCTAGTAATTCTTGTTTAGGTCCTGCCTATAAAATAGGGAATTCAATTAAACTGCTTTCTTATTATAAAAACAAAAATACTCCTGTCATGCAATAAGTAAATCATAAAACAAAGCCAAACAAACAAACAAAAAATCTAAATTGCATATTCTGAATGGGGTATTCAGAGTCTCTTCCTGCCCACATTTGTGTGTTTCATTGAGTGCCATCAGAAGAGAGAAAGCAAAGGTATCTCTATTTTGAATGTAGGACAAATCAGGAGAGCTATTTTGAGGGGATATTTTCATTAAGTTTGAGACAAAGAGAGATATTTCTCTATTCAGTGCTGCCAGATATTCAACCACAAACCTGAGAAGCTCCTACTCTATCGCCAGTCTCTCCCTTCCCTTCCTTTTCTTCACAAGACACTTAAGAGACTGTGACTCCTGAGGGTGTAACCCCTCACAGCTACCAGGGACCCTTCAGGGTAAGACACTGCACATCTAGGTTTTCACATGGTGATTCAGCATTGTTAATGATCACAAAGTAGGAGCTTGAGCAGCATTCTGATGGATTTGATGTCTTGATTTAAGGAACTGTTCAGTAGCTTGGGACTCATGGTCCATCTCAACCACCTCAATCGCAGTGAAACAATGTTCAATATTCAGAGAGATGTTGTTTTACATGGTGTTCAAAGGCTTTTACCACAATGTAGCTACGATATAAATATTGTATAGCTTTTCTTCACTAAATCCACATACAACTTCCCTTTTTAATATCCTTCTTTCCTTGTCTGCAATCATCATCCAAGTAAAAGTCACTAACTTGGGAAAATCGTGTAGTCTGGAGATGTTATATTCTATGGTATGCTTGAGAAGTTGCACAGAAATAAAAAATAACATCTAAAAAAATAAAAATCATCCGTTTGCAGAGCTCTGCTATGAATGGTAACTGCCCCAATACCCGGGAAACAGATTACAGAACCTGTAAACACTGAACACTCAGAAGCTTTTCTGATAACCAAAGAACTGTTAATAAATATTTTTTCATCAGTGCTCATTAAAGATGTGGCACATTTTCAGAATTACATATAACCCACTTCTGCCATGGAAATGAATTTTTATATAGTGCTACAGAAATTGCTATTATGAAAGATAGAAGCAACATTTCCAGGCAGTAATTTGTGCACAGATTTTTATCTTTTCAGGAATTAACGTCTACATTTGTGTGAAAATGAAGAAAATAAGGCCTCTTGTCTAAAAGGAGTTACCCTTTCTTATCATCTTTTTAAAAAGCCTCGCACTTTTCTATTTTCTTTCCAATAAAATAAATAAATAAATAAATAAAATCTATTATCCTGACTAAACTGAACTATCTTACAAAATTATATCTAGATTTTCAAGCTTGATCCCTCTGCTATCCATTTCAAAGAGACCACTGCCATTACAACATACATCCAGCCCTTTAGGATGCTTCTCACACTACTGGGAATATTAAAGTTCGATGAAGTATTTTCTCATTTTTCCTCAATCAGCCAGAGAAAGAGAAGTCCTTGAGTAAAACGTAACATGAGAGAAAATTCTATCTCTGTATGCAGTTTTCTCCCAGAAATCTCAGAATAAAAATCAGAAGTGAATACAGCTCTGTAGTTATTATTCACCAAGTGTTACCAGTGAGCTTTTTGCTTGTCTCTGGTAGATACCATCTTCTACCTCAATGTAAGAACACTGTAAACCCACTTGCAAAAATCTATAGAGGGATCTGAATTCATCATTGCTGGAGACAGTTATGTGGCCGATAGAACCCTCCTGATCACAATTATCTTCTTTGCCTGGACACAGCCTACACACAAAAATGTTGATGTAAGTGCAGAGAGACATTATTCAGAGTAAAAAGGGGTTGGGGCTTTTTTGTTTGTTAATTTATTTTAGACATATTGAGATTTATCATTTGGATCATGGATTTAGTTCTTCTTTCAGCCACAGCTAATAAACAGGTGACAAACAAAGCTTTAAAGCTACAGGACTAGCTAACTTTCTAAAGGTTTAATAGGAGATCTTTCTGGGCAGCAGGTTAGAGCCATGAAAGCATGACGCGAAATCTTTGGTGTTTATCTTACAGCTATGGGTGGTCACTTCCCATCTCCTAGCTTTATCCCTCACAGCAGAAGCTGAGAAAAGTGACATCCATGCATATTTTAAACAGATAACGTGTTTTCTGGGACAGGTACAGATACCAGCTCAGATTTCACCCTGCCATTCTTCATATGACAATGTTAGAGACAAAAGATGTTCATAGTTGATGTCATTTGGCTATAATGATCAGACAGGTTTGTTCATCAAACAGCCTGCCCGCAACCTGAACACCATCTGCCTGGGACAGGTAGCAGACTCAAAGAAAAAACACAGAGCCACCAGAGACCTGCCACCAGCATAGTTAACTCAGCTGCATGGCATGAAACTATTTTTTTTCCCACCAGTATGCCAGTACAGCAAAAGCAATGAACATGCTGCAAGAACATCACCATGAGTTTACTCTGCTCTGTGTCACTTTGCAGCAGTTAAACATCAATATGCTGATATTTGCATTCAACAATAAGGTATGAATTTTCCAAATATATCATAAAAACTGGTATAAAAATGTGAATACACCTTTAACAATTAAACAGTTGCATTTCAAAATTTAAAAAATCATGCAGTTAAATTCTTTATGTCCAATGAAAGAGTGGTGATGCTCATCAGTCTACAGAAGAAACAACATCCAGAAGTTTGGATAGAGTAAAAAACAAAACAAACAAGCAAACAAACAAAAAAAACAGGTTAAAAATGTGTGATTCCAGTTAAAAAAACAACAAGAACTCCCTTCAGTTTTTCTTGTCACTGCACAGGTGCCTTCTCATTGTTTGGGATAACCACAGAACTGCCCCACACGCGTCATTGTGCTTTTGTGTGTTTACTGGAGACTTTATATGGCAGGACACCAGAACAGTTGCTGTAAGGCATCTCACACCTCTAAGACACGCATTAAAAAAAATGTAACCTTTGAAATTTTATTTCCTGAGAGGTGGGGAGAGATAGAAAGGGGGGTTATATGAGCCCAAGTAGCTTAATAAGCAATGGAAGAGATCCCCATGTGTACACAAAGCTTACTGCTTCAGCAGGGTGGAAGGAAATTTGCCCTCCTGGATATGTCTTCTCCCAAATGAAGATCATTAGCACAGCATCCACATCTGCTCTTCCCCAAAGCATGGGAGGACTTGCTGCTGTGGTGCAGGAAGATACAGTATTTGCCATGCCACAGCTGAAAGAGACAGGGAAAAAGTGTACCTTATACACAGCAACACTCTGGAAAATTAATTGGAAGCCTAAGATGAGACAGCCTATTTTGACAGACTAAATGAACACAAACTATACAACAGAAGATGGAGAAATAAAAAGAGAACCGTCATAAAATCTACACCCAGCAGCAACCAGGGATGAAGTTTAAATCTTTAGTTAATGGCAACAATTACTTTCAGGGCTCACCACAAACTAAAACATTTCATCTCACCTTGGAAAAGTACTGCTAATCAGGCTGAAGAGAGGACCTCATCCAGTATTCACACAGGCTGATATTGCCAATAAATACAGCAATCTCATCATTACTATCCTGCTATGCCCTAATCCACATTACAATAGTTAAAACATAAATAATAATAATAATAATAATAATAATAATAATAATAATAATAATAATAATAATAATAAATAAGCACTTACCTTTTGGGATATATAAAGGGCCACTTAAAGTTAGTAAGAATTGTTTTTCCTAATTGCACCATGACTAGAAAGCACCTAAACAGCAAGATGGTAGCAACAGCTCCAATCTAACCTAACTTCATCTGCAAGTAGGACAAGGTTATCGTTCTAGTGAAAGATTTTACAGTGAAAAACCTTTAGCGAAATAAAAAGCAGAGGCAATATGCAGCTTCCTCCTTCTTCTCCCACCAAAGTTAGGATGGCTTTCTATTACCTTTTGGCATATTTATGATTTGGTTTAAGTTAGCAGATCTCTGTTTGTGACATTTATTTTTTATTCAGCTCTTGGAGAGAATTGCCTTCTTTTCTATGCACCATATCAGCATTACTATATAATTAAAGTAATATCTGCTTAATACTGATGTTCTTGCTTATCAGCCTAACTTGAAATATGGCCTGACTTAGCATCATGATTAGAAGTTATCTCCCTGTGCTTTCTATCATGGCTAGGGAAATTCACCGCTGGACTACATTTACATACATTAGGTAGGCACAGGTGTCCCTTCTGTTAAGATACCCATAAAATATTATTTTAAGAACAGAATGAATCAACCCAACCTATAAAATGAGTCTAAAAGTACTTAAATAATCATGGCATCTTCATTTTGAATAAAACAAACATTTAAGCATCTAAGACTTGAATATTATTAAGACTTGTAACAGAGATATTCTACAGCCCCAATACAGCACATATTTTACTTAAATTAGCATTACACCTAAGAGCTTTAGCACCTTTTTTCCTCAGGTAACCCTTATTACTTTGTGACTGCTTCGTATCACCCCTAAATAACACTGTCACTAGCTGAATGAATAGAGTGTGCTGTACTTACAAATGATTTACACAGAACTAAAACATATATCAGTAAGCGTATTTCTACCCTGAGTCTCTAGATACAGTTCACTTTGGCATCAAAGGAATTATAAATCCAGGGCAGGAAGGTACATAAGCTAATTTCCATATTCACAGACTCCTAAGGCCTGGCACACACAACTTTGCACAAAGTTAGAAAACTCCATCTGGGAAAGGCTCGCTGTGTGCTTCACCTCTTCTCCTGAATATCCCCTAAACCCACTGCTACCATCACTTGGCAAAGGTCATTACTCTTACACTTCGAGGAGGAGAAAGAATTTAGGAAGAATAATGTCCAATCCTTTTCAACAATCACAGAGCATGCACTGGGGTGGTTAGAGCTGTAGAGACTTATGGACTCATCTATATTAACAGAAGGCCCCTTTTCCTTATTGATGAAGTTATACAGTAAAGAGCTGGGTACAGAAGCCCTGTCATGTCAATAAAAGTCCCTCTTCCTATTATTCTTTCATATATTATCCTAAGAAAGTTCCAAGGACTTCTACAAAAATTTTGCAGATAGCAATGAACAAAGCAACCGCCACAATAAGAAAACATATCATGTGCAGAAAACACGACTCAGATTAAAAAAAAAAAATATATATATATATATATATATATATCTGTAAATCCAACCATCAGCTAAGGACAAATCAAATTGTGGTTGTTCGCTGCTGGAGTACTGATGGTAACAGAGAAAGCGCAGAAGTGAAGAACTGATACTTAAGAGATCTAATTCCTGCAACATCACTCCTTTGATTTAGCTGCGTAGTGCCTTAGATAATATATTCAACTTGCTAATAGAGATTTTTAAATGCAACTTGAAACCTAGCATTTTAAAAGATTAAAATACATTTTTCTACTTGCTTCACAGTTTCAGACTTTGTTTCAGATTTGAGAAGTTTTCAAAAAACAATCTGGAAATAAAAAATGAACCTGAAAGTACCCATGAAGCTGCAGAAAGGAACACACACCCCAAATCCACATCCTCCTATTACATCTGCTGCTCTACTACACCTCACTGTCGCACCTTAGCTAAGCCGACATCCTGGCTAATGCTCACAGCCTTCCTCTGTATGCAAAGCCCTGCTCCCACCTGCAAGGAAGCAGCCATCAGCCACCAGCAACCAGAAACCAGAGGCTCATGTCCCAGCATTAATCCAGTAAGTCTTGTCTTTTACACCTTTAAACTGCCAACCAGGTTGAGCACAGTGAGCAAGACTGCCTGAGGTGTGTGGATGGGTGGAGATGCAGACCTGAGTTTTTGTTGTTGTTGTTGTTGTTGTTGTTTTTTAAAAAAAAAAAAAAGAAGAAGCCACAACATAGATTAGGAGATCATTTCCACTGAGAAAGTTCTTCATATGCTTCTCTCTGCTGTTTGGGGTGTTAAAATACTTTTTAAAATGTTTTGCAGTACGTCAACATGAAATCCATCAGCTCAATAGAAGGCACGTATGAACCACAGTGGGCTTGAAACCCATCTCTGTATAAGTTATTTTTCCTCATATACCTACCTTGGTTTGCTGAGCAAAAATGCTGTTTTATACGATTTTGTTGTTGTTTTTAAACTAGAGGAGTGCAAGAGATTTTTATTTTGTTTTATTACATCCACTTATCTTCTGCCTCTTCATTAGCCAGAAATATAGATGTAAACATTACCACCACATTGTTGTGATGAGAAAGTTATGTGACTAAGAAGATTGCTACACTGCATTGGTACAATGGTGACCAAAGAGTAAAAATTAAATAGCTAACAACCACCTCACAAAAAACAACCAAACGACAAAAAAAAAAAATGCAACCCCTTGCCTATTTAGCCTAGGAAACACTATTCTAAATATTTCCCAGCACTGTTACTACACTTTTTCTTGCTTTACAGCAATTCAGCCAGCAGCTGATGGATTTCCAGTGATACCCACAGCACACCATTCTCTCTAAGCCTGTGAGCACACACTTGGCCCACACTTGTTTCCCCAGGGATTACAGTGGTGCTCACTCACTTGCCCATGGGACAAGCATGACAGACCCATAATCTCTCCATAGGAAGGGGAAACATTTCTGAATCTCTCCCTCCCTTATGTGGCCATGATTTTTTCACAAAAATCTTTCTCGGTATCACACTTCCAGCTACATCAGCTTGTGTTACTGCTAGCCGAAGATTGAAAGCTGGAGAAAATTGTCAGACAGTGCAATCACATAAAGGCTCATAACCAAGCAAGTACTTCTCCCTTTATCTTGTCACACTGCAATCATCACCCTAAAAAACCTCCAAGGGAGAGAAACACAAACTCCTATTCAATCAGGTGCAAGGAGCCCTGCAGATGAACCCCAGGGCATGCTCAGAAACTAGCACAGCACTGCTGTAGCTTTCTGTGTTAAGGAAAGCAAAGCAATGCAAGGAGAGGGCAGCACTTTTGAAGAACAGCAGCTATGCAAGAAAATTTGCCATCTTGTAAAATTATCCTTTTCTCACCCACATGGTTTTAGGCATTATATCCCCCACTGGGCTCTGCTTAAACACATTCACAACACAGTCAGGCATACATGATACTGATCGTTGCTGGCAGGATATATTAGGGTTATTATATTCTCACCCTGTTTCTTATATTCTTCTCTAAGCATCTGCTATTTGCTGCTGTTGGAGACAGGATACCAGACTGTCAGTAATTGTTATGTCAAGGAAATAAATGGACTGTTCAAGGAAAAAAAAAAAAAAAAAAAAAAAAAAAAAAGAGAGAGAGAAAAAGAAAAAAAATGAAGATGGTAAAAAGAGGGGAAAAAGTAATCAAAGTGGAGTGATACAGAGACCCAAAGATAAGGACAAGGGGTGCTAAATGAGTAATAAATAGCAGGGTGAGCACTGAGCATACAGAAAATAGAAAGCAGCATGCGACCCTTTCACAGTGATTGGAAGAGGAAAGATTTTACTCCATTTTCCTGCTGGAAGGGAAGTACCTCAAGGGAGCAGCAGTGGAGAAAGATGTTCAAGCTCAGGAAAAGAGCTAGAGGCCAGCAATGCCAGATGAGGAGCTGAACAGGAGAGTTTATGATGGACCCCAAAGGAATATATTAGTCCAGCAATTGTAGGCGGTCAGGATGGTTATTCAGGTAATTATAGACTTGACACAAGCCCCAGATCAAAATCGCAGAGCAATTGCTAGATGACTGAACTCATAATTTCATTACTTTCTTTTCTTTCCTTAAGTGCCAGCAGGAAACCCAACACTGACAACAAGTACAGGGAAACATAACAATGCGCAAACAAAATACGTAATTTGCTTTATCTTTGCCTTGGGTTATTTTATGAATACCTCAACAGCAAGAGAAATCTGTTAAATCTCTCCTGGAAAACATCATCCAAAGTCCATTAAGATGTGGAAAGCAGTAGAGATTGTTGCAGCCTCAGGCTGTATCAGAACCTTGTGTCTGCATATGATGGGAATCCCAGCCAGCCCTACTGGATAATTCTGAAAGATTTTTTAATCCACTTAATAAAGCAGGATGGGGAAAAAATGCAGCAGCTTTGCCAGCATTACAAACTTGTCCTTTACAAATGCCTCAGTGACACACCAAATACTGACAATAAGAATATCATTACATGAAATTACTACAGAACACTTTAAAAATCACTGATAATCAGTAAGATGTAATTTTAATGAGAAACCATCAGCGAATGGAAGTGCTTTTGACTGGGCCTACAGAAAGACAAGTTTCTCAGTCCAATGCAACTGAGAACTAGCTTAAGGGATAAATATAGTCAGACTCAGGCAGCTACAGCCAAACAACTCAGTTCTTATCATAAGCCCAGGCCTGCCAAATATCAGACATTTTAACGCAGTAAAATACAAGTCTGCTCATCTAGGATCAAAGAATGCCATGGTGGGGCATACAAAAGGATGTAGTGTATGTCGGAAATCAGACTTAAATATTATGTAAGAAGTCACAGCAGATAAATAGCACATGAGGTCCCAGGGTCATGCTGTTGCTACAGGAGCTAAAAACACCGTTGGATGTTTGAAGAGAGGCAATTTTGTCCAAGGTTAGAAAGGTTTCTGCATATGGAGTCAGTGGGAATGTTAGCAGAATATCATGTTCTGCTGTCCCTGAATGCCCACCTCTGATGTCCATGTCTCAATAACCCTGAAAAACTGGGAGGGAAACACATACCATTTAAGGCCTGAAAACAGATTGTGTGGAAAGAGTTTAAATAAAATAATTGCTTTAGCGAAAAGAAGGCTGAACAATGATTTTCCCACATCATGTAAAATGATTTCTATTAGTAGCAGGCTCCTTAATTAAGCAGACAAAGGCAGAAGATTTAACATATGGAGCAAGGAAATAAACTCAGATTGGATTTTTTTTTTTTTTTTAAGCATTGGAAATAATTACTCACCAAAGCAACTACCCTCAGGACACATTTGAGTCCCAGTTATCTGCGCTCTTTAAACAAGGCTCAATATGCTTCTGCATATTGATATGCAAGGAGAAATTTTTGGAAGAAGTTTTCTACACCTGGTGTTATCAGGAGGTCAAACTACATGATCCTAACAATCATTTTAGGTCTTACAAAGCCTGGGAATGTTAGATAGTATTTACCATATCCATGACACACTTCTCAGACTTATGTACTTACACTGTATTTTATATTTTTGCATGATTTTAGAAAACAAAGAAGGCAGCAATTAAAATAGGTGGGTTATTAAGGCAAGAGTAATCTTTGAAACAGATATATTTGCATTCATTCCGGCATTCAACTCTGCCTTTACTATCACAAGCCAAGCACATGATACTGAGTACCATAAAAATAAAACGAATACAGTCTTTTCTAAATAGGACCCGTATTAAAATTAAACACTAACTGTAAGAGTTTCAGTAGACCTACAATAGCCCCCATTAGAACCATTAAAATTACAGTCTTTCAGATAACAATGTCCACAATAACTGTCTGCAAGCCACTATATACATTAAACTGTAGATAATTAATATGCTTCTGCAATCTTATTTTTTCTCCCTTGTAAGTAATAGCTATTATAAAATCCTAAATATCTGCCCAGAGTTTCTTAAATGTTACAGATAATGAAAAAGAAAGTAACAAGGCATTCATGGTAAAACATTGCAAGTCTTGGCATGAAAATAAAAACACTTTGGAATTCCTTATTTCAGCTACATCACCTCTAATTTCCTCCAAACCCCTCCAAGGAGCCTGGAGCAGCCGAGGTGGAGCTAAGCATTTTCTGGGGTTAGGATTTAACTGTTGCTGCTGGTGGGGTTCATCCCACCCAGTGCTGCAGCCACCCCAACCCAGGCCAACTCTGCAGACTCTGACTGCACAAATAGCAAGGATGGGGCATTTCTAGCCTGTGATTCATCTTCTCTTACCCCAGACTTCTAAAACAAGCAGAGGTAATTGCTCCCACAGAGTGCTTTATTCCTCAGCTGTGAGGAAAAATCTAAACAACCAACTTCAATGTAAATGTTTGCAGTGTCAGTTTAATCCCTTTCTGTCTCTCAGTGCTGGGTAATTACAGCCATAATGACCAGTGAGATCTTCCCTGATGCCTCTGCCTCAGAAATTCATCTAGGATGAAGTGGGAAGACCAATTTTGTCACTGCTTAAGTTGGAACTGAAATTCATTATCTGCTACCTAGTATCTGTTGGAAGAGAAGAAAAAAAAAAAAAAAAAAAAAAAAAAGAGAAAAAAAAAAAAAGACTAAAACACCAAAATATAATTTAAAGGAACCAGGTTATCAGAACCTCACAACATCTGTCCCGCTCCCTAGAGACTGAAGTGGTGAGTGTGAGTGTGGAGAAGGTGTGTGTGTCCTGGCTGGAGATCAAATGAGCTGAAGCAGCCTCTGTGCAAGCTGAACTCATGGACTGCAGCCCCTGGGTGAAACATCATGGGTGACACTCAGGCAAGCTGCAGTGGGTCTACTACCACAAAGCTCATGAGTGAACTGCGGGTTTTGGTGCGCAGCAGCTTCCCAGCTGTATCTGCCTACTTAGCTCTTGTGCAGAAACCATACAATTCATACAATATTTATAGTAAGAAGAGAGTTTTTCACTGATGGGAGAGGTGATGTCACTTCTCTAATGTTTGTTGACTTATGGATAGTGTGTGCAATTCAACAGCTGAGCAACATATCATTTCTATTCGTGCTGCATTACGCATAAGTGCACACATTACAATCCATGTCATCTGAACAAAGGTAGCACAATCCTTGGACACATGCCATTGCAGCTCTGTAGTAAAATTATGGTCCCTTGAACATTTTACAATCTCCAATTATTACAGCATTTGCATTGGCCTGATGGCCCAAATTAATCTGATTTTTAGAAGTTACAACATTTAATTAGAATGAGTAGTAACAAAGATAATATTCAAAAGAAAAAGGAATATGACAGCATCCACGCTGAAACAGGGATGGGGAATGGAAATCAGTCATGCTTTTTAAAATGTTTTCAATAATAAGAGTAACTAACAGCCACAGAAAATAACCTTCTGGAACAATACACAATAGGTAGCAACTGCCTCTCATCTTCAGGTGAAAAGTCACTTAATACTGCTTCACCTCAAAGCATTTCTACTCTGATGTGATGAAAAACTCTTTCTACAATACAGGTCCCTTTCCATGCATTTTCTAAGTGATTAAATCCTAGCACTCCTTTTTGACTTTTATTGCTTTTCGTACTGGTGAGAGCCATATAATGATTCATCATGAAAGTAATCTTTAAGCAGCTTTGTTCCTATTTGCTGCTATATATATTAAATATAAATTGCTCTTTGAATTCACCTCTAAAGTCAGACTCATTTTTTTATCTAACAAGAATGGTATTTCCAGTCATCATCTGAATACAGTAAAGTGAGAAAACCTTTTGCATAATATAAATATCTGCATTCGCTAAGAGGAGGCTGATGCCACCACCTACTGTGAACGCATTTTGTAAGTGGTTCAAAGCCAGATAGATTTCAGCTGCAGCAGGATAATCTCTTAAAGACACTCCAGTCCCTGTCAAAAAGGCACAGTTTTATCTCTGACTCAACAGTTTCTGGACCACAGGCTTCGAACACCTGTAGCTGATTTACAAGGACCATCCAAAGCACAAAAATGAAATGGTTACTGAAAGACTGCAGGCACCTAATTACTGACCTTCATTTATCTCCCCACAAACTCCAGAGACATCACTCCCTAGAAAACAGTTCTGGAAGATTCATTTTATTCCTTTTGCACTTCGTTATCCATTCTCTGCACCACCTGTGACTGACGGGAGGACGCTACTGACAAGCTGTACAAGTGTGCCTCAGCAGTCACAAGAGCTGCTGGATGAGGCTGGACACTTGCTTCAGAGGACACAAAAGCCACGTGGATCCCAGTACTCCTGATTCCAGGTCACCACTGGACCCAAATCTCGCAGTGAGGCAATGGTGAGAGACATTGGCAGCTCCTGCCCGCAGGCCACGCTGAGCATCCTGCCTTGTTCTCCAAGCCATGCACCTTTGTGACTCTTGGACCAAGGAAGATATCGCAGCACAGCTCCTGTGACACTCAATGTTGATCACCCCTCATTTAATAAATTACAACTTAAAAAATTACCATTATTAACTCCAGCAAACAGCTCTTGACTTTCACATAATTAGAGTTTAATGCAAAACCATTACTGACCAAAAAAAGCTGTTTAGAAATAATCAGTAGGTCAAATGTTGTGTTTTTATTTCCTGATTGGATGGGAGTACAACTATAATGCACATATTCCCATAAGTACATTCAGATCATATTGGACATGAATAGCCTCCAATACTTGGCTGTTTTAGCAAAAGCACTTTATGAAAAACACACTTACTGCAACAGGGGCACAAAGATAGCCAAGACAGCCACTGTCCACCAGGCAGAAAACTTGTTTGTAATTTTGAAAGCATTTTTGTGAGAAACGTTTTGCTTTAATTCAGCCAGTTCTAATCACTACTCTGCCTGGATGCAAACAGCAGTAAATGGGATGACTACTACATGGTTTTTCTATCTGGTGTTTCCTGCACAGGTACTTTGGTCATTTAATTCTCACCACATTTTATAAATACATTTTTATAGAGAAGCTATTCAGATGACCTTATACCAGCACTACACTGCTGAGATTCCACTGGGTGTTCATATATTCATATTTTCACCTCTGGGTGAAACCAGGAGATTTTTCTCCCCTTTGTGGGAGATGTGTGTGTTGCTATGTAGAGCTGCTACCCAGCTTGGCCTCCTGCTTGGGTAACAAGGATCCTCGTTCACAGGACAGAGCAGACCAGCTGCTCCCCAAGCACCACCACAGCCTCCGTCCCCCACAGGGGTTAGGGCTTCTTGAGTCATATGCAGAAGCAAATCCACCAGACCCACTCCTGCTCCTCTATCTCTAACACAGAGCTCTTAGAGAGCATCAGAGGTCTTCTCTATGGGATCCCAAATGAGGCTTCACAAATGTCCTGTTCTTGGGGAAAAAAATTAAAAAAATTAAAAAAAGGAAGAAAAAATATATAATTTCTGCCTCACTTTTGGCCCTAATTTAGTGTTAAAGAGGGGGATTTTTTACTAGCCTTCCCTGTGAGATAGGTCAATGCTGACTCAAGCACGGCACAACAGTTCTGGGAAGTTCAGGAGGCAATAATAAACACTCTGACCAATCTGCTCAGGGGCAGCAACACATGCCAGCCTGGAAGCCCTGACTAAAAGAAAACGCTGCAAACCTTTTCAGTCACTTTTGAAGAAGACAGTCTTACTCTTTTTCCCCAAAGAGTAAAGTTATGAATAACACATTTGTTCTGCTACTAGGCCACAGAAATGGTTCTGGAACAGTTACCCAGCAGCGGCACTGTTGGCCGTGCTTTTTCAATAGATTGGCAGTGCCAGAAATGCGTAAAAAACTCCGTGTGATCCAGGCACAGAGTCTAGGCAGTGCCCACCTATTCTGCACAGGCAGGTTTCATTGGCAGGATGCGTGCTCATGTGCTCAGAAGCCAACATGCAAATGTACACGTGTAGGTTAGTCATGAGAACTGGTATCAAATTGGTACCCAGCACCCAACACCCTGCTTTTTCCAGCAGAATACATTTGAAAAGTTCCCTTTCAACTCAATCTTTACAGAGTAAAGCTCCCGCTGGAGGTCTCAAGACAAGCCAAAAACACATGCTCTGCTGGTGAGAAAGGCACAGCATCAGCTGCTGCTGATCTTGCTAGAGACTTCTCAAGAAGGCACCGTCCTAAACAAGCATAAGGAAACCGTATGCTGAAATTTGATGGCATTAGCATTTTTACTCCCCTAGGTATTCGCGGGGGAAAAAAATCAATTAAAGGTTGCAGGTAGTAAAGCAGTTAGCAGAGATGAACAGAACTCCCCTTCACAAAGCTGGGAAAGCAAAGCACAGAACAGACTCATCCACAGACAGCTCCTAAAATGAATTTCTTTCTCTGCTTCCAAATACCCAGATCAGCCTTTAGGACCCCTCTTCCTCTGAGAAGGGCACCTCTTTTCTCCCTCTTGGTGTAATTTCACTCCTCCAGAAAACACCACCTCCCTGTCAGCAGCACTTTGTGTGGGTGTCCTCTGTCCTTCCCACATCCACCGGAGCAGAATGAAAGGACCTGTAGAGTGCACTGTATCTCTGCTTCTGAATGAAAGCATAACCCCATGTACCGCAACCAGCCCCTTCAAAAGGTCATGCTAGGAAAAAACAAAAGCTCCCAGGTGCATTTCACAGACACCAAAGCAAGTCTGATCCAATTAAGTGCAACAACTTTAGTGCCAGGCACAAAAGGTATCCCTGAAATATCCCCTCCCCTCTCCCTCCTGCCACACACACAAAAACCACACACACATGCATTTCTGCCTGGCTTTAGGCTGCAAACTAAACCCATTTTCCACTGAAATCTTTTCGATCAGATAGCCCAGGATGAGGGGAGAACTGTAGCCCACAGACAAAGATAACAGCATATTGCACGGAGAGCAGCTCCTACCTCAGCCAGCCAACAGAGCCTGCAGGTCAACATAATTCCTCTTGGGTGGAGATATTTACCCCAGCTCCAGGAGCCGGGGTTCTGCTGCCATGCCCAGCACTTTGGACAGACCAGGAAAGCATCTTCTCTGAGCAGCGCGGCTTCTCACACACACCGAACTGCAGCAGCAGCAGCAGCCTGGGAGAGCATCAGCAGTTGAATTGCTGCACATGTATCTCTGCAGATTATTTCCTGCTTGAATACTTGGCATAAAGGCAGATGCTCTTAACCCTCCAGAGGCCTGTGACTCCGTACCCCATCAGCAGGGGCAAGCAAATAACTCCAAATATTCTGTGGTGAGGCCAGAGGGGAGAGAGTGAAGACACACAGGGCATCCTCTGAGAAGTAGTCCCAACCTCGAGTTAGTTGCAGTCACTTTGGGAGGCAGGCATTCCCATGGCAGCCCACAGCATCCCCAGCCAGGCACCGCACAGCTCCTGCTGCACCGACCGCTGCAGGTCCCCTGGCTCCAGCAAAATGCTGCTCGGAGCTCCCACGGGAGCCCAGGGGAGGGCCCACTGGGGTATCACAGCCAGCAAGCTGGATCGGCGGCTGGAGGCCAAGCAGCCGAGGAGGTGAGGAACGCAGGTGATGTGGAGAGCCCAGCGGTGTCACTGGGACTCGGGCAATATGGGGCTCCCACTCCTGGCACCAAGCCCTGTGGCCCCAGGCACTGCCCAGCACCTGCAGGCACCCACGCTGCGGGCAGGCACGCGCTGCCCAGCCAGCACGGACAGCACTCAGCCGGCAAGCTTCGGCGCTGCTCCCTCTCACAAGCTGCGAATGTGACTGGAAAGCATGGCTGAAAAACATGCTACAATTAACAGGAGGGAGGGGGATACTATTGCTCTCCTGCTAGTCTTAAAGGCACATTGCTCACATGCGCCTGTTGGAGATGCAAACGCCCACAGCTCCAGCCCAGCATCTCACCCGTCTGCAGGGAGCTGAGAACCCGGCAGCAGCCCCGATGGGTCAGGGAAATGAGAGTGCCCCGGGAGCCAGGAGGGGAAGGGGCAGCTAGCAAGAGAGCTCTCACATCGGGATCCAGGAACGAGGCCTTCTGCATCTCCATCCCAGGATCCAATCACTTGGGATGTCCCCATCACCTGGCCTGGATGCCTGCCCCCACCCCTCTGGCAGCATCCCAGCCAGACACTACATCCCACACAGCCCTGGCCACTGTCCTGCTTGCACCGCACTAGGCAAGGAGAACCTGGCACACCTCAGGGGCATGGTGCCCCTTGGTTTGGCTGGGCAGCAGGACCAGATTAGCAGTGCTGCTCCCCCCAGAGATACCAACCAGGACTACAACAGGTGCAGTTTTGCACCCTGATGCTACACGGAACAGATATCCCTTTCGTAATTCTTCTCTGAGCCATGATCTGCGACAGCTTAACATTCAACTCAGGCTAAAGTTGTGAGGAGACCAGTTGTAACCTGGTCTCAGCCTGGTTGCAACATCTGGTGCTACAGTCACCTCCCTTGCCCATCCTGGCAGCAGGGCTGTGCACCAGTCCAAAGCTTCACATTCTCTTCACTTCTCCTGCTGCCCTATTCTGCACGCCTTTGGATATTCTGCTTTGTCCTTCGATATATCATCCAACAAGGCATTAGCTCCAACCCACATAAAGCATTTCCCTTCTCCGCCCCCAAAATAGCTAGCATTTAAACACCCTTTATAAGTCTATTAAATAGGGAATTCACCCTCTTATAAACGTCTACTAGCAGTGGTCGTTGCCACACACAGTATGCTTTTCTTAGCAGGACGGGGTCAGTTGAAGCCATGAACCTTGCTTAAACTGCTTTGAGGCACACAAGGTCATGTTAATACCTTTGATTCTGCAAGTCCAGTGGAGGCACCAGAATAAACTCATCTCCTACCTTCCTCTGTTATCATGAAGGAAACTATTAGCAGCATGGACATTTAGTCTTAGTAATGACAAGACAATTACTATGGCAAAGAAACTGTAATGCTAAGCATAGTTCAACTTCAGGCTTTTCTGAAAAACAGCCTTACAGAAAAAGGCACAGACTTTCTACCTTTGGCACACAGTCAGTGAAAAGTTACCTGATAGAAATACACATCGCAGCATAATAAATATCTGCTTTCCTGTAGTGCTAGTACAGAAGGTCCATTAAAACACAATCACTTGATGAGACAAGTTCAACACAAATATCACCACTTCCAGGTCATGCATCTTTGCACAAAAATACCACAGGGAATTAGTACCAATTTTTCTTTATTAAGCATCAAGTGTCTTAAAGAGAAGCAAGTCTTTTTGACATCAGACCTACAAAACATGTGTAAGTAGCAATCAAAACGCTAGCAGAGACACTTAAGGCTTTATACTCTTGAAGATTTTCCCCTGCGTATCAAAGATCAAATTTGTTCTACAGAGCATAGCTGAGGGTTTCTCAAGTATAATGCTTCATGAACCAATCTGATTAGTATGCAAACAGAGCACAGTGACTACCATCACATCATTACAAGTATCTATCCCGAAGTGTAGCAGTCCCTTGCAGCATACTGAATAGAAATATCCTACGTACAAACATTTTTTTTTTATTTAAAGTGCGAGACCCAACTGATCGATCAGAATTAAATTCAGTGGAAAGGACTGCTTATTACGTTCACAAGATCAAATGCTGATTTGAGTTATTCCATTGCATGCAATAGAGTGATTTGACATGAAAAACACAGAATGGTAGGGTCACATCTTACTGTCAGCTACAGGATGTGTCACTGAGAATTATGCACATGTGTAAGGGTAGAAATGGGCCATATTTAGCTGCAGTGAGTACGTTATCTTTTTGATTCAGGACAATAAGAAACCTTTTTTTTTTTTTTTTTCCTTAATATGTTAGGTTTTGAAGCAAGGTCTGGAATTCACATTATAGTTGCACTAAACTGTATATTCCACCAAATATATACATATATTTCAATTAGAATACACAGCTCTTCACAGAAAGAAGAAAAAAAGTGAAAAACAACCCTTCTTGAAGGCTTTAAAGAATTAAAAATAACTGTGAACTTCAAGCAGCACAGCCACAATTACAGAGGTTTATAAAAGAGAACCTTGAAGTCAGAAACCTAAATATAGCTATTCAAAATTTCTAGAAACATGTTCTAATCTATATTCATATCTGATACCATATAGGTCACAATGCATACTGTAAAACTTTCTGGAACTCAAACCTCTTAGGTTGTGGATGTCCATGTTGAACAATATGCCTAGCACACAAAACAAGCAAGCAATCCATGATACAGCAGGCACATTCAAGAGCACCTGGGCAGGCAGCATGTTGACCATGCAGCACTACATAAGAAATAATACTACATTAAGTGGGTAGTTTGGAAAAGGCAGGGACCAGAGACAGATGGGGGCCTGGCAAGATGAGGTTGTACCCAGTAAATCACTTGTATGGGTCCTGCAGAACACCACAACCATCTCTGCTCAAAAATCATAGAATGTTGGCCCCAATCTTCATGTCACAAAATCAACATATCCTTCTCCTGATGTTCAATATCTGTCCTCCCTTTATAATTGGCCTCTGGCTATACTCACATGAAAGCTAATCTGTCTTCTAAGGAAATTGTCTTTTTTTTTTTTTTTTTTTTTTTTTAAGGGAATCTGCTGCTACCACGTTGTATGTGATCATAATTATTTTGTTAACAGGTTTGTGCTTGTAAGTAATTGATTCATACAGCTACTGTCAGCACATACTACAAGTGATGTGTAAGATAATCCTTAGAAATGGGAGGAAAGGGCTTCTGTACTGAAAATCAATTTCAATAAAATCATTTCATGTTGCTAGAGGGCGATGGGAGTGGCTGAAATTTCACACTTGTGCACTTCATGCACTGAAATGACTGTGTGGGGCAACCACTTAGGCTGCCACAGGCAAGCACCTGAAGCCCTGCACATGGCAATAGTGAGAGAAGCACAGGAGTGAACCAGGATATCCTATGTGAGCAGCAGGCAGTAAGACTGTCCCTCCTGACTGTAACATCCACCTTGCAAACATGCAGTGAGAGTTGTACTCGGTTTAGTGAGTAGTTCCTATACAGACCATGAGTTGTAGGAAAATACTTGCCAAAAGTTGAGATGATGCCATAGAGCTAAACCCCTCTTAGAAGGATGCTTCACATACATGCCCAGAAACTGTAAAGATTAAGGCATAATTCTGCACTCCCTACAAGCTCACAGCTACAAATAAATTAAGGAGACTCTGGGATATACCGAGGCCTTTCACTCCAGCATTCCTGCCTTCATTCTTCCCCAGGACACTTAACAGAGCTTCTCCCAGATATTTTGTACCACTTTCAACTGTTCTCATCATCCCTACAAATAGCAAGCTCCTGAGCACTTGCCATGGCCTCCTGGATCTCTACAATTCAGAAACCACTGGGATGGTAACAAGGAGATTTCAGGCAGAAGAAGAGGGGCCTGGGGAGGCATTCAGGTGCCACAGCAGGCTAAAAGTGCACAGGCTGAGAAATAATGGTACGGAGCTTTAGTGTACAGCTTTCTGGAAACCAAGCTCCCAACAAAGCTAACAAAAACAGAATTAAAGAATATAAAGTTTTAACATTTGCACATACATTAGCATGGTAAGCTGATAATTCTGGAGTTTATTTACATTGGGGAAATTTTAGAGCTTCAGAAAATGCATTAAAATCCAAACCACATTTCCAGGCTTGAGCACCTCACTGGGAAATATCAGAGGACCAGCCTTCAAGGGTTAGCCAGGGAAATGCATGTAGATCAGAATGGGAGTTTTCCCCATGTCCCCTAGGAGATTAAAAAAAAAAATAATAAAGCCCTTTCAAACATATTGTGAAGACAAAAAAAATCACCCACCTGATCTGGGCTATTTTACAATTAGATATGTTTCTAAAAAAATAGAAATAATGTTGAAATTTTAAAATCAGTATTTATGTTATGTTTGAAAATATTCTATTATACTGTGAAATTAAAATTTCACAGCCCACATTGATTTGAAAATGGAAGTATTTGCACTATGAGAAAGGTTTGCAGAATTCAGTTAATATACTGGCACAGAGTTAAAAATTCATGTTTGGATAACCTGGGGATTAGAAACTTCCCACAGGTGTCTTGAACAAGCTTGCTGGTTACACATTTTTGAGGGCACCCTTTTTGGGTGTTTTTTTTTTTTTTTTTTTTGAGGAATCACTTGATTTCTCATAAATCAAAATTTTATTTGAAAATTCAACACTAAAAGAGGAATACAAGAATAAATCAGTCATCCATGTGGTGAATGCACTGTGCATTCAGAGACTTCTGGGCTGAACCCTGTAACCATAACCAACTACGGTGCATACATGTACAAATCAGTGCATCTCAAAATGAAGTTATTAAAGAAAAGGCATTGTCCCTCTCATGAGACCCCACCTGGAGTGCTACATGCACCTCTGGGGTCCTCTGCATAAAGACATGGGTCTGTTGGAACGAGTCCAGAGGAGGGCAACAAGGATGATCATAGGGCTGGAGGACCACAGGTAACGGTCCTACCAGCTTTAATCTGAAAGAGGGTAGATTTAGGTTAGATATATGGAAAAAATTCTTCACCATGACAGTGATGAGGCACTGGAACAGGCTGCCAAGAGAAGTTGTGAATACCCTATCCCTGGAACTGTTCAAGGACAGCATGGATGGGGCTTTGGGCAACCTGGCTTAGCGAAAGGTACCCCTGTCCTTGGCATGGGGGGTTGGATCCTGATGGTCTTTAAGGTCCCTTCCAATGCAAGCCATTCTATGATTCTATAATTAAGTTAAATTGAGCTGCGTTATAAAGGAGTGAGACTAAATTATTTAAAACTTCCTTTCTGGCCATATGTGCTGTGAATGGTTGATAAATCGTAGGAAGAACATGCTACTTTTAGATCTCTTGACTTTCCTGCTCCAGGGCCCTTGTCTCTCCCACTGAGCAAACAGGAAATTAATGCTTATTGCTAGCAGGAAGCTGGGAAACGTGGGTTCTACTCCTGGTTCTGGTGCCAGCACGATGAATTACTTTGGACTATTTATTGAAGCTCATAACCAACCCTCTAAAACAGCCTCAACAATTCCACGTGTATCTGGGAGGTAATTTGGAAAAGGTGGATGCCACGCAGACCCCTGTGGTGTCTGCCTGCAACATCACTGACTCCATAAACACAAAAAACTGCCGAGGCAAACCTTGCGACTAAGGTCTGTGGTCCTCCAGAAGGCACAAATGCTTCCACACTCCAACCACCAGCTTTCACTCCTCCAACTTCCTCTGCTACCCACTGGAGACCACTTCTGACATGCACCCACAGCACCATCTCCAGCCCTCCACTGCTCAGCTGTCCCCTGCCCTGTTGCTCCCAAACGCAGCATCCCTTCCCTGGAGATCCACCGCCCTCGATACCCCTTCTGAGACCACTTAGGGTCTCACATATTGGCACTGAGGAACTCCTTAAAACTGAACCAACATTAAGAACAGAAAAACAATGGCTGACCGTGAAAGCAATGGGCCTTTTCTTCACACAAAGCTAAGAAAAGAACCTGCATGCTGGGGGTGCCCCCTGCTTCTCAGCTGCAGCACGAGCCCATCCACACTAAAGGCAGCACCTGGTGGAGTCAGAGCAGAAGGGAGTCTGTTGTTTAAACCTGAATTCTTCAACTTCAAATTCTTCATTCTTCCAAAAATCCCAGGGGAAGAAGCAGGAGAGGAGCGAGACATCACAGCTGACATACCACATACCATGGCACTGAAGGAGGACCTGCTCCTTCTATGCCTCCTGGGGCTGAGGAGACAGTTTCTTGTACAACAGCTGTCAAAACCTTGCTTTGCCATGGCTCAGCAAGCTTTGCCTCAGCCTTCTGCTAGCTTGGAGGTCTGGGGACAGCCCTGCATGCTCTCCCTTTTCCCTGAGAGTTTCAAGCACCTGTGTGCACCCAAGGGCTCTCCTGGAGCTCGGGGAGCAGGACGCTGCCCCTTTCTGCACCCAGGATGCTCTGGGAGGCCCCACTGTCCTCTCCTTCCCATTCATGCTCTCCTAGCTACTGGCTAACAGAGTGAGAGGGGGGTAAACATTGCAGAGGAGCTCAGTGGTCAGCACATTTCCCTGGCACATCATGTCCTGATCTCTGCTCTTCACACACTCAATCACCTCGCGCTGGGCTGCAGGGGTGCCACAGCTGCTGCTCCAGCTGCAGGCTGGGTTGTCGATCCAGCATTTTCCAGCTGGCCAGAGAAGCAGACTTTGTCTCCCATTCCTGTGCAGGACACTCACTGGTGCATTGCGATTGCTCAGCCTGAATGTATTAACCCAAGAGCACTAAAAAGGTTTTTATCTGAAGTTGGACTAGAAGGAAAATGACTAAGAAGCTTTGGCAGGTGGGGTGAAACCTATCATTAATTTTAGCAGCAAATGATCTAAAATATATACACACATTGTCCTTTTACACAGGCACCGGCTTTCTCTATTGCTGCTTTAAAAATGTCATACTAGCTCCACCTAGCACATTGAATGCTTATGCTAGCACTGGTGAATCATTCAGGATAAGTACGGTCATTTTTGTTCAGTTTGATCAACTGGGTATTTTTTGCAATTCCAACTAATGCTTCCATTTAATTCCTCCACAAACTCCCATGGGAAAAAATATGGTCTTCCGCTAATCTCTTAAGGGTACATTTACTAAGCATGCAAAACATTTTACAAATAACGAGGAGGAGAAGGCAACACTTTGTTATGCATCACATGTATTTTAAAAGTCCATTAGAGCCCTCTGGATTTATCATGCTGTCAGAACCCAGATGGATATTTAATACAAGTACAATTTCAAAGGTCAGTACAGAAATCCAACTGGCTCATCTGGAATTGCCTGGGCCATACAAGTGCTCAGGCCACTCCTTGCAGACACCACCTAATGACTCGTACCTTGCAAGCTCTGCTGGTCCCAGCTGGATCAATATTTCCTATAAAAGTTTCTTCATGGCAGCTAAGCAGTACAACCACTAAACCCAGATTCCTGGAACACTAATTCCAAAGGAAAGACAAGCAGACAAAGATACTACTGCAGCACACCTAGTTTTTCTGATTACCATTCTTTTTCCTGCTAAATTTAGCACAGAGCCAATCATTATACAGTAATCTGGACAACAGACAAAATGAAAAGGTGTCTGGAGAAGACCCGATGATTGAGGTATGCCATGCACTTACCTACAGAAATCCAGGAGGAGTTGCTGCCATGTCTAACAGCACAGCTTCCCTTTTAGCAGGGCTCACAAGGGGTAGCACTACTGGTAATTGCCTTTAAAGCAATACTTGGGCAAGGAAGGAAACATTCCTGAGGGCTGGCCCTGTGCCACAGATATTCTGTGTGCTGTGCGTAGTCGTTCCAAAGGAACGGATTCTTGCTGAGCATCCAAATGTGAGTAAGCAAAAGATAAATCATTCAGGGCATGTTTTCCAATGTCACAAGGGGAATACTTGCAGAGAAAACTTTTCTGCCATTCAAAAGTCTGGTACTATGGGTCAGACCATGTTGTCTGGGACATACTCAGAGAAGAAAAACAAGAATAAATCAATAAAAGGTTGGGGAGAGTTAAAGTCATTATATGAAGAAGACCTGATTTGTAGTCCACTTTTGTGGGCTTAGAGCTTTGTTGTTCAAGTGGTTTATGGTTCAAGTCCATAGGCTTTTTCATCAGAAGGACCATTTCACTTTTTTTTCCCTGTGTCAGGTGACAGATATTCTTACAGATGTGGTATTTCAGACTGAACTGGAATGACATAAGCGTTAGAGTATGCGCATCCAGAGAACATCCCAAGCCTAGCCAAACTCACACTGCAACCCCAGTCAAAAATAAGTTCAAGCACTTCTGCTTTAAGACCAAGCTGGAGATCGAGAGTCATATAAGAATGCATTCAGAAACCTACAGGCAAAGGGAGAGTGATGGGCAGAATTTGCTTGGATTTGCAGAAAACAAGGGTTAAAACTTATGTCTCCATAGCTTTTTGCAGTTATGGGAGATAAGGCACAAGAAAGAGACACAAAAGAAACATGAGGAAGGGCATCAACCATCATCAAATCCTCAGTTCAGTATATTGCTTATTGGAAGCAGACTCCTCTGTACATATATGTGGTTCCTCTGTACATATGTGTACATATTCCTATGTACAGAGGCTCCTCTTTGCATGTGTACATATTAGTGGTTTTTGCTATAACCAAAAATTATAACCAAGATAACCAAATATAAAAAACAGTTTTGAAGATTAGACACCCACAGAGATGAGAAAAAGAGTTCATGTCGATCTTTGCCATAGCACCGAGTAATACCAAAAAAGAGTCAGAAACATAGATCAGAGTACAATTCACCCCACAGGAATTTAAGAAGAACATCCCAAAGGTTGCACTACCTCTCCTGTGTGAGAATCTTGTTCCTGTTTTACAGAAGTACCTTTGCTGCTGTACACACTTGGAGCAGCCTGAGCCCATATGCTTGGGTGGCTTTGGGCCCACACTGAGACACGTGCCAGTTCCACTAGGGCAAGAGGTGTTAAGTGAATCTGCATGCAGATGGGGAGTATGCATAGTGAAGAGAGTGCCAGCTTCTTGGCAGGATGCTGCTCGGCTGCGAGGGTGATGCCATGTTGATAGCAGATGCTGTTAACACCTGTTGATGGGTACAGCACTCTTTATAAAAGCAGTCAACCGTGGGAGGCAGGAAAGCATGGGGTTTGTAGGCACTCAGAGGACAGAAACAGATAATTGCTTTCCAGGTGCCAGCAGGCAGTAAACAAAGGAAAACCTGTGCTGCAATGTTGCAGAGACAGGCAGGACATGAGGGAATCTGCAACAAACATCAGTCCTCAAGGCAAAGAAATACCAACCTGAAGCTGCGGGACCCAGTGTGATGGACTCCGTGTGTTAAAGGAATTTTCATGTGCAGCAACAGCAAAGCAGAAAACACAAAACCCTGTTAAGCTTCAAAGGGTGTTGAGTTTAGCACAGAGGCGAGGAGACCACTTTGCCCAAGCAACATGGGCTGAAATGAGCCATTTGGGAAAAAAAAAAAAAAAAAAAAAAAAAAAAAAAAAAAAAAAAAAAAGATTAGGGCTATGTAGTCAAAAAAAGACAAAGAGAGAATGGTTGCCTTTCTCAGTCACCCAGCTGGGAGGCTCTACACAAACTGCCTGAGACAATTTCTATCCAAGCATGTTGCCACTGTTCCTGTAGAACAGGCACGTTCTGGCTACTTCCTATTCACTAAGACTTCAACCCACTCAGCTGGCCAAGACAGGAACCTCAGTGTGATGCATAATTTTGCAATGTTCAGTGCAAGAAATTCTCTAGGTATGAGCCAGCTGCCTTGCACAAGACAGATCTGGAAGGCCACCACACCTTCATCATTCCCTTAGAGAGCACTCTTTACTCATTACTTCATTCTTCTGCAGAATTTTTCTTTTTCCCCAGACACCACAAGTACTCAAATACAACATAACCTAGAGAGCATCCACTTAATTACTTGTATATAGGACAAAAAAAAAAAAAAAAAAAAAAAAAAAAAAAGCATAGGGCTGTGAAAGCTGCAATACTGTACAGACATTCAAATGTTTTCAAGCCAGCAGCTTTCTAAACCTAATATCATTTCTACGTATTTCATAAACTTCATTGGATCTTGATTCAATGTAAACATCTGTGTTTATGACATTCTTTGGCAGGGGCTCCCCAGGCAGTTTGTCCATTGTATTAGGATCCTTCTGGTTGATTACACTAAACCTGGCATGTGATAGCTTCATTGGTGTGTTCTCAGACCAGCACTACCTGAGAGAGCAAGCCATCCATCCCTACCCACCATACCATTTTATACTCTGCCATATCCCACCCTACACCATCTTTTTCCACACTTTGTGTTCCAAATGAGTAGGTTTCATTCAAGCAGTTTTTGTGCTTCCTTTTCAGTATCATTCTTAAATATTCCCCCTATTCAGTCTGCCATAAAAACTCATGCTGCATTCATATTAATATACTTTCTCTGCTAACATTTTTTTTCCAAATCTCCACTCAAAGCTGATGTGTGTCTTTTCAGTACGGATTCTCAATCATTACTAAACCCCCAGATTTCATATAAGCATGTGTTTGTTTTGTTTTGTTTTTTTCCCTTTGAGTCTATCAAAAAAATACCCTAGATGATTACTGTCTTCTGACCACGTTTCAAGACTCAGCTTGTTTGTTACCACAGATGAATAAAAACAAAGAAAATAGTTCTGGAAATGCTGTCCATTGCTTCTGATATTTTTAATTAGTTTAGTGCTTTCATTAAAATCATCAAAAAAAAAAAAAAAAAAAAAAAATCCAGCCCTTGGGAAGAGACTAAACAGAAGAAAAAAAAACAAAAACCTCTTCATATGCAAAATTAAGAAAGCAAAAATAGAAACAGGTTTTTAAAAGAGCACCTCTGGTTGACCCTAAGAATATCTTTTGTCATCCCCCCCAGCTCCAGCAATACTATCAACCAGCTGGCTGCATAATTTAGCATACAATATCTTATGCATCTTGATGTTATCACAACACTTTATAGATGCTAATGGAAATGGTTAAATGGACTTTTTAGATCTTATATAGTGCTTGCTTTGGTCTGCAGAGGTTTACTCTGCACCCAGTCAACTGCCTAATCTGATGTACTGAAATCTACTGTCAAATGAAGCACAAAGTAAAACGCATTTAATAAATGGAATAGAGACCAGCTGACCATGAAAAACATATTGTTCAGTCATTCTTCCTTTAAACCTTTAGCTTTTCAAAAACCCACACAACGATATATCTAATATGCCCAGCTTTAATTTTTAGAACTCCTTTTTTCCTAGGCTCATTCCTTCTTCTGTGGCTTGCTATTATAAAGACCACGCAATACAATTTACTAGAAAATAATAATGCTAATAAACCACTATGCAGTATATTTTATTTCACAAGTTTACTACAAATTTCATGCATTTTGTCATAAACTAACAAAGAATAGAAAAGTGCTTTTTGCCTGCCTATGGCTTTTACTAATTAAAGCCACTAAGGACTTTTTTTCCAAGCCATCCACCAAAAAAAAAAAAAAAAAAAAAAAAAAAAAAAAAAAGAGTTAAAACACTGGAAGAAAGCAGTAGCATACCAGCAATGTTGCAGTTCAAACAGTTCATCCTCAAACTGTTTGTTGTTGTTGTTGTTTGTTTGTTTAAATCAAACATCAGTCTGGCAGGATAGATATCATGTCCAGAAAGATGTTTTCCCAGGGTGAAAACAATCCCTCAATCCTTTGCAATCCATCTATTCTGACCTTGTGATCTTCCACATGCACACACGGGGAAGTTGACAGTATAATTTGTAGAACATCAAAATATGGATTCCACCCCCACACTCCCAAATTAAACCCTATAAGAAAGAAAGAAAGAACAATATGGATTAGCTGAATCTAGGAAGGTGGAGAAAAAAAAGGCTGTTGCTAAACATAACTCCAAGAGAACTGCACTCATTATAATAATACAATTATTACTACAACTGCTTGGAAGATAATTATTTCCACTAAGATGCTGCTACTTTTTGCAAAGCATATATGTTTCCATTTGCAATGATCCTATCTAACGTCTGCATTTATATCAAGATATTAGATGGGGGACAGGTAAAAATAGTATGATGAAGTTGTTGCATTCTTTCTGTATGACATATTCCTTATTATACCTTGGTCTACATCTATGTTATGAATCAATCAAAGGGAAGGGTAATACAAAGGAGGGATGCACAGACAAAATAAAGGACAAACATTCAGTTCCTTCAGTAAAGCAGACAAGCCTCCAAATAAAGGTTGTCAGATTTGTGTTGAGGAGGAGGAGAATAAGAACATGAAAAATATCGACCATCCATAATAGTTAATATGAGTTATATACATGGATAGCTCTCTGAAACTGTCAGGGACCTCTTTGTAGGGACCTCTTTGTCCAGGGAACAAGATGCCCCAGGGCTTTTAAGTCAGACCATCCAACCATGAGATACCAAACCCTGTCAACAACTGAAATGAGCACAATGGTTATGAAGGGAAACAGGAACTAGGGCACACAGATAAATTCAGTAAAACCATCTTGAAAACACCAGAGCTAAGAGATTAGCAAGCTAGACAATACTTTTCCTCCATGCTGTCATGGCAGACTGTTTAAAGCCTGTCAGATGCTCTTCTGGGAATCCCTTTGTAGATATACTGAGAGCAGAGGGAGAGCAGGGAATCAGTCAATACTTAATAACTTTATTACTCAGACAATACTATATGAAATTAATAGAAAATTATAATTACATTTGGGAAAAAATGTTTGTCTTTTGCAACAAAAATCAGATAGCTTAAAGTACTTTGAAAGGTTTTTCTCTTTTAAATATTTAAGAGGCACACACCTGTGCTGAAGCTGTTGCAGAATTCTTGAGAATCTCTGACTACCAGAGAGTTTCCAGAAATACTTTCAGCCAAGACTGAAAGTTTTCTTTTTTCCCATCTCACTTTCTTTTTCAAATCATGTGCAAAAATGCGACCACACTGAAATCATTAGCACCACCCACCGGGCAGATCTGTTTGGCACTGTATGCTCGCTCTCTCACAGACAGTTGGAGTCTATCTGGACACCAGGGAAGAGGCTTCCAAAGCACCAGCAGCCTTACACTGCACAAACTGCAGTAAGTTTCTTTCACATGGAAGAAAGAAAATTTCAAAAGGAAGCCCAGGAGCACATTTGCTTTTAGCTCCTACATCACATTCTTACAACTACTATTGGAATGTTGCACACCTATTGGGAAGTCCAACATTTTAAAAGAATTGAACATGAAAGAGAGATAGAAATAGCCAAAAAGCATTTGAGAGGTAGAGAATATCCTTCACAGTATGACACCCAAAGAGCTTCTTACAGAAAAACTAGTACTGAGCAGTTAGTGACCTGTAGAAGTGCACAACCTTCTCAGAAAATGTTGAGTACTGAGTTCGGTTTTTGGCCCCTGACTAGAAGAAGGTTATCGAGTTGCTCAAGTGATTATAGAGAAGAGCAGCAAAACTGGTGAGGGAACTAGAATACAAGGCATGTGGGGAGTAGCTGAGAAAGCTGGGACTGTTAAATCTGGAGAAAAATAAGGCCAAGGATGGACTTCGTCACTCTCCACAATGACCTGAAAGGAGGCTGCAACAAGATGGATCCATATCTTTTCTCAGGCTTCAAGTGATAAGACATGAGGCAATGGCCTCAAGCTGCACCAGGGGTGGTTTAGATTGGATATCAAGAAGAATTTCTTCATGGTAGGGGTAGTTAGGCATTAGAACAGGATGCTGAAAGACATGATGGAGTCATAATTCCTGAAGGCTTTTAAAGGACTTGTGGATGTGGCTCTTTAGAATAAGGCTTAGTGGTGGACTTGCAGTGGTAAGTGGATGGTTGGATTTGATGATCTTAATGGTCTTTCCCAACCTAAATGATTCTATGTTTCTAAGTCTAACTATCAACATATACAGCATCAATATACCCTAAATAACAGCAAAAGCAAAGAAAAAAAGGTCACAAAGTTACTGATTCCGGTATTAACTTACAAATTAATAGACTTACAGTACTCAAATACCACGCATTGCTTGGAAGATTGGGAGCACTTCTTTCATTGCTGTTCTGTATCTGTCTTCCTGCAACAAACACCCTGAAGGAAATAATTATTTTGTACCATCTTCCCCCTCAAACACAAAGCTCTGAATAGCAATATAAATTTAGTTTTCTCAAAGAAGTGGTAATTTGCCTGTCTTTGCTTATCTTTATCCTCCAAGGAGGAAAGGAGAGCAGTGGTACTCTCACAAGTTCATTTGATTGGCAAATGCCTGAAGTCTTCTACTGATCTTCAAATGCACTCTGAATCTAATAAAATCTTTGACACCAGCACTGGAATATTTCATACACTGCAGTTTAATTTCATTCCTTATTTATCTGACAACTGCCAAACAAGTGGATATTCCATGAAAACTAATACAGCACTAAATGAGACATGAACCATTCATAAAATACTGTGTGCACTTGCATGCATGCCAGCCCACATATCCCACTATTTCTTTATGAAGATGTCTGATTTGTTTTAAATATTCTGACTGGAAACACTCTGCTTCAGAAATCTCTCTACAAATACACCCAGGAGGAAGTTTGACACATAAAGCATAAACCCTTTGGTATCTAGACTTAGTCCTGCAGAGGAATCATCTGTAGCACTTTAAAAAAAATAAATAAATCTTTTTGCATACTGCTGTTTCTTAAACTTGTATTTTATACTGTGAACATAAGACATGAGAACATCACAAATTGGTGTTATACTACTGCTTGAAAAAACACATCATGCCCAGATGTACAAAGAAGCCTGGTTTACAGAACTGAGACACCAAAAGTAATCGTTTCCTTCTGCTCAAAAAAATGCTACTAGACAATCCAAACATCAAGAAGAGAGAGAACCAATGGAAAAGAGATCAGAGGAAATAAAATAAATACCTGAAAAAGTAAAATATGTTATATAATTTATCATGAAGAACTGGAAAGTGTGGTTTGCTCTACTGGGCAAAAAAAAAGAGAGGGAAAGGCAGTACTAAATCAGCCTTGCTTGCTACAGAGTCACACAATATTCGGGTCAGAAGGAACTGCTCAGAGAGCTGCTCCCTGCCACAGTACACCTCTGTTTTTCCAGAGGCACGTATCCAACTTGACCTTCACTGATGAAGCCTCTACAGTTTCCCTGAGCAATAAATTCAGACGCTTTCATACTACTCCCTTAAAAAGTTTTCACCTAAAATACAGCTTAAATCCTCCTTGTCAAAACAAAAGACTTCTCCACTTGGAACACAGAAACAAAAATACTGTCCTCTTAAAGTAACAGTATTGCCATACTTCCCACCAACTTTCAGTTCTTGATGTTAAACAAGCCCAGTTTGTTCAGCTTTCCCTGACAATCATTCTTTCTAGTCATGAGCCAGTTCATACTGCTCATTTCCAGGCCCCTCCCAGTTTTCTCCCCACTCTCCTGATGTTCCAGCTTTGTGTATTGTGCACGTCTAATCTTCTAGGCTACTTCTCCATTTATCCCGCTGCACAGCATCTGCCTGTTTCAGAGCAGCGAGGCACCTGGTCTCCCAAGCAGCTATCATCCAACTGTGCACATCTGGCCCTGTCTCTGCCACAGCTACCTCTCCAGCCACTCACCAGCCCACAGTTGTGCAGTCGATCATTGCTGCCCTGTTGTCATGTCTGGCACCTGCTAAACTGCATCCTCTGGTTTCAGAACATATTTAAAGCTGTCAAGACAAATTGCAGTTTCTGGTTCTGTTTTCCAGTGTATATACATCCTTGCCAATGGTCTATTCTCTATAACAAGAAGAACACAAGATCAGATATTAAGATATTTCCAAACAATTATAATTAAAACTCTTAGGGAACCTGTAGAAACTCCATGCTGGTGGTCCTTAGGAAAAGGCTAGCGAAACTTCTGTTTGAAAGAAAATAGCTACAGTTAACTATGCTTAGTCTGGAGAGATGACATAGATAGCTGGTTGAACTTACTTCATAGGACACGAAAGCAAGGGTTCTTGCTCTATTCACACATTCGTTTAATATATTGTTGCTGTGTGTCAGAGTGACAATGTGCAGAGCCCTGTTGTGACAGCTGTCTCATCAGCAAACACTCCAAGCACCAGTGGAGCTTAAAGGAACATGTGGATGGAGCAAGAGTCCTTGCTTTCATGCCCTAAAGGGCTCCCAAATTTCTCTGAAAGTGACATTAATTCCCAAGGGGGCAGGGGAGGAAGGAGGATGGATACTGTTTCCAGGGAGCACTTGACTGTGCTTGCAGATGCGAGTGGAGGTGCCCTTGTGTTTCCGCATCATTTGAACTTTTGTTTCCCACTCCTTACTCTGCTACTATTCCTTCAGGTCTCAACCAGAACAGACCTTTTTTTTTTCCTCCCAGAAACACCTCATTCCTGCAGATTGATGGGTTTTGTCTTGATGCCTAATCCCCACAAAGTCATACTTCTCTTTCAAAGGAAGGCTCATACTTCACTCATAATCCAAGTCTACATATATTAATAATATACAAAAGCCATACAAACACCTTTAACCTGCTGGAAGCAATAACCTATTGATTTAACATTTTGCTCACTGCTAATAATAAAAGAATGAAACCAAGCCACTACATCACAAACTGTCACTAGCAGCTCAGAACAATGAGATCCCTTTTGGATCAACAGAAGCATGGTGACTCCAGTAAACTCCCATTTCATACCTGCACTGAACTGCAGACAGTACTGCAAGTCACCTCCCTTCACCAGCTTTCAGCCCTCACCCCACCTCCTATACCTGCATATGACCAAGTGCAGTCAAAGAGCACTAAGCACAGATTTGGTAATGAAAAGGTTTTGAGTCACGTAAGTGCTTGAGTTTTGGATATGTCAATTGGTATACTTACAAACAGGACATAAAGAAGTCTAAATCAAAGCATATGATCTCTGAATTCAGCTCTGAAATTTTAAAATAGCCTTCTTGTCACCCTAGAACACCAAACAATCATGCCCAAAGCTGGATACACATTCTCTCTTTCATCAATGAATCTTTGCTCTTGCCTTCCTCTAATTGACGCATTACCTTGAGTTGTCATATCCCATTATACGCAATGTGACATAAGATGACATGAATAATGCATCCTACTTTGATAAGAACAAATTCATCAGATTAGCTTTGGGGAAAAATAGGAAAGCAAAAGTGTACTGACCAGCAGTCAGTACACAGCTTGAATTACATTATATTATTAACAAGTTACACAATCACAGAATCACAGAATTTCTAGGTTGGAAGAGACCTCAAGATCATCGAGTCCAACCTCTGACCTAACGCTAGCAGTCCCCACTAAACCATATCCCTAAGCTCTACATCTAAACGTCTTTTGAAGACTTCCAGGGATGGTGACTCCACCACTTCCCTGGGCAGCCTGTTCCAATGCCTCACAACCCTTTCAGTAAAGAAGTTCTTCCTAACATCTAACCTAAAACTCCCCTGGCTCAACTTAAGCCCATTCCCCCTCGTCCTGTCACCAGGCACGTGGAAGAACAAACCAACCCCCACCTCGCTACAGCCTCCCTTGAGGTACCTATAGAGAGCGATAAGGTCGCCCCTGAGCCCCCTGACAAAAAAGCCAAAGTGAAAAAGAAATTTATTTCCTTGGGAAAAAAAAAAAATAGGAAAGCTTCCACAGACCTTCTGTCCCTCCCCCCAAATCCTACAAAAGTTAAATTAGTCACTTCAGTTGGTTGATGTTGAGCTATTTGTCACCAGATACTAACAGACACACCACATACTTCTTTTCAAAAGTGAAGGACATGAAGAAAAAGGACCTTCTTTACTGGCTGAATCTTTGACTAAACAGATACCACCACCACCACCCCATACACTCCCTCCACCCTATTTTTGTATAAACTGGATGTCCACAGATACTGGAATGTAGCCATTAAATAGAAGAAAGTCAATTAAATTTTCTGTTAATTAAAATCTGAGCTAGTGAGCTTCATGCCTACTTGTGGCGAAGAAGAATAGCACTTAGCAAATAACAGCTTCCTCAGAATTGCTCTTCATGGCCAGCAGCCTGCTGGAGCGGTGAGCACATGGTAGGAGTGGGTGAGTTCTCATCTCTTTATAAGCACATATATATTCCCACACTCAGAGTAAACATGATAAATTTTCTTATAAGCTCTCTGGATTCCCAGTCTCTGTATTCCCATCCGGTTTGTGGGACCACATGCAGACTAACCAGGGAAGGAATCTGGCCCTCTGCTTTTATTTTTATCCATTGTGCTTTCACCATACCTGAGTGAGTGAGAAACCGTAAGTTTCCTTGAGACAAAAGGCAGGAGAGGGAGCTACAGTTTTCAGAAGAGTATATCTTTCAAGATACAGCATCTGTCCTTTCTGTTTCTTTCGACTGGTAGGGAATTTGGTTTGGGCCAAAGTCACTGTTACATTAGGAATGAGAGCAGCCTAATGTGACACTGTACCCAGAATGAATGTGGCAGAGTGACTTCAGCTCGTTCGTTCTTAGGGGTGATATTTCAGACCACTCGATCCATGATGCGTAGTAGGCAAATTTACACTGATGCAGTAGGTGACTTTAATTTCATTTATGATCAGGTCATACTGTTGCTTGGTATAACAGAATAGGTTTTGGCTGGAGCCATTTAGTTTAAAGGATTAGATAATAAGGATTATATAGCATTCATAATCAGAAATAAGTTCTGTTAGGATTTTGCACAGCAACATTATTAGTGCAGCACAAAATCTCAGGACATTCAATTTGATAATCCTTCACATTTGAAGGCAGCTGAAGCAGCATCTGATTTAGAGACAATTAACTTTCAGCTGAGACAGAATGATATCAGGGAGCAGTCAGAACTAAAACCTAATCTTTCTGATATATATGAATTTCAAGAATTTTTCAGCTTGAAAATTGTTGTCGCTGCTATAAACGGGATTCCAGGCAGATGTATAGGACTGACAGATTTCCCATATCACAAATATAGTAGCTGCAAATCCTGCTCAAATAACAACCTTGATCCCCTCACTTTCTAGACAGTTACTAAAATATGAAATAATCTTTTTAAAGCTTCCTCAGGTTCTTCCCCAACTTCATTACTGAAATCATTTGTCAAATCTTAATGAGCAAACTAATCATCTCACTCTTCCTGTTCAGCTATAGCAGGTCTTTGTCTTGTTTACATGGCAGTTCATGCCCAGATTTAGTCATAACTGTAATTCACATTAATACGTGGCATTTTCAGAAGAATGTGTATATTCCTCAACAGTGATCTACATGTTTTAAAATCTTAGGTTCTTCCTGAGGCAACACCAAGAATGATATGAACAGTAAACTTGTTTGGGGACCACAGAGCTGGGCGGGTAGAGGTGGTGGTTGTGGCTGTCTGCCTGCTGCCAGGCAGAAGGTACCGATGCCTCCCTGATTCCACTCCCCTGCAGCCAGAAGGTCTGCAGGACTCTTGGACAGGAAGACACTAGCTCTGCCCTAGCTAATATTGAAAAATCATTTCTATTTAAAGACTACTTATTCTTTTCTAACATACACATGCCTACCCAGAAGAGCTTGGCACCTGGCAACTGGATTTACTGTTCTAAGGTAGGTTTCTGTCCAGCTTTTCTAAAAACTGATAGCATATACCCACATTTCTGCATGAATCTAAGGATGAAGCCATATCTCTGGTAATGCTGCAGATGGGCTCAGTCATGCACAGTGGTTGGCAGCTTCAGAGCAGTCCCTGCCTTTTCATGGAAGCAAAACTGAAAACAGTATTCAAAGAGCTCAGCCTCCTGAGCCAGGTATTCTAGGAAGACTTTGGCTTTGCTAGGAAACCCCAACCCTGCTCTGATCTGGGTTACTTTCAGCATGAAGCTGCCAACACAGAAACTGCAAACAATGTGGCTTCACAAGAAACTCCAGCATTAATTCAGAGAATCTATGCTAGGTCAGCAATGGTTTTCCAGTGAATGACATGCCCACCCTCATGCCCTTGCTGTCACTAAAGTTGTCAGTGCTGAACATGGCTTTGAACACCTGCACTGCCTGTCAGTAACCAGCCTGCTGGTGACACAGAACCACTGTGAGCATCAGGGACCTACAGAGCTTCCAAATATGAGAAAGTGGGTAGAGGTTCAGCAGCTGAATGCCTGCTGTAGGCATCCAAAATGAGCAACACATCGCCAACGAATGCAGCAGAAATAAACTGCAAGAGACACAGTGGAGTGAAATAAGAACCAGAGATGAGCAGAAGGGAGATTTGTTGTGATAGAAGCATAATGTGTAGAGCATGGGACCATATTTCAGACCCTGGCAGTCTCATCTAGACAGAGGATTTAAACCACGTTTATTAGCATGTAGCAATTTTAACCTTTTAGTCCTTTTAGCAAGTTACTGTGTTAACATCAGCTAGTCTGTGGCACCAACTGCTGCTTCCAAAGCTGAGAAGGACAGAAAGCCCACCAACTTTGTGAGATGTACTGAGGGGACAGAGGGCTGCAGCTGTCAAGAGAGGTTGTGGGGGATCCAAGCACACGTCTTATATGAGTACTGCAAGAAGGGCAGTTTATAGCATTCCTTACATACAGTAGTACACAGAAAGCTCAAAACTGTAAATCTGCATCAAACTTGGCTTCAACACAAGTTTATTTGTGATGCAGTGGCAGCTAGACTTTGCAGAACTATTTAATAAAGAACTAGCTGAATTCTCAATGAGTATATTTATTCCTGTCATTCATTAATATACCTGCTGGCTAAAAGTGACAAGGGACTTCCAGCATGGCTAATATGTTCTCTGTAATGGAAGAGTCAAGAATTACTGTATTCACTTTAGAAATACATTATCTATCATGGCTGGTGCACAGCTGTCTGTGTTCCTAACTCACTGGTAATTAATGTCACTGAGAAGTAACGTTAATCCCACATACTGACAGAAAGCAGGGAGCAAGTCTCCTGGAATTTATGTCCTTCTCTCCCCTTAGCAGGGGGAAATTTCATGTTTGGATTGATTCAAGGGAGCTGAGATAATAACAGGATTTGGAAGGTGATTCTCTCATGTCTGAAATAAGAAATGAAAACCAGAAGTCCCAAGAAGACCGGCTGCAAAGGTATTAAATTTGCCCAGTCTCAGTGGAGATAAGGATGGCAGTCTGGCACCTAAATATACCTGTAAACTGCTTATTGGTTCTGAGATATTTTCCTCCTAATAGGTTTGTCTGGAATAAAGAGCAACATTTTATCAGGATAGGCTTGTTCTTGCCTAAATGGATCAATACCCCTGAGGAAGAGCTACAGGGCTATCCTTGTGGAGGTGACTGCAATGGACACCAGAAGTCTCCATCACATGGATGGAAAGTGCTGCTAGAAAGAGTTCACCCAGAGAAGCAGGACTGGATAGTCAGAGAGTGATGCTTTGAGGATGTACAGCAAGAAGGTCTAAGCAACAGATAGACAGTAAACTGCAACACCCTCAACAAGAAGCAGCACAAACCTGCCTCAGAACCACTCTAGCCAACCCCTGTATGCATGCAAGAAGTAGCGAGAAGCCTTTTTTAGCTTTCTGTAGCCTAGAGGGTTTTTGGTGCAGCTGACGACCTGTTTACTAGTGATTAGTAATCAGTTAGTCTTGGAAACACTAAGCAATTATAATAATTTTACCCTGAAGCTATTCCAAATCTCAAAATCTCCTAAAGACTCTCAGGTTTTTTGGATTCCCACAAAGCACATTGTTTTCGCAAAGCACTGCAGCTTTACCATGCACAGTAAGTAACATCACATTTCCAGTCCTCTCTGCAAACATCATCCTGGAAACAACTACAGGCAAATCCTCTGCAGTTCCAGTTTTGGAAGCTTTTGCTCCACACTAGCAAGCATCCAGCCATTTAGGTAAGGACCCACCTGCCCAAAGTGAGCTCAGGAGGTGTCAGACCCACCAACAGCTCTGGGGCTAACCAATGCACCACGTAGTTACTGTAGGGACTCCACATCCTGCAAAAAATACAGTCATGTAGTTTCTGTCAGTAGCATTTATTCAGTAGATTGGAAACATGGGAAGTCACGAGACAATTTCCTCAGTCTAAATATGCTGATACTTCTTCAGACCTTCCAACATCAGACATTCAAAAATCTACACCATTTAATGGTGGTTATAAAGGAGAACATATATAGCCATAAACCCATCCTTCAGTTCTGAATTGATCCTCCAGAGACACACGTGTGTGGTTTTGTGTTTACTGTCATGTTACATTAATACATTCACTTAAAAGATAAAGCTAAGGAAAAGATTTGACCTCTCTTCTTATAGGTAGTCAGAATGCAAATCACCATGGAAATCAAGGCAGCAGATTACAAAGTGTGTTGGCTGAGTGGATGCGTTACAGCCAAGAGGGACAAATGTGTTCTGCTGTTTGATTTGTACATTACAATGAGTTTTAGTTGATACAACTGTAGATGATACTGTAAGAGTTCTTAAAGAGAACTCTTAAAGAGTTCTTAAAACCCCATTCCCTAACATATTTCTTTTCCCTGTCATGAAAGCAAGCAGAAAATTCTAGAGGATCTTATTTTCAGAAATCAGCCCTGTCTCAAGAAAGCAAGGACTTGGCATCCAAAAACAACACAAACATCCAGCTGCATTTAAAGAGGGGGTTTTACTGGCCAGAGCATTTACCATATAATTACTTTGGATTCAATAACCAGAAGAGCGATTGATGTTAAAATTTTACTCTGATCCAAGCAAGTTACAGGCACTGAGGCTACTCTCCAAGGCAGCACAATCAGCAGTAAAATCACATCCAGTTGAATTCATTTGCTCTGTGCATACAGTGCTACCTAAGATGGATAGAAGAAACAGAATTTCTCTAGCTGTAGAAACTGAAATCTCAGTATGAATTACAAGGGCAAGATTTAGAGGAATGCTGGGCTATTCCCACTGTAAAAATAAAATTAAAAAAAAAAAATCAAAATACTGTGGAGCTGCAGAAAAAGCACCACTGGCTGGTGTATTTTGCTTTTAGCTTTCAGGGATGAAATCAAATGCCTCAACGAAGAAATTACAAAGAGAAATACCTACTTTATGCAATGAACTGCTGTCATACTTCAAAAATCTTAACTTGATCAGCAGAGACAATATTATTTAAGTTCAATTCAGCTCTTAATAAAGTTTTTATTATATTCAGAGAGCTCCTCACAGTCTGAGAAATAAAATTTTTTTTTAAGTGATTCTCTTCTCTCCACACTTAAGATAGGCAGTCAGGGGAAGGACACCCAAGGACAAGTTTTCAGAGCACATTTTTCAGGACTGCTCCAATTCTAATCTATTTTTACCTCCCAACACAAGTGCTTCATATTGAATCATGTTTTTTCATAAAGTTCATAAGCAATTCTGAAAAACGAAGGATAATTTAATTCTTTATCCTTAATTAATGATACTACAGTGTGAACAGGTATATTAGCATATGCACCAATTGATTTAAGTGTTCCTAAATTTATTCAAATAAAAAAAAAATAATAACAGCGCTGCTAAATTTCTTGTTTGTCAAATCTTGATATTAATACACGGAGAACAGCAAAGGATAAATTAAAAAAAAAAAAAAAAAAGTGTTATTTATATACATATATGTATACATGTGTGTATTTATTTATCAAATTATTAACAGAATTGAAAGGCTCATTCATCATTTACTGGTTGAAATTTTGTTACGGAATCATGACATTTCTCTTAAAAAAACAAAACTGAACGAAACTACTTTGAAGATGCATATCAAACTATTGTCTTGAGGGGAAATAAGTATTTACCTAGATAACAGCCTTTTGGCAGAATACAATGCAGGAAAGCTAACAAAACACATTATGTCTCATGGACTTCTTTTAAAATTACTCTAATTAAAATAACACTCTTCATTTTTAGCTATCCACAGTGTCAGATAGGCTGAATAAATGATGGAAATTATGTTCCTTCCACCCCCCTATCCCCCCCCCCAAAAAAAATATAATCCACATAAATACAAGGATATTTAATTCATAGATGCTTAAAAACACAAGCCTCTGCACTTGCTCTCACCTATGTTTCTTCCCCAAGAAAAGCAAATGTACATGAAAAGGCAGGGAAAGTAGGTCTGCAAGAAGCCTACCTTTCACCTCTTAGTACTTTCTTTTGCAAACCCTTCAAGTTTTTGTGATAGTAGGCTATATGAAAAACAAATACTGCAGAAAAACACCTTTGATTGTTGCAATTCACTGACTATTTCCCATATCTCTCATTATCTGGGAGACCCCAGCATTTCTCAGAGTGAAGAACTGTGAGCAAATATTTCTTTTTCTTCATTTCTCAAAGGGCAATGGTTCCCAGATATCTCACTTTATTCTGTGCAAAGATATCATAGGTATTCATTTCTTCGGAGACTGTGAGCCTAAACTAAATCAAAATACAGTTTTTCTGAGTATACAATACAGTTTAAGGAATATTTCTTTTATGAAGATCAGCACAGGGCTGAAACTGGCTCAGCAATAGAAAAGGAAAATCAATTTCTTCTGGCTTTTGCACATATGAGTGAGAGGGAGGGGGGCTGGTGAGGAACACATCAGGTAGACATAATGTCATACTAAAAAGCAAATTTGCAACAATTGCTATTGCACGACTGAGTAGATAACAAGGCATTTCATAAGGAAAGCTAAAAGTTCATTGAGGCATCCAAAACCTGGTATGCAAACGGAGAACACTGCACAGCCACATCAGTACAGCCATGCGTGGTACTTCTGCTGCATTGTACACTCCCCCTGATGTTGCTCCAAGCCTAAGCAGAGCAACACAGCAGCACCTACACTGACCCACAGACACCCCGTAAATTCTCAGCTTTCCAGGGCAGCAGCCAGGCATCCTCTCACCTGAGCATCAGCTTTTTCTTGCACAAGTACACGGTCAATAAATATGCCTGTCTTCTAAATGATCACAGTTCATATGCCTGCCCCTTTAGCAGGCTGAGCAATAATAAAAAATGTTGACAGATTAGTTTTGATTTTATAGACAACTATAACTGCTGATGCTCTATGGTGTTGTTTACATAGAATAAGAAGCCTATCTCAGTGTAAAATAGCATCCCTAGCAGAAGTTACTTCCCTTACCAAAAATCTTGGCACTTAAAAATGCTCTTTTAGAATACCTCATGTCAAAGACCCCTTTGGCAGCATTAGAAATAGACCCACCATTCACAGAAACCGTATGAAAAACAACTCAGGGAATGGAAAATGTGTTCTTATTAGCTAATCTACATTAATTTTATGCCAATAAATAGATCAAAATGCAATTTTCCAAGGTATGTTTTCCTTCACAGTATATACTATTGCATATATTGAAGCTTAATTTGCATGCTTTAGTATCTTTGTTTCAGTAATTAAGTTATAGGAGGCATGCATGAGTGAATAGAAAACTGAATCCTTCTATTTTATACTGCCTGCTATATTTCCTTTTAGGTAAAGGGTCAGACTTTTGCTGTTTTGCCCAGCTAATAAAATTTGTTTCTCCCTTAGGCAATGCATCCCCATTCATTCTTCCCATGGTTTTACTTCTATTTGGAGTATTTGGAAAAATGTAGGATTAAGTCCTCCCATTAAAACCTAACTTTATTTTTCTTGTTCAACTTTATGTATCACATTGCAGCAAGTGAAATTTGGCAGCCCTAGTATAAAATTAATTTAATTAGGAGAAAAAGGGCTTTATCTATTACACATGTGTGATTCACCCAGAAATTGTCCTGGCACTGCAGTATCATTTCTGGAAGGGAAGTTTTCAAATCAAAGCTAGAAAGGCAGCATCCCCTAGTCTGTGCACCATTATCTGCTCCACATACGTGCTTGTCTGACAAGTGCTGCTCGGAGGATCCTGTCCTCCTTTTACCCTTTGAAGAGAACTCTCCCATTAATCTATTTTTACTGATCATCATGAGAAGTGAGCAGTCTTTTCTGAAGCATTTAGCCGAGTAGCAGTACTAGCCCAAATGAACGGGATATGGATTGTTCATACAAAATAGTCTTGTAATTATTGTCTCTGGTAGTCAGCAGTGAATACAAGAGCTATTCTCATTTTGAACTAATTAACCATGAAAAGATGTCAGGCTCTTATTATCAATCTCAATCACTCAGCAGTAGCAATACTTGCAGATCAGGTCAGGATTTGCTTCCATTGTCTCCAAAGACAAAAGTACATTGTGGCATGGACCAGAAGAGGCATCTCTGTGGAACAGATTCCCAAATTCATCTTGCTTGGGTGCCATCACTGGCAGAACAGTAACAGCAGCAGCCACCCCCGGCTCTATGACAAGTTTCATATGCTGGCAAAGAACTGCAGCTTTCTGCGATATTTATGTAGATTTTCAAATAACCTCCAGCTCTTGAGAAGTTTGGAAGCTTGCTGTCTGAAGGAAAACTAGGATGCTGCTCCTTTGAAAGCAGCCAATCTGAATTCATAGCATCCCAGACTCAGGACCTGGAAAAACAAAACCAGGGTGCAGAAGTCTGGGAAAAGAAAACTGGGTCTCACAAACCATGGGCACCAAATAAACTAGTCATGGTTGGAATATCTTAGTTAACAGGTATGTATATAAAGCTGGAAAGAACCTTTTAACAGATACATAACTTCACTATCAACTGATTTTAAGATATTATCACACCTGTCTCTCCATATCCAAAAAAAAAGCAATGGACACTTTATCTTGTATCTCCTCATAACTTAAAATAAAGCACATGAGGTTTCCTTACTCTTCCTTGGGGCTTCCAAAGCCAAATGCTCTCTGAAAATTTTCAGAGAGTGAGAACTGTGTTACGGAAAAGGTCAGGTAGGTTGAACTTGATTTTCAGAGGTGTACTTTATGTTAGATGCATTTCATGGCTTGGGTCCCTTGGTACAAACAGCATAAAAGGAGCAAGTTATTTTATTAGGACTGCTAGGTGGCAAAGTGACCTACAAATCACTGCATTTCAAGTGCTAATTTGCTATGCAACCCCCACCATCTCTTGCATGATATTGGAATCTTGTACTCAGGGTAGAACAGAAACTGCAACCCACTCAAAGCAAACACTATAGATATTGTTTGACAGCTTTTATGGCAGAAACTTTATATGGAGACAAGATGCTTGATGGTGGTGCAAGTATTATGCTGTACATGCAGTACCCACGACCTTCATATCTTGCAAATACTTATGCATATACACAAGTGGAAGTAATTTCATTAAAAGCAGAGGCACTGTTCTGATGAAAAATGTTAAATCTATCCCTAAACACTTGCAAAATTTGCAAGACATAAATCCTGTCACGGTAAATGATCTGGAGTCTACCTCAGGCTTACCAGGGTTTCTGGGGGGTTTGTTTGTTTTTATTTCATTAATTGTTCTCAATCATCCCCGAGGTCCTGGAACTATAATCATGGCACTCAGAGACTTCTGAAGAAAGCACCATTCTTTAGATCCAACAGAGTTACAGGCATATAAACATCCTCCCAGAACAATCATGGTGCAATGCACAGCAAAGATTAACTGTCCCTCTGAGCTGGTAACCATACTGTAATAGTACGGCATTGTTTAATCAATGTATTTACGTTTTTCTTTTTTCTTTTTGGTAGGAGAGCAGCAAATGTTTTCTAAAATTTGGAACCTTGACGATAAGACTCCATGATCTTGTGAACCCTCAGTGACAAATCTCTTTGGCACAAGTTCCCTGGGTTTTCATCATCTTCCCAAACATGTCCTGAAGGCTGACAATGGCAGGTAAGCAAAAAGAGCCCATTTGCACTACTGTGAGAAATATTCAGTTACAGCTAGCAAAATAACCGATGTGAATAAAAGTATAGTTACAGAGGGAAAAGAGGCAGAAATAGTCTGTGGCACCACAAACATCTCAACATCCTCATTCTGATTCCTCACTGATAGACAAGTTCAGCCAGTAGAGAGAGAAGAAAATGTAATGAGCCTCAGCCACATGGAAAATACCTGCACCTACTTTGAAAACAGAATACAGAAAATAACCACACCACTGTAAATATATTTAAAATTTAACATATTAAAATACAAAAGGAATTGGACTAATGGTTAATCAGCAAAAATTTCCAAGTTAGTTGCATTTAGGATGTGATACTTTGAGATACCTACATTTCACAAGTCCTTAAAAATAAAAATGATTTTTTTATTTTTTTTTTTGTCTGATTAAGAGATATAATGCTCTAAACTTGTGAACGCAAACTGAGGAGTCCCCTAAGAGTCCCTGGAAAAATTCCTGAAACTGTGAAGTTTCACAAGCTGTGAAACTTTGGAACAGGCCTCCAGAATCTGATGACCTTCACGTTCTTCAGAAAAAGCAGCTGTGCTCTCTAGGAAAGAGCCCTCAGGCTCCAACTTCTACTATTAATCTGGAGGAAGTTTTAGTCAGCCCTAGAAAACCTCAGAGCTGTTTAATGAACATGCTGGCTAGCCCTACCCTAGCTAACAACACCACTAATGTGCATTATTGATAACCATCTCTTTCAGCTGCTGAAGATGCTGGAGTGCCCCAAGAAATAAATCCCAGCTCAGCAGCAGGGGCTTAGTACGTGGGAAGCTCTGATAGAAGCAGACCCCGCACTGTCCTGAGGCTGAAGGCTGCAGGCTGCCACATCAAGCTGAGTCAGCTCTCAGAGAACAGCCTCAACACACACAGTGACAAGTCAGGTAATTTGGGAAGTTCAGTGGTCAGGTAGTCTGAGAGCTGTAATACCAATCACCAGGAATGAACAAGGAAAGAAAAAAGCCCTATCAAGTACCCTCAGCTGAAACATCCCATGCCCGCGTTGGCACAGATCACCATCCAGCAAGTGATGCTCATCTGTGTTAGCAAAGAGGGTTTCTGCAAGGGTCAGGCTTTGGGGAGCCTGTGTGGCAGCATCCTCCTGCAGGCAGGCCCATTTAGTCACTTTGTACTAGAATGTTTCTCAGGAAATGAAGTCACCATACATAAGGAAGCCAAACATTAATGTTTATAAAGCTCAGGCAGATGGCTGCTATTAGGCACATATCACTACATTATTACTCACAATTTGATACTGAAGATGCAGGTGGCTTGATTTGAATCCCCCAAAACATGTTATTTCGCTAATGACCAACTTCTGCTAGCACGTACCTAGTATACACAGAACAGGTTAACCCCACTGCCAGCAGCGCCAGGACAGAAAAGCAGAGGACAGTCTGCTAAAGCACAGGAGAAAGCTGCCATGGATCATTACACACAAATTGTTTTTACTTAACTCTCAGGTTCATCAAGGTTTAATAAGAGGAACCAAAAAAAAAAAAAAATGCTGTAGCTCTCCACACTATGAAATACATTTTAAGAGACAGATGCTCTCCAAGACATCTCACTTGGGCAACAGCAACGACCAGTGTCTAAAATACTCAGCACCCTGAACAGTGATGCTGTTGTACCTGGGCAGCCCCACCAGCAGCAAGCATCCAGGGAGCATCCTGATCCCCTGCCACCACTGCGAGGCATGGAGCCAGCCCACAGTGGCACCACTGCAACCAGCCCCAGCTAAGAGTCCGCTACAGAAATTTACTTTTAACAAATAACATTGGGGAACACTAGAGACAGAAATAAACGTTGGTTGTGATCATCGGTGCACAGCATGTTCTACTCCAATAGATCTTTAAAAATAAGTGTCCAGTGAATGTTATGTCGGTGCTTACTGAAATTTGGAGCAGGACAGGTGGATTTTTGTTTGTTTTTTGTTTTCTAAACTAAAAAATTGGTTTTGAAGATGTTCCTCTCCCACAATAAAAAAAAAAAGAAAAAAAAAAAAAACAAACATTAAGCATCAAGTCAGCAACGTAATGAGACAAGACATCTTATTGTTATTGCAGTATCAAAGGAAACACTGAACTGCAAGATAATCTTATTCCAAAAGAACCAAGTTCTTATCTTGGAAATAGCTTTTCTGTGAGCTATATCCCACTACAGCAACTTTATGGCAAGATTATCTCACAAAGGCTAAAAAAAAAAAAAATTTTTGGTTTTAGACTTTAGGATTCTTTGGTTTTAGACTTTAGGATCCTATGGTTCTAAATGGTACATTATAGTGTTTATGCAAATGAAACCAAAAGGATTAGGGCATTTTCTAAAACTTGATGTTATAACTTTTCAAAAGACGTTTAGATGTAGAGCTTAGGGATATGGTTTAGTGGAGGGCTGTTAGCGTTAGGTTGGAGGTTGGACTCGATGACCTTGAGGTCTCTTCCAACCTAGAAAATTCTGTGATTCTGTGAACTTGAGTTGCATTATAATGCAAGTTTTCCCTAACATATCTACATGTTTGGCAACTGTACTTGCATATTTAGACCATTCTTATTGTGCAGTTTTTCATATAGGGCAATTGTCCAACATTTTAATCAAATAATGTAGCTGTTGCCATAGGTCACCCATTTACAGAGATCCAAAGACCTTCCTGCACAGCAGTCACAGAGATTTCCCTGTCCTTGCCTCCAGGGCAGGAGAGAGGTTATGTACTGCATGACTCACATGAGGTCATTTAAATTGAAACCAGTTCTCCTGAAAATACCAGGCAGATGCTGTATGATTACAGCATTTCAGCCTATCCTAGATTACATCTGAAAAAAGGGGTCCATTCAAAGGAGTCGATAGAAAGGGAAAAAAAAAGAAGTTTACAAGATGCACATGCTGGCAGCTTACTGCCAAGAAGGAAAGATTACTTCAGTCCTATCCTTCAACCATGTGATGAGAAGTTAGTTACAAAAATTCACAAGAAGAGTTGAAAATACAGTTACTGAATTCCTTACATAATTTCAGTCTCACAAACTTGGTAGGGAAATGTCATATTCTATTATCCTGAAGTACATGAAAAAATTAAATCAATGCCATATTTGCAGACAGGAAAATGCAGGAAAAAAAAATCCTGCAATTAAATTATTTTAATTCTGTAAAATACATTTTCCTATAGTAGCAATAAGCTTTTACTCACACAGAAAAATTAAATACTACTATGCTTTAAATAGACCAGACAGTTTTATTTATATCTAAAAGTGTCCAACTGATAAAGTGCTTTCCTCATTGTGCAATGAAGAACCATCAGAAATCTATATAATTCTATCTCAGAAAACATAGACTACAGAGACTATAAACAAACCCAAAAGCTAGATGACTGACTGCCCAACAAGATAGTCTTAACATGTCTTTAAGGAAGGAGTTTCAAATGTATCCATGTTATTTTATAAGATGACAAAAACTGTCTTCAGGTCCTATTGCTGTATGGGAAAGACAAACAATGCTTCATCCTATCAAATAGGTAGCATCTAAGGGAAAATATTAAAGTTTAGAAACAGGCAACTTACTACTTAGCTCTTTAGTGTTAAATATCAATCAACTGGAATGGATCATTTCAGTACCAGAAATCGTATATATTGGATCCAGAACATTGAAAAGGGGAAAAATGGGTGACAGAAAACATGCGACATTAAAAATCATGAAGAAAGAGGAATTGTTAGCAGAGCTATAGGTCAGCTAAACTGGTGAAAATTTCCTTCAATTTCAGGAGAATAAAGTTTGGGATAACAGCTTAAACAAGATGTTTATTTAAGAGGAAGTGATGAGCAGCATTTTGCAGCATCTAGGCTAAAGGTGCCAGCAGACCACAATTAAGAAGATTGTAGAGTCTATTCTTCTAGATATGAGTTATAAAAATGACAGGTTCCCAGAAAGAGTGATATTCACTCATTTCTACTATTTTGATATCTAATTACAGCATGATCCGGTAAGATCATATTATATATTTTAAATATTTTATCCAAAAGGAACAGTAATACTTTTTTTAACGCTTAGAAGAAATAATTTTCTGATGAATTTGCATTATTTTTACAGACCTTCAAATAACTGAAAAGTTTCTCATGCTCAGTCAAGGTGAGCTATGACATCTTAGTGCTGATTGTTATTATTAATGAGCTTTCAGCCTAGAGGGGGAAAAAAAGGACAATTCCATTTATTTGAAAGATAGAGTAGAGGTCTTTCAACACTTTAGTGCTTCTGGGCTCTATTGAAATATGAATTATATGTTAAGCAGACAAGAGCCTATATGAGGTTTTTTATTATTATTAGAAACGTATACATATCTGAAACTCCAAAAGGTCAGGAGAAAGTCTCCAGATTTCTTATTGTACCTGGACTGAGCTCCAGCTGGAATGATTTATGGGGCGATAATGTTTTTTATCCAAGAATATAGTTAGCCCCATGCTAAAGACAGGAGAATGGCTGATGGTGACTCTCACTTGCCCTCCCCCCAAGAATGTGTCACAGGAACAAAGTCCCCTTTGAATGCATGGAAACATAGATATCTGCTCTGTTTACCACAGCAGAAGTTTGAATGTCATAAATACTTTAAAAGAATGTAAGAGTCCAAAACCTCATCTTTCCTGATGATGTTCCTCCTATCTCACAAGACCTAAGAGCAATGCTTTCTGTGATACCTGGGTAAGAGATGGAGTTTCTCATCAATGTTCTTTTCCCTAAATTATTTAATAGGTAAGGGATAAAGTTAAAATTCATGTTTAAATGCAGATAAACCACCAGAAGTGATCATGTAGTACGCATGTATACAGAGTCATTAATATTTTCTGTTTTTTCTTCAAGGAAAGCATGCATTTGGTGCATGTAAGGACCACTCGAGGGCATGTGTTTAAAGTCTGTCCTGTATTTTTTGAAAGGCCAGTACCACTGTTTAACTCTTGCCCTTCCCAATCGATCTTTTGTGAAAAATATCAATGAGAAGAGAACAAACAGCCGATACAAAGCAGCTAGGAGACGATGTTACTTCTTGGTGTCACATTGAAGACAAAGCTAATGAAGACAGACTCTTTGTAAGTGGGAAAAAAAAAAAATTGATTTCTTGTGTAAAGTTTTAATGCAGTGAATGTAATCCATAGAAAAATTTAATCAATATAAACTTGATGATGTTTGGAAGTTTCTATTTATGTAATGACATTAAGTACTGCAGAATTTAAATCATATTCGCTTTGACTGGGGTGACAGTTTGAGATACAAGAAAAAAGTGTTTCAAGGTTATGTGAAATGTCTTTAAAATGTAATATCTTTAACACTTCAATACACATTCTCTAAACATAAGCATTGCCACAAGTACATCTATATTTCTGCATAAGTTTCTATCAGCAAATCCAGGTTTCAGATCATTTATCTAATAAGTGTGCAGAAATTTCAACCCTGAGAACCGAAGATCTCCAACTTACTCAAACTTTTGCAAGCGTATATTAGTCAAATTAAAGTGGTTGAAACTAAAAGCAAGTACCCAATTTTATTCTTTATTGAAAACAGTTGTGACAGGAGATACATTTTCTTTTATTGTCTGGCTAAGGAGAATGAAAGTAATATTCCTACACAAACACTCAAGTTTTGTTTTTTTCTTTCATACAAAATTTACCAGTAGAAATGATGAACAAAAGGCAGAGCCAGGAGCTTCAACAATTCTATCTTGAAGAAGATAAAGTAAGGGGCTATATAAAACTAACAGTTGAATAATTTCAACATCCTGCAGCAAGTCGTGGGATTTTCCTCTGAACAATGGTTTTGTGTTAAAATTTTCTAAGCTTATTTTATGCTACATAGAATAACAACACACATTTCTACATGGTAACTTTATTCAGGACATGAGCGTAGCCAGTTTATCATCTATGATAGGATTTTTAAAACAGTACAGAGAATTCAGTATTTGAGTTGAATCACCAGTCATCACCAGCTAACAATAGTGGTAAGCTCAATGGGGTAAAGCAATCCTCTGTAGGCATGTACAGCATGTACATCTCAGATGAGACCATGAGGAACAGTTCTTGTGGTCACTGTAGAAGGAACAGGACACTATTTTCCTGGCTTACTTCAGACATACGGCTGCATTAAAATGCGCTAAAAATGCCTGCAGTTAAATATCACCTAGCACCAGAGACTGGATGGATCCAGAAATTTAAGCCAGGAATCCATAACACTGTGAGAGGCTGAGCAAGTTGAAGATGCCCATGGACTGCTTTAAAGCATTTTCAAGTCTTGGAAGCTCCCCTAAATTTAAAACTATGCAATTATTGCTGTAGTCACAGCCCATACAGCTTTCCTTTCAGTTCTCCACAAATGGAAAACAGTTCAGATATCATTCATTAACTATAAGAACAAACACTGAAGAAGAAAAATGGACCAGACCAGAGGATTTAACAGAGGGCTGACTTATGGGCCACAGATAAGAACAGCTAGTGAGGAAAAGTTCTGCTTTACTAGGCAGCCTTTCTTTTAACCAAAGCATGGTGAGAAACTCTCAGGCCCTCTCAGCTCTTACTAGAGGTTTGTGTGTTTTAAAGGACTGTTATGAGTTAGTCACACTTTCTGCAGAAGAATTTTGTTTCTTTTTTTTTTTTCCTTTTTAAAACAAAGTATTTGGTGTATTCAGCTGTCCCTGAAAATACAGGTATTCACTGTTCCAGGAGAGCTCTGGTGAGTTTTTCAGGCTGAGATCTGTCTTCATAACACACTTACCTTGAGCATTCATTATCGTTAAAGATATTTACAGGATTCTAGAACTCTGACTTATTTCAGAAGTCATATTGTTTGGTTTCAAGGACTTCCTATAGATATTTCTGGAATGCTTCTGATAAAGGCTATTCCAAATAAAAACAGTTACAAATATTCTACCCAGATCCTGAAATTGAGATTTGGTCTTTTTCTTCCCCTCCATATTTTTAAAAACTCATAATCAGCTTCCTAAACCTCAAACTGTCCAGGAAAACTCAGGGCAACTAAAAACCTGCAAGATTAGAAAGATATATTTGACACCCTCCCTTTGCCTCCTGCAACTCCTAAACTAGTCGTTGCTGTCTTTCAGATCTTTGCAACAACAGAAACACAAGATCAGCAGCCACAGTCTCCTGAAAGAAAAAAAAAAAAAAAAAAAAAAAAAAAAAAAAAAAAAAGAAGAAGAAAACACAACACCCTGTTCAGCCCCAGATGCAATTACTCATTCCTGAGAAAGGAGCGAGACACCGATCCTACAACACAGCATGAGAGCACACAGTACAAGCTGTATCCTAATGCACATGCACAAGGGGGAGGCATTTACTAAATTTTAAGTGCTTGAATTAGGAACCTTAATAATACTCCTTTAACAGGGCTTTGGGTGCAACACACTAGGGGTTTGGTATGCCTCATGAACAGTGCCACCTCATCTCTAGTTGCTGCTTACCCCCAGAGCTCTGATGTTGAGGGTAGCTAAGTGGATTAAAACAGCAAAAATTTGCTGTTGCATGCAAGTGAGCCTTTATTTATGGGAGCATTCATGTACAACGACAGCTAAGCAAGCCTTCTTCATCCAGCCTCTGGTGTTGCTATGCATGGTGTTTCATAGGGCACAGATAACAAAGGCACCACCATCAGCTCTTGGCCTCAGCTTCTGCAAAAAAAAAAAATGAGGGGTATCAGAGCCTTCTGAGCAAACTCAGAATACTTTAAATCACATACTAGAAGAGAATTCATCATACCCCTTGATATTTAAGGGTTACTAACCAACTGATACTCTCACAATTTCCTCTGATACCTTTTGGAAAATTTGAAGTACATAGAAAAAAATAAAGCCAAGCACTTGTGATAAAGAGTTTACCTTTACTACCTAATAATAGAAGCTGGGGTCACAAGTGAGACCAAACCTCTGCTCTGATATTCATGGAAAGCAAGAAGCCATTGCTTATTAGCTATGTGTCATTGCAGACAGGACATGAGAGAACAGAGGAAAGAATGCATCCAAAATCACATCAAAGTCTGCAGCTGAGCTGCAAAAACACAGTATGGTACCCAAAGAAAGAAGCAATATACATACACACATAACGTTCACCTTTTCTCTAAAGCACCAACGCAACAGCATTCTTTCTTTGTCACAGCACTCAGTCCCTGAAGGGATAGTGGACAAAGCGCATGCATCCAACAACAGACATGCTCTGGGGTTCCTCACTCACAACCGGTACTGCAATAAACCAACAGTGACGTTATTACAAACTTTTCTGTTGTAGGTCTTGAGTTAAAGTTTGGAGAAGATTCAGTGTTCCCTGTAGGCTGAACTAAAAAAATAAAAAAACAGTAGCCCTAAAATTTATTACATCAGGATATTTGAAGATGACATGGATTCCACAGAGGTAAAAAGAAACTGGAGTGATTCAGAATTGGATTTTTTTTTTTTTTTATGTATATAAAGAACAAACTTCAGAAGATGAATTCATTTTGGAAGTTTTCCATTTTTGTTGTACTACTGCAATGATATAAAGCTTGACACTGAAGACACTAGTCTCTGACAGTGTCTTGTGTCGTTAATATTCTATTTTTGAGCATAAGATGGGTGAAGGGACATAAAAATTGCTGCAGTACAAGGATGATGTAGATCAGGTCATTAAAGATCATCAGGTATCCATTTCCATCTATGTAAGTGAAGCATTATTACAAACACTTCAAAGAACACATAAGATAATTTCCAATATTATTTGAGCCAAAGTGTTGGGCCTCACCCCATGGTCCTTCTCCCAAGGGTCTTGCAACAGAGGAAGAAAACATTGCACCACATTAATACGTATGTGAGTAATATCTTCCTCCAGGTGCAGTAATACCTAAACCAACATCAATAAACCCAAGGGAGATGCATGATCTTTTTTTGCAGTATGCCACATAACTATAAAAAAAAAATCTTAGCCAGAGAAGAGGTTGTAAAAGATGGACTACACAGAAATACAGTATTAAAGGCAGATAAAACAGAGTCTAAAAGGTGGGCACAAAACTATTGCAGAAGGTACCAGCAGGAAATTAGGGTAGCATTAAACCATCACCTGGTCTTTTAACCTGGCTAGCTTCTCCATTAAAAAATACTCACAATTTTTTAAATAGTGAAAGACTTTTTGGTGGGGGGGAATACTTGTTAGTAATATTTCTAAACATTTTATTAGAAACTATACAAATTTTTTTAAAATCTAAATCCCAATTGAAGTTATTTTGAATATATTGAATTCTTATGGTTTGTTCCCCCTCCTTTGAGGGTGGTTATTTTAATAGTAATAAGGAGTTATATGGAAAAAATATGCAGTAAAAACAATAGTACCGGCTGTAAATGTTTTAGAATTAAAAAAAAAAAAAAAACACTCTGCACACTCCATCCCTAGTTGTAGAGTTGTGGATAGTAACATTTATTCAGACCAGTGAGTTTGTATCCATATATCCATAGAGAAAATCTACTGTACCAGCTTTTCCTGTGTAGTTCCTAAGCCTGTGGAAGTTTTGGAGTGTTTTTGCATGTTAGCTACCTTAACAAATCTCCACAATGACTACAGACTGTGGTCCCTCAAAACTGCACATCTGAAGTTAGTGAAATCTTGTCCCCAGGCAGTGGCTGGCTGCAGGCTCTCCGTACTTTCAAGTAACCAGAAAGCAGAACAATGAGTGTAAGCTGGTTCCTGTCTCATGCATACTGATGACACATGTAAATGGCAGAAGCAAAATGAGTAATTTGAAGTAATTGAATTGTTAAATAGATGAGGAGAAATTACCTGTATTGAACTACAAAGTTTCCACCTTTATAAGTGATGCAGCTCACCTTACAGATCTCACAGAAAAACTTTTTTGTTTTTTATGTGTGCAGCTTCGGAGCGAAATACAATGCTAACTTCAGGAGAAATTCTCATTCCCAACCTGTTTGAAGCCCACATTGCCGCTATGGCATGTATTTTAAAAACAGTCATCAGGACAAGAGGAGTCTTAGCATCATAACAGGTTGCAGTTACTCCATGTGTGCATTCACTTCAAGCTGTGAAAATAACTAGGATTAAGTCTAACCCATTCTTCTGCACATGTCAGAAGAGAAGTGGAAAAAAAAAAAATCACAAAAATCACAACTGAAAATCTCACAGAAACAAGCAGTAAGGAACAGACAAGAGAATCAAACTCAAGGGTGCTCATAGTTATTTGACATGCAACAGAAATATTAAAAAAAAAAAAGAATTACTACAAGTTTTCCACATAGATAGTAAACAGATCAAGAGTAATAAATCTGTCTTCACATTTATTTTTTGCAATTCTTCACTCTTAGTGTCTAGATACAAAAGAATCAGAAATTCTGCAGACTTGTGGCTAATATAGTGACTTAAGTTAAAAAAAAAAAAAAAAATCCCCAAAAGGGAAGAGTAACCCAAAACCAGATTTTATATGCAATAAAACTTTCCCTTAAACATTTTTAAGAGTGCCAAGACTCTAAATTAAGGGATTATATACACTGAAAGAGACTGCACTCTCTTGCCTTTGGCACGGAGACATGAAAAGAGCATAGAACTAGTACTGGCTCATTCAGCCATTGGGCTAGCCAAAACAGGGTTGGGGGGGAACAAAAAAAAAAAAAAAAAAAAAAAAAAGCAAGAGAGCAGAAGGTTTCAAAGCCTTTTCTCTCCTACATCTGCTCAGTAATGTCTGCTAATGGCTGTGACCAGCTTGGCTGGGACTTGAGGTGCATACTTAAACTGCTGAAAGCATCATGCCAAGAAGAGCAGGTGCTGTAGACCCCTGAAAACTGTTTTCAAGGTGTCTAAATAAAACTTCCAAGCACCACTTTCAACAGCCTCTTTTAAACTTAGACATAATATCTGCATATTCATATCATAAACATGAACTACTGCAAACAGAAGACAAACTAATGACTTCTGAAGACATCAACCCTGGTGTGAAAATTGATTTTGCTAGTACTGCACATGCTCTCTTGTGACAGATTCACTGTTCTAACATTTATCAGAGAAATTGATGGCCCTTGGAGGCATGAATACACAGCAGAATATCACCATCAAACTATTAACAGTACTTGTGTCACTTTTCCTATGATATGCCAAAATATTTTCCATTCAAACACTTCTCTAATACAATGGTTGCTCTAATTGAAGAGGCATTTCTGCAGGTTGAGAAAAGAATCAAAATCACAGCTGAAAGATAATCAGCAGTCCTGTTCATAACTTTTTTCCTTCAGCTCCTTCCAAAATAATTATCATTTTATTTATTTGTATTATAACGCAGAGAATCTCTAATCAGACCCAACACAAGCATACAGACAGAACACAAAATGTTCATATTCAGGAAATTCCATAATCCAGCACAGGTAGTGAGAACAAGAGGATGTTGTTACTAGATACCAGATTGATACTAGAAAATGGCAACCCAATGGTGATTAACCAAGACAAGATCTGGAGGCAATTGCTGTGCTCTTCTATGCTTTGGGAACCATGCTCTTTGGTGACCTTGCAGTACCAATTACCAAGGACAACATGAAGCAGAAGTTAACTAGTTTTTCCACAAAGAGTACAATGAGCTAGGAAGAAAAGCAAAACTTTTTATTATTTTTTTTGAGATGACTTACCGCATTTGGTCTGCACTGGAAAATGTGTACTTAAAGATAATGCTGCTGTTCCTCCGAATTTGCTGCCCAATCTTACTGCCTTCTTATCTGAAACAGAATACCACCTTCATAAATGTGCCACTTTTCCCTTCCTTCTCTATCAAAACATTCTCTATTTGAAGCAGAGGAGCATAAAGCATAAAACTTCTACCCAACTTCACTAAATAGGAAAGGACAGAGAACAGCATTTGGAGATGTAAGATTTGGGTATTTGTGATAGATAAGTAAATTGCATTGTTCCAGAAACTGGTCTGAGACCTGAAGCAGCAAAGCTCTAATATTTATGATGTGTAGATGAAGCACTGGTTTTTTTTTTTGAGACAACTATTCCTTTTACATTTTTGCAAAGAAATGTCTTCTCAGTCTCCTGATCTACTCAGTTTGTGTTTGAAATGTTTCTTAAGGGATTTGAGTCTTTCTACAAAAGGGTGCAAGGAAGTAGACAAAGTATTTCTTTTCCCCCCAGGGTAATATCTGTTTAAATAATATTTTTTTTAAATCTTACATTTCTCATTTGTAAATAGATTTATGTAGAGAGAACAAAACTAGTCGGACTGTTCAGTGCTGGGGGTGGGGGAGAAGCTAGAAACCTGCTTACTTAATAAGGGGCAGCCTGTCAGTGTTGGTTAAAACTGTTCAGATTTGTAATGTTGTTTTTCACTACAATTTTTGATCTAGAACAAAATTTGGAAAATTTGGAAACGTTATGGTAGTAGAATCCCAAATAAAGCCTTTTACTTCTAAAAGCAAAGCACAGAAGTTATCCACAGCATTTGATGATAGAGTCAAAAATAATAAAATGCATTTCAAAACTTGCATGGTTTCAGCAGTTCAGTTTTATGCCCTAATTCCATATCAGTCTAAAGTTACCCTAATCATACTTTTCCAACCAAACATGCAAAACATCTGAGCCCTGGGAAGAGAGCTTATGAAATGGAGTACATGTTAAAAGTTATGATAACAAAAATTCAGTTCAACACTAACAAGTACTGAGAAACTATTAAGGGAAGCAATATTTACAGAACTTCTTTAGGACCTATGCTCTACTTGTGCTTACACCAAATTTGCCTCCTGTGAAATAATACAACATTTCTCATCAATATAAAAAGCCTTTTGTTTAATCAAGAGATTTAATCACTGCGGCAGTTCTGCAAGAAAATTCAGTTTGTTTCAATGACAATAAAAAGCATAATCCTGATCTTATCACAGTTATAGATTCCAAAGATGAAGGAAATTTATGGCTTCTGATGCAACTTCAGAGCTGATATCAAACAAATATAAATAAGCAAAATTGTTATCCCAGTTCCATGGAGCATCTTCAAAGCTAACACTTTTCTGAGTAGTTCATTCGACAAAACAGCAAAGCAGTAAGCTGTGCAGAACAAAATCTCCAGACACACATCTAAACATCCTCCTCTGAGCTCTGCTCCTCTCCCTGTCACACGATCAATTTGCCATTACAGCAAGAAACTCGTTTCTTAGACTATTATGTACTTTCACTATTCTCATGCATTAGCTACTGTTCCACAAGCTGTGTCAGGCATCCAGATACATCCCAAATCACAGCAACTAATTTATCTTTGACATCTTCCTACCTGGGGCCCAGATGAAAGTACCTCGACTGGTACAAAAGCTGTCCTGTAGATAACGAGGGGTGGTTCAAACATCAGTACTGAAATTCCATGCTCTAAAACAACAGAAGAAGTGCTCCTCTCTCTTGCAAGCCAGTAGTTGCTGATATAACATATCCTTGCAACCATATTAGAAATGGTACCTTGTAATTTTACAAAGTCCTCAAAGGCCTTTAAATTGCAGCAGCCTTGCTGCATAAGTTTCATGCACAAGTTTCAATAGTATTCAGGAGAAAGCAGATGCGAAAAGATGCTCGTGTGGGAAAAGAGGTGTTTGAAATGAAATTTTTCTTCCACTCTCTAGGAGAAAATAAAGGAACAACAAGATGTTGTTTCTTTTAATCATAATTCATACTAAACTATAATCCATAGAACAAGTGAGCTTGGAAGGGATCTCATGAGATCCATGAGCCCAATCTCCTGCTTAAAGCTAGATAAGGACTGAACTTGCCCCCAGAATGTTTCCAGGCCCAGGACAACAGCTCTGCCACTTTCACACACTCATACTAAGAGAATCCATACAAAACCAAACAAAATAGTTTACAGCATTACTTCTATCCCTTCTTTTTACAAGCTTGTTTTTACGACCGTAATGCAAAAATAATAACATAATAGAAACTAGATTTGTATTTCCACACAACCAAGTCATCTTACTAATTAGTTTTATGGTTTTTGTTTTGTTTTTTTTTTTCCACTGAAAGAGTGAATGGAAATAGCAGAGTATGAGACTAATAAAGTCAGTAGAACTGTGCCTCGTGATTGGATTCCCTGATATGCAACACAGTGCTGGCATTAGTGAAAGCTTTCTTATATTCCTTGAGTTTGTTTCTTTCATGTAAATCCTCTGAAGAACTTGAGAGCTAAGCACATGATGAAACATTTCCCTTCTGGACACTAATTAGGTTGCCTTCCTTTAATTAGCCATCTGTTTTCATCAAGTCTGGAGGAATTCCATAAATTTGATATATCTGTCAGATTTTTGCCAAAATTTTACAAGGGGTTAAAAGATATAGGGTGAACACAGAGGGACAGACTGACAACATCCCTGAATGAGCTTTTAATTGCATTGGAAAATGAGGCTAAAACTGATTCACAGTTTATAATCACAGGCCCACTGTCAAGATATAATGCAGAGCTCAGGGGTTAATTTATAAACAAACAAGTGAATCCCATGCTTATGCTTCAGACATTTGTGGATTTTGTGGGGTGAGGGCAGAGCAAGTGACATTCCTACAAAAGAGGAGAGCCATGGTTGGACAGACAGAATGTGGTCTGGAATAGGTAGAAGGTGGTAGGAATGTTTGGTTTTGTAAATCCTTAAAAGCGTTTCACTCAACTTTGGTGCAGTGATCAAGTAAAACACATCCTAAGCTCATCTTCACATCACACAACCTGCTTTGAGTTAATTTTCAGTGCTAACCCCCAACAAGCACTAGACAATCTTTAGACTCTGACAGCAATCTTGTACAGCACAGAGGAAAAGTGGTAAGATAATAATAGCATCTACAGCAACCCACACTGATCAAGAAATGCTCAAGAAAACCCATATAGTTCATAACAGTTTAGACTATGGTATCAATGACACAGATTTTTTTTATTTGTTTTCCTCAGCAAAATTAGAACCATGACAGGCAACAGAAGACCTCTTGCATTCAGATGGAGAGTCTGGGGGAGAAACACAGCTCATCTGCCAGCTGGCAGGTCAAGTAAGTGTTTGATAACCATCCGACTTCATCTTTCTGCAAAAATGTACTTGTAACTCAAATATTTTCATATAGCTGTACTGAAGACACTTAGTTTTGTGACTTTCATCTGTTTCATGGATGATTACTCAGTTTAGGGTGCTGTGTGTGTCATGAAATGTATCATACTTGGGAAATCTTCAGGTCTCAGAAGGAGAGCCTGACTACTGGGCATTTCTCCATCTCTGCAAGGTTGGGTAACAGGAACAGATCTAACTCAAGCTACCAGAAAAGTCACAATGAACAGGAAAGAAAAAAAAAAAAAAAAAAAACATACTTGATTCCAGTGAGAAACCCTAAAGAGACAAGTTTTCTATTGAGATTATTTTTAAGACAAATATTTCAGGGAAGCTTATATATATATATATATATATATTTTTTTTTTTTTTTTAAAAAAAAGGAAGAAAAATTTGTTGTGTATATATAATATTTAAAGAGTATGCTTTAAGTTCCATGCAGAGTTAAAATGACACTTATAGAAGCAACCATGCATACAGCCATAACTAAGCCAGGTAAAGAACTAGGGTCTGGTGAGGACTCTTTCAAGTCAAAAAGCTGTTTATCATGCCTGTCTGCAGCAGCTCACCCAAGCATCTGAGCAGTCCTCCACATGTGGCAGGACTAGGTGAGTCCCTGAGGAACTGAAGCATACAGAGAACTTCTCCAAAGCCCAGGGGAATTTTACAATAAGGAAAGGATTTTTCTTTCCTTCTTCCTGGTGCCCTAAGCAGTGATCACCCCACAAAGTTCCTTTGTGGGACTTGCTCATCATCCTTCCTTAGCAAGTCCAGGCAAAGCTGCACCTTGTTCTCTTCCTTCTTCCCAAGGCACATACATGCCTCAAATGAGGGGGCCTTTGCATCTATTCAGTTTTCTGATTTACACAGACACTCTTAGAAAAACAGCAATCCAAACTTTGACAGCTATTTACCCTTTCAAGAGGCAGTGCCCATCTTCACAAGCAATTTATCACAGGGCCATGAGCTTCCTCAACATCCTAGCAGGTAACTCAGCTCGGGCATTACATCATGGATGCTGTTGGATACCCTTGTTTCACACAGGCACTTCTGTCCTGTTGGAACGAAAGAAGCTGCAAACAAAACAGTTTCAGATAGCTTTAGGTACTCTTGGGTGCAATAGACTTCCTTAGAACACACACACACTGGACAGTGCATAACAGCAGCATCACAGTCTAAGCCATCTTTGGCTTTGAAACTTCCCATGTGCTTTGACTTTCATAAAGACAGTCTATACACTCATTACAACTTTGTTCTTTGGTAAAAGCAGAAAAGACAAAAAGTAAATACCAGCTGGCAGAAGCAGCACGTTTGTGCCAATGGATGGAGTCAGAGAATACAGTCTAACCTTGCCAGAATCCCTCAGGGCTTTCTCCAGCTGGAGTGTGGCCTTCCCACACTGGCTAGCATCAGCATCACCCTGAAAAAATAATTTTGTTTTTCAAGGGGGGAGGAAAGGGCTGCTATTTCTGGTTACTAAGCCGTTCGACCCCACTACCTGCTGGACTACCACTTAGAGAACAAGTAAGTTAGGCAAGGCAGCAGTCCCAGTGCAGCCAGCTAACCCTGATCATTCCCAGAAAATGAACCAACTTGCAGAGCTCTTCATCACCCTTGGCTTCCTTTGTTTCACAGCTGGGTTTCTACTGGCTTAATTCACACAGCACTACACTTCTTGCTGAGACAGTTCCATTGTCAAAGAGCCCCGCTTATGGCTGATTAACCTGTAGCAATAGATTCTCTCTCCTGTACTAATCTGGTATAGAGCTGATGATTAAATCCTCGTTTAAAAGGCAGGCCACATCTCTGGCATAAAGAGATCACTGCTAGACAGCTATACCACATACCCAGTTAATTATGATTTTTATAATTTGGGCTCCTAATGGTTTCTAAGTCAGAAAGCAGTTATGGAAGAGCTTCAGTACATAAATACTGCATAAATTATCATATTTTAAGACAAAAAAATGGTTGGCATTCTAAAGCTGACAAACTGCATGTTACAGTAGTTAGAAAGAGTACAGAGTTTATGTACAACCTGCATGGAAGTGCTTATTGCTCCTATCCACTTCTTACAAACTGGCAACCACAGATGGTCTCATAAAAGATTTGGAATAGAAATTAGATCTCTGCATTTGGAATGTGCAAGTTCTACATCTACATTAACAGATTTGTAATTCACAGCATGACATTCAATGGAAGACGACATGATAAGGGTGTTGTACATTTTAACATACTTACATAATGAGCAATTATGTTGAATATATTCAGAAATAGAATTTTCTGTAGGTTGGGAAGATCTACAATAATCATTTTCCTTTCTAGAAATTCTGATACCTTGGATGGCTTACATGAGTTTTTTAGTGCATTGTTATATGAAAAATGTTTAATGTCAAAGTTAACCTGACCTCAAAAAGCAAGAGTCACTTTGAAAATGAAATAATCTAATGAAATATTGTGATTCTGAGCTACTTGACAGAATCATTGCCAAAAAAATATTTTATGACTGTGCATCGGTTCTTTTTTCTAGCCATCTTTAACATCTCAAGAATACTAGTTTTATTTTGTTGTCAGGAACAAAGATGTGGGCCTATTTTTCCCTCACAAGGCTGAAAAAAAAAAAAAAAAAAAAAAAAAAATCAAAGAGGGATACAGATTCCACTACTCATGGAACAATGTTGTAGTAGGGAGATTGAGAGCAAAGACTTGCTACAGCTTGAAGAAAAGACATAAGGAGCTGACAGCAAGGTAAATTGATTTCTTGGCCCATCTTTTTTCCTGTGATGTACTGCAAAGCCACAGTCACATGCCCAACAGCCACAGGAATATACAGCAACAAGCCCTCATTTTAGAATAATTATTTGAGGTGTTCATCAATATTGAAGTTGTTTTCCCCAGATCCAGGTCATCTGCATACTTGAACCATGCAGAAGAACAAGGAAGGACATGATTTTTTTTGAAGTAAAAAGCTGTTATTAACTTCATTATTCTTTGGCATCAATCACTCCACATCCAAAAGTCTTAGCACGCTATAACTCAAGGATTGAGGACTGTATGGAAAGTTTGTAACTAATCCAAAACAATGTCACAGGGCATCAAAGTGACCTTATTCCAATCAGTGCAAAAGGCAATATAGAAGCACCTGTATTTGCAGTCCTCTGTAGAAACTACTTGCACTATAAATCATTTAGTCAACAATGATCCATAACAAACTGAGCTTATTTTATTCACTTACAATGTGGGTTTCTAAACTCCAGTACATGAAGGCAAGTTATTCCATGTAGCTTTACATACTGGACTGTCGCTGTATGCTTCCTCTGTTACACTGTGATACTTCTGCTGCTCTTGCAGCATGTTTTATTGTTGGCCTTCCTGCTCCATTGATAATGGCAGTTATCACAGTTGTTTCAAACCTTTTAAAGGTGCTTTGCTTCTTTTCTACTGTATCAATGTTTTTTATAAGCAATTCTTTTAAATACTAATACTTCAATTAAAAATTTGTTTTAATATTGGTCTTGACTGTACAAAAGACTTGCATGAAAGGCGCGCCATTGTTGAGGTCTTTCCAGGAGCTAAGACCTGCACTAAAACCTGCAGTACAGCCTAATCCCATGGCAGGGCTGCTGTCAGCCATCCCAGACAGTCTGTTGCCCAGCTGAGCCTGAGCCCTACTTGTTTTAGGAGCAGAAGCTCTGGGAACCAGCTTCTGGACTGGCAGCAATGCTACTTCTCCGTGCTGAGGAGATGGTAAGTCCCACAGCGACCTGCCATTTGTCATTCCCTTGGGTCAGAAAACCACTTTGTAAACATGATTTAGCCCATGAGTCACTATTTGGCCTCCTGTGCTCTAGAAAAATTAATCAACTCAGCGTTCCTTTCCCCTGTGACTCCCAACCCAGAAGGAGCACATTTTGGATGCTCTCTCTTCCAGAGAGGGAAACATAGAAAACAATAGCAGCAGCAATGCCCTCTGATCTTTACCTCTTTATCAGAGATACTGAAGAGCAATATAACCTTCACCTGTTGCAGTAATGGATGGTGAACTGCATGCATTTATTTTCAGGACCTCTTTAAACACTGGTGATTAGCACAAAAAAGAAACAATCATACAAGAGCAGTTCAGTTGGATTTCTGTGCAAGTGACCACTTCTGTCTGGGAAGAAAATCACAGCAATGCACCTCAATATACTCCGAAAGAGCAGCATAATGGACACACACTAAGGTTAGTCTGCAGAGCTGATTTTTTTTTTTTAATTACTAAATTCAGAATATGCTTCAATCCATTAAAAAAATAGTGAAAGAGCAAAGGTCCTGCACCATCAGGCAGTCATCTCCCCTTCTCAGAAGAGATACATATGGTAGTCACGTATAGAAATATTTTACAAAATTAGCTACCGGTAATTTCATTGAAAATTCTTTAGCAAAAGAATTTGTAGCTACAATTCCATTAGTAAACCTTAAATATATTTTCCTAAATTTAACTAACTAATTTAGTATGGGCAAATTGAATGACTCATTTCTCGAGTGTTTTGCATTTATTTCTCAGCAAAGGTAATCTTGAAGAAGGAAAGCTATTTCTATAGTATCTATTAATATATTTAATATCATATTTGTTTCTCCATGCTTTGACTTCTTGGGTTTATTTTGTCCATACCAAAGAAAACAAGTTACATACCACAATCAAAAGTTGATACTGGTTTAAGCCTCAGTTTGAAGGACCAGGAAGTTTTCAGTAAGACTTAATGATTTAAAGATTTTGCCTCCATCTCCCTTGTCCTGAAATCACCACAGATGCCCCTGAATACTTAGTTCACTACAGCCTCAAAGATCCATGGATTTTCATAGACTGAAATTGGCCATATCATGTGCTCTTATCATAGGAAATAGGTATGAGGGACTAAGAGAGGTGTTCTCCATTTCTCACTGTACAAAGGCCAATGAGGAAGTGTCACTGATGGTATGGAAGATTAAAAAATAATCTTCACAGTTATACAGAAGAGAAATATAATTACAAAAAAAAAAAAAATCTCTGCTAAAAATCAGCCCCTGACAGCTGGGCAGTCAATAAATTAAGAAATTCCACATTTGACTTGATAAGCAATACTAGAATATCTTACTTTAAATAATTCACTTCGCCATATCAGTCTGACAATATAGCATGACATTTGGGCTGCAGATTGGGTACTCTCTCATGCCACAGGTTTTATATATGTGCATTTTTATTGTGGATGTCTGGGAACTGCATTTTGGATTAGCAATGAGGTTTTTGCAGAGCGGAGTTGGACCCCTCTGCATCTGGCAACACTCATCTCGAGTCCTGTTCCTGTATCCCTTTAGGCTGAGGCCATGGACACAGCTCTGACACCAGCAGCTTCCCCTCCATCTGTGAGGAAAGTCACACCACCCAGACAAAGCTCTCATGAGACCATGAACACGTATGGACAGGGGCTTGCCTGCCTTGTTCACCTTTAATCAAATGCTGCTGCTGAAGCTTTTTATTTATAGCTCAGACTTCACATGTTTTTAAACTGAATTTCTCTTAAAAAAAAGATTTTGTAGGGGAACTTTGCACTTTCCAACGTGTGAGACTTAGAGCACAGTGATTCACACAGAGCCACACTGCCCATTAGAAATCCTTGCTCAGAAATTAAAGTTACTGCCAACTGTGGATGTCACAATTTGTGCAGTGCTATGGTACTGTTAGAGGTCTCTGCTACTATGCAGTTATATTACAAATCTGCACCATCAATTAAAAAAAAAAATACCTGAATTTAGACAGAGACATATTCTCACCCCATTTTTCAAAAGCCCTTTAGTCTGTTTATAAGTCTCTCTAATTTGGGAATAATTATGAGTTGACTGCAAACATGCATTGCTAGATGAAAAAGGTAGTACAGGATTTTTTTTATGAGATTTAAAATGAGATTTGTTTTAAGAGCAGAGACATGACAACTTTGATGCGAATTCATTTACTCAGTCAAATAGTTTTCTTTTTGTTCTACACATCCTCACCTTACCCTTCAGAATACTGAAAAACTCACTCATGTGCATGTCTGTGTCAAGAAAGATAAATTTGGGCACAAAACTCAAAATGTTTTCCATACACTTGTAAAATAGGAAGAGAGATGTACTTAAACCTGAAGTCACCAGAACCAGAGCCTGTTTTAGTGACCTCTTCAATTAAGCTGAAATAGAAACACTGCAAGACAATTTTCGTCCGTCTAGATTCAGTACCATGAAGTCAACAAATAGATGGGACCATTTCCTCTCTCTTAAGGATTATTGTCACCAGCAGCATGCAGCCAATGAATTCTTTGCAAACAGCCACACGGCTGCAGATTTCCATCAGGAAACAAGTGAAGCTTCAGCAAGCAAGAAGCTCTTACAAATTCATGGCACACAGGACACCAAACTGCTGGGGAATTTATGCAAGTACCTGTTCTCTTGCTGCTGTACACAAGCTCCCAAGACTGGCACAGGGGAGCAGATGACCTCAAGAGCTTGAGTTAACTAACATGCACAGCCTGCTGCACTTGGGGGCTGGTTCTTGCGATAGGTTTAATCCTGCTCAGAAGTCCCTGCACATTTAGGCCACCGACTCCAGAATGACACTTCTAGCTGCTAGAGTTGCTGAAAAATATATATTAACTAGACTGATTCAGCCTGTCTGTGAAAGCTTTGAAACAGGAGGAAGAAAAAATTTGTCAAGTAATTTCAAGTGGTAGAAGGGTTTTTGATTTTTTTTTTTAAATCATTAACAATACAGCTTAGAAACAGTTACCAAGGAAGTGTGTTAATAGAAGAAACTGGGTCTCTTTTTTTTTTTTTTGTATTAGATTTTTTTTTTAAACCAATATTAAAAAAAAGAAAAATTCTAAAGGTTGAGGCTATCTTGTGTTCTCCCTCCCCTTAATGCTTCTCAATAATTGTGTATCAAATTGAACTATTCTTTTGCTCCAAATGATTCCCCAACAAACCATATAACCAGCCTACATATGCAAAGCACAAACAGTACAAGGACATGTTTTACTGCCTCACAAGTTTTTACAAAGCTGATGTCCTATGACAAGCACAAAGACAGCTTAGGCAAATTATTGCCTAGAAAGAAGTATTGGAAAATTATCACTTAAGGCAATATTTTATATAATAGTAATATATACATATGAATGCACACACAGAGATCAAAGTTATTCCAAACAGAAATGAAGCATACAAACAAATATCATTAGATTCTAGGCAAAACTCATCTCTGTTCTGAGAACAATGCTAACATTTCAAAAGATTTCCAAATTGGAGTATATGGACTTAAAGACTCCTTATCTCTTCCAGGAACAAAATTGCGAATATCATTCTATTATAAATTGTAGGTGTTTTTCCAATTGAAATCGAGCAGTTTGCCTCTCCCAGGAATAAGCACATCCTTTGTCACCCAGTTCTGCTCTCTCCAGACCTCTGACTCTAGTTTGTATGAGTCAGGACCACAGTGGTGTCATCAGTGATCTATAACTACTGGACAAGCCAGACCAAGTCCTGGGTTTCATGGGAAGATCATGGAAATAAAAGAACTTTTATGCAAGGGACCTTCAGATTTTGAGAAATGTAAAGATAAAAGATTAAAAAAAAAAAGTATTTCATTGAGAATCTCCAGGTCTATGCTTTCTAACCTGCTGATTTGAAAAGTTCTTTGGATTTTCTGAAATCTCTGCACAACTGAAAGTGCTCCAAAGGAAGCCACCAAGCAAGTATGTATCCCCATTCCATCAGATATAAACAGCTGAAATCGTTTGCTAGGGTCCTGACAAGAAATGCCAGTGCTGCCACTTCTTGTGGCAATGCCACTGCCCAAGCTTTTAAATTCCAACCAAGGTGACTTCGCTCAGGAACTCTATCAAGCTTCTGGAGAAAGAGGTTGGAATTTTCCCTTGTGAAAACCAGAACAGAAAAGTCTAGCTCTTCAATTCCAAGCTAAATAGCAGCTGAGAAAGAGCTTTTAGCACAAAGAGGCTTAGAATAAAATCTTTAATTAAGCTAGTCTGAGAGCTGAGGGCTATTATTTAATAAGAAAAGGTTTTTAATCTTCTGAAGAAGTCACTACTATGCTTTTTAGCCGACAGCAATTTTGAGCAATGATCACTAAAAGGGCCGAGGATTTATAGTTCTTAAAGAGGAGGTAAGTATGAGGGCATGGCGAGGGGAATCATCTAGTCAGAAAGTGCATCACAGCTACATCTTTGGCATGAAAATTTTGAGTAACTTCCACAATCCAGGTGCAGAAAGTGTTCCCAGAAAGGTTACCAGGCAACAGTGCTGCCTGCAGACAGCAGCTGAACCATGGCTCCGCTGTGCTCCCCTTCTAGCACCTTGTCTCAACGCTGCACCACGGAGAGCAGATGCCCCCTTCCTCTCACAGGCCAGCATCCCTGGCACAGCAGCCACCCCCATGCTGGAGTGCGTCCTCCCACACTGAGGTACAGAGCAAGCTAATACAGCAACAGCTTTCACTCCAGCATACAGAAACACCACCCCTGAGCCCATCACAGCTCACAGGGGACGGCATCCTCAAATCACAGGTGGGGTAAGCTCTGCTCTGGTTCACCCAACAGCTGCAGCAGGACCAACACGCGTCAGTCACGATGTACAAGAAATCAAAGGCTGGTCCTCTTGCAGCTCCTGCCCATCATCATGATCAGTCCTTCCAAACAACAGGAAGTATTCCTCATTTGTCCTTCAGATATAATGATCTCAGGCACTGTTGTCTTCTACTTGAAATTGCTTCCAGCACTTCTCAGCCCAGATTTTTCTACAATGTCAACTGAAGAACCTAACAAATAATCTTGCTCAGGCAGGACACATTTGTTTGCATTTGTAAGGAAGTAAATGTTTATGTAGAGCAGTCCTCTGTTGTCACCACAAACATCTTAGGGTTTTTTGTGTGGTACTGTAGCTCATTTTCACAGTCATTTCTCCTCGTCCTGTGCAAGTCTGGTTCAATCCAAGAGATATTTCCAGGTTCCTTTCACAGATACGGTAACTGCCCTCTTCAGCTTGGAAGAATGTAAAAGAAATAGTTTGATGAAGCAAAAAAAGAATAGAAAAATAGAAAAACAATCCCAGCCAGGATCCCTACAGAGGCAGGGCTCCCAAGAGGGTATGCCAATCAGCAGACAGCTGTTCCCACACACAAGATGTCACACACAAGATGACAAATTTGTGGTAGCAACAGGAATTTCCTGTTCCTTCTTACTCTTGCTAAGAGAGATTACATTCAGTGGGATGTCAAAGTAGCATTTGCCTCTGCCAGGAGGACATGCATGCAGCCTTGAATGAAGCAACTTCTGTAGCTGAAGACCTATCTTCTGTAGACTCATATAAATACATCACAGCTGCATCAAAAAGACTTTGTTATAGCCCTCTACACTCTTTGCTGTCAGCCTGTACAAGTTTCCATTGCTCAAAATGGGTTACAGACAGCATTTGAAGATTATGATCAACTCAGCTTATAACTGTTTCAGCCAATCTTTTACGGGACATTTCATGTCATCCTCAAACAGGAAATGTAAATATAGCCCATTAAATTGTATCAGCATTAGTAAGTAATTTTATAAGTAGCAGGAGCACCCATTAGACTGAATTATACAAGGAGAAATCCCCCTTCGTTATACCTCCAGTAATTCCTTAAAATCAAAGGAAAAAAGTATTGTTAGAGATAAATGACCTGTGAAGCAGAACAAATTTTAACTCCTTTCTAGTTTGCAGCCTGGGTGTAGCAGAAGGACACCCTTCCAAAAGGGAGTATCTGTATTTTTTTAATCAACAGTTTACACAATAGAAAACTCTTGGGTATGCTGTAGATCTGCCTTACGATTCAGTATAATCCAGTGCAATAATGCACTTTCTAAAAGGGAACACCAGGTCTCCAGAGGTTGATTTATCCCATCTTCTAGTGGTTGTATATTTTAAAAAATATTGAAGAATCATTGAAAGCATTACTCTGATGGGTTTCAGAGAATACACACTTCTTTAAATGGCTGAAATAAGTTCCACTCAACCACTTCTAACTACTCCTGAGTACTACAAGTGCCTGAGTCACGCCAAAGAAGGGAGGTTTTCACATTTCAGAAGACTAAAGTCTATATAGTAACTCAGGATGTAACAGCACAAGTGCAGTAACTTTAACTGCAGAAGGGAGAAGTGAGAGTGCAATTGCATTCTGCAGTGAGGTCATTCCAGAGCTCCAATCACTCTTCCTGCTGGTTCAGGTTTCTTAACTGATATACAGCAAGGGATGTGATTACAGCAGTGACCATTTACTGCCAGACATGAAAAGAGGAAAACTGCAGATAAAAAAAATAGATTCTCATTTTGGAGGTAACCAGGGTTATTACTGCTTCATCCATTTATTGCTATTTGTTCCTTTCATATTACCATTGCCAAAAAAAAAAAAAAATCACAGATTGCAACTCACTGTTTCACAGTATTTGCTGTTAGATATATAGGTACAATGCTGAAAATAGTTTTTCCCAACATCACATTACCAGGAAGGCTTTGCAGCTGGATTTACCCTGAAATACACGGCAATCTAGGTCCAAAAGAACTACATTAAAGGCAAAAGTAAGAGGACAGAGCTTCAGAGAAAAAAAAAAACTACCCCCAGAGAAGTGGGATGGCAGCCTCCCTGCAACAACCACTAAAGCAGCAAGTTCTACACACTCTGCAGAGGTAGGAAGCAGCATTCAGCAGTGGCTAGCAACCAGCTTCTCATTTCACCTATCATAGCTTTATTTTCATAGAAGAAACAGCGTTCCTATCTTCACTGCAGCATACATGGAGCAGAACAGGGCTTAACGCATCTTTACAGTCTACAGACCAGAGGCTTTTAGGTTCTGTGACACTCCCCCAGAGTTTTCATGATGGCCAATTCTTTGGAGTTCAGTACAGAGTTTAGAAAACATTTGCCAGGTTCATGTAGGAGTTCCCAGCTTTTTTTCAGCATTATTACAGCTAGAAGCGTGTGTGTAGATTCAGGTTATTGCCAGGTTCCAATACCACAGTCCATGAGGTGGCTGCCAACAAGATCTCAGGAATGAAGATGGGCTGGCTCCCTGCAGTGACAGCTGGATGAGATGCTGTAGCCTACTACAGTGCTATCACAGCTCTTCCAACTTTTTTCAGAACCTCTCTATTTACATATCTTGCATGTATTTGCATATCCTCTTTCATAGCAGGAGAGGCCCTTTAACACAAATGTGTGCTCATATTGATGGTAAACCACACATCTAACAATAAAATGGGTGATAGAGTTTTGATACTTATTTGTTAAAGATACACAGATCATTTTTGCATACACGAAGGTAATCTAAAGTGAGCAATTTGTATAATAAAAGCAATAGGTACAAGCATTAGTTCCATGTTAAAGTTTGAATTCAATGCAACAAGTGGAATATCTAATAAGAAACTTTTTTTTTTCTACCAAGACATTCATTATATTTAAGAGTTTTATATTTGATAAAATATAATAACTTTGATGCAAAAGAAGTCTTAACTAATTACATAATAGGTCACCGAATTTAACAGTACCATATCCTGCCAGTTCCTTTTAGGTAGTGTCTTGGATAAGACTTACTTATATAGCAGAGTGGAGTTGAAATGATGGATTGCAGACTCAAAATAAGGAAATAGATTTTTAACAGGAATTTTTTTGAGATTTCTAAGGAGACACCATGATGTCTCTTCTCATTTCCCAAACGTATAACATTTCTGACAGGTGCTGTCTAGTCTCTTATTTTATAGGAGACCTTCCATTGACAGATATTTTATTATGACCTTTTTGCAATGATGGGACCAACACAACACACTATTCATGATGAAGGGACACTAATGCCATAAAGGTGTTTTCTGTTCCTTTCCTCACATGTGCTTGCATTCAGTTTGCTTTTTTTGGGTGCTGCTGGCATTCCCACAATTCATTATAATTCCAAGGTCAGCTATTAATGTTGTGGAATGTAATCTGTAGTAACCAAACAAATGGGCTCTGTTTCCCGATTCCAAATCCAGACAGAGACACCCTACCACTGTTTGGTCACACAGCACTATGTCCCACCCAGACCTTTTAGGGTGCCTCTGTGGCCCTAAGGCAGGACCCTACAATCCCAAAGGCATTCTGGGATCCCTGATGCCCAAAACAGGAAGCCCGCAGACAGCTGACCTGTCCCTAATAGCACCGTGGAAAGCATCCTTCTTTTGAAGTCAAATGCGGCATTTGAGTTAATTGGACTTCAGCTTACCATGTCATTGAAATTAAGTTCATTAAAATACATACTTCTGCTGGTTTGTTGTAGCAAAAGAGCTATTGTCTTTATAATTTTAAAGAAAGTTCTGCTGCTCCAATGTGCTAGCAAGCTGCAGTTGTTATAACAACCTGGCAAGGTTAAAGGCTTGGCAAGAGCTGCATGTGAGCACTGGAATTTTATGATCTATAGCAAGTGGGAGTGCACCGAAAGGACAATAAACAGTTGCTGCCTTCCAGTTAAGGTGTTTTTTAAATAAAGATTCCCACAAACACATACTGCCTACCACCACCACCCAAAAAAAGCCTTCCATCTTCTTTTTTTCTAGAACTTCTGTATTCAGACGTAATGTCCCGGTGCACCTCTTTGTCCAAGAGCTGAGCAAAGCTTAAGAGTAGCAATGAATTCTGCTTTTTGCAGGCCTTTGAAACTCCAGAAAAATACTATAAAATATAAAAAGGAAAAACAAGCTTCTTCCGTGTACCATAGAACAGGGTTTGCAAAGTAGACAAAGTTAAAAAATAAACAGCGTGAGCTGCAATTCTTTTGGTTGAATTTTAAAATTTAACTTTATTACCAAGTACTACTACACAATGATGATGCTCTGGGCTTACATTGGGAAAAAGGGCCACATGCAGCACTCCAGACAAATTTATACTGAGTTGTTGATTTTACAGCTACCCAATAACACACATCTAGGACATATGAATAAGTTTGCCTGCCTTAAATAAAACTATAGTTTTCAAAATATACCTGTTTTCCTAGCATTTTTATTCAAAATTTTATAGAGGCAAGATGCTACCAAAGAGGATAGATGATAGTAGATGCCTACCACAAGACAACAATCACAAGATAAAAAAAAAAAAAAAAAAAAAAAAAAAAAAAAAGTAAGAAAAAACAATAGAGGTAGTACCTAATTTCATATATTTGAGTTGAAAGTGAAAACGTACCAAATAAACACAAAGTTCAGCTTTCAAAGTTTTCATAGCCCAGTTTTACTGTTGAGCCAGTAAACCTGTAGACCAGTCCGTGCTGTTGCTGACCATAAAGCTGTCATTTACAGAAACATCTCACTTATTTCAGACAGAAATGTCTGAAGTGATGAACAAGCAGGCAAAGACTGGACTAACAGCAGTAGCTCATCCCAGAGCTGGTTGCTGCAAATAAGGGAAGATGCCGCAGGCACCCATGGCTTCCTAAAGGAGAACTGCAGTCTTTAATCCAGTCTTTTGCCTACCTCCCGTCTCCCAGAAATGGAAATATGTCACAGAGACACGTATTACGGCTTTACAAGCAGACAAAGCCAACTTAGAAAATAAGGCTGGGGTTTCTGTTAACTCACACTTTTCTTGTACAGAAGCAGTTTGTGAAGTCTGAATTGAAATCTAAAAAATACATCCTTCCTCTAAAAAGCTTTAAAGTAGATCTCTTGGCTCATCGCAAGCTTCTCAGCCACTTCAGCTCTTACTGTGATACCCTTGCCATTCTCATTTCTACTTCTCCCCAGCCCAGGAGATTTCAGCCTTTGCTCCGATTATCCAGACTATTATCCATAGCTACAGCAGGTCCAATGGATGCTCCCTGAACAAGGAGCATCTGTGGTACACTCCTCCACAAACAAGGAGTCATTTACTCCATGTCTGCACATGCTCAGGAGGTTGAGCTCACAGCTACGTAGCTCTCCAATAAAGAGGATAAAGCACCTTACATGTTAAGGCACAGTAAAGAGGTATTCCACACTTCATTACCAACTTCATTTTAAGGCATGAAAAGAAGCAGGAGTTAGAGATCTCAGACTCCACCACAAAAGTTGCATTTCTCAACAGAGCTGCAGAGCACGAGGGTTTCAGCCTACCTTATTCAATAACGCAAACAATTTGATAGCCTCTCCCAGAACATGACCTTCCAGCAAAGCAAGATAGATGCTTTAATTACCACCATCACATTTCATCTTGCAGAAGTAAGCACTGCAAAGATACATGTGGGCTCTCTCCTGCCTTCTGACTCTTTCAAATTAATTGGTTAACTTATTAGAATCAGCTAAATGAGAAATGCAACAGCTCACTAAGTGCTTATCATAAACCTACTTAGTTAATGCAACCCCTTTTTCAATGAATATTAACATAGCAGGTGTTTTGTTTTTTGTTTTTTTTTTTTAAGCTATACACCAAGATACTGACCATGCTAAATTTTTACTAGTGCCTAGAGCTGCCCATAAACCACCAAGTTAGCTCAACCAGCCCCACTCACTCAGCCACACACAGTCTTATCCCCCAAGTCCACAAGAAACGCACCATCTCCTCAGCAAAAGACAGACATCAAAATTTGCTTTCCACAGTGCCTATTTGCACTGCACACAACTACAAACCTGAGCCACACATCTCCAGCTCCACATAGGCTGACCCACAATCTGCCAAAGCCAGGGCCCTTTCAGCTATTCTGAAGGCTGCAGAGAGAGCAGGTTGCACAAACCCTTCTTGAGCCACCAGCAATCTCCCTCCTCTCCAGTTGCAGCTTGTTTAGGGTCCTTCACAGACATTCATCAATGCAGTCCCCACCCTAACCAGTATCCACTCAGTGCTGACCTTTAACACCTTTTATGATGGAAAGCTGTTTCTGAAAGCAGTTTTTCACACTAGAAATAGCAATGTCTTCCTTTATATGCTTTCCCAACAACACTTCTGAACTATTTAAATTCTCCTTGCAAACTTGAGAGGTGGGTGCGGGAAGCTGCTCTCTTTCTGTGCTAATTTGAGAGGAGACACTCGCCAGTCCTCGCTGTTATTTGCTGCCAACTGCTTCTGTGCAGAGGAAAAAATGGAACCAGCCACACGTGCTTGAATGAAGCCTTGTCGTTCTGCAGTTTAAACTCACGCGTCCTTGACACCAGCTCTCACACATGCATACAGCATCTATTATCTGCTATTAAATACTGTGAATAGGGGCGTTGAATGTTGATCTTACTGCTTTTTTTTTTTTCCTCTCTACTTCTATCAAAATTATGGATTTCGATCCCACAGTGCTCAGAATTAGACTGATAAAATTAACAAAGAGAAGATATAAATTAACTAGGACTCTCCATTCCCCAGATTTTAGCAATCTGGCACCTCATATTATCTGAAGTCTTTTAGGACTCAATTACTGAGGCAGCAGGCTCTCAGCCTTAAAGAAAGGCAATTCCTCTCTGTCCAGGCCAGATCCTGTCTGCAAGGACTGATCACACCCCACGTATGTCACACTGTCTCTCCTCCTTCCAGGATGTTAAGTACTACTGGCACTTTCAAATCTTCCAGCTATGTGAATGTTTGTTCAGTATTTAGTTTTTATTCTTTATTTGTTATATATGTATGTATTCTATATTTATTATTTACCCTTCGTTTAGTTTTATTGGTGGTAGAGGGACCATTGGACCAGATGACCTTGGAGGTCTTTTCCAACCTTAATGATTCTATGATTTGCCCATCTGCATTGCCAAGACACCTTGGACTGACTGTGGCATTTGGCTGCCTAGTGAACAGAAGAAAAAAAATTGGTTGAAGTTTCTACTTTTCAGTCAATGAATGGCCATGACCTTCTTCTACACATATTTAGAGTCTTCCAAATAATGTTTTTTCTCCACAATGGAGTAGAGATGGCTTATACATCACCTGTCTATATGTTGAACGTTGAACATCTTTACGTGTTTTTATGTTCAGTCATATATTCTTACCACAAAAAACCCAAAGAGATTTCTTGAGAGCAACCATAGACTGAAATTATTTGGGGGCCTGCTCCAAGCTGGAAGATGCTTTGCCCTGCTGACCCAAGCCAGTGTGTTTGGTGACAGCCACAGTATTTCAGCTGGGGCATAATTCCATGTTTTGGTATTAGCTTTGTGGTATAAGGAATGTCCATGGGGCATGTAGTGGCATGCTTTGTTGGACTGTATCATCAAAATCAGAGAATATGACTCAACATTCCAGACATTTACGATATACCATAGCTTTTGCAATAAGCAACAGCAGAAAACATTAAGATGAACTGTTAAACACATTCCTTTTTTCTGTTTCTTTTTTAATTGAATTTGGAAAAGCAATGCAAGCATTCATTAAAGGTGGGTAATAAGTTTTTCTTTCTAAAGACAAATACAGTACAGCTATAAAACCATGTAATGTTGGCATTAGGAAGCCACCAGTGATCTGTACTAGGCAGTGCTAGAATTTTTCCTGCTGCTATTCAGAAATCCTAGAATTTCAATGAGAAGCTATGATTACTATGCTGCAAACCTATAATCAGGAAAACAAAACCAGAAAAGTTGGCAATCCAGCATCATTAGGTGCTTGTTAGCGAGCTGTTGAGGATACACAGGCCCCCTGGGCTGTGGTAATTCAAGACACATTGCAGATGGAGGTACTCTGCCAGTCATGCTCTAGGAAGCCTTATCCAACTTATTAAAACTAAGAAACTGCTATATAAATAAAAACCTCAAGACAGATTATATTATTTGGCACAAAAATTTTGAACGCTATCAACTCTAGTCCTGTACTCCTTACTGAGAAGTCAAAAATAAAGTTCCCTAATTTTTCCCCCATAAAAAGTCCAGGGTTACTAAAACAAAAAGTAAAAGGTTAAATCATGTAAATATTATGAAGTTAACTTCCTTTTCTGCTTACAAGAGGAAGAAACATCTTCAGATGATGGTTATAAATGTGATGTTGACACAGATGGTCTATTAAATTAGAAAATTACTGCAATTGATTGAGAACACTTGGACTGTACCTACTCAGAAAGTTCTCATATAAAATATCTTCTCATTGCAAAGGTCAGGCTTTTGAGAGGATGATTTATTATAAACAGAAACGTAGTGAATTTTTCCACTTCATTGATTAAATATATTAGAACAAAAATCCAATTATTATTCCTGATTGATTTATTGGCATGTTTTGGAGACCTCAGACCAGTAAAAATATTATTTTTATATCCTCCAGCCCAGGAGGATTCACAGCTTTGAAAAGCAACCTTCTGTCACAGAGGGAGTATTAGATCGAAAATGAGAATAGTAATGTGTTTTTGTCAGCAAAACTTCCTCCAGTGCTAGCTTCAGGCATCTGAAGTAGTTCTTAGCACTGCAGAGCACGTTAAGAGATGAACTCATGTCACTGTATACTGTGTTAAATTCAAGATTAAGTCACTTGCAGCAAAGAGTACATTTCCTACTTGTTTGCACAATGTTAGCAAACCAAGCTTGCAGCAGGGACAAGTGTCAGAAATTTTCCAGTTTCCATAAGAAAATTACAATTCAATGAAACCAACAAGTTCAAAAGGCCTTGTCCTGTTCTGTAGCACTATGGGCCACAGCTAGAACGGGAGTGAGATTTTCTTCACAAAGTTGAAGTCATGCCGCTGTCCTGTGTGCTTTTGGGTGAAGGGGCTCACAGGATGCAGAGCAGGCAATTCTCTGGCTCCAATATCCCCCTGCACAAGGAGAGAAGTCAGAAGAGGAGACAAATACTAGAGCTCTGTGTGCACACACAGATCACAAACACAACATATAAAAGAGATGCTGCCACATCTCAAAGCCCCACCAAGCCACAGTGCTCCTTTGCCTCGTTTCCACTCTTCCTTGGAGGTGGCCAGAACACTCATCTTTTTTCAAAATCTGTCCAGACACGCACCTCAAAAACCTGAATAATCACACATCAGGTATCAAACCACCTCCCTGTGGAAATATACTCCACCTTCCACTGCAGAGGAGAAGCTGGAAGAGACTCAGTTTTCTGACTGTGAACTGTACAAGCCCACTTCATTCACCCCTTGAAAGGGAAGTTTAGGAAACTTCCTATAAAAGGAAGCCGGCAAGTGAGTCTTTGTTCCAGCGATGCCTCTCCAAGAAGCACCCATTCTCCTCCTCCTTTTTCTTTCCCTCCCCAAAGAACATCCTGGCCCCATCCTGCTGGTCTATTCCTGCTCCCTCCTTCTCAGACACTTCTGATTTCCAACATTTCTGTTACCTGTCTAATGATAAAATTTATATTTAAAAGGTGGGGGAGAAATCAATCTATTCCTATTTTATAGCAGTTTTTACTGAAGGATACTGAAGTTTTACTGAAGGACAGATGACACTTCTAAGCCTAGGCCTATGCTAGGTGTTTTGCCAAAGGCACTGCATTGCCCTGGAAGAATCACAGGCAAGGAACAACTGTCTGGAAGAGACAAATTAACACACAAAGTAAGCTACTGACTTCTGCCAGCAGATTGATTCCAGCTTCCCTGACCACTTAGGAGACCATAACCCATAACCTACAATGATTCAGCTTCCTCAGTGGAATGTTTTGTGTTTTTCTTCCCCATAAGTTGGACAAGTAAATGGCTTTTAGGCCCCAAGATAGAGGGAAAAAAGAAAAGAAAAAAAAATACTTTTAATGTAAATTTAATTGTCTTAATCACAGAATCTAAGAAAATGACGAAAACACTTTCTCAGTAAATTTATCATATGCAATGTCAAATTGAAGTGCCTCAAGCTGGTGTCACCTTCACAGTATACACAATGTTCTGAGACTGCTAGATTCACATATCTTTACATAACGCCTTTTTTCCTACTTAAAAAAAATATATATCCTATTTAAAATATATATATATATGTTGTATTCACCGAACTTTTCTCTATATCTGACTGTTTAAGAAAATTTCCAAAAAAAAAAAAAAAACTTGCAAAGCAAAGAAACAAGTAATCTGTCAATGTTCCTTCCTAATCACTTTGACTTTTCAACACTCAACAATCAATAGTCAATATATAAAATTGACTATTTTTATTAACGTATGCCTATTTCTTTATTTTTTTTTTATTGACTGGAATATCCTGGAATCATAAATGCAACAATACACTAATATTTACTAATATTTTCAATCATTTTGAACACTTCACGCAAACTTTGTCTGTTTAAACAGAACCTGTACGCCACACAGTCCACAGGATAGCTGCAAACCTAGAAATACAGTTTTATGTTATCTGCATAACAAATCGCAAAATTAAGTAAACCCAGTAGCCCGTAATTTCACACCTGGAGATTTACCAGAAATTGCATTAAAGCTCTGGGGCAAATAAAGTGAATTACTCTGAACTTCAGAGGATTTCATTTTATGCTAGATAAAGTGTAAATATGTTTGGAAGGTGATATATTTCTTGTTGATTTACCCATGCCAGTTTAATGTCATTGGTATCTTTGGCTGCCAGAAATGGTAAATAAATGTGATAAACAACATGTGCAGTCTAGTCAAATATACTCTCACTGCAGTGAAACAAGGAAAATATTATAAAACATGTTTGTGATCAAGCACAGAATATAAACTAGTTGCTGTTACTAAACTTGAGTGCACATTGTTATTTCACATATTGACAATTTTATTCAGAACATGTCATTTTACTGGGATTTTTTTTTTTTTTTTTTTTTTTTTTTTTTTGTGTCATAACAGGCATTTCCTCTTTCCTAAAATTACATTTTTTTCTCAGGGATTTGATCTCTGACATATTATTTTGCATTTGAAAATTTCCATTTGCTTTGGATTAGAGAAGGTTCATTTTTGCCCAATGAACCTGTGCAAAAACTTGGCAAAAGACAGAAGTCGTTATTGTCAAGTGCAGATAATCCACATCTGAAAGCTGCTAATCAAAACAGCTCAAGCATGGAAAAAAGATTGACTGTTATTACTATCATCATGCAAAAATAAACAGATTCACCTTTCTGCTGAGGACTTTGCTCTTCAATTCCCTAGGAGATTTAAACCTGATAACTGAATAAATTATTGTACATCATTTTGCTCTCTTACAAAATTCAAAGTGAATTAGTCTAATAATGAAAAGCTTTGACTAATAAAGTTCAAAAGCAAAAGTCATACTTCACATTCCTGTGGAGGAAAAAAAAAAAAAAAAAAAAAAAAAAAAAGAAGTCAAAATAATCATTAAAAAGAGTCTACTTATGACAAGGCAACAGGCTCTATCTTTTGATCCCTATTTGCCCATAGACTTACACAAAATAGTAGAGATCATAAATTTGATATACTCAAAGCAAATAAACGATAAATGTTTCCTAGAAGGGCTTTCAGAGCTAGTACCAAATGGGGCTGAGCTCTAAATTAAAATGCTACAGACAGCTGGTAAAAGAATAGCTCCTGACAAAAATCCCCATCACTTGCAGTTAGATGGTGCTTCTGTAAAGGAAATTAGACAAAATGAGGAAAAAAAGGGGGGGGACAGGAGGGTACATCAACAGCTTACCTATTCAAGCATTACCAAGTAAGCATGTTATTTGTCTTTGAGCCAGGTTTTATCCTGGAGAGGTGCTGCAGGCTGCCTGGCAGCTCTAGCACAGGTTAATTAAGAACAGACAGGAGAGGCTGAGCAGCCCAGATGCTGGGGCTTCTTTCCAGCCCTGTGCTCCTGCCTAGCACTGTGCACGACACTCCGAGGCAATAAAGTCCTCGGCCATCCTCACAGCCCATGGTTGATACCATCTCTGGCAGGTACAAGTTATCCATCAGCCCCCGCAGGAGACGTGGGCATGGAAAGGCAAGTGAGATGGGATCGCTGCTCCCAAAACCTGCAGTGGGAAACTAATACCAGAGGGCAGCCAGACCATTTGCATGGGGACACAAGCCTGAATTGCAGTTAATTAACTGCCAAAGTGTAAGCTGAGAAGAAAGAAAGAAAAGCCCAAAACCCAGATCAATCCAGAAGTCCCTTGAGAATATGCTGCAATGCTCACGGACTGAAAAATCAGCAAAAGAGAAGCAGAACCTGGCTGAAGAAGGTTAACAGCTGACATTTGAGTAAAGTGAAAGAAAACCCAGGAATGCATGCTGGGTGACCCAGAGATGCACATGAATTCTGGAAAAAGCTTGGACTGAAGGAGAAACCCCTGTTCCAGGAAATAATTAGGACTCACCAGAAAAGTTTTCATAGAGAAAAATAAATAAATAAATAAATAAATAAAGGAAATAAAAGGAAAATGAAAATACAACACACATCTTGTGTAGAAACCCCCAAGAACTGCATGCTAATGAATTTGGAACTGGAAAAGAAGGAGCTATGGAGCATTTTTCTGCCATGGGGCACTGTTTGGGCACACCATAACCCACTCTACTTCATTTGCAGGCAGCGACAACCAGGCTTTAACATGCGCCATGCCACAGCCTGGCTCTACAAGACATGCTATCAGTGACTTGAGACTGCAAAAAACATCTTCTGTCTTGTCTTAAAAAATGCTCCTCTGCAGAATTAATGAGTAGAAAACCAACCCTGGGCTGTTCTGCATACAACTCTACAGCATGACCTTTTTGAAGCTATGTAGCTCCAAGACATTATTTTAATTGAACAGAAAAATCTTTAGCTCTGATTAAGAAGAAAAAGTCAGGTAGATGGTAGATCCACTGATTTCTGAATGTGAACAGACACAAAACACAATCTGAGCATCGTTCTCTGTATTGTAGCAGTACTTTCAGGCATTTCTAATCAACTTTTTCCTCCTTTCAAAAAGTCCAGTTTTTTAAATTGTGTGGACTACGACAACACAATTAAAGAAAGTAATGATGTGTTTGCTCTGAACAAGCTGAAAAAATATATGATCCAAGGCTTCTTTGAAGTAGAAATCAATTTTGTGTAAAACAAGCAAACAGTCTCACCTTGTTTTATCAGACAGGATCTTCCTTTAATAGTCTCTAAGAAATACTAGTACCACTATATCAACGTACGTGTAATCAACCTCAGTGATGAGGTTTCCTGTTAAACCAGGCTCCTCTACCTTGTGTGCAGCACAGACCAACTTAACCATCAACAGAATAGAAACAAAAGGGCACCCATTAATTAGCAGACTTATTTACGTCACCACAAATCACTGAGGACAGCGAAGTTACTATTGCCTTATTCTTATACTCTTCCCCAAGCACCCTTTTTTTGTATACTATGATAAAAAAAAATAAAAATAAAAATAAAAAAAAAAAAAAAGATATTGGAAGCAGAACTGGAGTGTATATATCCATGGTGTATGACAGCCTGCAGTATGGGCAAAACCTGCCTCATCTCTAGATCACTGCTTGCCCCATGGCAGCACGGGCAGTAAATGCAGTGACAGGAGGGGCCCTACAGACAGCAAGAAGGGAGGGTCAGGGATGAGCAGCACATTCCCTCTGCTAGAGCATCTGATACAAGATGGCCTACGCAAAGAGCAGCAGCACTCAGGGGGACGGCAAGCGGGGAGAGCCTCCTGTTGAAAGACACCATGGTGACCACAGCTGTGACTTTTACTTAGTTGTCTCATGTATTGTTGCTTCTTCTCAGGGCCACCAATTGGTTCCCATCAGCATCCTCCATTTAAAAAGTGGACAATGTGAATCATATACAAGTCTGGATTCATTTGGTTTGTCAGTGAACTGAGCCATTAAACACATGGGGGATTCAGATTACTCCCAGATACCTGTTATTGGAAGAACGTTACAGCACGTAATTTTATATTTCTTTTTCTGTGCAGGACACTAATTCATCAATTGACATTCATGAACAAGAGCTATTGCACTGGCATACAGACTGAGTTGCAAGTTTGCTCTCACACCTGCTTGTGAGAGCACACAATGTTGTCTTCTCAAGCAGCCAAGGACAGGCATTTTAATTCTGGTGCTCTAAAAGAACCTCCATAACCTACAACAAGACAAGAAGTCCTTCCATCTCCCTCCATCTAGGACTACCACTAAACCAACAGGAGATTACAAGTATTTTAGAAACAAGCCAGCCTATATTCAGCTGTTTATATATAGATTTAAGAGCTTGGCTTTATCACCCTCTTTAGAAGTGCTGGTCTCTCATCAGATCGGTAACTGTGCTTGAGCAGAAGCAGAAACAGATTGCACGAAATATGTTGTGATTTGCTAAGCTCCGTAAATATAAGCTAAGATATATAAAAATGAAATGTGTTTAATGAAAAAACACATAGGCCAAAAAGTAATTAAGGAAAGTATGCGTAACAAAACAAGTTAGGTATAAATGCAAATGATGCTGCACAATTCAGGACACTGTATAAGATAAATAGAATTTAGCCAGTTTATGTAGGATACTAAGAAAAACTCACATTCTGTTATTGACAGATGAAGAGGATTTAATTAGCAGCAAGGGAAGAGTGGAGGAAAAACTATCCTCAGTTAAATGAGACAAAATTATTTTTAGTAATAAGAACATTTAAAACTTTGACGAGTGCAAGTTCTCCTTCTTCAAGATTCTCACTCATGTAAGAAGGAAGAAAAATCCTCTGGGGCAAGCTATTCCTGTATTGTTCCACCGACGTGTTTCACATTCTTCCTTCAAAAAGCAGGTCCTGACTGCTGGTAGAGACAGAGAGCAGATATAGGGGGACCTTGTTTTTACTCTCATGTGACAACTCCTGTATGATAAGATCCTAAACTAACAACCATAAGGCCTAAAATTCTGTTTATGCTTAAATGTAGGGATGCAAGTCCAACAGGGTGCATTAACAAAAGTATTTTTATTGATTTCTATGGATATTACGTAGGACTCTAGAGATCTCAGCACAGATGAGAACTGTAAAAAATATTCACAGTCCTGTCAAAACATGAAGACTAATAACCTAATGTGAAGTTGCTAAATTGGAGATCCAAAGATATCAATCAGAATTTTATTGAGAGGTATGAACATTTGTGACATCAGGGTAATATTAGCTGGTAGCACAGTAAAAGGGTGCATTTTCTTTTGCTTTTCAAGCCCAGTTAAAAGCTGTCATCCTCTATATAAAAGTTACAATGATGGGAAAGAAATTAAATTTACAACTGAAAAAAAAAAATTTGCAAATCCACTGGAGGGTGAACCAGATAAAAATGTGTATGCTAACCTGAACAACATACATGTAGGCTTGCTGTGTCCCAGAAAGCATCACATAGGCACAGACACCTCCAACCTTCCCTCAGAAGGACCACATCCCAGGGCAACATGGAAGTCAACAGCTGCATCTATTTTCCAACTTCAAATATTCTGAAACGAATATGCTCAATGATGGGATGCTTGTTATGACATTGGCATGCAGCAACGGAGGTCCACAGGGAGAAAATAAACAGGAAAATATTAGGTACAAGATAAGGCACCCATTAAAAAAACAGGATTATTTTTATAGACCAACACCAGAACAATTTCGAAAAAACTAGCTTATCTTTCTGAACTTGATTAAGGCTCAGAATCATGAACACAGAAGATTTGTTGTCAAATTTTATAGGACTTTTTTATTATCAAGCAAAAGTTCACAGTGATTTGAGGGAAGATGCATCTGGCATAAAAATACAGCATGAGAGTCTGAGAACCTGAATCTGCAATTGATCGTCAGGCAACATTTCAGATACAAGGAGATCATATTGCTGCCCATAATTCTCAACGGGTAATGAAAATCCACAATATCTTGGTTTTAGGGCTTTTGAGAGGATCAGACATTCTCTACTGGTTAAAATCTTTTTTTAAAGATAAGCAGGGAAGTTGAGATTTGGCTGGATCCCTGCCTGTAACACAGGCTATCAAAGCCCTTGGTTCAGAGCAGGAGTACGTGAACTGTAAAATGTTGTCACTAGAGAAAAAGGCACAAGGACTAAACCTGGGAAGCAAACACTCAAAGGAAAAAAGGAAGGAAAATGTAGTCTTGTGTGCAACATTGGGACTCAAACAGCAAACCAGGAGTCTGAAGACATCTTACCAAGACCTTAAGAACCCACACTTAGTCACATCTGAGTAGTCTGTAGCAATCAGTCCTTCGTTCTCTGCACAGAGATGATGAGCAAGTTTTCAGAAAGTATTTCAGGCTCTTACAGAGAGTAACAGAATATTTTCTTTTCAACCAAAATGCCCAAAGTGTGAACAGGTGGCAAGGCTCCCTTTCTTGAAATTGAATAAAGTTTAAGGGAGGTTTTGCAGACAGTTGTCATAATTCTCCCACATTGAAACTACTTCACATATCACAGATAACAGAAGCTCTTGCTTTTTTTTTTTTTTTTTTTTGGTGAAAAATCACGCCAGAGAACGTGGCTGTGTCTCAGTAGTTTCCTCCTGTTTCCAGGACTGCATAAACTAGTAAAGTTTCAGTGCTGGCATAAACAGCCTCTGAAAATGTTTCTACCATTTATATGTAGAGCAACAGATTCCCCCAAGGAGCTCAAATACAACTCACTAAGCCAAATTCCCTTCTACAAGATGCTCACTTAAAACACCAGAAATAACTTTTGATTGGGAAACAAAATGCAGTTATAGATTGGCTACGTTTCTGCTTTGTTTTCAAGTTAGGAAAAAAAGGTTCATCAGCAACACTGCAACACTTCTGTTACAGAGCAAATATATCACAATTCTCAGCCAGAATGGTTTTTGACTTTCTGATACAATTCAAACAAGTTCAAGGCCTTTGACAAGCCCTCTGACAGACTGGAGTAAATGAATTTTGCAGCTGGCTTTCATGGCTGGTTCAGAATTCAGGTTTCTCAATAGGCTCAATCACAGGTCTTAAAACACTCATCCTTACCCAGACAGGCAATGAGTTTCTGGTCTCAGGGGTAACCTAAGGCCACCTCTACTCAATCTGGTGTAAAAACAGATTAAGCAAGGTCAGAATTAAACCATTAAAATCTGCAATACAGGTAAAAAGCAAATAAATAAATAAATAAATAAATAAATATACTTATTGTCTGGAAAAAAAAAAAATCTGATGAAAAGAGGAAATAATTCTCAAAAAAAAAAAAAAAAAAAAAAAAAAGCAGGAGCTCTTAGTGTATCATCTAGACAGCTGTGCCATTTTACAAAACAGATTTTCATGATGATCAAAAAAGCCTGACAACAATTCTCTATTTTAGACAAAAATAACAATTCTTTTGTTTTGGTTGTTCTTCAGCTGATACCTTTCAAGTAAGGAACAATCATTTTCAGTTTTCAGAGGAAGCCAAAAGAGATTACCTGTATCTCATCTCATAACAAAGCTGTCCTATTTGCAGTATGATCTATATTTGAATCTTATTTGCCTATGTGAAAATACTTCTTATGCATTCAGTTTATATGTTGTGTATTGCTTATAAACAAACAAAGCAGAAACACGTTCTGTTTCCTTGAAAGTACATGCAATTTTTTGCTTTGATTTCAGAGATAACAGAACTGGATCCTGAATGCAAACAAGAACGATTAGGAACAAACACTACACCCGGCAGCTCACCAAAGTGCAGGGAGATAATATGTAAATATCTGAAGTCACTAAACACTCTGACAAGCCTACAAAAAGGCTCTAGGAAGAGCTTTAGAAGTGAACATAGAAACAAAAAAAAAAAAAAACCATACCCACAAAATAACTCCACTCCAAACCAAGCAAATACCAGTATACCCTAGCAGTGGGGTCCCACTAGAGAAGAAATAAGCACACGCTTCTGTCCCACACTTTGCTCAATAGGTGCATGATGTGGTGCAATCAGCTGTGATATTCCTTATGTCCACTACAGCCTGCTAGTTCCAGAAAATCTTCTTCTCACCTGCATTCACCAATGTAAACGTGTAATAGGTATCACTGATCTGCTTTCCAAATCATGGCAACATTTTCAAAAACAGCATCATTTGGTATATCAACTCCTACTGCTGAGGATTTTGCTCAACTTACTTGTACATAATATAGAAGAGAATCTATTTGACTCTTTACCCACTACAGAAATAATTTTATATTTTTGTAAACATACTGTACACCAACACTTCAGGATGATCATTCTCAAAGATTGTCTTGGGATGTAGATAAACTAGGGTAAAATGAGGCTTTGGCATTGCACACTGTAAAACCATGTTTGACAACCATTTTCTTTTCCTCCATATCTACAAAAATACTTGCCAGTTAGGAAGGTTTACTCATTCAAACCCAAAGGCACCCTTGCTGGGTTTAGAACTGAGGCTGAATTCAAACATTTCCTTCTCTCCACTTCAAATTTTGCTGACATCTTCAGCTGAAGGTAAACAAGTGGCAAACATTACATGGCAAAAAAAACCCATACATGTGCTTTTCATCAAACAAATATTTTTTAGTTCACTGCTGTATCTACCATTCAGCAGATCAAATCTAAGCAGTCCTGGCAGTGTTCCCTACTATCTTACAGAAGTTTATATACTACCACCAGCACCACAGTAATTTCTATTGTGATAAAAGCCACACTAAGCAGGTGGCTAATCAGTGAAATCTATTAAATGATTTGGCAATTTCCACCTAGTTCTTGGTGGATAATCATGCATGTCACACAAGCTGCCAGTGTGGCTGAATATCCCATTGGCAGGCTAGACCAATTAAGTCATGAGTAGATGAAGACACGAAAGAAATCTGAGATTAAAGTGATTGCCTGGCACATTTTATGAGATTAGCAGATGAGAAATCAGTCCTCTGGGGATATTACTCACACAGTAACTGCACATTCACTTTGCTGCAGCAGGTGAAATCGGGGTAGAAACAGAAGGGTCAGAGCAGCTCTCACTCGCCAGAGCACTGGTGGAGTCAGAAGCACTTCTCTGTACCTCACTCACCCACTACTCAAGCTCCAACTTGGTTCTGCCTGGCTGGTTTTCAGTGGTAGGTCCAACTGTTGGCACTGGAAATACATGCATTTTGCCTTCCTTTTTACACGAGAAGAACGAGGCAGACAAAAAGTAGCTAACTTTCAGTTTTGATCACGTCTTTTGGGCATCTGGAAATCACCTTGTAAGTAATGAAGTCAAATGCACTGATGGCTGCCCTCAGTAACAAGGCAAAATATCATCTTGATCTGATCACATAAATATTCAAACAACACTTCTTTGACTTTCTGCAAAATGCTCATTACACGGACCATATTTTAGTCACATTGCTTCAACCACTGTACTTTTCCACTTAGCATAATTTGTATGACGACACAAGTATTCTGCCATATAAATTCAGCAGACACATCAAAGACATTAAAAAGCTTTTCACAGGTATAAGCTGAGTCATTCATTGCATTCATTGCATTGTACTACAAGGCAAACTTAAAATGAGAAGTACAGTACGTCAAATACGAGTAAACAATCTCTCATTTTAGACATGTAAGAAGAAGCTGAAATGCATGCTTAAAATAAGATGAGATTAAAAGGTTAGAACTTCCTAATGAGTATTACTTGCTTTGTTTTATGCTATTGATTTGAGACAGAACATCTTGAGAGGTATTTGCTTGTAGTATGAATTGCTTTTTGAATAACAGCTCCACCTTACATGTATTTCAAGCGATCCTTTTGTGTTTTCCTTCAGTGTGATCTAAGTGACTGGGTGCAAGATGTACACTGCAAAGTACCTGCACTGCTGACTCAGTGAAGGCACGTCAGTTTATACATGATGCATTAACAAAACATTAAGAAGGACTTTGCAGAAACAATCTATTTTTAGAAGATATACTTGAAGTTTAAACCTCTAGCCCTCTTTGTGAGTCATTATCTTGAAAATTTACACTCTTGCAGGAAGCTGTGAAAGACTGTTCCCAAGACAGTCGTCTTGGGATAGCATTTGGTAGGACACCATCACCTATTTGAGAGAGCACAGCAGACATTTGCCAGGCCTTACACCCAACAGCATTCTGTGTGCCTCCAGCCAATTACAGGGCTCTCAACTCCTTTCCAAAGACTTGGGAAGGTACAAGTTACAAAAGGAACACAGAGTAACCCACCAGTGGGTTATTATTCACTTGCTCTGAATTAATACATGGGACAGAGTACAGAAAAAAAAAATGGGGAGGGGGGGAGGGGAGAATTAAGACATCACTCTTCACTCTTACAGTGGTGTGTTGTTTTATTATTTATTTATTTATTTTATTTTTAATGGAAAAGCTTAAGCATGCACCTGAGTCACTAACTAGTAAGAAATTTTAAATCATCCAAACAAAACTTGCCACCTAGGACCTGCACACTTTACATATCTTTCATTGCATCTGCAAGCCCAAATTCTCCACTCTAAAGAAAAGTTACCATTGGGATATTAAAGGTTTTTATAACAAATCCTAGTATAACAAATACACTGAGACTACTGCTATGCACAGGGAAGAGTAGGAAATGCAGGAAGTAACACTTTCTTAGTGATAGGTCAACATTTTCAGAAAATAAGTAAACAAGTTTTAAGCAAATAATCAAGCAACTCAGGACAAGCAGCAGAGCTTTCAGTTTGACTTTATAAATGCTATCAGAAGACAATTGCAATACTTCTCCTTTCTCATTTCCAAGTGGAGATTTTAGTTAAACACTTCTCTGAATCCCGTTTTCCCACTCTGCACTGCTACTTAGGTTTCTGCCCAGCAGCTGCAGCTGCTCAGAATGTCATACTTGCTACCAAGAGCAAAAGCTATCACAAAGACAACCTTGGCATGGTAGTAATTACTCTGTGACCTTGGCCAGAATCATGACAACGAAGTCATGGTTCAGGATGAGAACACTTTTCACTGAGACTGTCAAGTAGATATATGTAGTATTTCACTTCAAGGGTATATGTGTTCTGAAAAATTGAAGCTTTTCAGACTTTTGCTTCCCAGAAGTTTAATATAATGTGAGATGGGACAAGGGGCATCAGGGCACCCAGAAGCCTGCTTATGAAGAGTAACCACTGCTCATTTAAGTCACAACAAATGACTTCAGTCTAAAAATGAATTTAGTCACAAGAGATTTTTCCAAACATTTTGCTAAGGCTTATAGTCAGATACATGTTTAGATTTTCAAAGTATAATTGTGTGGATACCTACAAACCCCAGAATGCTCATCTTGTTCAGTGGCATTGGATGTTCTGAACAAACTTGACTTGCCCTTCAATGGATTAAATGTTCTGTCCTACAGACAGAAAACTGCTTTCCTGGAGAAATGAAAATCAGCAAACTAAATCCAAAAATAGCAGCCTTCCTAAACTCCAAATTGGTCGAAATAATCAGCTCAATTCATACCTCTCATTGCTTTGAGTATTTTAACAGTACTACAGGCTAGCCACTACTATCAGTCCACATGCACGCAATTCACAATCTTCAGTACTAGCATCCCAGGAGGAATATTCAAATTCTCAGCACTGTTCACTTTTGGTCTTCTGGAGTCCAGACTAAAGTACATCCATTCCCACCTGCGCATCATCAACTTTGCCTTCTTCTGTTATTATCAGGACAGGGCTAGCACAGGAATTTGAGTTCTTAAACCTACAAGCAGTCAGTAATGGTTGGCACAGATTCATCCTCTGGGAAATGCCCACACCTCAGATGTAACTAAGCCCTAACCCTCAACTTTCAGCATAATCCTTAGAACACCATGACATCATTTTGTTTGCCCTGTGACAACACCCCACAGACACAAGAAGAGTCAGCCTCTGCCTCAGATGCCTTGGTCACCACTTTTGCCCCCTATAAATGCATGAAATCCCATCTGGGGATGCGATGATATAGCACAGCAAGATTAAAGGGCAGCAGGCAGGAACATATGGGAAATCACTCATGTCACAAAGCACACTCCGTAACAGGTCACCTCCAAGACTTGGATCTCTGTTTCTCATACAAAACCCAGAGTTCATTTTGGAGCAATGCATTGACTTATTAAGAGACGTTTTAAAATGTCCATCAGTGTGACCAAAAGTGGTATACATTTAAAGTCCATAATGCTGTTATTCTAGAGCAATCCTCTTCCAGGGATGACTTCAAAAGACTAAATTGAAAAATGTCACAGGAATTAATATGCATTCAAAATGCAATGGGATTCTTTTCACAAGGGAGCTGGCTTGATTTCCCTTTCTAGATGCAGAAGTAATATCTTGTTATAAACATAGATGAGCCTAATTTTAGAACATATGGACTCTGCCATGTGGTTGTTTACTTAGATGGGGTGCTTTAATTTGTCTTGGCACTTCCTAGTGTTTAGGGTGCCTTTCAGGATAAGGAAGAGATGTATGGACACATTGTGGGCTAAGACAGAATATAATTAGACAGCAAAAGCTTTACAGGATCCTTTTTTTATTATATCCACAACACTGAACATATTATCTAGTTCTGCACCCTATAATAGAACGCTCAACTTATCCTAAAAGACAAACCAAGAATTAAAATAGCATCATGAACAATCCTACATATGTGTTTCCAGTGAGAAACACCATAAAAAGGCAGGTCAGCTACAGAGAAACCAAATGACTGAATATTTTCCATATATAAATTCTGTCTTGCCTGTTTAGAAAATATTAAACAGATCCCTTAAGAGCTCCCAGCAGCATTTTGCCCATTAAACAAATATAAACTTAATATGGCATTTATAAAACATTTATTCACTAAATGTAGGTGTATAGACTTTTTTACTCCCCTGGAAGATGACTTGAGAGTTGCTTATAATTCAGCCAAATCAGTCAAGACAAGGACCTGCAGAATGCAAACAATGCCTATACACCCTGGGGCTGTGAGAGCTGTGAAGGAGGGCAAACACGTAGAAGAAAATACTCAGGCCTGACGTTATCTGGTGCGCTGCAGGAGAAAATAAAAATAATTAAAAATAAATAAAAAAAAAATAAAAAGTTACTGTAAAAAAAAAAAATCTATGTGTTACTCTGTTGCTATACCAAGATCTAAGGGCACACCCGTACATTTGCATTAAAGGCAGGTACTTTATCTTTTACCCAAGCAAGCAGCTAAAAGAAGTGCTCAAGCCACCACTGTGACTTGCAGAGCGGTGGAGGGAACTGCTGGAGGCTCCAATTCACAGGTATGAAGCTGAAGGGGCTGTCTGAGAAGCATCTTCTCTGCTTGTTGTATGGGAGTTCCCTCTCTGCAACTCCAGCACTGGCCTCCACCAGCAATATCGTTCCATTGCAAAAGATGGAAGTTTACATTAAATTAGTTTTGCTTTAAATGAGTGCAGAATAGGAGACTCATAATAGGTAAGAGCACCTTAAGGGCAGCATGAAAAGCTGTGTCCCTATTAGCCGTGTCTGTCAAACAAACTGAACCAGTGCACAGCACAAGCTACAAGAAGAAATGCGAGAGACATCAAAAAGGAAAGGGACATTAGTGTAACAGCAGCAAAATGGATATTGGGTCAAAAATGGCACAGTAGCAAATCAATGAAAAGATAGCTGTCATTAGGAAGAAATCCCGCTACACTGGTTCAGCAGAATTGCAGTTAAAGTCAGTGCAGATGAAACCAGAACATGACACCTGCAGGTACTCATGAAACCAATACGTGATAACTGATGTGGTAATAAGTATTCAGATCTGGGTTCAAGTAAATCTGCAAATAAAAGCATGGGCTACACACAGCCATGAGGAACAAAGAAATAATAACACTCTGAAGTCAGTGCCATGGTTGGGGTGTTCTTCCTTGGAGGCACACAAAGTTGCACCAGAACTAATTTTCCAAACCCTTGTTCCAGGAGAGATGTCCCTCAGAGGTACAAGTCTGAAAAACATTGTTGCATACTGAAGTCTTACCTGTAATTCTGCTTTGCTAATAAAATACTTCATTACAGTTTCAGGACATTTTAGCACATAGCAGAACATATTTTCCTTAGGCTCATATGTGTCCAAGAGCTCACATTACAATAAGCAGGGACTATCATTCATCTGTTAGCTGCACAGCTTCTCTGTTACATAAATGTACTCCAAGTTTAATAACAAACCAGGACCATGTTGGTCATCTGCTTTATTAATATAGACTATATATAGCCTTATACTAAATAAGACAAATTCTTGATGTTGCTAGGCCAACAGAAACATTGTTCAGATAATTCCTACAATGTGGAATTTGTATACAATTATGAAGCTACGCCAGCCCCAAGGAGTGGAATCTTCTGCACGAAATCTTCTGTGAAGGGAGGAGTTGGACAGAATTGTAATTCATCTGCCTTCCCAAACATGAAGGTAATCATGGTAAAGGAAATCAGCATATCAAAGCATGTTTGCATATCAAAGATAGCTCAGCCCCAGATAAACTTGAACAATGTTTCATTTGCATTTTTACAAATTCCCAGAATTAATCAAGACACGGTACAAAATTTCCCTAACTTAATTAGCATGAACAAAAGGGAAGTGGTAGTCCCTACATACCGCTTTGAAGGCTCATTAGTGCTCAACAGCATCCTGATAACATTGAAGTGGAATTAGAGGGGGGTACCAGAGCAGAATATATTTCAGAAGACAGAACTACAGAGACAGAGGACTGAAAAGCTGCCAAGAGATGCTGCAGAAAAACACAACGTGAGGTAACAGCTTAATATCAGGCATACTCTCTGTAGGACCGACGGTTTTATCTGATGCTTTTCTTCTGTAAATATATTCTGGTTTTGTAACCATTTCAACAGAATAAAATTTACTACTCTGATTTTTAAATGTCAGCAAGAACTCACATACTTTTACTTCTTTAAAACGAATCCTAATTATAAGGTGAGGCAAGGATATCCTGCAGCTGTATGAACCTTGAGACAAGTCTGGAAAGTCCAGGAGCTAAAGTGTATCTCCCATTAAACCAAAAGGGTCAGCTGAGAACCGTTATCACCCCATGACAGCTCTAAGGCTTCACTAGGAGATATCTCATAATAGCAGACAGTGGCTAAACAGCCCATGACAACACTGAAAGCTACATCATCAAAAATAGGACAAAGTTTAAACTGGAGAAAAACATTTATCTGTTCAAAAATACATGACTGAGCAACTGTGAAAGGAAAAACAACATCACCTTTCAAAGCACTTTTCTCAGGAAGATTCTCTCTTGCGTAAAGGGTGGTAGTAAGAACCAACATGATAAAGAAATTAAAAAAAAATTTTAAAAAAGATTTAAAATTACACAACGGTCAAGCCATTGGCCTTTATCGGGAAAGAAGAATCTGCCCTATTATTTATACTGATAAAGGACTGGTTTGTTGCATTGGTGTTTTTTGTTGTTGTTTTTAATAATTTGATTAGGATTATGTGATGTAGTTAATTTAAAACTCCTGCAAACCATTGAGAACGTTAATAGGTTCAGCCTCCAATTCTTTAACAAAATACTCTATACCTTTTCCATTACATTGAAGAAACAGAAATACCTCTTGGCTAAAACGAAAAGTTTCTTAGAGATTTATCAGTAGGAGAGTCCATACTTCATTGAAGTCCATACTTCAATCCATACATAGAAATTTAAAGCACAGCCCAACTTCTGAAATCAACTGCAGAAAACTGCAAGTTTGTTCGTTTCATCTTTTATTAAGCCTCATTCAAAAGAGACAGATAAATTCCTGATGTAACATTTTGACAAGGCTGACACTCCTACAGAAACTAAACTAACTCTTAAAAGTCAGCCAAGTGTGATAATTCTAGCAGCACTTATATTCCATAAATTTTTCCTTGTTAACATTTAGTTTTCTAGCCACTCTAAGTAGTTTTACATTTTAGAGAAATAAAAGAAAGAAGGGACTAGACCCGATCTCCCATCAAAATACAGATAATTTTAATGATCTCCCAAACTAATCCTATTATAAATTTCCTGTTGCCTTTTATTATTTATAAGTTGTTATTATAAGTTACATAATTATTATGCACCATTAAAAGAGAAAGATTTCAGAACCAAAACACATTTTCTAGTTAGAGATCCTAATAGTGAAACCCAGCCGCCTTAGGGATAAAAATGGGTATTTAACACCCAAGCAATACTGCACAATAAACTTTAGCAAAAAGTAAAGCAACTGTCATACTCTGATAAAACTGAAAGCTGGGGAATTAGGTAGGCAGGAATCAAATACTCCCAGATAGACTAACAAGTGTATTAATTTGAAACAGAGTCACAGGCACATTATTACCAAAAATTTTGCACTTTGCATTAAAAAAATTACAGTACCATACCAAAACTTTAAAAGAGAGACTGCACCTACAAAATCCAATCCTCCCTTCTGCAGCCTGTTAGGGACCAGGTATTCCTGAACTCAGGTTAAAAAAAAAAAAAAAAAAAAAAAAGGTGCTCTTGAACTTGGAGGAGATAACAGTACAAGGAAGCATAACCCTAATCCTCAGGTGATTACAAACAAATCAAATACAAATCAGTAATCTTCTTAACCACCCCTCAGACTTAGGAATTCATAAACAAAGCCCTGTGATGAGTCAGGAGAGAGAGAAACATGGCCTCATTTACAGAGGATTTTTAGGTAAATTTAGGCAGGCCCACATGGACATGTTATTGGGGAGGGAGGGCTTCAAGAACTGTGTAAAAATAAAACAAAAAACACATAAAGCATGAGTTCAGTCAGCCCTGAGTATATATGTGATTATAATGGCAAACCCCATATCACCACAAGTACAACATTTCTTCATTGGAAAAAAAAAAAAAAAAAAGCCCATTTTGCCGATGAAAGTAATTGGTTAGCAATCTCACTGTCCTTAACTCAACCCATGAACTTTTTCACTTAAGTTTCTCCCTGTCCTGTTGAGGAGGGGAAACGAGAAAGCATCTGTGGGTGCCTTGCAGCCAATTAAGGTCAGTCCTCACCATCACCGTGACCCAGATCTCATGGCACGTTTAAAGCAGGATGGCAGATCTGAAGGTGAAGCATGGAGCTGAGCCCACCCCAAATAAAGGCCTGTGCTACTCCTCCAGTTCCTTGCATTTACCACTGCCTGCATCTTTCAATTCCTTCACATTTGAAGGCTAAGACCCGTTTACCATGGAAAATGAAACAAGAAATAATGTTTGGTTGAAGGATCCATTGCAGCCTCAGTTATCTACTGTTATATAATTATTCTGCCTGTGCATAATGCATTACCTAGTGTGCATGGCTGTGTGCTAAGGTATGTTATAAAATGGGAATGTAAAATAGGCTGCTTTATAGGAGTAAGACCAAGAATAATATAGCAACATATACAATTACATCTATTAAGCGAATATGCTTTTATGCAGATTAATTGTCATTGGTTGAGAATATTATTACGAACTGGAAGAATTTTCACCCAATGCCAAAATCCTTATGTTCCTGAAATTTGGTTTTATATACTTAAACAATAACAACCAAATACAAACTCCAATTTTACTTGGCCCTGGCAGACGAATCTTCAGAGCGGTCTCAATGCTGAGCTGTAATTGTCACTGAGGGGCACTAGAGATATTACAGCTTGAAAAATTAGTCCCGGTAATCGTTCGCGCTGCAGCAGTTCCAAAAAACTTTATCGAGCAGATCTTTGTGCTGAGCTTGACTCAGGAGTGTACTTTTGAACAGAACTTCCCAAACATCCCCTATAATAATGATTTGACTCACATTGTCAAATCTCGGTGCACAAGACCTGACTTCCTCTTAGCTGCACCCACCTGAAACAGAAACGCAGTCCATGCAGCTAAGCCCAGTCCACCAAACAGCCTTTTCCCCTTTCATTACCCCACCTACCAGCTGCATACCTGGTCTACAGGAGCCATCAGCACAGCTCCCGCAGGCATTCCCAAGTCTGTGCCAGGCATCTTCCTGACAGTCTGCAACACTTGGAGCTCTGCACAGCCCACCCAGGGAAACCCAGAGCCCCAGCACACAAGGCAGCTGCCATCGCACAACCTGCAGTCCTAAGCGATGGCAGCCGCACCGCTGCATGCATTAGGACTGCAGCAAACCCTGCAGATGGTGAATGCCAATCACTAACTGCATTTAAAGGAGAGAACCTACAAGATCAAAGTAGCTGGCCATTTCAGGGAGGAAAAGCTGCCCTGAGGTGGGATGGCCAGCAAGCCAGCAGCTGGAGCAGAGGGCATTGCTGAGCAGCCAGGGTAAAGGAGAAAAAAAGCAGCAGGAACTTAGACTTGCCAGGACAGAAAGAATCGTATACACAGCCTGTGAACACGGGGAAAGGTTCACTCTAAAACATAATTAATTCAATAATTACTGCACTAAACCACAGACCTTGGAATGACCAGCGTATTGCAGAGAAGACAGTGGTTTGTAATGTATTAAATATTGTAGAAACAACGCCAGTGTTCAGCCACAGCTTGATGAAGCCACTAACTGGCTTTCCAGCAATAATGACTCCACGCTATTTAGCTGGATTTGCTAACAAAAATACAGTCAAGATAAAACCTTATGAAATAATTTAGTATCCTCCTTTATCAAGTTTATCCTTGCTGATTGCAACAAATCCTAATTACTTCAGCTAAGCTATTTTAATTGAAAGCATAATCTTAGCCTGCTGGGTTAGTAAAAGAGAAAATAAATCATACATCCACATATAAGAACTTAAGGACAGCAGACCACTGTTGTTGTGGATATTTTTTCCTGCATTGCATTTATAATCATTTGTGTTAAAAGTATGTACCAAAACTAGAAAATTGGTCAGAAAGCCATGAACACACTAATGTAAAAAAAGAGAAAATGGTTACTCAATCTTTCTGTTGGCAGGAAATGTTAAAACAGGAGAAAAAAAAAAAAAAAAAAAAAAAAACGAAAAAAAAAAAAAAACGAAAAAAAAAAAAAAAAAAAAACTCCAGTACGGAGGAAAGGGAAATATACCAGAGCCAAATAAATGTTATCAGTTCAAACATATGTAACCAAGAAGTTATCAATAGCCAATACAGTTACATGAATTAAATTGGCATAGTTAAGAGAAAACAGGGATTTTAAAGAACAGTAAGAACAAAAGGAACCTTAAGTCAGAAACAGCTTATTGCTAAATGCTGTTGACAAAATCCTAAGCATGTTTACTGAATAAGGAAAAGTACAGAAGATACTTGTGATCTGATTTTTGAAACAGACATGTGCAACCTGCCTGAAGATCACGCACAGAATACAAAGATTACTGTCTGTAACAGAAGGAAGAATCCACATAAACTATGTATTTTCCAAGTACTGCATCCAAAAAAAAATAGATCTCTGAATCTGAAAAGCACTACTTGTATGATCAGAGAAGCCTTCTGAACTCCAGCTTTTAATAAATCCTAGAAACTGAGGAATTTCACAAGTCTTAGAGGACTCCCTATGCAGTTTCAAGATGCAAAAATGGCAAGATGGACACCCAGGGAGTTACGGTCTGGATAATATGATACTACTCCCACAGAACAGTTACAAGCTAAAATACAATTAATGACAGTCAATATGGCTTCATAGAAAAGTTCTCAAAGTTTTACCGCTTAGAAGATTACTCATCTGGTTGATCAAGGCAGCTATTTTGACTTATTATGTTTGAATTTCTTCAAGGTGTTAGGCAGTTATATATAATGTAATTTTCGGGTTTATTTTGGTTTTTAACTAAGGTACCATGTCATACTAAAAAAGATACATAGGATAGACTTAAAAATTGACTTAGAAACAGGTTCTTAATTGAGTTGCTAATGAGAAAACTTCAGTTACCATGGACATCGCTGGTGGTTGTCCCAGAGATTAATGCTCACTCAATGCTGTTCAATATTGTTACAAGCTGATCCAGGCAGTGAAGTTCAGCAGGGTAATAAAAAAAGACAGGTCATTGATACAGAACTGTCCGAATGGCCTACAGAAACAGCTTCAATGCAACCAAATCCATTTTAACACAGCCAAGCATCAGGTGATGGTGATAAGATTACAGAGCACAGTAACTGGTTTAGCCTGATCTCAGGGTACACCTAAAACACGCTCATTAAATGAAAAGTAACGATGAGAAGCTGGGGAATGACAGCAATTATGTACACAGCACTGGTACAAGTGCCGTTAGAAAACCGCAGCCATCCAAAGATCTGAGTTACACAAAATGCAGAGGAATGAGTTCAAAGGAAGGACACAAAAATTACAAAAAAGAAAAAAAAAAATCTCTGTGAGAAGCAAAAAAGCTTGAAAGATATGTATGATAATTTCACAACAAAGTAAATATTCTGGTGAGGAATATTTCCATCTGATGAAAATAAAAGCAAAATCCAATTGCTTACTGTTTAAGCTTGAAAAAAATCAGGCTTGAAGTTAAGATTTAATTTGCTAGTGTAGAAGGAGAACAGTGGCACAGAAAATGAGAAATACAGTGGTGGAAACTACATCAGTTTAGATCCTTAAAGCAGTGAGCTTGTTTGAATTCATCTTCATGGATGACTGTAAATGGAGCAAGCTGGTGTTTGAGTCAGGGAATGTGAAGCACAAAGACTTTGAATTTAAGGGAAGACACCAAATGAGCGGAGACATTTGGTCAGAGACCATGATCAGAGACAGAGGATGGACAAGTCACTGCACCACACTTTAATAAACTCATGTTCATTTTGAAAAGTCTTGCAACTACTGATAATTGCAGTACTATCTCTAGGACTCACCATTATGGACATGTACCAAAGTGAGTTTTATGTCACTCTAAAAAGAATAATCACAGCTGAGAGAAATAAGCATGTAACACCTGATCCCAAAATATCTTTAAGCAATTAACTTAACATGCACATGAATTGCTGCAGAAAGGCTGCCACCCAGCTGCAGAAAAGCATAGAAAGAGCCTCAGCTCCAGCACACCTCAGCTAAGGGGAAAGCTCTGCTTGCAGAGTAGTTAATTGGTTACTCTCTGCTGCTTTCTCCATCTAATCCCCTTGTGCTTCAGTGGGTACTGAAAGAAATACTATGAAGTCTAAGTAGGAGGAAAAGACCCCATGCAGCTGAAAACAGATAGCCAAGTCTTGTAATGAATGACAAAATCCTTATCTCAACTGAAGGAATGACAAACCCAGACTTTCCATCTGTGTTGTATCAGACAGCACCAGCTTGCATCCCTGGTTAGAAGCAACATTTCCAGCATTAACTCAGACCCTACTCAGACCAAGTCCCCAAGACAGTACAGAGGGATGGCAGTTATCTCATGAACATGTTAATTCACCTTTCCCAGAAAACGTGCTTGTGGCTGCTGTAACATCTGTGTGATCATTCAGATGACTCACATGAACTGTAGTGGAGCAGAACCCATGTCCAGCTGCAGGACACAAAAACAAAGGAGCATGAAGGTAACATGACATACATTTCTTCACCAAGCTCATTTTCTGCTTTATTTCCAGGGTGACAAAGTACAGGAGAGAGCATACAATTTAACTAGACACCAAATTCTGCCTAAGATTACTTATATAAGATTTGCCACTAGGTAAAGAGTGTTAAATAAATGCCTCACTTTTGGAAGTTTTTGAAAACAAATTCAAAACCTTTTTTGGAAGTTATTAATTAGGTCAGCTTGCCAATAAGTTTTTCAATGTTAAGGGTTTTCTCTCATATCACCATTAAATGTTTCTTTGTTGTTTTTTGGTTGTTTGGTTCTTGGTTTTAAGTTGGATATCAGCCTTCTCTTTTTCAGGCATTTTTCACTAAATTCATTGATTTTTTTAATTATTTGAGCCTTTTCTAAGAATAACAATAGATTCACACAAAGCTGGGTTAAAATTAATCTCTCCAAAAAAAGGTGAGCATATGTATGTAGTTGCGATACACAAAGTCTTACAGTTACAGACTCTGTAAAAATTTATTGACACTTAAAATGTAAACATCACTTACTTCCTGATTGTTCATTATATGTAGTAAAAAAAACCTTTTCATCCAGCCACTACATTAAAAAATATTTTTTAAAAGCCAACATAATTTGGATGGTGGCAATTTAATTCATTTGAGAGAAACAAAAACGTTCTTTTTAATGGGAAAAACACTGGATGTTCAGAACCAAGCTTTAAATCTGTAATGATTTTTAAACACAGCAAAAACAATTTCATTAGCATTGTTTAAAACTGTATTAAAAAGGCAATTAAAAGCTCAAATAACTCAGAGATGACCATGAAAGGTCTGAGCAGTCATCAGGGAGTCAGATGGTTTACTTCTATGTCATTCCTAGATAATTTAACAAAATCTCCATCTAGCACATTTAAATTCATTAATTCTCCATTACTATATTCAAATCTAGCATTTAAAAACAAGATTTTTATTTGTATTCTTGACATTTAAAACATGGATCAGAAGTCAATAAATGAACAGTGAACTCAGAATTAAGTTACTTCACAGTCTTTAGTAAATCCACAGGTTATCAGATCCTCCACAAATCCAGTGGTGAAAGCAGAGAGATAAACAAAGCTTCCAAATACTATTGCTCCTGAGCCAAGAAAGAACAATGTTAATGCAAACATACAGAAAAATTAGAGTAACAATTTCAAAATTAATAATAGCTTTTCACTTTCAATACACAATATAAAAATATCTTCCTAAAAAAAAAAAAAAAAAATCATCAAAAATGTGGATTTGCAACTAAAAATGGGCAGGTGTGGTGGGAATGTCTATGAGTTTTAAGAAAAAAAGACTTATTTTTTGCCTTAACTGAATAGTTAAAACCCCAGAACTGCCAAAGGCACCAGAGCCATCATCACCAAGAGCAGCTCAGGACTACAGTGAGAACCAGCACCACAACTTGAAGTGTTTTTGTGCATACATATAGGCACATACATTATCAAGCTGTGCTCTGACCTATTTTTCAGTAAGGGACAATACACACACAGCAGGCAAAAGGCTACGGATGAATGTTGGAAAGAGCAACTGCATCCATTTTGCAAGCAGAGCTCAAAATTCCACAGGGCTCAGGACTTAGACCCAATGATTTCAGCATCACAGCTCCAAAGGAGACAGCAGAGGAAAGCACGGAAGTATTAAAATCTCCTGCTAACAGATCTATCCAGAGGGTCCACTATAGCTACAATCATGATTTGGGAGAAATTATAAGGGCAATAGTGCATCCTCAATAGCATGCTAAATTTTAGGAGGGAAAAATAAATTAAGATAATAGAAGTGGAATTAAAGGGAACCTTTGTACACATCCCCCACTCTTCTAAACCAACATACACACTTCTGTTCAGCTTAGCTAAACCTTGCCACATGAACCCTGTACAATTCCCTCTCTAAATTTCCCAGGAGATAAGCACTAAGAAAGTAAAAGTAGCGTTCTGCTAATGAACACCACGTAAAAAGCCTATGTGAACACAAACTAACCAGATTTAGCCTCGCAGGTTGCAAAGAGGCACTGTGATGCCCCAGGCACTTCCACAGTAAAGGTGCCAGAGGACCAAACAGCTTCACAACAATGCACATTCTACAAAGAAGCTTGGCAGCATGGCTGCTAGCTACAGCAGAAGTCTTACCCAAGGAATCCAAGAGCTCTTGTCTAATCTAGTGCTCCTGCTACTCTTGAGCCTAATTTAATAAGAAGTAGGCTATGAATGAACAACTGCTTGTTCTTCTTTGGGCTCCTTGGTAGAATGTAGACACCTAGTCTAACGTGCTGCAGTCATTGCGTCCAGCCCGCTCTCAAAGTTTGTGCTCCCACACAGGCAATTACTACATCCAGAGGACCAAGAACAGATGCTGGTTCCTTCTTTGTCATCCTCAAAGCCCTTGAGAAACTCCTCACTAGCACAGAAAAATGTGTGATTACTAATAAAAATAAGAAAAGCAGTGGGGGTTGTATAAACCAGCAGTTAATTATATTTTTACTTAAAAAAAAAAAAAAAAGGCAAGAAGAAGAAATGCTATTCCAGGATTCATTAATGCATTAATTCAAAGGAGTTAGGTTTCAGCTACAGTTCCCTACATGCCTAACCATGCCTATCTCAGGATTTTTTTTTGTCGTGCTCACTGCAATTGTATATTTTATGTAATGAAACCTTGCTCCTTTTTGCTAAAAGTGTTCTAATTGCAATGCTCATTAACTGGTAACTAATTAAATAAGTTTCGTAGCTTATTCTACCACGTGGAAATTGTTCGCAATAGGATAATAGGTTAATGTCACTCAGGAACATAAAGGGCTATGAATCTAAGTGGAGATGATTACTCACTGTAACAGGATGATTAGAGCTGTTACCGCACCTCCTTGATTACTACTTTTCACAGGCACATCTACTCACATGGCAGACAGGATCACAGAAGCACGGAAGAGCTGAGGCACCTTTGGAGCCCCTGCAGAGAGCAGGGTCAAGCAGAGCAGGTGGCTCAGGACTGTGACCAGGAATGTTTTGAATACCTCCAAGGATGGAGACTCCACAGACTCTTTGGGCAACTAGTTCCAATGTTCACTCACCCTCAGATGAAAAAAAAAATATATATATATAAATATATATTATGCTTAAGTAGCATTTCCTGTATCTCAGTTTGTGCTCATTGCCTCTTGTCCTTTCACTGTGTACCACTGATCAGAGTCTGGTTGCATCTTCTTTACATTCCCTCCCTCCCCCAAGTCAAATGCACTTGGTTAAGAGCCCCCTGAGCCTTCTGTCTTCCAGGATGAACGGTCCCAGATCTCTCAGCTTCTCCCTCTATATCACTTTCTCCAATCCACCATCTTCATGGCCCTTCACTGGACTCTCTCTAGTATGTCCAATGTCTCTTCCACCGTTGGACCCGGTCCTGGACACAGCACTGCAGGTTTAGCCTCACCAGGGCGGAGGAAAGGAAAGGGCTGCCCCCCTCCTTTGGTCCACAGTCAATGCTCTTCCTAATGAAGGCTCTTTCCTTCCCACAAAGGCACATTGCTTCATCACGGTCATCTCAGTGTCCACCAGGAACCCCAGATCTTATCTACAAAGCTACTTTCCAGTTGGAACTGGTGAGGGGGGTTATTCCTGCCCAAGTGCAGGACTTCGCATTTTGCCTCATTGAATTTCATGAGATTTCTGTCAGCCCATTTCTCCAGCCTCTCCAAGTCCCTCTGAAGAGCAGTGCAATCAGCTGGTGTAGCGGTCACCTCTTACAGTTTGGAATCATTGGCAAACTTGCTGAGGGTGCACTCTGTCCCATCATCCAAGTCATTAATGAAGACACTAAAGTCCACAAGCCCCATTATTTACCCATGGGGTATGCCATTAGTAACTGGCCTCCAGCTGGGCTTCCTACTACTCATTACAACTCTTTCAAACCAGCAGTTCAGCCCACATTGGAAATGACTTCTTTTTTTTTTTTTTTTTGCTCTTCTAAAGGCACCGGGTTTTCAACAAGGCAGATGACAAACACATTTCACCTCATAAACTAGCCTTGCAGGTGCTGACTCAAGGCAGCACGACAAACTCCAGTTCTGTTGATATCTCAATTGCTTCCCAGCAGTTAAGAAGCCATCCATAAACATCAGACACCTCTAAGCAGTTCTTGCATGAGAACCTGCATTATCTATTTCACAAAAACACCAGGTTATTTGTCTGGTGACAGCTTTTGTCCCATGAACATAATTATCCAGACACAGCAGTTCAGTGCAGAATCAGTGGGATGCTAATGACAGGTAATGAATGATACTTATGCACAGCACATAAGAGAGGGATTCAGCCCCCCAGAATCTGTGCAATTCCTCAGCACTCAACAGCACTATGCAAACAGTGAGAAACCCCACAGCAGCTTCATATAAATAGGGAGGATGGAGCACATCCAGAGGTGGTGCAGTCCCTGTGGATGTCCGTGGGATTTCATCATTTTGTCTTATACAATGCTTTCACTGGCTGAAAAACACATTTACTCTTCTGGGAAAGATTTTTTCTCCTGTTAGGTAAGAAAGGCTAGGGCTTATCCTCCTAGTTAGGAGCTCAGAATCCCACAGTCTCTTTTGGGAGACTTAAGGTGTATTGATATGGCATTAGGTTTTCTTATGACAAGCAATGCTTTGATAACAAAGTAGAATCACAGTTTAAAACAGACAAGAAAACATTGAGTGAAGCTGTGTGTGTGAAAAATATATATAATTTCAGTTAAAACAAAAAAAAAATGCAATGACAAAACCCATGAAATTTTGCATCTTCCCACTATTTTTAAAATTCAGGAAATGAGACACGTTTAATCACATTTCATATTAATTGTTCTGGGCTCTCTGCAACTTTATACTCAATTAAGGAACTGCTAGGAGCACAGCAGGATGAATGTCCACACAGAAACATGAAGAACAGGACACGCATCAGGGCACACACCTGGCTGAGGTGTTGTACAGGTCACTATATATCAGAAAAACTGTCGGGGCACACTACGAACTTGGCATGTTTTCCAATGAGCTCTCACAAGCCACATCACAGGTGACAGGTCTTAAGCAGTGTTTCCATAAAAGATGACCTTTTCCCCAGTTCCAGGACTACATTTTGCTATTGTAAAATATCTTTAATACTCTAGGTACTAAACACATGGATTCTAACCATGGGATTCTGCTCAACCGCTTTGCCCACAGATCCCACCTGACTTAACAAGAATACCCCAATATGCACCAATAACCTCAAATTTCCATGTAAGCGAGGCAGAAAGATGCAGCCATAGAAGAGAAGGGATTGCAAAAAGCACAAACTAATACAATAGCAAGAATATTTCAGAGAAAAACTAAAAAGTTTGTTGGTCCCTCTAACCAAAGTTGTGTTGCAATCCATTTTCAGAGCTTGTTTTCATTATAACTGAATCTATTTAGCCAAAGGAAATAAAGGTCAAATGACATATGGTCCCACATGGCACAATCCAGACGAGCTAGAAGGCAAGTTCTTTTTCACAGTTTTGTTTACAAATGACATTTTTCATTTAATTTGTTGATCCCGTTTCCTTTGACACATGCAATGGTTTTAGCTAATGAAGCTAAAGTACTAACGAGAGAACTGTGATGTATTCAAGCTTAGAGCTGAGAAAGGACTGTTGTTTTTAGGAGTGCCATAGTACAGTATCTTAACCTATTTGAGCAATAACAACCCTCTAGTACGCTATCATCAAAGAACCCATTATACTGCTACTGAAGCTGTTTTACTAAATCAAAAGACCTGCAACAAGAAATTGAAAAAACAACCACCTCCTGCCCAAGAGAGCTCTCATTAGCAGGAGCTGTCCTTGAGAGAGCACCATGTCACAGCAAATACCTGGCAACTCAAAGCAACTCAAATCTATTCAACCAAACGAACCCAGTCATTTGCAAAATGGCTTAAAGCTTCTAAAACAGCCTACCTCATGAAAACCCCATCAAAATGTTCTCTTCACTTACATTCAAGCAGCTAGCTCCCCTATTATACTTAATCTGTCACAACTTTCAGGCTAACAATCACAATTCTTTCATTGACAGATTTTTCAGATTTTCATTTACATGAGTGGCAATAAACCAGAAGAATCCATCAATTTCTACCTACTGCTCTGTTCACAAATTCTGCAATTGTGTTGCATAACTTTTATTCTTTGTTATTTCACTAATTATTTCTACCAGATATTTTGCAAGTTCTCTTGCACAACAGCTGGAGAATTATGTTAGACTCCCACTGATGATTACTAATTATTTTCCGCTAATCTCAGTGAGAAAGCTGAAGTTGTTAGAATGCACAAAAATACACTGTACCGTCCAAATAGTAATTTCTTTTGCACACTTATTAGAAAAATTACAGCCACTTTTGAAAAAAATGGTGGAAGAAAATGAAAGCTCAAACTCATAGCATTGGACACAGATCCTGGTAAAACATTTTTAAGTGCTCTTAATGCAAGTTGTGAATCTGCCATGAGAGAGGAGTGTGTAAGGCCAAAACATTTCAGGAGTGAAGCAACATTCCTATTACATGCAGTTCTGATAAAATATCTTCACTGCATTTGTCTTTTTGACAGAGTAACTGGGAAGTGAATTAAGCACTGGCACCTGTTGGCTAATGCCTGCTGAACAATCACGGCTCCATGCTGGGCACAAGAGCTGTCTTCCAATAGTCCTGCCTTGCCATCAGTGTTGCAAATGTCAGTACAGCTACAGATTTTAGACTGCACTCAAGCAGGTCACTTTAGGATGAAGCTGTTTCTCCACTTAAGACCATGGGACTAGGCCAAAAGGTTTTTGGCATCAGTGAGGATACTGTATAAGGTTTGCTATCTTGTAGATCAATACTTTCATTTGTAAGTTATTTCCTGCTTGATACCTTCAATCACCTCTGACCCTGCTTGTTTTTTGTTACACAAGGAAACCTGCATACACGATGCCTCTGAGTACTTCTTCCTTTTGATTCTCAGCCTTCCTCTGCTGCATGCATTAGGGCCAAGTGCTTTCCTTGTGATTATTTTAACATTTAAACATCCAACCATAAATTCTGGGGGGCAATCTCTCACTCACAGGCCACCTTTAGCATCACAGCCCCAAATGACATCAGAGTTGTCTGCAGGCTGCATCATACACACTTGGCCAAGTCTCCACATTCCCCTGCATCCATGCAGCCCACATGGTGCCCGACTCAGATGCTCAAAGAGTACCCAAGAGCCCAGGAAGCATATAAAAACCTGTACCTCTTCTGACAAAATTTTGGAAACTGTGATCCTGCAACAAGCCTTATTGGCTCCAAAAAGGCTCTTCAGCCGGTTCCAGCTGTGCTTAATGAGGGAGGAATAGCGCAGCTCCAACTAGTGTTATTCTGTGTTGGCATTTCAAAAGATACTGGGAATGAGAATGAGAATGAGATTAACATCTCCCATGATTGCTGTGGCCAGATGTTGTTGACAATGATCTTTTACAGCCTTTTTTACTTTTAATAGTAACTGAAGCATTTGCAAGGCACTTAAATCTTTGTATTTTTCTCCCAGCCCCTAGCTGAAGAGTTCAGTCCAGCTCTGATCCAAAGGTCAGGAAATGAGAGAGCACTTTATCCTACAGATCCTCAACAGATAATGGCTGTCACAGTGAAGAGCTGCAGGGTTTCCCAGATCCTGTAAGTCAGCCCCCACTACTGCAGGCACCATATCATATCCTCCTTTTCATGAACTCTATACACTCTCTATCTAAATACCACATCAAAATCAGTTAAATTTGTGTCCCCATTGGCTGTATTAGAAGTCTTTTATAAATCTTTTGCTAGACATTCTTGGACTAATCTTTGCTTTTAGACTGATTATTAGGGGGGAAAAAAAATTAATCATGACTTATTTTTTTGTACCCATCTGTTCTTGTGCAAATGTTGTCTTCTAATTTCACTTTTTTCTTTCTCTGGTATTTAACTCCTTGATGTACCAAAGCAGTCAACAAGATTCTTCCACTTTCTTTTTGCTAAGTTTAACATGCGGGCTTTTCCAGTTTCTTCTGTAGCAGGCTCCACTCCCTTGGTCATCTGTCTCCGTACCTGTTAGAGCTGATCATCCTTGAGTACAGCGCAATAGAAATATCCCACCTGATGGACTGCATCTACTTACTTTCATAGCCTTCTCATGCTAAGTAAAGAAACCTTGTTTGTGATAAATGCACCCACACATCACTATCCTGTTCAGCACATCACTTGAGGAATTTCAGTAGTTATAAGGGATTGTTAAGCAGCCTGTGCTTTCAAAATGGCTCCCTCAGGCACATATCACAGTAAATAAAAACAAAGTTATGGACGTGCCTAGTGCAAAGCACATGCTCAAGTGCTCTGAAGTATAAGAGCTTTAATCAATATGACCCTAATTCTACAACAAATTTCAATCAAGCAAAGGATCTGCCCATGAAGCACTCGCTGCGGGGTCACAGCCAGCATGATTGCTGCTATTAACTCTTAAGCACTGACTAAGCATGTTCACAACTATATGTTTTACTTACAAATGAAAACTGACATCAGATTTGCCCTTGACTGTAACCTAATACATTCAGTAAATGTTTAACGAGCAAGTTTGCCCGCAGCAACATTCTTCTGCCGTACAGGGAGGGTGGATAACAGAGGTGTACACAAGTATCCAAGTAAAGTAGAGGGTACATTTAGCATGCTAGACAAAAATCTTCACTGACATCAGAAAAGGCAAGATTTTCTTTTACAGTTAACTTGTCCAAGTTCCTGGAAAAAAATATATGTACTGTGAACTATAGGGAAATGTACAACTGAGAACTCGCTGTGAGAAGTTATTATATCCTATCAGATGATTATATATTATTGTATATTTTTTTCAATATAAGTTTAAAAATAAGGTTTGAGAAGATAGTCCTGAAGCTTTCCTAAGAGGGAAACCAAACAATTTGACCAAACTGAAGCAGAGCCACAGATTTGCCACCTATTTCAGGATCAGAAAGCCTGTATGTGTTTTCCATAAGGACTGCAGAGTTGTTGCATGCCAGTCTCCTGCTCAATCTGATTCTCACTGTAACAGTGTGTGTGTCTGATCATTTTTCCCAGTGGTGCAGAAAAAGAAACCATGCTACAAGCACAGAAGCAGCTCCATAACTTGTCACAGAAAAGATACTGCCGTGAAGTCTTGCCACGACAGCACCTCAGAGCTATTACAGCTCTCTAATCCTTTCTGTAAACACACCGGGACACACTGAAAAACCTCTATCTGCCAGCACTCACATGTTCTTACTTCTGACAGAAGTTGTCTACAGGGGGCCTTCAGATCCCAGTCTCATTCCCCTCCCAGTTCCACTGTCTCATTATTCCAAGCAGCAAAGCACTTGCAACAAGTCACTCCACAAAACCCATACACGACGGCAGGTCTGGGATATAGTGCACCCTTTTTTAAAATATGCTCCTAAGGTCCAATGGAAGTCAATGGTCATAGCAGAATAAGGAAATGCAAATCTCTGGCTTATTTCCCTCTAAGGAGAAAGGCTTTTGCCAGACCCCACAATAAAAAACCAAGAGCTGCCCAATCACATACTAAGAGAGGACAGGTAGATGGAAGATTTCAGCCCTTAGGTCATAGAGAGCTGAAACCTTGGAGGTTTGCTTCTGCTCCCAGATTAATTCCCTAACATATGGTGCTTCTCAGTATACTTTTTGCAGTTGCATTGCTTTTTAAGGCACAACAGTAAGCCTAGATCTGGGATCATCAGCAACAACTATAAGCCACTCAGTTTTAGTGCAAAACCCCAGGATCCTGCCACAGCTGTCACTAAAGTACTCCACTGAGCTTGCTCCACAAGCAAAAAAAGCTTGGTTTGGCTTTTCGTGTCACTTATGCTCATGTTTCCCATAAATAATTACTCACAAAACCAGCATTACTTCCAAGGAGATAGGTTTGGCTTCACCTGAGCAATTAACCTCAATGTGGCACAGAAAGTCAATGGTGAGGTATCAAGGAGGAGACAGGCAGAGGAAGAACATTTAAAGTGAAACTGTAAAATGAAGGGAGAGATTCAAAAGCAAAGAACATGAAAAGGGCACCAACCAAGCCTAGACAAAAGCAAAAATCGTGCAACAAAGAAGAAACAGCAAAGCTGTATTGAGAGACTTTCCATCTGTACAGAAACAGCTCTCTTCTACAATTTTCACAACTGTGGATGTCTCTTGATTACTGGCACCTTAACATCCTTCAGGTTGCAACCTCACTGCATACCTGAGCTGAGCTGACACGTCCACTAGCAACCCTCTGGATTCCAGCATTTTCCCTATAAATTGACCTAGGTCATTTGTATTTTTCTTTTAATTTCCTGATTGGGCTCTGCATTTCTTTCCTCTATTCCTTGTGTGATTTATAAGCTGTGCATGAAAAATACTAATTGTGGAAGAATTAATCTTTTGTGTGATGAACAGTACAAAAGGCTTCATAAAAAGAATTAGGTCCCCAAAGAAAATGCTCCCATCTGTAATTGGCAAAACCACTGATTATATCAGATATATTATATTTTGTGAGAGTTGTCTTCTGTTGCAACATGTATTAGCCTCAGCTACAGAAACAGAACACTTCTATGTCTCCACTGAACCTACCTGGAAGGATGCCCATATTAAGCTTTCAGTTAATTTCCCACTGAACCCATAGTTCAGCTAGCTGATATCCTCCCTGGCCTTAACCATTTTTCAGACCCCAACTGATGTGAGTCAGTGCACGCTTTTGAGCACAGGCTAATCAACAGAAAGCCATCATCACCACGTAGACAGGAAAACAAATGTACCTGGACTGACGTTTTTCACTTTTCCCCCACATGGTGGATAACAGTAGGGTGCCTAAACACGCTGGTGGACACAGCTCAGCATCTTTCCCACTGAGAAGGCACGTGTCTAACAGACAGCCCAATGCAGTATTACAAGCAGAGCATGCCAACTCGACTGATGTCACTTTTCTTAGGAGGCTGTGGCCTTCTTCATCCCACTCTGGCTTCCCTGAGTGCGTAGTGGAGCCTACAGGTCCAAAAAATTGCCGGCAGAGAAGCCGCCCTGCCCTAAGACAGCAATGCAGAGGGCAAAGGGGCTTCAACTCCCAGCCCACTCCAGGACAGACAGAGCAGAAAGATGTCATGAGGACTGGCTACAGACCCATTCCTGTTGAGCAATGGATGATGTAAGGGCACTGCCACCTGTCTTAAAGAACAGCAGGATTTTTGTTATTCACTGGGGCTTAGTTATTCTTTTCTTTGTGTTTGTAAGGAGGATTTTTATAACCTGGTTATAGAACCCCCTACCCTCGGTTAGCAGCAGAGAAAGACATTGTGCACCATATAAAGTAACTGAATGAAAATTTCGGTCCCATGATGTTTCTGATTCTTGAAGACCAAGGGTCTGCTCAAAGTTCATAGTTTTTTGCATAGTTTTTCCTGCTTCACCATTCCATGAAGGTTGACAGAATTTCTTGTTTACAGATACTTCTTAGAGAAATAGGCATCTGCTCATTTTCCGTAGGTTGGGAACTAAGCAAATACACACAGCAAGAAGCCACCGCCTCTCACAGAGGCAAGATCCTCTGAGACTCAACATTTCTGCTGAGTTCACATCCTGATGGAGCTGCAAGCCAGAGGCAGAATGCTGCTGAGTTGATTGCTGATGTTTTACCTTTCAAGAAGCACAAGTTGCTCATTTGTGCCTGCAAGCATTCAGGGGAGAGCAGCTCTAGCCTACAGCCATGACTGCATCAGTGCAACATGATGGGGCATATTGGATGTCAGTCCTCATACAGCCTGAGCACCTCAAGCACTGCTTACGGATTGGCACAAAGCAGTTGGAAGACTCAGAACATGGGCTAACCGTAGACAGAGGTTGTTAGATGAACAGGCCACAACAACTGCCCTTGCTTTGACCTCATCCTACAGCCACTCTTTTTTCCAGCTTTCTTATGAAATAAAATTTATACAAGCGGAAAAGCTAGAAGTAAACATGAATGGCTGTCTCCTCTGCAATCTCCAGAAAGGGCCATTTCGCTACTGCATCTTGTAAGCAGCTTCTCCCTCAGCTGTTCCCTTGAGAACCCTTGCACTCACAGCACAAGAACAAGCAATGCTGCACGTTACACTATTTTATATCCCACTGTCCATTTTGGGAAGCTCCATCTTTTGCATATAGCAATGAGGTGCAGGAAGTTTTCATTAGCAAGAATGTTAGGGGGGAAAAAATCTAACAGGCCAGGAATTGTTTATCCTGAGAAGTATTTTGAACCTCTAGAAGAGGCTTCCTGGTAACAGCAAATTCCAAAGAGCAACGTTTCAAATACAAATAAAATGCTTGCTTGAAATTCCTCCTATCTCATCTAATGATGCACAGTAGCATCTCTTTCAGGGCATGCATGTCCTTTACCAGCTCTTAGACTTTTTGATGCAGAGCTATGGTCACTCGTGGCAATCTATCACTACTTTCTTGGGGTATCTACTCCAAGTCATACTGCTTTAAGACAAAAAAAAAAAAAAAAAATCTTCAAAAATTCCCTAACAAGGAACTTAATTTTACATGCAGCTCACCTTGGGAAGATGAAGTCTGAAATCAAAACAATAGCTGGCCTGGTGCCTGAAGCTGTCATGCAGCTCAGTACCATGGAGAACCACCCAGTCGGAGATAAAGTGTTTTACTACAGCAGTTAGAGCTGAGAAATGTAAAAGCAGTTCTGTAAATTTAATCACTGGATGTTGGAAGAGCTGAAGAAAACCTCTCCATTTGTTATCGTATGTTTCAAGAGGAAAAAAGTCTGGCTTATAAATTACAGTGTTACAAACACCTTGTAACTTGTTCTGTAAATTCAGCACATTTTATCAAATTTTCATTATCATTTCATGACTCAGAACCACTCACCGTCTCAGGTGGGAACAGTCCAGTACTTAATGCAATGACTCTTCTAGGAAAAGTAGTACATTATTTTTTATAGACGTCAGAATCTTTGAATTAGCACTGTATGGTGCAGTACAAACATATAATAAAATAGAAAGAAGGACAAATAAGTAAATGCTCCCAAACCTCCTGCTAACCCTAATGAAAATATTGAAGTAGCACATAGGCATGCTTTTTACTCAGTAGTCCAGCAGTGCAGTGTAAGAATGCAATTTATTCAACAATTTACTCAAGAGACTCCTGAGCTAACAATATATGCACAAATTCCTGAGCCATTCCCACCAGTGGTGTTAGAAGATTGTCTACTTATGATGCTTTACAATTGCTTAATAAAATAGAGGTTAAAATCTCTGGCTATGTCTTCCCTGCCTTGCAAACAGGGAAAAACATCAATACTGCCCTGAAACTGGCCCCCCATTGCAAGGCTGACAGTAGCTTACACTGCTGAAACGCTACGAAACACAGGGGGTTTGCCGAACAGTTCAAAATATTTTGCAGAAAATGAGGTAATCAAACATCAGTTCAGCAGCAGTGCTTAGTAGCAGGTGTAATATGTAAGGTTAAAAAGGCAATGACAAGGAAAAAAGAAAAACAACAACAGTGATCTGAAACAGACCTGATGTCTCTGACAAAACAGTAAGTACCAACCATGGTGCTTCATCAAAGCCCCGACAGAAAATCCAAGGAGAGAAACAAGAAGGGCCTGCACCTTTTACTGTTTATTACCTTTCCTCTGCTGTCTTTTTATGAGCTTTAGTGCACTGCATGTACTTTTTGCCATTTTACTGTCATTACGTTAATAGACAGCATATTTCACCACCATGCTCTGACTCCAGCGTAATACTGCAGCTGTTGCACTGGGTTCAGGACTCAGCTAGTTTCAGTAATTTAAGTCACTAATAATCCACTTGGGCCGTTCTCTTAGTGACAGGCAGATCACATGCTCCAGGAACTGGGCCTGTGTTACAGGAAAGCAGAGGTGCAGGTGGTTTGCCTATTGTGTATGCCCAAGGAACAGAGATACATGGGTAACTTAGGGAGAAAATAGATGTATTCTTACCCTCAGCAATCATGTCTGTATAGGAAAAAATGTTACTTGGTGCAAAAGAAATGCACGCCTTTATACTAAAAGAACACCCTTCTAAGACAACTACATAGTGCTGGCAGCAATCTCCATTCCAGTGGGCAATATGTGTGATCTTAAGGATCTTTGCTCGGACACAGGTAAGGAAATTAGCTATAGAGCCCTACCCTAGGGATGTACTTCAAGGACTGTGCTATCTGTGGGAACCAGGAAAGCAGGAGAGAGACAGAGCAAATCAGGAAAGCTCAGCCACACTCCAAGCAGCATACCCTTCAGCTTCCACTCCTGGTCCTGCACCTTCATGTTTCCCAGAAACAGTGATGAAACGGCTTCAGCCTTTTGTTAACAGAAGAGGTTTGTTCCCTACATCGTGTGGATGGAGATATTCAAGGGAAAATGACCCCAAAGACACTTTTCACACATATAGAAATGCTTTGATGCAAGAGGCAAACCAGGCATGATGCCTCTAGCTTTGGCCATCACTGCACCTGCAGAAGAGCAGGATGCACACTGTTGAGCTGCTCTCACACTTTCAGAAGTGTTGTATGCTAGCTAGCTGAATTGGTACTAGCATAACGTTTAACTAGTACCATCACTCTGGCTCTCCAAGTTTCTGTGCTCACTCCACTTTGGTAAGAGCAAAGGAAGGACAGACCCTGACAAGGAGAACAGTATCAAGAATCACCACTTTGTTTCAGGGAGTGACCACAGAGCTCTCCCTGGAAAGGAGCACAATAACTTGCCGAAAGCAGAGTCTGATTATTACACCAGGAGAGTAAGAGGTACTGATCTCACTGTTTTCAATGACTAAGATTTAGGCAGTACTTAAACACATTTAAAAACTCTATTAGAGACTCAATCTTTAGGTATTTAAACAGATTCAAAGATCAGGTGCTTGGTCATTTGCTGGCACAAATCCCAGGCAATGCCTGTATCCCTGCTGGTTACTTTGAGCTGTGAAGTGAATTTCCACCATCTGTCCACTGCAGCAGTACGCTTGGCTGCACCTGCTTGTAGCATCCTTCCCAAGAGCCATCACCAGGGCACTGCAGCTCCCACACTGACATATCACCAGTAGTAGTTTACACTCCCAAGCAGGTCTCTGCTGTCCAGGACCTTCTAGATTGCCTGCACACCTGTTTAATTGCATGTTCCCATGTGCTTCTGAGGTGTATCTTACCTGAAGCCTTTATGCATAGACAATCTTATCACAGGAAAGAGGTAGCTGGCTATCTGCTTTCAGTAAAGACCTTAGACTGAATTGGTGGTAAGACACCTGACTCAAGAATAGGAAATATTGCTCCATAATACTGGTCTCCAACACAGTAGCTCCCTACCACAAAATCTATTCCCAGTTTTGGGGTCCTTCCATTAAAATTATTCACATTTAAGTGTGTTAAGGTGCAGTTATTGCCTTCAATATTTAGGAAAGATATCAGAATTAAATTGATATTGGATTATTTTTAATGTAAAATAATCTATTCCTCTGCAGATTATTGTAACTGAGCTGTGCAAGTATCCTTGGTATACATAATTTTATACGGTTTCATCTCGTTAATTTCCAGGCAAGTGCAATCAAGTGATAACACAAGCAATAACACATGCTGCTACCTGAAGTACAGAACCTTTGAATTAAAAAAAAAAAAAAATGTGTTTCATCATTAAGAGTGAGTGTTTTCTCAAAGTCAGATGAATCAATATAATCTGTCTTTTGATGCTGTACTGATGCCTAGGGAATAAGTATCTCATCAGTCTCTTTTAGTTCTTTAATCTCTTTAATTTAAGATCTTGGCAGCTTTCCAAAATGACTTCTACTTCTTTCCAGTTTTGCATGTCTGAAATTTTCTACCCACGCCTGTTTAGAGGGCTTCTATTCAAGGAGCGGACAGGAGTTACAACTTCCTGCAAATGAGGGCTTGAGTTATTAATCTTATTGTTTAATGATGAATTGAAAAAATTAAATACCCAAGGACAAAAGTTTTGTCAAGATTTCAAATGTTGGTACCTCCCTTTCTGGCAGTGATGGATTAGCCTGGAATCTATTATTTGTTTATGAATATTTTATTACTGTAAAAGAATACATAATAAGTATTTCTGCTTGTTGTTGACTTTCACTGCAAGAAGTGTCATTTATTTTGCTAGGACCTATGCAAGTTTGTCTTGTGCCATCTGGCAACCTCATTTGCACATACCACATTGTATACGGAAGCATCACTGAGTATCTGTTTAAGTTTCCTCAACATGGTACTTTATTTTTATTATCAGAAACTGTTCTCATCCTGTTCACCACCAGTAAATCCACACATTTCCCAGCTAGACATTATTTTGCATTCCATTTAATCTCAGGTGAGTTTCTTCCAATGCGCTCAAGCAGATGGAAATTTAATACATAGCTTTCATTAATTTTAGGGCCTTTGCCTTCAAACACACACAATTTTATAGACACAGAGGTGAAAACCAACTGCCTAATGGATTTGAGGTGCCTGGTGCACAAGTGGATCCATATCAAACACTTCAAGAGGTAGTGAGGAAAAATTAATACGTTCACTGCCAACACAGGTTGGCAAAAACATCCCCTTGGCTTGGAACTGCACCAGGAATGGCCTAAGCTCTTTTACAAAAAAGCACCTCTGTTCTCAGTGATCCCATCTGCACTCCTTATAGAATTCCCTTCAATGTCTATAAAATGAGTAACTGGGCCCTTCTCCAAAGGCAACAGGAAAGGGCAACTCTCTGTTATTTCATTAACACAAGACATGGGTGGAAAATTAACAAAGAGCCAGAACGAACCATCTGGGTTACCAGTCCCCTGCCATTTAGGAAGCTGTTCCAAATGTTCCATCCCTCTGTTACTGAATGCAGCTATGCTTTTCCTAAAACAGAAAATCACCTGATATAGCATTCACAATCAGGCCATTGTGCCACCTCTGCTTAAGTTACATTAGATTTAGAGCAAAACCTTATTATAGGAACACCCAAAGTTTTTGCCATTTTCTCTTTTCCTTCCCATAGACACGTAGTCACAAAATGTGACTATAGTCACGTACACTTACAGGATCCTTGCTCCTCCTGCATTAAAAATGAATTGTTGATTATAAATGGTTTAATGTGAACAAAAGACTATAGTGACCTCAGTGTAGTGATTACACGTATTGAGATTACAGCCAATCAGCAATATAAATCAATATTCCCAATCTTTCTTTGGCAGTAGGATTATAATGGATTAAACAAAAGCTCAGCATGTACTTCAAAATACCCTTGATCATCCCCTATTTCTTCACAATATACACCACTATAGGATTAACTACACAACTCCCATCTGCTTATCTCAAAAGCACAGGTATAAGAACTCTGCTTTGTCGGATACGCCCATTCCTATTAATATCATCCATCCAGAGCTTTTTGTTTCTTAAAGAAATAAAGTGCAACACTATTACCTAAGCCTCACACAAAGGGAAAAAAAAAAAAAAAAAAACACTTTTGTAAGCAAGTTGTTAAAACACTCCACAGAATTAATAGTGATGTTAAGTTTAATTAGTTCTGTTAGCTAAGTGGCCGACAGCCTGGAAGGTTGGTTCCAAATTTAACATAATGCACACAAAGTAGTTAAACATCCATTATTACTTAAATAAATCCCCTAAACAGCTAAAAAGTTGTACATTAGCCGACAGCCTTGATCTGAGAAGTTAAAGGATTCCTTTGCGAATACCCCCAAACTTCAAACACAACTTTTTGCTGGATTCAGCAGACTCCTTTATGTTTGCAATTACCTCTTCCATTTCAGAAACATGGAAGGAAGGAACACCGAAAAGCACAATTGGTGGGGGATGAGTGATTTAAAAAAAGAATACTTTAAGTCCTTTCATTCTCAGAGGTATTCTAGAGTAAGCAAAGAGACGAGCACAGATTTATTCCTTCAGTTAGGGGAAAATGTACTCAAGATGGTCACAGAATATCTTCTCTAAGCATAGACAGAGATACTTGGCTGGTTACAAACAATACAGATACATTTTCAGCCCTATCAATTTGCCTCATTTGGAATTCTAATTATTTAAAGTTCAGATAAATAAAGTGATCTTTCAAAATACTATATGTAAGGCATGTCATATTCAGTGCATATTCAGAATAAAGAGCATTACCTATAATTCACAGTGTCTAAATAACTACGATCCTTAACTCCTTCAGTTAAAACTTATTGAGTTAAATAGTGCTTAACTACAGCACTATTATGGATAAGGAAATGCTCTACAGCCTGGAGCAAAGACTGAGTAAAATCTGTAATCCATTGTCTCAGAAAATAGGAGGGCCACAGTCAGTTTCTATACCTTCACCTCTTAACTGGTGTCTCCCACCTTTAAAGAAGTTAAGGGCAGAAATAGACTGTTGTATACACTCTCAAATAATAGAGTATTAATTACATAATTTATTAACCACAGTAATTGCTTAATACAAAATTTGAATGGACTTGAAATCCTGTATCTGATCTACTCAGTAGATTCATGTTGTATATTACTTTTATTTCTGGGACACCGAATGCAAAGTAATCCCACAGCATCCAAGAACCATCATACTTGTTCTAGCCACATCAAGAACCGCTTTTCTATGAGATACAGCCATGTGTCCTAGCTCATGTGCAGCACTAACACTCAAGCTCTGGGATAGTTATTCTAATAGAAGATTTACCAAATTGCCTTATGAAAAAACTAATAGGCTGAAGATCTTTTCTCTTGAATATTTAGATTTGTAAGAGGCTAATCACCACACAAATGTTTTTACAAGAATTTCTGAATAATTTCAATCCTTTTTCTTCAATCAACTATCTCAGTCATTTGATCCATTAATCCACACTATTGCAACTGACATACAGGTCTTAATTTCATTTTTTTCTAAGAAATTATTTCATAAGTAAAGGCACGAGATATTTTTTTGACTGCCAGTATTCCAATGTTACTCTTAACACTGATGTTCTAGTTCCATGTTAATCTTTTCTTTATCAGTTTTACCAACTTCAGAGAATTTGATCTTCAGATCAGGGGTTAGAGCAAAGGAAGAGAAGAATAAATCAAATCAGCATGCAGAACCTGAGTTCTCAAATTGACTACAGCTGCAGCAGAGTTAGTAGGTGATTTCATTCCTCAGCCATGAGACAAAAATTTACCTCTTTATATTAATTTGGCTGCACTTATAAGTGCCAGATGTGTCTCTACCACCAGATTTAGACTGCTCAGAAGTCTTTAGAACAGGCTAATCTGTTATTGCTACACTGAAAGTCAGTAAATTCTACTAAAGGTAGAGTTAACCTAAAAAACTTGCTGTCTCTCTGCCTGTCTAAATGGCCACATCTTGTATTTCACAGAATTTCACAGAATTTTCTAGGTTGGAAGAGACCTCAAGGTCATCGAGTCCAACCTTCTTGTAGTTGTTCTCACAACCTTCACCATCATGGAAGAGGAGGCAAAGAGGGGACAAACATTTTACTTGTGCGAAAAACATGTTTAGAGTAACAAGCACTACATTTTATTTAGATATAAAGCAAAATAATTTATCCTACTGCATATCCATCCATCATTTCTAGGCACAAAGTTTTCACACTATAGTGTCCCCTGAGTACAAGCCAACTGGCAGCACTACAACAAGTGGGATTTCACCTTGTTGATATTAGGTTCTGGGAGAATTTGAATATTGGACTCTTTCCTGCTCTAGATATAGATAGAGACTTCCATATCAAAGTAGTAAGTAAATTGCTCTCAAGTGGAAACAATCTAGCATTAAAAAGACTGACAGTTTTCTACACAGTTTGGACAAAGTTGGAACTTGCTGCTGTATAAAATTGTTTTTATTATTAGGTCATATGAGAATACTCTTTACTGAGAAGTCTTTTGGTCCCCCATTATGATGTGATCAGGTAAACAATATATGAACAAGACATACAGTATTCATTAACATAGTAGATCAAACTGTTCAGTGAGTTCTGGCTCATTTTTTGCTTCTTTGGCATAAAAAACTACATGAGTAAATATTTTAGGCAGCATTATAAACTACTTTATGGTTATAGAAAATCTCAAACACAGTAAGACAAACACAGAAAGAAGCCTGCTGAGACTCCTCCCCCCATGCAAAGATGCACAGAAGTTTTCAGATGCAGTAAAACACAATCTTAGTAGAATATTTTAATGCGAAACACCTTTCAGCTCAGGTTTCCAAAGTGTAGGGCTTGATGCACACACTGCAAGAAGTTACAGACTATATGCAGTGGGACTACTAAAGCTACAGGAAAATACACGAGTCTTTCTGGAACTCTGCTAAAAATAAAAATAAAAAAAAGCTCAAGTCTACATTCATTTTCAAAATTGTGTCCGCAGAGGACAAACCAGCTTTCCTTGGACCCCTTAGTTCTCAGGCAGATCCTTTTGTTGTTGTTGTTTTGGTGTTTTGCTTTTTTTTTAATTAAAAAAAAAAAAAATGAATCTTGACACAATAAAAAGAAGAATACATCTGGGACAGTTATTTTGGAGCACTAAAGCTTAGTATAGCCTAGTAGTTTTTGGAGGATTTACAATTATTTCTATTAGCAATAGAGCTGGTCTGCTCAAGGACTCCCTTTTGGCAATTTCAGTGACAGCAACATTAGGGGAGGTGAGCTGCACAAATGGACATGAAACAGTTTTGTTTTAATTGGTCTAGAGCATGTGAAATGCTTCACTTTGAAACACTACAAACCTGAAAAGATGATTTACATAAAACCTTTATGTAGTTTTCCAAGCATACACTAGTGTTGCTATGCCCCATTGGGAGTTTAAGTGCAATGCTTTCAGCTAGAATGGACACCTATATCTGTCAGAGACAATAACCAAGTAAATTAAGTATGGGATTACAATAACTAAGATCCGTTCCTCAAATCAGCCTATTGACAAACTGCAATAGCTTAAGAGTGGATTACCCACTGGATTATGAACATTGAGGTTCCCTTCTTACAGCACCTCAGACAAGGCCAGTGCTCCCTCCCTGCAAGTATAGCGTTCATTTGTTAACGTGTAAGTAGAAAAGCAGTAACACTGTAAATTGTGCTGCTCTAAGGTTACTTACATCCTCACTGTTTGCATGGATTACTAGGCAGGCCTCTAGCCACTTTTTGATCTGCTGACCTTGCCTGCTTAACCTGCTGCTGCATGTGGCTAGCCAAAGAACCCCAATGCTCTCCTCCGAGACGTTCAGCTAATATCTACATCATTTATCCCTTCTAAACATACTTTTCCCTTCAGACATCGTAGCCATTTACACCACCTAAATCCAGGTTAAGACTTGCATCCTCCATAATGCTACTCAGAGGCTCTGTAATCAGCATAGCTTTCCTCAGCACCAGCCAGGACATGACTGTACTGCTTCCTAATGGGACAACTCTTGCAGCCTGGGTAATGAGATGTTGATCACTTCCACTAACTCCTCTGACCTATTAGTTCCAGCAAATTGACTATTCCTGTGCCACATAGTGCTCTCTTGGAAATCCTGTTCCATCTCATTCTTTACCATCCCATGCTTTGACTTACATTTTACAGCCAAAAAAATTCCTCTCAGATAATGATGCTGAGGCTTTTTTCAATGCCTATTGAAAGTCACGTGTTTGTCTCCCCTTCTCACCTGCTATCATTTCTGAAACATAGTACTTCTCAATAATTTGAATAAAACTGTTATAACAACATGCTTGCAAGTTAGAAAAAAGACTTTAGAATAAAATGATTTAATAGTATTTAGCAGTCTAGCTATTCCTCACCACTTTTGTCTCTAAAACAATCATGTTTTTGTTCTCTCCCATGCTAGCCTGCATATGTGGGGACTGTCTGAAATCCATGCAGTACTCACTAGGCTTCAGTATAGTTCTGAAAAATCCCGAAACAAAGCTTGACAGTGAGTAAACAACTAGAGTGCCAAGACAAATGCTCTTTCATGCTGAGCTATGCATATTCTCAGGTCCTCATAACCATCTGTCTGTAACCATATCTGACAAGACAAGGAAGCATGAGTACCTGAGCTTAGGATCACTATCCTGTAAGTGCATAATATCTAATGCAGTGAGGTATGATCTGTGATGATAGCTTCAAGTATAGTGGTATCTGTGAAATTATAAAGTATTATTTTGAATTGCAACATTTATTTCAACCACTGAAGTTCCTCTCAAGACTTGCTTCTATGACTTTTTCCAGGTATGCTCCCCTTCTTCCTAGTGCTGGAGAAAAGGACTACAGGCAACAAATCTTTACTCTGTAGCGATCAGGAAAGCAGAGAACCCACTTCATGAACTGCTCAAACTCTAAGCCTACCATACACTTCTTGTAAGTCATGGACTGTCTCAGCTCTGCCAAACTGGAACAGAATCTCTCCTGAGCACTCAGGCACCTTCTTAGCATAAAGGTAAGCTCTGTGAATGGATGTTATATTTCTGTACCTTATCTAGTGAGCACTTTGCAGGGATGCTTTCAAGTTCTTTGTGAGTATAGTACATACATGTATGTGCTGCAACATAGGGAGACAAGAATTACTAGTCTATTTTTATTTCTGTAATCTATTTTTATTTTCTAATGCAAATTAGATTCTATGCTTGACACAGATCAGATACTTTGCTTTACAGTAATTATAACAATAAAAGTGAGATAAGATTTATGATAGGCTACATTGTAAGGAAAAGCAGTTGGTATGTCTTATCTTCACAAGCTAGTTAACTTGCATAAGCTTTGCATTTGACCGCAATAAGCAAGCCAGCAGAAGAGGACTAAAGTGACAACCATCATTACTGAAACAAGAGCAGAATGATGACTCTAGATGTTCGGAAATCACAGAAGAGTTCTGCGGACACACACCTGAATACAAGCTGATCCATGGCAAGCCACTAATTAATACTATTAATACTAACAAAGGTAAAGCTAGTTAGGTAGATGACCATCTAATAGACAGCTAGCCAGTGCACATTTAAAAGCATGTGATACTTCAGAAAGCTGAAAGAACACCTTGAAGATATACACAGATAGTAAATTAATTGTTTATAAACTTCAAGCATTTTGGAGCAGTTAAGCAAAAATAAAATCTACAGATAATGAAGTTCATTACAGGTAGGCATTGAGGTCATATTCCTGCATATGTGGGAATTGTCAGAAGATAAAGTGTTAACTTCCATTATCTGAAAATAAACACCAAAAAAAGTATTTTTCTGCTGTAGCTTCTTCCACACTTTCCAGTAGCAATTCTTCACCAAAACCGTTCAGCCATGATGTCAGGCCTCTCCATGCTGCCAGCCATTCCATCTGAAAAATCAGTCTCTTGCTGAGAAGTTATTTACATTTTCCTGCTTTCAATAGGAACAAAAAAAAAACACCTTCCTCCCCCCTCCCCCCCAAAAAAAAAAAAATACAATAAAGTTTTCCTCACTGCTGCATAAACACTTTCTGCAGTCTGAATTTGACACTTATTCCCAGAAAACATAAGTATTTTGGCCATAAACACAAAACACAAGAATCCGCATATATGAACCCCCAGAGATATTGATTGCACAGCAGCTTTAAGAAAACAGAAGAAAAAAACACTAAGTACTGACTACTAGCTAGAAGTCCCCTGCAACCTTTTACATTAATTAAAGGCTCAGAGGAAAAATCACATAGAAGTTACTAAAAAAGAGCAGTTATGGATATTTAAAGTAGGCATCTTTAACAGCCAAGTGAGAAAACAGAAAGCAGACAGAAATAGGTTTTTTTAGCTATAGCATTTTAGATACATTAAGTAATTCAGAAGAATCTTTACCTAAAGAAATATATTTGTTACTGAATAAAGGCATAAAATATGCATAATAAAATAGATAATAAATGAATAAAATCACAAAGCTATACTTAAAGAAAACTAAGAAAATTAAGGCAACCATTCTAGACCCTACTTTAAAATAACAATTAAAAAAAAAAAAAAATCTTAAACCTAAATGTTAGTTTTTCCATAATACAACAACACCCCATCCCTACTACCCAAGCAAACACAAACACCACCTCCCTACCAAATTACTCACCACTCCTAACAAGGGCCTTTTATATAAACCTACCCTTAGCACAGTGCTCTGGAGGCTCGTCCTATAAATTTGGCAATGGCAAACAGCTGCTGCTTATATACACCAGAGAGTTTGAGACAAGAAGCTGCTTCTGTCTGGTAAGTGTGCCAGTTTCAGGGTTCTTCTTTCTTTCTAACAATTAAGCTGGCAGCTTGAGCTACTTATAAAATGTAGTGTACAGCTATGTTCTATATGTGGTGAAAGCTGCTTTTAAAGAAATACTTGTTATAAGTGAGTTATCTTTCCTAAGATAACAGGAAGCGTCCTAATTGCTCTGTGAAGTATTTTCTCTCTAATAATGAAAACTTGTAGGTACTGTAAGGAAAAGTACTGTAGCCTTGTGAATATGATGGGACTATTACTGGCTGCAGCACATCATGACTCTCAAAAGTACCATCTGTCCTCAAATAACCTATCTGAGAATAAGGAAGTAATAGTCAATTAGGCAACTTTGCTCCCTTTGTCTGGATTTACAGCAAGAGGATAGTATCCCACAAATGATGAGGCTAACAGGGTATTGGAAGAGTTAGTCTTCAAATAATGACTGACTTCAACCATTACCTGTGCTGATACTTAAATACAAAGTGAGGACTTAAGTGCTTGGGAACTGGACCTATATCCTACTAGGTATTTGCTATAGTTCAAAAACTGAGGTTTTTTTTGTGAACTGCTTCTTAGATTAGCTTTTGACACACAAACTGATTTAGAGTTTTATCCTATATAGACTACTGTTTTATCCTCAGTGATGCTATAAGAAAGTATGTGGCTTAACTGTAAAATTAGCCAGTTTTAATGTCTTTATTAAAAGCTCCTGAAACAACGGGGAAATAAACTTAGATTAAGTAACAAATAGATTGTGTTCTATGGCATGCCTTAATTTTGTGATAATGCATTGAACTTTATATACTGAAAGAAGAAAAATGTAATTCTACAGTAACCATAATTCTGAATAGAAATTAAAGATGTATCAGGAGCAAACACTCTATTTTAAAGACTTATCTCTAATGCAATAATAATGGTATGTTTTAAGTTAGTAAGTTATGTGGAGAGGGAGGGAACAGGATGGAAGAAGAGGCTAAATACATATGATAATGTAGTAGAACAATTGAAGTAAGCAGTAGATGCAAGGTGTTTATGTTTATTGACAAGGGAAATACGATATTTTTCTGGAAAAACACATAAGTACTGGCCATGGAACAGCACAAACTACTGACTCTGCTCTAGAGTCATCATATACTTCAATGCAGGGCAAGTGGAGCTGGAGCTGTGGGGTATGTGCCTGTGTTGCTTCACTCAGTAGGTTATGTCTACAGTGTAATTTCCAGTAAAGCTCTCTATCTATACAAAGGAAGGTGACTAACTAGAAATACAACTGTATTATAATTAAACGAGTCAGCTCCTTTGTAGATATTACAAAAAAACTAGGAACAGTTTAAAATTAAAAACTACGTGCAAGTATACACTGGGACTATCTCCTATCTTGTCTTAAATGTAATACTTAAGATTTGTTTTGTTTGTTATTGTGTGGCTTCAGTTAAATATGCAATGATAACACAATTAGGAAATGGCAAAGGATAAACATCTTCAAAGTCTAAAGTAGTTCATGTTCCAAAAAGAGGATTCTACATCTAAACAAAACCAATTATTTCAGTCTTAGGAACCATCAACAAATTATAGCATGTAAATCTTAGAGGGCAGATCTCTAATAAAGATAACAGAATCTGGTAACTAAACTTTTTTAATGAAAGCAAAACTTTCCTGTTGAATTCTTTTCCTTCTTTTCCCTCCTCCAGGGACCCAAAGAAAAATCTTGTTTGCATTGCTACAGCTTTACATATGCCATGTTACTCTTCCCTAAAATTAATTTCCTGTTTATCAGCACCCAATCAGATCTGCTGTGGTGTGCATCAGGAACTCTTAACGCTCTTTAGCATTTGATCCTCAGAGCTCCTGTCATTAATCTCAATTACAGCAATGAATGATTAGCACTTACAGGAAAATGGCATGGACTGATTTTTGTACTTTGAAAATGAAAACTGTAAGGACCACCCATGAAAAGTTTCAGTCAAGTGATTTGCCTCGTAGCATACAAACTCAGGGATGCGAGATGAAATAAAATCAGTTCTCCAGAGAGGATTTTCCCTATCCTTAACAATACTCTCACAATCTATAGTCTAGATCTGCTTAACTACCAGACTTCTGACGTGGAGGGAAAGCTATCCAATAAGCTTGTTCACCACGGACTTTAATTCCTTGAAGGCTTCTGGCCTTCAGGAAAAAGCAACCCTAACCATTGAGCTTAGGGCTGTGATCTGCACCTGCTTAGGTTGGCGTTTTGCTTCTGGGTAATTACTTCTGGCAACTCAATGTGCCTACACAGGGTAGTTTCTAATGTAACCAGCTCTATGTTATGCTGTTTACCAACAAGTAGGGATTTGCAGATTCATAGTGGGGATATCTTTGCCTTCTATTAGCTTCTGTAGGTCAGTTGCCAGCTGGGGTGGAAGCCCTGTGTGCTGCTGGCTCTGGTGCTGCACTGAGTAGCACCGAGTTTTTGTTGTTTGTTACACACTGAGTGATTATGGAATAATGGTTATAGAAGCATGTGTTTTCTTCACGGGTCTTGACTCCCTCGGGAGATTAAATAAAGGCTCAAAATTCCCTAAAATGGTCAAATTAGAATATTTGTTTCTCGACGGATAGAAGTGGTACAGTGACAGACACATCCAAACGGTGACTTGCAGCAGCGCTCGGCTCAGCACGCTGCTGGCTGCCATCACCTGCACGAAGGCCTGAAGCGAATATAAAAGCAAACGAGGTGCAACGCCGCTGCCACCGGCCTTTGGCCGCCCCCAGCCCGGGCTCCCCGAGGCAGGCGGCGGGGCACGGACACGGCTCGGGAGCCCCCGGGCGAGGCGGCGGCAGCGCGGGCCGATGGCGCCCCCTGGCGGCGCTGCGCGGCGCGGCACGCCTGCCCGCACCTAACATGGCCGCGTCCCGCCGTCCAGCGGCGGGGAGGGGGGGGGAAATGGCGGCTGGTTGCCAGCGAGCTGGAAGGCCTCGCAGCAGTGCGGCTGCTGCCGCTCCCGTCCGAGCTCGGGGCAGCCCGGGGCCGGGAGGGAGCTGCAGGACCGCAGTGCGGGGCGGCCGAGCTGCAGGTCGGCGGTGGAGGCTGTGCGGCAGTGCCCTCTGCGGGGTGGAGACGGTCCCTGCACGCCTGGTCTGGCCAGGGGTGGCCAGCGGGGTCTGCTCCGGGCTCCTCTCTTCCCGTGTAACCTCAGCCTCTCTGCTCGTGCTCGGGCTTTCCCGCTGCCGAAGCTGTTTCTTGGCTGAAGTGGTCCTTCATCCTTCCCTGGTGCACGGCTTCACCGATTTATAACCTGCAGCCTAACATAAAGTATCTTTACTAGTGACACAAGCTCACTCTCCATTCCTTTGCACCCCAGGGGCTCTGGCCCGGTGTGTAACAAACAGCACCCGGTGAGCTTTTCTTCCTGCTCCGTGGCACCAGTGTTGTTCTGTGCCATGGGCAAATCTTGCTGGTAGCTGCTCACAGCTGGCTGTTTCGGTGGCCTCTGCTCCCTGCCAGCTGGGGTCAATGACATTCTTGGTCATCGCAGTGGTGTTCTTCCTTTCTGCTTACTCCTTTGGGAGTGGGGCAATTAAGGTTATTACTCACTCTCCCTGCAGTGCTCCAATCTATATGCTGATAAAGCCTTGCAGATGTACTTAATCAGCACATTCTGCAGAGCGATTTGCTGGTTTATGCCAAAGATGTAAACAATGGCATAGAATAGAAACAGCTGTAAGGGCGTGTAGTGAAACATCTGTCCAGCCTGGCAGTTGCCATGTCCCTGCAGGAAGCTGTCACTTCCCCATCATTCGATGCTCTCAGCTCCGTTGCAGGCTGTGGAAGACCACGGGGAAGGGTCTGTCTGTCTGTTGGCACCATGGGCTACAGCTGTGCTGACACCTGGAGCAGAGGACACAGTTGTGCCAGGGGGATGGAGGGAGATGCCCTGTCCATCTGTTGTCTTGGAGCCTTCTTTATCTGTTGCTTTGGCAAAGTTTGGGTGCATTACCTCTGAACCATTTCCTATGGTTAAAGACAAGAAACCACTTCTACCTCTGCCTTAGGATGTTTCTGTCCTGGGCTTTCTCTGCAAGGAAGGGAAAAGCCTCCCTCGGATGAGGGGCTCTGAGCAGCCTCTCACTGAAAGGCCCAGCAGTGCCAGCAGCTGCCTCCATCCAACCTCCCAGCTCCCACAGCCTTAATCCTCCCTGTGCGTGGGCTGCCTGCAAACTCCCCTGCGCTGAGCCGTGCCGCCCCGCGGGGCCCCTTCCCCGCTTCCTGAGCGGCCACAAAGACCCAGGCACAAAAGGCTCTCCCGGCACCCTCCCTGACCCCCTGGCAGCAGTCCGCCCTCGCCGGCCTGTGCAGGCCTGCAGGCGGCACCGGCAGCCCTGCCGGGCCACGAACACACCCAGCAGGGTGTGAGCGGGCGGCACGGAGCTGAGTTACGCACCAGCACCAGCCTGGGAGCTCAGCCCCGTGCTCACCTGGCCACCCAGTGCCCGCTGCGGGAGCCCGACAGGGAGCAGGTATTTCCCCGTGGGAAGCACCGAGGGGGTGGCAGTGATGCTGGTGGGGAGGAAAAAGGGGAAGGGGTGTGTGGGGGCATTGCCCTACTGGGGGTTTGGGGGGAAGGAGCTGCCTGTGCTGATCCCACAGGCTCTGGAGAGTGGGGATGGTGAGCACGGGGGGGGTGTGGGGTGGGAGGCTGGGAGTGGGGTCTTCTGCTGCTTTGGGATCCCCCCACTGGGCTCTGTTTGCCCTCTCATGGGGACGGCAGGGCTGGGGACACTGGCCAGGTTCTGCTTGATGTGTGGCACAGTGGGTGAGCGGGTGGCACCCAGCCCTGCCTGTGGCCACCCGGTTGTCCTGCGCCAGCACCCGGGTGCTGTGGGGGCTCCCCGCGGGGCTGTGAGCGTGTTGTATGCTGCTGTGTCAGCAGCTGTAGCAACGTTATCTCATCCCAACAAGCCCTCTATGCCAGGGCTGGCTGTGTGCCTTGGAGCTCTCTGCTGGGAGCTGAAGGAGGGCAGCTTACACCCCTGATGGTCCCCAGCTCCCCCCATGGAGCTGTGCAGCATCCGCTGCCTGTCCAGCCCACCTCTGTTTGGGACCCATGCCCTGTGTAAGGGTGATGCACGGTGACACCTGGCACTGCCGCTGCAGTCCAGCCCCTGGGATAGGGGAACGGAGGGGGCATTTTCCCTCCGAGTCCCCTGCAGTACTTCCAGCACCCTCCCGATCACTCCGGTGGGGTAGGCGGGTGGCCAGTCCCACGCTGCTGCTGCCAGGCTCTGGTCCTTGGTCCCCTGCCAGGCTCAGCTGTGCGGTAGACAGCACAGGGCTGAAGTTCATTGAGCTGGTGACCACAACCACGCCCGCTGTACTTTGTACCCTGTGTGGGTGCCAGCTGGTGTCGTGACAGTGTTCCTTTGGTACCAGCAGCTGCCCAGTGCCCGGCTGGTTTGAGCAGTGAGAAGGGGTCAGGAACAAGTGCCAGGGGATGCTGGCCGAGGCCACTGCTCCCTGGTGAAGCGGTGCAGCAGGGCAAGCAGTAACGGAGATGGGGTTTCAGGGCACGAATAAAGGCAAGCCCATTATATTTTGCCTGCTCCCGGTGCTCAGCTGCAGGTAGTGTGGGGACCGTGGCAGAGCTTCCCAGCCCTCTTCCTCCCCTTGCTGGTGTGTGAGGAGCCCTGCACGCAGCCTGGGTTCTTGCTGGGGGTGCTGAGCCTGGAGCCTGCTGGACTGGTTGTGCTGCATAACCAGTGCCCTCCCAGGGCACCGCCGCTTGTTCTGGCACCGTACCTCACCTGGGGCCATGGCCAGCAGCTCTGCTAAGTCCTGGGGCTCTGGGGCAGCTACAGTTACCTGGAGCCGGGGTGTTGTAGTGCCCCATCCCCATGGGGGCTGGGTGTCAGGAGGTGTGTGCTGACATGCCGTGTGCATCCCCTGCAGGATTGTGACCCACTGGCCCACGACTGCCCTGCGCTATGGCTGATCCCCCCGGCTGCTGCCGCCCCTGTGCTACCTGCCTGCTCTGCCTCTACAGCTGCCAGTGGATCACTGCCAAGAAGGAGAAGAGGAAGGGCCTGAGAACCACCAAGGTGATGCTGTGGAAGGTGCTGAGCTGGGGCTGGCCAGCCTCTGTGTCAGAGTGTTGGGGAAGGGCTGAGCCCCCCAGCCCAGATATTGGGCTGCTGGCCCCATAGCACTGGTCCTGAGAGCCTGGGCTGCTCTGGGACCCTCTCTGCCCAGGGGCTAGCAGTGGGGGAGAGATGTGAGAGTGTCAGGGAGAGGATGAGCCCTGTTCCCACTAGGTGATGAGAAAGGCAGCACAGCAGTGTGAGTCTGAGCCCCAGCCATCCCCTGCCCAGCTTGGCGCACGTCTGCGGCGAAGCTCGCACGTGCCTGGGCGGGCAGGTCCTTGGGCACAGGGTGCCCTGTGAGCCACGTGGAAGGCACGGTTCCCGGGCAGGGTGCATCCCTGTTGGGGTGCTGGCAGGGGATGTCCCCAGTGATTTATAACTCGAGAGGGGTGAGGCTCTGGGATTTTCTGAGGTCTCCAACTCCCATGGGAGCGGCTGCGCTGCTGCTTGCCCCGTCTTGCCTGGAATGTGAGAGCTGGTCCAGGCTGCCAGGTGTCCCGCTCGGCACCTGGCACCTCCGTGCACATGCGGGGCTGGGGATGGAGACCTTGAAGCTGGACCTGGCTTTAGCTGGGTGAGTAGGAGCTGTCTGGGGGCTCAGAGTTGTCACTGCTGTTCTGGAGCACAGCACCTGTCTCTGTCCAGTCCTTCCAGTCAGACCAGCTCATGCTCAGCCCAGTTAACAGGACAGCTCCTGGTCCCTGCCCCTGCTGCTGGCTGGGTGCTCCCTGGGGTCTCAGCACCAGCCGTGTGCTGGGTGCCCTGCAGATGAGTGCATAGTTGTCCTCTCTCTCTGGCTTTCAGTGTGACTGCAGCTGGTTCCTCTTCCTCTTCTGCGTCTTTCTCTTCACGCTGGTGTGGCTCTACTTTGCCATCATCATCCTCAATGATTTCCACAACTTCAATGAGTGAGTAGGATCCCCCATCCAGCCTTGCTCCTCACACGCCCCCATCCCTCTGACCATCCCCTTTGCTTACAGGTTCATTTTCAAGCAGCAGAAGCTGTGGCTGGACTGGTCCCTGGTCCTGCTGATAGCAACAGCAGTGCTCATCACCTACTCAACTGTGCTTCTGGTGAGCCTCACAGATCCCCCTGGGCTGCCAGGAGATGGATCTGTGCTGGGCATGGGCCAGGTGGAGCCTGCAGCACCCAAGCCTGTGTGGCTGGAGACCCTGCATGTGTTCAGGGGCCAAGGCTCCTGTGGGAAGGCTGGGTCTTGTGCCCTTTGAGGGCTGAGGTGTAGGGTACAGCCCAGCTCTGATGTTTCCTCCTTTTTCTTGCAGGTCCTTGCTTTGTGCTTGCAGCTCTGTGGCCAGCCCTTGAAGCTGCACTGGCTGCACAAGGTGAGAGGTTGGTGGGGAGAGATGCTGCATGCTGGGCATGTTCTCTGCCCACCCCCTCTCCTGCATCTTTCTGCCCCTGGGTAGCAGGATGCTATATGTGCACCCCTAACTGCCCTCTGCCCTGCCCCACAGACCCTGCTGATCATAACTGCCCTCGTGGTGGCTGCAGCATTCACAGGGCTGGGAATAAAGTGGGCGGAGGAGTGGAAAAGCGCACGCATCTCCCTGCAGGTGAGTCAGCTCGACATCAGGGACACCCCCGTTGTCCCAGTACCTGACTCGAGGGGATGAGATGCAGGGTGGTGCCTAGAGCCCTCAGCATGGCTGTGCGCCATGGGGAATAACCCTTGCTTCAGCCTGGACTGTGCAGTTCTGTCTGGAGCAGTTGCGGTCAGGTCACGGATGGTGGTGGGACTGGAGAGGCACCCGGTCCTTCACTCCCTGGCATTCTGCCTCTTCCTGTGTCACTATCTGCACTGGCAGATCCCTGCCATTGGACCACGTAGATTTTGGGGACAGGGGCTGGGCTGGTGCTGGCTGACACCCTGCCTTTGCCTCCCCAGGAGACAGGTCCCTTCCTGCACATTGGAATCGTGGGGGGAATGACTCTCCTTGCCTGGCCGCTGGCCAGCGTCATCTACCGCACCCGCAACACAGGTAAACCCCCCGAGGTCCCCACCTCTCCCTGTGGCTGGGTGCCCAGCCTCCTGCACCCCACTGAGCAGCACTGGCAGCAGAGCAGCGTACAGGGTGCAGTAGGAACAGGTCCTCAGGACTTAGTCTGGTAGTGATGCATCACCCCTGCTTGTATTTGTTGCTCATCATGCCCGGCCCTTGGTGCAGCATCAGCTCTGACTGCTTTGTAGATGGATGAGAGGTACAGATGGCAGATCGGGTCCTGCAGAAGTCCTGGGTTAGGATGCAAGGGCATGTGCAGGGTTTTTTCTTAGCCCCCCACTGTTCTTGAGGCTGGGGATGCAATGTCTGACCTAGGGCAGCCATAAGTGAAAGCTGAGACAGCCTTGGCTTGTTCCTAGCAGCCCCCAGAATGCTCCCTGTGTACCTCACTCCACCTTCTGTCTGTGCCTGCAGGTCTCAAGGTGTTTCTGCTGCTCGCGTACAGTGCAGTGATGATCGCGCTGTACCTGGCTCCTCTGGGAATCACCTCCCCTTGCATCATGGAGGAGAACCAGCTGCCCCCCAAGCCAGCCCTGGTTGGCCACCGAGGAGCCCCCATGGTGAGTGACAGCACCTTGGGCTATCCCTGGCTCTGAGGCACTGGCACTGGACCCTTGCTGCTGCAGCTTGGCTGAAAGGGGTGCCTTGGGCCAGCACAAGGGCTGGAGGAGGTGGGTGAGGAGCGTGGGTGTTGCTTGCTGAGCTCTGCTGGACCAGGAGCAGGTAACTGCAGAAAGCTGGACTGTGTAGGATGTCGGGAAACAGAGCAGACATGCTTTGCACCCATCCTTCTTCAATCCCCCACTGCACCAGGGTCACACAAGTCCTGTTGTGGGTGCCTTAATGCTCAGCTGAGCTGCCGGGTGCTGCCTGCAGCCAAGTGGGCGAGTGCCTGCCCCTTCCTGTGCTGACACCACATCCTTTACAGCTGGCCCCCGAAAACACCCTCATGTCGCTGCAGAAGGCAGTGGACTGCGATGTGGAAGTCTTTGAGACGGACGTCATGGTGAGGTAAAGGGGCAGCAGGGATGTGGTGGGTGGAAGGGGCCTGTGATTGCAGGATGTACAGCCTGCACTTGGTGTTAGACCTGTTAAAGGGTCCTGCCATTCCCACCCACCTCCCCCCAGCATGAGACTGAGGTGGGGGCTATGCTTAGAGTGGCTGGGAGGGGACAGAAATGCTGAGGCAGGGTTAGGAGGCAAACAGCTTGTGACACAGCCTCCCTCTCTGCTCCTTTGACAGTGCTGATGGGGTCCCATTCCTCATGCACGATGAGAAGCTCACCAGGACCACTGATGTGCAGAAAGTGTTCCCTGAGAGAGCTGACATGAACAGCACGGCCTTCAACTGGACAGACCTGCAGCAGCTGAACGCTGGCAACTGGTTCCTGGAGGTCAGGATGGGTGCACTGGGGGGCAGCGAGAGCCCTGTCCTGGGGAGCACTCCCTTTGCAGATACCTGAGCAAGGTGCAGGAGCACTTCCATGCCTGCACGAATCCCTGGGGTGCAGTTACACCCTGTGCTGAGCTGCTCTGACTCCGCAGCTGAGTCACGGGGAGGCTGGTTTGAGGGCAGATGTCTGATGTGCCCTGACAGTGCTTGTGCTGAGCTGCGCAGCCTGCCTGGGCTTGGAGGCAGCTGTGGCAATGCTCTTCAGGTGACTAACAACCTGCTGAATGCCCACAGGTGCTGGGGCTGCTGGAACAGTGCTGTTAGCAGGGAGAAAGGGAGAAATGCCCTGTGGATGGGCAGGCAAATGAGCTTTGTGCCCCTCCACAGAGAGGCCAGGATGGGAGGCTAGAGCCGTTACAGGCACAAGTCTGGGAGATGGAGGCTTGCAGGCTCTGCTAGTGGTGGCTGATTCTTTCTCCTTTGCAGCGGAAACCATTTCCCACTGTGCAAAGCCTTTCGGATAGTGATCGTGACGAGGTGGTTAAGCAGAGGATCCCGTCCCTGGAACAGACACTAGAGGCAGCTAAGGAGAGCAATATCTCCATCATGTTTGACCTTCGGCCAGAGAAACACAGCGATTACCAGAGCTTTGTCAATGCCACCCTAGATGTCATCTTAAAGTCAGGCATCCCGCTTCAGCAGGTGAGCTGGCCTCCACCCTGCTGCTGCTGGGCCCTGCTGTCACCCTGCTGCTCTGCTACCCAAAACACCCCCACTGCCCTGCACGCCTCATCACCACATGCTCCCTGCTGGGCATCTTGTTGCACAACAGACGCTGGGGCAGCTGCTGGCTAGGTCCAGGCATGGCCCTGATAGAGATCCTGGGGATTTCCAGCTGTGAGATGTTGCCAATAATTAAGAGGTTAATGCCTGAAGCTTCAGACCCCTGCGAATACTCCGATTCCCCATGACTGGCCACCCTGGTGTGTAAACAGTGACTCAGTCAAGGGAGGGGAGCACAAGAGCATGAAACGAGTGCTCATATTTCCACCTCCCTGCGCACCGCACCTCTCCCTGCAGCTCCTTGACTTGCTGCAATCTCCTCGCCTTCCTTTGCACTTCACCCAGCCTCCGCAGCCCAAGCCACGTTCTGCCCTGCAGGGATGAATTAGCACCCAATTCACTTTCACTCCTGGCTCTTTGGGAATTCAGGGTATAGCAAAAGCTTCCACTATAATGCGTTCCTGCTGCAGAACTGGGGGCAAAAGCTTGCGCTGCTTGATCTATTCAACCACCCAGAATGACATAAATGTCTTGCTGCAGCTCTTTTAGGCTAGAGTTGCTTTCCCCTTGCAGTGGGGTTTGTTGTGCTTGCCTCTTGGCTGGGACAAACTCCTAGGAGTTTGCCCTGGCTGAGATCCTCCTGGGGACCTGAGCAGGGAGGTGGGCAGGAAGCAGCTTTCAGAGCAGGCAGTGTGTGCCTGGGTCTGCACGGAGGTCTCTGGAGAGCTCGGGAGTGCCTCTTACTGCAAGTGCTCCCTGGCTCTTGCCTAGGTCCTGTGGCTGCCGGATGACTTCAGGGAACAGGTCAAAAAGAGAGCTCCAGGCGTCCAGCAGATTTATGGCCGGAAGAGGAACCAGAATGAGAAGGAGCAACTGCAGCGTGTCAACCTGTCCTACCAAAACATGAGCTTTGAGGAAATCAGGTGAGAGCAACAGGCTGCGATGAGGAGAGGTCAGGGCACAGTCCCAGCTCTGTCCCAGGGTCTGGCAGAGGTGAAGTTCCCCCACGGCCACATGTGCCCCACCAGGCAGGGCTGGGGATGGAGCTGGCTGCCGTCCTCTGCCTGGCCAGCAAATCTGCCCTGGGTCTGGCTCTCCAGGCAGTTCTCCCACGTGGCTGCAAGTGCTGGATAGCATCCCAGACATACGGGCCTCTCCGGCTGTGAGCTGAGCATGCTGGCACTCTGCTGTCTGCTGCACTGACCAGGCTCTCCCTGTGCAGGCAGCACCGCCAGGACAATATCTCAGTCAACTTGTTTGTGGTGAACCAGCCCTGGCTCTTCTCCGTGCTATGGTGCGCAGGGGTGAGCTCTGTCACTACCAACGCCTGCCAGGTGCTGAAGGAGATGAAACACCCCATCTGGCTGCTGGTAAGAGAAACCTTCATTTTCCACAAGCCTTTGTGCAGCACAAGGGTGTGGGTCCCATCCTGCAGCTGCCAGCAGGGTGGGCATTGTCCCATGCTGTGCTGCTGTGGCAGCGTGACCCTGCAGAGAACTGCTGGCATGGTGGGCTGCGTGGTGCCACCAGCACGGTGATCACAGCTTGGCTCATTGCCCCCTTGCAGCCCAGCAGAACATACCTCATGATCTGGATTGTTGTGGACTGTGTTTCCTTCCTGATGATCCTCTGGGCCTTCCTCTTGCTGAAGTAAGTTTGACCCCTGGGGCAGACTCGGGGAGGCTGGGGTGGGCCCTGGGTGGCTGGTGAGTCCCCAAATCTGTGGTATCTGCTGCCACCTATCCTGCACTCAGATCTTGTGGTCCTCTCCCATCTGGTTAGGTGATACAAAAGTGCATGGAGGCAGCTTTTTTTTGAGCAGTCTGCTCCTAAATACCTGACCTGACCCTCCCCTAAGCTGCTGGGTGCCTTTGGCCTGCACTCGCTACCTTGCCGTGCTCCCAGGCCAGGGGCTGGGGGACCTTGTGGCACTGGTACAGGAGGAAGCCCATCTGCCAAGAGCAGATTCCTGTGGACTGGGTCCTGTGGGGCCCCACGCTCTGCAGCTGGGAGCTTGAGGGAGGAATGGGAGGGGCCCAGACTGAAGCACTAACATCGATCCTACTCCATCTCCTAGGAAATGCTCCCAGAGAAGGCAGCCAGTGGGTAAGTGCATGGATACCAGCTCCCCTCTTCCTGGGGGCTCCCCCCACTGCTTCCTGGCTGGCAGCCTGCACAAGGGGGGCATGGGATGGAGCTGAACGGGCTGGGGAAGGGCAGGGAATCCCAGCACAGGGAGCTCCTGTCCTGCCCTTAGCAAACAGTCCTGTGGGGTGGTGCTGGGGAGTCCCACGCTCCCCAAGTCCTTCCAAACCGGCTTTTCAGGCAGCCCTGCCTGTCGCTGCGGGATGGTGGCTGCCCGCACTCACTGTCTTCTCTCTGCTCTCCGCAGAGTCTGAGACGGACGTGCTGCTCACGAAGATCAACAGCCTGATGCAAGACTGACCCCTCCAGCCTGCATCAGCCGTGGGGAGGGGCAGACAGACGTGCGCAGCTCGAGCAGGGAGTGTTCCTCTGGCCAGCTTCAAGGCTGCTTTCCTTTGTAGGCTCCTTCCTGAGCTTGCGGTTCCTGGCTCCTCGCGTGGTGCAGAACTGCCCTCAGCTGAAAAGACCTGGCACTATGTCCCCTGCTCCTGCTGGCACGGAGGGGACAGAGCCTGGGCGGGGGGTTGCTGGTGCTGGCATGGGCCCTAGGGGCTGAGCTTTTTTCCAGCTGTGCTGGGGTCAAGACCTCAGCCTTAGGATGCTGGTTCAAAGGCTGGTGGGGTTTCGAGGCACTGTTTGGTGCGGGTATGGGGCAGTCTTAGCCTGTCACCATCATCTCCGGTGACAGGGGCAGCAGCACTTTAACCAAGGTGTCCATGGGGCATGAGGAATTAGGACTGGATGCAGTAGGGGCATAGGATGGAGCGGGAGCAGAGCCCTGGAGGATGCAGGAGCTCTCCTGCTGCTGGCTTCATGCCTTGGGGGGGGGGACAGCCGCTGGTGCTGGGGAGTGGAAAGGGGCTGTGGGTGGAGGGGGCTGGCTGGGCCACGGTCCTGTGTTACTCAGCATCGGGCACTTCGCGGCGGGGCCTCGACCTTCCCTCGCTCCTCCTTATTTATGTCAATAAATGAGAGGCACCGGCGGCGGTGAGTGAGCTCGGCAGGACCAATTCCTCCTCCCCAAGCCTGCGGCGGCGCCAGCCGGGGCTGGGCTGCGCCGTGCCCGGCTCGGGGCAGGCGGCGATGCGCGGTGCGCCCGTGCCATCTAGCGCCGGCAGCGGGGAGCGACACCGGGCCGGGGAGGGGGACAGCGGGGACACCGGGCGGCCGGCGGGGACACCGGAGCGGGGGGACCCGGGGATGCCCCTACCCGGGGTGAGGGAGGCCGGCGGAGCCCCAGCCCGGTGCCGGGGGCTGGAGGGGCGCTCCCGGAGGCGGTGCCGGCGGCGGGGGCGGCTCCGGTTCCCGCTGGGCGGGGCAGGCGGCGGGGCCGCTCCCGGGGCTGGCACCGAGCGGAGCGGCCGCCGGTCGCGGCGGAGCGATGATCCGCAGGGAAGGTAAGGAGAGCCCTGCCCCGCCGTGCCCTGCAGTGCCCTGCCTGCTGCGCCGGGCACCGCGGCTCAACAAGTGGCCGCCCCGCCGCCGGTACCGGAGAGCTGCGCTCCCCCCCCCCCCCCCCTCCCCGGGCTGCGTCCTGGTGCTCGGGGTGCGGGGATGCGGGGTGCTGAGCGCGGCACCCCGGGGTGCTGCGGGAGGGGTGGGGGGGGGCACGCTGCCGGGCGGCGCGGGGTGCGCCCCGGGGCAAGGCGAGGGGGGGACCCCGGCACCGGCTGCTCCTTCCTGGAGGTGCAGGAGGGGCTGGGGGTGCCCCCCGGGTTTGGGGTGCGGGGTCACCCTGCTCCCGTGCCCCTTTCTCCCGCTGCTCCTGCACGGTACGGGCTGGGGCGGGATGCTCGCAGCGGGTGCCCGGTCTGTGTCCTGCTGGCGGGGTGTGCCCCCCAGTTCTCCTCCTGCCTCTTTAGCCTCTGCCGATAAGGTGAGGGATGACCAGGCGAAGATGACTCAACCCCGCTCGCAGGATGCTGGGCACTTTGTGGAGCCGCTGATCCTGCGGAGAAGGAAGTGCTCGGTGCGAGCACGGGGCTGGGACGCCCGTAAAGCCCGATGAGGCTGGAGGGCTGGGAAGAGGGAAGTCCCTGCTTTTCCCGAAGCAGCCGTGGAGCTCGGCTCTGAGCAGGGGCGACTCACACTTCCCCAGACTCCTTTCTCTTCTCCTCCCGCATTGAGTCACCGTGGGCTGGTGGCACAGGCGAGCCCCCTTTCTCTTTCAGGAGTGGGGAGGAGAGCCCGTCGGGGCGAGCTGAGACAGCAGGTGGCACGCGCCCTGCCAGACACAGGCCCCCTTGTCTGGTGACCTGAATTCCCTGCCCAGAGCCCTGGGACAAGCAGGCCATCCTTTCTGCATGAGTTCCTGGGTCAAGAGATGAGCCCCTGACAGTGGCGGGATGCCTCCCCCGCCTCCGCACACAGACGCCCTTTGTCTGCGGGCTGCCTGGGTGACAAAGGGAAATATTCAGTGGCAGGGCCGGGACGGGCTCAAGGTCCGTGGGAGCTCCCCACCCATCCGATATGGGTCACATCTGGGGCTGGCGTTGGATTTTGCCCAGCTATGGAACTGAGCTTGGCAGCTCCGCACGTCTGCCCAGAGAAGTATGGGGCCACCCTGGCACAGGGAGATCACAGCTCCATTATTTTGGGTCCAAAATTGTCCCACGGCTATGGTGAGCCAGTCTTCACAGCAGCCTCCTGCTCCCCTCCCGGCCAGCATCCCTCTCAGCAATTCTCACACTTCACCCTGTAAAGTTTTTCTGCTCGTGGAGCTGAGCTGTTTGCAATATCTTGTGAATGGGGCAGCTGCAGCTGCACTCATCTTTGCTGTGGCCATCTAGCCCCTCGTGGGAGAGCGTACAGTACCTCACAGCAATGCCAGCAGCCCTGTGTAACAGGGATGTGTCTGGCTCCTGAACAGCTCTCTGCCTGGCTGGGAGGTAGCAGTGGTACTAAGGCTGCCTGCAGGGACAGCGGCACGAGTCTAGCTCTGATTTTCAGGGTCAAGGAAGGCCAGCGGACAGGATGAGTTCCCTTACAGTCCCTGCCTGCCCCTTCTCCATGGCTGCTCTGCAGCTCATGGTGGGGTTAGCTGCACTCACACATTTAACTGGTGTGCCTGGGGTTTACCAGATATAAACATGGTGACACAACTCTTGCAGGGATGTGTAGAAGGCTGCTTTGGTGGCTGTCCAACTCTTTAAAATCCAGAGCTAAAAAAGAATTGAGGTATTACCTACATGAGCTCATTGCACCACTCTGAGGGTGCACTCAAGCCTTCCTTGAGGATGTCTGTCCATCTTTCAGTATTAATGCCTTGTTACTCCTGTGTTGCCTCTACAGACACCGAAAAGGCAGTGGAAATCCTTACAAGATACCAAAGCACCCTGCTGTCCCCAGAGGAACAGGAGTTAAAAGCCTCCATCGGAAAGATCTCGCACATCTTCCAAAGTGAACTATTCCAGGCTCTGCTGGGTGAGCCCCTTTGTTTTGTTCTCCGGGGCTGTGTGGTCAGTGGGTGCTGCTGGTGGCCTGATCCTGCGTGGGTGCGTGGCACTGACCGGGCTGGGTGCGTCCTGCACAAGCACCTGGGTGCCTGTAATGCCAGGGGCCTGGACTGCATCTCCACTGTGGGGCTTGGGCAGGAGGTAGAGGGAACAGGGGATACAATTGCCAGCTGTTTGTAGTGTGAACGGGATTCCTCAGGCAGGAGACTGTCAAGGGGTAAGGCCTTTTCCATCCTGTCTAGCACCTCCGATCTATCCAGCACCTGCTAAAGGATGCTGCGATGCCCTAAGTGTGCCCTGCGTGTGCAGACAGAACGTGTCTGCAGCTGCTACTGGGTTTGCAGCCCTGCTGCCATCCAAGGACACCCTGGCGGCAGGCTCCCATTCCTTCCTGCACCCCTCAGCCTGGTTTCAACCTGCCACTTCCTATTCTTGCTGCTGACCCAAAGGAAAACTGGATCTTTCTACCTCTGGGAGAGAATCTGCACATGCGGCACAAGATGGCCTGCCCGTGCTCAGCCCACAAATGCTCTTGAGCAACGTGCTGTGTGAGCACCTTCATTTCATTCAAGACATGGACGTGATGGTGAGGCTTGTGCTTTACCTGGAACCAAAAACGCAGTTCAGAGTATGGTGTAGTTCTCTCCATGTGGATTTAGGCAAACGCAGCTGGACTCTCATCAGGGAACACAGCTCCTCTGTACAAAACGCAGCTGTCTTTCTGAGTGATGCCATTTGAAAACCCCCTTTCTCCATGAAGGTCTTTTCTTAAAATGGAAGATCCAATGTGTTTTGGTTCAAAAGTTGCTTGAATCCACCCTCTGCCAGGGCAGACCAATTCCTAGCTGGGTGATATCAAACACAAAATGTGTGGTGGACACAAATTTTGGACATAATCCCAGAGACCCATTTACAGAGGATCTGACAAGCCGAGAGGTTCAGGAACTCTTGCTCAGCTCCTCTCCCCAGTCCTGCGTGCTGCAGGCTCGGGGGAAACACGTGCAGCCCTGGAGGTTTCCGTCCCAGGCCTCCTGCAGAAAAGCCAGGATTTCTTTTCCTACTGTGCTCACACTGACAAACCCCAAACCAGCCCAACCCCTGCATCTGCCTCGCATGCTCCCCCAACCCAGCTCGGGCTGATGTGGAGGCAGCAGTGCAGCCCTCACAAAGCACAGGGCTGTTTATATTAGGACAAAAGTGACACGGAAAGAACAGACCTGGAAGGAGCAGGTCCATGCACACGGAGCCAGCTGCACATTGCACGCTGGCGTGCAGGGAGGGAGGTGGCACGGGCTGCTCAGCAATGCTGTAAGCCGCTGTCCCAGTGTCCTGTCAACACTGGCACAAGGGAGTGTCGCTTGATTGCTGGTGACCTTTTCAACTGGTTTAACAGGATATTAGTTCCTGTGCGACAGCAAGTTTTCTCTCGATGTGTTTACCAAACTGGAGTTTGCATTAATTACTTCCGCCCCCTTCCCCAGAGTGCGTGTTTGTGAATTCCTTGGCCCTGCACGGTGCTGTGTCCAGCTGCCTGGTGGCCATGTCCGCACAGCTGGCACGTGCCGGGCTTCTTCGGTGTCCCCACCGGGGCATGGTGACAGGTGGTGCTGGCTTGCTCCAGGAGGGTGGAGCGCTTCCATTTGATCTGGTTCTCACCCACCCTTTTCCCAGTGGGCTGCTGTGTCTCTGGGTGAAGTTTGCTCAGAGCTGGAGGGCTGGGTTGGGGTGTTTCTGAGGCAGGCTTTCAGGGTGTGCCACGGCTCTGGCTTTTGCCCTCGCTCCCCTTCACACAGCAGCAGGTGCTGCTGGCTGCAGACTGCTCTCAGCTACAGAGCTCCATCCTCTTCCATGGTGTCAGCAGCACGTGCTGGCTTTTTTTTGACCCCTAGAGAAGGCAAATGCACAAGGCTGGTACTTGCTTGTCCTCAGACATACACCAAGTTTGAGCACCAAAACGCATTAAGCAGTAGTAGAACTGCTGGAAGTGCTAAACGTCATGGAGCTTTACACGTTGTTCCACATGAAAAATGCAAGGGATGTGGCTTCTTGTGCACTTTTTTTAGGAGTAAGTTGTTTTGTGGACTCCAGAAACCCCAAACTGCCCAGCTCCAGGAGCGGATCCGCTGGGACATTCAGGTGGAACCGTGCATCATGCCAGGGCTGGATGTCCCGCTCGCTGCAAACATGCCAGTGTTGCTTTGCCCATGCACCACTTTCTGCCAGACTCCTCTGAGCACAGCACAGCCCCTTACATCCCTGTGAACACCATGCAGGACCTGACCACCCTCCCTAGAGCTGCCAGGGAACTTGGGCGCACACTGACCCTGCCGGGACGAATCCTGCCCCAGCAGGGTCTCAACGCAGTGCAGGGCAAGTAATGCGGGAGCTGCTTTGTGCTGGAATGCACCAACCACAGCACAAAAGAAATTCCTTGGCTGCGCAAGCTTCACTGGTTCCCTCCTCCTGGCCTCTCTGAGCGGTTTGATGCCGCAGAGCCAAGCTCGTGACTCGCAGGGAAGCCTCCTGGCAAGAGGGCGCTGAGCCTGGGGTCAGGAGCAGCCGCAGCTGGGCTGAAAGGGGCCCTTGTGCCCTTTGCTGCTGGTCAAGCTGGGTGGACAGGCACAGCTTGTGCGTGCTTGGCCACCCCATGCACCCGCAGCCGAAAGGGCAGCTCCTCCCGAAATCCCTCGGGGGCTTGGTGCTGGTCCATGCCTGAGCAGTAGCTGGCACAGCCGCTGCTGGATGCTGTTTCTCTGCTGCTTGGGCCCCCAGCCCTCCCCCTGCATCCAGGAGAAACACACTGCTGGGGTTTCTCCTCGGGGACAAGCTGACCTCTCCTGTGCCAGCTGCTGTATTGTCCCTCAGATGCAGGTGCTGTGGAAATGTTTAATGACATTTATTTGACGCATTAACCCCAGGAGGAAATTGTTAAAGTCTAATCTCTGTTCATCTGTGTACGTCTTGAGTTACTCTTCCTTATTAGATCTAGAGTGGATTTACACTTTCATCAAAGAGAAACCAGCCTGGGAGACAGAACGTGCAGAATAGCTTTTGCAGGCACGCCGTCTTCTTACTGAGCCTTTTCGGGTAGCACCACTCTTAGAGCGTGCAGGTGAAGCAAACTTGGGTGCAACTTGTGATGCACAAAGAAATGAAGGAAATGAGCATATATTTAAATAAGCATGAATGATGCAGGCACGCATGTCCTAAAACATCCTTCTGTTGCTGCTGTGCTCTTTGCTGCCTGAACCCCAGCTGCTGATCCCAGTGGATTCCTCTGATGCCTGGTGCCAGCAGCAGTTCCCTCTCCTGGCAAGTGCCTGCAGAGGGCAGGGGGCTCAGAGGTGGTGCAGCTGCTCCCCAGGACAACCTCCCTGTACCCCAGGCTCCTCAGCAGCCTGGCTGCCCGAGGCCACGTTCCTGCAGCAGGCGGGTGATGAAGGAGGCTGCCAGCAGCGGTGCACCCCTGCGACGGGGCCGTTCAAATCCTGTTTTCGTTTGTGTGAAGCTGTGTGCATTCCAAGGGTAATCCGCGCAGCGAGGAGCTCGTGGTATCCCGTTACGCAAGGACTATTTTTATGAGCAGGGGGAGAGATGTTTGTGCACTAAAACAAAGTCCCGACTGTCTGGCTGCGCGATGAGTGCTCGCTGTGACCTCGTGGCTGCTTAATGATGGCTTTGGGGGCTGCCAGCAGTGTTTTCGGCACCAGTGAAGATGCACCTGATGCACGGCGGGTGGCCCTGGGGACTCCAGCCCCTCCTGATGTTGCCAGCTGCCCGGTTTCTAATGGGGAACAGGACAGAGCCTGGTGATGACGCAGCCTGAGGCAGAAGCTCCCGAAGTATTACTGAAGCTGGGCAGTGAGACGGTGCTGCCCGGACAAGGGCTCCCAGCAGGCACAAAGCTGCGCAGCGGGTGGAGTGGATTTATAGCAGCTTTTTTCCCGCAGCCAGGAGGTAACCAGGAAGCGCCCAGGAGCAGGGCGATGGAGGATCGATGCTACTCTTCTCAGCTGCAACGTGGACACGGTGCTGCAGTGAACGGGCACGTGGTGAAGTGGGGGAGAGGATGGGGACTTCTGCATGGGATGTAACCCTGCTTTGTGAAACCCTCCTTGGCAAACGGCCTTGGACAGTGCTCGGCATGGCCCTGCCCACAGGCTAGGGCACCTGTTTTGTTGTTTATTATTATTGTTATTTATTTCCCTGGGGTCCTGCACAGTTCTGAGCACTCCCCAGCCCTGTGCTGAGCACTGGTGCTGAGCTTTGCCTGGGGTTTGCTCTCCCGGTGGGAGAGGCGTGCACAGAGCAGGGTTTGCTTTGGCTGAGGCAGATTTCCGCATTACACGAGCACGTGCGCTGTTGCGCAAAGCCTGGGGACAGCAAGGCAAGAGGCTCTCAGCACTCTTGGTACTTTCTAAGCTCAAGGGAGTGAATTTAAGTTATTGCTCTGCCCAGCCTTGCTCCCTGTACAGCCCCCAGTGCAACTCTGCTCACATTTTCTCTGCAGTGACAAACAGCCCTGTTTTTCTGCTCCTGTTTCCTGCCTTTTGACTTTTGGCCATCCGCATCTCCCCTCTCTTCCCATGGCAGTGGGATTTCTTGCAGGGAACCCTTGCCAAGCACCAGGTTTCCTTTGGAAATCTTATTAAACGTGCATTCACTAAGTACCCCTTGAGCCGAGAGCTTTTGGCTGCCCTCCGGGCCGCTTGCAGACCTGGTGCTCTCCAGGCTCCTCTGCAGTGCAAGCAGAAAATGAATTTGGTTTTCCTGCTGTGGCTTTTCCCCTTCCAAGTGCTTGTTTACACTGCAGTCACTTTTTGGCCCTGCAGCCTCCTACCGGCTTCCTGTCTCCTGTGTGCCTGAAGGGATTTATTACTTTTTCATGCCTCGTACTAGGCATTTACCAAACTCTCTTGGCTGACCCCTCGGAGCTTTACATTTAACCTGGCAGCATTTACCATCCTTTCTGCTTTTCTCATTTGGAAACAGCTTAAGCCGTTTAGGAAAATGTCTTCTCCCTTTTAATAGCCTCCCTCCCCTGCAGTCCAGCCGTGCTTTCCTCCGTTTCGCCTTTACAACATGCTCCGGGCCGGCGCTGCGCGTTGGCTCTGATGTCTCGGTGTGATGCCTCTAAATAGGCTCACTGCTTCCCACCCTCTTTGTTACCCCTTTCGCTTTCTTTTTAAAGAGCTTCTCACTTTTTATGCAGTTCCCCTTCTGAAATCAAACACTTGTGCCGTAGTCCTGTGAGCTTTTGCTCTTCCTGCAGAGATTCTGAATCTTGTGGTCAGAGCCCAGCCGGGCTCTGGAGCAGCCTGGGCATGAGGAGCTGGGGCTGCTGAGCACCGTGGGGGCTTCAGTGGGAAGGAGCAAAGACCAATGCAGCCCTGCTGCTTCCTGCAGTCCCCTGAGAGACTAAAGCACTCCTGGCAGGGGTAGGAGGGGGTCCAGGCACCCACATCCTCTCTGGAGCCACCTCTGGGGCAGTGGCTGTCCCACTGTCACCCCATAATTGTCTCCGGAGCAGCAGGGCTGGGATGTCCCGTACTCACATCTCTCTCCAGAGCCCCTGTGTATAACAACAGGCCAGGCTGAGGGTTTCTGCTTGTGGCACTCTGGTTGCATCATGCCAGGTGGAAAGAGGGAATTTATCAGGGAAGGAGCAGGAGGTAACGCAGTGACAGCTGTCAGCTTCAGAGCTTGTACATCCTGGACCTGGTACCCTGTGACCGCACTCTGGAGGCAGAGCTGGAGGGCACAGACACGGCACCCCTTGCAGGATGCTGGCATCAGGCCGCCTGCCGAGTCCTGTGAACATTTCTCACGCTGTTTTGCAGATATCCACGAATTCTACGACTTCACGTTGCGCTCTGCACCCCTGCAGCCTCCCGGCCCGGACGCGCGTTGCAGCACAGCCCGGCAGCAGCATGGGGCCGGCAAGCCCGGCTCCTCAGACACCCCCAGAGAGCCCCAAAATCTCCCTGAGGTAAGAGCCATTCCAGCACGATGCTGTGGGGCCGGACTCTGCACCCCTGCACCACGGGACAGGCTGGGCACCAGCTCCCATGCCCACAGCATGCAGGCAGGCGATACCTGCTGAGCCCCACAGCCCAGCCAGCTCACACCACAGAGCGTTTCCACACCTCCTCTGTTGTAGCTTGCCTCAATAATTAGGCAACATCTCTGGTTCAGAAGTGTTAATTGAATTGTTCCTAATGCAAGGGGCTTCTGCTCCAGCTCTGCTTCCTGTTCTGATGCGTTCTCCCATGGACACGTTGGGACTGTCTGATCTAGCCGCCTCGCAGGCTGCTTCTGATGACTGAAGTAGGTTGGCCTTTTTAAGTTTCTTTTTTTCTGGATTTTTTCTATCTCTCAGATAACTTCCACGTCTCTTGTTTGCGTTCTCTTTAATTTCCAACAGCCTTTAAAAAGATAGGTACCAGGCAGGGAGGCAGCAGTTGAGCAGTAGGGTCTGAGTTATCTCAAAGGCATGAAGGCAAACCAGCAGGGGCAATTTGGCCTTTCCAGGCCCTGCTCCCCACACAGCTCTGCTGTGTTGATTGCTGCCTCGCACCTTGCTGAGGGATGCTCTGGGATGCCTCTGTGCTGGGGATATGGGAACATTTGTGAGTCATTTGATGGTCAACAGCAAGAACAGGGGGGACAAAATGCAAACAATCAGTGCAGGAGATATCCGTCCCTCTGACTCAGGAACCTTTTTAGCCCCATTTTTTCTTGAGCCCTTCACACTGATGGTCTTCTCTTTAAAGGCAAAACTCCAGATCTAGTCTATTGTTAGGGATCGGTTTTCACTGGAATTATACCTTATTTCTGGAGCAACAGGCAGTGAGATCCCATTTTGTTCTCATGGGTCTCTTGCGGCCCCAGTCTCTGCAGACAGGCCCGCCCGTCAGGCCCTGAGGGATGTGATAGTCAATAAGGGCATTTAAAAATCCATGTGGAAACAAGTGGGAAGCCTGCACTGAGTGAGCTGCAGAGGTTTTGCTTTACCCGAATGCAGCCCAAGCACATGGACACCATCAAATCCCTTCTTAAAAAAATATGCATTGATGCATCCCGTATTGGCGGAACATCTGTGCAGAAGAAAAGCAGCAGGGAGCTGCCCCTGCCCAGCCGCACGATGCAGCCCTGCTGCCCCCTGCAGTGACCCCGATGCCCATCCAGAAGCAGTGGGGGAGATGCGGGTGCATCCAGCCCGCCCTACCCACCTGTGTCCCTCACCTCATTTCAGGAGCAGGCCGAGGACGGTGAGCGGAGGCTGCCCATGGCCACCTGCGGCACGCCGGGGACCCCTCCGCGGCTGGTGAGGGTGACAGCCCGCAGGACGGAGGCACTGACCAGCGTCTGCAGCCTGGTGCTGGGCTCCCGCAGCGCCCTGCCCCAGGTGAGCCCCCGCACCGCGTCCCGCCCGGCCGGCGGCTGCCACCGCGGGGACAGCACCGGGGCCGCGTGCCCCTAGCACCGCGGGACGGTGCCAGGGAGGTGCTCCCCTCGCCGGGGCTGGCGGTGTTTCCTCGGGCAGTTCCCAACGGGCTGGTGGTGCTCAGGCTGGGAAATGTGGCAGCGACCCGCACGGCTCCGAAAACACCCCTTTGTGCTAGCGCTAGTGTGGTCCAGTGGCAGCCCTCCGGGTTCGGAGGGCAGATGGATGTGGCATGGGGATGGAAGCTGCGTGGGATGGAAATCCACCCAGCCCTGTCTCTCTTGCCCCCCAGCTCTGGCACTCTCCCACCCCGCAGATTTCCAAATTTCTCTCCAAGATCTTAAATGGCAGGTCCATTCCTCAGCATACCAGGAGCTTTTCTCCGCTATTTACCTGCAAACGCCGTCTGTTTGGATGTGCATCGTAAATCTCAGCTTCCTCCTGGTGCGAGTACATCGTCTGGGCTGCGCATCTGATGCTAGTTTTAGGGACGAGTGAAGGGCAAAATGCGCTCTGAGCCTTTTGGGAGGGAGGAAGTGGCCGTGATGGATGGAGTTCACCACAGATTTAAAATAATATGAAAACATTGTTTTCCTTGGCATGGTTTGAAACAATGCTTGTTTGCTAGGTCGGATTCTTCTTCCAAGATACTTTAAAGATGAAAATTACTCTGCTTCTTTTCTCACCTTTTTAAATGTTTCCCTTCTTGTTCTAGACCACAATAAAATGGGTAATGCCCCATTTTTTCCTTACTGTTTAATTTCTCCTTTTTCCTCTTTGCTACTCTCTACATTTTCAAACTTTCACCAGGTCTTTACCAGTGGTGGGAGGGTGGGACTGGGGTTGGATGAAGACGACAGGAGGACGGGAGCAGTTCGGATCAGCTCGGATGCCAGTCAGCAGGGAACAAAGGAGAGGTGCAGGGGACAAAGCTAGGAGCCTCCCTCGCAGAGGCACTGGGCTCAGAGAGAGGGAACGGGCCAAATGCTGGCTCTGAAAGAAGCGTTTTTGCAGATTTTGGGGAAAGGTTGCTTTAGAAAAGAGCATATTTTTAAAAATTAAGCAATTGGAATAAATTCCTGGGCTGCACCTGTGGATGTGGGGCAGGCCCGGGGCAAAAACCCACAAGGGGCAGGAGCCTGATCAGTCACCAGTCAGCCTGCGGATTTCAGGGATTTTCTTCCTCAGTGCCCCAGGCTGTGTAGTTTGGGTCTCTTGCATCCAGCCCCCCACGTCTGCCTGAGTTGCAGTGTTCCTTCAGTAAACGACACCTAGCCTCAGTTTTGGGACTTCACACAATGGGTGATCTGCTGTGGGGAATCTATAGCCTGGTTGTCCCGGTGGTTATTTATCTTTTCCATTAAAAATCTGCACTTTGCTGCCAGCCTGAATTTCTCTTATTTTGGCTCCCAGCCCCAGGAGATTTTGCTGCCTTTGTTTGCTAGGATAAAGGGCCGCTGCAATCAGAAATGTTCCCAACATGTAGGTATTTATAGATGCGTCTGAGTTCCCTCTTAACTTTCCCTTAGATAAACTAAACAGATTGGCTTCTTCACTCTCTCAGTGTGAGGCAGGTTGTTCCAGCCCTGAAATAATTCCTGTCGTTCTTTTCTGAAGCTTTGTTATTTTCAGCCTCCTCCTTTCCTACCCTCTATCAGAACGGGTCAGGAGCAGGTGCTGGGTGCTGCTGCCTCCAGCCAGGGGCCTCTCACCTGCAGCCTCTTCTGTCCCAGAGGATTCCCATGTGCAGAGCAGGGACCTGGAGGGATAAACCTTCGGGATGGTGACCTTCGGTGCTGGGCTTGACCGCTACTCAGCTTGTAGCCCTGCCTGAAACTCAGCTTTCTGTGCGGCGTGGGGCAGCTTTCCTGGAAAATAGGACCAAGCTGTGCTGGAGAGCTGCGGGCTCGAGAGCTGCTCCTCTCTGGGCGCTGCTGAGCCAGGATGCGGGTGATTTGACATGGAGGTGAGCCCGTTCCCTCAGCTGCCATCGTTGGAACGAGCTCGTCACTGAAAGCAGGCTCTGTCCTGGTGGAGCAGGACACCAGCAGGCCCCGTGTGAGTGACCCAGACCATGAGGCGAGGGCAGCAGTGCCTGGGGGATGTCTTTGTGCTGAGGATGTCCCAGCTCCTGCCCAGCACCGCTTTGGGTCTTGGCTCTCAACAGCCCCAGTGTGCAGGATGCCTTCGGGGTTGGCTAACCCCCTGCATCACACTCCTGCCCAGCTCCTCAGCGTCTTCCTGTTGCCCGGCTTTTGGTGTGAGCATTTTGCCATGGACATTTCCAAAGCGGGTTGCAGGAAAACGCTTAAGTTGGCAAAGGGCTTGCAGAAGAACCAGGGCAGCAGCTATAATAGGTGATATTTGATGCTAGGGCACGTGGGCACCAGCTGCAGGGCAGAGCAGCTGCACCCCGGTGCTGTCAGCCCAGGCACAAGAGCTGTAGCGGGCACCCTGCCACTGATAAAAGACGGAGAGATTAACTGGCTTGTCCTGCCTGAAGTAAGTGCAATTCTCTTATCGCATCCATCAGTGTAAATAAGTTTTCTGTTGTCCTGGCTTTGTCCTCTCCCCTGCCCGCAGCTCTCCCCGGCGGTGATGGCAGAGCAAAAGCCACCATAACCTGCTTTAGCCGGGAAGACGCTCAAGAAACAAATTGCCTGTCTGCACAAATGCTTCCAGGAACAGGAAATTTTCTGTCTGCTGGCAAGGCTGCGTGTGCACTCGGAGTAGCCCTGCAGCGTGCAAATGGCTGCTGCTCAGGAAGCGGGACCGGCACATCGAGCACCAACGTGTATCCAGCGTGTTTCCTGACGGTGAGGCTCAGGGCGCTGAAAGCATCCCTCGCTGGAAAAGTGGATGTTCAGCCTGCTAAGGGACTCAGCCAGCTGAAATGCCCTGCTGAAGCCCTCAGAGGCACAATCACGCCTGGGCTGAGGGCTTCGTGGGGTTTTGCCAGCCAAATCCTCCATTTCGACCTTTCTCTGAGCCCCGTGGTTGCCTTAGCAGGGCTCCTCAGGGCTTGCGTGTGCCTGCAGGGGGAAGACCCGCGAAGCTGCTCCTGCAGCCGGTGCTGCTCGCCTGCGCCCGGAGGGTGGCAGGAAGGCTTCATCCCTCTGAGAACCCCATCCTCATCCCCCCCCTCCGGGGAGCAGAGAGCAGCCAGCTGGAGAGATGAATTCAAGAGGAACAATACCGCTGATGAGCAGAAACTCTGCGCCTGCGAGGAAGCGCTGCTCTTCCCCTGCCATCCCCTCCTGCCTCCCGGCACAGCTCCGGAGCTGCTCTGACTTCATCTCTGTCATGGTGCCAGCGCGGTGCCGCCCCTCCTGCAGCCTCCTGCCCTGCATCCGTCCCTCCTTCCCCGCATCGCTGAGCGCCGCGGCTCTGTCCTTGCTCATCCCGACAGCCACCGCCGAGCACCAGCAGATCTTAGCGTGACGGGGAGAGAGAGCACACAGGAGAGGCTGCTTCAGTAAACAGATGTGCCTTGTGTGCTTCTGCAGTGCCAGGGGATGGGGAAACTCACTGGGAGAGCGTGCTGCTGCTCCCCCAGGCTGGGGGTGCAGGGGATGCTGCGGAGCGTGCCTGCAGTGTGCTGGGTGCAGGCTGTGCTTTACCCCTGCTGGGATGAGGCCAAAAACATCCCCTTCCCTCCTTACGTCCAGGGAGGACGTGGCCCAGCTCAGCAGAAATGCCCCTGCCGGCTGTTAGGAGCCAGCAGAAGAGGCATCTGTCCGCTCTGACCTGCAGCTCGGGTGCCAAAAAGGTTCACGGAGCTCCCCAGGGGCTTTGGCAGAGAAAGGCAGGCTGTACCGCCAGCATGGCGACCGGCTGTCTGGTTCCCCTCTCCTTCTCTTGAGTGCTTTTTCCTGCCTCTCCATTTCCCTTTGGCCAAAGATAAGGATGTTCCCATGCTCTGCGCCTTTGCTGGCAGGCGCAGCTGCTGCTGCAGTGGCTCAGGGCACCTGCAGGGCTGGGGTGAGACCAGCAGATGCTGTGGCCACAGAAAAGCCCGCTGCAAGCTCCCCGCTGCCATAGCTGTAGCCCCACAGCTCTTAATTTCCTCTGCAAGGTGTGCAGAGGGAAAGGGAGCCAGGCTGCCTGGCTCCAGCCAGGTGCCAGGTTGCTGGAGCATCAGGTCAGAGAAGCAGGTCCTGAACGCAGGTGGGAGTCTGATAATTAATGCAGCCCCTCCCCGTAGCATTCCCCGTGCACTTCCAAGCATACATTTTATTTTAGGAGAAGCAGAGAAGAAAAACAGCAGCCCAGAGGCTCCGGAGGTGAGCTTTGGGTTCTGAACTTCATTTTTCTCCAGCAGTTTTGTGGTTCAGCATTGCAGACGCAGCCTCGGAAGCCAAAGCACTGAGGCCAGGAGGATGTCTGCCTGCTGTAACTCGCTCCGACTGAGCCGTACGTCAGCCTGTGCAGCACGGACACCCGGCTGGGCATCTGGCTGCCCGTGTCGCGAGGACGCTGCTGTGCAAAGGGGATTTCAGCGAGCGCTGTGTCAGTGAGAGCTGTCACTTCGGTGGACGTTTTGGGGTTGAATGGCCTCGGCTTTACTAGAGGCTCTCGCTATTCCTGCTGCTGAGATGAACAAGGAGATGCTTAGACCTCGGTTCTCCCGACTCAATATACAGCTCCAGTGAAGGATGAAAAAGTTGGTGGAGCCACCAGCCTGTCAACCAAAGGGTCGTGCGCAGCCACCTGTTCCTACTCTGTTTGGGGCCTTTCTGTCTAAAACTGGTAACAAAAGGAAGATCCTCATCAGGCTCCGAGGCTTTTCTGGCTCCACAGCATCAGAAAGCCCTGCTGGAGAAAGGGCTGTTGGTCTGTACGTTCGTTCAAATCAGTGCCTTGCCCAGGACCTCCATGACCACCGCACAGTCGGTTTGCTCATTGAGTTTCCAAAACGAGCTGGTGCACCCCGCTGCGGGCCCCCCAACAGCACCAGGTCCCCGCTGTGCAGGAGGTGATGCTGTGCAGGGGGTGAATGACCCTGTTACTGCTAGAGCCCACCTCCCGCAGCACAAAGCAGCCAGGAGCTTGGAAGGGATCCCGGTGGTGCTGCGCCACCTCCTTGCCCCCACCCTGCTTTGCTCGGCCGCCCTCCTGCTCGCTTCTGCCTGCTCCCCCGCCAAGCCCCAGGTGCACGCACGTCGTGCCTTGCAGCGGTGGCTTTTGTGCCAGAGCCATTTGGATTATAGGACAGGTGCTGGCACAATGGGGCAAAATCCTGCTCCGAGGCAGGCGCAGGGGGTCTGCCACCCCGATCCCCGCCTGCCTGCACTCCGCTCCCCCTGCAGCCTCCCCAGTCTCTCAGGAGGCTGATGACAAATCTCCTGGGTGCCTTTCCGCAAAACAAACGGGCTCTCCTCTCCATTTTTTTTTAGAGGAACAAACCAAGCTTGAACGCGGAGCCTGGCAGGCCAGCTGCTTTCTATCTGGAACGCTGGAGCTGGGGGAACGTCGCTGCATCTTAATGGCGCCGGGCTGGACGGAAATCAGGATTCTGGTGGCAGAGGCAGCACCAGCGCTGTTATAAATAGAGCAGCCATGATAACTGCTCGTGAGGGCTTTTAGTCTTTAGGATTTGGAGGATCAGCACTGAGCTATGCTGAGAGATCCATTATCCTTGGCTTTTGTAGGAATTAGGGGAATCTGCAGGGGAACAAGGGCAGTGGATGAGCGCAGGTTTGGGAATTGTCCCTCGTGTGAGGCTGAGCATGGACCTGTTTTAAAGGAGCTCTGCGACATGCTGCTGCCTCTGGCTTTGCTCTGCTTGCTCTGAGGCAGTTGGACCACACGTGGCTGTGGTGACACGAGCGTTTCAGTCAACCTGGTGCTCTGCTGGGGGAAAGCAAGGATTCGCTCCAGCGCCTGTTGTAGCCGTGCAGCCTGCACGCACACAGCACCGTGCGACAACTTGGCTGGCGTCGCGCCTAAGAAATGATTCCAAGCACTGGGATTCAGGCAAAGGACCTCTGCGCTCTGTGGCCTAGATAGCTGTTGGAGCTGGCACCGCCCCGGCGTGCCGGTGCCCAAAGCAGTGGCCTGCAGAGCATCGTGCCTGGCCGGCACTGATCCCCAGCCCCACAGCCAGGTGCTCACCTGCGCGTGTCCAGAGCAGGGCTTGGGGCTGCCAGGACCACGGCAGTGTCCTGCCAGACACCTCCCCGCTTTTCAAGGTAATTCTGAGAGCAGGTCACTTCGCAGCCGGGTTCCAGCAGGCTGCAGGAGGGTTTGTAGGTAGGAACTGAGGGAGAACCTGCACTGCAGCGCTGGGGGAGGCACAGGCAGGTCCTGGGACTGGTTTCACTGCTGAAACCGAGGCGAGCTGTGCCTGCTGCACCATGGGCGTGCTGCAGCGCCCTGTTGTGCTCTCAGGTCCCTCTCCCTGGGCCAGTTGTGTCACCGTGTCCCACCCCGCAGTGGCAGATTTTGCAAGATGAATGTCGCCTGGTGTTCTTGCAGGGAGATTCTGTGCGTGTCGGCGCTGCCTGGGTGCACAGCAGGAGCGTGGCAACGAAACCACTCTCCCCACTGCCTGCCCTTGCCATGCCGTGGCCTGGTGGCACCTGACTGGCGTGTGCCCAAACTGAGCCTAAAGCCATGGTGGGGGCAGTGGCACTGTCACCCCTCCAGGTCTCCTGTCACCCTGGGCTTGTGCCGGCAGCGTCTCAGCCCTGTAGGTGTGTCTGTGCCTCTGCCAGGCCGAGCTGAGCCTCCTGCCTGCCCCGCGGGTGGGCGCACACCTGAAGGTCACCCAGGGCTTGGGAACGCTGCTTGCCGCCTTCACCGTGCGGGCGGCGGAGGGGAAGGGCTGGAGGTGGCACTGCGCCTTTAAGAGAGGGCCGGGAGCCGGCTGCGGCCCCACGGCTCGCCCGCTGATTGGCCGAGCGGGGGGCAGGCGGGCGCGGGGCGGGGGCAGCCATTCAGAAATTCCGCGCAGCGCTGGCTCCCTTAAAGGGGACGCGGCAGTGACGGGAGCGAGGGTCAGCGCCGAAGGGGCGGCCGCCTCGCGGCCAGGGCGGGTGGCTCCGGGCGCCGCCGACCCCATAGGGGCATCAGCAGGCTGCTCCCCTGCTTGGGGAGGTCGCCCTGACCCCATGGATGCAGGGATGCTGCACCTGCTGCAGGGCTCCAGCCAGCTCAGACCTCCTCTGAGGCTGCATGTGCGCCGCCAAAAACCCCAAAAGCCGAAAAAAAAAACAAAATCCGACCAGCCGGCACCCTGCGTGTCCCACCTGTGCAGGCGGGAGCTGCAGGAGGGGTGTTTTGTGGTCCGGGAGGGGCAGGTTGGAGCAGGGCTGCCCATTCCAAAGTGGGCACCCAGAGAGCTCCCATCTCGTCCTCCCGTGCAGGGTGGGAACAGACCTGGCTCCCTGCGCCCTGGGTGGGTGGAAAAGTCCCTCTGGGCAACTCTGTGTTGTCCTGGCTGAGCAGAGCAGTGCCAAGCCCTTGCGGGAGTCTCAGGGCCTTATACAAGGAGAGGTAAGAGATTTCCCTCCTGAAAGGAGACAGAGGGTTTCGAAGTACCTCCTTTCTCTGCCTCTGCCCCTAAAGTTGTGTCCTCGCCACATTCTCCAACTTTCCCCCTGCTCCATCAGCCACAAGCATGCTCTGTGTAAGAGGAAGCGAGGCGTGCACAAGGACTGGGCACCCACGAGACGTGACAGGGCTGTTAATTGCCGTGCCAATGCAGCAACTGAGTCCTGTTAATGTTTAATCTGGGGTAAGGGCCTCTTCCCTGTATTTTATGGGCTTCCAGCTGAGCCTTTGGTGCTTAAAACCACAGTTTTGCCCTGACACGTCATTTCCCCAGTGGACATGCGCTGCAGACCCCCATAAAACCCCTGTGCTAGGAGCAGGAGGATGGGCTTCAGGGCCAGGCAGGAGGCTCTGTCCCAGGTAGCTGGGTAGAGTGACTGTGTGCACGGTGAGGCCCTCAGTAAATCCACAAGGCTTGCTGGAACTGCAAAAATATTAAATAGAGCCCCAGGCCCTCCTCTGTGTGGAGGGAGCGTGGGCTGTGCTGTAGGACCTGCTGCAGGTCTCCATCATGAAGCTGCGGTGCTCTGCTCCTCTGCCCCTTCCACACGCTGGGGAAGAGGTTTCGTTTGCTGGAATTGCAACTGCTGCGAGCAGAGCTTGGTGTTTACTGAAGAACCTCGTGCAGTTGCTGCCACGAGTGAGGATACGGGAACCGTGGCACTGGGCAACGTCTCAGGGATCATTAATAGAATGAAAATGGTTTTGCCCTGGAGGAGAATAATTTGTTTGGCAACTGTGCTGAGAGTGCTGAGAGCTATCGGTCCCTTGGTATGCCCTGTTATTATTATCCTAACTGTGTTTTTCCCAGCGTGAATTGCTCCTGGTGGGGTGGGGAAGCAGTCTCAGCAGGAGGTATTTGCTCTCCTGCCCCTTCCTCTCCCTGTGGCAGTGCAAACCCTCGGTGGCTCACAGGACCCCAGCGGCCCCATTTGCTGCTCTCTGCAGCCCAGGCAGGGCGGTGCTGCAAAGTTTTCATTTGACAATCCACAGATATGGCAAATCCCTGCTGGAACGGGGTCTGGAGCCAACTGGCAGGGCTGGACCAAGTTTGTTTGGTTCTTCCCTTTGCTTCTTGTCTCCCTGTGGCCTGCTCCCTCCGTGCCTTTACCTCCCATTGCTCCTCGTCCCTGCTGTCGGCCCTGTGGTTTGGATCTTGGGCAGCTTTCTGCAGGTGCTTGCAGTCCAGAAAGGTACCTCCTATGCAAGACTATTCCCAGTTTCCTCTTCATATATTAATTAGAAAAATGAGGCTTTCCCCACCTGCAGCCAGGCCCCACACTAGCACATGGCTTTGGGGCAGTGGCAGCGCACCCCGCTGGCTGTCACGCAGGCACTGCCAGTGACCAAATTGCCCCCGCAAGAGCCAGCACCGCTTGGGCTAAAGGCATCTTCCATTCCCAGAAAGGCTGCACGTGCTACAAAACCCTCTGAAATGGCTCAAACCCCTTTCTTCAGACTGCCCTTGAAAGGCTGCTCAGGGAAGGATGCACCGTGCCTCACACTTGCCTTCCTCTTCCCGCAGGGCTTCATGTGAGAGGAAGGAAGCGCCAACAGGGGCTGAAATGCCGGCAACGCCAGATAAAACCTAGCTCCGTGCCGCCTTCGTGCCGTGTACATAGCACCATCTCCGGGGATTTCTTGATGCTTTGCAGAAATTAGCACCTGTAAAAAGAGCAGCTGCCAGAGCTGAATTTAAATAAGACGGGCAGGCTTCTGGTGGGAAGAGGCTAGAGGATCAGAGAGCACTTGGTTTCCTTGAAATGCTTCTGTCGGTGAAGGCACCTGCCTGGAAACCAGCTCCTGGCTCCTTTGGCAGTGCTCAGTGCCCAGGTGAGCAGGACAAGATGCCCACAGCTGCCTGAAAGCATGAGGCACAGCTCATGCCCCACGAGACCCAGGTGTGGGCACTCTGGTGCAGGTGCTTGCACCCTGGGGGTTTGGCAGCTCCACCCCCAGCAGCTGAGATGCAGGCACACGCTGAGGGTAGCTTGGGCAAGGCACAGCGTGGATGCAGCTATCAGCCAGCACTGGCCTCCTTGGAAGCCTGAGAAGGTGTCTCGAGCCCCACATGGTGTTAGGGAGTGCTGCAAGCAGGCAGCAACAACCAGGGAATTTTCTCCTTGTAACTGGGGCTAGCAGGCAGCACGCGTGGCTCACTGCAGATGAGGAATTAAACAGCTCTCCCGGCAGAGGAGCTGAAATGGGATGGGAGGGTTTTCAGGCAGGGAACTGCAAGTGGTGGGAAGCTGGGAAGGACTTAGTGAGAGCGGCAGCAGGTGAGGCTCCAGAGCAGGAGGGAGCTCTTGGTTTGCAGGTGTCAATTGGGCACCCACAGATAGGTGAGCTGGGGGAAGAAATGCCTGCTGCATGCACTGTCCTGTCTGTAGGGGTGCCAGAGACCGACCAGGGGGAGCACCAGAGACCTTCTTGTGAGGGCAACATTTCAGTCTGCCATGGGGGAAAAAAAACAAAAGCTTCTCTTGTTTATTCAGCTCCTTATTAAAGTGTTTTTTCCCTAACAGGTCTTGTTCTTTGCTTTTGCACTTATCCTCTAAGTGCTAGCCCCTATCCTGACCCGCCCTCACCGCAGGGCTGAGTGAAGGGAGACGTGTCTGGAGCAGGGCAGCTGTGAGCAGTCAGGGCTGCAAATACAGCGCGTGCCCTGCCCCAGTGCTCTCCTCCTGCTCAGGTCTGCCTCTTCCAGACCCGGGTGTCCCGCCTGGCTATGGCCCAAAGACGGCTTTGGCAGAGGTTTGTGGGGGTGGAGGGTGCCCTGGATCCGTGGTGAGGCTCTGCAGCCAAACGGGGCCATCTCTAGGGTGGGAACTGCGGTCGGAGGGAGGTGTGCAGCCGGGTCAGAGCAGTAATTAGCTATCATCATGTTACAGACTCTGGGCATGTCTCTTTGATGCTGACGTGACTTAGATCTCAGTGTCGCAGGGTGGGAGATGGCAGAAGGCCAGGATGGACTTCACGTCCATTGACGTTCACGGAGGAGATGCTGACTGCTTGTTTCTACGAGGCTTATTGCTCTGCTGTGGTGCATCACTCCCCTTCCTCAGCTTCATTCCTGCCCCAGTCCCTCTGTTCCCACCTCTGCCCTCACTGCTGCCAGATGCCCTCTGCCTGTCCTGGTCACCCCCGGCTGTCAAGGTGCAGCATCTCCCCAGCACGGGGCCATCAGCCCAGCATCCTCCAGCACCACGTGCTCTGGGAGATGGCAAAAGGAGCAGCAGCAGATGTGTAGATTATCCTAATTGCTTAAAGCCTGAAGTGTAAAGTTCTCTATTAATTCCAACACTGCATGCTTTCCTTCCACACAAAAACACAGTTTTTCATTGATGAAAATCGCTCGGAACAGCCTCGCTTTGCATGCAGGCATCCAATCCTCCTTTGCCTTAGTGAGCTCTTGGTGGCTGCAGTGTCCTGTGGCACTGAGCTCTACAGGTCCTTACGTGCATCTCCTGGTCACTGGCTCGGTGCCACAGTGTGCCCAGGTCCCATAACTGCCTGTATGTCCGTGAAAGCCCCTGGGAGCAGCAGGGTGAGCCTCACCTGCAGACCTGCTTTCAAGGAGCTTTCTGAGAGCTCAACAGACTTGCTTGTCTGGGGACATGACTCTCCTAAATTTAGAGCCAGGGGAATTTCAGTGTGAACCTGAGCACAGCTCCGTGTCACTGAGCACAGAGCAGCACATGACGGTAGCGTCTGTCCTGTGACAGAGGTAACCTGAGCAGCCCAGGGGCAAGGAGGTGCAGCCAGTGCTGGAGAGGATGGGCTCTGCACCGTGTGGTGCTTGGGGCTTCTGGAACAATGTGGATCTTATGGGGGTGTCTTCTGCTCTCCCCCCTTCACCCAGAAGCAAGCGTTGCACTTGACTGCTTGGGAGCAAGCACTGCAGGAGCTCTTCTGTCTGCTTTAGTGAAGTGCAGAAGGATTGCTGCACTGGGGCTTAAAGAGCTAAAAGAACAAGGTGCGGGCAGGGGCATGCGTTTGACCCACTTGTACTTTCTCCACCCAAAAGCCTCACTTGTGAGCTGGGCCAGCCTCACGGAGGCCAGTAGGAGCCTATGGATCTCACAGCCTGAATTGGGGTGTTGAACCGCCACATCTTATGGACCAACTTGTGGACCTCTCCTGCTTGTCTTGTTCTTTTACCTGTGTCCCGCAGGAGCCCCGATACACCCCTTTCATCCCTCTGCTCTTCTACCCGGTTATGTACTAGTTCTTCAAATAATTCTTCGCCCACCCCAGTGTTTATTACAACTGTTAAGGAACAGAAGGCCAGGTTCAGGTTCTCCTAACTGGTCAGGTATGCTTTTTTTGCCCTGGTCTTTCTTTCTATCCTTCAGTTTGCCTCAGTGCCAGAGGCGAGGGGCTGCTGAGCGGTGCTGGGGGTGGTGTCCTCGCCCTGCTGTGCAAGCAGGGATTTCTGCAGCCCCAAAACACTGCACTTTTACCACCCTTGATGGCAGTATCTGTAAGGCCCAGCAAAAGCCCTTGGAGTTTCTGCACACCAAGCATGCCTGTGGCTCACAGGGCGATGGCAGCATCCCCAGGGTGCTGTGCTGGGGCGTGCGGGAACAAAGCAGGGAGAGGCAGGAGCTGAGGTGGGGATGCAGCAGAGCTGCTGCTGGGCTGGTGACGAGGGTGAAGTGAACCCCTCCGGGTGGGAACCACAGAGCCGGCAGCACCCATGTGTCCGGAGCTGGGGATGGGGTCGGGGTGAGGGTGGCCGCAGGTGATTGATGCATGACACTGTCGAGCAAAGGCTTTCCATTCCTCCTGGATTCCCACACAGCACCCCACGCAAGGACGTTTCCAGGGTTTGCTGCTCGCGGGCGGGTTTTGGCAGGGCCGCCCGAGGGGAAGAAGCCCCGGTGGGTGCGGGCAGCCCCCTCAGCCCCCGCCTCATCCCCCCCGGCGCTCCGGGGGCGCTGCGGGGCGGTGCGCGGAGGCTCCGAGGCGCAGATTGACGGGGAGCGGGGCCGGGGGGGGGGAGGCAGAGGATGCTCAGCGCCGCCGCAGGTGCCGCGCTCCGCGCTCCCGAGCCGAACCGTGCCGGGCCGAGCCTCCCCATGCAGCCGAGCACCCCCGGGCCCGAGCGGCGCGGCCCCGCGGAGCTGCCCGCGCTGTAACCGCCCCCCCGCTCGCCTCCCGCGGGGCCGGGGGCGAGGAGGCGCCTGGAGCGGGGCGGGGGCCGCTGCCGCCCCCCCGAGCATCCCTCCCCGCGCCCTCCCCGCTCCCTCCCTCCGTGCGCGCATCGCTCCGCGCCGCCCCCCGCTCCCTCCCTCCCTCTCTCCCTCCCTCTCTCCCTCCTCCTTCCCTCCCTCCCTCCCACCCTGCCGGCTCTATGGTGTAGGGCAGCGATGCACAAGCACCACCACTGCTGCAAGTGCCCCGAGTGCTACGAGGTGACGCGGATGGCGGCCCTGCGGCGCATGGAGCCCCCCTCCTACGGCGAGTGGCAGCACGAGCAGTACGGCTACGGCGGCTACGGCTCGCAGACCCTGCCGGCGCCCGGGGGGGCTGCGCCCGCCGCCCGCGGCAAGGCCAAGCTGGGGCCCCCCGCCCGCGACGCCGCCGCGCTCAAGCCGCCGCCGCCGCCGCCGGGGAAGAGCGCGCCCAAGGTGAACGGCAGCGGCCCGGGCTGGTGGCCCGAGTGCACGTGTTCGAGCCGCGACTGGTACGAGCAGGTACGGGCCAGCCCCCGGGTAGCGCTCCCCGGAGGGGGTCGGTGGGGACGGGGCGGGCGGCTGCCGGGGGGCTCCCCCCGGAGAGCGGCGGGGCCGTGCCGGCACCCACGGGGCGTCGCGGGTGGCCGCCGTGGCGGTGGCTCCAGTTGGATGTCATCGTGGCTTGGGTTGGTGGCCAGTGTCGCTTGGCTTGGCCGCCACCATCGCTCGGGCCGGCCATCGTGGTCCTGCCTGGTGTAGGGGTCGTGCGCCCAAGCATCCTCCCAGGGGGCTCGCCGTGCACAAGGCAGGTGTCGGGCGTGATGGTTTTCGGCACCCACCCGCCATCCTCGCCGCTTGCGATGCCGCTGCCTGAAGCCCCGGTGGCGTCGAGGGCGTCTCATCACGCTGTGCTTAGCAGGCGTGGGGCACGCTGCCCGCCGGGCAGCCTCGTGGGCTCTCGGTGCCTCTTGCCAGCGCTCCCAAACTGGCACCCGCTTTTTCCATTGAGTTGTGGATTCCTCGCTCTGCTGCTACGTCCCTGCTCCCATAGATTATTACGTAACCCTTCTCTGATCGCCGGCATGCTGTGTGCTTTCTGCCCCATTTCACTGCCTCCATTTCTTCCCACACACGTTCATTTTATTAGTGTTCTCCTCCAGGACCCATTCTCAGGCTGTCTCTCTCTTTCTCCTCTAAATGGAGAGACCAGTCTTGTTTTGAACCCACAAGCCAGCTCAGAAAATGGTTGGAGCTGTTTGCAAAGCATTAAAATGGAGGCTAGACCCTGCCTGAAAAACAATTTACCCTGCTTTAAAGAAAGGCATTTCAGTTTCCTTCTTCTGCCTCTTTCATTCATTATCTTCAAACCTCACATGATTTCTTATTGATCCTTCTAATTATTATTTCAAGATGCTGTAGCAGGCAGGCACACGGGAATCAATGGGAATTCTCTCCTCCTTTCCCCTCGGAAAACACAACCCTCTTCTTCCCTTCCCGTGTTTTTCTTCATTACTGTCTGAGTCTGTAGCTCTGGTCAAAATAATCTGATTCCAAGCTGATACGCTCAGAAGATGTTTACAGAAAGCACCCAAAACCCCAGCTACCTTGCTATAAACCTGCTTCTGGTTTCTCTCTGTTTCTCTGCCACTCTTTGCATCAAAATCAGCCTCATCTCTCTCTCGCCTGCTGATTCCTGGCAAGCGGTTTTCATCTTCCCTTTGCTATCTCTTTCCTTCGCTCCATCCAGTGTGGTGAGCTCTGGGAGCTGGGTCGGAGCAGGGAATTGGAGCCGGTCTGCTCCCCCATTTCCTTTCCTTCCCTCTCCTGCTTGCAGGCAAGGTCTGGCCCAGAGCTGCTGGTGAGATGACTGCAAGCAGGCTGGGAGGGAAGCGATGCCAGCTGCAGCACTGCCGTGGCTGGCTGGGCAGGGGAGCCCCTCGTGCATTGCAGTGGTGGAAGAGAAATCATTGTCTTTGTGGTGCCGCCACAGAGCCCCGGGGCTTGGGCTGGTCCCAAAGTCCACGTAGGGAATCTCTGCTCAGCCTTAGCCTTAGAAGATGAAAATGAAAACCTCCTCGCTGCATTGCAAGCGGCAGAGGATGCCAGTGTGTGAGGCTACGTGAGCATAGCGGGGTCTGCATGTATAAAATGACGTGTGTGGTATGTGCGCTGCCTGTATCAGAGAAGGCAGGATTGCTCCCTGGTGTGTGGCAAATGTATGCAATGAGTAAAGCTTTGCAGCAAATACCTCGGCACCGTTCCCCTTCTGATCCAAGGGTGCGAAGTGTCTGAGCCATCGGGAAGCCACGTTCTTCCCGGTCTGGCCGTGGGCAGAGGGACAAAAGGTGGTGAAATGGGAACAGCCGGGCCATGCTCCCACCTGGCCGGGGGTTTTGGCACCAGGGGGCCAGGAGATGTCATGCTCGGGGGGAAATTGGCTGGGTGCTGGGTGCGAAGCTGCTGTGCTTGGCTGGAGATGAGGAGGCAGCCCCTCAGACCTCGAGAGCACCGGGGGGAGGCAAGGCTGCCATTGTTCAGGGCTGCCCCTTTAAGCGGTGTCCCTGTCCCTGGAAGCACTTCCAGCAGCAGAGGTGGGAGCAGGCAGAGCGGGGAGGAGGCAGAGCAGGGCCAAGAGGCTTCCCCATCAAAGCGAGGACCTGCTCACCTCCCTGGGATCTCCACCAGCCCCCGTCGAAGCCTTTCTCTCCTTTTCCTTGCACGCAGGCAGAGGAGAATGAACAGCCAGCGCGTGTGCTGGAGCGGCGGCGTGTGCAGATGCTCTGACACGGGGAACATGCTCAGGGTTGCGTGTGGCGGTGTGTGTTGCTGCCATCATGCGTACTCGCAGACCCTGTGCACAGCCCCACGGCGTGTGAGCTGTGCCCACACGTGCCCAGCACACAGCACAGTCCCAGCATCAACCCGCACCTCCTCCCACTGCCGGCAGTGCTTCGTTCCTCTCCTTCTGCCTCTCCCCTTCTCCAGGACACAAATTAGCTTGCTCAGGCAATGCCAGTAACTGAGAACCCCTAATCCTGGCCACAGGGAGAGAGGAAATCTCTCAGCTCTGGGTTTCTCATTTCTTTTTGCTGCGCTTTCCCTCCCTCCTCCTTTTTCCCATCGGAGATCTCTTCCATTTCTTCTCCCTTATCTCGGTGTTTATTACTTCACGTTCCCCATGCTTGCTGCCATCGCCGCTCTCCATTGTTTCCTCCTCCATCCCTCCATCCAGCCCTGCGCCCTCCCCGTTCCCCCTCGCTCACTGGTGGGGGACACAACTCCCCCCCTCCCGCTGCCAGACTGGGGTGAGAGGAGGACTCCCCGCTTTGGGGGAGGAATGGCAGCGCGATCCGGGGAGGCATCGCTGATGCGCAGCGGCTGGAGGAGCCAAGTGCTCCAAACCCCTCCTCTCCCCGCACAGTGACGCCCACGGCTGCTCAGGAGCGCAGCGCTGAGATGCTCGGCCGTGCTCGAGCCCCTTCTCCGGGGCTGCTCCCCGTGCCGGGGTGAGGCAGCCAGCACCGTGCCAGGGAAAGGTCCAGCCCCGCGGCTTTTCTCACCCAGGGTCCCCAGTGCCAAGAGTGGGACCCGCCGTGGGGCTCACCAGCCTTTTTCTGCATATTTGGGGTGCCCTGGGCATGCACACCTCCTCCCTGGGAAGGGCACGGCTGAAGGCTGCGTGGGGTGGGTGGCTGGGAAGTGCCCTCTGCCCCTGGAGGCTGCCCCGGCTCTCCTGGCCCTGCTTGGCCAGAGATGCCATCCCTGTGGGCACGTGGCAATGCCCTGCTGTCCCCTGTCCTCCCTCTCCTGGGGCTGGGGGGATGCAGGGTGGGTCCCTGACCAGCTCGGGGTCACACCAGGCTCTCGTGGGCCTCCTGGGTGGAGGCGTTTTGTGTCCAGGCAGGTGGAGGAGGGGGAAAGGACCTCGCTGCCTGTCTGGGGCTGCGAATGTGTCACCGAAGGCGGTATTTTTCCACGCACAAACATTGCTTGTTATAGTTCCTCCCGTGCGCTGGGGAATCACCTGGAGGAGGTGGGCACAGTCTTGGCGGAAGCAGCAGCCCTCGCACAGCCTCTGGCTGGGCGCAGCAAAGATTTGAGGCTCCTGGGGCGTAGGAAATGGAGGGGGAAAGAGCCTCGGGGGGGAGCTGGCCTTCACCCGGCGAGGACGTGGTGGCCAGGCCAGGTTTCTGAGTGATGGGCAGGCAGGGCTGGAGGGAAAGGGGTGAGCGCTGAGGGGCAGGTGGGGAGCCAAGTGCGGGTGGCTTCGTGGGAAAGGGCTGGAGCCCCAGATGTTCCCTGGGGAGGTGCGAGGGAGGGTGAGAGGAACGGGGTGCCGGGGACACGGAGGCAGTGGAGGTGGTGAGGTTGGCAGGGTGATGTTGCTATGGCTACTCATGTGCTATTCATAGAAGAAATTAGCTAAATCTTTGCACTCGAAGGTGGAGGAGGAGAAAGGAGGAAGGCGTTCTCCGTGTTTGGAGGGAAGGAAGGAGGGAAGGAGAGAAGCCAAAACAGGAAGGGGGGTCACTTTTCCTCCTGTGCTCCGTGCCCGTGCCACGAGGGAGCATTTGGGGAAAGCGCTGCCGCTGGCCTGCCCGGCACTGGCAGGGTGTGAGGGGACACGGCAGGGATGAGCAGCCCCACGGGACGGCCCCCGCGGTGTCCGTGCAGAGCCCCGTGAGCAGGGCGAGCTCTGCGTCACGCCGGGAGACAGGAGACATCCTTTTAATTAAAGACATCCAATCTGCCAGAGGTATTTTTGGCAACCTAAATGTAGATACAACTGTAGTGAAACTTGCGTTTCGTGCCTGGCTCCCTCACGCTCGGCGGGGCGTTGCGGTGCCCGACCCCGGCCGCCCGCTCGGCCCCACGCTGTCCCCCGGCCCCCCTGCCACCCCCAGCGTCTGTCCCCGCCTGTCCTCTTGGCAGCCGGAGTCCCGCAGGGTCTTCCCTCTCCACCGCTCCTCATCGCACCCCGCTCCCTCGCGAGAGTTTCATTCCCTTCCCACGGACCCGCTTATCACCTCCTCACTCACGATGTGTAAATCTGCGTGTCTGTTCCTAATATATCTCCTTCCATCTGATTTCACCTCTCAGCTTGTTTCTCGGGCATCTCCGTCTGGTGATCCTGCCGTCACCACCGACTCGGGTGGCTATAACCAGGCACCGAGCTGCTCTCCTTCCCCCAAACCATGCCCCACCACCAGCCCGGCCCCTCACCCCACAGACCTTTGAGGCAGCCACTATTTCTGTTGGATGATCTGGACCTTCCTTTCCTGCCACCCAGCCAGTACCATGGTCCAGCCAACACTTTTGCAGGTCGTTCCCGGGATCACCTCCCTCTCTCTGTGTCTCCGGGGAGTGGGATTCCTGAACACCTGCGTGCTGGCTCCTTCTGATCCCCTCACCCACCCTGAGCATCCCATGTCCTGCTCTCACCCGAGAGCACCAGAGAAGCAGCAGAGCTTTTGCCCAAACTGGCTGTGGCAGAGATGTGGCTTCTGCTGTGAAGGCCGAGTCTGAAGCCATGCAGGTGGGAGAAATCCCATCAGCACAACGTGGAGGAAGAGGGAAGTACCCACTGGAAATAGGAAGATGTGGCCGTGCTGTGTTGCTGGGGGAGGAGGAAGGGGAGAGCAGTGTGGTGAGGCAGCCAGGCCAAGAACAGGCAGCTTCCAGCAGGGACATGGCCAACGTGGAGGAAGTGGCTCCTCACCAGGAACGTGGTGGTGGTAGGAAGGTGTCAGCCTCCCCTGCTGGAGGGTTCCCCCCATGCTTTGTGCTTTCAGATGGTCTCTTCCCCGTTGGCTTTGATGTTACTGATTTGGTGGGAGCTGCCCCGTCCATTCTGGGCCATCTCTGGGGTCGTGGTAGGGCTCTGCAGGCTGCTCTCGGGGCGTGCTTGAAGCAGGGAGGGGTCTGTGGGGGCTCTGTGTGAGAAGCAAACTCACTGGGTCATCCATCCACCTATCCATCCATCCATCCATCCATCCATCCATCCATCCATCTATCCTGGTACCCTGGGCGGGGAGGTGGGAGCGAAGCAGAAGCCGTGGCCATCCCCAGAGAGCCACCTCGCTCAGGTGAGGCCCCCTGCACACAATCTGCCATGATCCGAGGAGCTTCCGCTCCTTCCTTCGCTGCGGATGCTCATTTAGAGAGAGGAAGTGATTAAGACTAATCAGGCCGCAATCAGCCGTGGCTGCGTGCCGGGCGCTGCGGCGCTCAGCCCCATGCAGGATGCCCTCCCGAGGGGTCCTGGTCTCCAGTTCCCAGAGGAGAGCGGACCCAGCACGGGTCTGCTCTGGGCTGGGGGAGCTGGGCGTGCTGGGGCAGCCCGGGAGGGACAGCGTGTCCCTGGCTCAGCATCCTGGCTGCAATTTGGGAATCAGCTTAACCCTCGCTCTGCCTGCAAGGCAGTGAGAGTGCTGTGAGTGGCACAGGGCGTGCAAGCGCTCGTGGCTGGTTGGAGCACAAGCAAACACGGGATGATGTGGGGATCCCTCAAGGGCACTCGTAACTCCAGCAATATGCTATGAACGTGTATCAGTAATGTGGAGAGAAAAGGCTTTAACAGAGCATTTAACAAGCTCGGAATACCTGGATTTGAAATGCAGTTCACAGTTTCGTCTGCAGAAGCTCATTTGAGCAGGGCTCGCTGAGGGACTGTTCAGGGGTTGTAATTATTTTTGGTGACATGTGGCACTTCAGAGCACCCTGGGACCTGAATACCCTCTTGTTGCCTTCATATTAACTGTAATTTAGTTTGAGGCTGTGTTGATGGATCTTGGTTTGATTTTGCAGCACAGAAAAAAGTGTATTGAAATTTTGCACCTAGGCGTGCATTGGAACTTAGAGAAAAAAGCAGGATATTTGAAACCCAAAGAAATCTTTAATACTTGCATTTATTTGTTCATTCTTCCCCTGTATATTTGCATTTTTTGAGGGGGGGGGAGGCATGCAAGTTTTTCAGATGATGATAATTCTCCCTCTGCGAAAAGGAATAGAGTCATTTTTATTTGGCAACATCAGGTCAGAAGGAAGCAATTGGAGCCCAGCACCTCTGCAAATTGGGTCACTTATTTTAGCGGTCTGAGCCTGGAACAGGATGTCTAACTTTCAAGCATGAACACACTGGCCTTAATGGCTTCTAAATGGAAACTTAAACTCCACAGAGCTCCTGTCTGGGGAAGCTTTCTTCCTTTCCCACCGAGTGAAGGCTTTTTCCAGTCCCTATTTAATTGTAGTCTTTAAAAAAAAATAAAAAAATGGGGGAAAGAAAAGCACCAAAGCAAAGATTAAACCCTCAGTAGCTGCTTGTGTTCGCATTAAACTCTGGGCACTTCAGTGGCGTTGCCAATGATCCTTGTGACCACGGACCTTTCAAGTTCTGCCGCCGCTCCCCATCTCCAGGATGCCCGTGGTGCTTTGAGCCTGTGCCAAGGCGCAGCACAGGGCAGGGGCTGCTCACGCCACCAAAGTGACCAAGCTGTCCCTGACACAGCCTGGAGGGGACATCTGGTGTCCCAGTCTGCCGGACAGGGCATGCTGCTGGGATATTGTGGCAAAGGCTCGGGGGGAGCCAGCACAAGGAGTGACAGCCAGTGGGCAAAACAAAGTGCAAAAAGAGTTATTTTGTCTAGTCTGGTTAAAAGGAAGGGAGGTTCATCTCTGGACATGAAATTCTTCAGCCTCCAGAAGGTTTCTGCTTGTTTTCTTTCCCTCATCCCACCCCTTGGCCCATCCGTCTCACACTGGGGTGGTTGCAGCCCTCTGACGCTCCCAAGCAGAGCTCAGCTCCTGCCACAGTGTGGAGAGACGGTAAAACTAGGTGGTCATGGAGAGCTGTGAGAAGGGGACCAGCCTCTGGCAGCAGTTTGTTACCTCTTCCATTAAGAAGTGGAGGAGTAGGATTTGATATTGAGAGGTAGGAAAAACCCACTTGTTACCACGGAGCCAGCATTCATTCCAGGGAGTGATGTGCTGAGCATCATTTCTTGTTGGGAAGGCTGTGAGGTGGCTTTGGGGAGCCCCTTGCACCAGGTGTCGGTCCTGCATTGAGCTTGGAAGCGACATCTGGGTGTCTGTGGAACAACCGTGCCATCTCAGATGCTTTGGGAGACAATGTTTTTGGCAGCCACAGGTTTGGGCTCTCTGTTGGTGCTGGGAAAAGCAGCGTCTGCGTGGAGGGCAGGAATGCCTGGCGCAAAACAGATGAGCGTGTCAGCGCTCATCAGGGTGAGCCACAGCGAGTGCTGCATCGCCAGGACCTGGGCTCACTCCTGGGAAGTCCGTGGGTTAGCGTGGTGTGACCCCGCTCCCCGCGCATCCCCCGCCGACACCGCTCCCCAGCATCCGTCTGTGCCAGGACCTGCGTGCTCACAGCAGGGCCCTGCCCTGCAGCAGCTGTTCTCCACGCTGCACATGCACAGCTTTCACCAAGATTTTACACCCTTAAAAAAAAAAAAAAAAAGAAAGAAAAAAAAACAGCAACTAAAAAACACAAAGCAGATGGAGCCTGGCGACGAGCAGCCCAGCCTGTCCACTCAGTTCAGATGCCTCTGTTGGGCATGTCCCCACTTGGTCTCTGCCCCTGAGAGCTTTTAAAAGGATGTAAAGACTGAATTCCACTTATCTCCAGAGCCATTTCCTTCTGAGTGTTGCTATTATACCTGAGATGATATAAAGGAAAGGATATTAAAAGGCAGATAGACTTTTCACTCTGATCCAATCTGGGAACGTTGCAAAACTCAAGCAGATAAGTTAGTGCTTGGCTTCTTATGCACAAGCTGAGGGTAGCAAATAGCCGCTCTGTGTCGTGCACCCCTTTGTGTGTGACACCCAGGGCATGCGGACCTCCTGCAGAGGCCAGCTCTGTGCGTCCAGACATGAATTTGTCAGCTCTGGAGGCTTCTGCTTCAGCCCTGCTGCTGGCTGAGATGGAGATGGGTTTGTGTGTGGGCACAATCCAGTTGCAGCAGGTCTCAGCGGTCTGCAGCACATTTATTTTGTCTGGAGGAGGTACATAATTCCTGACCTCTGCAGGCCGGCCCCTGTGCCAGATCTGCGGAGGATGTGAACCTGATGCAAATCTTGGGGATATCAGCATGGAGAGAACAGCCTGGGCTTCCAGTTCAGAACCGACCCAGTCCTTGTGGGAATGCTGCAGGATGAGCCTTGCTCCCTCTGTAGCACGCTAACAATCCTCCTCCATTTGCATTTAATTGCAGCTTTTCTTTCAGTTGGAAGTTTTGGAAAATTGTCACGTTTTGCAAATCCTACCTTCATCCCGGCAGATGATACCAATAGAAACGGAGGCAAAGGGGTGATGCACTAAAAATAGTTGGAGCTTGACTGCCCACTGGTGCCTGGCACTAGTGCCCCTGGGCTGACAAGCCTCTGCCTTCCTCCATCAGGCAGGCACATTTACCAAGCCCTCTGCTAGCCAGGGCAGGAGAGAGATCATCGTTATTTTTTGCTGGGCAGCAGGGACATGCTGGTGAATTAACCATGCCCTCAATTCTATAGGGAACGGTAAGTAATTTATGCCCTAAGGAGCAGGGGGTTGCCGCATGCAGGGAGGAGAGGGAACAGGGCTGTGCATTCAGGTCACATTCAATGGGGGCTGTCAGATCTCTTCCATCTAAAACGCTTCATCACGCTATTATTATTTACCAAGCCCTGCTGGTGCTTGGCGGTTTACAAGTGAAAAGAGGTCCAAGCCCTACGGCGTTCACCACACGGCAGCATGACCACCGAAGCCTAGAGGAGCTGGAGGTGCCCCAGCCTCCCTCCACCAGGCAGAAGCTGCACGGATCCTCCAGCTCAGTGTCTGAAGGCTGCAGGGAAGGTGGGACTCAAGGAGGACCTTGGGGAGCAAGGGGGGTCACCGCACATATGCGGAGAGATTGATCGAGGCACAAAGCCAGCGAGGCAGAGGACAGCTGTTGGGAAAATCTGGGCAGCAACAGGAGCTGAAGGGAATAGCATTGAAGGGGGTGAGGTTTGAAGGTCAGGATTTGAGATTTCCCTGGTCGCTGGGGCCTAGAGAAATGGAGCCTATGCTCCCAGGCAAGGTGCAAATGTTGGGATATTGGGAAGTGGAAGTCAGAGCTAAAATCTAATCACCTTTCTTGTAGTAGCTGGAATAGCTGGCCACAGGAGGCAAACGGGGATTTCCTGGTCTGAATTCCTTCTGACCATGTGCGACTTCGTTTTAAGCAGCCACTCTCATTCAGCATCTCCTGGGTCCCATCTGGAGCCTGAGTGGGAAATTGTGCTCCTAGCAGTATTCTGAGATGTAAAAATCACTAGTGTGGAATGGCTGCAAAGGATGCTCAGTGCGCAGCGGGCAGGCTAGACAAAATATGTCCTTAGGGCTCACCACTGTGTGAGTGAGGCAATGCGATGTGTGATTTGTGGGCTATTAGTAATTCAACAAAGAGACTGCAGTGGGGCTCACTGGAGGACTCAGGCTGGACCTGCAAACGCCTCTATAACATTATCATACAGAGCACTTCTCCCTGGGAGGGATCCAAAGCATCATTTGTGGGGTTGAATTCATGTCGTAAATCAGGGGGCACGTGATGGACTGCATTTACTTAGGCTGCCTCTTCTGCATCCTTCCTGGAAACTCATCTAATAAGAGCTGGCCTCTGGCACACCAAGGTTCAAACATCCACCGTTTGTTAATTGCTGGCAGTAGAAGTGCTGCTTTTTTGCCTTGAAATGTGGAATCCCTTCCTAGAATTGCACTGGGGACTAATAAAAGCCAGTGCCAGGTTTAATATATGCTATCTCACAAATTATCTGGATTAAATACAAGGACTGTGTACTGCCAGAGAGGGGATATTCCCAGCTTAACACTGCTTCTGGGCCATGGAGATCCCAAGACATTGGACCTGAAAATTGTGATTCTCTTACGTGTGTGGGAGGGGTTTGGCAGGAGAGCTTGGAAGTGGTCATATTTGCCTGAGCTAGAGAATTAATTGCCATAAAAACTATGGGTTTGTAACCAATAGTTACAGCTGCAGGAAAGATCAGAAAGCATCTGAATAAATCAAATTAACTACCTCCTGCTCCCATCCTTATGAGAGCAGAACCTTTCTGGGCAAGACCAAAACTATAATCCAGCTGACCCTTAACTCTCCCACCTACAAAACCACGAGCGAAAAGTCCAGAAATACCGCCAGCTAAATCAGGATAAGGGGGGGAATGCAGTGCTGGGTTGTGGAAGGAGGTAGGTCGACATCAGGGAGATTTATACCAGAGGAGGGCAGCGAGGCCGTAGTCTGCTCCTGAGGAAGTCTCATAGATTTAGAGAGGCCACCGGGCTGTGCAACCAGCAGTATTGGACAGTCCGTGGTTCCAGTTAACTGCTACCCTAGCCTCCACTATGTCTCAGTTGCTCCTTGCCCTGACTGATATTTGTGATGCCCCAAGGCAGAGGACTCACGTCCCCTTGTAGCTCATGTCTCTCAGCATTTCACCACCCAGCTGTGGCTGTTGCTCTCCACACCAACCTTGGGATGATGCCGTGAATCCCAGCGCACCCCTAACCCTCCAGATTTTGCACGGCTTGCTGGTGCATGCCGGTGAGGAGTGTCGGCCTTGTATTAGCCTGAAATTCCTCCTCTTTAGCCGCTTCTCCCTCACGCTCTTGTGGAGAAGCCTCCCCGAGCTGGGGATGCTCCTGGGGGAAGGAGCAGCACCTTCAGGAGGTTGTGGCGCTGGACAGCTCTCGGCACAGCTCGGCACGGCACAGAACAGCCCAGCATGGCTTGACTGGGCACGGTTCGGCTCCACTCGACTCGATGGCAGGACCCCCTGGTGCAGCCTTCCCCTCAGCCTCGGGGCTGGAGCACTCCCGTCTGCCTCTCCTGAGGGAGCCTCCCTACCTAAGCAGGTCACCCCCATGCTTAGAGGGACAGCAGCAGCTGCTGCAAGGTGCCTGAAGGTCTCAGGGCTGGTCTGCTGGCAATATATCCCCCTGCGGAAGGACTTCCTTCTCTACTCCTCTTATTTCCTAATCCCTCAGCAATGTGGATTTCACATCAGTTTTGGTGCTGGTGTGATTCTGGCTGAGGCTGGGAGAGTTTCTGGTGTTCCCTGTCTCTCTCCCTGCAACTGAGGCCTGAGGGGGGGATAGACAGGGCCAGAGGAAGGGGACCCATGCCCCGAGCCGTGCTGTGTCCCCACATCCATCCCGGGGCTGCTGGGCACGTGGAGGAGGGCCAAGAGCAGAGCCCTTCCTCAGCTGCCTTCTCCTGGAGGCCCTGTGGTGGCACGGCCGGGTGAGGCTGTGCCCCACGAAGGGCTGGGTTCGGCGCTCAGCTCGGTGACATGCCGCTTTTGTCTCCCCACAGGCCAACCCTGCTCCCATTATCGTCAACACAGACTCGCTGGAACAAGGGCTCTCTGTAAGTCTCCTGGTTTCGTTTCCCTTCTTTTCCACAAGGCTCCTCCACCCGGGGAGGCCCCAGCCAGGTGGCAGAGGAGCCTGGGGCCCGCGCCACGTCCCCACAGCACATCCCAGCCCCGAACCCTGCTGGAGCTGGGCCATGCTGAGCGGAGCCGTGGCTGCCAGCAGCTGAGCAGCGCTCGGTGATGGGGAGTGATTGCAGCCATAGTGTGCTTGGCACTCTCGGCTTGCTATAGAGCTACTCCTCCTCGGCTCATTGCAGAGAGGGTTTGGGAGCTGCTGCATCCCTCACCAGAGCGTCTGCAACTCATTCCTGCAAGGGGGGATGGAGGGAGTGGGGCGGTCGGCGTGGATTTCTGCTCTGCTGGCTTTGTGCTTCAGGGGTGCTCCCATTTTCTTCCCAAAAGGGAGCTCAGTTGATGGCTTGCCAGGGCTGTGTGCTTTGCACCTGTTTTTCTTACGATACAGCAAGTTTTGGTTGCCTTCCACATTAACAAAGCAGCACTGGGACTTGTATGAGACTTGGTTAGCCGTTGAACTCAGGGTGGAAGGCTGTGGGTTACTTCTGGTGGTCGAACCTTCCTCCTAACAAATTGGAGATGTCAGCCCACAGCCTCTCATAGGCTTGGTGCACATCAGAGCCGTGCTGGGCCAGTTGGGCTACCAAAAGGAAGGGAGGCCCAGCCAGGCCCTCTGCAGCCCTGGACACGCTGTTTAATAGCGCCTCAGGTGCTGAGTCAAATCCTCCTGGTTTTTGGGAAGAAGGTGATGGTGGTCCTGGGCCCAGCAGCCTTGTAGAGCTGTGGCAGAACACAGTTGTTATTCCCAAAGGATGTTCTGCTTTGTGTGGCACCAGTGCAGAAACCAGCCTTCCCCGCTGGAAACTCAGTGCCAAAAAATGGCTTGCAAAGAACTTTGGAGCCAGGGCGAGCCCTGCTCCATCCTGTCACCCCCTTCCTGGGGAGCCAGGCTCCAGGGAAAACAAACCTCAGAGGCTCCCCTCAGCAGTCCCGCAGGTCAGCAAAGGAGCCACAGCAGGGGATTTCTGCAGAAGAACACAGTGAAGTGGCGAGTCTGGCACAGAGTTCTTTTACAAAAACAAAAGCTGAAGCCTGTTGGTACAGTAAGTATTTGGAAGGGTTAATGTCACATCTTCCAGTCTTTAATTACTTAACTATTCAATGCTTTCCTTAATGATAAACAGATGGATGTGGTCTAGTTCCTTCCTGTTCTAGCTCCATTGATTACATTGGACTAGCTGCTGGGCTGAATTTGGCCCCGGCTGTTTATCAAGAAGTCTGCTCCACATTTCAGTCCCTCTGTCCACCCACCTCCATCCCCAAGAGCATGTGGCACCAGCAGCACCACAAGGTACGAGCTGTGGCCCTGCATCCCGCTTGCTGCCGGGGCCAGAGCTCAGCTATGCTGCCTGCGGCTCCGAACCCAGCACTCCCAGGGTGTAAAAACCCAACAAAATCTTCATCAAATTCCTTCTCTATTAAAAGCAGCCCCTGAAGGATAGATAGTCTGCAGCTTGTAGTCACGCTGGGCTCACACAAGCACCCACCTGCAGCTCCAGGTTGCCGCTCACCATTTCACCCATTGGTGTGTTCTGCACACCCTGTCCCTAGAGGGTAGATGAAGCATCGGGAGCACAGCTCCCATGGCAGGCAGTGCTGTCTGTGTTTCCGAGCTGCCTCTCTGGAGCTGAAACAAGTTATTTCTGCCCAGGGTGTGCAGAGACTGCTGCCAGGGAGCAGGGAGGGTCACTCCAAAGCCCTGTCGTGTGGCTTGGCAAAGGCTTGGCCGTGTGCCCCGACCTGCAGCCTCACCCAAAGCGAGGTGCCGGTGCCTAGCCCCACCGCGTGGTAACAGCAAGGTGCGGGCCACATCCTGCTCAGAAAGCAGGAGGATTACTCTTCCTGTGGTTTATTCTTCTTGCAGCCTGTTGGGCAATTTGGGTTAGTTTGAGGAACCCCATCTTATCCTTCTAAATTTGGCCTCCTTTTTTTTTTTTCTTTTTTTCTTTTTGAAAAAAACCCAACTCTCTAGCAAATTGCAAACTGTGTTCCACGTGCGACGGTGCGGTGTTGGCCGGCTGAGCCTGCAGACAGCTTGCAGTAGCTCTGGAAGGTGTGCGCTCTTCTGTTTATCAAATGAGTGTTAACTCTGCAGCCTTCTGTTGATGATTTAAATGTCATCATCGCTAACTATTTCCCTGCTGCTCAAAACACGAAAGAGAAGCGAAGGCCAGAGAGGGGGCCTCTTCCTGAGGCCTCAGGTGGGCTTGCTGCGTGGGATGGGCTTGGAAAAAATACCCTGACTCTTCTCCATTACAAACCAGCTGCTGCTCAGGATTGGGCTGTGCTGGGAACAGCTAATGAGCCCCACACCCCCGTGGGCTTTGCAGGTGAAACCCAGGGAAATGAAAGCAGAGTGGGGTAGGCTCACCCTGCCCAGGAAGGGATGGCCCTGGGACACATCCCAGGACACCCCCATGAAAGCCTGGAGCCAGACATCTCCCAAACAAGTCCCAGATGGGAGCCAAAATGTGTCAGGTCTGCACCCCCCATTAACAGGGAGGCAGCACCTAAATTGTGAGGGAGCTCAGCAGAGAGTTAGATGGGGAATCAGGGCATCCCTGAGAGTTTCTCATCATGTTGCAGGGGACATGGTCCCAAAGCAAGCTGAGCAGGAGCACAGGGTGCCCCCTGTGAGCACAAGGACAGCAGCCTGTGGCACACTCAGGCCGTGGTGGCTCTGGTGGGTGCCACGGGCGGGTTTTGCCGTCAGTGAGTGACTGGTATTCAATTTTCCGATGCTGGAACGTTTGCTTTGTTGGCTTGTTCCCTTGGTTACGTGGTATATATTAAGGTCTCCATTTGGCTTCCTTATGCAATTAACTGGCGTTCTGTTGCACGGGTTTTGGAGACGTAATCAGAGCTAGAACTTCACGTCCAGGCTCGGCTCACCTGGCACACGCTGTGCTGGGCAGGTGCTGACCCTGCTCATTTTCAGGGAAATGTGCAAAACGTGACACAAAATGCAATACGAAATGCCCCTTGGCATTGACAACCCCAAGGTTTCGAGGGGGAGCACTGTGGGACCGTGTCCCGGGTGCCCCCACACCCCGTGCCGCGGGTCCCTGCCCGGGTGCTTCCCGGCGCGGGCGCTGCTGGCTCTCCCTGCGGCTCACAGATTGTCAAAGTTTTCTGCACATCCCCATCCTGGAGGTATGTATGTGCTGTTCCTCTGCGGCCGTGGGTGTGCATATGGCTGTCTGTGTGGCAATAGCGTTTAATGCCAAAGCGGAGAGGACAACGTGTGTAGTAGCGACGGGTGCCAGGAATCTGAGTTGCTGGAAAGCTGGGGGGGAGGCAGAGCCACGCACCGCACGCCGGGCCACCAACTGCGGTGGCGAGAGGAGCCCGGGGGCTTGGGCGAGGGAGGCGGTGAGGGGGACTCAGGATTAGTCAGTGTGGTGGGACGGGGAGGAAAAGTGGTGGCGGGGGGGTCCCGCAGCCAGGCAGCGATGCTCCTGCCCATGGAGGACTCGTCTTCCCCTGCTCTGTACCGTGCCTGTGCTGGCCGAGGGGGTGCAACATCTGTGCCCCCAGGATTTGTGAGCAGAGCAGGAGCTGGAGGGGAGAAGGTCTGCCAGCACATCTAGTGAGTTCCTCCCAACCCCTGAAGCCCTTCTGAGGGGTGGCCTTGCTAGACTCCAGCCCAACAATGCTTCCACAGCTGTCGATACCCTAACAGCACATCCTGGAGCTTTCCTTTTCCCCAGAGCTTTCCTTATGTCCCACTTGAATCTCCCTTGTTTCAGGCCTCTGACTCCTTCTCTTGATCTCAGTTAGCACAACAAAGGTCCTGCAAGGCTCTGGAGCTGGCCTGGCCCCCTGCCCCGGCCTTTCTCCAGCCTCATTCTGGAAGCACAACGGGCTGGGGGACTTCCAGTCTGTGCCTCTGCAGCAGTGAAGAGCTTTTAGCCTGGGCAAAACCACTCTGTCTTACAGCCCTGTAGCCAGGTCCCCCATCTCCCAGGGGGACCTAAAGTGTGAGGTTTGAGCCAGCCCCTCCCAAAGTCCTGTGGCCACGTAACAACCCTGGAGGCTTCAACATGCAATCAGTTTTCAAATCTTCCTTATTCTGAGGCCTTCGCAGCTGCCTGAGGCCTGACTCTAATGACCTGGGGCATGCAGGTGAAAGAGGTGTCTGAGTGCGTTTTGAAACTGCCACCGTGTTTTTCTGTACGTTTTTAGTGATGGGGAAAATGGAAGTTTTTGACCTGCACATTTAAGGTTTGCTATTTCAGAGCCTACAACCGCAACCCTTTGGCTTTTGTTTTTCTTTCTGATAAACATTTCTCTGTCCCTTCGTGTGAGAGGTGTTCAGGCCCCTCACCATTACATTTCATCATCTTTGACACGATGGCTGTGGGAGTTTCTTGAGTGCAGGGAGCAGCATGGCATGCAGCATCGAGGCTGTACCATTCTGTTATTTAAGGGGCACCCTATATGAAAGGTGTATATCCCACTTTGTTTCCTTTGAGACCAGCTAATTCAACAGAATAGATTAATCCAAATTACCTTGATCTTCCATGTTAACAAGACCAGGCTGCAAAAAGATTTTGAAGATATAAGCTACTGAAGATGTACATTGTGTTATTACAGACCTTTCTTTTTTTTTTCCAGTCGACCAAGCCCCTTTCCTTGCTTCCTGCAGCAGTGAATTCCCGAGGTTAATTACATGCTGGGTAACAAAGGCGTCATTGCTTTGTGTGGATTTGGTTGAGCTCCTTTTCATTCCTCACAAAATGAGCTGCCAGAATAAAAGGTTTGAGCTAAAGTACATTAAAGTCAGTGGGCTTTGGATCATGCCCAGAAAGAAAAGCAGCGAGCAGTTTAATTCCAGGGCAGGCTTGCACAACTGCATTTGAGGTTGTCAGCTGTGACGGCACGGGTTTTGGGGTGGATTCTCCATATTCCAGTGCCCCGGGATGCATGCGGAGCCCTAACGCGCTCTTTCCCTCTCCCTAGGTGAACGGCAGCGATGGGATGTTTAAATACGAGGAGATCGTCTTGGAAAGGGTAAGTGCTGGCCGGGCGGCACGGTGCCGACCATGCGGGTGCCCTCCCCACAGGCAGCCCCCACTCACCCCAAAACACTCCCCAAAACTGATGGGCACGGGGGGGGGGGGGGCTCTGCTCCCCTCCCTGGAGGGGTTTGGGGGTGTCTGGCTTTCCTTCCCCCGCAGCAGAGGGCTGGGCTCGCCGCTCCCCCCGCGCACCCCTCCAGAAGGGAGGGAGGAGGGTTTCTCCCTCACCTCCCTCATTCGCACCCTCGCCCCTGCAGCCCCGCCAGCGCAGAGCTGGGGCTGGGGGGGGGCTCTTTGTCACCGTCTTCGCTGGAAAATGGAGGCAGAAGGAGCTGCACTCGCGCACGCGGGGGGGTTTCTGTCTCTCGCCTCTCGCCCGGCTGCCGCCCCCCTGCCCCAGTGGCTGGCTCTGCCTCGCCGCGGGGCACTGAGCCTGGTGATGCTGAGCAGCGAGGACAGGTTTTCTCGTAGCCCAGACTGCGGTGGAGGGGGGGCTCCAGCCTGCGCCTTCCCCCATCTCGTGGTGAGACCCTGGCCACGCAGAGCTGACGCCGGGTGCTGCGCCACAGCCCATAAAATCGGCTCCCACAGGGGACGGGGTTGGTGCTGGGAGCAGCGGGTGGCGCAGAGGCTGCATCCCTGCGCGCAGGAGGGATGGGGAGGGAGCAGGAAAAGCTGCCCCAAGCTTTGCTCCGAGGCGTGGGCACAGCGGGGTCAGGCAGCGCCACGGGATGAGCGCAGGGCTCCGCAGCCCCAGCTCTGTGCTGCGTGCTGGGGGGCAGCCCTGTCCCACCCCGTGCAGGGCCTCCATCGCCTGGCACAGCAGCACGAGCGAGGCGACGGCCTCCTCCTCGCTGCTTGGCCAGCAGCGCAGGGGAAGACGCATCACTCGTTCTCCTGTGCCTTTAGTCATCCCCCTCCTCCCCCCGGCTCTGCATCACGGAGGTGGGTGGACGGAAGGTTATCTGGGGCTGCAGCCTCACCCACCGCTTCCCCAGCGTGCCTGACGAAACGAGCCCAGGGGATGCTTCCTTTTTGGGCTGAATGCTGCCTGCTCCGAGCCCTCTGTAGAGGCAAAAGCCTTGTGTTCGGGGATGCTGCAGAGCATCCTCAGCCCACAGCCGGCTGGGGCTGGCAGGGTCAGGCTGCTGTGCAGCTCTCACTGCTCTGCTGCTGCAGGGGTCTGCTGCCCGGCTCCAGGCAGCCAGAAACCACAATGGAAATGCAGTGCCAGGACCAGCACAGACCTGACTCATGTCTGTCCCCTTCCCCGGGCCCGGTGGGTCCACTGCGGCCCCATCTCCTTGCAGGAGGAGCTCCTTGCCACCTGCAGGTGAGAGACTGTCCCCTTGCTGGGATGTTCAGCTCCCAGAGACAACCCCAGCACATCCCAGCATCGCTTCTCTGTGATTAATCCCTGTCTTTGTTGTAAAGGGCAAAGGCAGCAGCATTTGGGGGCAATAACCAAGGGAGCTGTGCCCGCAGAGGAGCATGGCAGTGGGTTGATGGGCACTGCACGTGTCTGTGGCAGGTGCTGCCCCCCACGTCTCCAGCAGCCCCAATGCCAGCAAAGAAATCTCTTGAACTTGATTTCTTCTGGTTTATCAGAATAAAACCAACCCCCTCCTGCATCATTCCCAGCTTTCTTAGCCAGCATCTCAGAGCACCCTTCCAGAGCCGGACAGAGGCAATGTCAGGAGTCCACTTTAGGCAGCCACACCTCCTGGTGTCCTAGTGCAGCCCTCCTGGCCATGGGTCCATCAGGGGGCTCCCAGAGCTCCCTGTCACCTGTGGGTGAGCAGCAGCACCCCGGGGGCCCTGGGCAGCAGGGGCAGTGCTTGGCCTGAGCACAGTTGTGTGTGTGAGGCGGGCACAGTAGGATGTGACTAAGTGTCAGCTCTTCCGCATGAGAAAACAAGGCAACAAGCCATCTGATTTTCAAGGCAGAGCAGGAAAAAAAAATAAATCAGTAATTGTCCACTTGCATCAGGCACGGCAGGGGAAGCAGTGGCCCTAAGTGTGTGACCGAGTGGGGTCCCGCGAGCAGGGCAGGCAGCGCGGGGCTGGGCAGAAGTGCCTGCTGATGGTGGGATGCTGCTGGGACACAGTGAGTGTGCCAGGACAGGGGCACGGCGTGGCTCCCTCCTTCCTCTTCAGGCTTCATCTCCATCCCTACAGCCCCCTCCGCTGCCCTGGTGCAGAGTTTGGCACCAGCACTGCGGGGCTGAGGAGGGAGCCGCTCGTTTCACGGTGTCGAGACCCAGCGCAGCACTGCAGCAGCCGCCAGCCAGCGGCACCCTGAGCCTCGGGGGGTGCAGGGGACAGATCCTGGTGGTGGGTCCAAGCCCCGTTTCTCCGCACGGGCTGTGCCATCGGTGTCTCCTCCTGGGGAGCCGCCAGCGAGGGGAGGTTTTCTCCGCCAAGGACCACCCCCTCGTCCCCCCGCGCGCTGCCTGCCTCAGTCTCTCGGCAGAGACGTGGCGGCGAAGGAGGTCCTGGCGGCTCCCACGCTCCCGCTCCATCTGTTGGGTGCTCAGCGCCCAGCACCCGGGGCTGACGAGCGCCGGCCTCCCCTCAGCCACGCACCCGCTGCCCTCCCGGAGCAGGGGGGATGCTGTAAGGGGGGCTCGCTGCTGTCAGACCGGCGCTGCCAGCGAGGAAGTGGCCGCATGGGACAGCCGCCGCCTGTGGTTTCCCGCAGGGTAACTCCGGCCTCGGCTTCAGCATAGCAGGAGGGATCGACAACCCCCACATTCCAGATGACCCGGGCATCTTCATCACCAAAATCATCCCCGGGGGAGCGGCAGCCATGGACGGACGTTTGGGGTGAGTGTATGAGGCTGGGGGGGTCACCCCGGATCCTGACTCCATCTGCCCCACTGGTCAGCTCCCACCCCTGCTCCCTCCCAGCCCCTTACCCATGGCCAGGTCACCTCTGCAGGGATCCCCCTGCCACCAGCATCCTGCCTGCCCTCCCTGGCTCTGGCTCCCCTCCTTCCCTGTGCGTCCTGGGGCAGGATCCATCCTTCCCCCATCTCCCTTCTCCAGTAGGGTGACAGCACAGGGACCAGCCTCACTGCCTCCCCCTTTGCCTCCGCCCCCTGGGGAGGGACCCCGCTGTCACCCCACATTTTTACTCCTGCAAACCTCCTCGTCCCAAAGAGTGGGATCTGGCCAGCTCAAGCAGTTCCCCCTTCACGTGAGGGTCCTCACAGCCAGAGGAGGGTGGCAGAGATGACTGTGGTAGCGCGGACTGGCGGTTCTTGGGAGCTCAGGGCCACGTTGTACCCGCAGGGTGAATGACTGTGTGCTGCGAGTCAACGACGTGGACGTCTCCGAGGTGGTGCACAGCAAAGCCGTGGAGGCTCTGAAGGAAGCGGGCCCCGTGGTGCGGCTCGTGGTGCGGCGCCGGCAGCCCCCGCCGGAGACCATCATGGAGGTCAACCTGATGAAGGGACCCAAAGGTGAGTCCCACGGGCTGCTGTGGGGTGTCCCCTGGGTGTCCGCCCCAGCGTTGCAGGGTGGGATGCTACGTGGCGCAGGGTGTGGGGCAGCCCCACAGCGAAGCCCATAGCGGCTGGGCAGTGAGAAGGTGGCCTGTTGGGTTGCGAGCAGGGTCCCTCACCCCCTTCTCCCCTCCTGCTCATCCCCAGGACTGGGCTTCAGCATCGCAGGGGGCATCGGGAACCAACACATCCCCGGGGACAACAGCATCTACATCACCAAGATCATCGAGGGAGGCGCTGCCCAGAAGGACGGGCGCCTGCAGATCGGGGACCGGCTGCTGGCGGTAAGCCCCGCGCCTGCGGTGGGCAGCCAGGCACCCGCAGTGCCACGGTGCCCATCCCTGGTCCCTTTTCCTGGGATCCCTGCTGGGACGGTGCTGCGGGAGGGGACAGCCACCATCTCACCGCCCCCCTTGCCCCCGGCAGGTGAATAACACGAACCTGCAGGACGTGCGGCACGAGGAGGCGGTGGCCGCCCTGAAGAACACCTCGGACATGGTGTACCTGAAGGTGGCCAAACCCGGCAGCCTGCACCTCAACGACATGTACGCGCCCCCCGACTACGCCAGCAGTACGTACGCTGCCCGTGGGGCAGCCCCGGGGCACTGCGGGGCCGGGAGGGGGATGGCACAGCAGGGATGGGGAACGTGTCTCTGCCATCCGTGTTGAAGCCAATTTCTGCTCCTGATGCGCGTCTCCTCTCCTGCAGCCTTCTCAGCCTTGGCTGACAACCACATAAGCCATAACTCCAGTCTGGGCTACCTGGGCAGCGTGGAGAACAAACCTGCCTACACCGTCCCCCCGCAAGTGACCCCCTCCAGGTACTCGCCCATCCCTCGGCACATGATTGGGGACGACGACTTCACCAGGTGAGAGCCAGGCACGGGCATCCTCAGAGCCTGCCCCTTCTCTTCCTTCCCTTTCTCTCCCTCAGCTCATCCCCGTACCCTGCTGTAGAGGGTGCAGAGCCTCAGCCGTGGCTGACAGCCCCTGTTTGTGGGTGCCATGCAGGGGGTGAGGGGCTGGGGGGCACAGCTCTCGGTCCTAGCACAGCTCCTCTCCCCATGCTCCCCAAGCCTGGGACCCCAGTCCTCCGCCCAGGTGCTGCGATGAGCAGTGATCCAGGGCTGGACGTTGGGCTCCAGCTGCATGTTTAGGGCTGATGCTTGGGTCAGGACCAGGGTTGGCTCCGTGGTTATGAGCGAGGCTGCAGCCTCATCCGGGCTGGGACGGTCCCGTTCTGTGACACCGATGGATCCCAGAGCAGAAGACCCTGACGTGCCATCGGGCATCAGGCAGGTCGTCATGGAGAGCCCCTGCCATCACGTCCACCCCATCCCTTCCTCGCCTCTCGGTGGGCCCTGCTGTGCACCACGACCTCTGCAGTGCTCGCCCCATCCGGGTCCACGTCTCCTGCGTGCTCTCGGCACCGATACCACCGGTCCCACAGCCTGTCCCCGCGCTGCTTCCCCTCCGGATGCAGCCATTCACGAGCTGCCCGGGCACTGGGGGAGGAGGATGCTGTGCTGCAGGAGCTCCGCTTTCTCCGTTTGTATTGCACCACAGAAGGTGACTGATTCCCAGCGCCACCGCACCATCTGTCCCTCCTCCAAGGACCCCTGATCCCCCCGGATCCCACACGAGCTGATGGCCTTCCTGGCGGGCCGGAGAGGGACGAGAGCATCCTGCGACCCAGGCACCACCCAGCAGCGGTGGCTGCGGTGCAGCAGGAGCCGGCGGCCGCTAGAGGATGGTGCTGCCTTGCGAGGGCCCCACCACAGCGTGTTGAGCCCAGCGCCCCAGCTGCTGCCTCTTCCCCTCCTGCAGGCACGCGTGCTGCTGCAAGCAGGGACGTAGAATCATGGAGTCATCGAATATCCTGAATTGGAAGGGACCCACGAGGATCATTGAGTCCAACTCCTGGCTCCACAGAGGACCACCCAAAAATCAGACCGTGTATCCGAGAGCATTATCCAAATGCTTCTTGTACTCCATGCTGTGACCACTGCCCTGGGGAGCCTGTCCCAGTGCCTGATCACCCTCTGGGTGCAGAACCTTTCCCTAACCCCCAGCCTGACACTCCCCTGTCCCAGCTCCATGCCGTTCCCTTGGGTCCTGTCACTGTTCCCAGAGGGCAGAGCTCAGCGCCTGCCCCTCTGCTCCCCTCCTGAGGCTGCCATGAAGCCTCCCCTCAACCTGCTCTGCTTGGGGTTGAACAAACCCAGGGACCTCAGCCGCTCCTCATACGTGTCCCCAGTGACCCTCGTGTCCTGCAGTGCCTGGGAGCAGAGCAGCTGCTTCCCCATGAGCTGCACCACGGACATCCAGAGCTGGCGCAGCCCCGCTGCGTGCCCAGGTCAAGGTGTCAATGCCGCAGTGTCCAGCGTGGGATCCATCTGCAGGAACATTGTCCGGCTCTGGATGCCTGGAGTGCGTACCGTGACTGAGACCTGGGATAAGCGACTTACCTGCCTGGGGCTTTATTTCCTCTCCTTGGTTCTTGTGGTGCCTCTCTACCATCTGTCTTCATCCATGCTGGGGACGCTTCCTCAAGGGCAGCAGCAAAAAGCAAGGGGCCGAGCGAGTTCATCGGCTGGTTGGAAGCACGGGCTTGCAGACCCAGAAACCTGACCTATTTCTTCCTCAGGAAAATCTCTAGCCCCAGGCAAGGATTTGCTGCAGAGGGACAAACAGCTGCAGCCCTCCCTGCCCCTGGCAGCCCCCTGCACCTGCCTGGCCCCACAGCCTCCCCACCAACGCTGCGGGGGCAAAGGAGCAGGCTCCAGGAGCAAGGCACTGCTCAGACCCGGAGGCTGGGCAGGCTCCCAGCCACAAAAGCACAAAAGCAGCAGTGGAGCGAGGAGCTGGGGGCTCAGCAGCAGAGCCAGGTGCTTGTGGCAGCCCCAGGATGTGGTGCTGAGCCTCCGTGGGACACAGCGATCCCAGGGGTTCAGCCTCCTGGTGTCTGCATGGGGTCTTCTGGGTCCCCCCCAGACCCAGCGCATCCCAACCCGAGTCCTGAGCTCTGCTGAGCTCCGAGCTCAAACATGTCCAGAGGCTGTAAGGATTCAGGCAGCATTTTCTGGAGGACACAAGGTTCAGCCCCTGCTGCATCTGCCACGCAGAGCTGGCGCAGGCCGGGGTTACGATGCTGCTGTGCCTCCGCGTTGGAGGGAGAGAGGGAGAGGTGCCCAGCGATGCGCAGCGGGGGGCAGGAAGGGGTTAAGCCCACTGGGTCTAGCAGGCGCCAAAGCCTGCATCCCTGTCGTGCTTCTAAAAAAACCCAGGGTGTGGGTATGGGACCGGGAAGCCGCGTGCCCCGCTGCCGCGCCAGGCGGGAGGCAGAGAGAAAGGGCGCAGGGTGCAGAGCTCGGGGCGTTCCTGCCCCCCGGCCCCGCCACGCCGCGATGTTCACCGTCAACGTCTCCTCCTCCATGTCCTACCGGGGACAGCCACCCCCGTCCCCTGCCAGGCAGCAGCGGGGCCACGGGAGCAAGTGCGAGCAGAGGTACCGGGAGGGTACGCGGCACGGGGAGAGGAGCTGCTCGCAGCCGGGAGGGTCAGGCAGGGCTGGGTGTCCTTCCCGTCTGTCTGTCTGTCTGTCTGTCTGTCTCCTGCTGCCCTTGCTCCTTATAAGGTGGCAGCCCGAGCTGTCTGAGTGACATTCAGCCCATCGGGACTCCCCAAAGGGGAGGGAAGGTTCCTGGGGTGCTGGCTTGGGTCCCTGGAGGCAAATCCTGCCGCCTGCAGTGCTGAGAGCACCAAAACCTTCCCCCGTCAGCCCAGGTGACGGCACTGATGCTCCGGGCTGGCCGGGGGGGATGAAGAAGACATTTTCTTGCGAGAATCACCTGGGAGAACGCTGCCGGGCTGCAGGCCTGCGTGCTGGCTGCTGAGCCAAGCGTTATTCCCCTGGGTGCCCACATCTTCCTACCTGCCGCAGCAGCTCGGGGAGCAGCCCCCTGCCCCAGCCTTCCCTCAGCACGGGGCTGCCAGCATTGTAGGATCCACCGCGAGTGCCACGGTGCTGCCTGAGGCACTGGCACCACTTCTACCACGTCCCGGAGGACGTGGGTGGGCGAGGATGCTGAGCTCCCTGGCCTTGCAGCACCTACCCCATATCCAACCCATCCATGCTGGTCACCGAGCCAACACACCGATGGTCCCTGATGCCACGTGAGCTGGCAATTGCTGTCGGTCCGTGCATTTTTGCCAGGGTGCGCTCGCTGGCGTCACTCGTTCCTTGTGCTTTTCACGCAGCCCTTGAGCTGGGAGCTGCCGCCGTTCCTATCGCGCTTCTTTTTTTCCTAGCTGAAAAATCGGCGCTGGATTTTTGCGATGCCAGGCAGTCTTTCTGCCTGTGCCTGCCTATTGTTTGAACTGCAGAAGAATTAAGTCATCGTTGAAAAATTCAGGGCTGCTGGTGTGCCGCCGCTGAGCCGTGCGGGGCTGCGCCGTGTGTGTCTGTGCGGCTGCGGGCACGAGGGCCGTGCAGGGTGCGGGGGGCTGCGATTCCCCTGTCCTGGCACCGTCCCCAGTGCCTGGGCTCCCGGTGCCTCCATGCTGTGCGTGATGCTCCTGGCTGATGCTCTGTCCTTGTGTGTGCTCTGCTTTGTGTCACTGTGAGCTCCAGTTGTGCGGTGCACTTCCCCTGGCCCCATCACCCGCGTTGCTTCTCCTCACCCTGACGTCCCCATGTCCCTTGTCTGTCCCTCCAGAGAGCCCCGGAAAATCATCCTGCACAAAGGCTCCACCGGCCTGGGCTTCAACATTGTCGGGGGGGAAGATGGAGAGGGCATCTTCGTGTCCTTCATCCTGGCCGGAGGCCCTGCCGACCTCAGCGGGGAGCTGCGGAGGGGAGACCGCATCCTCTCGGTGAGTTGGCCCGGCGGGGAGGGACAGGCACCGGGCACCGGGCATGGGGCAGACCCATGTCTGAGGGTACTGGGGCTGTGGGGACGTGGTTCAGCACCATCCATCCCTCAGTGCTGGTGTGGCCGTGGTCCCTGGGTGCGGGGCCCTGTGGTTCCCTGCCGGTGTGGTTCTGGCACGGAGCAGGGGCTGGTGGGGTGGGCAGCCCCGGTTCTGTGCTGGCTGGGGTGTTGGTACTGGGGGTGATGGTACTGGGGGTATTGGTGTATTGGTACTGGGGGTGTCGGTACTGGGGTTATTGGTACTGGGGGTGTCAGTACTGGTGCTGGGGGTGTTGGTGCTGGGGGTGTTGGTACAGGGGGTGTCAGTACTGGGAGTGTCAGTATTGGTGCTGGGGTGTCAGTACTGGGGGTGTTGGTACTGGGGGTATTGGTGTATTGGTACTGGGGGTGTCGGTACTGGGGATTTTGGTATTGGGGGTATTGGTACTGGGGGTGATGGTACTGGGAGTGTTGGTACTGGGGGTATTGGTACTGGGTGTGTGGGTACTGGGGGTATTGGTACTGGGGGTGATGGTACTGGGGGTGTTGGTACTGGGGCTGTTGGTACTGGGGTTATTGGTACTGGGGGTGTGGGTACTGGGGGTGTCAGTACTGGGGGTGTAGGTACTGGGGGTATCGGTACCAGGGGTATTGGTACTGGGGGTGTCAGTACTGGGGGTGTCAGTACCAGGGGTGTGGGTACCAGGCGGGGTGATGGTACCACAGGCACATGGCGGAGCAGGGCCTGGGTGACGGGGGCACCGGGAGCACCGTTAGGGCGGTGCAGCGGCTGTCCCGGTGTGACGGAGCCGCGCTGTCCCGGCAGGTGAACGGCGTCAACCTGCGCAACGCCACCCACGAGCAGGCGGCGGCGGCGCTGAAGCGGGCGGGGCAGACGGTGACCATCATCGCGCAGTACCGGCCCGAAGGTACCGCCACCGGCACCGGCACCGGCACCGGGAGGGGGCGGCGCGCCACATGCAAATTAGAGGGCGTGGTCTATGTAAATGAAGGAGGCGTGGCCGTGTGTGGCGCGCCGAGCGGGCGGGGCGGGGTAGGGAGGGGGCGTGGATTGGCTGGGAGCGGAGCCGGGGGGCGGGGCGCGGCGGCAAGCGCGGGCTCCGATTGGGCGGCGCGGCGGGAGGGGGCGTGTCCCCGCCGTCCCGCCGGCGGTGCCTGCGCGGCTTTGTGTGTGCGGGCCGGGCGGCTCCGGGGCTGCTGCCGGGGCGCCGCCGCCGCCGCCTCCCTCCCGCCCTCCGCAGGTGAGCACGGACCCGCTCCCCGTCCCCCCCCCCCCTCCATATCCCGGGCACAGCCGGGCCCGGGGGGCTCCTACCCGGGGCGGGGACCCCCCCGGGGCCGCCCTCACCGCTCAGCGCCGCCCGCAGCAGACAAAGAGCGGCCCCGAGCGCCGCCGCCGCCGCCGGGCCAAGCTCCGGCCGCCCCCCGCTGCACCCCCCCCCCGGCCCCGCTTCCGCATCCCGCCGGGCAGGAAGGGAGCGGGGCCGGTAGCGCCGCCCGGGGAGCCGGGGGAGCGCTTGGGCTGCTCGGGTTTTTTTTTTTTTTTCCCCTCCTCCTCGCTTCCAGGAAGCGCTCCCGGCTCTGCTGTCCCCGGTGCCGCTTGTTCCGTGAGCTCCGGCACGGGGGGGACGCGGGTGGTGTCTGGGTGACACGGGGCACAGGTCGCTGTGACCCCCCCCAGGCGCTGGCTCAAGGCGCTTGGGGGCCCCCCGGGGCTGTGTTGGGCACCCCAAGCTCTGTGGGGAAGGGGCTGGTGGGGCCAGCATCCCCTTGAGGTGTGGGTGCGTGGTGCCAAGTGGTTGTGTTGTCCGTGCAGGGCACGGGGCTGTGCTGGTGGAAGAGCGGGAGCTGGGTTGTGGGTGCCCCAAGGGGAGCAGTGGCTGCAGTGAGCGTGCTGGCTGTGCTGGCTTCCCAAAAGCACGACCTGCTTGTGCAGAAGGGAATCGCACCTATAGCAATGCAAAGCGGAGCGTGAGCCTGGCTGCAGCAAACCCAGCCTGAAAACAGGGCGTGAGGTGTTGCTAGCCAAAGGCAGGTCCTGAGGGCCCAGCAGAAGGGGCTCTGAGGAGCGAATCCGTACGTGGAGGGCTGCCTTTCCTCTGTCTGCTGTGTGTGAGCAGGGGCAGGGCTTGCACAGGGTGCTGGATAAACGCGCACGTGCTCAAGTTGTGCTCTGCTGTAGGGTCTAACCTCCGTGCGGCTTCGAGGCAGCAGCGAGGCCGCTTGCATAAGCCTCGTGGACTAGGTGCCCTCCCGGTGGGGTCCCGGGAGTGGTTGGGAGTGGAGGAGAGCAAAGACAGAGCCGGGGAAGGACGGCTGGAGTCACGGTCCTGCCTCTCTTCTGAGCACCCGTGCCTGGCGCAGCCCCAAGCTGTCTTGCAAGGAGGCCGCTCCGTGTGCTGCTGCCTCGGAGCTGTTTGGAAGAGCTCCTTCCTCGGAGCGTTTCTCCCTGTGAACTTTGTCCGCTGTTATCACAAGCGCTCAGGTTTGGCAATTACACCTCCTGAAGCCCCGTGGAGCGCGGCTTTGATTTTCCTTCGCTTTAAAACACAAAAACCCAAGCGGTGGCGTTCCTCCGAGCTGGCTGCTAACAGGGAACTGCCGAGACCTCGCAGCGACTTCCAGAAGTTGCCAAGCTTTCGGCACCTCTGTGCTCAGTGCCGCTCATCTGAGCGTGCAGCACGGCGTGCCCTGGGCCCGTGCTCTCCGTGCCTGGGCGGTGTTTGTACTTTGACCCCCCCAGCTCAAAGGTGCGTGGACTCAGGGCAGTAAAACGCTTCGCTGAAGAGGAGCGATGGAGCAGATTGCAGATCTCACGTGTGACAGGCGCCGGGCTGGAGCCTGCGGCTGAAAGGTCCCCGGGATCTGCTGATGGCCGGATCCAGCCTGAGCCAGGCAGGCGTTTGTGTGCCTAAAGCCGTGCACGTGCACCGGGCTTTGTGCACGCTCAGGGATCTCTCTCTGATGCGGCTCTCCGCGCTCTCACTGCGCTTTCTCCCTTTGTGCTCTGGACGCAAGGAAAAAGCACGATTGCCGGGGCTGCAGCAGAGAGCAGGGAGGGAGGGAGCGGCTCCATCGCGCTCTGGCTCTGCTGCCGTGTGCCAGCTCCATTTGCTGGGCTTGTTTGCCATAGAAACAGCAGCTCTGCAGGGAAATGAGCTGGGGGATCACAGTGAGCATTAGCCCGTGCGGAGCTGAAGCCAGCGCTATTGAAAACAGGATGCCTTTTCCACTGCGAGGGTGGAGAGGCAGGGAGAGTGGCAGACAATGGCCCTGTGGATGTCTAATCCCAACGCTTTGAAACCTGGGCAGCTGAAATCCCTTCGGGCTTTCTCGCGGAAGAATGCAGAGGCCAAAGGTTCCTCTGGGAGGGGATTGGGGCCACGGGGGGGGGGCTGCTCTGTGCCCTGCGGGCTCAGCCCCTCTCCAGGAGCACCTGCGTGGGACCAGCTCTGGAGGAAGGGCCACAAGGGCACAGGCAGGGCGTTGCTTCACCACCTTGCTAGGTGGAAATAACAAAGCGCTGCTCCTCCTGGCGTCAGGCTCCCGCAGCGGGACCTCTTGCAGCAGCAGCAAGGCGGTGGCACTTGGGACGAGAGGCGCGAGTTCACCTGTTGCATATTTTCGATCTTGATAAGTGTGTCCCGAACACGTCCAGCGCCTGGCTGCTGTGGGAGTGCCGGGGAGGTGGGGATTAGTAAGAGCTCCTGGCGCTCACCTCCCTGCTGTGCAGCGGGCAGCTTTCCCGGGCGAGTTTCTGCCGCGCGGCAGCTCTCCTTCCAGGATGCAGAGGCAAGGTGGATATGAGCCAGTGAGCAGAGACAGAAGTGCTGCTCGCTGGAGGTTACCTGCCAATAATTGTCGAGGAGGCTGTTCCAGCACGCAGATAAGGGGGGCCCGGTTGCAGCCGAGCACATCCTATGCTCGCTCCTGGGGTAACCCTGCCTCCCCTGTGCTCGCAGGGAGGCTCCGGCTTTGCTCTTGCAGCTGGCTGTTCCTCCTCCGCCCAGCGCTGCCGAGCTGCTGCTTGGCTGGCACCTCTCGCCTCGCCCTGCTTCCCTTGCGTCCCGCAGCGGTGGCACCCTGCCACCCCGCTGCTGGCAGAGCCGAACCCTGCAAGGAGACATCTGGGCTCGCTCCGTGCAGCGCTCAGCCTCCCGCACCGCCTGGGAGTGCCCGTGCAGCAAGGTGAGGGTGCCCGGAGTGGCTCTGCCCCGGGCATGGGGTGCCCACAGCTGCCCCCGCTCCCCTCTGGCTCCGCTGTCAAGCCAGCAGCTGGGGGTGGCACTTAGGGAAAGGATGAGGTGGCTCAGCACGGAGCAGGGCAGCGCGTGGGGAGGTGCTGGCTGAGGGGGGGACGTGGCCGCAGTGCAGGCAGAGCGGTGGCTTGCCCGTGCTGGGAGCTGGCACGGAGCCTGAGCTCCTTTGGGGTTAAACCTGTGCAAAGCAGCCGCTGCCAAGCGCAGCACGCACAGTAAGCGGCTCCGTGCTTGCTGTCGCAGTTTCCTCGCTGGTCTGGAGCCCCGTAACAAATGAGGCGTGGGGCCCGGCGGCGTGCCAGGAAGCCCAGCTCCGCTCCACGCTCCTGCGGAGCTCCAGGACATCGGTTCCTCGGCGCAGGTCGTGCCCCTGATCCGTGCTGGGGGTGCTCTGATCCTCCCTGGCGCAGGGCGAGAGGTTGCCAGCAGGGCTTAGCTCAGGCTTCAGCTCGCTTCTGTCTGTTGGGTGCTGCATCAGTACAGCTCGGGTCTGGGCGCAGTTAGGGGTGTGTGAAGTGCTGCTTTGGTGTGATAATTTTATTTTCTACTGGAATAAGCATTGCCCTCGTTGTGCGTTTGCCTGTGCTGGCTGTAAGGCTGCCCCTGCCTCCGGATGTCTGGGGGCAGCGCCTGCTGCACGGGGATTCCCTTTGTCCCGGTAAGCTGCAGCCAGCCTGTGCTGGCTGGGGCCTGCAGCACCAACCCCAGCCCTTGCTTCTCAGAGGGAAAACCTTTAACACGCAGCTGGGGAGGCGGCAGCCCCATCTCTAACATCCCATAGGACAAATCCCAGTGGCTCAGCAGCGCCCTGAGCACAGCCATGGCCCTTACAGAGCAAGAAGCTGCTGGGCTCATGCACCCTGAGTAGGAACTTGCAGTCAGGGAGTGTTATCCATGACATTTTAACATGCCTCCGAGCACATCTCTGCCTTTCTGCCCCTGTCGTGGGCTCCCTGCCTCCTTCTCTGTGCAGTGCAGGTGTTATGGGGTGAAACGGTGGCACAGGTAGGAGCAACGCTTATGAACTTCCCACGGGGCTCAGCAAATCCATCAGCCAGATGGGCCAGGAGGGGATGGGGGCCGCAGCCTTCGCGTAGCCCCCCCGAGCCACACAGAGGGGGCTGCGGGAAAGGGGAGTGCAAGGAGAGCTGCTGCTCGAGATGCCACAAAGAGGAGGAAACCCAGCTTGCTTTCCCCTTCTTGCTGCACGCCCGCCAAGGGTAGTGCAGCGGCAGGCTGCTTGCAGATGGCTGTCAAGCTGTCCCAAAGGGCAGGTTCACATGTGCTGCGTATGCTGGGGTTTGGGGTTTTCAGAAAACCAGCAGAGCAGGCTTCAGAGGCTGGGGCTGCAGCACGGCTCCTGTACGTGGCTGTGGAATTTTTATGTGCGGGTTGGGGTTTTTGGTGCGTATCTTTTTTTTTTTTTTTTTTTTTTCCTGTAGTCATCGAGTAGAATTCGACAATTCTGTGCAGAAAGGAGGTCTCGAGCAGGGTCTGGCTGCACACTTTAGGGCTAGATGGCCAGGAAATGCCAAGCCACAGTTGCGTAACCCCAACCCCACCGACAACAACGGAGCAGGCTCCCTCGGTGCACAGCGAGGGGCCGACTTTCAAACAGCCCGCGGTGCATTTCTCAGCAGTGATCCCCCTGCTTGTGTGGGATGCAGCTCTGCGGGCTGGGCAGCACCCTGCAAGATCCTTCTGCAGGAGGGAGCACGGCGCTGGGGGCAGCACCCGCAGTGCACACACATGGCTCGTGCCACCCTGGGGGCTTTTGTAACCCACGTGTCCGTGCCCGGTGCTCCCCGGCAGGCTGTTTGATGTGTCGCACAGACAAACACCCTTTGCTGGGCGCTATCAGGAAGGAGGGAGCAGGGCCACCTCTGTTGCTCTCCGCCTGTCCTTTGGCTGCACGGGAGCAAACCCTCCCTGCTCTGCCCTGGGTGCGCGGGGCCGGAGCCTCCGCCCTCCGCTTTGGGGCCGACCTTTACACCCAGCTGAAGGTCGGGGAGGGAGGGAGGAGCTGCAGGTGGTGGCAGCTCCCGTCCTGCCGCTGCCGGAGGTGCCGCGGGCTCCCGGAGGGTCTCGTGCTGCCTGGGATGGAGGTGCCGACAGGTGAATCCCCCCCCTCTCGCTTCCTAGGGCTGCGGGGTGTGCTTTGTCCCCTACCCCGAGCCAGGGAGAGGCTGGGGGCTGCCACCGAGTTGGGGGCTGTGGTGCTGCGTGTGGAGCCCTCACCCTGTGCTGGCAGCGGTGGCCGGGTGGCAGCCGTCCCCCTGTGCCTGCTGCGTGCCTGGGGCTCTGCTGCCAGGCACTGCTGGGCTGGGACCCGTGGCGTGGGGCAGCTGCCCTCCGGCCGTGCCACGTCGCCTTGGCCAGCAGGTGACGGTCCCCTGCGAGGTTTTGTTCTGTCCCTGTGTTCTGGCTCGCTCTGCAGGGCAGCAGCTCGTGCAGGGAGCTGCCACACGCCCCGTGGCCAGGCTGCGGTTGCCTCTCAGTGCTTTCTGGGTTAACCTGGCGTGCTGCTTGCGCCCTGCTCGCTGGGGTGGTGGTGGAGGCTTGGAGGCAGCCCCTGCCTGCGCTGACCCTCTGTCTCCCCGCAGAGTACAGCCGCTTCGAGTCCAAGATCCACGACTTGAGAGAGCAGATGATGAACAGCAGCATGAGCTCTGGCTCTGGCTCGCTCCGGACAAGCGAGAAGAGATCCCTTTATGTCCGGTAAGGCTCCCCCATCTCCCTGCCTGTCGTTGCTGCCAGCCCTGGATGCGCAGCACGTGGGGTGCCGTGCTGTCCCACCGCATCCCCTGGGTGTACGTGTGGGGTGGGACGGTTCAGCCCAGGCTGGCTTTGCACCCCGGTGCTGCTGGAGCTGAGCAGAGCTGTTACAGGGGCCCTCCCTCGTCCCTGCACGCATGTGAGATCTCAAGCAGGGCAGAACAGCCGGTGCCAGCTCCCAGCTCTGTGGCTGCTTTCCGCTTCTGATCTCGTGCCAAGCTTTGGGTCGAGGAGGTGGACCTTCCACCCGAGGGAGGAACTGCTCGCTGGGTCTCAGCGTGGGACCCACTCTTGCTTCGCCACAGCTCTGCTGGCAGGGAGGCCCGTTGCTGAGCGCACACACGCACACACAAGGGTAATGCTGTGCCTGCTGGGGGAAGCGCAGCAAACCCAGCGCTGCTGACACGAGTGCACCTTCCAGGAGGTGTCTGCGGTTCCCCTGGGTGTGCCCGGCAATTGGGAATGAGGAAGGAAAATGGCAGTGCGGCCTTACAGATGAGCAATGCATCCCTGGGCTGGTGCTCCCACGCCAGCTGGGATCACATCCTTGCACCCGTGCATCTCCTCTGTGGAGGACACGCTCCCCTGCCACTGCGGGGCGAGGGAAGGGAGTGTTACAAACAAGGCACAAAGCCTGCAGCGTGGAGCAGGGGCTCTTCCAGGAGTTCTTCAGGGCTGAGTGCTCTGCATTTTAATGCCTTTTGCACTGGGAGCTGCACCATGCAGGGTGAGCTCCCAGGGTGAGCGCTCAGGGGCTGGAGGAGCGGAGCAGGCCCAAGGGAGGACGCAGGCAGTGGTGTGAGCAATTGGCTAAGGCCCTGATGGCAGCGGTGCCTGGCCCCTCCAGGTATTGCCACCCACCCACGAGCTGTGGGGTGGCCCAGCCCAGTGGGGGGCTCCCCCAGCTTGGGGTTTCTTGGGGTTTCCAGCAGCCGGAGCAGCCCCGCTTGTGCCCCAGCAGCACGCTCTCCTCTAACTGCTCCCCACTAACTGGCTTCTCTGTCTCCTTCCCTGCTGGTCCTGCGGCAGAATCTGGCTGGAGGGGAGCTGAGCTCTTAGGAGGATTATTGCTTTGATCCCGAGATGTGCTTTTGGGTTGGAGCCAGGTGCGGAGCAGGCAGGGGTTAAGCGGCCGCGCGGCGCTGCCTCTGTACCTGCTGCACGTCCTGGCCATCGCGGCCCCGTGCTCGCTGCTGGCTCCTGCCTTCTGCCCCTGCCACCTCCCAGCCTGCTGCAGCGCCTTCTCTCGCAATGAGAGTCAGCGTGGTGACAGCTAACAAGTGATTTTAACTTGCTCATTAAAATAATCCCATAAATCCTCACCTTGCACAGCCTGTTGCGGATGGGGGTTGGCAACAGCAAGGGATGCTGCTTTTTCCCTGTGGTGAGGAGGGTGAGAGCTGGGGCTGCTTCAGCCTCAGCCTGCATCTCCTGTGGCGTGGCTGTGCTGTGCAGAGGGGCTTGGGGTGGTAGGGGATGGTGGTCCCAGCGTGAGCCCAGCCTGGCACAGGGGAGAACTGCAGCAGCAGGCTCCCGCAGCTCACAATTGCACGAGGCTCTGCAGAGCCTTGCTTGATTCGAGATCCGCTGTCGCAGTGACATCCTCATAAATGGAGCAGGGGTTTAGGCTGGGTTCAGCATGAAATGAGCGTGCAAATCTCTTGTTCCCTGCCCGGAGAGCTGCTGCACGCGCCAGGGCAGGCCTGCAGAAAAATGCTGCTCCGCTGTCAGGCTCCCTTCACTCTGCTTTTTAGCATCCCACATCTTTTGAGAGCTGCGCGCTGCTTGCTGGGGTCCTTACACAAGGAAGGGGCATGGCTGTGTCCCTCTGCGTGACTCTGGTGGCATCTACAGCCCTGTGCCAGACAGGAGCTGGGCAGCACCTCGCTGGCTCCCCCAGCTCACCAGAGGCCAGCCCGGGGCTCTGCCCTGCTCCGACGGCTGCTGCACGCTCCCCGTGAGCGTATGAGAGCTGCCAGGGCTGCCCCAGCCCTTCTGGGCGGGGTGGTTTCGAGCGCAGGTTCCCTGAAACCGGCTGAGCTGCTGTGTTGTGGACAGGACATCAATTACGGGACCTGCTACCAAACTGCTTGAGTCAGCCCCGCGAGGCTGCGGTGCGCCCCGTCAGCGGGGCCCGGAGCCGGGCACGCCACCTCCTCGTGCAGCTCCTTCCTGTGGCTGCCGGGGCTGCTCCTCACCCCGTGGTGCTCGGGTGGTGTTTTGGGGCCAGGATCATGTTCCTGCAGGGCAAAGTCCTCGGAGCCTGGAGCCGTAGTGTGCTGTGGCCCCCCAGGTCCTCACTGTGTGTGCTGCCGTGCGCGCTGAGGGTGGGCCCCACGGAGCGGAGACGCCTTGGGGAAACACCCCAGGGGCCCTCTGGAAGAGGTGCCTCATGCCTCTGCTGTGCCCATGCGTGGAGCAGGAGCTGGCAGCGTGACCTGTTTCTGTGACCCATCAGCTCAGGGGGCCCTCCTGCTGCCCACGGCACCTGGGTGACCTGTGCTTCGTACCTGCCCGGGGCTCTTCCTGCTGCGTTTGGCTGCAGCCTGACCTTGGCACAGGGGCTGCCGGTGCTGAATTCCCCGTGCAGGCACTGGGAGGAGCGGGGCAGGGCTGCCCTGAGCACGGGGCAGGGCTGCAGCACCCGGCCGGTGCCGTCTCCTCTTCCCCCAGCCCTGCTTGCCTGAACTCTCCCTTTCTCCCCTCCACGGGTTGCGGCACAACACTGTGCGCTCAGGGAGCTGGTGGCAGAGGAGGTGCACGGGGCGTGCTGTCAGTGCCCCATGCTGCAAAGTGAGCTCAGGGCTGGTGCTGAGCTCCCCGCAGCCTGTGTGCAGGCTCAGGAACCTGCCTGGCCTGTTCCCTGTGCTCTCTTTCCTCCTAATTGCGCTCTCTCCTTGCTCCTAATGGCGCTGGTCTGGCAGGGGCGTGCCAGGCACGCAGGCAGCCTTATCTCTTGGCAGGGAGCAGGTGCCTGTGAGGGCTGCTTGCCTCCAGCTGAAGGGCCCTGCAGTGTTTTCGCTGCCGGCTCTGGTGCCACGTGCTGCGCCTGGGGGCCGCTCTCGTTCCTGTTCTCCTGCGGGACCGAGCACGAGAGCCTCTCGGCTACAGCAGGTGAGCCACAGCCTTGGGCAAGCTGGAAAAAGGAGGGTGACCTGCTGGCTGAGCGAACCCACACGCACAGGACCTCATCCAGCCTTCAGGTTGCTTCATAAGAGATGGCCGAGCAGTCCCTGGGTTGTTCCTGTCCTGGCTGGAGCTATTGCTGGAGCTGTCTCTGAGGCTGATCCAGCCAAAATCCTTTTTTTGCAGCCTTGCGAATGACATCTGGTATTTGAACTCACAAGCTCTCATGCGGGCGGGGGCTGTTGCCCACTTGTGGTGCCTGGGAGGTGGGAGGAGTGCTCAGGACACCAATTCGGGGGATGTTCAGAAGGGGCAGTCCCTTTGGTAAGGTTCCCTCTGGGCTGGAGGATGATCTGGCACTTCCTAGCTTGCCCATTGACGCCATCACCAAAAATAAGGTCCTGCGGGTCGAGCTTGGTGCCTTAGCGAAAGGCAAACCAGGCTGGAGCTGTCCCTGCAGCCACTCCACATGGTGATTTAGCCGGTCAGGACAGGTGGGAGAAGCCAGGAGCAGGAGCAGCTTTCCTGATGGTGCAAGAATTGATGCTTCCTCTGCTTCCCCGGAGAGAGGAGCCCCGGCTCACCCAGAGCTGCCAACCACTGCCGGGAGGGAGACCTGCCCTGACTCCTGTCAGCCGTGCCGGGCAAGGAGAGGTGTCTTGTTAAATGTAGCGGGGAAGCGATTTTTGAGAGCGTTATCCAGGCAGCTAACCCTGCAGGAGGCTGATGCGCAGCATGCCTGTTGCTTTTACTATTTATGGAGCCACGGGTAAAAGGATTCAGCTCAAAGATCAATGTCACTTGTGCTGTGTCGCTTCAGACCCCCCTCCGGGTTCCTTGTAGAGGAAGGGGGTGATGAGCAGGGCAGAGGGGCTTTGTTCTTGTGGCTTTCCCCTTTCTCTTCTGCCTGGATGAGGCCGGCTGCTGGTGCAGTAAGCACCCGTGCTAGCCGTGCCCCAGCCCCTGCCACAGGGGAAAAACGGGGGCAAAAACAGGGCTCCCAGCTGCCCTGCCAGCAGCAGGGCCCTGCGTGACTGCTCCCATGTTTCCATTTCTTGCAGGATGGACAAGTCTGAGGAAAATAGATCTGGGTAGAGATCTGACATTAGTAGAAAGAGTTAGGAAGCCACTGAAAGCAGCTTGTGGCAAAGAGCTGCAGCACGGGTGTGATAACTCACACAGGAAGAGCATTAGTGCTCCTCTTCCTTGGTATAAAAAATTAATCATCTCTTCTGTAGCTGGATAGTTGAAGAATATTGAAGCTTCTCTCTTGTAAATTAAAAATTTGTCCTTAAAGGAAGTATTTAAAAGTCTGAAAAGGAACAGCTGGAGGAGCAGATAAACACTGAGAGGCGTTCATAATTCTCAGCCTCTGGAATAAAGTGCCGTGTACATAAATAAAAGTGAATGCTCCGCGTGCCCTGCAGTCGTCTTCTGTGTGACTGCTCACCAGCAGCAGGGCATGGCCATATCCTATAGCATCCTATCCGCCTCCCCAGCCTTCTTGGTTGTGGCAGAAGAGCGGAGCAGACGCTCTGCTCCCTTTTCCATGTGCAGTCTGCCGGCCTGCAGCTTTGCTCCTGAGACCCAGCTCACCCCCGGAGCCAAGTGGGCAGCTGGGGTTTTCCTCCCGTGCTGTCTTCCTGATGGGCAGCGGGGCAGGAGGTGCCTTCTCCGTGCCCAGCCGGGCTGGGAGGGTGTCATAAGGCTGGTGGGGGCGCGGTGAGCTTACAGGATGCAGGGCAGTGGGCGGAGGGGAGCAGGGAGGGCTTTTTGAAAGTTCGCCCTGGGGTACCGCATATGTGCTGTTGTATTCTTGAGGTCGCTGAGCTTTGGATGGTTGTCTACCTGCTTGCTAACCACAGCCTTCTTCAACATTTCTGTGGTTTGTGTGCCTCTTGTAACTGAAGTCAAGAGCTAGTTTGTTGGTCCAGGACTGTTGTTCCGGTGTTGCACACTGTTCATGTCAAGCACCTCACCCTGGGCTAGAAAGGGTGTGCTGGTGGCTGCACGGCATAGTCAGCTGCAGGAGAAGCTTTCCCAAAAGTTTGGTTTTAAATCCTCAAAGGTGTGAGGGTGGCAGTGCCCTAGGAGACCTGCAGTGCTGGTGCTTGTTTGTGGTCCTTGATGCTGCTAGGCTCGGTAGAGGAAGGTTTCACTCCTCTCTGTTCCTTCGCAGAGCTCTGTTTGACTATGACCGGACCCGGGACAGTTGCTTGCCCAGCCAGGGCCTCAGCTTCTCCTACGGGGACATCCTGCACGTCATCAATGCCTCTGATGATGAGTGGTGGCAAGCCAGGCTCGTGACACCCCATGGCGAGAGCGAGCAGATCGGGGTCATCCCCAGCAAGAAGAGGTGAGTGCCCAGCAGCAGGAGCTGTCACACACAGGGCCTAGGCCCCCCAGGCCTCGGGGCAGTGCCTCTGCGTGGCGTTAAAGGCGCTGTGGAATTTGAGCAGAGCCCGGCCCTGCTGCCTCTGCACTGCCTCTGGTAGCCAGACACAGCCACCCTGCTGCTCGAGTGCCAAGCCAGCCTTTGGAAGGCCTCCTGGAGTCAAGGGGGAGTTCTTCAATACACGTGCCCCATCTCCTCTGTCCTCCATCCTCCTAGCAGGAAGGCTGGCTTGTTCCCTCACCCCTTGGGTGAGGTTTTCAGCCTGCCCTAGTCCTGATCAGACCCTGGGCAGGTGCCACCTCCATCCCTCCATGGAGAGGAGCTCCCCTTGTGAGAGGGCCCACCACCCGTGGGTGCTTAGGACACCCTGACAGCTGAGGGGAAGCGTGCTGGGCCCGGCGGGGACAGCCGGTATGCAGGACCAGCAGCATCTCCCTCGTTTAACTCCCCATCAGGGTGGAGAAGAAGGAGAGAGCGCGGTTGAAAACGGTGAAGTTCCACGCCAGGACCGGCATGATAGAGTCCAACCGGGTAAGTGCTGGGGCTGGGGCTCAGGAGGGCGCGCCGAGCCGGTAGCTAGCGGGGGCAGGATGAGTGCCAGCAGCCGGTGCCGTGTTCCCACCGGCAGCAGCCGGAGCAACCCCACGGGAAGAGCAGCGCGATTGGACTCAGATTCCTCAGGCACGCGTCCACCTGGCTCGGCCCAGCACGGGTCCCCTCGACAGCAGGAGGGTGAGCAGAGGAGCCCGGGCAGATGTGACAGCACTGGTGAAGGACACCCGTAGTGGTGGCAGTGGTGAGGGAGCGGAGCACATCCCACTGTGGCCCGGGCAGAGCACTGGTGGCTGGGAGCTGACTGCAGGCAGCTGGTGCAGGAGAGCGTGGCTTCCCTCACACGGAGCGCTTGAGCGGACGGCCGAGGCAGGGAGAACGGCCTTGCTCCTCCTGCAGAACTGCTCGTTGGCTCATCAGCTTCCCGACATCCCTAAAAAAACACATTTTTCTCTGCACTTAATTTTTTTCCTGCATTACAGTTTTCATGTAATCTCCATGATTTCATTTAAGGGTAACCGCCCTGACACGGCTCCTCATTGTCTCTTCATTTTAATTTTCCTTGCATGCATTAAACACCATTGTTTTTTCTGTCCTCCCTTCCATCTCCATGTTCTTCACAGTCGATCAAAACGAAACGTAAAAAGAGTTTCCGCCTCTCTCGAAAGTTTCCATTTTACAAGAGCAAAGAGAACCTGGCCCAGGAGAGCAGCGGACAGGAACGTAAGTAGCAGCTGGCCAGAGAGGGCAAGCGTGCAATCCCCCCCAGCCCCTCTCCTGCCTCGGGGAGGAGAGATTTGGCACTTTTCTGTAGCCGCTGAGCCTGGCACCTGCCTGCATTGGCCAAACAGCGCTGTTCCTGCAAGGCAGGCAGAGGCCAGGTACGTGTCCTGCAGTACTGGCAGGTTTCCTCCCAGCACAGTCAGGTGCAGATTTGACCCAAGAAGCAGCTTCCCCCTTGCTGAATGCTGGTGGGAGAGGTGTTGACACCTTGTCCGGCCTCCCCCTCGGTGGCCGTGTGGGGCTTGGATCAGGTTCTGTGCCCTTCAGCCATGCCGTCAGCTAGGGAACAGCCCCAGCTGGAAATAAAAGCGGCGGCTTCTGTAGCGCTTGGGGCAAATGCCACCCAGATGAAGGACCTCACCGCTGAATTTCTCGTCCCTTTGCACCCACTGAAGTCCCAGCCACGAGACCTGTGCACAGGCAGGCTCTCCCAGCTGCTGCAAGTCCAGCTGCCTCTGGCCGTGTCTCTGTGCACGGGCTGGCTCTCTCTTTCTCTCTCTCATGTTTGATGTCTTCATCCTTTCACGACTTTACACTTGCCTCGATCTCCGCTCTGCCTCCTCCTGCTCTCTCCCGTGTGCTCTGGGCTCTGCTCCCTCCCTCTGCCTGCCAAGGGCTGCTCCCCTCCCAGAGCAAGGGGCCGGCTGAGCTGTGCAGAAGCTTGTCTCCTGTCCTGTTAGGGGCTGAGGGGTTGGGGATGCCCTGCCTGTGCTTCCTGCCTCCCGTAGACGTGCCTGTGGGCTACGTATTCCTGACAGCCTCAAAGCCCCTCCAGGGGGTGAAACCCCGTGGGCGTGAGGGACGCGTGCCCTCGCTGGCAGAGGCGCTGCCCACACGCAGCGGCTGAGGCACGTCTTCGGTAGCTGGCTCCAAATTTTGGGGAATACCCGGCTCTCACCTGGGCCCCGGGGCTCCCAGCGAGGGCAGGCTGTGCTGCGGCTCCTGCTGCTGCTGCTGCTTGCTCCCTGCAGGCCGGGCTGTGCACAGACACATCCCGGGTGTCGAGGAGGGTGGGAGAAGCGGGATGTAAGCTGGGGACACCTCCAGGCTTGAGAGCTGCTCTTTAATTTGGCAGAACGTTCGGCTTGTTGCCCCAAAATCCTGACATCAGGAAGGCTGGGGCCCAGAGCATGGGGAAAGCTGGCTGGTGCGGAGCAGCTGAGAGGCAGCTGCCAAGCACAGAGCTCCCCCTGCGCCGAGCACAGGGCTGGGAAGGGCTCGTTCCCCACTCTCCAGCGCAAGGACAGAACAGCCTGCCCTTGCCGGGCACAGCTGCTCACCTCACCCAGCTCCTCCTCTTTCCAGATGCTAAACTGCATCCAATCCTTCAGCAAGCGCCCGTGGGGAGAGCTGCAGTCCTTGCAGCTTTGAGCGGAGGAGGTGGGCGAGGCAGAGCCGTGCCCGTGCCCAGGTGGCAGCGCAGTGAGTGCGTCCCCTCCAGCTGCTCTCCTGGGCTGCACGCAGAGGGGGGTGGCTGGAGCCAGGCTGCTCCAGGACACTGCCTGTGTCCCTCAGCCAGGCTGCCAGCGGGTGGCAGAGACCTCAGCTTCCAGCCTGATGCTGGTGGTGTCCAGGAACCAGCAGAGCATGCAGCTGGGCTCACAGAAGACCCCTGCCTGTGGCGTGCTGGAAAATCTCTGATCAAACAGACCTATCTGCAGAGGACAGGCTCAGCCACAGGGATCTTGTTCCCTCCTGGCTCCCCTTGCTTTGTGGCGGGGTGCAGGCACCCTGTGCTGGAGGTGGCTGAGCAGCAGGGCTCCGGGAGGAGTTGGTGCAGGGCAGGGGTGCTGACAGAGCCTGGTTTCCATGTCGCAGCCCTCCAGGCTCAGGTCAGCGCGGTGCCTGTAGCTGAAGGTTGTTGAGGTGCTGCTCTCAGCCAGCCCTGCGGCGCAGGGACATATGGCACGGGCACGGGGCAGGCTTTGCTCTTTGCTAGCCCACGTCAGAGAAGCCTGCAGCCAGCTCCCTTGCCACGCGCTGCTGCGCTGCCTGTCCCGGTGTGCTGCTTGCAGCAGGGGGTCCTTTCCCCCTGGTTTTCGCAGCCTGTGCAAGTGCTGGGGCACGGGCAGCTAACGTGGGGAAAAATCTGCCCCCCTGCCATGCCATTAGAGGTACAGCAGTGCGCTTTTCCCCTCTAGAGAGGCTTAGGGGAGACAGATCTTCTGTACCTCATGGAAAAAAACAAGCGGGGCATCATAGAAACACCTCGGAGCTGCTTGCCAGCAGCTCTGCCCCGGCCACGCTTCCCTCCCAAGCCCTGGAGCAGCAGAGCAAGGGGCCCTCGGTGGCCTCTGGGGCTGGGGGGTAGCGTGGGCGCACCCGGCTGGGTGCTGGGGGGGTCGGCAGCACGGGGTGAGACGTCGGCACTGTGCTGCCCGTGTCACCTCCGAGAAACGTTTCTTAACCTCACTTGCAGTTGCAGCTCTGGGCCGTTCCGCACTCCTGTCACTAATGCTCATCTGGCTCTGTCTTCTTCTCCCCTCTCTCTGACCGCCCCTCTCCCGCGCTCTCCTCTGCCCCTCTCCCTCTTCTCGCTGTCTGTGAAATCAGGACTTCCCTGGGTTAAGTGACGATTATTATGGAGCAAAGAACCTGAGTAAGTCGAATTTCAATGCGCATCCTTCACTTTCCGTTGCTGGCATGCCTGGTGGTGCCTGGGGGAGGTTCGTGCTTCTCTGGGTGCAGGGCACGAGGAACCCCGCGGGCTTGCTGCCTCTCCCAGCGGAGGGTCCTGGGCTTTCGGAGGTGCTGCCTGCTGCACGGGAGAGGGGACGGGGAGTTTGCTTGGGGATTTCTGCCATGCCCTAAGCACGTGTGAGGGGACTGCCCGCAGCACCCGGGGGGAGCTGTGCCTCCTCCCCTGCACCCAGCCGGGCTGGTTGCTGGCTCTGCTCCGTTCTCGGAGCCCTGGAGCCGCTGGTTGCCGGTGGGGAGGTGGCTGTGCCCAAGCCAGCTTCCCTCAGGGGCAGGTGAAAGCATCTTGCTGCCTTCCTCTGGAGGCGTATGGTTGCCTGTGCGCTCAGAGCTCCACCACAACAGCTCCTCGGCTCTCCCTGCTGTGCTGCAGCTCCCTCTCCCTGCGTTCCCAAAGCCCCTGTGGGGCTGGGGACAGGCAGCAGCAGGGTGGCCGCCAGCCTCTGCGGGGAGGTCACAGCACTGGGATCAACCGAAGCAAGCAAAGCCCCGAACTCTGTCCCATCCTGTCACTGTCTTGTCTCTGTGAGTCCCAGCCCTGTCCCCGCAGGCAGGCTCCCCTGTCCCCAGCCCTCCGTGTGCATGCTGCACCCGCTCCCTCCCGCGCCTGGGCCAGCCCTGCCCCTCAGCCCCGCTCCCGGCTCCTTCTGCCATCCCTCCAGAGTAGCCAAGCAGAAGAAGCTCCCCCTGCACGTCCCCCGTTTCCCCCTGAGAGTGACAAAGGGTGAGAGATGCCATCCTGCCTTGGCACCCCGCTCCCAGGACCCATTTTCTCCGTGCCGCCGGTGCCGCCTGCGTGCCGCCTGGCTCCCTGCCCTCCGTCACTAGCGCCGGGTGACAGCTCTTGTGCCCGTGGCGAGCGCTCAGTCTCAAGGGGGTCTCTCTGGTTGCTTTGCAGAGGGCGTGACATCAAACACCAGTGACAGCGAGAGCAGTTCCAGTAAGTGTGCGCCTCTCCTGCTGTCTCACCTCTGTGTGTGTGTGTGTGTGCGCTCTCGTCTCGTCCTGTCCCGGTGGTGTTTCTGTTCGGAGGCTGGTCCTTCCTGCTGGTGACACCAAGATGCTGTGGCCAGCTCCCTTCCCAGGGGTCAGGAGCAAGCCTGGCTGGTTCCCCGGGCTCCCCTGGCCGTGCAGAATTGCTGGCAAATTTCCCAGCCCACAGAGGACCTGTCCTCGGCAATGGCCAGGTGCTGGGTCTGAAGCATGAGTGGCTCCCAGAGCCTGAGCCTGTCTGAGAGCATTTTGGGTCCAGCTGCAGCCAGTGCTCCCGTTAGCCCTAGCAGGTCCTCTGAGTACCTGCAGCACACCCACCGGCTGTGCCTGCCCAAGTCCGAACGTGCAGTGGAGGGGAGGGAAGGAGGAGGCCAACCCCAGAACTGATGTGTGAATAATTACTGTGAATAACGGGCTGATTGCTGGGTGGGCGTGAGAGCCCGTCCCCAGGGTCTGAGATGGTTGGGTTGGAAAGCTGCTGGTGCTCACGTGCCTCTCCTTGGCTCTGTTTCAGAAGGACAAGAGGACACTATCCTGTCATACGAACCGGTGACACGGCAAGAAAGTAAGTCCTGGTGCTGAGCTGTCCTGCTTGGGCATGGGCATCAGAGCCCGTGCCCCTGCTCACAGCTGCACTGTGTGGGTAGCGAGGGCGATCTTGCCTGCCCCTGTGGTGAGATAGAGTGAAAATCAGTGGCGTTTCTTGGCTGCTTGCTTCAGTGCGGGGCATTTGCATGCAGCAGGGGACCTGCGTGCACACCACCTTCTGGGTGTTTCCCTGCCCTCGTTCACAAACCCTTTTGTAGTCACCAAAGAAGAGTTGCAACCTGGTCTGTCAAACAACAGCCAAGGGAGAGCCAGAGCTAAAACTGAGCTGGGTTTTGGTCCCCAGCTGAGGGTGGGATCATTTCTTCTGCTCCAGTCCCCTCCCTCTCACACAGCCTCAGCTCCCCTTTCACAGGCTGAACGAGGGGAGCGGAGCGGAGGGGCAGGCGCTGAGCTCTGCTCTCTGGGGACAGCGACAGGACCCGAGGGAACGGCATGGAGCTGGGACAGGGCAGGGTCAGGCTGGGGGTTAGGGACAGGTTCTGCACCCAGAGGGTGGTCGGGCACTGGGACAGGCTGCCCAGGGACGTGGTCAAAGCCCCGGACCTGCTGGAGTTCAAGAAGTGTTTGGGCAACGCTCTCAGATGTAGGGTTTGGTTTTTGGGTGGTTGTGTGTGGAGCCAGGAGTTGGACTCGATGATCCGTGTGGGTCCCTTCCAACGCAGGATATTCGGTGATTCTGTTCTAGTCCCTGCCTCAGCAGCCTGTCCTTGCCAGGAGCAGGATCAGACTCTTACAGCCCTCTAGCTCACATCCAGATGTCCTGGCTGTCTGCTTCATGCCCCGGGCAGTGGAGCAGCTTGGCTGATCTGCGACCTGTGAGACCCTCGGCACCTTCCCCGGTGTGCGGGCGGGCGCCTGCTGCCCCGGGGCAGCTCCTTCCCCTGGGTCAGCCTCGTGCTGGCAGGGGGATGGAGATGAGGAGATGCATTCACAGCAGCATTTTGCCTGCCCACACAGATCATTAGGGTCAGACCAGAAAGATTTTGAATACATCCAGGAGGAGATAAACTCGCATGGGGCTTCCTGGAGCGCAGACCTGGTCTCACAGTGTGGTTTGTGTTCGCAGTTCACTATGCGAGGCCAGTGATCATCCTGGGGCCGACGAAGGACCGAGTTAACGATGACCTCATCTCCGAATTCCCACACAAGTTTGGTTCCTGTGTGCCACGTAAGTCCCAGCAGGTGCTTGGGCCTTGCCGCAGGGAGGGGAGGGCGGTGGCTCAGCGACCTGCGGGTCCGGGCGTGAGGAGGAGGAGGAGGAGGAGGAGGGCTTTGGGGACACAGGTTTGGTGTGGGTTGCTCTGGGGTCACTCCTGAGGCCTGCTCTCCTCCAGACACCACCAGGCCTCGGCGCGAGAACGAGGTGGATGGGCAAGACTACCACTTCGTCGTATCCCGAGAACAGATGGAGAAGGATATTCAGGACAATAAGTTCATAGAGGCCGGGCAGTTCAATGACAATCTCTACGGGACCAGCATTCAGTCGGTGCGGGCGGTCGCAGAGAGGGTGAGTGTGAAGGGCTGAGCCTTCCTGAGGCGGGGGCTGTCACTGCGCCAGGCGGGGTCTGGCCCAAGTCATGGCCAAAAAATGCTCAAAAGCCCAGCTCGTGTTAAGGAGTTCACAGGACAAAGGTGCCTGGCTGCTCTCAGAGGAGCCAAAATGTTTCCTGTGCAGGACTGCTGGGGTGTGCTGATGACTCGTGAACAGCTTTTCAAGCATTCAGAGAAAAAATCAGTCCCCTCACGTTGCTGCTGTCCTGCCCTAAGCAGATGGGAATGTGAGGGCACTGGGAGTTGGCCCGTGTCTCGGGACTGGTGTTTCATCTCTGTGGCTCCTCTCTTTTGCAAGCGCGTCTGTATGAGCAAGCTGTTTTCTGCGCAGAGCAGACTGTGTGGGTAGGTCTGATCCTGATCGTCTCCTTTCCAGGGGAAGCACTGCATCCTGGATGTATCTGGCAATGCTATCAAGAGGTTGCAACAAGCACAACTTTATCCCATTGCCATTTTCATCAAACCAAAATCCATCGAAGCTCTCATGTAAGTGTAACGACACCTGCTGTTGCCTCTCCGGGGTGAGCAGCCCTGGCAAGTCAAGGGTTCGTATTTCTGCTGCCTCTACTTTTTAGAAAGCAGCAGAGGTGGTTGCTGGTGCTGGAATTTCCTTCAGCTCCTCTTTCCTTAAGAATTGCTGGGCCCGTTACTGTCTCTGCAGTGTTTTTCCACATCCAATGCCATGGTGCATCCAGGCTCCATGGATTGCTGTGGCTTAAAGCCCTTTGTTTGCACCAGAGGATTTTCTGTGGGCAGTGTAAAAATGCTCGCAAATATGCCTAATGTAACCTGCTCACCTGGGCCCTGAGACCAGCCAGGAGAGCTGCTGATAGCCCAGGGTGGTGGATCACAGCTGGAGGAGACATTTCCTGTGCCCCTCAGGGGAACTTTCTGCTGCTCCTGCTCATGGCCCTGGGAAGCGAAAGCTAGGAAGGGTGTGAGATCTGAGCTTGCAAATCTTCCAAGTATCAACAGAGAATGTTATCTGTGGGGAAATTCTGTAGCTAGAGATGGACTTTAAGGTCAGAAGAGAATTCTGCTGGTACTAAGGGGACTGGGAAAACCCCTTCTCAAGGCAGCAGTGGTAGAATTGTTAATTCTGGTATTACATGAACGTGAGGGAACCTAGGCAAGGAGGGTGGTGATGGGCTTTGGAAAAGCAAGGAGATTTTTTTCAGTGGTCTTGCAAATTCAGAGGATTGCCTGGACTTCCATGCATTTCTGTGTTATGGTGCAGTGGGAAGAACTTCACTGCTGGAAGTTGGGCTGAACTGCCAAGGCAATAAAGAGTGTGTGGGGAAGGTTCTTGCCTTTGTAAACTGGGTCTCATGCAGCTTCCATTTCTGATGTGCGGAGGCTTCCCAGGCACCCTGGGTCTGTGGGATATTTTTGCTTTTGTTCGTTGCTAAGAAAGAGAGCTGAGTTTCTATTTTTTGTGCATGACAGGGAGATGAACCGGAGACAGACGTACGAACAGGCCAACAAGGTCTTTGACAAAGCCATGAAACTCGAGCAAGAATTTGGAGAGTATTTTACAGGTGAGTGTCCCGAGTAGGTTTGTGTCTGATTTAATATTTTCTCGCTGGCAGCCGTGACCTCTGCCAGCACTGTCTTACTGCAGGGTCATGAGAAAATGTCCAGCTTCATCAAAGCAAAAAGAGATGGCACTCTGCCAGCATGGCTGTGCAAAGGGACTGCTCAGAGATCAGCGGATAAGAGTAAACCAGCTCTAGAGGAGAGGAGCTGTCAGGCAAGATTTTCGGAGTTTGTGAAAGCCTATCACCAACTTTAGTAACAGTAATTAAAAAAAAAAAAAAAAACAGCTCAGGGAAGCACAGCATAGATTCAAGGTGCTATAAGGCTGCAGGAAATAAAACTCCCTACACTGGGGAGAGGGGAGCATTTCCAAAAAGAGAAGAGTCTTTTTAAAGAGGAAATGTAAGAATTAGTGACCTAAATGGTGGAGACTGTCCAGGGTTATTACAAAACATCTTCCAAAAAGGACTGGAAGTTTGGCTGACTTCCTAAGTAGTCTTTTCTGAAAGTCAGGGGCTGCCTGGTAGTTCGTGCTTGCAGGGATGAGCTGCTCATGGCAAAGGCATCCTAGTGCATTAAGGAACTAATGTTTGTAGCATGTGGTTAATTCTGGAAAATCACGGACAGGCAGAGAGGCAGAGGAACTGGTCTTCCTTCTGTTCTCCATTGTGGTAACTGTTTGCTCTAAAGCTGAGGAATGATAATCCTGTCAAATACTGCATTGCCCACCTAACAGTTACCATGAAAAATCACAGGCAGAATGTTTTCCAAAAATGGATCTCTGCAAATGTATCAGCACAAACAGCATAAACGCCTTCCCCAGAACTCCTTTCTTAGGGAGCACTTCCAGAGCTGCAGGCTGCTTTTCCAGGAAGAACGCAAAGGAAACACATGCCGTAGTTTTGCCAAACCCTCAGCATGTCCACGTGAGGCTGCACAACAGCAGTAAGCTTGCAGTTGACCTGAGGAAGGAATGCTCTTGGCTGAGCCCCAGCCCAGTTGAAAGCAGTCAGTAATGGGCAGTAAGTTGGGTGCAGTAGGAAGTTCTGTGCCAGGAACTTATAACTGGGGAACAGAGACACTGGAGGACAGCCCTGGCTTGGCTGCAGAGGTAGGCAGAGTTACCAGAAAGCGCTGGCCCACCGTGTACATCTTCCTCTCCTGATGTAGGGAACACAGTGAAGTTCTTAGCGTTGCATCCGTGCTAAGCAGCAGGACTGCAGCTGGTCTTTGGGAAAGCGTTACTGCTGGGAGCAACACACATAAGCTGGCCTTTTCCAGCACGACAGTGCTGCAATTCCCATCCCGAAGTAGAGCAAGTAACAAACACGAGGAGTCCTCAGCAGGAGACCAGGCTGGATGGACAAATCCAGCACCTGAGGGTATGCGCTGGATAATCCGAGCAAGGCTCCTCCTGCGCATCGCAGCAGAGCAGGGGCACGCATGGAGGCAATTACTCTGGCCGAGCTGCTGTGCCACTGCATGTTCACACCCTGCCCTGTGCCGTGGAGCCTCGGCCAGCTGCCCAAAGCCTCAGCACGGCTGGGTGACACGGTTCGCAAAGCTGATTAGCAGCCCTTGTGGAGAGCCTGGCTGGCACTTCACACGCGCGAGTAGCTGTGCCAGCGTGGGATCAGCCCGATCTCTCGCTAATCCCCTTGGACACGCTGGTTTAACCCTCTGTGTCACCGCGTGCCTGTTACAGCTCCTTTGACATGGGCTGTGCTGGTCGTTGGCTGCGCTGTCCCGGCCCCTTGGCTGCAGAGTGAAGGCCCTTCCCATAGCTCCCAGCTGGGAAGCCGAAGCGCTGCCCCACGCTCAAGGTCTTCCTTGTTCTTTCCTCTTTCAGCCATCGTACAAGGAGACTCTCTTGAAGAGATTTACAGCAAAATCAAACAGATCATTGAGGACCAGTCCGGGCACTACATCTGGGTCCCGTCCCCAGAGAAACTCTGAAGATGACCCCCACCTGCTTCCCTGTAAGCAGAAGACCTCTGAAATCCCACCCCACCCGAGCCCTCTGCCCCAAGGGGGAGGATATGAAAACTATTCCTGCCCCCTTTTTTAGATCGTCGCAAAATTGAGTTTTCTAGTCCTGTTTCTTTTGTTGGGATGAACTGATCTCATTCATCACGTGACTGTTCCTACCATTCCTGCATGGACCTTCCCACTGCTCCATTAGAGACAGATGAGAACCCATTCAAGAGTTGTTTTTTATTATTATTATTATTATTATTATTATTAACTAAACCAAGAATCAAGATGGGAGGAGGCGGCTAAGGACTAATGTAAGAAACAAGTGAAACAACGGACTCTGAGAACATGAGCTGGTATCAGAGCTCCAGGGGCATTTTTCCAAGTGTGACTGTCTAGCAGCTCTGAACAGTGCGACAGAAAGGCAGCAGAAGGCATTTTATTTATCTGTATATGTAATTTATATATAATATAGAGAAAGATATTATATATATATTATATATATGTGTGTGTGTGTGGACTAGGAAACCTGAGGGACCTCTTAAAAGGTACTGTATCATTGCAAGGATCTTTCAGTTTCTTTGTCCCAGCCGCTGGGCACAGGGAGTCCACTTGGGCAGGAAGAGATGAAGCCGGTACCACGTGCTTTGGGAGCGTCTCCCGTCCGCGCCGGCCTCCTGCCAGCCACCCCAGGCCTGTGAGCAGAGCAGAGACCGGGACGCTGCGTCTGCAGAAGGGACCAGAGGTCCAGAGCGACCCAGCAAGGAGCAGCGGCCGCTGAGCTGGGTGAGGCCGGGAGGCATTGACTGAGCAGGAGGCTGCAGAGCAAGAGAATGGCTGATGCTACGTATTAAATTGCACATTGTTTTACACACCACCGTACGTGTTTGCATGAGAGGTTTCCTTTTGGTTCTATTTTTTTAAGCTGATGTTAAACCAAAACCATATTGTGTTGCTGTGTTGGCTTTTTTTTTCATTATCCCATTTTTTTTTTCTCTTGTTAATAATGAACTGAACGGGTATAAAATCCAGTTTTTTAACTTATTTTTTAAGCTGGCTCTATTGTAAATAGAATCTAGACCTGCGGTGTTTAGTTAGGAAATACTCTACCAGCCACATGAAACAAATGTACTCGCTGTCCTGTGTTGCTGTGGAAAACCTGGGAGAGGGGCTGGCCCTGCACCGGCGGTCACAGGCGCAGGGATTCTGGCTTGTGGCAGCACGCTGGCGTTAGCCACTGACAGGAAAAGCCCCCGGCTGTGCCTTGGATGGATGCTCACGCTTTTCCAGATCAGTAACAGCTGAGCAGCAACAGAAACCCTCCCTGCCCCCCTCCCTGCGTGCCAAATTCACCGTTCTGCTTCCTGTGTGAGCGGCCGTGGCCTTGCCGGAGGAAGGGCCGTGCTCCCTGCACTGTGAGCTGGGGAGAGGCAGGGAAGGGAGAACCTCGCCTGGTTCTGCCCCTGACACCTCTGCAGGAATCCTCTAACTGAAATTGGGCTCTGCTCCCTCGCTCAAGTTCACCTTGGGAACCTGTCCTGCCGTGGGGACGGGGCGATGCAGCTCTGCGCTGGTCTCGGTGCACTGCGAGGGAGCTGCAAGCGCTGAGACAGTTGGCCCAAAATGCAGAAGTGTCCAACCTGGAGGAAACTTTGGTCTTTGCGTTGGGGTGGGGCTGCACTGTGGGAAGAGAGCCCTGTGGCAAGCTGTGGGGAAACTCTCACAGCCGCTGAGCTTGAGCTGCTTTTTCAGGTACTCATAGTACAGGTAGAGGAGCCCTCTGTCCTTACAAAGACCTTGCCAGTGCTGTTTCTCAGACATGCACCAGAACAAAGGCAGTCGCCGTGAGCATAAGCAGGTAAGTCTTGGCCCATTCTGCCTCGCCCTTTTATCCAGGGGTAAGTGAATGCACTGGGTGCCAGGCCCCTTCCCCGATGGATTTGGTTAGCGGTGTCAGTGGGTGCACAGCACACAGGGCACAGCGCTCAGACCTGCTGTGAGGTTGTACGGGTGCTCTGGTGAGAAGCTGCCCTGCCTCGAGGAGCCCTGCAGGGACTGAGCAGCCTCCTGGGACAGAAAGCAGGGCCGCAGAAGAGGCGCTGCTGCTCACACAGGAGCGGAGGAAGGATTCTGCTGCCAACGGGACCTGCCCTAAGGGAGCGAACTTTTGGCCGTGGATCCCTGTTCAGCATCCAGCGCCCTGCCCCGCTGGTCCTGCTCCAGGGGCTGTAGACATCAGTCTCTGGAGAAGTGGAGTAAGTGAAACAAAAGTGCTTAAGATGCTAGACACACGGTTGGTTCCTGTCTCGTCTTTTTTTCTAATAGCCTGTCTCCCTCTCATTAAGTCACATGGAGAAAAAGCTGATGTACTCCATGGCATAGCTGACAGTATCGAATCGATCATGACAACACTAGTTGGTTACCAGTGTTTCTTCCAAGGAGACGTATATTTTTAATAAACAGAGAGTTGCAAAGAACTCTGTCTTTGAGACCTTCTTGTGGAGTCTTTCATTGTGTGTCAGGTCTGTTTTCAGATGCTGGTCTTAACAGTTATCGATAGGTCCCTCCACAGCAAATTTAGGTGTTGAAAGCGTCGTACTGTTTTGTTTTCTTTTGCTTTAAAGAAGTTTCATACTATGAGGTGGTCACTGAGCACTAGCCTAAAAGAGAAAAGGAAGTGGCCGCCTTTATTTCCAGCCATAACCAGGCCACTGAAAAGCTCCCTTGGGTTGCTGTCACACAGGGTGATTTCAGTTTGATGAGCTGATGCAGTAAATGTATTTTGGGTTGCAGCTTGAATCGTATGGAGTTTGCTCTGTGAAGGTGGGTCAAATAATAGGGTTTGTGTGCTGCTACATCGTTTCTGTGTTGGATGGAAAGGCAGCAGAGTGTGTGTATGTATGCCTGTGTGTATACATAGCCCAGCTAATACAGAGCATCCTTCTATGGGTTTATTTATACAGCAGAAGACAAGCTGTAAATACAACAATTATCTTTTTCTAGTATTTTAAAATACAGAGAACAGGAGTGTTCACTGGAAGATAAGTGTGCCTAATGGGGAATCATTATACATTCCTGTCTGAATCTACGTCGTCATTTAGCTAATTCAAAGGTGAGAGGATTTTTGTTTCTTAAACCTTGAAGGTTTTTTTTTTTCTTTTGGAACTGCACATTTCTGTCTCTGTGGTTCTGGTTAATTAACCCTCTGGTCCTTACTAAGCATGGGAGCACAGTATCTGTGAGGCTACTGGGAGAGGGTTTAACAGGGAATTTAGTAACAGCTTTCTCCGAAAGTTTTTTCCTCATCGGTGCCTGAGATGCAGGCACCTGGGTAGCTGTCATATGTAGCTTCTCTTGCTACTGAGGCTTGGCAGCATAAGCTGCACGGATTACTCTCCTCTGCTTCCCTCAGCCCTTCACAGCAGGATTCATGGCTCTAAAGCATCTGCTGTGAGGAAGATAACGTCATTGTCATACTAAAGGAGCCTCTTTCCTTGAAGAATCCTTAAGCACTGCCTGTTCTCCAGTGGTTGTTTACATCCCTTGCCTCCAAAATGAGGGGCATGTTGTTTGACTTGGGATTTTTAACCCTAATTAAGAACATGGAGTTGTTTGGGTCAGTCAGCGTAGCAGCGGCTAATGGTACAAGCATGCAGAAGGCGATGACTGTGTGACTAGCAATATCTTGTTGGGACCACACTTGGCTCACCACAGAGCTGTCAGTGGCATTTCCTCCCTATTCTTAGTTCCAGTGCATTACTTGACAAAAGCTTCTGCCCAATCCTCTAATGAGCTTCGGTCCTCTTCCAATTACCTTGATTTCTGATTACTGTGATTGCTTCAGTTCTTCTGGGCTTGACCTAAGTGCTAGAGGCCAGGCCAGCCCCTCTTCCTGCCTCTCCAAAACACTCAGTGCAAGCACTACATTAGCAGAGGAACACTTCTTAAACTGTACGGAGGGAGGTAGCCCTAGGTGCAGCGTCAGGGGAAGGTTTCAAGACCCACTGCATTGCCCTTGCTCATCTAGACTGTTGCTGCTTCCCAGACAGTTAAGAAATTATCAGATTAGAAGAAAAGCACAAGATACAGGCTCGGGGGGGGGGCGGATTTGTGAACTGCTGCCCTGGAGGATGCATTTATGGTCTCAGAAGCAAGGAGAAACTGCAGCTGCAGAGCAAACAACCAGCATGCCCTGTTGTTTCCATTGATGTGTAAATCAGAAACCGCTGCTGCAATGCCACCTTCTGGAGCACTCTGTGAGTATCTCAGGGTAGGTACCCAAATCCTCTAAGGTGAAACCACACTGCACAAAACTGATTGATAAAAGGAGAAGACTTGTGAAGAGCACAGCACCAATTTTTATTTTATTTTTTTTCAGGTCAGCTCTTGCTGACTTAGGAAGATTTATACCCATACTCATCCTAGCTCAACTGAGCTGTAACACAATGTTTAGCTTAGTAAAATAAAACTTGAGACCAACTTAAATGGATCAGCCTTCATCTATGCTAGCAAACTCAGCCTACAAAGCAGGGTGTTTGCACGCAAACTACCTCTTGGAAATGGTCATTGGAAATTGATCTAATTAAGGTCTGATTCAACTAAAAGAGGAATTTTTGCCCTACTTAAAACCTATGGAAAAGCTTATGCCTGGAATGAAGTGTACACTGTTAAAACAAGCAGTGACGATTTAAGATGTACCATCAGCAGTGTCTATAACTGATCTGATTTGGACTCATTAGTAAAGTCTGTAGTACAATAGAAATCAAACTGAGCATCTCCAAGGGAAGAATTCAAACAATTCTGGCTGTAGGCAAAAACACCCTTAATGCCCCTCTGTGGCTGTATGTAATTACCTGCAATACTTCCTGGGCAAACGTGACCTCCTCTGGTGCAGTCTGACACCTTTACCTGTTTATTTGTGCAAGTCAGAACCAAGAACCATAATTAAAGGTGGCCTGGCAGGCACCGAGGAGATGCACAAGCAGCAAGGAATACCTTTGCCTCCATGGCATCCATTTACAGTGCCTGTATTAGTGTGATGCAGCGTGTCTCCAAAACTGTTACTCGAGAAGAATTTTGTGTGACAGTTGAGGCCTGGCTTTTTAGGGGTTCAGAGGTGTTTCTCGGTTAAACAGACGGCACGTAGTTCATTAAAGATCTGAAAGCAGCTGCCCTGAGAGGTCTAAATCAGACCCATTGGACTGAGCTTTCAACAGACCCATCCTCCTACTTGTGCCTCACAGGAACCATCTGCAGTCAGACAGCGCAGCTGATTTCTCTGGGTACCATCAAGGGAACGCCACACAAGTTCAGTGGAAGTGGCTCCCACTGCTTCTACCACCTCAGCTGGAAGAACGAAGGCCCTGGGGTAGACCTCAGGAATAAAATCAAGTATGTAATCTAGTTGAGGATGATTATTTTTTGCATCCTGCTTGACTATTGCCACAATGTACCTTCCTAATCCTACCACAACAGTTCTATCAAGCTGGGCCTCAAGAGCAACTAAACTCTTCATAACAAACTCTCTGGCAGAGGCACAGCTCACGCAGCACCAGCCTCAGCCACGTTACCCTGCATCTTGCCATCACTGGCACCAGTCCTATAAACTTCACAACACTTCCCTGTTTGCCATCTTCAGTGTAATGCACTCCTGGGGGAAGTCCCATTCTTGCACTATTATCCAGAAGCTGATACTGACCCGTGCAGCACTGCAAAGTATCCGGTACAATATGTTCCAACTTATGGTTGCTGTAAATGCCACACGCCTGCACGTATCTGCCTTCAGGAAACGAGCCAGTATCCATCTGCGTAACAGGCAAGAGGATGTGGCAGCTATGCCGGAGGCTGGTTTCAACGTGGTGCCTGGTGCACGTGAAAAGCAGAAATCACTCGTATTATTTGGTCTGCTCAGACTGGGAAAAGAAGATGTCCATGGAACCTAGAGGATGCAGTGCAGGTAAATGTTTTAATTACTTCTTGTTTGGAAGGGCCCAGGCCACTGCACTAAGCACAGTAAGCTCTTCTTTCGGAATGCAGCACAACTGCTGCAATTTCTTCTTTTCTATAGCCAGCATCCTGCTGTTAGTAGCTGTCCTCTTTCTGAATAGGCTTTAATAATCTGGTCATAAATAAAATATACCTTTTCTAATGAATTTAGATAAATACTAATCACAGACCAGATGATCTTATAGCTGAAATATACTGCTCCATCAGTACACTGGTCTATCAGCCCTCCCTTCTGTGTACAGTTTGTAAAGAACAAGCAGCAAAACACTTACAGCTCTCTAGTAAGCAAACAAGAGAACCCAAAATGACAATGTCCCTCAGGGGGACTTGAATTTTCTTACAGAAAAAGCAGAAAAAAACATTTATAGGATGTATGCCCAGTTAAAAATTATACAAATGTATACAATGCTGAACTATGCATGGCATGTCACAGTCAGGAGTCTATAAAAAAGTAGTACCTAGTTAAAGCTTTAGCTTTTCTTCTGTAGCACCTGCTCTTTTATATTCTAACTAAACTGTGATCCTGGCAAACAGCTCTGAATTCTTACCCATAACAAAATGGACTGAAAACTAAACAATCTAATAAATATTTATGTAGCAAGGCATCTATGGCATCCAGAGGAGATGCATGGTCTTGGAATACTTTTATTGTTCATAGTGCCACTTACTACTGAATTTAAATTTTAATATTTAAATTAACCTGTTTCACGACTGTAGGCCCATCTCGTGAGACAGCTATATATTTATTTCTGTTATATAGATCCACAGAATGAAACTTCTTCCCTAGAGGAAAACAATTACATTTATTCAATAAATGCTTCCTAAAAAGTATACAACTCAATCACCAACAAGAGGGAGATCCTGGTTTCTTTTCCACTGCTCCTGTGACCTCACGCCTTGCTGCAGAGCTAACAGTATCATTCAGTCAGCAGGATGCTTCCAAGAGACTGCTGTCCTCCTTCCAGTTATGGCTATCATTATTCTTCATTTGGAATAAACCCTTTTGCTCTGTCCAATTTGTCCAGAACCTCACTATAAAGACCAACCATCTGCAGAAGATAAGCACCATATTTGTCTGAGTCAGCAAGGATGGGTAAAGTATCACACAACTAGATAATTTAAAGAAATGGCAAGGAAGAGGAGTGGGGGAAGAGGTGGGAGACAACAACCAGCTTCTAAATTTTGTATTTTAGATTCATGTAAAAAAATTAAACAATTTTAGATTCATGTGAAGATTTAAACATGGGGCTTTAGTTTAAATCAGCTGCACCTCACAAAGGTGGATTTACTTATACTGATATAGCCAAGTTTTCATCAATTAACAAACCTATTCTTACTGTCTTAACTGATGTACTTAAAATAATACAAAAATTGCAACCAGGCTTGTACATAAGAGAATGAATGGTGGTCACATACCACCAACCAGGCTGTGCTGCATTGCAATCATGAGGAGCACCAGCCAAAAACTATAGCGAGAAGCTTACTTGTGACAGAGTAAGAAAAAGTGTTGCTGCTCTCTGTAGGGGTACTAGCTCTGAAATTTCTCCCTCATAGAAAGTGGCTGAGCATTAATTTCAACTTAAACCCCAATTATAAGTTATTAGATCATACTGGAAACCAAGCTTTAAAGTATTCATGCAACAGATGATTTAAGTAAAATGGTACAGCATCTTGCCTTTAGTGAAAGCAGGCGAGGTACAAGGAATTCCCCACAGCCACAAATAGTCTGAAGTTTATTTCCAGTAAGCCACTTGTGCAATCCTTCCAGTAAGAAGATGCTACATCACTTTTTCTACCCTGTAGAAATCTATTCTAGCCTCACTTTGAAAAAAATCTTTTAGCATCAAGCTCCCTGAAAATATTTGGGTACCATGCTGCTTCTGAAACTCTTTAAAGATCATAGGTAGTGATTTCTACACCCAAATCCATTTCTTCAAATGAAATTTCATTTCCTCCCTTCCACTACTAACTATTCCTAACGAATTCAACCCAGACATTCGCCCCCATTCCTAATACCCGTCTGGTTACACTTACATGGCCTTCGTAGGTTTTCTTCAGAGATCCTAGATGATTGAGGAAACGCATTCCTAATCCACACCATTGCTCTGCTTCCTTATATTTACCAATGGTATACTGAAATATTCCTGTATTCCAGGCTCTTGTCATCAACCAAAGGATCTCCATCTCTGGGTAACCATCCTGGAGTAGCAAATGACAAACAGCAGCTCATCAGAAAATGGACTTTTCTCTTGACTAGCCAAGAGTACATCAGAGTTTAGATTTCGAGTGGGAAAACAGGGTTTTTTTTTCTCCTAAACAAAGGAGAATTCTTTCAGAGCTATTCTGTACTTCACAGTCCATCTGCACTATTGTCAAACAGCTTGTTTCCAACATGGATAAGTCACATTGCAGTTCCTTATTGGTAGGTCAGAAAATACAATTCTGTGGGACTGGGAAAATGCTAGAATGGAAGCTTGTTTTCCTACAGTCCATCTGCAGACAGGCTGGTCTTACTGCTGCAGTACTTAGCAGTTTATCCAAACAGTACTGTAGAGCGGGACCTAGCTGCTCACTGAAGATCAAAAGCAGTTCTTGAAGTGTGCAGAATTTCTTTAGATGCTGTGGCAATGCCTTACCAGTGTGAAAGCAGCCCTTAATAATAACCGCCGAACAGAAGCTGAAGTACCCAACAGGAGCTAAAACCTCATTCAGTTAGGGAAGGCAAGGACAAGCAGGTAGATTGATAGATCCTTCTCATCCTAAGTATGAGGGCCCAGAGTGAATTTCTGAACTGTAGCATCCATTTCTGAATAGGAGGTATAAATCATGAGTGGTATCCCGGTTTTCTAACTGACAATGTTCTGTTGTGCTGCACCAGGGTCCTTCTCTTAGCATGGTACCAATTAGTATCTGCAGCCATAAGCAAGACTGTAAAAGAAGGCCTTCTAGTACAGATGAAATTACGCTGTTATGAGTATCAGTCCACATTAACATGCCATTCACACCCCTCACGATATGAACATGAAGTTCTATACAAGAACATTACCAAATTTATAGATGAGAACATTGATGAAAGGCAGGTATGAATGTGGGCATGTTCTTTTTTGGTAAGCAAGGAACAGCATAACTTTATATTATTTTTATAAAAGAGACATTCAAACCTGACTAAAGAAACAGTCATGCACTGGAATAAAATTATGATCCAGTATTGGTTCCACTAGTCCTGCACAACTGGAATACTCCTTAACTGATTAACTCCTTAGCTATCGATTGTAAGTAGAAATATCTGACTGCCTCATTACAGCCGCCTTTGCTGTACAGCACATTCTTCAGGCCTGAAAGGAATACCAACAATGCTTACAGAAGGAAAGGTTTTCTTCTCCATATACCTGTCGTCATAGAAACAAGGCACTCAAGAACAAATGCGGCTCAATAAGTACTGACAGCACAGGAATCTAGTTCTAGGTCATTTGGAAAAAAAAAAAAAAAAAAAAAAAAAAAACAGTAATACATTAAGTCCCTGAATGCATCTACAAAACATTGAGGGGAAAAAAAAAAAGCAGGATTGGTATCCAAATTTTACCCGGCTTTAAAACAATCCAGAAAAGCAATATGCATTTAGAAAACCACATTCTGCAAAAGAATGTAGAAAGCAAGAGGACGAAAGATAGATGTTCTAGCTCAGAATGTTTATAAAAGAGGCACTGAAAATTTGGCCTTAAGTATCTCTAAAAAAGCCCTAACAAAATCTAGGAAAATTCATAATTCAGTTATAAATATCCAAAAGCCATTTCTTTTGAGGTAATTGCAGTGCATCTTTTACTGAAGTCTTAGCTGCTTCATATATAACACTATACAACATTCAGTCTACTAATTATACTCAATCTGATGGGAAAGTTTTTTTAAATGTGTTTTTTCCCAATTTCCCAATCTTTTGTTTCCTGTTCAACTTACTGTGCTGCTGATCACACTCAGAGCATCTTCAAAGTAGCCCCATACCTCTTGCAGCACACAAGCATCCAAGTCAGTTACTCCAGTTGGCAAAGAAAGATTAATCAAACTATGTAAGCATTTGCTGTTAATCAAAACAGAGTGAAAGAGGAAACATTAAATACCACATGCACAGAACACACAGCTCCATTTTAGCACTAGCCGCACATTAATTTGTGCATCTATGATTGCCATCCTGGCATGTCCACCCCTGTGCTTATTACGTTCACAGTCTTACAGCAGAGACATACATTTTCCTAGCATCAGAACTCATTCATACAGCCTGTGCAAAAAAGGAACCAAGAGCAGTAAATACTTCTTTATTTACGTGAGTATGAAAGTAGAAATTCGTTTCTAAAGTAACTCAGGCTTATCGTGTTTTCATGGGTTGCTATACACAGCAGCAAAGAAAAAGAGAAGACAACTTTCCTAATTTCACCAAGAGCTAAGTCCTCAGTGTCCTCAAAGAATCAGTAACAATACATAGGTTCTAAAAACAAGTCTTTCTTTCGCAGTGCAAAGTAAGAAAGGTAGTATTAATGGTTGCTTTTGCCCAGTGGTTACTGCACAGAACTTGGTAAAATGGAAAAAAAAATCCATTATGAGATACAGCTGAGAAAGAGGAACACACCAGGTTGTTTTTCAGATTCCGCCAGCAACGTCTGTTGCAGAGCTGGGTACCCAGCAGAATAATTCATGTACGTATTATGGCATCACTAACTTATAGCTCTTGGCTTTCTTCTTAGCTTTTAATTTGTCTTAATTTTCTAGTTCAGTACTTCACTAGTTCACTGCTGCAGAACAACGTTTGCAATGAACACTTTTATCACAAGAAACAGCCAGAGATCCTTTCTAGATCTAATTTTCATTCTCTATCCTCAATGCTTTCATTTATTGAAAATATAACAGTTTCAGAAAATATGCCTAGCAAATAGGCTGCAGGTAACGCACCTGTTGGGCAGTCACACTTCAGTGGTATGTTGGTTAGCCAGCGATTAGTGCAACTTTGAAAATAAGCTAAAACCCACTTTTTCCAGTTGCAGGCTTTATATCTCTATCACATTTCCCATCAGAGACTCATGGCAAAGCTATGTGATAACACTAACCTAAATTTCCCAGCATCAATGGCAGTCTGCTTCCTGTGAAGGTTTAGTGCACCCTGCAAAGCTTTCTTACACAGTGCAGGATACCGAGCTGGAGGCTCCATTGCTAGTGCTTAAAAACAAAAGAAAACAGAGAACAAGAAAGAAGGGACTGGAGCCAGACTTTAATCTCATTGGTCACTAAAAAAAAGCAGGGTATAATATAGAGAAGTGCTATTTACAAATTAACTACACTAAGTTGAAACTCCAAATCTAGACAAATACACATCCTAAAACTTCTGTCTTGGGGCATGAATCAACTAGGGCCATTCTTTTATCAGATCTCCTAATACTGCTGAGAACCAAAGTGTATTTGCTTCAGGACAAAAGAACATCATTTTCTGCATGCTGTGCAATACACAATAATTCTGGTCACCTCAAATGAACAGGAAAGAGTAACATAAGCTGTTTTTCATGGCTTGAAGAGCTATGAAAGTACAAATGCAGTCCTTACATGCAATGATCTCTAGCGTCTTGACCTCTATTTGTGGCTGCTCCCATACTGACTCCATAAGGCTATTGAGTGTTGGATCATTAAGTTTGGATTTTGCTTCAAATTCATACAGCAGCAACAAAGTGTCTGTGGGATCTTTAGCAAAATCTCCTACAAGAAAGACAGAATTGCCTGTTTGCAATGATTCATTTTCTTAAAACTATATATATATATGTGCTGTACCACAAAGTACACATTTTGCTTCCAACAGGTAGCAAAATCATTAAGGTACTCATTTAACAGTAGAGCAAGTGGAATATAGGAACAGTCTTGGAGAGGAGCCTTAGACGTCCAAAGCAGAACATTTTCAGCTTCCTCCAGGGCAACAGACTTATCCACACACTGGCTAAGGTCCAGTGAAGAAGTAAAGGAAACACCAGGCTACCATCCCACAAACCTCTGCAATAAAAACTCCAATCCAGTGAAATGTCCCTGTACTGAGGTCATCAACCCCATGGGTTTTGAGCATAGGAATACACAGAATTCAAACGCAAGCTATATAACGAAACTTTAGTTCAGAAACAATAAAGCTTATGCAAGTAACATTTTACAGCAAGTAAATTTATTGACAAAAGCTAAATATTAATGCATCTTACTAGGGAAACTCCACAATGTCCAAAACCTAACACTGAAAAGAAACTGGACTGCAGGCCAGACAAGGACAGCATAAATTTTTCTACCAATTTATTACCAAAAAGGGGAAGCATGCAGCCTCTAAGCTAACAGTCACACAGCATCTCAGCTGTCAGCTGAAAGCACTCCAGACTCCTGTGATTAGTCTGATCTAAAAGGACACAGAATAGTCAAGGAACAGAGGATGGGTTTTGGCACTTCAAAGTACAGCAATAGGTCTTTCTGTAGTTTCTAATGCCTTATATGGGAAGAGTCCAGTAAAATTATTGAAACCATATCTTACTCCCACACAAGAGCAGAGTGGAAGAAAAAAATGATAATCTGACACCAGTCTAGTCTAGAGCAAAAAGATAGAGTTTCTTAACAGTTAAGACAGAAAAGTCAACCAAATTCACCCTGAAAGATCATTCCCCACTGCACAGCACCTATATAATAAAAAGCCTGCAATGACATACAAAAACCCATAGCTGGCATTGTCAATTCTTATATCATATTGCCATATATCTGCTTCAACACTCCTCAGCTAAAACAGTAATTCCACACATGCTATATTTTCAATGAATTCAGTGACTACGTCACGTGTACTGTACACCTGGCAGCTTACCTGTTAATTTCAGAACTTTCCATACCTCCTTGCATGCCTGGAGATGTTGAAGAGCCTGAGTCAAAAACTCCATCTAATTCACAAATTTTAGAATAAATTTTTGTCATAATTTTACAAGCAAAAGGAATATACAATTCACAACTAACAACAGAAGAGAGTTCTCCATATCTAATTACATAATAAATGCAGAACCAGCCTAATTAATACATCATCTACATGAGTTACTGTTTTGTTTTTCTCTCTCTCTTTTGCAAAGACCTCCACATTTCAGGCAAAGACTCTTCACACGGAAAGTTCCATCAGTCCAGAAAGGGCCATACCTGTCCCTATGGGACATAATTTATTTTAGCTCTCAAACATAAAATGGTGTTATTGAGACTGCGAAACTGCTGAATCCCACATAACAAATTCCTTCTTTCCACAGTAAGTAACAAACCCTCAGAAAGGATGTATGAAAAAATAAAAAGGTGAGCTTTCTCATAACCATATAACAACATTGGTAATTATTTTCAGTGATGGCATAATCCTAAAGATGCAGTAATTACCTGCCTGGCAATCCTACGTTTAGCAGCAGACTCTTTACGTAATAAATGAGGGAGACTGAAATTCCTTTAAGAAAAGACACTGTCCTGACCCTTTGCTGATATAAATATGTTCAGATCCACTGAAGTCAACAGAACTACTTTACAGACATCCAGCAGTTTCAATTGCCTGACAAGCATTAGGTGTATTGATTCAAATTAATTATGGAAGGTTACCATGCCTACATTTTAATATCCTGTTCTCAGTAAAACAATGAAGACTTCAAAATCTAAACAAAAAAATACTGCATTGAATGTTCATTTCATGAATACCTACCGAATCAGGTAACAACAGTGCCCTACCTGTTCAGAAGATGTTACTTGCTGTCTCCCCAATTCAAGATCAATCGCAGCTGCCATTAACAGGCATGTCTTCTGAGCAATTAGAACAGCTTTGTCAGAAGGACAAAACTGGGACAACTGAAACCAAAAATAGGAAGAAGTTATGGGAATTCTGACTATATAAAGAAATTTGCTCTTGAACAGATGACTGCCAAGTGTCCTCTACGACTTGTCTAGTAATCAGGCATGAATGGTATATATTTATATTGCAATATTGTTTGTAAAATTACACGAGAAGATTATTTAAATACAAAGAATACAGAAGTGTTGGAGCCCCTTCTCTACAAACACGTACAAAAAGTACATTGTTGGTAGAAATTCTTGTTAGGACTCAAGTATTTCTTTGTGTAACATATTCCTATTAATGATACAGTTCCCAAACATCAGAACCTATTTATTTTAGGAAGTTCTCACTGAAGTCTAAATTTCTTACAATATTTTTACGCAACAGAATGCAAAGTATGAAAATAATGCTTAATATTTTTTTTATTACAAGTCAATTGCCTTCTGATGGAAGCATTCCAGCATTCCATCTTTGGAGCAGACACGCATGTCTCCAACAAGATACTTGATTACATGGATATAATTTCTAACAGGACTAGACAGATGACAATATTCCTCTATCAGAGATATTATAAGCAAGAGTACGTACCTTGAAAGACAGCACAAAAAAATCCCTCATCTTTTCAGGGCAGTCCTTGAACTGTACAGCTAAGTTCCAAGCTAACAAAGACATAAAATGGAGACTAGAATAAAAATCTTCAACATGTTATTGCTTATGCCCATCTAATCTCTAGTAATAAGCAGTACACATTGTGCAACTCAATTTCTTAATCAAAATATCAACACCTCATTTAATAGCAAGAGATATTAGTGATTTGTTAACATAGTTTTTTCATGCTTTCAAATCTTGTTTTAATCATTTTATCACAATAAAGTATCTGTTCTAACATGTACCCTACCCACAAGAGCATGAATTGGAAGGAGCACTTTCTTGTTAATAAACAAGATCAGAATCTGAATAAAAGTGTTGACTAATATTCCCAAGACAAGGAGAAAAAAAAAAAAAAGTTCCATTTTATCCCAGCAGGGTCAGTTAAACATACACTTAAACATACAGCTCTGATTAGTAAATGGTTTAGCCATAGCCACCTAAAGACAACTGAGAATTATGTATGAGAATCCAACCCAATTACATGTTTAGATTCTACAGTGACTTTGCAGATTCTAACTTTCACATTAATTTATTGCCTAGGACATTTTTTTCGCAGTGCGTGAATTGTTTCTTCAGTGCATGAGAATGCTGCCTTGGAAAGAGCACAGCCACCATAGGTCAGTTCCATTCAACTCGTGTTGCTGGATTTGACCTCTACGGCTTCTCTTCCTTCTTTGCTACTTTTAGAGCACTGCTACATTACAGAGGATGTATGCAAAAGCTCATCTTGACAGATGTCTTCTTCTATTGATTTCAACTATTTTCTTCCCTGTATACTCTGGCTGAAGCAAAAATCTAAAACATTTTTTCAATTCATTACCCTACCCTCATATTTTTATTTACAGGCACCAAATACACTAACTTCCTCACCAAAACAGTTTAACAAAGACCAGGAGAGACATACCATCTCTAATATGAGGCATACCAGATAGTTTCCAAAGATAGAAAATGCATCAAAACTTTAACACTAAGGCAGAGACTGCCAAAGGTGACAAGTTCTGTAATACTGCATCTTTAAACACTTCTTTCTTCCTTGAGGTCTGGCTAAGTGAAGGTGGAGGTGATTCAGTTTAGATCTGAAGAATACAACCTACCAACTTTTCTAAACCAGTGGGCTTCAAAGGTCCTTATGTCCCTTGCCAAATTCTCTTCTGTGAAAGGCTCAGCAAGTTTCCTGTGAGCTGCAGAAAATGTGTTGTTCAATATATGTTACGTTTTCTGAGCAGAATAAAAACATTTCCAAGTCTAATAACTACATTACAAACAGCAGTTTCCAAAACTCCCTTGTAATTCCCAATGAAGAGTTATTTTCACAACTTAAATCTAATATGCTTGACTAGAAAAGCTTATGAAAAAGCATCAAAATTTGCCTTAAACAGCATTTAAGGTAAGATAGATAAGGCTGCCAATAGGTATTGCCTCTTCAATTTATTGACACTGAAGCATAAGGCAGAGGAGTTTTACTTATTTTGTATGAAAAGTTGGGTGGGGATTAAATTAATAGCTGTTACTTAAGGCCTTTCTTTACGGAATCTTTTTTTTTCTTCTGTTCATCATTCTCTTCTCTGAGTTGCAGTGAAGAATGACTAGTACAGAAAAAGTTCTACAATTTCATTAATTTTCTTTTCCAAGGTTGGAGGAGGGGGGTAAAAAAGATTTGGTGAAAAAAAAAAACAACTATTTATTTTGATGGAAAAAAAGAAGTACTCTGTGAAACCACTGTACCTCTTACAATGCAAATAAGACAATTCTACTTCAAAGGATGGCACAACTTAAAAGTGGCCATCAATTTTGACAAGCATCTCCTGTCATTCAACAAATTGCTTGCTCCTTGCAGTTTTCTAAACTGTCCAGGACAAAATAAACAAACAAACAAATAAATAATAAGAAATAAAAAAGCACTAACTTAGTTTTAAAAATCTTTCCTTTTAAACAGCTAGAACAGCAAAGACCATTATTGGCATTTAATTAATGCCAACAGAAAGTCATGCTGCTAATTCAGAGTACAAAACCAAACTTCTTCCTTTTGTGGTAGCCCTGCTACTAAAGATACTAACTTTGTTCCTGCCAATGCAGTCAGAGTATGAGACAGTCATCTGAGGCCACAGGGGCTGTGGCTTGTGCCCAAATATCTGTTGCCTGCATGCATGGCCTTACGAAGCACTAAATTCTCCTTCCTACAGCAAAACTGCCTAGAAGAAAGAGCCCTTTGTCTCAGAGAAGCTGCCAAGAAAAGGCTCTATTGGAAACAGTTCTTCCTGCACTACCCTACAAGCTTTCCATAGCAAAAACTTGTAGCACTGAGATCCAACTTGACAGCAGTGCTGAATCTCCAGTGTTAACTTGACCCCTAACTTTCAATGAATTGGGAAGTTGAGAACCTAGACTGAACTAAGGATTCTGAACATTTGGGCAGTATGGACCTAATTATAACATTAAATGTTCAAAAATGGAAAAACTACAGAAAATGTAAACAAAACAAAAACATACCTAAGGTTAAATAAGTCATCATTGACTTGATATCTTTATTTCTAGAATGGAGGAAAAAAACAAGTTTTAGAAAATGTTTGATTAATTTTGTTATAACAGAACACATTATTGATGTTGGAATACAACAGCTTCATAAATATGGATATAATCATTCTTCCTGTGACAAATGTCTCAGGCATTACAAACTTCTAGTATCTGAAGATGCAAAAGGAGTGCTGAAGGCCTGCAAGAAGTTTTATTGATCTACAGTAGTGAAGGTCACTGTGCGAGCGTAGTGGGAGGTTTTCTCAGCTATTAGGTTGCAGTTAGCAGCTGCAGGTTAAACTTCTAATCTCACTGACACTACATTGTTTTCTTGAACATCTGAAAGATAGCTTATCCCACGGTCAAAGTTAAATGAGGCTGCTTAGCTCACATTCTCCATCAAACAATAACTGTCTTAGGCATTAATAAAATTGGAACACAAAAAAAGAAATATCTAAAGGAAACGTTATGCAAGTAGATGTTCTTTGTGACATCATTAGCTTGAGTTGGGAAGTCATCTGTGAACTTTTAACTAGCATAAAAACTAATCTTTTGATTACTCTGTAAGAAAATAAGCTATGTATATACATATATGTATAAGTACACTAATTGTGTAAGATATCCACCATGGAATATAGTTTTGCAAATGTACTCACCTTTTCTCTTCATCTTCTACTACGACCTTTGACAACACAAGACGAACCAAGCATCTGAATATAAGAAAAAACAACAATGAAGAAACAAGATAACTTTTTCCAACAGTGTACTTTGACCTCAGGTTTCAGAAAGGATCCCACTTTCTTCTTTACACCACCCGTCCATGTAACTCACAGAATTCAGTGTCAAACTGCGAATAAGATTGTAGTATTTCCCTCCCTACAGCCTTTTTTTTGTATACCATGTTGTTAAATCACGTAATAGTAAGTAAATAAATATACATTCATAAAAGTTTTAAGCAAAAATTGGAAGGAATAGATCTTTCTCCTAACATTTGTTTTCATAGAAGTGATAGAGTGTTTCAACAAGAAGATAGTACTTCATCAGGGGATACAAATGAACCTGTATTTTCACCAGACATATTGTTGCAATCTCTTCAGAGTTGCTGTTGGTCATCTGTTCAAACACAACGACGTCATAAAATTCAGAGCTATTAATATCAGCTTGGAAAAAGACTTGGAATATTTGCAGCTAAGAGTTCAGGACTGAGGTGCATCTACAGTACCAAAAAGACTGCTAACTAATCATTCATCTACTCTGTTTTCCACTTTCTTCAACAAAACAAATCAAGTTTGAAAGAGAAATCAGAGTTCTCTGTCCTTGTAAATCGCTTGAATCCTCACTTTAGAGCTGCAAATACTTGTCGGCAGTCTCGTGAATGTTCAGATAAATACTCCAAAGCTTTGATAGCCACAACTTGTTGTTCATTCTGAAAAGAAATTAAAACATGTTTTGTATGAACCGCACTAGCAATATGCAATGTCATTTCTAGTTATCAATATTTTGCAATTCAGAATCACTAATTTTCCTGGAAAAAAACAGTTTCTTCATATGTGAAATCAATTTTTACTTTGCTTTAAACAATGCATTTGAAAATGTATAGTAAGACCTGGGTTATACAAGCATGAAATACTCAGAAATGCATGAAATGCATGAAATACATAGAAGTACTGAAAGTAGAAAATATTACAGAGTTTACAGCTGTTCTTATATCAATAAAGCAAAATAAAGACAATGTTATCTGTTCTACCTCTAAAGCAATTTGGGCAGCTAAACTCAGGAGGTTACTGCCTGTATTTTCATCCACCGTCGGTTTGTCTTCACATTGAGATGACTTTTCTGCTAGCTTCCCCATTTCAATAACTGCTTCCACAGCTGAAAAATGCATACAGAAAAATTAGTTTTGGGGGTTTTGTTTGTTTGATTGATTGTTTTTAGTAGAAAAAAATGGAAGATGGAAAGTTCTACTGTTTTAGTAAGGCTTTAGACACAACTTACAAAAGGATATATTTTTATTTTTTTTTAATGTGAAACAAGGCAAGAAAACCTGACAATTCCAGCACTTCTCCACAATTACACATTTCTTCCTAGAGAGGTGCCAAAAAAGCATTCCAAGCTACCAATCTAAGGAAACAAGGATGCCACACAAATGAAACTATCTCACATCCTTAAATTTGTTCTGCTAAATATCTGCTTGTCACAGAAGACTTTCTCTTAATATATTGTCTGGGCATGATTCCAAGCTCCCACATCTTGGCTTATGTTAAGGGTGCTGCTGCTTTTATGCTCCCACTGTGCTGTGGTTACCACTCTGTATTATGTGAACAAATTAGGCTGCCATTAAAAAGATGTATACAGAATAATTAATTGGCACAGGACTCATTGGAAAATAAGCTCTGCATGTTCCTCTGTATTCTAATTAACTATAGACTATATTTCTCAATTTTCATTATTTGAGCTAGGATTCTCATTAAAACATGAAATGGCAGAACTCATTAGAAAGAATAAAAAGTCTATAGAGATCTGTCATTCTGTAGGTCATCTCAGTAATTCATCTATTTTCTCGTAACTTCAAGTTCTGCTTGACCAGAAAAATCAAGAGTGGTAATATTGGTTCAATTAAGGTTCATCTAGCTCAGTAGCATTTTTGCAACTGCATATGCTTTTAAAAGAGTATTAGGAATAGTATAATACAGTGATTCTAATCTCAGGATGCTGCTCTAGCTTCTGTCCACAAGAAGATTACAGAATTCCGAGCCAGAGGCTCCAGCCAAACAGTAACCAGATGTGGCAACATATTACATGCCATGTACTAAAGCATCCCCCTCTGACAGTTTTAAATCTACAGCCTGACAGTTTTAATGATTTTATAGATCCTTCTCCTATCTTCCCTCTATTGTGTCTTTCCCAAAATGAACAGTCCAGGTCTGCTCAGTGTTTTCTAAGACACCTGACACTCCTGGTCTTTGTAGTTGACCCTTTTATCTTTCAAGTTCTACCTTTATCAGTATCATCTTCCATCACTGCAATCTTATAGACACTGAACTGGGTAAAGATGCTGTTTGGATCACACCTCTCTGCTTCTTTAACTGCCTCTTTAGCCTATATGCAGAAAAGATTGTAGGAATTCAGTAATGGCATCTTGTAATCAGTCGTGTAGGTTGCAAGAGAAGAGAGTTAAAAAGAGATGCCAAATTTTAATGGCTACATTAGAGATATTTATACAACTACTGAACAAAATTGGTTTGGCAACAACCTCCCGTGAAAGAAAAGTAAAGTGATCAGAGCATAAGACGGAACCTAGAGCTGACAATGACTAGAATTCCTGCTTCCTCAGAACTAGAGCCACAGAATTAGAAAGCAAGAGGATGCTGAAAAAATCAGCTCCCTTCTGCCACTTTGAATTACAAAGTTTAACATCACCAGAACAGAAGACCTAAACAGGTAAAGCAGGTGCAGTTCTCTGCAGAGGTAAGGACTAACACACTGTTGTGGGAAGTTCTGGTGTCACCTGTCTAACATTTTTCATGCTGAGGTTCATCTGTTTTGAAGAGAGAATGGCCTCTAATCTGAGAAGAAACCCGATATACTGGGGCATGGTCATACAACTTGTGTACTGTTTAGAATGACAGGTGATTAGAAGGGGCTCCCAAAGCAGCTAAGATGAACAACGGATCTCTGCCAGATCATGAAAGACATGCAAAGACATTTCCCTCTCTCAAAGCAAAAGAGGTACAGTAACAGAATTGTAAATTAAGTCCAAATTATATAACTACAAATATAAAAGCAATGCAAATAAATACATAAATAAACATACCTTGTCAACTTCTTTCAGATGAAGATAGCAAGAAGCCATGTTCCTCTGCAACTTAGCCAAATTCTGATCTATTTGCCCAGGTGTGTAGAAGCTGACAGAATAGTTGTACCAGTGAAGAGCTTCAGAATAGTTTTTTGCCTAGGAAATTAAAAAAAAAAAGTGATTAAGTGGTCTGTGTTTTCCTAAAACAAATCATAGGAAATGAAAGATTTAGATAGTAAAGTATATTCTAGTGTAATCTTTCCCCCAGAAGAGCAAACATTGGTCCCACAATGCAGGCATATTCATTAGGAGACTAGATGGGTCATTGGCCTAATCCAGAAAGAACAATTATATAACTAAGTACAATATTATTAAAAAAAAAAAATCCCTCTCTCTTCAAGATACAAAATAAGTGAAAGTCAGAAAGTAAGAGAAAAAGACAAGTTTTTATGCCATTTAGACATGAACTTCTTGATACTAGGCTGAAGAGTGCACTCCCAACTACGGTTCCAATTTGGACAGAGTAACAGAGTAGACTGTGAAAACTATACTAGGGCCAACAAGCCTACAGCTGAAGTGCATTATTCTTTGTATAAGTGAGCCAGCCTATCCCCACTGGTGGAAGAAAAGCAGTAAACTAGGTAAGAGAAAACAAATTCTAGATTCTGGAAGAAAACAGATAGATGAAATCAAGCTATTAAAGAGCTTATGTCCAGTAAACAAAGAGGCTTTGAAATACAACCTTTTTTCACATCAAGCTTTTATATATCTGTCATAAGTCCTGTCTTGTCAAAATTTCACTGAATCTGCAGATACTGCTAGTGAAGGATTATCTGGATAAAGAAGAATCCTGTGTCTACTGGGACCGAAATGTTGTTAAGAGTGACAAACAGCTTTTGTATGTTCCAGGGTGCTATCATTAATATGGACAATCAGTCTAACTGCCACTGTCCAGCATTACATCTCTAGAACCATATAGGGAGGAAGACCGTTCCTCAGGAAGAATATACTTTGAATCACATGTACTCTTTTAAGTCCCTGCACTGTTTCTACAGGTGACTTGAACGAGAACATCCCTGTAAAATTGTCTTTCAAGACAGGAACAGCCTGTGCTATCAGAACTCCTAATCCAAGTAGGATCCAAAAAGGGTCATCAAACAAACAATGGCATCAGTTTACCTTGCACATACTCCCACCTTCCAACCCCACAAACTGAGGAATCTATCACTAATGGAAAAAAAAAAAAAAAACAGGGCTTTGGTGCTAACAATAAGAATGGAGGCAGCAGCTCAGTGACGCAAAATTTGGAAGCAGTCAGTACTGCTGGTAATATGGTCATGAAAAAACATTAAGAGAGTGAGGATACTTGACTTTGCACCTCAGAATCTGGTAATAAAGTGCAGTTTCCTCTTGCAGGATTCCTTGGGTTGAAAAAGGGAGGGTAGTAGGGAAAGCCTCTTTGCACCATAAAAATGGGTAGGAGAAGATGAAGCCAAATAAAGTCATGAAATCTGGCACCATTTGGTGCTCAGACCAGTGCCAAACATCATTGATATGACAGCCTGCAATAAAGACAGACAACGAGAAGGCAGCTGAAACAACATCCTCTGGTCCCTTGATGCCACAAATGAAGACACTATCAGTTCTGTTGGCACAGGCAAAAAATTCACTGCCAGGACATTATTTGGCTGACAGAGGAGCCCACAAGATTTAATCATGGCAAGTAACAAAATATGAATCTTTATACACCTCTCTACACTTGCTGCCTTGAAATTCCAGAGGGGAATATGGTCATCCCAGGTACTACAAAGCAGAACATATTAGAAGAAGCCATAGATACAGGATTCTCATAAGAAAAGTGAATTCAGATTGATTAGAAGCAAAAAAAAAAAAGAAATCAGCAATAAAGGGGAATAATTTATTTTAAAATGAGGAGGAAGCAAGCTGTGTCATTAGCATAGTTTTTGTTGTAGCAAAACAAAATGAACATCTCAATATAAAGAATATTTTAAGTTTTTTTGCACCCTTCCCAGGACAAAGTCAGAATGAAGGGCCCATGTTCCCATGTACAAACTTTGAGATGAGACTACCTGAAGTCTGATACTTTGGTGGGAAAGAGCACGTATTGGGATGAAAATAAAACTAGTTCCAACTGGAATAGGGATCTTAGTAACACCTTACACTCTAACCAAAAATAGACATACCAAAGAGGTCAGGAAAATCAGATCTTCATTTTCACTAATACAAATAACAACAACACTACTTGGTCCCAAACCTCATAATGTTTGGCAGCTGTGTCCCACAAGATGATGTGCAGCTGGTTCAAGGTTTCAGACAACAGCTGTTTTCCAGTATAATGACCTGAAAAGATAACGCAAATCATCACTTTATAAGAACTTTAAGAACTACACTCAGAGAAGTCCTTAAGAGCGATCTGAGAAAGACTGTCCCACAGCCTATAACAAGAAACAGTAACATGGCAATATCTTCGGCCACGACCCAGTGTTCCATATACCGCTTCTGAAAAGAAAAAATGTAGTGAGCAAGGGAATAAATATCATCATGCTTTAATGATGATACCATGGCTTTTGCACCTAGCTAGATGCTACATAAAACACAATCTGATTTCCAGCAGATCTGACAGTCAAAAAATGCCACAGTGCTACAGGTGTAGAAGATCTGAAAAGAACCTCTAATTCAGCTGCTCAAACAAGGATGTGCAACCTGTTTTAATAGTGACAAACAAAAACGCATTGGGCTGGAGGGACAAAGTATTAACGTTACATAGAATTCTTAGTAAATATTTTATGATCCCACATACATCAATCATACAGACTAAACTGAAAAGTAGGAGCTGCTTTAGCATGTGAATTTAACCCTGAGCTTTATCACAACTGTCATTCATTATGGAAGTTGAGAGTTGCTGTGCAAAAGAAACAGAAGAGAAAACAGACAAACGAAAAGAAATATGAGAATATATTTTAAAAATGAAAATTGGAATTCGAGACTAGCCAGCTAAAACCAACTTTCAGCAAATGACAGCAAAAGATGGATACAGACCTATAATAATTTCTTCAACCTTTTGCTTAGCAAGCAGCTCCCTCTTATTCTGCAACAGGAACTCAATGTAGAGCAGGGTTATTTTTCCAAGGTCAGGTGAAGATTCAAATCGTCCAGCAACAGAGTTCAGAAAATCAAACCCAACTGATTCCCTGTTCACACAGATGGAATTTTAAGAAGCTGCACAGAAGAGCTGTTAATTTTCCATTCTGAAGTGTAACAATCACACTATACAGCATGTTTCTCATTAAAATACTACTGGCACACAATCACATTGACAGAGTGAGCCAAGGTATGAATTTACTGCAGTTCATCTATTCCATAGGTACTTCCTATTTGCACATGCTTGTTCTACAGTATTCATAAGACAGCTTACCCCTCACAATGAAATTACTGCAAGATAGAAGTGTAAATGGAGGTAATCATGATGGAGCATTCAAGAGTGTTAAATTTCATGCCTCTATTTTGCAGTTTGTTCAGCTTTATACTGATTTTCACAAGAATGATTCTGCGATTCCAGAATCTTTAATTCTGAATATTCGTTAATATGGAAGAAAAATTTCCTTCAGGTAATTCCAGACCCAGGATAACTACTAAAATTGCATAGGGACAATCTTAATCATTCTTAAGTATTTGCTTGGTATTGCAGATTGCCACTTGACATTATTTCACAGCCTGTTCTGCCACTGTAATAATCTGTATCACCTTGAGAAAGCGAAGACAGGCTGCCCCTCAAAAATGTTTACCTACCTCTGTCAGCTTTTATTTAAAATAAAGTGTCACTGCATAATAGGTGTTCTTTGCTTACAGAAGAATAGCTACAAAGCCCAAATATTGTGTTCGCTCCACTTGATGATGATTTCATACCTTCCATTCTCCAGCAGCAGTTTAGCAGCATTCAAACAAAAGTCTAAAGACAACTCATGGTGCATGAATTCTGCAACAGCTAGACAGAACACAATGACATTGAGATTATCCAATCACCTGACATACTTAACTGCTTGTTGTATGGTCTTATAGCATCTTTAGAAAAAAAAAAAAATATATATATATATATAGTTCTAAAACCAAGGAAGAATAAGATACCTCCATTGTGCTTTGACTTTCCTTTCTCTGTCTCACAGTTAATGTAATACTAAAGAAATGCAACAGACTGACAGCCCTGGAATTCTAGCCTTCTGTCTCTCTAAACGGGAACAGAATAGGCATTAGTAGCACAAATGTTTGCCTCAAGCTGCTTTCCATCAAAATGCTTCATCCTTATCTAGAAGGAACCACTTAAGATGATGACAGAACTCAGGCTGTGTGGTGGCATGGCAGTGCAATGGAAACTACTTAAGTCTAATGGTCTTTAGCATCACCAGTCTTAGACAGACAGGAAAATATTGAATTTACTGGTGCTGATAACTAGATATCAGTTTTGGAACACTCAGATAAAGTTTAAAAATTGCAAAACTGTGCTGGATGGTTTAATAACAAGATTTATACATTCATAGCTTGGATGAGATAAGAGAATGAACACACTAGTAATGTAATGTGGCTATAACAGTGGTTACAGAAAGCAGCTGTGTACAAGAGCACAATGCAAGATTTTAGTCAAATGCCTCAAACCTAGCAGGAACCTTCATTCAAAGGAAACCGAAGTTGCAGCACATAGACACAACACTCTTTTGCCAGCCATCCAACAGAAGAGAGACAGCCACTTATTAATAAGTTGCTTGAAAAATTGACTGGAATCTTCATGCCATTGCTATAAGCAGTAACATGCTACAAGCAGTGTGTGTTTTGACAGGCAACACCGTGGCTTCACAATTCCAATTGTAGAACAGAAACCAGCTATTCCAATGGTAAATTTGGAATAACTGTGTACTTGGAAGCTGGCTGAAATTCACCAGGAGCCATCTGAAGTGGAGTTTCCTTTCCTGTTAGTCTGACAGCAGTCAGAGCATCCAGCTTTCTGCAAGAAATTGCTTATTTCATTGTACATTTATTTCTCAGACTATTTGTTATGTATCTGATACTTTTAAAACATAAAGAGCATTAAGCCCCTCCTCCTTAAGATTTCATTATTTATGTAAATAATATTTTCCTGATACATTACCCTTTTTATACTAAAGTCTCCCCTGAAAACTTTCTTCTCCTCTAGTGCCAACAGAAAAATCAGTTCTGTTCAAATTACAAATTTGATGAAGAAGAGTTAGTTCTTTATAAACCAAGTAAATTCTGGTAAAACAGGCTTACACTGACACATTGATCAGCACTTGATGTCTCTTGGCCAAAATGTGCAACATCACACACAGAACAGCAATGTTTCACAAGCCTTTCTTCTATGCTGAGTGCAATCCATCCTTTCTAAATAACCTCAGGCGTATGACTAAAATCAGCCATCCTCTTACATTGTTGTATTGCTGCTGCCTTCATTCTAACAGGCTTCAGTCTTCTCCTTTCCTTATTTCTGGCAAGTATATTTAAACTCTCGACAAAATAAAATCATCTTTAATTATAATTTCATTATTATATTGTCCTCTGATGCTGACTTCTGCGGCCCACACACCAAACCAGAATTGTTACATTTGACTAATGATGATTCCTCTAAAACACACAAGAAAGGTTTGGCTTTTCTCTTTTTTTTTTTTTTTTTTTTTTTTTCTCTCCAGTGCACTACTGAGGCTGTCTTTTCTTGGATATGGAGTAGTATGACCTTACAGTGAAACATAAACAGAACTGTGATACCTGAGTTGATCTCTTCATCTGATGCTCCACTTTTAAGAAGAATTTTAACTTTCAGAAAAAACCCTGCTGGATGTAAATTCTCCTGCACAATGAAAAACAATCCATTACTTGGACAACTGTCTGTAGAATACAGATTCTGTGAGAGTACAACACATTCATAACACAAAACCACATACACTCCACAGCATTCTTCAAATCCATTTTATTATCAAAATATAAACTATCAAACACTGATGACAAAAACACTCTTACATCTAAAAACGCTTTGTGAAGGTACACACAATAAAAACTGCAAAGGGCTTGGGTGCAATGGTTTATACCACCATTTATCCTGATCTCACCAGCACGTGCATTATCATCTCTCTGAAAGCCCTACCAGCATGTAAAAAACCGACCTTGAACTTTCACTTAAAATAGGATTTTATACTTTGATTTTCTTTTGAATGAAACAAATAACGGAAATTTTAAAACAATCAACCAAAGAGAAACAATGTTTTTAAATGTAAGTTACTCTAAGTAACCTGAAGAAATAGAAGCAAAACATTAATCCAAGCCACTTTCACCAATGATTAACGTGGTCTATATTATTACACTAGTAAATGCTTGAGTTTCAGTTATTGCACATAAATAAAATTGCACATTACTACCTCATTTGCCAAGCTTATAGCCTTCAGTGCCTTGTCAAGATACTGCTTACAATCCCACTCAAAATAGGCTGTAGCTAACAGTCGCAGCACCTTAGCCTGGAAAGAAAAACAAACTAAAAGTTTAAATCCTATCTGCATAGTGGCGGGGGGGAGAAGCACTTGTGACCACACATATCAACAGAAAAGACTTAAAATTTAAGGCCACAAAACCTAAAGCTCTTTGAGTCAAAAGAATGCCTGTCTGAGATCAGACATATAAAGTGGCTGCTCAGCTCCAGAGCCTCAGTAGGAGTGCTGGGTCTGGTCTTCAGCACTGCAACCCGCACAGTACATGAATCAGCTAGAGAGGTCAGAGAACAGAACAGTAATAAGGAAATGCAGAGACCTGGAAAAACAGAAAGAAGAAAGTGAAGGAACAGGGGCTACCTACTTCACTGAGAAACACAAAGACATACATGATAGTGGCCTGAAAATATGCAAATGATTTATATAAAGGGGAAGAGAATAAAATCTCCATATCCACTGTCAGTAGTATTAGGAGTAATAGGCCTACGAGACAGACAAACATCTCTCAGAAATGACACAGCTATACCTAATGATGCCTTGAAAGAAGGGGAAGGAGGGAAGAAGAGATGGCCTCTCAGTCTGAGTCTTATTTCTCAAAATTAAATTTCTGTCAAATAGTAGATTCAAATGTGATTAAGGGCACTCATCAGTGACTCAACTCTTGCTATGATGCTCACAGAAAAGTGGATTTGCAACTTTGCCAAACTTCATAGCAAACAGTACTAAAACAGAGGCCAGAGAATCACTGGTCAGATTTGGCATAGCAGAAGCACTAGAGTCAGGTTAACAAAATCCTCCTGTCTGTAAACAGCAAATTCTCTTTTTCTTACCCGCATTTCTTTGCCAACAGAGTATTTCATATCCATCTTCCCAATGTCATAACTCTGGCTACCAAGGAAAAGGACAAGTTAAAGTTACATGGGATGACAGAGATAAATTCAGCCAGGTTTCTGGTATTTGCCACATTCCTATCCTTCCCCACTTCTTAACCAGAGAACAAAAGTCTTTTTCTTCCTAAACCCTCGTATCATATGTGAAATGTCTTCATCTGATTCCTGTCAATATGGAACAATGCTAGGGCCGCATGGAATGATGAATGTGATCTTCTGCCTTACATACCCTTGTATAAGCACAACTCTAAGAAAAACAGAGTGGTTAATGTATATAGTTATTGTATCTTGCAGAGGAATGTTTTAGCAATTTGTGTCAATAGAGAGCTTGAAGGGAAATGTATTTGTAGGCTTTTCCTTGAAGTCCCTGATATCTGGGGGGTGTCAGAATAACTGCTAACTATTATGACTATTGCATGGGACACTATGCAAGTCTCTGGTATCTGGCCAGGAGATTAAGGAGAAGGGGAAAGCTGAAGAACGATTAAAAAACAAAGCTTGCAGGGGATGCTGCACAAGTCTGACATACAGCCAAGTTGGACAATTGAGAAGGACAAGAGGGAGGAAGACTATGAGCCTTCAGCACAAGAGATCCCCACAGACCCCCAGAGGGACCACTGGAGACTGATACGCAGGCTCCAGTAGGAAGGTTTGGATTCCAGAAACTAATTATAATAACCCTGTTTTTTTTAGAAGTAGTAATGAATATGTATTAGCCTAGGAGCATAAAAATCAGCTGCTTGATGTAACTGGTGTGCATCTTGGTGGAACAGAGACTCCCGGCGCACCCAGCACTGTTTGCTTACCTCTATTCCTTTAAAAAATTGTAAACTTTGATGATAGTCCTATTTTGAAGGCTGAGCCATTTATAACAGCCAGGTATCTGGTATGTGCCACATTCCTATCCTGCCCCACTTCTTAACCAGAGAACAAAAGATTTTTTCCTCCTAAACCCTCATATCAAAAATTGTACTCTAGCACTTCCTTCAACCTAGTGCACCACATTCTGTAACAGCTTCTATTCAAACATTTTAGTAGGCTTTATCAGTTTTAACTGAAGGCGTTTTGAGCAAGTCACTGTTCTTATTCTCACCTGACATACAATACAGTCATACACAGAAGTTATAATTGACCCAGTCTTAAGATCCCAGCACAAAAACAGAACCTGGGAGTCATGATTCATCACTCTTTTCCTGAAAGTTAAATGACAGCACAAAGGACCACCCAGAGAAAACGCACCGGGTCCACAAAACCAGATTTGATGGCAAACAGTGCAAAGGAATAACTTTTTTAAAGAAAAACAGAACAACCAGACATTTGTTTCCTAATATAATACACTCTCACTACAGGGAAATCTTAACCCACTAGGTGGAGCTAAATTACTATATCCAGATAAATATTTGCAATTGGCAGAAGTTTATTTCCTCCTCAAATTTTGCCATCAGGACTCAGTATTTAATATTCTACAAGAACAAAATATAAAATAATCAACAAAGCACCAGCTTTAATTAATTCTAAGCATTTCTAAAAATTCTTTGATAGCATGTGACTGTAACTATTCTGAATTAGAGGTGGTGTCATTTGTTTTCTTCAGAGAATTTAAAACAAAAAGAACAATAAATAAAAGCAAATTTTCTGAGCTCAGTCTGTGACCTTGGCATGAAGATGCTATTCCCAATAGCCTAAATATTTTCTTCCCTAGCAATAACACATTACTTATTTGGAACCTACCTAAACCATCTCAAACTATTTGTTTTTCACCTTGGTGGTTGTGTCTTTCATCAGTCAAGGAACTGCTGTCAATGAAGCACCTCCTTTCTGAGAAATTCAAGTACTGAGAAAAACACGTCCATTTCAAACTGGCCAGAAGAATTCCTCTACACTTTTCTAAAGTTTTCAGATCCCTTCAATATTGTTTGTAAGTGGCACAGGAGCTGCGAATAGCCTCTTCATTAAAGTAATCTCTTTAGAAGAAGAGTTACGGAAAGAATGGATGAGAACCATGGATATGACTCCCACATGGAAGTTTTCATTTCAATGACATGAAAATCAGTGTGGAAAACAGACACAAATGCTAGGCAACAGCATTTGTAAGCAAGACAGTCACTAAGTCAGTATTTGCTCAGCCACTACGGTTCAGTTAAAAACTTGTGTTTTCAGTTTTTCAATTAAACATCTACTTTCCTTCCCCCTCTCCTTCACACAGATATTTACATTTGAAACGCAGGATATTATTTTGTTTCCCTTTGCACATTACCTGACCCAAAAGGAGCTCTGTTCATACTTCTTCCGTTCATAGGTTTCCACCCCAAAGTTGTAACAGAGGATGGACAGGTAACATGTCTGTAATAAAAGACTCCTGCTTCTATAATGTCCTTGTAGAAACATCAACACATCTATGGCACCTGGTCTCAGGTTCTTTAAAACGTTTTTTACTTTAAAGACATGTCTACAGTTATCACTTCTGACCGTATTTGAGGAGGGTATTGAACATGACTAGAATCAAATTGTATTGTTCCGTGGGAAAGTGCAGCAATATTAACCAGTCTGGGACATGCAAAACAGGGGAATTCTTCAAACACACAAAGTAGAATAGTTCCTCAAGAAACCAACCTGAAAGCACTAAACTGTGCATAGTAAATTATAAAAAATAAAACCTAGGAAGAAAAAATGGCATATTGCAAATTCATTTTTAAAAATGACTAAAAGGTTTTACTTATATATAGTTAAATGAATAGGACTCCACGTCTTGCACGGTAGGCTTTTTCCCAGCATGTCTCCTTTGCATTATAATAGGATGATCCATGCTACCAATGTGAGCAGAAAAATATTTCTGAATGCTTGATTATTCAGAATGTTGTTGCTTTCTGCTTTATCAGTCAGCCCTGACAGCATCTCTTCATACCAACTTGTCTTTCCATTGCAATAATTTGCAACTGTCAAATGCTGTCCAAATGGAGACAAAAAGCTGTTTTAAATGCTAACAGACCACTAATATTTGCATTCACTTTGCCACTGGAGTAAGTTTCTTCTCCAAGTACAAGAAGTGTCTCTTGCAAGGGACTTCAAATCCTCGGGCAAGAATGAGAGACACAGAACAACATTTTTCTTTGAACATTTTTTTTTTATCTCATTGCCATCCAGACACAAAACTGCAAATTCAGTATGGATGAACAACAACAACAACAAAAATCACTCTCATAATTAAAATACTCTTTTAATGAATGAATGTGTTCCAGACATCAAGCATAATCCTAAATATTCCCATAAGCCTGGCATCACTCCAAACACTAAGTGTTTGGAACAATTCTAGCTTTTCATCCTTTAGGGCTACAGTTCCCCATTGTGGTTCCTAAGACCACTGATGATCCACAAGCTGCAAATCCTCACCAGCTGATCTGTGGTATCATCCATTACCATAATGCAACAACCTCTGTGTGGTACTCCGCAAGTGCTCTCTGGTAAGATGTGATTCTGGAGGAGCTAAGGAGTGACAACTACATGGTGGTCAAAAATTTCAAAGTCACTCAGAGAAATTGCTAGAGCTTTCTTTTTCTCTCATTGTTTAAATACCCCTCCTTAAACCAGTGGTGAATTGCATCTCTTGTGATCAGAAACCTCTTCCTCGTCTGCATCAGTGCTCGTGGTTTCTGAAGTGCCTTCACCATGAGAAGTTTAATATTATTTAATGGAGGAGTTAAAATGGAAAGCATGAAATTCATTCAAAATGAAATGAGAAACAGAAACATGATGATCCCAGTGAGCATCTTTAACAAATCAAACAGCGAGAAACTGCTCTTATAATTGAAATGAAAGTTAGACCCCCACAGCTGACTTAGTCACTCAGATACTCTGCAAACAGATCACAAAAAAAAAAAAAAAAATTAAACTAACCAACCATAACATAAACAGTGCCATATTTCTGTTCCAGAACTCACATCTATCCCTTTGGATTTTATTACCTGTACCACAGAGACAAGAACAAAATGTTTCCTAACTGTACCAAAAAAAATCCTTAAGGTTGGGAAAAAAAATTAAAATAAGCAAATGAAAATGAATGTGGGGAAGCTTAGTCTGATACAAACATATTAGCCTTTTATCTTTGCAAACAAAGGACTAGTCTGCATATGTCAAAGCTTGTTTTCTTTGGACATTGTTCTGTGAAATAAGAACTACAAAAAACACAGTTTAGTACAATGAGAAACCACCATTCATAGCCTTACAGCTTCATGAAGATGAAGATTTTAGTACTAACTTGCATATGAAAAGCCTAGAGCTCAGCTCTTCTCTTGTCCCACCTGCCTCCAGACAAAAGTTCACACATAAAAGGGAAGAAGCAACAGAGAAGATCAAGATGTGAAGTGCAGCTGTTTCTGCAGAAGAGTAGGTGGCATATTCAATACAGAAATCTTTTTGCCTTTCTTGATGATTTGTTTTCACTCATTCTTTAGGAAGAGTTTATCATTCTATTTCAAATGATAAACTATAAGCAAAAAAAAAAAAAGAAAAACACAGAACTTTGAAGGAAAAAAAAAAACTGCTGCTTTCTTGCAAAATATGTAGCAAGAAAATCTCAGAGAAGCAGAAAAACACAGAACACATACACACAAAGAGTTCTCGAAGTATTTTTCAAAATTTTATATGGCATCTGCCACTCGTTAACATATAGATAGGAAAGCAGATTTTCAAACTTTGGAATGATAAAGAAGATATGATTTCACTAACCTCTTTTGGCAACTTCATCAACATATCTTTACAGCGCTGCACACACATCACAGCTTTCTGAAAATGCCCTTGAGCAACTGCCTAGGAAAGCAGTAGAACATGCCAACAGACTGTAAGTGACTTGCTTGCCTCTAAAATTCATTAAAAGACCAATCTCTAAAAAAGGACTTGGATTTGCATACATTTTTCACATTCACTAAAGCTAAATCTGGGATTAGAAAGTCCTTCTAGTGCTACAATAATTCTGTTTATTTCTATATATTCCCAGATGACAAAGACATCCAGAAGTACCCTGCCGTCCAGCCGTAGTGTGGAAGGGACAGATAGGTGGTACCAAACCATTCAGATGTTAGATGATGTAACAAACTAGCAAATCTTAAAACACCTCTCCAGTAACGTGGGGTACTCTTTTTGTCTCCGTTATCAATTAGAAGCTAAATGAAAAATTTTGGCCAGCGTTTTGGTCTGCTTAGGGAAGCACTTTTCAATCAGGCCAGCTGCAGATTTGATGAACAATCTGAAGTGGCAAGTCTTACTGTGTGCCTATTACACAAACAGAGTTTTGGGGACCCAGGCTCCCCTTTCTTCAGTAAGCACAAGGCACCTTTGGAACCAAAACATTCATGACTCAGAAGGGCAGCTGTTTGTTGTATAAACACTCATGCTAGCCAAATCATAGAGCAACAAATCTGAACTAGAAGATATAAACAACACGGCAGAAATGACTGTGATAAACCAGGCAAATTAAAAATCATCAAATTATTGCAACACTGAATGCAAACATCACGTCTGATATCTTACATCTAAGCAAAGGAAATATATCCTTCAGCAAGTCCTCGGTGCCAAGCATTCATACATCTAATAAACGGGTCAGAGTTTCCTTTGTACCCCCTAGTGACTTATAAAGAAAGCAGGGAAGAACACATACTGATTCAGCCTGATAAGAGAGCACTTTGAAGAGGTCCTTCTCCACATCAGCTTTGTGCACATGAATATCTGCTTCACCATCGCTCCCCTTACGTAATTTTGTGTACAGTTTTTCTATGCTCTGGAAAACAAAGCTTAAGCATCACCCATGGAACTTACAAACAGGTGTGTTTATAAGAAACTAGAACGAGAAAAGCACTTACATTCAAGGCAATCTCTAGAAATTCATCAGCAAGATCAGCTTTTCCAATATCTATCCATCCTTTACCAGTTTTCATTGACATCTGAAAGAGAAAATGATATGTGCTTTGTGACAATTTAGTCACTTCAAAGAAGCAGTGTTAAATTTCTTCTTGTTAACGCACATATCTTATGCAGGAGAGAGGTATTTCAGCTCTTTAATTTGTGACAAGTGCCTCTCGCATCTGAATTAACTCCATAGCACCTAGAGCAGCGTAGGACTTAGAGTGCCCTACTGCACAATACTATAGGATATTGTAGTAATGCTTCTCTCATAACATTTTAACATATGACAAAGATGTGATGCTAACTGCACTGTTATGAAATTTGTAACTGCACTAACTCAGCAAGGTATGCCTGTGACACGGGCCCACCTTCACCATGCACACTCCCCAGAATTACAGGCTTATTTCACTCACTTCCCAAAGCAATTGTAATAAGGTTGTAAGATTTCCCTTGGTGATCAACTGCATTTCATCGCTTACCTGCCAACAGCCTTACCAAAATCTGTCTTCGAATAGTCCCCTCTGGAGGATCACTGCCTTCACAAAGGCACACCAGTCTACAAGCAACAAATCGCACTACAGGAAAACAAGGTATAATATATTCTTAAGTTTCCTTTTGTCTTTTTTTTTTTCCTTAAGAAAATCAGGCCCTGCCATATCCAAAAGATGGTTTACCATGTACAATTGCAGGAAAGAAAAATTTGAAAGCTTCAGTAGTCAAAGCAGTCTGAATTTTAGCCAAGCTCTTTAAAACTGCCTTTTAGGCATCAAGAAAAAAAAAAATAAAAATGATATTCTCCTCAAAATACCTATTAAACCTATTAAATACCTAAGTTAAAGACACAGCATTCAAAGACTTAATTACATTACAGGTGCTCACAGTAACATGCCTTGAGTGCCTCAGAATAGCCTTCAGCAACATAGGGAAATCAAGTTTAATAATCTTTACATTTTCAAAGTAAAAAGCAAAAATATTTTCTGGCCTTTCTTAAACACCAGGGATAGAAAAGACACTGCTTAATATATTTTAAATAGCCTCTCCCTGGCCCTTCAGCTGTGATATAAGATCTGAGAACATTACACTATGGTAATTATTATTTATTTTGTGTAAACTTACCCTTTTCCCTTCCCCTGACATCATTTATATGATGCAGAGTGTACATAATTTTGACTATAATCCCTCAAGACAAAAATGTAGGCCAGATATTGCAATCCTGCAGAACCACATAAGGAACTGGATGACAGAGTAGACCAAAAGCTTGCTTCTGATTTCCCCCAGCCCTGCTTCTGGCTTTAAGCAAACCAACTAGCTGTGTGCCTGGATGAGGCAGGGGAGTCAAAAAAAAGATTTAGATTTTTTCTGTAAACATTAGTGAGATAGCTATGTTAAAAAACAGTCTCACTTTTTATAAATTTACTGACCAACAGTCTAAAATTTACGTCAGTTTTATTTCCATACATTCTCAGATTAAAAACATAGCATTAGAAGGCAAACTACTTTCCTTTGGCTACACCATTGTTTTATTGATGCTCATGCACAGAATGGGCAGTGGTAAAAATGCCTATCCTGATTCTGTGTCACTAGATCACCATTACACCAGAGTGATCCCGAGTGGTTTATGGAAGTCTAGCTGTACAGTTTCCTCTGTCTCTACCCTACCTGCAAATATTCAAACAAATCCACAGCACTGCACATATACCTGTCAGCAAAGAGCTTTTCCTTTTCACCCTGCAACACACAAATGTGTTTAGAAAGGAACAGGACGCATACGTACGCTTAGCTCTTTGCTCGTCATTGATGACAGAACCCATGTGCTTGGTCACAGCCCAGTTCCACAGGCTGATTGCACCTTCTTCAACCTGAGGAGGAAAATTCTATTAGATTTGATGTTGCCCTAGATTTGGCTCACTTTCAGATTCACTGCTGGATAAGGAACCACCTTTCATGCTCGTCATGTTAATGATCTGTCCACGTTTGTGCAACCGCCTTTGACACTGATGTCAAAGGCCTGAGTTTTCTGTGAAGCTGTTACATGAACCGACCATCTCCACAGGGAGAGCTGGGATAGTGACCCCAAAAGAGACACGCTGAGTGGACCACACAGGTTTTTCTTCAGCTAAAAGTTTGGATCATTCTTTTCTACAGAACACGTATTCCAGAAGACTGATAAGCAGTTGGCAGGAATCACATATTCTTGTCATTTATAAGATACGCTCAGTCTCCTAAAAGACTATTTCACATCTTCTAAAAATTTGAGAGTGTTTCTAAGATGAAGTTAAGAAAGAACATAGCTGCAAATCAAAGGCTGACATGACCTGAAACTAAAAAGAAGTAATCATAAGACCAATAGCAGTACGCACATGTATGTCACGTCAACATTCAGCTCCAATTTGAAATTACACAAACCAGCAAATTCTGTATGTGAAGTGGTGGACTTCAGAAACATTCAAGCATGTTCCTAAACAAATCCCATTAATCTGTCAAATTACTGAAATATCCTAACATATGTTTCTGTCAAGTCCTTTTCCAAACTTCACAAAACATGACCTGACTTACCCCATCCATCTGGGATGAAGCTTCCTCAAAAACACTCGCACATAAAAAAATTTGTGCAATAGCACATCGGCACGTCCAACACAACTGATTCCCTGGCAGCTTTCAGAATACATTATGTGTGCTTTAAACAGATGTTGAAAAATTAGAAGGGACTGGAAAAGAGCTGTAAAATTGTACCAGGTTGGGAAGTGCATCTGTAGTAAGACTTTACCTCTTTTGCCTACAGAATGTTACATTTAATTACTTTAAGCACCTATGCTGGGAAATTCCTGGTATCAGCAAAGAACGAAGGCTCCTGACTAGATATTCTTGTTAAAAAGATGATGCAATCTTGCATAAACACAATAAGCTCCTTTAAAAACACATCTTGAAGGGTAGTGTATTTTCCATCAGTCAAATCATAGTTTCCAGAAGAGATGTTGGCTACAAATATGTTCTTGCATAACCAGGAAAAATGTTATGGACCCTTTTATTTAAGGGATCAGACGACTAATTAATTTCTCCTTTCTTTAAAACTCATTTAGCCCAACGGGAAGAACCAAAGGATACCAGTTTTATGCTCCTGTACTTCTTTATAGACAGCATTAGGATTATTTTCTGTACTGACACACGCTAACCTGTCCTGCCCTTTGTTGCACATTGAAGACTTTCAAAATCAGTCTTCCTTTGAGGACAACCACTGTGAACTAAATCTCACTTCAAAATTGAGTTTTGGAGGAAAAGTTTGGGCAATCCCTCAGCTGGCTTTATTTTTACTCCAGGTTAGCTTATTTCTCATCGATTTATTTTAGAAAAAGACCTTTTAAAGTAGTCGTTTACAACCTCATAAACGTCCTCTAGACGGCCTACAAAGAAAAACCCTATCGTTATTATAAGCAGCGCCCTAATTCACTGGTGTGATGTAGGAAAAAGGCTTCCCACCCTGCTGGGCTCCCCATGCAGGTGTTATGAGGTGTGCTTGTTTGTTTTTCTCCCTCCCAGACCCGCTATCCCCAGTCAGTGTGTCGGGAAGCCCCTCAGCTGCTCCCACGCCTGCTTTACTTCACCGCCACTCCGCCACCTGCGTTTTCGTGTGGAAACCCGCGGCGTGGGCACCGGGAGCTGCCGTTAACGCTTTCTTTTTTTATTATTTAACACTTTTCTGCTTTATTCCTGCCGGGTTGCGGGGCTGCTCCATCCCCAGGCCGGCAGAGCCGGGTTCCGCCTCAGCACACCCAACGCCGGGAGGCCTCAGGCCGCAGGGCCGGGCCCTACCTCCGGCTCGGCCCCCGCCTCCCCGCCGAGGCTCCCCGCCGCCCGGAACAGCTCCTCGGTGAGCGCGGCGATGCGGCCCGGCGCCTCCTCCCGCAGCAGCTCCCGGAGCAGCCCTGCAACACAGGCGGGGAGCGAACCGTGAGGGGAGAGAGCCCCGTGAGGGGAGGGCAGCGCCGCCCCCGCCTCCCTCCCGCTGCCACCTTCGGCCGCCGCCCGCCGCGCCGCCATGACAGGGCCGCCCCTCAGCGCCTCCCGCCCTGCGCACCGCGCATGCGCAACGCCGCCACAGCCGCGGAGGAACGGGCAGCTCCGCGCTGCGATTGGCCGTCCGGCGCGTCCGCCCCGCCTTCCTCCGCCGATCGACAGGCGCGGCAGCCAATAGGGAGGCTCGGCGGCCCCGCCGGCCGTGAGGCGGTGCCGGTGGGCGCCGTTCTGGAAGGATCCCGGCGGCGGCGGCGGCGGCGGTGGCGGTGGGGCGAGGGGAGGGGGCGCGGGCACGGCCGCCATGTCGGGGCTGCTGCACACCACGCTCAGCGGCCTCAACAGCGACTCCTACTGCGAGATCAGCCGCTACCGCGACCAGCACTTCCGGGTGCGGCCGGGACCGGGGGCGGCTGGGGGGGGGGGGGGGTGAGGGGGACGGGGCCTGCAGCGGGGTCGGGGCGCCCGGTGGCCGTTACCCGGTGGCCGTTGGCCGCTGACGGCCCGCTGTGCCCGCAGGGTAGCAAGAAGCTGCAGGAGAAGTTCCTGAAGATCTCCTCCACGCTGTACGTGGGCAACCTGTCGTTCTACACCACCGAGGAGCAGATCCAGGAGCTCTTCTCCAAGTGCGGCGACGTCAAGCGCATCGTCATGGGGCTGGACAAGATCAAGAAGACGCCCTGCGGCTTCTGCTTCGTCGAGTATCCTTCCCGCGCCCTCCTGCTCGCGGCCTGCCACAGACAGCTCTGCCACCCCACGCCAGTGCCCGCTGCCGGGCATTCGTTTCCCTTCCTTCCCCCCAACCTGTGTAGGTGGAACTAGCACGGGGCCCATCTCACTCATGGCCAATGCTAAGGGCTCGTGTTTGCCCTCAGTTCGCCCTCTCGCCTTCACTTCGCACCTAAAGGGCCTCGCAGAGCGGTCCGTGGCGCTGCTCCCCAGCACGGGGTGCACGCTCGTACAAGTTGCCCCGTGAGCTGTCTCTGCAGAGCTCTCCCGCGAGGCCTGCGCCTCCTGCTCACGTTTAGTCAAGTTTCGCGTGGTAGAAGAAGGCGTCATACAGATTTCTTGCCCGTAGCAAGGCTTTAACGTGTTTGTTTTATTTGCTTGTGATATAAGTGATCCAAAGCTATTTCTTGCCTGTACAGGTACTATCATTAAAGTTCAGAACCTTAGGAAGGAGTGGGAGCTGTTTTCAGCTTGGTTTTACATGACTGCAGTTGTTTGGTCCCAGAGAAAAGAGTAGGCACAGTAGGAAAACCTGGAAGGCAGGGCTCTTCTGCCTCTCAAATGCAGTAGTTCTCTTTTGTTTTCCCTGCAGCCAACAAAACAGCACATGCAGTTTTCCTTAGAGTGTGTCTCAGATACTACACGAGAGCAGACGCTGAACACGCAATGCGATTTATCAACGGCACGCGACTAGATGACCGCATCGTTCGAACAGACTGGGATGCAGGGTTTAAGGAGGGCCGGCAGTATGGAAGAGGAAAGACTGGAGGACAGGTAAAAGCAATACCAGTTCAGACCTTGAGTCGGGTCCCCCTAAGACAGTGTAGAGCTTTTCTTGTTTTGTCTCCTGTAGAACACAGTGTAGGCGATAAGGACCTGATAATGAAGTACAGCTACTCCGGGTGATTTTGGTAACTGATGCTACCCTGCTATTAGCAGCTAGAAGTAAAACTAAGGCTCTAAAGTTCCTGACAGTACAAGTAGAATTTTCACTATTCCATACTAGTACTCTTAAAATGGTGTAGAATTTGAAAGGAGAGGGGCAGCACATCTGTCAGGCCAATCTCAGGAGCCAGCAGTTTGTCCTGTGTGAAGGTACGTTTCCTTTGCAGACTTTTTTTTTTTTTGGGGGGGGGGGGAAGGGAAGTAAATGTTCTGGGGGCAAAGCCTTGCATTAAAATATTTTGGCATTATCTTTGCCATTATCTAAAAGGACCTCAGCCATCAGACATATTCTCATGTCATTTGCACCACCATCACTTTTTTGGTGGATTATTTGAAGAGATTTCAAATGGGTCAAAGTGCTTCTAATCTGAACTTCAGTTCTCCACCAGCTGAGCAGGAAGAGAGTGATGATTCCGAAGGATACGAGCAGTGCAGGATGCTAATACTTGTGTCATTGCTGTGCCCCAGGTGCGAGATGAGTACCGGACAGACTACGATGTGGGAAGAGGTGGCTTTGGCAAGATTATTCAGATGCAGAAGGCAAATCATCAGCCTGCAGTCTATTAATTGCCTCATAGGTCCTAGCTCGTAGAGGGTTCTGTCCTTCCAGAGCTAGCCCTGTTCTCGCATTTTGGATTGGGGTAGGGAGTGAGATCCAAGTTCCAACAAAAGGTGACCCTCCTTAGACTGTGGATATACATGTGTTCATTCCCCCTTCCTTCTGGGCTAGAGAAGATGTTCTGTGCTGATGCAGGGCAACGAGGGAAACAAATGGACAGCTCTGCAGGATTCTGGGTAAGAAGAAATGCAGCATGGCAACACCTCGTGCTATGACGTACTCTTCATGTTGCAGCTAAGCAGGTGGCTTCCTCCAAGTAGGGACTGCAGCTGCGGTTGCTCTCAGATGGAACTTCTTAAAAATGTGCCACCACTGGTGCCCTCCAGGTGCCAGGGCACCTTGTGGGGATGCAGGAGAGTTGCAAATTTCTAATTTACAACCTCCTCTGCTAACAAAGCAGTGTCACTGTTTGGATGAGAGAAGCGCAGCGAGGTCTAACTGTCCACTTGGAGGTGCTTGCCTGCACATCTAGCCCTTGGGTTGGTCAGGGCCTGCAGAGCCTTTCTCTTTATGATGCCCCCAGTGCTGCCTGGCTTTTCTGATCCTCACTGTTCGGCGTGGTTTTGTTAAAAGTTTCTTTCAATTTTTTAAATAAACAGTGAGTCCTGTAACTGTTGCAGTTTGTGCATCAAAACTGTTAGCTCTGTGACAAGAACTGGGGGGAACGTCTGTTGGTATTTTAAAATTGCTGTCACTTGCATACACTAAGATGGATGCTAAAAGAGGGCGCAAGTCTCACTGTATTTCTCTTGGCTTCCCTCTTGCTGCTGGCTTTTCCTCTTCTGTTTTTGCAATAGCTGGTGGCTGACACCAGAAGGAAGTAGCTTATAAAGCATGCAGCTGCTCTGAATAAGACAAACCTTTATGTTTCACGTGAGCAGATTCCAGGAAAACTTTCACTGTCCTGATACCTGTTCCACGACCTGAGGTGTGTAGGAAGCAATATAAAGGTCCAATGTGCACTTAAGAATGGAAGGAACTCCCTTCCTTCTGTTTGTTGTTAACAACCTCCCCCCAGTGCTTTCTTCCCCATTTAAGAAGAGCATGGCTAACACTATTAAGCTGTTTGTAGGGTCCAGACAAGAGAGCAGAAGAGATTACAACACCTACTGATCTGTCCCTAAGCACCTCCAGCCAGGGTAGGCAATGCCGCTGGACAAGTTAAATTGTGACTGTAAATTGGTTTAGTGTGATGAAAATAATAGCAGCTGCTCCCTCTCCAGTAATGTGTAATTGGGATTTTTCATGCTCTGTCTCATCCAAGATAATGAATACTGTTCTGCTGAGCACATGTGCAGACCAGGCATACAATTTCAATTATTTTAACACTTATGTTAGAACTGAGTGGGAGCGGGTGTAGCATTTAATTTGTTGAAATGTCTCCTACCTGCTTGTTTTGCAAGTCAGGTTGCTGCATCAGTAAAACTGTCACGGATCTTGAAGGAACTGCACATTTAGACCTCAGCAGACCTAAGGAATGACAGAGTTGACAAGCCTGCGATGCAGGCTGCCCTGACATACAGTGAAAAGGAGGGGACGTTGACACAAGAGCAAAAAACAAGCTCACTTTGTCATCTGTCCAGCCTGGCAAAGCAGCATCAGCACAAAGTCCCTTCTGGAGGTTATGGATTACATAGAAGAATTGCTTGGGCAAACACAGCAAGCAAAAGGGAATCTGTGAGGAAGACAGGGAGGGAAATCTGCCATGAAACTTGGATTAGCAACAGAATCTTGTGTATATGAGGTAGGGAAACATAAAACAAACTCTTGCTTTGCTCCTGGGAGAGCCTGGTAGGGCCTGTTGGACGTATCATTCCTGTGGATCTGACAGAGCATGTGGGAAGCTGTTTGGTCAGGTGCCTGGGTTATGACTGTGGGAGGCATTTCTGTCCCTATTTCTGCAAGATCCTGCAGTTTCAGCTCTGCCCAGCTCCGCCTGTCCTGCTGGCTTTGCTCTGAAGGGAGAGCACTGCCATGCTTTCACAAGTCCCAAAGCAGGGCTGGCAAGTTGCGCACCGCTCTCCTTTCAACGTAACCTTTGCAAAGAGATTTGTGCTGCCTTTTATTCAAATACACGTATTTGCATAAAATAATCCACCTCAAATACTACAGCTGCAGTAAATGCCAGGGTCCCTTCCTCCTAAAGGCATCCCAAAGAGAACCAAAGAGAGATGAGAAGGTTTACAAGTAAATGGGCGCTCTCAGATCTCAGCCTGTGCTGTGGCGTGGCGGTACCCACGTGGCACCACGCTGCAGGGGGTTGGAAGAGGTTTCCTTTCCAAGCGTGCCGTCACGTGCTGCTTCCACCAGCAGGCTGGAGCAGCCCCTCCTGTCCTGGCCGGGCTCCTTGCTGACAGTGTGCCCAGAAGCCTCTGGCTCCAGGGTTCCTTTTCAGGCACCTTTCATCGGCACACAAAGACGCTGTTAGAAGAAAAAATCCTTTGTCCTCACGGAGCTGGGGCAGTGCCAAGCTGGGCAGTGCCAGCCCACAAACAGAGACCTGGTGAGACCCAAGAGAAACTCGGTGCAGCTGAGCACAGGCCTGTGGCTGCCTCCAAGTGGTTAACGGCTCGAGGCAGAGGCCGCTGGTCCTGACTGCCAGCCGAGCTCTTTGTGCAAAGAACCCGATGCCGAGTTCCCACCAGCACCAACCAAAGGAGCTTACGCACCCTTCAGGCCTAGTGAGTCTCCGCTGGATCCCTTGTGATCTGCGGGGACCTCGTTCCTCCAGGACAGAGAACAGAATGAAGTTCAGTGGTGCAGCAGTGTTGGCAGGAGATGCTGCTCCTCCTCATGCTCCTCAGCCGTGCATTCGCTCTGTAACACCACGCTCAAAGCCTTCTGCACTGGGGAGGGGAAAAGGAAGGCTGCAGTTACTCGTTCTGGCAGCTTTTATAGGCCCCTTTGATCCAGTAACAAATTTGAGCAAACTTCGGAGCCGTCAGGCGAACAGCAACGTTATAGTCATGCTGCTCCCCGGCTACCTCGAGCCACTGGTGCCCGGAGAAGACCCCGACCACCTTCCTCTCCCACTTGTGCCGGACGGGGTCCCACACCTTGCTGTACACCCCAGAGCCGGAGGCACCGGGCCGGGCATCGCAGTGCTGGTAGATGAGGTGTGCCGTCTCGTCCTCTACCCCGCAGAATCGGTAGACCAGCTCGCCCGGCCGGTCGCTGTCAAACCCCGAAAAATGAATCCTCTTCCCAGCCATCTCCTCCGCCGCTGGAGCCACCGCCAGCTTCATGTAGGGGCGCTGGTGTGGCCTGCGCAGCTCCAGCAGGGCGTAGTCGTAGTCCATGCTGACCGAGTTGGGGCTCCGAATCCAACCCTTGGGCACCTGCGTGCGCCGCACGCGAGCCCAGCGCATCGCCAGCCCCCCCGGCCCCGTCCTGTTGCCAGCGCCCTGCAGCGGCGTCAGGAAGCCCACCTTCATCTTCCTGGCCCCCTTCACGTAGTCTTTGCCATCGTGGATGCAGTGGGCAGCTGTGAGGACGTGCCGCTCGGACACGAGCACCCCCGTGCACCCCGTGGAGATCTTGACGGTGGCGGAGAAGGGGAAGTCCAGCAAGAAGTGGGGCCCGCTGATGGAGAACCGCCCGTCCGTGCCGTAAATCTGCCGCTTGCGCCGCCTGCGCCACCTCTGCTGCCTCTTCTCCGTGCTGCCCCCCCGGGGGCTCAGCTCCACCGTGGTGAGGGTGCGGGTGCCGTTGGCGTACAGGGTCTCGTAAGAAAGGTGCTCCTGAAAATCCTGGGGGGCCAAGGCAGCCTCCCGCCGGGCGCATGTGTCGTCGCAGCGCGTCGTCAGCTCCAGGACGGGCCGCGCCGAGAAGCGGGCTCTGCCGAGCTGCAGGGTGGACCGGGGAACGAGGGCAGGAAGCAGGCCTCCAGCTGCAGCGCCGGGAAGGAAGGACAGCAGGAGGAGGGCAATCACCCGGCAGCCAGTCATCCTGCCAGACCTGCGGAGGCAAAGCGAGGGGACCATGAAGCCTGCCTGCTTACAGCACCAGCCACCTGCTGCGGCTCGCGGCCGGGGGATTATCGGCTGCACGTGGCCCTGTGCCAGCTACCGGGGAGCGCGTGCTTAAGCAGCTGCCACGGAAAGCAGAAAGGGGTCGGGACCTGCCTGCAGCTGAGTGAGTAACCAGAGATGGAAATCTAACCCAGCCTTTGATCTCCTGCAGCTCTTTTGGATGGCGAGGCCCAGCAGCGCGACCGAGCGCTGCTGCAGCAATATCACGAGCAGATGAGTTTCCTCCGTCACGCCAGAAATCCCGCCTGCCCCGGGGTGGATTCCCGGGATTCCAGGGCTCGAGCCCCACCGGTGGGACGTGTCCCACCCGGCAGCAGCCCGGCTCCACCACCCATCACCCGCGGGGAGAAGGAGGAGGAGGAGGGTGTGACGGTACCTGCTGACTGCAGAGGGAGACGACAGCTCTGTCCCGCTGCTCCTACAGGGAAGAGAAAGGTGCGGTGACTCCAGGGCTAGACCTGAGCTGAAGAATTTGGTGTCACGGAGCAGTGAGGACAGGACAGCCTGGTTTAACCCCACAATGGATTACTGTACCCAATCTGCCATTACTTCTCTGTGCACCAGGCCACCCCTTTTCTCGCAGGGGAGCTGTTTGTGGGGCAGGTTCTCCAACCCCAGCTGTGTGCAGCAGCTCAGCCCTCCACCTCCATCCTCCTCGGCACGCGTACCGAGATGGGCTCCCCTTGGCTGACCGCAGAGGCTCTTCCCCGACAAGCAGCTGGAGCACAGGGAGAGCAGCTCCGACGCCTCCGCCGGGACAGCCCCGTGTCCCCCCGAGGCAGCCGGGGTCTGCGCCGGACACGTGGCAGCGCGCTGGGTTATGAAAGTCGCAGGGGAATGAGGGGTGGAGCCACGGAGGGAGGCTGAGAGCCACGAGCTCTCCGCACCCCGACCCCTCGGTGCTGCAGCCACGAGCACGTCCCGTGAGCCTTTGCCGGGACGCTGCCCCAGCCACCTGCCCCTCTGTGTGGCTCAGGCCAAAAGCAGCCAGGGCACGGCGACCCTCGGGCTGCCTCTGAAACCCAGGGGATGGCGATGGGGAGGTGGTGGGGTCCTGCCTGAGTGCCCCCCCTCGGCACAGCAGCCAGCGAGGGCTTTGCGGAGACGGCGCCAAGGCATGAGCCAGCCCTTGGCTCCCCTGCCCACGTGTGTGCCCAGCCTGCCTGGCACCCACACAGCAGCAGCAGAGCTGGAGGCACTCGCAGGGGAGCAGCTTCAGCCTCGCTTGGTTCCCTCTGGTGCTCTCCCAGCTGGGCAGAGCCTCCCCACGGAGCAGAAAGGCCCCACGCAAAGGAACAAACATCCACGGGTGGCTGCATGCAGGGCCCGGGCTCATGGTGGCAGCGCCAGGCTCCAGGGTGCTGCTTTTTGCTGCGTTTTCCAAGCAGAGGACTGCCCTTTCGGGCTCACAGGGAAGGGGAAAGCCCACCCTGCAGCCCCTAACACCTGGGAGCTGAGGTCTGTCACTTCACGAGCATCCTCAGAGCACTGCGTCCCCATCGCAGCACCTCAAGGAACCACCTGCAGGCTGCTGAGGCAGCAGTTCAGGCGGTGGCAGCGGTGCAGGCACCTCCCTTGAGCCCACACCACTCCGGAGCCTCATTATCCACCTCCCCAGCCAACACGTGGAGCCTGTGAGACCGATAACAGGTAGAAGGCAGAGGTGCTGCCCTGGGGCTGGCACAGGAGTCCAGGCTGCCACCCCGGGTCCAACCCAGCCCCGCAGGGATGGGAGGCACCTACCTGCACCCAGCTGGCACCGGCACGGGGAGGATGGGGCTGGCACCTGCTCCTGGGGCAGCTACGATGGGTGCTGCCCTGCACAGACACGGGGACGTAGGCACGGCCGTGCTCAGGGACACGCGTGGGGCTACAGGCACAGCACACAGCCCGGGGGGTGCCGTGGGGCCGGGCAGCCCCTTCTCCTCCCCACCGAGCCCTGGGGCAGGGCTTGCAGCTGCAGCCCCGGGGCCAAGCAGAGCCGATGGTGTGGGGCCCTCGCTGCTGACCGTGCGCTGACCCTGCTCGGCTGCCAGTAAACAAGGAGAGATGCCAAATCCACGCAAGATCCATCTGCCCTAAATTAGTTTATTTCGCAAAATAATCTGTCAGGGCTGATTTAGACCAGACCAGAATCTGGGAAATCATCTTCTCACATGGATGCAGCCCACCTCCTGGCCCCGCTTCCTCCGCAGGCCAGTGCTGGAGCCTCTGGGGGACATCTGCAAGGTCTGCACCGCAGCCCGTGCCCCGGGACCTGCTGGCACGCTCCCACGCCATGCAGGGCAAGGCCACGGCAGGCTGCTGTCCTGCACCCAGGCACCAGAAGCACGGGGCTGGGCCACCCTGGGGCACTGCTGCCTATTTCCCAGCTAACGTGGGAGGTTTGGCCATGAGCGTGGGTCTCTCTCCCATCCCTCCGGCTGTGGCCAAGCCCTGCTCTGTGCCGGCAGTGCCTGGCAGCCGGCCCAGCGGGGCACGCGGTCCTGCCCTGCTCTGCTCCTTCTCAAGCCCCAGCTCAGGCTGCAGAGCACGGGCATTAAAGCAAGACGCAGCCGGGCCAAGAGAGCAAAGCGGTTAAAAAACACTTAGAGTTTAATAGGTATAAAAATTGACATTAAAACACCAATCGTACAAAGGCAGACGAGTACGGACACTGACACGTCTCTACTGCTGATATCTTCGCAGGCGACTGAGCCAGATGCTCACACCTAGCGGCGTGGCTCCGGCGGCACAGGGCTCAGCGTGGGGCACGAAACTGGAGCGGGGCCTCAGGCGGCTGAGCCCTGTGCTGCTGGAGAGCCCCAGGGCGCCGGCAGTGCCAGGACAAGCCGCTTGCAGCCTCCCCGCACGGCTCCGGGCACGGCCACAACTGCGCCTACACAGCCGGCACGTGGGAAACACAGAGAGGAGGTGACCACGGCCACAGGGACAGGCAGGACGAATAAAGCTGTACCACCACACGGGCCTCTCGTGGGAAGGCAAAGCAGCACTTCTGACAGCAGCTTCCACGGTGGCAGGGCCGTGCCGGTGTCGCTGCCCCTCGGCGGGGGGGGGATTGCAGGGAGCAGCCCCGGGCCACCAGCTCGCCCACCCGGCCCGGGGCCTCGGCTCCCCAACCTCTGCTCCGCGAGGGGAAAGGGCAGCGCACGGCCCGGCTCCGCGGGGCTCTGGGCTCGCTCCCCACGGGCTGGGGGATGCCTGTGCGGGTTGCAGCCCTGTCCCAGCGCAGGAATACTGGCAGAGTCCTCCGAGTACCGGTGTCGATCGCGGTCGCCGCTTCCCTCAGACCGCGGTGGCCCTGGGGCTGAGGTCCTGCTCGGGGGGGTGCAGAGGCTTCTCGGCCACGGCACGGGGCTCCGCATTCTTCCCTTCCACGCTGTTCCGAATGCCGTAGCCGAAGTAAATCAGAAAACCTGCAAGAGATGCTACAGTGAGATGCACGGTAGCGGGCTGCCAGCGTAACGGCCTCTCCAGGGAGGCCCTGCTGACGGGCAGAAGCCAGAACACCAGGATCACACCGCCCAGGCCACCCGGCAGGCTGCCCAGCACACACAGGCTCCTCTCCAAATCCAGCGGACACGAGGCCACCCTGCTGGAGCAGAGGGCAGACCCCGCGCCATGCAAGCACCGCGCTCCCCTCCAGGACACCTACCCACGGCCATCCAGACGGCAAATCGCGCCCAGGTGCCGGCACTCAGCTGCACCATCAGCAGGATGTTAACGAAGATGCTGACGAGCGGCAGGAGTGGGAGGAAAGGTACCTGCAAGGGGCAAGAGGTGCCACATCAGCCGTGCCCGAGGGACCCAGCTGGGGCTAAAGGTGCTCTGCCACCTGGGTGCTTCCACTCCAGGGGCTGCGCCTCACAGGGCTGTGGCTCCAGGCCCTGGGCATTTCTGGATGGTGGAAGCCCAGCAGCAAGCCCTGCACCAGCCTCGGGTCCAGAGGGATGGAGACAACAAGCTCCCAGAGGCTGCACTCACTTTGAAGTTCAACCGTGCGTTGCTCTGCGGCTGCCTCCAGATGATGATGGTGGGAACGAGCAGAGCCACCGCGAGCAGCACCAGGGCTGAGATCCAGCCCACGTTGGCCTCCTTCAGCGCATCCACCTTGAGGCTCAGGACCACGCAGATGATTGTGATTAGGATGGCTGCAAGAGAGAAGGCAGTCGGTGTGCTGCACAGCGCGTGGCTGTACAACTCCCTGGCAACTCCCCGGGCTGCAGGGCTGAGCCACCACCTCCTCTTGGTCACGGACAGATCACCCAACATCCTCCCCAAAGCCTCAGCACTTTACCAGGAGGAACTCTCCAGCCTGGTAAGCCGAGGGAAGCCTGTGCTCAGCTGGGCTCAAACCCAGCTCCAACACCTACACAGAGCTTGCTAAGCTGCCCGGTTCTGCCTGCACAATGAAACCATTGATGCACGGATCACCAGCCGAGCCTGAGCACTCTCAGGTCCCTTCCCAGGTCTGCAGGGACACACCAACACGCCCTGGGGCAGTGCTGCTCCCCAGCAAGGAGCCAGCAAGCCCGGCCTCGTGGCAGGACAGGGCAGGCCAGGAGCAACAGCCGCTGCCTCCCACTCACTCACCGATGACGCAGACGCAGGTGTAGACGATGCGCCCCGAGAGCGCTGTGGGGGTGTCTGAGGGCGGGTTGAAGAGTGTCGTCAGGGACGGCTTCTCTATTTCCTTGGTGCCCATGGCAGGGACGCTTGGGTTCATGACAACCCTCTCCTCCTCATTCCCGTTCAGCTCCAGCATCTCCACGGCCTTCGGGGAGTTCAGCTGCCCAGATTGGTACCTGTGCAGACGGGACCTGCTCAGTGCTGCGCAAGCTGGAGCGGAGCCCAGGGATATTCCCAGCCCAGGGACACAACAGCACCCTCTGTACCCCTCCTGCGCTGCCAGCAGCCCCACGGATGTGCCTGGAGGCACCACCCAGCCTCCAGCTCACGGGCTTCAGCTGTGGCCACAAACCCCGGGCTGGCTGCGAGGCCAGCGAGGAGCATCCACCCCAAGGCGAGACCCAGCAGGAGAGGAGGCACCCACCGGAGGATGAGCACGCACACGGCGACCAGGGAGTAGGCCAGCAGTGTGCCGATCGACATGAGGTCCACCAGGTCTTTCAGCTCGAGCAGGAAGGCCATCACCGCTGCAACGAGGACGGGCAGCATGAGCGCAGCCCTGGGCTGCAGGGGGGGACTGAGCACAAAGTGGCCACCAGAAACCTTACCTGCGAGGAGCCCGGAGGTGATAGTGGCCGAAAGAGGAGTCTTTGTGCGGCTGTTGATGCTGGAGAGGAACTTGAAGAGCAGCCCGTCTTCTGCCATGGCGTAGATCACACGGGGCATGGGAAACATGGAGCCCAGCAAGCTGCCGTGGGGAGAGACAGCTCAGGGCTCGCCGGGTGGTGGCCAGACAAGCCGAGCCGTCTGCAGCCACCATCCAGGGCAGGAAAGGACCAACTTGTGCTGGGAGCAGGACAGGAGCTGCACAGGGCTCAGCTGGGACACGTGCCCCCAGCCCTGCGGTGGGGCAGGCGGCACCACGGATGGGGCTGGTCCTACCTGGTGGAGAGCGCGCAGAGCGAGCCGACGGCGACGGCATAACGGGCGGGCTCCCAGCCCACTGCCTTGAAAGCCTCGGGCAGCGGGCTCCCCTTGTCCAGAAGGAAGTAGGGCACCATGAGGGTGAGTGCCGCAGACACCCCGAAATAGGCCACGAAGCAGATGAGCAGGGACACGATGATGCCGATGGGGATGGAGCGCTGCGGGTTCCTGGCTTCCTCCCCTGCACGGAGGGAAGAGGCAGCGTCTGTCCCCATCCGTCCCCACTCCACGCAGCCATGCCCAGCCCTCTGCCCCCGCCTGCAGCTCCAGCTCCCTGCTGTACCCAGATCCTACACATAAGCATGGGGTTAGTAAGGCAGCCGTGCTGCCCCCTGCCCTGAGCTTTGCACAGATGTGCTCCTTGCGGCACCGCACTCCCCGGCGAGGGGCTCCGCGGTCGGTGCAGGAGGCGGCTGCTCCAGGCAGCCCCGTGGGCCAGGAGGCTGGGCAGAACAGTCTGTACCAGCAACCCGCTAAGTAGATTCCTGGAGGAATGAGGGGAAATTAAGAGGGCTCCCTGCACGCCACCGAGATGGTTCTACGTGAACTCAGTCATTTAAAAGAACATTGCTTGAGGCTGTGAAATGAGCACGAGCACCGGCAATTCCCAGCATGGCTGCAGCCTCGTCTCTGCAGCTGAAAGGCTCCCTGCAGCCCCGCAGCTGCCCAGGCAGGTGGGGAGCAGCCCTGCTCTCACCATGCCTCACAGGGAGCCCCGATTCCAGGCCTTTTGTGCTGGTGCAGCTGGGGATGGAGTTGCCACAGCAGCAGGATGAGCCATTTCCCACAGCCAGGAGCGAGCGCTGTGCTCCCTCCCCACAAGCCGCTGGCAGCAGCTCACGGAGGGAGCCTCACTAGGGGCACTACCTGTGGTGGCGATGCAGTCGAACCCCACGAAGGCATAGAAACACGTGGCGGCACCAGTCAGGATCCCTTCCAGCTTAAAGGGGACGAACCCTCCGGATCCAAAGTCTTTTATTCTGGAAGAAAGAAGCAGAGCAGGTGAGGCTGCGGCGGGGTGCGCGGCCCCCTCCGGCACACACCGTGCTCCAGGGTACGGTGTGGTACCAGCCCTGTGCTGCGCACCGGCCGGCCGGACCCTCTGCCCTCCTCACCTGGTCTCCTCATTTGGCACGTCTGGGTACACGAGGTTGCGGTAGTCCTCCTCCGTGAGCTGCCAGTTCTTGATGTTGCCCTTGATGAAGCCGGCGATGATGACGAAGCCCAGCACCAGCAGGTTCACCGCCGTGAAGATTTTGTTCACCAGAGCGGACTCGCTGACGCCGAAGGCCAGCAGCGCTGTGGGACAGAGGGTGTGAGCGGGGGACACGCCTGCACCGTGTCACCCCCGGGGCCGCGGGGCCAGTCCCGCACACTCACCAGTAAGCAGCGCGATCAGGATCAGTGCAAAGAAGTCCGGGCGCTCGGCCAGCACCCCTGGCACATGTACCGTGGTCTTGTTCATGAAGAAGGTGGAGATGTGGTTGCCAATGATGTTGTCAAACGCTGCGCTCCAGGCTCGGGCCACGCTGGCTGTACCTGGCCGACGGCAAAGCCGCACGTTGGTCCTGGCATGTGGCAGCACCGGTCCCCCACCCCGACACCAGCTCTTGCTGAGCCCCAAAGCACCCGTCCCGCACCCTGCTCCCGTGCTCCTCCAAGCACCGTGTGCTGGGGCTGCATCGGCACAGTGCCGGCACGCTTCCCGTGCCCATCCGGCAGCGCCACGTACCTATCACGTAGGACAGGATGAGGTTCCAGCCGGTCGTGAAAGCCCAGATCTCGCCGACTGTCACGTAGCTGTAGAGGTAGGCAGAGCCAGTCTTGGGGACGCGGGCCCCAAACTCTGCGTAGCAGAGCCCAGCCAGTACTGAGGAGAGTGCAGCCACCAGGAAGCAGAGGACGATGGAGGGACCAGCCCTATCCTTGGCCACTTCCCCGGCCAGCACGTACACGCCAGCCCCCAGCGTGCTGCCCACCCCCAGGGCTATGAGGTCCAGCGTGGAGAGGCAGCGAGCGAAACGCGTCTCCTCGGAGCTCAGATCCACCACGCGCCGGCGGATCAGCTTCTTCCCAACACTGCTCATTTTTCCCCCAAACATCTCGTCCTCCGCAGGTGGTGCTCAGCTGCTCGAAAACCCTGCAAGAGAAGCCACCGTAGGAGCGTGAAGCTCAGAGTCCTGCGTGGAGCCGAGGCCAGAGGCAGCAGGAGCAGGGCAGGCGGCGGTGCCACCAGCAGCCTGGAGGAGCTGTAGCTCTGACCTGTCAGCACCGAGCCCCAGCCACGCTGGCGAGGCAGAGGCCGTTTGGTTCCCCCGTCGTGGTGTGGGGCTGCGCACACCCTCCCTGCACAGCTCCCACGCCAGTCCCCAGGGGCAGGAGAGCAAGCCGGAGACAAACCCAGCGAGTCCGTGCTGGGAAATAGACTGCTTAGACAAACACTGTGTGGTCCATGCCCCGGGGCTCTGGGCACGTCCCAGAGCTTGCCCACTGTCTCTGAGCAACTCCCCACCGATTTGGCAGCCCAGAGATCCCTCAGCCCAAACTTGACTGCTGGTGCATCCTCCCGGCCTGGCGCGTGGGCGTGCGCAGAGGCGATGGCAGGGAAACAAAGCATTCCTCCAGCCGAGGCTTCGGCGTGCTGGGCTGAGTCACTCGGAGATTCCTCCCAGCATCTGCACTGCACCCTCGGCGGGGATGCACGGCCAGGCAGGCAGCAGGCAGGGCTCGCAGTCCCCAGCACACAACCCTCGTGCGCGGACAGCCCTTGCGTGCTCACAGCGGGCTTTGCCCCTAAAGGTGCTGCTCCCCACCGCCACCATCCCCAAACGCTCAGGCACAGGAGCACCCCACAGGGTGGGCAACGGGCACAGAGCGAGAGAAGGCGCTAGGAAAGCGGCTCCCGATGCCCACCAGCGCCTGCTTGGTGCCAGCTGTTCCCTCCTCCTGCCTGAGCCACGCACCGCACTTCGGCGGCGATGTCCCACGGCAGGGACCAGCCCAGGCACACGCGAGCAGGACCCCGTGAGCCGCTCCCCGCCGGGGATTACCGGCGTTGCGTCGGTCGCCACCAGCTCAGCTGCTTCCCCGTGAGCCCCCGGCCAGCCCGGGGCTGATGAAAGCTCCTCCGGAACTGCCGGGTGCCGCTCCCAGCCTTACCCAACGAGGCAGCCGCGCTCGGGACCGGGCCAGCTCCGATGGCACAAGTGCCCCAGCGCTGGCACCCTCCCCGGGGCCACGTCCGAGCCGCCTCCGGGACGTCCCCGCGGGTTCCCCACGCCCGAAACCAGCCCCGCAAGGCGCGGGCACGGCGGGAGCCCCGCTCCCCCCCGGAGCAGCCCGGAGCCGGAGCTCGGGGCAGGACGGCTCGGGGCAGCCGCCAGCTCGGCGCTGAACGGGGCGAGCACCGAGCCCCGAGCCCCGAGCCCCGAGCCCCGAGCCCCGGGCCCGGAGCAGGCGGCCCGCGCCCAGCCCCGCCGCCACGCTCCCGGCAGCGCGCACGGGGCCGAGGGCGGCCGGGGCAGAGCAGCGCACGCCAGCGGCACCGGGAGGCTCCCGGTGGGGCAGCCCCGTCCCGGAGCCGCCTCCACAGCGGCTCCGCGTCCCCGGGCGGCCGCCGGTACCGGCAGCACGTGTTGCCGGTGGCTGATGCAAGCGCGGCACCGGTTGCGCCAGGCTGCGCCCGGCCCGGCGGCGGCGCCCGCCGCGAACTCACCGGCGGCTCGGCTCGGTTGGGCTGGGTTGGGCTCGGCTCGGTTGGGCTCAGCGTGGTCCGGCTCTGCCCGGCTCGCTCCCGCTCCGCTCGCCCCGGGACTGCCGCCCAGGAGCAACAGGGGGGGGGCGGACCGGCTCCGCCCGCCGGATGGCCCAGCCCAACCCCCAGATTGAGAGGGAATTAAAAAAAAAAAAAAAAAAAAAATCCTAAGCGGCAGCGCTGCGATGGCCGGGTCCGGCTCGTCCTCCCCATCCCCCCCAGGAGCTCTCCAGCCTCAGTAGCCAAAACCAAAGGGAGATCAAACGCCCGGAGCAGCGGGGGCCGTGCCTGCCCTGGGAAAGGCCGAGCTGCCAGAGGCTGAGGTCTCCCAGAGCCCAAACGTGGCAGCAGGGCACAGCCGGGCACAGCCTGGCCGCTGCGGGGCTTGGCGAGGGCTGGCACGCAGCTGGACACGGGCACAGCGGGCAGGGGCGGCACGGGGAGGCCAACCCTGCCGTGGGGCACGGGAGCACGGGCAGAGCTCGGCCGAGGGCACGTCGTGGGGAGCTGCCGCCACGTGCTGCGCGGGCAGCAGGTCCCACTTGGCAGCACGCTGCTCCCCTCCCGGCTGTCTGATCAGTGGAGAAACTCCGACAGCAACAGGCGGCTCTGCGCCACGGGGATCCCCTCTGGGAAGAAATGCCGGGCACTAACGCGCTTTCCCCTCGTGGAAGGGCCGGGTGTCGGGAGCGAGGCACACGCTGGCTCCCAAAACCTGGCTCCTGATGCAATCTGGTGCTGCTGCCTCGCTCGGGAGCGGTGCTGGGATGCGAGCCAGCCTCTCCCTGCCCGGGTGCCGGCAGCGCAGGCGAGCCTGGCTCCAGGACGGGAGGCTCCCAGGTGGGAGCTGCTGGCAGCAGAGCGGGCAGGAGTGCCGGGCAGGGCCCCGCGGGGGTGCCTGCCTGCCCGCCCACCTCGCCCCGGCGCTCGCACGCACAAGGGCCGGAAGACAAAAAAGGCGCGCTCAGAAAAATGACGAGCTCAAGGCAATGGAAACGGCGCGGCGGCGGCATCCTGTGCGCGCGGCTGCCAGGCCATGATGCAAACACCGCGCTCACTCCCTTCCCTCGCAGATGAATGAACCGTGTCCCAGCAACGCCCCTTCCTCTCCCCTCCCCGCCGCAGCTCCCCGCCAGCAAGGAAGCGAGCTCAAGATCAAGATGCCGAAATCCCCCACGGCCTCGCTGTTAGCGCCCCAGACGCTTCTGCTACTGCTCGGGTTGCCGGCAGGGACCCGGCTGGGCCAGGCCAAGGCCCCGCGGTGCGTGGGCAGTTGCGCCACTGCAGGGCAGGTCCGGGGCACCCCAGGGTGCCGCAAGGCAGGGACGCGCTGGGGGAAATGCCCAGCCCTGCCAAGCAGAAGCTGAAGTGCCCGGAGCAGTGGCGTGGTGGGTGGTGACACCGCGACTCGCCCATTCCCAGAAACCATCTTCCAGCAGCCCCCCGGAGGATGCTGCGGGACAGGGAGCAGCAGCGGGCACGGAGCAGGACAAAGCCACCCCCAGCTCCCAGACCTCCCACGCAGCTCCGTGTTCATCGTCACAGCACCCCGTCCTCGCCCCCCCGGCTAACACAGGGCCCTCACCCGGCAGCACGGGTGCCAAGGGCTGGGGGCGGCCAAGCACACGTCCCAACAGGAGCAGCAGGAAGGCAGGCAGCAGCAGGGTGCACGCAGCCAGCGCTACACGGAGGCATGGGGAGGAGGTAGCTCCAGGCCAGAAAGGGGCCAAAAGCCCTGCAGAAGCAGAGCTGAACCAGCCCGTGGAGCCTCATCCCCTTTCACGAGCAGAGCTCCGTGATGGAGCGTCCCCAAACAGCTGCCCCAGGAACTCGCAGCCACCCCAGAAGGGGCACAGGCTGCCTGCGGCACCCAAGGGTGGCCAAAAAGGCCAGCCTGAGATAAGAGGGGAGCAGGAGCACGCCAGCCTGCCCGGCCCAGCCCTGGGGCACTGCCAGCATAAAGCAGGACTTAACCAGGGCCTCACCCTGACGCGAGGCAGTTGGACAAGGCACCCACATCAACCTACCACAGACAGACAGCAGCATGGCAGGGCTTGCAAGCAGCGCTTCCAGCACTGGCAGGCAGGGACGGGGAAGAACAGAGCCCCCACATGTTGCTTCCATGCCCTGCAAGCAAGCCACCGGTTAAACTGGTAAGAAGCAGCAAAGAGCTGTAGGAGCCAAACATGCAATCAGCAAGTGCTGGCTCTTCCCACTCGCAGCACGAAGGTTAAGGCAGAAACCTCCCCATGCAGCCGCCTGCCACCACCACGGCTGTCACCAGCACGTCCAAACATCCTGCTTAGAAGCTTCAGGTTCTCCAGAAAGGATTCCCCAGGGTCAGAGCAGCACCACCCACCTCCTCCCTGCGTGCAGCAGACCAGGCAGCACAGGGCGCTGACCCCCTGCCAGCAGACAGGGAGCAGCGCTGAGAAAAGAAATAAAAGTTTATTTCAAATACAAGGAAATAAAATATGTGGGGTTCAAGTGCCCCACAAGTATCACTGGCCCAGCAGCTGAGGTGCCTGGGCAAGTCGCTGTTGTGTCCGTCCCCACGCTGTCAGCCTCTCCCCACGACACCGTTCTCGTCCACTGCTGCATCTTCTGGACGGATTCCTGGGGAAGAAGAGCAGCTTCACAGCCCTGCTGCTCCCAGCACTCAGCACCTGCCCCACGGGGAAGGCCACGAGCTTTGTCCTGACCTGCCCTCAGACCCTTTGGGGCAGCGACTGGGGTCCTGCTCTACCCCCCGACAAGAAGCCAGCCCCCTCCCCACGGAGATGCAGGCCCTGGGCTCCTGGCGCAAGCACGGAGAGAGCCAGCTGTGCTGCAGCTCTCCAGCCCCAGAGCAGGCAGCCCCACGTACCAAGCTTGCCCTTCAGTAGCTCCAGCTGCTTCTGCAAACACTCCAGCTTCTGGGACAGCCGATCACCTGCCGACTGGCGAGGGCAGGGTGTCAGTGGGGTGCAGTGACCCACGGGCCACCCCCAGCACAGGCTCTCCTGACCCCGTACTGGGATGCGTCCAAAACGTCAGGAGGTATAACAGCGACAATGGTAACAGCCACGAGGGTTGTAAATCTTGCAAAACGTCCTTAAAAAACTAACTGACCAGAAGCCTGGAGTCCCCTGAGCACCGGGGAGGACGGAAAGCCATGCAGCAAGCGCACAAGGGCTTGTGTAAACACCAAGGAAAGGCCGGGACGGCTCGGGTGCCAGCTCAGAAATTGGCAGCCCCAAGGCAAAACCACCTCCTCCCACCTCTGGCCCAAGCCCCGGTGCGCACCCAGGCCACCGCTGGCTCTCACCTGCTCAGCAGGGGTTTGCCTCCCCGCAGCCCAGAGCCTTGCCTGCAAAAGGAGCCGTGTTTTCACCAGCAACGTAACTGCCACAGCCAGCAGCCCTTCCCAGCCAGGGCACAGCGCTGTCCGGATAAGGAGCAGCAGGCCGGCAGCAGCTGGGAGCTGCGGGAAGGGCTTGAAGGCCTCTCTCAGGCTCCCTCGAGCAAGTTCTGCCCTCTGCAGGGAGAATCGGCTCCCAATTTGGGGCTGGGCAGCACAGGGAGGCAGCGCACCCACACAGCATCCCCGGGAGGTTAGGGTCAGGTAGGGCTCTGCAGCAAGAGCGGCACTCCCCTGCACGCAGCCGCCCCGGGAGGCTGCCCGTTTCCTACCACTCACCCCAAGCCAAACACAAAACCTGACAAAACTCGATGCAGAAGCGCAAACACCTCCCACTGGGGCGTGCTCCCAGGACACTCTTTTTTCAGCTGGCCTTGAGCACTTCGGCCTGGAGCCAGGAAAGGCTGAGCGAAGGGCTGCGCTCGTGCGGGACCAGGCCTCCATCCTGCCCACCCAGCCCATGCTGCACGCAGCCCGTCTGTGCTCTCAGCATTTTCCTTCAGCTCCTGGGTAGTCGATCCTGAAGTAGGGCACAGGAAACCAAAACAAAAAGCATCAGAGCCCTGCTAGCAGCCGGGGCCGCTCCCTGCTCCGCAGGTGAACCAGAGCACCAGGGCTGCTCGGGCTCCGTCTGGGTGCCTCTCCAGGGAAAGGGACTTGGTGCAGCCTCGCTGCTTGCTCTGCGTTTCACTGCCCTTCCTCTGAGCCTAGGCACACACCGCCCCCTCCTGTCCTTTCCTCAGGATCAGCCTTGGACTCTGCTGCTGAGCGCTGAGCGTCCTCCCCAGGCCTCCAGCTCTCCTCCTCCACAGCTCTGGAGCCCAGAGGGCTTCTGCCAGGCTCCCCCTTACCTAGGTAAGAGCTTGAGGGAAGCCACTTTTCCTGGCAGCCGCGGCCGGGAGCGAGAAGCCATGGCAGGGATTGCTGTAGAAGGCCCCTTGGAGGGCTGTCTGTGACCCGCAGCCCTGACAGCAGCTGGATAGACCACGGGGAGAGACCCCAAGGTCACCGGTGCGCGTGGGTGGGAGGCCAGGCACCGCTCGCAGCACGAGCGCATCCCCTGGGATGCTTCCAGGCACTCCCCACTCCCCGACCCCTCTCCATGCTGCAGCCCAGGCCTTCCCCTGCTCCCTTCCAGGAGCTGAATCCCCCCCCAGCACCCCTGCCCGCTTACTTTCCATCTCCTTGTCCCGGGGGACAGGTCTGGGTATGGCAAATGGAGCCCCACCGGCACGCTGCAGCTTGGGCTTGGCACCCGGCTTCAGCTTCGTGCCTGGGGGACACACAGAGCATCGGGCACGGGGCGAGGAGCCCGCGGTGCCCGGAGCCGGGCTCTCTCCGGCCAGGGCTTACCTGGGAGCGGGGGGAGCCTCGCTGCAGCGGCTCCCGGTCCCGGTCAGCCCTGGGGGGCTCCTGGCCCCTACAGCAGGCGGCCCTGCAGCCAGTCAAGGCGAGAGGGGGGCTGCGGCTCCCCGGGGGTCGCCCCAGGGGGCAGCGAGGGGCACAGTGGCGCGGTGATGGGTGTGGAGGTGACGGGCCTGGCGGTGGCTTCTGGGGAAGAGCCCGGCCCTGCTCGCTGCATCCAAGCTGACCCGAGCTGCCGGGCCTTCTGCCGAGAGGAGTCCGGCCCCAGTTGTGTCCATACCCCCAGCCCGGCCCTCCCCAGCCCACCCTCCCTGAGCCCACAGGACGAGGCAGAGACTCGGCTTCACAGTGGTTTAATGCGAACGGACCCGGAGGTTACACTGGACGGGGGGGGACAGCCGCGCGGAGGCAGCCCCGCAGCGGGACACGCGGGACGAGGGGAGCCCACCCCAAGCGGGGGCTGGCGGGGGGACAGGGGACAGCCGCCTCCGCCGGCCCCCGGAGCAGCTCCCTCCCGGTTTCAGCAACTCGTCCTCGTCTCTCAGATCCAGCTCTCGCCCACGAGCACCAGGTCCTCAGCAGAAAGCCCAGGAGAGGTGACAGAGATCTTGGGGGATGTGCTGGGCAGGAAGCCTGGCAGGGACGGGAGGTCAGCCACCGCAGGCCTGTGCCCCGAGAAAGGCTCAACCACGCTGCCACAAAGTGACCGAGGGTTGACCCGAGGAGCTCCCCGAGCAGAGGCCAAGCCTTGCTCGATGCAGCTGTGACAGCCAGAGGGGTCTCCAAAGGACGGCTCTGGTGCAGCAAGTCACAGCCTCGTGGTCTCTCCCGAGCTCTGGACGGTTCCCTGACCAGCCTTGTGCCTTCCCTTCCACATTAGTGACCACCTAGCTCATCGGAGAGAAAAAAAAAAACAGAACACAAACAAAACCTATCAGTCCTTAACCCTGCTCCACGCACAAGCCTCTAGCCCAGGACTGACCCAGCAAACTTTCTGCCGTCCCTTTCTGGAGAGGTGGTGCCACCCTCGCTTCGCACCAGGCTCCTCCTGCAGCTGCAACAGCCCCCGGCCTCCTCCTGCTCCTCGGCCAGGCCGGTCCCTTCCCTTCCTTCCCCTCCCCTCCGCAGCTGGGGCACGGGATAAGGTCAGCGCAGCTCAGCTGAACCGGGTGCTGCTGGAAACACCAGGGCAGCAGCCCGCAGCAGAGCTGGCTGTGGCGTTTTTAAAGCCTGGGCCGTGGCACCGCAGCTCACGCTGCGACAGCCCGGGCTAGCCCAGCTTCCACGCACCAAACCGCTCTCGCGGAGCATCGGGAGAGCGCACGGCGTGGAAACCCCCCGAGCTGCCAGTAGCACGCGAGAAAGGAGGGGGAGTAACACTAATACACCAAACAGGTCTGTACGCAGGAGGCTGAGAGCAGGGTTAGAGTAAGTCTTGGGTCTCAGCACTTCCAGACAGTGAAGAATGGGGATTTCATGCAGGGCGAACGGGGTGGACGAGGGACCAACACACCCAGGCACCTACTCACTGTTTTGGATAAGCCTTACTAAAACTCTAATACCTGATGCAATCACTGACCAACATGACAACTGCTATTCTTCAGAGTCTCCTGCAGAGATGCTTGGGGCTGCATGGACAGGGGAGTGAAGGTCATCTCATACCTTTCTGTACAGGGAGAGAGGCAGCTCCTACACCATAATGCCATAAGCAAGTTCCTGCTCCACACCTATTCACACCTGCCGCTAGGTGCGGGACAACACATTCACTTGCATAAATCTTCATAGCTTTAGGCCAAGACCACAGCCCAGTAGAACAAGCTGCTGCCAGTTACAAAAGAGGAAAATACTGAACAAACTGGGAGGTTCAAGAGAGGAAAAGCTGGTTCAGAGAAGACAGATTTAGTGTAAAAATAAATGTCATTTTTGCAGGAGGGAGGGTGGAATGGAGGAAGACAGTGCCAGGTGCTCCTACTGGCGCACTTTCCCTGGGACGTAATTCCTATCAATAGTCTCCTCTTGCAGGAACATATGTAAGCAGCGCTCGTTCTGTGCCAGTGGGTGTCCAGCAATTCTGGAAGAAAATCAGATGTGGAGGTTAGCAAAGGCACCGCAGAGATCCCCACACTCCCACTTCTGTGGGGAGAGAGCAAGGCAGGCCTCATTCACGGGCAGCCAGCTCCGAGCACAGCCCTGCTGGGCTCAGGCCAAGGTCAGCAGGTCAGTACAGCAGGGCCAGGAACAGCTGCTTAAACAGAGCACACACCCCACAGCATGCACTGCAGCAGATCACAAACATCCTGAGCCAACACTGCCCAGGCAGCAGGTCTCTAACACAGCCATTTTGCTAATTTTTGCTTCCCTCTCAGAACAGAGCATTGAGCACAACCTACACCGGAGGTAGGATTCACTTCACAGCTGTGGTTTCATCACCTGGCAGCAGGCACCGTCCTTTAGCACAGCACTTGCATGATCAAGACTCCTTCCTGGTCAACCCACAACCCTCTTCTGCCAGCAGTAGCTGGGAGGGCAGGCACACGGCAAGCCCAGGACACCAAGCTTACTTGTTAATAAACTGTTCTAGGCCCTGTCTCCGCTCCTCGATGAAGGACTCCTCAAAGATGCCTTCGTCTCCTCGGAAGGGAAGCTGTCGTTTCAAAGCTTTTCCAGGCAGCGGTGGCACTACAATCTGAAAGCAAAGAACCACTCCTGTCAGCAGAAGCGCCACCTGTGAGAGGGCATCCTAAAGCATTTCACACTCATCTCCAGCACCACCACACGGCCAGAGATCAAGCCCCGAAGCTGCCCCACCACAGCCTCTCTCCTGGGCAAGATTGTCGCTACAACTGCTCCCATGTGACCCACTGGCAGGGACAGGCAGGTCTGAGCTGGACCTCACCTTACTGTCTCGCTCCAGCTCGTTCTTCAGCCATTCAAAGTCGCTGTATCTTCTCCTCACACATGACTCCTTCAATTTGAAGATCGGGAGGTTTGTCTGTAACGAAGAGCAGCAGTTAATTTGCAGGTTGCTTCGGAAGCCAGATAGCGTTTCAACATGCAATTGAAACCTGAAGCTGCGCTTAGAAAACCAAGCCCCCAGAGAAGAAGGCATCACAAGAACACCCAGCTTCATTATTCAGGACAGAGCACAAGCACCGAAGCCCTTCAGAATCAAGCAAGCACTTGCCAGGCTACTTGGAGCCAGCCATTCCCTCCCCCTCAAGTTACTATTTCAGGAACACGCACCCCACCCAGGGGCGCACACTGAAACCAGGGCTTACAAATGCAGACAAAGCTGATTTTTTTTTTTTTTCTCCCGAGTTCACTCCATTTTGAGGTGATCTACGAGACAGCTTCACAGCAGCCTGCAGAGCAGAAGAACCTCCTACCCGACAGCGGCATTTCCATGGAAGAACTGAGGGATGAAATCTTGTCCCTGCGACTGCCCAAGGCCAGACCTGGCGCTACAATCTCCTCGCACAACAGACCGTCACACCCTAACGGATGAGCAGCTTTTTTTCTGGTGGGCCTGTGCCACCAGAGCAACTTGCAGCAATTCCCCTTCCTCCTCCCAAAAAGTCTAAAGACTGGCAGCTACAGGGACTTTATCTCTGCAGTACTGAGATACTCTGAAACACGAAGGGGACTAAGGCAGCACAGCCTGACACACAGCCCCCAGACATATGCAGGTACCACTGCAACACAGCTGACTATGTTCAGGGTCAGATCTGCAAAATAAAGCTGTCTGCCTTCAGAGTCTGTCCACAAGAGCTGGTTTCAGTGAGACTACGAGGTTCTCACCGCCATCTGCCAACAGGCTGGTGGGGACCAAGAATCAGGACAGAAAGAAAAGTAAACACCCAATTCTTCCGTAAGGCAGCGGAGACTCAGCAGTTATAAATCATGCTGCGAGCACAGGCCTGTGCCAGCACCATGACAGCCACTGCAAGCAAGTTTCTCTTCGGGGGACGCTCAGTTTCACTTGCTCAGCTGTCAGATACCTCAGAGGGCTCACCAGCTGAGCCCGGCCGGGCGTTCCACCTGCCCCGCACTCCCCAGAACCACAAAATTTGGGTAAATCGACCGAGTCCACACCCAGGGCTGAGCAGACGGCCCTGCCCACACGTCCCAGGACCTACCCAAGAGCACAGCCGCGGCCTGCAACCCCCCGGGGCTGTGTGAGGGGAGAGGCGCAGGGGCCGGGCCGGCACCCCCACCCCCCATAACCCCCCCATAACCCCCCCATAACCCCCCCCACACCCCCAGGAGGCCCCCACGGCCCCTCCTCGCTGACCTTGAGGCCGGGCGAGCCCCTGACGAGGCTCCGGGACCCCCCCCCCCCAGGCCCTCCCCTTGCCCCCGGCCCTCCCCGGGGCCTTGTCCCCGGCCCGGTGCCCGCCGCCCGGCGGGGGCCGCACCCTCATGCGGAGCTCGTAGCTGGTGTATCTGGCGCGGCCCATGCCCACGGTCTGCGGGTTGAAGATGTCGATCTCCAGGAAGTTGCTGGGCGGCCCGTACGCGTCCGTCAGGTCCTGCGGCTTGGCGTTCAGGCGCCGGGTGTCGGCCACCGCCGCCTCCGACATGGTGGAGCCGCCTCAGCCTCCTCCTCGGCCCGCTCCCTGCCGCAGCCCGCGCGGCCCCGCCCGCGCACTGCGCCCCGCCGCCCATAGGCCGCCTGCATAAATCCGCCCTTATCCATGGTCCCGGGCCGCGGGCTCCGCCGCCCCGCCCGCGCATAGCGGCCTGCCGCCCGTAGGTTGCCAGCATAACGCGGTGGTTATTCAGATTCCCGGGCCGCCACCCACCGCCCGTTTATAGCTATTCATGGCGCGGGGCAGCCCCGCACCGCGGCCCCGGAATCTGCATGGAGATAACACGCTCGCCGGTTCCCCGCGCAGCGCCCGCACCAAAACGGCCGGGACCCGGTGGGGCCGCGCGGGGTGCGAGGCCGAGCCGGGAGGGGTACGAGGCTGGGCCCAGAACCGGGGCACAGCCCTGAAAAACAGCTCGGGGGCGGCGGTTATGTAAGCCCGGTCCGCCGCGGTGCCTGCCGGGAGTTGTAGTCTCGCCGCCGCGCCGCCTGCCACGCTCCCCTTTCGGCGCCGCGCCCCGTTCCCCCCTCCCCTCCTCCGCGGGCGTCGCCGGGACTTGTAGTCCACCCGCCGCCCCCGGCCTCTTCTCCACCGCCCTGGCGGAACTACGAGTCCCGGCGTGCCCCGCGCGCGCAGGCGCAGAGCGCGGCGCCGCTGCCTGGTAAACAGAGCGGCGCGGCGGCGGCGGCGGGGCCCGGGGCTCACAAAGGGGCCGGGGCCGGGCCCATGGCCGAGCCGGGCGGCGGCGGCGAGGGCGGGGGGGGAGGCGGCGGCACCGGCACCGCGGCTCCGGACATCGACCCCGACTTCGAGCCGCAGAGCCGGCCGCGCTCCTGCACCTGGCCGCTGCCCCGGCCCGAGCTGCCGGGCCCTGAGGAGGCCGCGGGCGGAGCGGGGGCGGCGGCGGCGGCCTCGGGGGCGGCCTCGGGGCCCGGGCGGGCTGAGGGGGCGCGGGGGGCGGCGGCGGCGGCGGCCTCGCGGAAGGGCGGCTCCCGGCGCAACGCCTGGGGCAATCAGTCGTACGCCGAGCTGATCAGCCAGGCCATCGAGAGCGCCCCCGAGAAGCGGCTGACGCTGGCGCAGATCTACGAGTGGATGGTGCGCTCCGTGCCCTACTTCAAGGACAAGGGCGACAGCAACAGCTCGGCCGGCTGGAAGGTGAGCGCCGGCGGCGGTTCCCAGCAGCTCCCTTTAAAGAAAAAGAAAACAAACAACAAAAAAAGGGGCTGTGGACCTAGAGCGGTGCCGGTGTTTTCTCGCCGCGGTGGCTGAGGACCTCTGCTGGAGTGTAGGAAAGGGAAAGTAGAGCCCAGGACGCGCAGCTCCAAAGCCTCAGTGCTCTTCCCTACCTTCTTGTAGAAGAGGCAGCCGCTAGGATCTGTTAAAAGATCTCCCCGCTGTTTCCGTCCTCTGCAGGTGGCAGCCCGGTGGCCCTGTGCTGGTCAGTCAAACGAGCTCCGGCAAGGAGAAAGGGAGGTGTGAGGGGTGGCTGCTGAAAGAGCCCCTCGGGCTGGCCTCCTGCGTGTGCACGTTCATGTACCTGTGTGACGGTGGAGCCACGGGAGTGGGATCTGAGGAGCGGGAGCTGTCACTCCGGCAGCAGACTGGAGTGGGATGTGTGCCACGCTCCTGGCTGTTCACAGGGCTGGTCAGCAGCTCCTCTGAGGTTGAGCCAGGGAGGTTTGGGACTTCCATGACTCCAGCCGTGCGTTCCTCTGCCTGCATTAAGTCAATGCAGGAAGTTAATTTTGGAAAAAAAAAAAAAAAAGGCAGGTTTTTCTGTGAGGGATGGCTCCCCTCTCTTAAGGGGCACACCGTGTGGCTGCGTGAGGAGCGCTGATGTTTGCTCGAGAGGGGGTAGGGACGTGGTGAGAGGGACACAGCTGTCACAGTTGAGGTTGGTATGGGCTGGCAGACAGCTTCTCACAGTCGCCCTTCATCTGGCTTGCTGACAGCTCCCAGAGAGAGCCTGTCATTTGACTAAAATCCCCTGTCCATCTTGCTTTCTTTTCCTTTTCCCCTGTGTGCGGGTTGAGTTCTCATTGTTAAGTTCTGATTTGGGGCAGTGTGGGGGGTGCATTTGCCTTCTTTTTGGTAGATTGGTGGTCTCATGGGAAGGTAGCTCCTTGCTTCCTCTGCCTAGGCATGCTGTCCTGGTCCTGCTGCCGTATAGGATCGTTTTATTTTGGCAAACGGTTCATGGAACTGGTGTCATTTCTCTTCAGCATTCCTGTCAGCATCTGTTTGGCAATGGTGCTTGAGACCAAAGTTGAATGTGTCTTCTTAAATGTGTCCCAAGGTGTGGAAGTTGGGATGTCGTGAAGTATCCTGCCAGGCTGGATGCTAAAACAGGCGTACTGCGGGCTTGCTCCAGTGTGGATGTTCTCTATTATATTTATTGCTGTATAAGGGGACCTTCAGTCTGGGTTTTGGTCAGAGTTTTCATCAGGGATCCCTTTTGGGAAACGTGCGGTTGGATTTGACCTGCGGAAAGGTGGAGATGCCAATCTGCACAATCGGCCCTCGCTCAGATAGCGCTGCTGTAGCCGTTCTGCGGAGATGTTTTTAGTGCCAGGGTTTATTTGTAGCCTCGCAGGCTGGGGAGAGAACTGAAACTTCCTGCTGGGGGAGATGAGGGAGGGCAGCATGGCAGCAGCTGTGGTCGGAGGCAGCCCGCCTTGTCATTAGGGCCGTTCAGCGCTGTTGACTTTAACCAGCAAACAGAAAACCATCGTGGAAACACAGCTGAAAGCTGTTTGGCTGCCAGGGGAAATTCCCAGCAGAAGCTTTTCGTTTTCAGGGCATTGTCCGTTAGGGTGGGTGCGTGGGTGGTGCTCGGCGCTCCTGCACTGACCGTGGAGCTCCAGCTTCAGCCCTCCTCAGCGCTGGCACGGGCACGCAGCCTGGCAGGGAGCGCTGCTTTGTTCTGCTTACATGGAGAATTCTTCTGGTGAAGATTTCCTTAATCTGCTTGCATCGAGGTGCATTAGAAGAAGGCGTGTTAGACACAGCTTCAATGATCCCGAAGCAATCAAGGCAGCTCAATCTGTTTTTTGTGGGTTGGGAGTAAATTGGATAGGTTCGTGTTTTGTATTTAGGGCAAAGTGAATAAACAAAAGATGTATCCTCTGCGGAGGAATGTGCCTTGCCTCTTTTTCTGTTTCCACTGCTCTTTGGTATTTTTAGAACTGCGAAGCTGTGCTTCCATCTCTTTAAATTTATAAAGTAAAAGGAAAACTTCTCTGGTTGTCTTAGCTTTTATGGGTTCGTCAGTTTGGAACCGAGTGAGTTTGGATGAAGGAAACGAATTCAGGGCTGCTGCTAAATGCTGCTAGAACATCTCGGTGCCTTTTAAGTTAGCACTGCAGCTCCTGGAGCTCTGGGGCTTCTGCCTTTTGGCAAAAATACTCTGATCGTGTAGTATGTTCTGTTTGTATGCAGCACACTTCAAGTAGAGAATTTAAGCAGTGAGTATTTCAGAGCACTTTTATTTCTACCTGCTTCAGTTAGTGCAAAGCCCATAAACCTGTTATTACTTCATGATTACTTTCCAGCTGTCTCGCTCCGATGTACAATAGAGGGAAATACAGCTGTTACGGACGGCCAGGGTGTAACCTGAAATCCGGAAAAATCTGTTCTCGAGGAAGGTGATGGGTGCTGCTCCTGAGCTGCCTGAAGTACTTCGTTAAAGGGAGGGCTGGCAGGGCGCGCAGGCTCTTTCCCCTGCAATAACTCAGCTGGAGTTAAGAATTAACCGGGCTGAAAGGCAGAAGTGTCCCTGCAGGGGTGTGTCCCCAGACTCCTTTGTAATCCTCTCCTCGGCGCTCTGCGAGCTGCTCTCTGGATCAGAGGATAATTCCTTCCGGCTTTCAGACTTTGGGAGAGGAGGGCAGCGAGCGTTTCGAGCAAAGCTCTGCTCGATCCAGCAGGAGCACATAAAGCCCTCTGGAGCAGTTTGCGTGCGCTGCTCATCGCGTTTCGTGCATCCAGGAGCGTGAGCAAGTTTGACGCCGTGCTGAGCAATGCTGAGGACTGGGCTTTCTCCGTGAAACACTGAATATTCTCCCAAACCTGTTGTCTTCTCTTTTGCAGGAACAGAGTGAGCTTAAAACCACCCTTTTCTCCCTCCAAAGGCATTTTACTGTAGCAAACCCGAGATATTTCCCATTGGAAATTTCCCAATTACATTTCCCTGCTGCATTGCATTAGTTTAGAGGAGGCTGAGGTCACATCTGTGTTCTGGTACTTGGCGTTCACTTTGATTCAAGCGTGTGTGTGTGTGTGTGTACCTACTGCAACAACTGAAGGTAGCTGCAGCACTAATTAAGAATTTACTGGGCGTTCTGCTCGAAGCAGGTGTCATCTCTCTGGGCAGCCGAGCTAACTTATAAAAACGGGCAGCGTTTTGCTTAAAAATCTTCCATGCACTTGTCTCTGCATGCTCACACGACGTGTGTGTGACCTGATGGCTCTCAGCTGCTTCCTGGCATGTCCCCTGCAGCTCTGCCCGGCATTACAGTGACTCCCCCGCTGCCACAGCATGACACAACGTGAAGTGAGGGCTTGTGTTGGTAAAGGCGAAAAGTTCATCAGTCGTTGGCTTGTTGACTGCTGCCCAGCCAATTTTTGCTTTTTCTGTATGCAGATCTAGAAGAAAGCAACGGACGGTTCCTTAAAATAGTTGTGCTGGCTGTTTGCTCGTGTCCATCTGGACTGTGCCGGAGCGTTCTGGTGTCCTCGAAGCTTTTTTTGGCTTAGACTTGTCAGAATTGTGGCTTCTCAACGTGCACAGGTGAGGGCCCAAGTTGGTAGCTGATTTTTCTTTTATTTCATGAAGGAAGCCTTTGTCTGGGAAGGAACGTGTCCTGGTGGGAATATTTGCACAGGTTTGCTTTTGACTTTTGGTAACGGTGACTTCAGGAGGATGATTTGAGAAGACATTCAAAGGATTTCCCTGTTGTTGCTCGCTGAGGCATAACCGACTTTATGCCAAAAAGTTGTAACACAAAAGGAAATATAAAACTCAGCATCGTAGCTCTGACCAAAGCATAAATCTGCCTGAATTTCAGGCCGGTGCACGTTTGTTTGTAGGGGAGGCTCACCCAGGGCCTGATTGCCCACAGCATTGACCTCATTTGGTGAGGAAAACCAGCTGCTTTCTGCTGGGTGTCCCGAGGAAGGCCGTGAGTTGGTGTGCCTGGCACGGTGACACTCTGTTAACTGTTCTGGCAGTGAAAACGAGAAGGTGCACATCTTAAATTCAGTCTGAACGCTGGTGTCGTTGCTGCCATCGTGGCACCGAGCAGAACGCAAGTCCCCTTAATCCTCAGGAGTTGTGGCAGAGCTGTGGGTGCTGCTGGCTGGTAAGCAGGGTTGGTTTGGGTGCTTTGAAGCTGCTGTACCAGGAGGGGAGGGAGAGGGGCTGTTGGTATCTGGAGCAGCAGTGGTGGAAAGGACTTGTTCCTGCTTGCTGTTACCTCTTACAACCCCGCTGTGTTTGTCTGGCGTTAGCAGCGCAGGGAGACGTTGTCTCGGCAGCCAGCAACCTCGCTGGATTTTCTTAAAGTGTGGGGGGAATAACAAACAGAAGCCAGCCCAGAAATAATGAACAGGAGCGTGACAGAGCAGTGGTGGGGTTTCTTGGCTTTTGGTTTTCTCTTCACTTGAAGCCTCGTGGAGTGTCCTCCCTCTGAAGCAGGGGGGAGCTCTCCTTTTGGCAAAAGTCCGTCTGCCCTGTGCAGCGTCAGGCAAATTACCTGGAGCTTTTGCTGCTGCTCTTTCCTGTTCCCCGTCAGTCTGTTTTGGAAAGCTGCTTTGCTGAAAGATTATTCTTTATGGCACAGCTTAATTTTCCAGTCAGCCCTCAAAGAAGGCAGCTCCCGGGATGCTGGCGCTACTTGTTCCAACAAGTTTCTTCTGCTCTATCTAATCCTGCGTGGCTTCAGCTGCCCGCCTTGGTAAGCGTGTCAATTGCCCCGGTGTTTGCTTTTGTGAGAGCGAGGATTTTCTTCTTCTGAACTCCGATTGAAAGATTACAGAAAGGAAAATGTTCCTCATAAGCCGTGGCTTTGTGTCTCCCGAGCTTGACGTCCGTGCTCACGTGTGCTTTCTGGAAGGAGGCTGCTGGAGCAGCGTTGGAGCTCTGGCTGGGGAGCAGTTGTTTACTTGCTGGAGCGTAGCTTTGCAAAATCTCTGCAACGAAGACTTTTCCGAAAGCCTCTGGAGCCAAGCGCCTGGGTGAGTGCAGAGACAGGCACTGACAAATGCAGAAGGCGGGGCCTCCTCCCTTGCAGCCTCCGAAGAATGTGGTGGCAAATTATAATTCTGCACAATTACAGGCCTTGCTTTGGAACATGGCCCTGCGCTGGGATGTGACCATGTTCTTTGTGTGCCTCCGAGGCAGTGAGAACACGTTGCAGGGAGCTGCCGTGATTGTTCACCCAGCTTTGTCCCTCCCTGATTCCTCAGAGACTTTTTTTTGCTAGGAATTCAGGTGCCTCCATGATTGGTATCAGGAACTTGAAATTTCCCAGGAGAATGGCACTCGTGCTTGGGAGTAGTCGTGGCCAGACCCTGAAATCCATGTGAACATGTGCAAGCTCAGAGCTCTCAAGGACAGGCGTTGTTTTGTGTTTTTCCTCGCATATCTTGTGCTTGGCTTGGCCCCGAGCACTTCGTTCGCACGGCTCTTGCACCACAGCTCCGTGTGCCTCCTGATCCAGGCCCGGCACAAAGGAGCCTCCTCTTCTGCCCTCTCCCAGCTTTGGAAAAGCTGTGTCACAGGACGGAGCGTCTCAGCTTGTTTCTCCTCTGCGCTGTGAGGAGCCTTTGTCTGAACACGCTGTCCTGAAGGCTCTGGCTTGATGCGAGTACAACTCCGATTTTATGGTAGGCAGCCTCAGCCTGACTGGGAAGCCCTGGAGTCCCTCGGGAAGGCTCTCACCGGCTTTCTGTCTTCTGGGAGAAGCACTCGTGCCCCTCAGACAGCGTTCCCATGTGGCGGCTCCATAGCCTGGGTGGCTCTCACCTCTCCTTCAGGGTGAAGCGCGCCCCGTGCTGCATGGGGCCGGGCCTGGCCTGGCTGGTACAAGGGCAAGGAGGGTTGCTTGCCTTTAGGGGATGCTATCAAAGGGGAAGATTTAACGTTTTGGTGACTTCTTGGGAATTAGGAAGCAGCTTGGGGCTGCTGTTAGCTGCTGTGCTATGGCTGTCCCACACGTGAGGCGGTTGGGCCTGCTGAGCGCTTGGGTGGTCAGCGTACCCGAAATGCTTCTGGCCGGGCCTTACCTTTGTGTAACATCTGCCATTAATTTCACAATGGTTTTGTCTGAATGTGTGATTTACGGGAATCATCTTCGATCTGTGATGCTTAGAGACCCAGACCAGCTTTTTTCCACTTCAGTACCGACCATACAGCAGCGCTCTGTAGGAACCGCTATAGGATGCAGTAAGCCGCCCCCCTCCCCTCCCAGCCAGGTGCTGAAGGGACTCCTAAGGATTTGCACCCAGGCTTTCCTAAGGATTTGCACCCAGGCTTTCCTAAGGATTTGCACCCAGGCTTTCCTAAGGATTTGCACCCAGGCTTTCCTTTCCTAACTGCTTCTTCCTCCAGCTCGGGCTGCAGTCTGGTCAGAGGCATCCCAGCGGTAAGAGCTGGGGGAGCGGATGCCAGGAGCTCTGCATCACGGGAGGATCCAGGCTGCTGTGAAGCTGAGCAGCTAAAAAGTTAATTCCATCTCTCTGCTTTTGGTTGGAGTTGCTTAACTTCGAGAAAGGAAATACGTCAGGGTTGCCTGGGTGACCGAATTCTGTCATTTCCCCTCCTGCAAGGTTTGACTTGGAGTTCTGTGATTATTTTAGCATCGTTAATTTTCCACTCACTCTCTCAGATCTGAGGCTGCCCTCCATGCGTTAGGGACATTAAATCACGCTGGTGGCTGCATCCCTGTGCCGGGGAGCACAGCGTGTGGGAGCCTGACAAAGCTAACAGCAAAGGAGCTTCCCTTGGACCTGTGGTAAGGTTTAACACCTGTGTGACATGAAGCAGCTCCTTGTGCTGGCCGGTCCTCCCTTCCCTGACACCCCTCTGCCTCGAAACACGGGGCCTGGGAGGGGAGCTGGCTCAGATCTATTTTGGGATGCTCAGGACCGAGTATTTCAGCACGCAGACAAGCTCGGGCATGCAGATATGTGATGACCACGGGTGCTGTGGCTGCAGTGGTGAGCTGCCTCGCAGAGAGAGGTGTGAAAGTCATAATTTAGACATTGCATTTCTGACAGCAGCTAACCATCACATAAGAAGCATTCTGTGTTTGTTTTTTTTTTCTTGTCTCCAACCATACGTTCTGTGCCTCTGCTAGCACTGAGTTGCCCGACCCTCCCCACTGAGGTAGCTCAGAAAACAGGCAGAGCTCCAAGAGGCAAAAAATCATTTTCCAGGAAGGTTGGGGCTGCTTTTTGGTCCCATCAGCTCCCTGAAGCAGCTTCAAGTCACAGATGCTTGTTACAGGAGGAGGAGAGCTGGAAGGCAAGGCAGGAAGGAGCAGTACAGCAGCTACCTGTGGCTCCAGCCATTTACCATCGTGTCAGCTGAGCACTAACATGTACAAGCACTTCAAGACTGTTGCACAAAAGGTAGCGGGCTTCCCAAATCTTGATGTAATTCTTAGACTTGTTTCAAGATGCCTTGTTTCAGGCTTCTTTTTTAGACAGAAAAAGAGGCCCTGGGACTTTCACTTAGACACAAGAAGTGAGGTTACTTTTCTGCAGGCTGCGGTGTTACTGAAATGCTGACAGCAGTGCAGCGTGCTTTTGCTAACGGAGGACTCAAAACCCAGCTATAGCAGAAAATAGCTCGTAGTTGGGAAATTTTGAAGCCTCAAACCCGTTGGTTTAAAGCTTCATTTTGGTAAATGGCACTAAAAACGGTTCTGAAACTCTCGGTGTATGCTCCATGCAAGCTAGCAGGGCATGCCTGACAGGACTGGGTGTCCTCAGGAGCTCACGGATCGCTTTCAGGAGGATAAATGAAGGATCTGTGCCCGCTTGGTGTTCGTGCTGGAAGGGAAAGAGCCTTACTTAAAGAATAAGCTAGACAGGAGCGTTGCTGTAGCTGTTAGTGTGAATACCTCCCATCACAGATCTCTGTAAGAGCCCTGGCTCGCACGTGTTCCTGCAGGCTCTGGCTCCGCAGTAACCCTTGGGGTGCTCTCCAAGTAGGAGCTTGCGTCTCCGTAGATAGTGATCACAAGCAGCCAGCCTTGTCCAAATCCTCAGCAGCCAAAGGTTAAAACGAGAGCTAATTCAGAGCAATTCACACGTCTCCTTCCACCTCTGTGAAAACTTCCCACTCTGCTGTGCTGGCTCTGCCTCACTTGAGGACAATCCTTTTGGTAAGGTGGACAAAATTAGCGTGGTAAGGGCTTGGCTGAGAGGAAAAGGGTGGGGAGAGGGAAGGCAGCGGGCAGGAAAGAACTGCCTTCAGAAGCACTGGAAAAGGATGATAAAAGCACAGCTAATGTGGCTCAAAATTGGGACTGTGCAGGGAAGTTGAAGGCTGCTGTGAACCTTTCAGCTGATACGAAAAAGGTGTTGCTCTCGGACCGCTGCCGGTGTAGCACCTTTTAATTACGTGTAATTTGACTATCTGAACAAATTAAATGTAAATCTGAAGCAAATGCACAGCACAGGCTTCAGAGGGATCTTCGGGGGGCTCTGCTCAAACAATGAGGTTGGTGCTCGCTGATCCCAAAGTACTGGGGGTTATCAGCACAGTTGCAGGACTGAAATTCACTTTGTTGGGGTACAGACATCTTAGCTCGCAGTTTCTAGCAAAGGGAAGGGTGTTAGGAGGGACAAGGAACGCGTGCCTTGCCAGATGGAAAGATGGGAGCAGCTAAAACTGGCACGTACAGTGCAGGAGGGCATTACCAGCCTGAACATCTTACCCCATCAGAAACACACACAGCGTGCTGCCTCCGTGTGGAGTGCCCTGGCAGCCCCCAGACTTACCGGGACTCTTGCTCCACAGATCCTATCTTGTTTGGGGGATGGAGGTAGTGAAAGGCATACTGAATTGCATGGGGTTTGTCATTTCTCTTCTTCCAGGCTGTTCAACCAATACAATTCCGTGTCGTGCTCTGATCCTGCTGAAAGCTCACCGTACAAAAACTAAAAAAAACTCCAGCCAGGTTTCTGCTCGGTGGCTAACGGGGTTAACAGGAGGGTGGGAGCAGGAGAGATGGTGAAGGTGCCACTCTAACAGCAGCCTTGGCTCAAACTCCATTGGGCTCACGTTGAACTTGTATTTGGGAATTTGCTCACTTGCCCTGCGGTACGTTCAGCTGCTGCAGCCTTTGTAGCAGTGGCACACGGCCTTGAAGAGTTCTTTGTGTGTCAGTGCTGGCCATGCCAGTTGGAAGCTGCTAGTTGTCGTGGCAGCTTTACCCCTGGTGCATCAGGGAGACATTGCTCTGCCTGCTTGTGCTGTCGGGCGTGTTGGAGCTGCGATGGCAGGTTTGGTTTGTGCGGGTCTTTGTTCTACCTTTCTGCTCTGGATGCTGTCTGAATGCATTTGTGCTTGTGAGGTTTCCAGGTGGAGCCGTGGTGTAACCTGCCAGCTCCTCACAGCTCCTCTTTCTTATCTGTTTCAGAACTCCATTAGGCACAACCTGTCCCTGCACAGCAAGTTCATCAAAGTTCATAATGAAGCCACTGGGAAGAGTTCTTGGTGGATGCTCAATCCCGAAGGCGGTAAAAGTGGAAAAGCACCAAGAAGAAGAGCTGCCTCCATGGACAACAGCAGCAAGCTCGCAAAAGTCAGAGGTAAAGCATCCAAAAAGAAGCCCTCTCTCCAGTCCGCTCCAGAAGCCACTGCTGACAGCCCTGGCTCCCAGTTCCCGAAGTGGCCAGGGAGCCCGTCCTCGAGAAGCAACGAGGACTCTGATGTGTGGAACACCTTCCGGCCTCGAACCAGTTCCAATGCAAGCACCATTAGTGCCAGGCTTTCTCCGATCGTGACTGATCAGGATGACCTCCACGACGAAGAGCTTCTCCCGTCTATGGTGTACTCCAGTGCATCCAGCAACGTTCCACCAACCGTCACGGAGGAGCTTGAGCTCATCGATGGGTTAAATCTGATGTCTCCCAGCTCATCTGTGCTATCCACCCAGCAATCTGCTTCCAGTGGTCAGATCCAAAGAGAGTCCAGCTTTTCCTTGCGGAGCCCAAACGCGGCTGGGCAGACCGCTACTTTTGGCAATTCCCTCTTTAACCCTGTTGATATTTCACTGCAAAGTTCTGTCGGCCACTTCTCCGGCCCTCAGACCTTGGAAGCTCTTCTGACACCCAGCTCCCCGCCTCCGAGGGATGTTCTGATGACTCAGGTGGATCCAGTTCTCCCACAGACTGGCAGCAGGATGAGCAGCCGAACTCTTCTGCTCCTGGGTGGACAAGCCACCCAGAGTAAGATGAGCTCGGGCAATCCACGAGGAAAGCCTGCGGAGCAGCAGGCAGAACCAGTTGGTGCCAGTGTCTTGCCATCGACGCTTCCCATAGCAGCATCTCCTCAAAACGCTGGCAGCATCAACAGTTTGAAGGCTCCAGTTTCTGCAGGGGCTGCCCAGTCAGTCCAGCTGGGCAGTCCGCCACTGCTTGCTTCAGCTAGCCCTGCTCCTCTGGGCTTGAACCAGGACAGGCTGCCCATTGACCTGGACATTGACATGTACATGGAGAACCTTGAATGTGACATGGATTACATAATCAACAGCGAACTCATGGATGGAGAAGGACTGGACTTTAATTTTGAACCTGTTCTGTCTACTCCCAGCTATCCCAGCACCTCGCAGGCCTCCAACCATACCTGGGTACCAAGTTAACTTCAGGAGCACAAAAAGGTAGGTGTAGTTGTGTCAAATGCTCCAGCGCTGTATCGGGATCATCTCTGAGAATTCTCCTGTGCCCCACGCTGCAGTAGCTACAGACAGGTAACTCTTTGGAAGAGCAACTGCTCTTTGAGTTAAAAGTTTCTGGGAAACTGCATTCCCTTTTAGAAGGAGAAAAGGGCAGATAAAGGTAACCTACCAGGCCGTAAACTCCTTAGTGGAGTAGAGCAGCAACCCGAAAGGAACTCCTGCTGTCTCTTCCCAGAGATGACTGCTCTACAGGACGTTGGTCTCTGCCACATGGTGTCTGTAGCTCCGAATTTGACATGAGAGCATATGCTGATCCCATAAAGACGTGATGCTGTGTATACAGAGCGGGTTAATTGAGCAGGCACACACTGTTCTGCCCAGGTTATGATTATGCTTGCAAAATTTTCTAGTATATGAGGTTGCAAAGTATGTCTGCTTCATGACTGCCTGCTTTGCCCTGCATGCAGCAGGACAATCACTCTGTTATCAGACCTTCTGCCATTCCCTTATCTGGGGAGAGTGTCTGTGAAGTCTGGTGAGCCTGTTTGTCAGCATCAACTGCTGAATTGCTTATGCAGCCATTAAAATGGGAAAGGAAGAGAAAATGGGAGTGTGGCATGAATGGAGATGGAAGGAGGAAGGTATCACATGCTTATGCTTTCAGTAGCAGCACAGCTGCCTTTCTGGTGATCTTTCGTGCTCAGAAATTCCTTGAATAAATAAAATTCACAAATAAAATGTACGAGAAACAGAGTTAAAAACATCTTACCTCTGTCATCCTGATCTGAAGCTCTTTAACCACTGATGCAGTCAGAGAAGCAGAGAACTGGAGCTGAAGGCATGTTTCATGCTCGGAGCTCAGTTAGCTAACAGTATGGGCAGCTTCTTTTAGGGACTAGAGCACAGACTGGATGTCAGTTGGAAACTGGAAGCCTTGCCAAGATTATTTCCTGTGCAGGAGCCAGATGTGGTGTTAGTGCTGCAAGTTTGGTTAGTACTCGTGGCCAGCTGAGCAGGCAGAAGTCCGGGCATACTGCAGGTCCTGCTTCACTTGTGGGAAGCCCTTGAGCTTCAAGGTGATGGAGAAGGAGCGGAATTATCGTGTGCTTGACCTTACTGCTATTTCCAAGGCACCTGAGTAACCTGAAGGTAGTCCTGCCTTCAGGTTTGGACTGAGTGACCTCTGGAGGTCCCTTTCAGCCTGAATTTCCTGCTGATTGCTGCTGGGTGTGCTGGAGACCTGGTTCTAGGGTAAATATTTTTCTGCTCTGCCCCAGCGCAGCTGTTCCAGACAAGTGCTTGGGACCAGACAAAGTGAAACGCTGGCCTTTGTGGTACTTAAACCCTGCGAGCACATGGATACACTATTACATATGGACTTTTTAAACACAAGTTAATGCCCTGTTATTCCAAATCCCAGCACACTGCTTAGGACTTCATTTGTTAGTGATATTCTTCTCTCCATACTTAGAAGATCTCTTTCCTGTAGAGAGAAGGAGGATCCATCAAAGTTTCCCCTGTTTCCTTGTGGCTTTTTATAGTCTTGTGCATTTAGGTGTTCCCTTGCCAAATTACAGAGTGTCTGTCTTAAACGGAATACCCACGCTCCAGGTGCAATGGGGAAACTCAGTTTGGATTTCAAAGCCCAATTTAGTTGACGAACCATTCGCAGTGTTCATCTGCCCAAGGACGGTTTGTGAGACAGTGACAGGCTGGGGCTGTTCCAGCGCTGGGTGCTGCTCTGAACCCCACTGGATATTGCTGTGAGCTTCGGTGCTTTTTGTGTGCTGTGCCAGGGTGGGTCATCAAATTAGGGGAATACGCTGGCTTTGTGGGGTGAAACGTTCTTCATAGGGTGTTCAAAACAGGGCAGATGGAAATATCCCACAGTCCTGGGTGCATCACTCACCTGGCATGGATAGGCAAGAGCTCTGTCTACAGAATACCAGGCATAGATTTATTTATTTTTTTTTAAGGGTATAAAACAGGGAAGCTGATGACATGGTTATCAAAAGGTGAAGGTGTGACTTGTAACCATGTGCTGAAGGGGGAGAAGGGATGTGCTCCGCAGCAGCTGGGGTCTTGGTCCGTGTCGATACCTGGTGTGTGCCTTGCTTACCGAGGCAGAGGAGTTGCTTGAGATTAAAACCCCTGAATCTGCTTTCATCATGGCATGAGTTTGAAGTGTTACCCTCTGGGGAATGTGCTGGGCACATCCTCACTGAGGAAAGAGCAAGATGTTGAGTGAGTCCTTAAACAAGGTTGTGCAACAGCACAAAGGGGGCTCCTCCGTGCTTCTGGGCGAGCAGCCCTGAGCTGTGGTACTGCTCTTGGAGAAGCCTGCCTGCTCACTCTGCTTTTTTCCTCCAAGTCTTTTATTCTGCCCTTTGATTGTTTGCTTCTTCTGGGCTTTGCAAAGCTTTTAAGTGTTGCCTGTCTCCGTGGGGTGAGATGAAGGGGAGGTTTTTTTCCCCAAAGGAAGGCAGACACGTTGCGAAGTGCTGCCGAGGCAGAGAGGTGTGGGTCAGGAGTGCATCAGGGTTGTAAGAAAAGGGGAACAGGATGTGCGTGGCGAGAAACAGGAGAGTTCCTGGAGACCATGAATAACCCTGGGAAAAGAAAGCAGAAAGCTTTCTCAAATTTCAAATTGAGGAGTTTAAAAAAAAAATAATGCTACAGACATCAGTGTCTGCGAAGAGGTCAGGATTTGGATCATCTGTCCTTCCTTTGGATCTGTTACTGTAAAGAGCTGTGTCCCTGCTCGGAAACCGTGCTTTTTCCCCGTGTGAAGTTGACGTTGGTGACAGCTACTGTAAATGACTGCGAACCTGCAGCCATCCGGAGTAGTGTCTGAGGGCTTTGTCTCTGCCCTGCTGGGTCAGGTACAGGCATAACACTGAGCAAAAGCTGAGCATCAGATCCCGGAACGGGATCAGCAAGCAGCCAGGATGAAACAGAAGCCGGATAAATCCTTGGTCTGCCCTCAGCACGCGGGAGAACAAATTCCTGTTGCTCCCACAGCTGCTGCTCACCACTTGCTGGTTTGGGCGCACCGGGTGCGTGAGCAGCATGGGACTGAACGCAGCCTCGTGAGCAAGGCTGTGAGCAAAGCCTGTGGTGAGGGACACCTGGGGACAGACCTGCCTCCTCTGCGCACTAGTGTGGTTTGTCCTGCTTCGGCGTGGTCATTCTGCTCCTCCAGAGATCAGTTTGCAGCCTTCAGTTGTTCAGCTGAGCTCCGTGTGGCTTCACAGCCCCTTTGTCCCGTGCCCAGCTCGGCCTGGACCCTGCTGTTTCCTGCTGTGCTCTATTTCCCTTTGGTCCCAATGCTGCATTTCCATCTACCTGAAAGCTAATAAATAAATAACCCCTTCCCCCCATCATCTTGCAGCTGCCCGAAGCCTGTTGCTCTGGCTTTTCATTTAAGCAAGTGTGTTTTCTCGTTCAGGGCTCCCTCCCCTTTGTAGTTTTCCTTTCCCAGGAGTTTATTTCGTACTCAGCAGTGCTCCTGCCTTGATGCCCTGTATTTCTATAGCATGCCTTGCTGTTCTGCCTTCCCAAGCGGACCCTGGACCTGCAGTGGAGGTGTTATGTCAGCGTCTTAAACCAGCTCAGATGTCTGCCAGGGCTTGTTTGAGGGAGCTGCAGCTGCTGCTTTGCCGCTGCAAGCTGACTCTGGCCAGAGTGAGGCAGAAAGCCTGAGACGGGATATCTAAGACTTTTGGGGTAATGAAATATTTAGAAATACGTGTTTTTTTTGTAGGTAGATATGGGATTTCTTTAAGTGGTTGAGTATAAGCAGTTCTCGTGTGTGATCTCTTCCCTCCCAATTCACATCTGTGGCTGCTTAAGGTGGGGAGTACCTTGCTCTTCCTCCCTGCTTTCCCACAGCGCTTCTGGTGTTAGCAAAGTCCTTTAAACCTGCTTATCTCTCACAGCTTTGATGGTGCCATCAGCTTGCCGGAGGAGTGCTCACTTCTGCCCTTTGTGTTTTTGTTTTGTCTCTTGTCTCGATTGTATTCTGAAGCTGGGAGCTGAGCACTCGCATCCTCATCCTCCGCTTGACTCTGTTGACCAAGGCCTCTCGTGATCTGTGTTTGTTCCCTGGTGGAAGTGGGCATCCTTTGAGCAGCACAAGGCTGGCTGATAGCAGTTAACTCCTCCTCTCTGCACCCAGGGTTCCCACTGGAGCTGAGATCTAACCATTGGCTCTTTTTCTTCTTCCTAGTGTCCTTCAGGTTTTGAACATCGGGTTCTGACTTCGCTTCCCACCCCTGGCAGAGAAAAGAATGGAGCATGTTGGATTCAGTTTCCCTGCACGCCACACCTTGGGCAGAAGGGGCTGCCCACCTGGGAAGAAAGGGCAACCTGCATCTGGCTGCAACAGGAAGAGTTTAAAAATAATCCTGTTACGTGCCACGTCTCTTCCTACAAACCTGACCCTGCCTTGGATCTTCTGGGGAAACCCTGGGCTGTACAGGTCCAACGAGGAGCCCTGGTAGAAGCCTTGGCCAGAAGCCTCTGGGCTGGGCGATGTTTTCCCACGTGAAGAGTTGGGTTTGCTGGAGGAGCATCCCGATGGCCATCCTCTCTCTGCTCTGGCAGAAAGTCTCCCAGTGCCTCGGACTGGCGGAGGGCCCGCTCTGCTGGCTCGCCCTCCGGGACGGAGTCGTTGGACGTTTCCATTCAGCCACCAGATGTGCACTTGGTATCCCGCAGACTCGCAGAGGAATTGGAAGGAGCGTGCGGGTGGAAACCCTGCTGGGAAGAGGGCGTGCTGCTCCGGGGGTCGGCCTCGGTGTTTGCAGCCTGCCCCTCGTTGCCCTGCAGGGAAGGGTGGTGGTGGCGGTGCCGAAGGCTTCCTCTCGTTCATCCGAGTGGAACGGGGGGGACGTTGAGTTTTTCCCTGTGCCAACTAAGCCCCGTTGAGTGAGAAGCACGTTTAGAGAAGTCCCTATGCTGTTCTCAGCACATTCCCAATACACCAGGCTGCTGTGAAACAGGCACAGGTGCTAATAGCTGTTTCTGGGACACAAAACCATCAGTTGGGGTTTGGTTCTGATCTCCCTTGCTACAGCAGAGGAAAGGAGAGCCTGGGTGTGGCCTTAACAGAGCCCTGGTTGCTTTTCAGAAGGGCATTTTCTATAGATGAAATATTTTTTTACTAATCCGGGAACTTTCTACAGCGAACATGAAGCCAATGTTGAGTGTGTCCCCTTTTAGGCGTGTTGGGCATCTCTCCCTCCGCGGAGGTACCAGTGACAGACTTCTTTTTCAGAGCTGCATTAGGAACAGACACGTTTGCTGTTTGGTAACGTGTGTGATCGGGGGGGGAAAGAATTGGCAAATCCCCGCAGTTTCAGCCACCTTGGGGAAGGCTTGTACATTATTGTAATCTATATGTAAAAGTAGCTGCAAATTACATAGAAGCTTTTCTAAACCTTTTTAAATATATATTATATATATTTTAATTGAAAATGAGATTATTGGATAAAAAACAAACAAACAAACCACACTTGCTGCATCTGTCCCCTTGATACCAGATAACACTACAGCGTGGGAGGGACAGGCCGAGGGCGTTTTGGGCCAAGAAGCTGAAAACGTCGTTCGAAAAAGTGGGCAGGGCACGAGGGTAGGGAACGCTCACCATTCCCAGCACGCTGCTTCTCAGCTAATCCCTTAAGTGGTAGGGCCGTAGCTGATGCACCAGGAGATTCCGTGCTCTGCCGAGGGGATGGCGTGGGCTGGATCTGCTGACGCCCTGGGTAGCCCTCAGGGAGGGCACTCGGCTGGATTTGGTAGCTGCCTTTTTTGGTTTCCGTGGGGTTTCGTTGCTGAAGTTGCTGCTGCTGGGGGACTTGGGGCCCGTGGGCATCCCCCTGGGGATGTGTGTCGTGTTCTGCCCCGGCTTTGTTCTTGCGAGACAGAAGCTGGGAGTCAGGAGATTAGCTGAGAGCATTAGCTGGCATGTTCCTGTCACCTTATTGGCGTTCACAGGGGTAGGAGCTGTGGGAGATGCGGTGCTTTTCCCATGTTCCAGTAATCTTGGTCTGGCAGAAAGCCTCCCAAATCCTTCCTGAAGGCGGTGGTGGCTTCTGCTGAGGCTCCTGTCGTGCAGTGCAATTAGCCGTGTTCTCGTACCACCTCGTCTGCTCTGTTCTCCTGGGTTTCATTTCGTGTTCATTTGAGTGGAGCTTGGAACAGGAGAGGTTTGTCTGGCTACCTGCGACGAGGAGCCTCCAGCAGCCTTATCGTCAGCGTGCCCTGCCGTGAGAGCCCTCGAGCAATTTGATAACCTTGGCTTTGAAGGCTGCCTTCGTGGCAGCCCTCGCGGTGAGACGTTCAGCGCTTCCCCACAATCTGCATGTCTGGCCACACCTCACCGCAACCGAAACAAAATCAAAAAATTAAAAAGTTGAACCCCTGGCATCCCAGCCCATGCTCTGCCGGCTCGAAGCGGGGATGTGCGTGCTCACTGTGATTAGTTCGTTACACTAATTGACAGGTAGCCCTTCCACGCACACCCTTCGTGCTGCACATGGCACGCACCGCACACAAGGATGAGCCGTGGTGCTGATTCAGCTCACAGATGTGGCAGGACTTGTGCTTTTTGGCACATCGTGTGCCACTCTGTTTGCTCGGACCCTGAGGGGGGATGAGTCCCAGGAGCTCCAGAGCAAGCTGAGAGGCTGCCCGGGCTTCGCAGGCACGGACGGCGTGCTGGCTGCAAGTGCAAGCAGGTTGGTTACGCTGCTTCCCAGCTCAGTACCAAAGGACAGGATCCCAGCACGCATGGAGCTGCTAAACGCGACCCTAACGCCTTTAGCATGGAAAAGGAGCCCTGCAGCTTGTGCAGGAGCCGCTGCCCCCGCAGCACTCCAGGAGCTGAAGGCGCTGGAGAGCGCACGAGTGGCGAGGATGGTGCTGGGAAGACCACTGGTGCTCCGGGAGAGCTCAGCCAACAGTGAACGGGACGTTGTGGGACAACAAATGGGACGTTGTGGGACAACAAATGGGACGTTGTGGGCTCAGGCAGCCTCACTCCTCGTTTGGGTGGCAGGAAGGTTTGGATGGCAGGCGCGGAGGGCAGGGATGCAGAGGAGTTGGGAGGTCTCCAACCCCTTCTCGGGTAACTTCCTCTTTGTAAGCCCTGACCTTTCGGAGCCTGGGACGTTTCCTCAAGTGACACAAGAGACTTTCAAGTTCTTGAACTGCTGCTTGCTGAAAGGATGGACCTGGGACGGGGCTTCCCCGCCACTTGCCCTGGTGTTTGTGTTCTTTCCCAAAGCGTTTGCTGCTGGGTTCGGCGTGGTGTCTCGGTGGGTCTTTGTTCTGAGTCAGCAGCAGCAGGCCCTGTGCTTACGGGTACTTTTTTCTCTAATGAGGGGTTGGGCTGGGGTTTAGAGAGCAGCTCTGAGCGTGGTGGGGAGCGGGGCTCCTGGACAAGTGCCTGAGAGGGGTGGGCAGGGGACTGTTGGCTCGAGGCCTTAGGCTGTGCTGCGTGCGCTTTCCTTGCCCTCGCTGAGCTTGGTACCAAGTTCCTTCACCTCCAGGGGAATCAAACGTGGTGTGAGGCCACCACACAGCTCTGGGTGCTGAAGGATTCTGCTCACAGCTGCCCGTGGAGCCTGGCAGGAGGCAGGCTTGTTGCTTTTATTTACTCCCGGCTTTAGCTAATGGCTTGAGCCTTTACAACTTGAGCGTATTTTACTACTACCAGCTTCCTGGAAAAGCTTGGGATGTTGGGAGTTTCTCGGAGCCCTTAATTTTCGTAGCTGGTGTCTGAAAACATGGCATCCCCTACCCTGTGCTGCTTTAAAAACTGCGGCTGAATCGTTCTGGGGAGAGGAATAAAAGCAGTGGGAGCGTTCCAGAGCCTGTGTGTACCCATCAGCGAGGCTCACACTAGAAGCAAGTAGCACTAATCAACTTTTTCCAAAGGAAATGCCTAGAAAGCTTTTATATAGTTCATGATTTGTTCATTTTCTTACTTAGTTGCTTATTTATAGCCACACTCAAATGCTCCAGGGCCAGCCTTGCTCCAGGAATGAGAAACCTGTCTGGTGCCGCGGGTAGGAGTGCCTTGGGAGTGGTGTCCTGGGCTGTCACCGAGGTAATGTGCAAGTATGGACCCATTAGCAGCAACAAAAAAAATCAGTTTGGGGATGTGAGCGTGAACAGGGATGGCTTTGGCTTCGGGTTTGCCTCAGCTGCATGCCTAATGAGAAACTTGTCGTAATTAACGTGGGGAAAAGCAAATGAGGTGACTCCAGATGCCTGAAAGATCTGTCCGTGTGAAAGCTCGGGAGCGTGCGATAACACAGCACTACAGTTCGTAACCCTCAAGGAAGGGATCCCCTCTTCTCATTAGCCTTTGCATCACACCAGGAGGAGTCTGTAGAGGCTGGAAAACTCGCCGATGGAATCAAATCTCCAGCTGGCATTGCGGTAGAGCAGGGAGGAGAGGTGGTGGGAGAGCTGCAGGTCGGGTGGATGAAGGGTTGGGTTCTCCGGGTGTGTGCTCGGAGGGGTGGCTGCAGCCGGTGCCCTGGTGCTGCCCTTCGGGGCTCTGTTTGTGCCGCGTGGGTGCCGGGTGACTGCTCCCAAAAGGAGCCCTCAGCAGGCACCGGGGGCTCCGTGGAAGTGTTCCCAGCACCGTGGGGGCTTCGCCTGGGGTGACCACGGGAGGGCTTTCTGCAGCGCTAGCACATCGCCTGCTGTTCGGGGCAGGCACCTCCAGCTGCCGCAGCTTCCACCCCGTCCCCTCCGCACTCTTTCACCCCTTTCTCACAAGGATTTATTTTTTTTTTTTTAACATAATCTCTGCTTTTGTTTGCTCTCTGTAGCAGTGTAACTTCTGAACCATTACAGGCTCTTTGTTACCATCTGTGCTAGCAAGACTGTAGAATGTGCTAGACTAGGGGGGAACGTTTGACAAATAAAAACCTGTAATCCTCTGCGCTGTGTCTCCTGCAGTTTGTTCCGTTTCATTGGTGGGGCCCAGTTGGTTTTTTGTTTTTTTGTTTTTTTTTTTTCCTTACCTTCAGCTTCCTTCCTTCGCCTCCCTCTGCTGTTAGGCCAGAGGTGGAAGGGTCGCTGCCTGACAGCCTGTGAAGGCTCCAGGGTGCCCTCAGGGGTGCGGAGCCCCTTGTCACAGTGTGCAGGTGGTACGGGGGGGCCCATCCACGAGGTGACCCTGAATTAGGATGGCTGAGCATGTTAGGGACCTTTCATCTTCACCTGTGCACCCCAACTCAAGGAGATAAAGGGGAGTTACTGCAGCTGGGGAGCACTGTCTGCCAGCAGAAGATACCAGCTTGCTGCCATCCCAGGGGCTGTGGAGGTCAGGGTGGAAGCCAGCTGGTCGTCCCTTGGGCTGGCTGGCCCCTCAAGCAGGTAAGATGCCTCTCCAGGAAGGAGAAGGCTTCAGGTCGGTGCCTTCTGGGGTCCCTCCTTGGTGTGAGGCACGTAGGAACGAGGATGCAGCCCGAGCCAGCGCAGCAGCTTGCGAGGAACGTGGTGGGGCCCTTGTCTCCAACCGGGACGTCATCCCAGCAGGGCTGCCGGCGTGGCTGGAGCACTGTGCTGTGGGATGGGGGTGGTTGTAAGCTGAGGAGAAATTCTCATTAATGAAATTGCACGGTGCTAATGGCCAGAAACTTGGATTAAAAAGCTCGGGTACCCTCATACTCAGTAAGGTCTGAGAAAATGCCATTGGAAAAGTGTGAGATCAGTTGATGCAAATAACTCAAAGTGGTGTTAAGCTTTCTGCTTCAAGACTTAAGCTGACCTCCAAAAATGAGGCTTTAGGAGGAGGTCCTCATGGGATCTGACCGTCCCTCATCTGCTGCTGTGCTGCTTCCTGGGGCTTCCTACAAGCACGCAGCGGTACTGCATGCAGCAGGGGAGCATTCAGTCCTGCCCAGCAGCTGTGGCCATGCTTTATGCCGATCTGTGCCACGTGAGCAGGGCTGAGGAGAGCAGGTGCCAGCTAGGCTCGGACGCCTTGCCTGGGGCTTGCTTTTGGCTGGTGTGACGGCATCTGCAGCAGTCACCGAGCCCTGCCGTGTGCTGTCCTAATGGGGGTACCTGCTGCAAAGCCTGCTCGGGGTGTCAGAGCAACTGCTGGCTCTGCTCAGAGGGGAGTAGGTGACTGCCACATCCTCCAGCAGCAGCCACGGGGCTGCTGTACCAGCACAGCCAGTCCTACCCAGTACCACCAGTCCTCCCCAGCACCGCCAGACCTGGCATTTTGCTGCCCAGACCCAGCGCCAGCTCTCCAGGTACAACCAGCCCAGCCTCTCCGGGCAGAGAGCAAGCACGCATCCATGTCAAACATAATATATTTATAGCAAAAATAGGCTTTTTCTGTAGCTTCCATACACAAGGTTTTTTCCCCGTACATTTACGCAGTAAACAGGTCGACCGAAGCAGCGTGCGCTGGGCTGACGTTCGAGCTGCCCTCGCTTCAGATCCCCCTCCCCGATGCTGGGTGGCCCCGTGCCCCTTCTGTGGGTGCTCCCCTGTGCCTGGCAGCCAGGGACCCTCGTCCCCTGCCCCAGCTCGGGGCTGGCAGCATGCACGGAGCAGCCCTGGGATGGGGGTGTGGGGTGGTTGGTGCCTGCTCCTGGCAGGGGCCAGGCTGGTGCACAGCCTGATGCTGCTCGTGTGGGGACAGCCCCAGGAGTCCCCCAGCCAAGGTATTGGGGTTCCCTTAGCTCACCTGGGCTGTTCAAGCAGCAAGTGGCTGGGCACAGGGCCCCAGCCCTCGCTGTGGGAAGAAAATGCAAGCCCTGCCCTCGTTCCTCCTGCCCATCCACCAACAGGAGACAAGGGGGGGGCTGGGGCTAGCCCCAGGGGACAGCCAGAAGTCTTCTGCACAAAACCTCGGAGCCTGAACACTGCTTGAGGCCCTTCTCACCCTGCTGCCAAGGATGGCAGAGTGCTAAGGCACCCACCTGCAGGAGCTTCACAGTTTGGAGTTTGCACGGGTCATCGCTCGTCCGTCCCGCGGGGGTTTGGCACGTGGACACGAGCGGCAGGACACGGACCCAGCGAGCGCGTCCCCGTCCAGTCCCAGGCTGGGACGCAGAGGACCCAGCACACCTCCCTTCCTGAGCACGCAGCGCAGGGCATTGCAGAGCTTCCCTCTGGTCCCATCCCGCCCCCCTTTTCCCCCCCTCTCGTGTCTTTGGCAGTCCTCCTCGGCCGGCTTCAAGTCTTCAGCATCACACGGACATCTCAGCAGCACGGGCTTGCCTCACAGTTTGGTAATTGCACGTAACAGGGCCACTCGGCGTGCCCCACAAGGAGAAGGAGGAGGAAAAAAAAAAAAAAAAAGGAACAAGACAGTCAAGTAAACTAAGTTGAGTAATCCCTCGCCGCCCGTCCCAGCACGGCGGCTCGCACACGAGTCCAGGGAGAGGATGGAGAGGATGCTGGCCGGCCCCGCCGCCGCGCAGCTCCCCAGCGCCTACGAGACCATGTACTGGGTGATGGCCTGCAGCGCGTACAGCAGCTCCGCCTGCATGCGGGCTTCCAGGATGAGCAGGTTCACGTGCACCTGAGGGAGGCAAGAGGAGGTCAAGCGGCCGCACGCGCTGTGTGCAGCCGCGCCAGCAGCGTGCCCACCCCGACGAGGGAGTCTTTTGGCACGGGACGCTGCTGCGGCTTGCGGCTGGGCCAGGGGCTCGCCCCGAGGTGCCCACGGATGGGGGTGACCACCTCGGAGCTCCCCGTGCTGCTGGTGGCCACGCTGCCCACACCCTGCTGCCTGCAACTACATACAAACAGCAGGTTTCCATTTTCCCCTCCCTCGGTGTGGTTTAGGGGCTCAAAGGTTTCTCCCGTGCTCCCCCGAGCATCCCAGCCCCTTGGCCCCTGCTCGCTCCCAGCCCAGCCACGGGCGGTCAGAGGCAGGGGGTGCTGCGCTACCTTTTCACTGTGCTTGAACTGCTTCCAGAACCTGTCGAACATTTCGGGGTTTGTCTTCTCTGGGTAGCAGGTTACAGTCTTAATGTAGACTTTGAGCATTCGCTCCAGGAGGTGATTCACCTCTGCGTAGTCGTAGTCGTCGTACCTGCGGGGAGCACCATCGGCACCCGGCCCCAAACCAAGCACCTCTCCCCTGCTCCACCCCAGCCATGCCGCAGGCACAGGACAGGGCCACCAGCAGCCACCAGGCACTGAAGCCAAGTGCAAGACATCCCCGAGCATCTGGGGACACAGCAGAAGCGGCCTGTGCTCCTCCCGCCCGGATCAGCTCGGTTTTCTCCCTCGGACCGCGAGGTTGGCTTCGTTACCTGATGCCAAACATGCAGTGGATGTAGTTCCAGATGCCCCGCTTGAAGACTGAGGGTTCGCAGCCCTGTCTCTTGGCCATGGCACTGCTCTGCAGGCCATCCACCATCCGGAACTTCTCGTCCAGGAGGTGCCCGATGTCCGAGTAGAGGCGGTTCACCAGCGAGAAGCCGTGGTCTTCCCAAGAGTAATCCTGTGGAGCACAGTGAGAGGCTTTCGCCACTGCAGGAAAGAGCCTGGGGCATGTTCCCAGGGAGAACGGCTGCTGAAGATCCGGGATGCAGCAGGAATCAGTGGGTTTGCTCTGCCACAAGTCCCAGCACGCCTCATCAGGCAGCTTTGGAACAATTTCGGAACAAATTTTAACCCCCAACCTCCGCGTTCACCCACAGCAGGCCCAGAGGGGACCTGCAGCGGTTCTTGAGGACAGAAGGCGGTCGCTTCCCCCCCAGCCCTTGTCGGATGGGTCCCCTCGCGGGACAGAGCCTCCCAAGGGCGCAGTGAAGCCGGGGCAGCCCCGCTCGGGGCCACACGGGCACCCCACAACCACCACTCCCCGGCAGCACGGGCTGCTGCCCGCAGGGAGCGCGAGGAGCCTCACCTGGACTCTGAATACCTGCGTCTGGTCCTCATCGCGCCGGGCGAAGTCCTGGTAGCCAAAGTCGGGGTCCTGCATGTAGCACGCCAGGTTGGCGGCGCCAGTGACTTCCCCGACGGTATCTGGGAGAGGGGAGAGACCGCGGGCAGCTCAGGGTGGCTCAGCTGCCCCGTTCCCAGGCAGCCAGAGCTGGGTCCTCAGTGCTGGCATCCCAGGAGCACCTCTCTGGCAGGGTGCTCCCACCCTGCACCCCCCCGTCCCTCACCTTCCTCGCGGTCCGGCGGCAGCAGCCTCGTCTCCTCCCTGCCCTCCGTCTCTACGTGGATCCGCTGAATGCGCTCCCGGAGAGAGTCCAGCTCCATGCAGGAGTCCAGGGACTGCTCAGGAGCACAGCGTGCCGTGAGGGCAGGGCTCTGGCCATCCCCGTCCCCATCCCCGTCCCCGTCCCCATCCCCATCCCCACGGTCCCACCCCGGCGCTCACCCTCTTGCGGTTGATGCGCAGCAGCTCCTGGCTGCAGCCGTTCCCGGTGGCGGCCTCGCAGAAGCACTGGTTCCCGGGCGGAGAGGCCTTCAGCGACCCCCGGCCCCCCGGCCCCTCTTCCTGCTCGCAGCCGCAGCCGAAAACAAAGCTGGCGAGCGCGTGGCAGTGCGCCAGGAGGACGACGGCGTGCACCAGCTCCGCCAGCGACCAGCTCCACTCGCTGATCTTCAGCAGCTTCTGCAGGACACGGGCAGGGCAGCGAGGCGTCAAGGGCGAGCAGGGGGCCACGGCACCCACCCGGCCCCACTGGGACACTGCGGGGGCTGCCATCCCCAGCACCTCCCCGATCCCCGGGCAGAGCACCCCCCCGCTACCTCGATGTGCTCCTTGGTGATGAGCCAGGGCCGGTGGGCCAGGATCTTGTTGATCTCGTTGAGGTTGCGGAGTTTGGGGGGGATGAAGTCGAGGCCGCGCAGCCACTGGGGATCGCCCCCCGCCCGCAGGAACTGCAGCACGTGCAGGTTCACCAGGTACCGGCACTGGTGCCGGGCGGCCGCCTGCAAGAACGCGGCGTCAGCCCCGGGCGGGGAGCAGCCGGAGGGGACCCCGTGCGTCCACCTCGCCTCGGGGCCAGCCCGCTTTGGCTTCTGCAGGGAAACCCACGGCACGGGGAGCACCCGGGCGGCTCCGGCAGCGGGGGCTCACCATGATGGCGATGTAGTGGCGGCAGTCGAAGGGCAGCGGGCCGTCCATGTGCAGCAGGTAGTGCTGCGTCTTGAGGAAGCTGTCGAGGTAGCGCGGGTGGTAGCCCATCTGCTGGGTCACCGCCTCCAGCCGCCCCCGGCTCGCCAGCGCCTTCACAAAGAGGAACTGCGGGCGCTCGGGCTCGCTGCCGGACATCTTCACCACCTGCGGGGAAGCGCACGGCTCGGCACGGGGAGCCCGGCCGCCCCCCCGGGGCTCTCCAAGGGGCTCCCTCCTCCCAAAGTGACCCCGCCAGGCCAGAAGCCACCGCAGCGGGCTCGGGGTGCCCCAGGGAGGCAGCACCTGAGTGCACCCACGCGGGACCAGGAGGAGCAAGGTGCCAGTGGAGCTGCTGAGCTGCTCCGGGCTCGTGCCTGTGCCAGCGATGTCCTGGCACCCACAGCTCCGTCAGGAGCACAAGGAAGGGGGGCTCGGAGGTCCCCCCACACCACAACTGCCTTGCCCATGGGAGCTGGGGCCGGGCTGGTTTTCGGCAAGGCGTCGCAAAGCCGCGCTGCTCCGGGCGCAGCACCCCGGGGTGCCGGGAGGCAGAGCGAGGCCGAGCTGCGCGCAGCGCTCACACCCCCGGAGCGGCACAGGAAGCGGCTCGGGCTATTTTCTACCACCCTGCCTCTGGTGACGAACGCACGCTCGCTCAGGTGTCGAGAGCTTGACTCGGCTGCGATCGGAGCTTCCTCTTCGGCCAAAAGGGGTGCGCAGAGCAGAACGGGCAGGGAGGGACGAGGAGCGCCAGCCTCTCCGGCACAAGGGCGAGGGTGCGAGCCCGGAGCCCCCCGCGGCTCCTGCAGCCCCCCAAGGGGCTCCCGACGGCTCCGGGTGGTTTCTTCTCACCGGGCACCTCCGGGTGCAGACGGACCCGCGGACAGCCCCCGGGTTGGGGTGCGGGGGGACGGGGCTGACCCGTCCCGGGGCTCCCCCGCCTGCGCCCCCCGGGGCTGCCGCCGCCCCCCGTGCGTCCCCCCCCGGCCCCGTCTCTCCCGTGCCGGTCCCTCGGAGCGCGGTCGTTGCCCTCCGCGGTCGCCCCCCGGTTCCTCTCCCGGGATGCCCGTGCCCGCTGCCCCTCGACGGCAGCCGTCGGGGCCGGCACCCGCCTCGCCCCCCCCGTTCCCGGTGCGCAGCCCCGCGGGGGGCTCCCCCCGGCCCTCCCCGGTGCCGGTGATGCTCCCGGGACCGCGGGCAGCCCGGCCCCCGCCCGGTTGTCCCGAGGAACGAGGGAAGTGCCGGTGTCGAGACCCGGACCGGGGGCGGGGGGGGGGGGACCCACAGCGGTTCCGTGCCCGGTGCCGGCCGCCGGTAACCGGGGCCCCATTGTGCGGGCGGCGGCAGCGGCAGCGCCCCCGGTGCGCGGCGCGGGCAGTGCAGGCGGAGAGAGAGAAAAACAACTTTGATTGGCAGTGATGGAGGCACGGCGCCTCCCGCATCCCGCACAAAGGGGACGGCGCCGCCGCACCGGCACCGGGACCGGGACACCGGGACACCGGGCCCCGCGTTGGGACGGCGCCGCCCGGCTGCGGGCAGGGCAGGGCAATGCAGGGCAGGGCAGGGCCGCGAGCTGCCGGTAGCGGCGGGCGGGTGCCGGTGGGCAGCTCCGGTGCGGAACCGAGCCCGGGGCTCCGCTGGGGGCTCCGGTAGCGGCGGGGCGGGTCCTACCTGCCCCGGCAGCCGCTGGCACCGGCTTCCTCGGGGGTGCTCCATGCTCTGGGGACACACGATCATGGTGAGCCCGCGCCGTGCGCTGCTGCCCGGTGCCGGTGCCCGGTGCCCGGTCCCGGTGCCGGCCCCGCCCGCCCCGTCCCGGCCGGTCCCGTCCCGGCCGCCGGCCCCGCTGAGCCGGGCACCGCGGCAGCCCGGTGCGGGGCGGGGGGCGTGGCCTCGGCACCGCCTCCGCCAATCACCGTCGTGGGGGCGTGGCCTCGAGGGGGCGGCACCGCGTGGCCGGGTGGAAAGTTACCCGAGCTGGCCACGCCCACCTGGGGAAAGGGGGCGTGGTTTGGGGGAGACCCCGCCCATAAAGGAAAAGGGGGCGTGGCTTGTGCTGCCCCGCCGGCGGGGGGCGCCACGTGGCGCGGTCCCGGTCCCGGTGTCCCGGTGCCGGCGGCCCCGCGGCTTTATTGGGCTCAGCGCTGCCTCGGCCGCTGCTGCCGCCCCCCTGGGGGCTGCGGGGTCCTGCGGGGAGCCCCCTCCTGCTCCTCGCCGGGTCGCGCTGTGCCTCGCGCCGCTGCTTTGCCCTGCAGGGAGGGGTGGGGGTGACACGGGGACAGGGATGACATGGGGACAGGGGTGACACAGGGACAGGAGTGACACGGGGACGGGGGTGGCATGGGGATGGGGACAGCACGGGGATGGGGACAGCACGGGGATGGGGACGGGGGTACCGGGACAGGGACGGGGGTACCGGGACAGGGATGTGGCCATGGGTCATCAGGGCTGCAGGATGCGGCCATGTGGTGGTGCTGGGGACATGGGGATGGGGTGGATATGGGGTGGCATGGGGACACACAGGGGGACAATGGGGCAGCAGGACAGGGAGGAGGGGTGGCACGGTGTGGGGACAGTGGGTGTGGGGACAGGGCAGCTCCCACCACCAAGCACCCAGCAGATGCTGGGAGCTGGAGAGGTGAGGAAGGCCCCCGGACGTGGTGGCGATGTCCCCGTCCCCAGGGTGGAGGTGGCCTTGTGGGAGGTGGCAGTGCCAGCGCCACCCGGTCCCGCAGGCCACCCCTTACCGCTCCCTGGCCGTGGGTGCCAGCGGGCAACGCCTCGGTGGCCGGCGCCCTCCTGCCCTCTGCAGCCTTCAGCGAGCGCTGGAGCCTCCTGTGCGTGTGCTGCCCGTGCTGCCGCAGTCCCTCTGCACCGGGGACAGGACTGGGGGCTCCGTGGTGGCCCCCAGGGGGGGATAACCCCAAAGTGTGCACCCCGCAGGTCCCCATCCCTCACCCACCGATCAGCGCCACGCCGGGGTCCTTCAGCAGGGGCGTGAAGGTCCGCGAGGCCAGCTCCTGCGCGGTGCCTGCGGGCACTGCTGTCACACCCACCGCAGCGCCCTGCGGGGACAGGGGGGGCTCTGCGCCTACCGGGGGTGCCCAACTCCACCCTGCACACGTAGTAGGTGCCGGGCGCCGGCAGGAACTCGCTGGCCCTCTCCCGTAGGGTCTTGACCTGGAAGAGCAGCTTGGGGGTGCCCAGCTTGTCGCACACATCGATGACGTCTGGAAAAGCCGGGGCGCGCGTCCCAGTGGTGCCAGCCCCCATGGGGAGCCCCCACGGGGTCCTGCCTGCTGCCCCCTGAGCTCACCGGTGGCGGGGACCCCCACCTTGCTCCTCAGGTGGGAGAGCAGCAGCAGGACGGGGCAGTCGGTGTTGACCAGGAAGCTCTGGTTGTCTGTGGGGACAGTGGCGGTGGCCAAGGGGACGTCCTGGAGACCCGCAGTGTCCCCCCGCCACGTCCTCGGGGCCGGGAGGGGACTCACCCCCATGGTTGATGCAGATGAACATGCTGCTGCGGGATGGAACCGTGGGGCTGCTCCCTGCCCCGTGGCGTTTGTGAGGTCGGAACGGGGGTGCCGGGGTGCTGGTGAACCCAAATTCCCCGCCCCAAGACCCCCGGAATGAGCCCGACCCAAAACAAAGTGCAGCAGAGCTTTATTGCAGCTGGAAACCCGCAGTGCAAGCAAGCAAGAGGCCAGGCTGCGCTCGCCTGGCGCCCGATGACAGCGGGGTGGCCCCGGTGGCTTGTCCCCTCGGGGTCCCTCAGTGCAGCACCCGTCCCTCGGCGCTCCTTCGGCCGCACGTCTCCACCAGCCAGCCCTGCTGCACCGCCACGGGGGCTGGGAGCGCAGCCTGGCTGTCCCTGCTGGGTGTCACCGGGTGCCACCGGGGCTGCCCCACATGGGGACACATCCCCCGTGTGCTCACGGGCACCACAGAGCAAGGGATCCCCCAAAAGGGATCCCCCCTGGGGCTGTGCCCGGCTGGACACCCAGCGCTGAGGACGGGGCGGGTGCTGGCACACCGTGGCAGGGAGCAGGACTTGGGATATTTGGCAGGGGCAGGGTGGGAGCAGGGGGCAGGGTGGGTTTGGGCAGCGCTGCTGGCAGTGTCACACCCCCACGTAGTTGTTCTGGTAGGGGCTGTGCTCACGGGGCCCAGCCGGGGCCCCGGGCCCCCCCGGCGGGCGGTTGCTGCCATCCCACTGGGGCTCGTGGCTCTCCTTGGAGGGCAGCTCGCTCACGTGGCAGATGCTCTCGCTGTAGTTGGGCTTGAAGCTCTCCAGCATGTCTTTGGGGACTCCAGCCCATTCCTCAGGGGGCAGAGCAGGGTGAGCGGGGTCGGGAGGTGCCGCCCAGCCCAGCCCGGCCCCACCACAGGATGGGGCGACTTACCTGGAAGTTGCCGTTGTGGGTGATGAAGAGCTCATCGAAGTTCTTGCTGGGGTTGGGGATCCGGGGCATGAGGATGACCCAAACCCTGCACGGGACAGAAGTGTCGGAGGGGCAGGCGCTGCCCCACACCCGCCCCACACGCCCCCCGGCCGGCCGCTCACCTCTCCATGCGCACCAGCAGGACGACGAGGACCAGCAGCAGCAGGCAGGAGGCGATGGGGACGAGAACCGTGTGGATCCAGAACCTCTGCAGCTGCTCCTCCGCGAGATCTGCGAGGAGCCCTGGTGGTGGGGACCCAGCCGGCACACGGCCACCGCGGGGCAGAGGAAGGAGCCGGCGCCGTGGGCACGTCCCTACCCTTGCTGGTGGTGTTTCTGCCCCAGACCACGGGGACGCTCCACTCGCTCCAGAGCTGGGTGCTGCCGCAGTAGCTGTTGATCTTGCTGCGCACGTAGAAGGTGTAGTACTTCTCGTAGTCCACGCTGGGGAAGGAGAAGATGTCTCCCTTCACCCCGTGCTCCTGGGGAGAGAAAAGGGAGAGGCGGTGAGTGCCAGCGCTGTGGGGACGGGCAGGGGCTCGGCGCCCTCCCCCCCGGCGCCTCTTACGATCCAGCTCGTGTCCTTGTTGCTCTTGTACTTGACAGCGTGCTCCAGGCACTGCGCCTTGGGGTACGGGGAGCTCCAGGTCAGCTGCAGCTGGTTGCTGCTCATGTTGCGGATGGTCAGGTTGACGGGAGCCCCCGGTTTCACTGCGCAGCACAGACAGAGCCCGGTGAGCGCCGTCCCCGTGCCCCGGCGGCCCTGGGGAGCCCCGGGGACCCCCTGCCCCGCTCCGTACCGAGGTCCTGCAGCTCCATGCGCTTGCTGCGGATCTCCAGGGTCTGGCCGTTGACGCTGGCGTTGAGGAGGACGTGGAAAGGCTGGAACTGGATGATCTCGCTCTGGTTGAAGTGGCAGCCGACGCTGACCCCCCGGTCCCACAGGTAGTGCTTGCACTCCAGCATGGGCAACCTGGTCTCGTACCTGTGCGCGGCGGGTTACGGGGGCTCCCCAGGACCCCACATACCCTAACCCTTCCTGGAGCCCTTTCCGGGTGCGTCCCACCCCAGCGGGCCCACAGATGGAGCCTCCAGCCCCAGGCTCGGCACAGAGGTGCCGGTGGGGGCTGGAAACCCTGCGGGGGGCTGGCGTGGGGCAGGGGGCACCTACCAGTAGTAGAGGGAGTAGTTGGCCGTGAGCGTCTCCCTGCTGCCCCACTTACAGGTCATGTACTCCTCGTTGAACAGGACGCACTCCACCCCTGCAGGGAACAGAAACCACCGGTCACTTTCCGCTTTCGCGCTGCCCACGGCCCACGCCAGCCCCACGTCTTCCTCCGGAGAAGTGCGAGCTCAGCGCCTCTCCCTCCCGCATCCGTGCTCGGCTCTTCCTGCCCTGATCGAACCGCGGCACCGCTGGCTTCTGCGGGGCTCTGCCAGGGTCTGCGCCCCAAACTGGTAAAAAAAAAAGTCTGGTTCAAGGCACAAAACCCGCCCGCAGCAGCCCGGTGCCCCGCTCGGTGCCGGCTGTGGTTGCCTGTGCAGGATGCTGCGCCGGCGGGCCCGCTGTGAGCGTGTTTTTCCAGAGGAAACGTGGGTTTGCCATTTTGTAACCCCAGATAAATCATGAAGACGAGCAACCGTGTGCCGAACTCCGGTTGCTTCGGCGTGTGGAAATGGAGGGCATCCTCCCGGCCGGCGGCAAGGCCCGGAGCCAGCAGAGGGGTGGCGTTGATTTGGAAACCAGTTATTTGGCCACCGGGCAGCCCAAAAGCCACTGGGCTTCCCGAACGCGGCAGCAGCCGTGGGGGCACCGATGTGAGCGAGGAGCCGGCCGCCCCCGGGCCCTATATACGTGCGGCACCGCCACGGGGATGGAAACGGAGGCGGCCGCAGGCACCGCACAGGACAAGCATGGGGTGCCCACGGCACAGCCCTCCCACAGACCCCCGGCACCCGCAGGGCCCCGTCTGGCATCTCCGGGGGGCTCGGAGCTGGGCCTAGGCCGTGGGGCTGCCCCGATGGCCAGGCTGGGAGCCCCGTGGCTACCCGAGATGTGGGGCTGGAGGCTGTGGGGTGGGAGAGCGTGGGGCTGGCACCCACAGGGCCAGCAGTGCTCCAGCTCCCAGCTGGGACCCCAGACACCCAGGGGGATGTCCCGGCACAGCCTGGCTCTCCCGGCAGCCCCATTGCTGGCGGCCCCGAGACACGGCACATGGCCCCGCATCCTCCCCTCGGCCGCCATCACTGGGGCGTGCTGTCCCCGACCCCGCCACCCACCGGGCTCCCCCCCATTACCTGTGGGGCCGTGGGTGGCGGCGAGGCGGGGGCCCAGCCCGCAGAGCAGCAGGACGGGCGCGAGGAGAGCCGTGGGGACTGCCATGGTGTGGCCTGCGTGCGACGGCCCCGCGCAGCCCACCTCGCTCCGCCGATGGCTTCCGCACCCGCCGCCGCTTCCTGCCACACGGCGCCGCCCGCCGCCGAGGGCCCACCCTATATGACGCCCCGACGGGGCCCCATTGCTCTTCCTGCATGGCCCCCGCAGCTCCGGGGCCCCGCTGGGACCCCACGGCTCGGCCCCTTGGGATCGGGGCTGCTGTGGGGGGTCCTGAACTGCGGGCAGGCCCGTGGGCGCATATGGGGTGGTGGTCATAGGGGGGCTGTGGTGGGGAGGGGGGTGTGGTGGGGGGCGGTCATGGGGTGGGCAGGGGGCAGGTAGTGGGGGGCGGGCTGGGGGTGGTGGGATGGGGTAAAGATGGGGTGAGGGTGGCGTGGGGGTCCCATGGGGGTCCCGTGGGGTCCCCTGGGGTCCTGTGGGGGTGCTGTGGGATCCCTGGGGGTTCCATGGGGGTCCCCTGGGGTTCCATGGGGTGCCATGGGGGTGCAGTGGGGGTCCCCTTGGGGGTCCTGGGGGGTCCTGCAGAGTCCCATGGGGTTCCTGGGGGTGCCATGGGGGTGTCCTGGGGTGTTCTGGGGTGTCCTGGGGTGTCTTGGGGGTCCCGTGGGGTGTCCTGGGGGTCCCATGGGGTCCTGTGTGGTGCCCTGGGGGTCCTGTGGGGGTCCCATGGGATCCCGTGGGGTCTCCTGGGGGTCCCGTGGGATCCCTGGGGGTGTACTGGGGGTCCCACGGGTCCTCTGGGGGTCCCATAGGATCCCTGGGGATCCTGTGGGGGTCCCATGGGGTCCCGTGGGGTGCCCTGGGGGTGTCCCGGGGGTGCCGTCGGGGCGGGCACGTGGCGGGGCGCCGAGGAGCGGCCCCGGGGTGCGGCGGGGGGGGGGGAGCGACCACGTGACCGCCCCCCGCTCCCGCCAGGGGGCGCCGCTCGCCCCTCGGCCGCCCTTCGGCACTTTCCGCCTCCGCCCGGCGCAGGCTCGGGCCCTCCCCTTCGGGTTTCTCCGTCTGCTTTCGGCTTCGCTTCGGGGAACTCCGGCGCCGCTCGGGTCCGTCCGGAACCGTTCGGGCCTTGCCGGGCCGTCGGCGCAGGCGCAGTGGCGGGCGGCCCCCGGCGGTCCTTGTTGTGGCCCGGCCGCCGCTGCCCGCCGGCAGCCCGGGATGGCGGCCTTCGGAGTCCTCAGCTACGAGCACCGCCCGCTCAAACGGCCGCGCCTCGGCCCGCCCGACGTCTACCCGCAGGACCCCAAGCAGAAGGAGGTGCTGAGGGGGGCGGCTGATGGGTTATAGGGGGCAGCCCCTCAGGGCCAGGCCCCGTGTGGTGGTGGGGGGGGGACCCGGCACGGCCCTGACGGGGGGGGGGAGGGAGGGGGGAGGCCGGGACAGGCCTCGGCCCACGGGGACCCCTCAGGGACCCCCCAAGGAACCCCCCTAGGAATCCCTCAGGGACCCCCAAGGACCCTCCATGGACCTTCAAGGGACCCCCAAGGACCCCTAGGGACCCCCTAGGAACCCTTCAGGGACCCCTTAGGGGACCCCCAAGGACCCCCCAAGGAACCCTTAGGAACCCCTCAGGGACCTCCAAGGGACCCCCAAGGACCCCTCAGGGACCCTTAGGAACCCCTCAGGGACCCCCAAAGACCTTCCATGGACCTGCAAGGGACCCCCTAGGAACCCTTCAGGGACCCCCAAGGACCCTCCATGGATCTCCAGGGGACCCCCCGGGACCCTTCAGGAACCCCCCAGGAACCCCCCATGGACCTCCAAGGGACCCCTGAGGGTCCCCCAAGGACCCCTCAGGGATCCCCAAGGGACCCCCCGGGCTACCTCAGGGCATGCTGACCGCCTCCCCCCCCCCCCCCTCAGGATGAGCTGACCGCCCTGAACGTCAAGCAAGGCTTCAACAACCAGCCCGCCGTCTCTGGGGACGAACACGGCAGCGCCAAAAACGTCAATTTTAACCCCGCCAAGGTGAGAGCCTGCCGGAGCAGCCCCCTTGGCAGGTCATGGGGCTGGGCTGGGCTGTTTCTGGTGGCTGTGGGTCTGCTGGCGGCCTCCTTGCCTTCGGGATGGTGCTGCGGGAGCTGCCCATGCATGGTCAGAGTTTGGTGTTGGTCAGCAGCTGTGGCTCCCAGCTCTGAGAGCAGATCCTTGTCTGGCCTGGTACAGCCGAGTGGCTTTATCTCTGGTTGGTAGATCTGTCCTGATGTTCTGCAGTTAAAGCAGGAGGCCACGGTACTGGTAGCGAGAAACTTGTTCAGAATAGGCCTGGTTAGATCATTGCGATGGTGGAAGAGAGGTAAGGTTTGTTGAAACATCTGGCAATTTAAACGCAGGGGTTGCCAAACAGGCTTTGGCTTCGTTTTTCTGATATTAAGGTGTTAACTGCTTGGGCTCCCTTCTGAGGGGACTGGCAGTGACCTGGGGTGGAAGGCAATCGATAAGCACGGTGGTTTTGTTTTCTTTGGCTCACCTCTGTCCCAGAAGCCCTCGGTCTGGTTTGGCTTAAGTGTTTATAAGGAGTTGTGTCCAGCTCAGCTGGAGTCTTTGCTCAGTTATTGTATTGTCATCTAGAAGCATTCCTCTTTGCGAGGATAGTAACGGAAATTATTGGCATTTTTGTGTGTGTGTGTTTCAGAAGTTCATAACCGGTGGGACTTCTGGCAGGAAGGATAGATGGGATTTTAAGCGAGCAGAGCAGATTTTTCAGCTATGGAATGTAATTTGTCTTTTTTCTTTCTTTCCTTCCTCCAGATCAGTTCAAATTTTAGTAGTATTATTGCAGAAAAGCTGCGGTGCAATACACTGCCGGACACGGGAAGACGGAAACCCCAGGTGAATCAGAAGGATAACTTCTGGCTGGTGACAGCGCGTTCGCAGAGTGCCATAAACAACTGGTTCACCGATCTGGCTGGGACTAAGCCTCTCACTCACCTGGCCAAGAAGGTATGTGGCAGGGGAGGCTGCCCGGCAGGGCAGAGCATTTTATCCGTGCTTCCTCCTGAAGTGTTTGCTTAGTAGGTTTTACTGCTTGGAGGAGTTTCTTCCATCTACATCTCTTGAAGTTTCCAGCTCGAAGAGCATATCCAGGATGTGCATTGCACTCCTTGTGGTCTCCTTGCTCAATCCGCTGGTCCCTTCTCTTTTATTTGGAGGCTGGGTTCAGCTCTGTTTCCTGCCTCGTGTGGTGTGGCTGATTTCTGCTGAGGTTCTGATGTTTTTCAGAAGAGCTGCTGCTGTCGCCTTTGGCCTGTTGTTTAGACGAGGACCTTTCCTATTGGGGGGGTTTCCAACTTCTCCAAAGTTGCAGTGGGAATTACTGGAAGTGATCAGCTGAGTTACTTCCCAGACTGCTGTTGCAGTGACACATGTTTCTGGTTTTAAGCTGAGCCCAGTGCGCGTGTTAGCCTGGCTGAGACCAAACTGTAAAGCATTTCTGTGCTCTGGGGGGTAGGGCTAGGGATTACCCTGGCAGCACTGAGTGCTTTAGGGTATGGGAGAAGGAAGAAGGGTCCCACTGCCATTTCCTAGGGCCCAATAACAAGGGGAGCTGACTGCCCATCGTGCTGGGCCAATAAAGAAGGAACCTAGGGATCTACTGTGCAGTGTGGAAAAATATAACTTCCAGTTGCGAAATAGAAGGAGAGCACGGAGTCTAGAAGCTGGAATTTGCCTGGCCCTTGGAATTCTGAGTCAGCCGTGGGAAAATAAAATCATTGTTTTTCTCCACAATCTGTCTCCGGTCTCGTAATAAATTTAGTCTGTCTATCTTCCTTTGCACATCGGCTGTCAGGTTCTTGAGGTCACTGTGAAAATTTGAGCCTTTCAAGGCCTCTCCCAGTTTTCTGCAATGTGCTCCATCAGTTTTAATGGCCTTACACGTGCAAACGGCTGCAGTTGGTAGCCGAACAGTCCGTGGCAGTGAGGCATCAGAGAGTAATTGGGCAGAATGGAAGAAACACAGCGAGTGAGTCAACAGTCAGTAGGTTAGGGAACTTGATACCTACAGAATGTACCTGTTCCCTTTGAATTTCTTGTAGCTCTGTAAACCCACAAATACTTGTGCTCTCCATAGAATCCCGTGCAAGTGAGCCCCGCAGCTGTGTGTTTTGCTGTGATGTGTTACCACTTCCTGCTTCATAAATCTGCAGGCTGATGATTTCACTGGTACCCTCCCATGCTTTCTCTTGAATTTCACAGAATCACAGAATCACAGAATTTTCTAGGTTGGAAGAGACCTCAAGGTCATCGAGTCCAACCTCCAACCTAACGCTAACAGCCCTCCACTAAACCATATCCCTAAGCTCTACATCTAAGCGTCTTTTGAAGACTTCCAGGGATGGTGACTCCACCACTTCCCTGGGCAGCCTGTTCCAATGCCTCACAACCCTTTCTGTAAAGAAGTTCTTCCTAACATATAACCTAAAACTCCCCTGACTAATTTTTGAGTCTTGGATTAATGAATTCCTTCCTACTGTGGTATTCAGTTCCCTGTTTCTCGCAGTCTTCTGTTGGCCGCTTGTGATATTATTACAAGACTTTTGTAACCGTTCTGTTTTGTTTACAACGTGAAGAGTCCTGTCTTCAGTCTGTCCTCATGCTCGTTCCTGACTCAGTCCTTCGCCTGCACCTTTTGTAGTTGTTTACACCCTCTCTGGAGGATGTCCTCAGAGCTGTTTGCAGGATTCGGGGTGTGGATTTACAGCGATGCAATCGTGCTTTCTGTCTTTTTTCAATTTGTTTTGCTTCTGTTTATACTGAAATGCAGCTCTGGTGCTGTTGCTTTCTGACCAGAGACAAATTCTTGCAGTAGGTTTCTCGAGACACAGAGCAGCACGGGACCTTTTTTCCCTGCACAGGTGGTGGTAGTGCCTGCGGCGTGCGGGATTGCTTCGGAATAGTTCCTGTCCAAGTCCGTGGTTGCGATTCCCCCTCTCCGTTCTGTTGCAGGTACCCATCTTTAGCAAGAAGGAAGAGGTCTTTGGTTATTTGGCAAAATACACTGTTCCAGTGATGAGGGCGGCGTGGCTCATCAAAATGACTTGTGCCTATTATGCAGCCATCACGGAAACCAAGGTGAAGAAGCGGCATGTCATTGATCCCTTCATCGGTAAGCATTTGTGTGGAGCTCTGCTTTTGTCCATCCCAGGTGTTTCCTGCACAGCCTGCTCTTGAGCAGTGAGAGGTAGCCTGGAAATCAACAAAAACTTGTTTCCTGCTGATAAATCCTGGTGCTTTGATGTGCATAACTGTCTAAAATAACACTTGTGAGAGTCCTCTGTTGAAAAATAAGTCTTGGCACCCAGAAATCCTTCCTCAGCGCCTACTTCTTTTTCAAAACTCCCCATTAAGTTTCACTGTGCTCCTCTGCAGCATTACCTGTTTTTTTTTCCTTACCCTGCGAAGACTGCAAATGTTATCGCTTAGCTATGAGTGATTAGCTTCTTCCTGAGTAAGTATCTTTCCCAGAGAATTTCCATATATTATTCTGCATTTCCAGTTTCATTAAACCTTCCTGGATCCCACATCTAACATCCTTTGTGTTCTGGCCTGCTCCAGATTACTGCAGTCTAGAGGAACTCCAGTGTCTGTTTGCTGGTTCTTGTGGCTGTCACTGCAGGACCTGACCACGCTCCCTTGAAAAGCAGTATTAGCAGCTGATATCCATGGATATTTTTCTTTCTTGTTTATCTTTGGTTTAAAAATTGCAGAATTTTCTTAATTTCTTTTTTGAGGTTGGTCAGGTTGCTGGATATATTGATTGTAATTTCTTTCCTGTTCTTTTGGATATTTGTCCTACTGCTGACCCAAGTTGTTGTATATTTTTGCCTTGAGTTTTGACATTTGCGTTGTCCCAGGGGAGTGTAGTCGTATTGTTATTTTGTGTACTGAGTTTGTCTTTTATACAGTTAGATTTTAGTAAAAAATATATTATGTTATAGAAATTGGTGATCATGGCTTTGCACCAGTGTCTGAAATAAATAAAAGACAAGTTCAGAGCTGAAGTGTTTGCAGTGTTTCTGCTGTCTGGAAAGTGATTGAGGATGTCCAGTCAGGCTGGCCTAACCTTGCATTTCTGTGGTTCCCCCAGCCTCACTGCCACCCCCAGCCAAAAACAAAACTAATAGTGGGATATTTACTTTTTTCTCTGTCTTTCTCTACTTTTCAAATGACAGGAACTTTTCTGGTTTTCCACAGAGATGCTAGCCTAAGTGTTGGTTCTTTTCCTTCCGTTCACCACCGTGCTCGTTGTTAACGTGTTCCTTTCCTCCAGAATGGACGCAGATCATCACCAAGTACCTGTCAGAGCAGCTGCAGAAGATTGCGGAGTTCTACAGGCAGCTCCCAGGGCAAGGCTGTGGTTCGCCATCTGGGCCGATGCCTCAGGAGGTGGAACAAGCTTTGAAGCAGTGGGACTACAACGAGAAACTAGCCATGTTCATGTTCCAGGTGAGGGACTGTGGAGGGGGCTGCTGCGTGGCTGTGGAGCAGAGGAGGGCTAGGGGATGTGTACCCAAAGTGATTAATTTTTGCAGAATATTCTATTTATGAATAGACCTTTAGGTCTGGATGCAGTTCTAGTTCTTCCAGGGCAGGATGAACTCAGTAGTAGAACAGAGTAGTACAGGATTGTGGGAACTCCTGGAGTTATTTCCATGATCAGAAAGGAAGCAGCTGCTGCCATTTTGCCTTACCTTAGTGAGCCTTGATTCAGCTCTCGTCCATTTGCTCTGCCTTTATCTGTGTGCAGGATGGCATGCTGGACCGGCATGAATTCCTGACGTGGGTCCTTGAGTGCTTCGAGAAGATACGGTCAGGAGAAGATGAATTTCTCAAAATGCTCCTACCCTTGCTGCTGCGGGTAAGAAATACCTGCTGGTTTAGGACAGCTCTGTCTTGTCTGTTGTCAGTCCCCTCCAGACTGCCTAAGGCATGATGAGCTGTTTTGCACTGTGAATGCTGGAGAATGTCCTCCTGCTAGAGCATTATTCTTAGCTGATGCAAGGAAACCTTTCTGAGTTCTGCTTTTTTCTGTCTCTCTCTCCTTTATCCTGTTGCCCTTCATTAGACCTGGCTATCCCTGTCCATCTCATAATTGTGATCGTGGGACTCCCAGTACTCACTGTGCACCCCTGCTTGGAAACCGCTTTTCTTTCTTTCTCTCATTTTGTCACAATAGATTTTAGATTCTTGAAGCCCTGGGAAGGCTGGGTGTGGGTACATTTTGATGCATGAATTCATTGTTATAGGAAAGCATTTAAGGAGTTTCTCTGATGCTTAGTAGCCAGTGGGTGGTAGATGATGCCAAGGTGCGCTGTGTGAAGGGACTGTCTCTACAGGGCAGTGCTATGCTGTATTCAGTGTTGGGAGGATAAAGGGTTTCCTCCATGTTGCTTGTAATGAGGACTTTTTTTTTTTTTTTTTACCCTGCAGTACTCTGGAGAGTTTGTGCAGTCTGCGTACCTGTCCAGACGTCTGGCCTACTTCTGCACCCGCAGGCTTGCCATGCAGCTGGATGGTGCTGGCGGGCACCCACCCCACATCCTGTCCACGCAGACAGGGAATGCTCTTCCTTCAACTCCCACCCCTCAGCCAGCTGCCGGGAATCCTCCTCCCAGCCCTTTCAGTGACTTACTTCTGTGCCCTCAGCACCGGCCAGTGGTGTATGGACTCAGTTGCATCCTTCAGGTAGGTCCGAGTAATAGCTGATAACAGGAGGGTCAGCAGGAGCAGTTCATACTGTATGCCATTGCAGAAAAAATCATTACAGCTTGAGATAATAACTTCCTGAGTATAGAAGTTTCAAGCCATGATTGTCAAAGCGTAAGTGCTTGCTGATGTGTTAAGAGTTTGGTACCAGACTTCAGTGCTGTAGCAGTGTCCTTGACTGAATTAAATAAGAAAAATGGGTTGGAACAGAGCCTTTTGCTCTATTCATGTGTGCCTCAGATGTCTGGGAATGCTTTGCAGAAGAGAGAGCAAGGGGGAAAAAGGGACGTTTCGCCTAACGTTATGCATATCATTTAAGAAGTTGTCATCTAGGAAAGGAAGGTACACCAGATATGAAGAAGAGCACTTCATAATTTTGTGAGCTCTTCAAAAGAAAAAACAAACAGCAACAGAAACATGCAACTGCCAAAACAACAACAACCACAAAAAAAAAAAAAAAAAAAAAAAAAAAAAAAACACGCACTTTTATGTATGGATGAACTTTAACTGTTTATCCAGACCACTTTCCTTGGAAATGATGGCAGACTAAGAAAAGAAGTGACTCTAAACTTACAGTCTTTATACGTGGAATTGAATAAGCCTTCGGCTGCAGTAAAAGGGCAAGGATGCTGAAGCCTTACTGGTAGATGTTTGAAGGGCAGGTGCTGTTGTGTCACTGTGGGACTCAGTCCAGACCGTGCTCATGTCAGAGGGAGATAGGTGAGTTCTGTTCAGTGTGTTCATGGTTGTGTTTTTCTCCTTCAAGAGAAGAGTGACTAAGTCAGGTAGATCCCTGTGCAAGCACTGGAGATTGCCCCTTCCAGGAGCATGCTGAAGCAGAGAAGATTCCAGAGAGTGCAGGATGGAGCAGGAGCTGGAGAGGAAGAGCACACAGAGCTTGGGAACCTGCAGCTCAACAGAAAAATTGAGATCAAGGAGCCCTGACAGGATCAAGAAGCAGCCTGCCAGCTCTCAAACAGGATAGAAAGAAAATTCCTAGGGTACAGCTGGCTAGAAGTAAGATTGCCTCTGCAAGGGCTTAGAGAGCAAGGTGGGGGGTTATAAATAACCCCTTTGTATTTGTGTTAAGCCTTTCTTAGTCACTTTCAATTTAAAACATTATTCTTTTAGTTTATGGTAAAACATGACTTTTTGAATATAAAAATCCTTTTTGGGGGAAGCTCACTTTAGAGAAAATACAGGAGTGCATACTTCTCAGATTTGGCTGATTTGGGGTCTGAACAGCCTGCTTAAAAAGTTCAAATTGGTTAATGATGGTCGGATTATTTTTATAGTATGTATCAGAAGAGCCCTTCCGAGAGAAGATGTACAGATTTTCTGTCTGCAGACAGTAGGTGAGGCTAAGGCACAGTAAGATCTAGTGGCTGGAGCTGGGTAAGGTCAGGCTGGAAACAGATGCGTTTCTATCAGTGTGTGTAATTAATCTTTGCTCAAATGTCCCAGAGAGATGATGGATTCTTTGGTTTGAGGATTTGTAGCAGCCTTGGTTGTCCGTCTTAATGTCTGGTTCCTCATGATCCAGAGGGTGGAGAGGTGTATACCAGGAATCATTCAGTGAAGATTTGCCTGTGTTTGTGGGTGTCTGTACAAGATCAAAAAAGAATGAAAACATGTAATAATATTGATATTATAATCATATGTATCATTATTAAATAATATAGTATAAGTTTGGGGCTGTTGACTTGTATTTCTTCTCACACTTTGCTGATTTATAGTCCGCATCAAGAGTAATGTAAATGCTGCTCCTGGGCCAGGAGGGTCGGACTGTGCATTGACAGTGTGAGTCATAAGAAAATAAGGTCTGTTTTTAAAAAGCAGGAAGCTCTGCAGCAACGTGTTGATGCTTTTGGATAACATGGAATTCTGCTCCTGGCTTCTTAAGCATACCTAGACTAAGACATTTAATTCGGCAAAAGTACTGGTCTACTCCTTTCTACCCTCATATGGTCGGAAGAGTCTTTTGAAGCGTAGAACAACCACCAAAAAAAAACCACAAACCGAAATAGTAGATACATGCACAAGATGATGAATCTAGGCAGTAGAACAAACGAGTGGCTCTTTCTGTAGAAAGTAATTTAATTTTGACTGTTTTGACCTTAATTTGCTGAATGATACTCATTTTTCTCTCTGTTGCAGAGTATAATTTTGTGTTGCCCAAGCGCCCTTGTGTGGCATTACTCATTGACTGATAGCAGGATAAAGACTGGTTCCCCACTGGATCACCTGCCCATAGCCCCGTCGAACTTGCCTATGCCAGGAGGGAATTCGGCCTTTACACAGCAGGTGAGCAGCCTTCGGAACAGGGAGATCTGGTGCTCCAGGATAATAGCTGCATCATAGCTCTTTCAGGATTTTCTTTTCACGTTGGGTGATAAGTGCAGCCAGAGGTGCTCCCTCACTCCCAAGGAATTTACTGCTCCCGTTCTGCCATAAGCAAGATTGTGGTGTGCTTGGAAGACGGACAAAATCTAATGTCAAGTAGAGCTACTGTCATGTTCTTTGTTTTCTGATAATTTTTTACACAGGACTTCTAAGGCATCCTGTTGGATGTTTACACAAGTCTATTGCTTTTAGGTTCGGGCGAAGCTCCGTGAAATTGAGCAGCAGATAAAAGAGCGTGGCCAGGCTGTGGAGGTTCGTTGGTCGTTTGACAAGTGCCAAGAAACCACAGCAGGTAACTTGCTGTAGGTTTAAGTTTTTCTGCCGTATTCTGTATGTTTCCCTGAGAAGTTTCCTGTCTGTTTCTTTGTTTTTCTTACATGCTGGCATTGGTGTTCACTCTCAACAGTGAAGAGAACCAAATGGCTCTTTTTCTTTCCAGTGCAAAATCTTGCATGGGTCAGTTTCCCTGGGTATAGCACTAGTGGAAACTGGAAGTGTGTACCAGAGAACTGTAGTCCTGTACACATGCCATGCTTTAATGTTTTCCCCTAACATCTACTGTTGGCTATGGATAGTCAGGATATTAAGCTAGATGGACCCTTGCCTGGCTGGTACAGCTTTCTTCAGGCAGTCTCCTGAGCAGTGAGCTCATAGAAACTTTTGTTCAAGAGTTGTAGCAGTTGCCAAATATGAATTTCTTTTGTCTTCTCTTCCAGGTTTCACTATTGGCCGTGTCTTGCACACTTTAGAAGTCCTGGACAGTCACAGCTTTGAAAGATCTGACTTCAGCAACTCTTTGGACTCCTTGTATAACAGGATATTTGGGCTGGGTCCAACCAAAGACAGTCATGAGGTACCTTGGACTTTGTGGCTGGGCCCTGGTCCTGGATGTGGCTGTGTTCTTGTTTATGTTCTCTGATTACTGTCCTGTGTCTGGAGATCATTGACGAGGTAGTGGCCTATGGCCGAGAGATGTGATCCCCATTGACAAGTATTTTGTGCAGCCGTAAGTTAGGGAGGAATTAAAGTGAGAACAGGGGGAGTCTGCGCACTAGTCTATGCTAAGAAATGCGCATAAGCCTGAGACAATCCCCACAGCTGGCTGAAGAGAGCGACCTATTTATGATGCATGGGGCCACAGAGCAACTAGTACTCCATTGGTTCCTGGAGGTGAGCTGTGAGGCTGGTAGTTTGTATATTTGCTATAATGCTGTTGAGAAACTGTTTCACTGTGTGCTAAAATTGACACTTCATAGATGTGCTGCTGAAAGAGATTATTTTCTGAAGCAGCGCAAGCCTGCAGTATTGTCAAGGGCTGTGTTTCACCTCATGTCACAAAGCGGAGTCAAACAGAGACAAAGCAGGAAGACCTCACCTCGACATCTGCGGTGCATGTTAGGAAGAGGGGGATGTAGCAGGCTTCAGGCTGTGCTCTTGGTTACCTGGGGCCTTAGGGCTGCTCACCTTTTTTGTTTGGGTCACCTTCTCACAACAGTGCTTGTATCTGCCCAGATCTCCCCAGATGATGATGCAGTGGTGGCCTTGCTGTGTGAATGGGCTGTCAGCTACAAACGCTCTGGACGCCACAGAGCTATGGTCGTGGCCAAGCTCCTGGAGAAGCGTCAAGCAGAGATAGAGGCTGAGGTACGTTCTTATTCTTGGAAAGCTAGCAGCAGTAAAGCAGAGCAGAGGTTAACTAACTTCAGATTGTTGCAACAGTGAAAAGCAAAGACGGATCAGCACAACATCTCTTAACGCTGGTACCGTAGATTATGGTTTTTGCTCTGTCTAACCCAAAGTAGGTCATAAGTGTTCCTTTGTGTGTATTCCATTTCTTGGATGATTCTGAAGACAGTTAGGTGCTCGTGGTGCAGAAGCACTGGCCTACTTAGAGACTATGAAGCAGCTTACAGAAACCTGTGTGGTGGCTTTCCCTAAGTGCAAGCTAGGAATAATCTAGTGAAGGCTTCTTTTTTGAGTTTATGGACATTGAGTTTCTCCTCTGTTTCTACAGAGATGTGGGGACTCTGAAGTCGTGGATGAGAAGGGCTCCATTTCCTCAGGATCTCTCTCGGCAGCCAGTGCGCCTGTCTTTCAGGATGTCCTTATGCAGTTCCTTGACACTCAAGCTCCTATGCTAAGTATGTAATAAGAACTTGTGCTCTCCCAGTTTCTAGCTTTCCCTCTTCCGCAAACTCCGAACTAGCACGCTATTCTATATCTAAGTCCATTCTATATGTAAGTACCCAAATTTTCTCTCTGGCTTCCTTGCAATCCAGAGCATATCCTGGGGAGGGAGGGATAGCAGCCTGGAGGGCCAGATGACAGGATGATCGTGCAGAAGTACCTCTGTTAACAGAGTGTTGGCCAAGAATAAATGAGTATAAGCTAACCTGGAATTGATTCAGGCTGAGAACTAGAAGATCTCTAACTAGTAGGTGACAAAACTCTGGAATAACCTGTTGGTGTAAATACTGCAAATGGATAAACTAACAGGGACAGGATTCAATTCTGAACAATGTGGGGGACTGTGGTTTGTATACCCAGGAATGGCACCTCCAGTCTAAAGTCCCACGCCTCTGGTCTGTGATACTAACTGGAGAGGTTTTCACTGAATTGCCAGCTGTTGAAGGTGGGTTTTCTGGTTCTAGCTTCTGCTATAACCTCAGAACTATGTAGCAGTCACTTACTATGTTGAGATGTCTAGAAACACATTTTCTGACTCTAGGTTAGGTGCCTTTTTAGTTTTACAGAAGAGCTCTGTTAAGTACTGACCATCTCTGCTGTCCTTTCAGCTGATCCTGGGAAGGAAAATGAGAAGGTGGAATTTTTTAACCTGGTGCTGCTATTCTGTGAGCTAATCCGACATGATGTCTTCTCTCACAACATCTACATGTGCACACTCATCTCCCGGGGTGATCTTGCCATGGATTCTCATGGGCCTCGCCCGCCCTCACCCTTTGATGACCCTGCTGAGGAGCATGACAGGAAGGAGACAGAGGGTAACAGTGGCATCAAGCTAGAGGTGAGAATACAAGCACCGTGGCTCTCCTGTGTGCTGTTTCCCTTGGTTATACTTTCCTGTTTTTACCAGCTTTGCAGCCTCCTTGCTATTACCTGCTGGAGGATATATCGGTGATTTATGCTTCTCATTCCCCTGAGCTATTTCCTTACCACTTCAGTTGCAAAAATAGAAGGCTGTGTTCTGAGTTTGTGGAAAGGTCCTGCAGAATGTAAAGGGGCAGACAGGAAAATCTTGCTCTGCTCAGAGCTCAGCAGCGTAGCATAAACTGCTGAGCAAGGCCTGTACGTAATGTCAGGTGTTTGTAGGGTATTTGATTGCAGCTGGGTTTCTTTTGCGAGGCCCTGTGGGTGTTGGCATTGCCCAACATGGAAGTGGAGTGCTGCAGTAAATGAATCTTGTCTTGTTCACTGGTGTATCAGCGAGGTGTAAAGCTGCCCTGTCTGTTCCCAGGACACAGGTCTTTCTGAGCCCATGGACATTGACCACAACTCCAGTGCGCTCTTTGATGACATGGAGAAGACGGATTTTTCGGTATGTGTCTGCATTTTCCAGCTGCTTCTCAGTAAGTAGGTCAGTGTGTTGTACTGCGACCAGGGACAGCAGGTGCCTCGCTTTTGTGTGAGTGTTCTCTCTGTACTGCAGAGCCAGTGTGCTGGAAGTGGCTAGCTTGTAAGGCAGCTGACGCTGTAAAAAGGCTCATATAGTCTGTTTAGGTAAGTCAGAATGATTCAGATTCTGTCAATCAGACTCAGTCCCTGTCACTCCTGGGATTTTTTTGTCTTCTGTCCACTGACAGCCCAGTATTTGGGCTGGGTAGGAAATGAGCTGCTTGGAAGTGGGTAGAAAATGGATGACCATAATAGCAACTGGAGGCTGAGGGTGGCCAGATGCTGTTGGCGGGGAGTTTCCTGATCACATGGGAAAAGACACAGGTCTGCTGTCATTGTACTCTGTGGCTTTCAATACTTCTTCAGCTTCACAGTTCTTCATGATATTTGTGGGTGTAGATCATAATTGCAGAATGCTTTGAAGCACTTAATTTGTAACAAAAATAATTTGTGGTGATTGAAAATTTACGAGTACCTACTTTCTTCCACCTGTTAATGGATTTTCAAAGTACTTGCTAGGCAGGTGCGATGCAGAGAGCTATATTGCTTTCCCAGGATCCTCACCTCTTCTGTGGAGGGGATTGCTCCCAAAATCCTGAGATGTAGTTATTTATTTCCTCTTCTTTATTATGCAATATAAAACTTGAACCAGAAGCAGAAATGGAAATAGTGTCTTAGCACAGTGCCTTAGGTCAGTGCCCTAAGATCTGGATGTTTCCTACCCTCCCTCTTCCTGTTCCTTTTAGGCCTGAGCAAATGTGTCTTTTTTGCATTCCCATGTTCCCTAAATGCTTTTTCTAAAAATCTTTTTATGCTTCCCTAGATGTTTTCTCCGCCAATGCATTGTGAATCTAAAGCCAGCCCTTCCCCTGAGAAACCGGATCCTGAAAAGGAAACCAAACCTCTGCTGAAGGACAAGTCTGCAGAAGGAATGCTAGCATCTCTGTACGATCAGCCTCGGCACATCCAGTATGCAACACACTTTCCTATTCCTCAGGTACGAGACCTGCTCATAACCCCTCTTCTGCTGCTGTCTTGTGCTCCAGTCACGAGGCTGCTGTGTTTCCCTGCTGCACTGTTGTAAGTCTGACTGGCGTTGAACCCGATGTCTTTCAGTACTGAGTGGGTAAGGAGCATGACTGTGCTTTACTTATGCTTTACTGCACTTATGCTTTACTGCACTGCTGCAGGAGAGTGATCTACTTAAGATGTCTCTTTGCTTACTCCCAGAACAACTTCTGAGATGAAGCTTTCTTCTTGCTTTTAAGAGATCCAGATGTGAAATGATATTAAGGCATTCAGCCCGATAGTTGCTAATGCAGTTCTCTCTCGGTTTCCCAGGAGGAGTCATGCAGTCACGAATGTAACCAACGGTTGGTAGTTCTTTTTGGGGTCGGAAAACAACGGGACGATGCTCGGCATACAATCAAGAAAATAACCAAAGACATTCTAAAAGTTTTAAACAGAAAGAGCACTGCAGAGACAGGTCAGTATTGTTTGAGGCACTCCTTTTTGAAAAAGGAGCCTTTCCTCTTGGCTGCCTCCTTTGTCTGGAGTCTCACAATGGAAGGATTTCATGTAAACTACCGTGCCTGGTTGGCTGTATCAGTCACTGACAGCCTGGAATGGTGCTCTAGTCTCAAATACACTGAGCAGCAAGTAAGAAGATCGATTTCCTTCTGACTCTATACCTTTAATTGAACGTACTTTTCTTCAGAAGGCAATTAAGCCATAGCAAGTTCAGAGTGAGACCAAAATGTGGAATTTTCAAACTTTTTTTTTCTTCCACTTAGATCTTTGCACAGAAGCAAAGAGAATTTTGCCTATGAACGTTAGGCAAAGCCTTGATTAATTGTATTATGCTTGCAGAATGTATTACGCTTGCAGAATGGCAGATTTGGATAGCTGTGTCAGTATCCATAGAAAAAATCTGATTTCTGTCAGTTGAGAATCTGGCTACATTTCTTTTTCCTCTATTGGTTAGTGTGATTCCTGAAAGGCTACTTACAGAATCTTCCTTATGCCACATTTTAAAACATGAGATGCTCTGATAAATTTCGAGGCGGAACCATCCCCAGTCTAGAATAGCAGGGAGGCAGTGTTACATCTAAATCAGGAGAGAGAATATCTTCTCTCTCCAAGGAATACCTTCACTTGGCATAAACTAGGTGTTAAGCATGCTGTAATTTTCAGTCTAGGAACTCCTTCCTCACCAATTTATTGTTTTGAATTCAGGATGGTCCTTATCTTAAGGATGGGAACTCTGGCTCTTTGGCTGTGCTCCTTGGCAGGGGCTGGTGTTGGTGAGGGACTGGCAGGTGTTGATGATCGCTGTGTAGTCCTCTTCTGATGAGGAAGGTAGCCTAATGCTGTTTGCTGGTCCTCCTAACTTTGGTAGGTGGAGAGGAAGGCCAGAAGAGGAAAAAGAGCAAGCCAGAAGCATTCCCGACAGCTGAAGATATTTTTGCAAAGTTCCAGCACCTTTCTCACTTTGATCAGCACCAAGTCACGTCTCAGGTATGAAGCTTCAAAGACAGCTGTCTTCCTTGGGTCCTGATTGTGTCCCTCTGTATTTCTGAGGGCAGCTTCCTAGAGGAGGGAAACTGCTGAGGGACTTCTGCAAGGGGAGATAGCACTGTGTGTCGTCTTGTGCTTGCAGGTATCTCGCAATGTCTTGGAACAGATCACCAGCTTTGCCTTGGGAATGTCCTACCACCTGCCTCTGGTACAGCACGTGCAGTTCATCTTTGACTTGATGGAGTATTCACTCAATATCAGTGGTCTTATCGACTTTGCCATCCAGGTAAGCGCAGTGTGCTTCAATATTTAATGGGATCGGTTCATCAGCCTGAAAGGCAGAAGATCTGTGCTGTGATGCTTGTGTCATGGGGGTGGTCAGATTAGGTGGGCATTGTGGTGCTCCTGGGCTGCAGCTGCCTGGAATAAATTGTTTGTGGCAGGTAGTCTGACGTGTCCCTTGGGGGGATTATTCTTCCAGAGACTTCAGGATTGTCTTTGGAGGATTTGCATTGCATCTCTGTCCCTGGCTGCAGCAAGGCCTGGTTCTGGGTGAGAAAGGGGGATGTGTTTCTCTGGCAAGCCTCCTGCCTTTCTCCCCTGGAAGGACCCTTGGCACGTGGCAATGCAGACTGCCTTCTGGATCCTGCTAAAATTTTGTTGCTGTTTTTGCAGGCCATGACACTTATCTTTTTGAAGCCTTGCTATGATTGCTGATGAAATTGAGGTTATTAGCCTTTAAAAGGGGGGAGGATCTCCCTCCACAGAGTGATTTGTACTGGACAGAAGTACCAAAAAAGCTGCCTGCTACAATCTGTGGCCATATACCTATCTGCCTCTGACCCCCAAGCACTGTCAGGCCCTTTGTACTGGTTGAGTGAGACATTGTGCCTAAACATTGAGCACTGACTGTTCCAGGGTTATATTTCTAGGCAGAAAGTGCCTGCCAGTCCCTCTTCCTGGCAGGCCCTGTAGGCTGTGGGTGTCGTGTGCCTGCTCCATCTCTGACCATACCTTACCCCTGTGGCTGTTGAAGGGTTTTTCTGTCATTGGGTGCAGTTGCTGAATGAACTGAGCGTGGTGGAGGCAGAACTGCTGTTGAAATCCTCCGACCTTGTTGGCAGCTACACCACCAGCTTGTGCCTGTGCATCGTGGCTGTGCTGCGGCACTACCACTCCTGCCTTATATTGAACCAGGACCAGATGGCTCAGGTCTTTGAAGGGTAAGGGAATATTCCCCTCACCACATGGAAGGGGATTGTGAGGGGCAGGGATGTATCTGTGTTCTAAAAGGTAGCAACATTGTGCCTGAGGGTTCAGCTCACAGAACTTGAGGGGAAAGGGATGTGTTACCCAGTGAGCACTGTTGCTGTGGGCTCTGTGTGATGAGATGATGATATTCCTTCAGATTTTCTTTTTATGTTGCTGCAGCTTTTTTTCTTTCTGTGCAGTCTGTGTGGGGTAGTGAAACACGGCATGAACCGCTCAGATGGCTCCTCAGCAGAGCGCTGTATCCTGGCCTATCTCTACGACCTGTATACCTCCTGCAGTCATCTGAAAAGTAAATTTGGGGAGCTCTTTAGGTGAGTCTGTGGCAGGCGGAGTGCAGTGGGTGCCTACGAGTATAGAACATCGGTGTAAGCTTTGCTTGTCGTCTTGTTTGATGGGCTTGTCCCTGAGATCCTCTCACTGGGGGCTGGAAGTCTTGGGAGGAGTGCTGGTTTTGCAGGCAGTAATGACCCACTGCATCACCTTGGCTGTTAGATCTTCAGGTTCTTTGTTAAATTGCCTTCAGCAGTACCCTGCACTTCCACAGGTCTGTTCTTACTCCACTCCTAGAGTATAGAAGTAGAGAAGTCTTTTCCTACCAAACTCTGCTACGTTGAAGCCAAAAGCCTTGGCTGACCAAGCAGATGATCTTAAAGGTTGTTCTTTGCTCATGCTCAACTCCCTGGTAACCTTTGGGTCACTTTGCTTGGTTCTGGGTTCGTTCCTGTGCTGCTCTCCACTCTTTGGCCTTGTTCTGCCCCTGTTGGCTCTTCAGGTTCCATCCTGCTGTTGTTGTCCCATCTCTGTGTCCTGTGGGCTCTGTAGCCGCCTGCCCTGTGCTTTCTCTTGGGAACTGTCCCCCAGCAGCTCCTGTGGGACTCCATCCTCAGCAGCACAGAGATGGAATCCACCAGTCTCTCTGGCTCTTTACTCAGGTGATCCTGTGAATGGGCAGTTGACCTCAACAGGTCTGTTTCCCCATACCGTGCTTCACTCTGTCTTCTTTCGCAGCTCCCTATTAGTGTTTCCTGTGCAGGTGTACAGGAGGGGTGTCTGACCCTAGGTATTACCCCTGTCAAGGGGCTGTCAGAGTTACTCGTGCCTTAGTGTCAGCTGGCGAGGCTCCTGGCTGCTGAGCACCTTTGAAGTTTCTCTCTTGACAAAATTGAGAGCAGGAGGAATTGCAGTGGAGCTCTTTGCAGGAGCCGTCACACATATGGGAATGAGAAACACGATATTGGTGTAACTGAATTCCCAAAAGCTATTCAGCAAGGCTTTAAATGGCCACAGATAAAAGGGAATATCCTCTTCCAGGCAAACAATAGGTTAGAGATTGATACAAAGAATAGGAAAAAGTTTCTTTTTGAGGGTGATCCCTCTCTGAAGAAGCCCCACAGGGCTCTGCTAGTGCTTGTGGTGTTCAGCGTATCAAAGGCTGTGTGAGTGGCGACATCAAAACTTGTCATATAACTTTTAATCAACATATAAAATTGAAGGTGCCTGCAAGTTAGTAGGGCCTAGTGATCATGACTGGACGATAAATTACCAGATGAAGCTTAGCATCATTGTAAAAACAGTGCACGTAGGATTGTCCTCATTGCCTTCCAAATTCTACATGGTGATGGATGTATGCTACCAATCAGATGAACTGTCTTGTACTTGTAGTAGATACGTCAATAAAAATATTCTCTCAATGTTCAGTAGCAGTCAAAAAGCAAATTAAATGTTAGGTATAGTTTGGAAAGGAATGGAGAACAGAACAGAGGGCGTCATTGAGCCACAATATGAATCATGGTGCAGCTGTGCCTTGTGGCTTTGGGCACCTGATTCCAAAAAGCATGTGGTGGACTTGAGTCTGAGGGATGGTGAGCAGATGGATGACCAGTGGTTTGGAATTACACATCTATGAGGAACTGCTTAGTAGAGTGAGTCTCCTCCCTGTAGAAGAGAACTAGGGGAACTGGCAGAAGTTTTGGTTCATACGGAAAAGAAACTGAGTGTTCAATATGTCTTACATTAAAAGCACAAAAAGCTGTGATTAGAAAATAACAAGGGGTAGGTTCAGAGCAAAAGAATAAACTTCATTGTTCTCATAGGTAACCGTGGAACTCGTGCTATGTTGTAAACACCAAAAATCTGCTGAATTCAAAAAGCAGGTGGATAATTTGTAGGAGGATAATCTGTTGAGGCGAGCGTTATCTCTAACTCCGAAGGTTTCTGAGCCATAAATTGCAGCAGGGTCGGGAAGGATGCTGGGGCACTATTGCCACATACCTTCCTTGTTCTTAAGCTTTTATCTGGGCATCAACTGTCTTGGCACCAAAGTCTGAGCTAGGAGTTGCTGTGGTCTGACCTGGAATGCCCATTCTCATGCTGTGTTTGCTGGGCACCACCCCCAGTAACTTCCAGGTGCTTCCTGAAGAAAGAACCGTCCTCAGTCTTCTGGGAGAGTCTTTCTCATACAAACTGATCTCAAATCTCCACACGTTCTTGCCCAGGGCTGGGTTTATCTTACACAGGATTGCTTTGCTTATCGGAGTTCAGTAGAAGCAGGGCTTTTTTTTTTCTTTGTTTCTAATCTCTTTCCTATCCTGTTTAGTGACTTCTGCTCCAAGGTGAAAAACACAATCTACTGCAATGTTGAGCCATCTGACTCCAACATGCTCTGGGAACCGGAGTTCATGATTGACACTATTGAAAATCCATCTGCACATAACTTTACGTACACCAACCTGGGCAAGAGCCTCAATGAAAATCCAGCCAACCGCTACAGTTTTGTCTGTAATGCACTTATGCACGTGTGTGTGGGGCACCACGATCCAGACAGGTGAGTGGCAGAGCTGTCATTGTTCTATCGAGACAGTAACTTTTTTAGGTGAGGCTAAGAAAGCCCTTGCTTGGCTGTCTTGGGGTGGCAGGAAGAAGGAGCCAAAGCTGTGGTGCCTTAGAGAATCACTGACCTAACTGTGTGCATGAGAAGCAACGCCAACCCTCTGCTTTTATTTATTTATTTATTTAACAGGGTGAATGACATTGCCATCCTGTGTGCTGAGCTGACAGGCTACTGCAAGTCTCTAAGTGCCGAGTGGCTGGGCGTGCTCAAAGCTTTGTGTTGTTCCTCCAATAACGGGACCTGCGGATTCAATGATCTCCTCTGCAACGTTGATGCAAGTGCAACCATTCAAAAGGGGGGAATGGAACTGAAGCAGGAGTGGAGGGATCCATCGGGAGGAGGCAGGAATGGTGGAGGGATGGAAGCTTTGTCTTCTGAGGATGGGGGAAGGCCTTGAATGCCAGGGCTACCTTTTGGTGCTTGTTGCAGCCTGGGCTGATCATGAATGTTGACCTGGGGTTATGGGCACTTCTACCCCCCAGCTCCTAGTCAAGCTGAGGAATTGCTGATAGAGGGAATGAGGCAGAGGCTGTTGTGATCACTGGCTGATCTCCTCTCTTCCAGGTCAGTGACTTATCTTTCCATGATTCCTTGGCCACCTTTGTTGCCATTCTCATTGCCCGGCAGTGCTTGCTGCTGGAGGACCTGATTCGCTGTGCTGCTATCCCCTCACTCCTCAATGCTGGTAAGTGCATCCCTGCAGAAAGCTGGTCTTACTGCCAGTGCTAGCCCAAGGCGCTGTGCTTAATGAATACTTGATGAACCCCATAGCTGTGAAACCTGCTTCTGATTCTTTATAGCATAGTACTTAAAAACCGAACACTTTGCTTTAGAGAGTTTCTGACCTTTTGTTTTCCATCAAAAAAATGGTTATGCTAAGGTTTTTCAATGTCTTGCTCTCCGGAGTTTGTGTGAAAGCTGAAATAAGCAGAGAGAGATGTGATCAGCCACACTGTCTGACCAGTGTGCTCAGCTCTGAATGCCAGCAGTGCAGTTCCTGCTGATGGTTCGGGTTAGCGTTTTGGCTACAGCAGCCAGCTGACCTCTTGGGTCACCCTGCCTTATTCCGACACCAGCCTTCCTAGCTTTGCTCTGGGGGTTGCAACGTCTAGACTCTGGCAGGGTGAAGTTGGGAAGAGAGAGCAAGCAGAATGCAGCGCATGTCACTGGGAATAATACTGATGTATTTGCTCACTTGCATGTTAATTGCTGCACATGCTCTGTATCTGTAAATACAATGAGGCTGCTGCAGCTTCTCAACTGGCTGCTCCAGGGCAGTGCACTGTGAATAGCTTTTGGATTGAGAGTCAGCTGTCCCAGTACTTAAGAAATCTCAGTTGACTGTTTTCTTTACATAGCCTGCAGTGAACAGGACTCAGAACCAGGGGCACGTCTGACCTGCCGGATTTTACTCCATCTGTTTAAGACTCCACAGCTGAACCCATGCCAGCAAGATGGCAGTAAGTGAATGGAAGTAGAGCCTTTCTTTATTGTGAAAGTACTGAGGCTCTTGCACCCCAAGAAAAGAAATGCTGGACCCTATGATTAGAGATGACCTGCTCGCTTTGAATAAAGCGGGCAAAGCATGATAGACTGCTTTCTGCAGAGGACAAAGAACAATATCCTTCCATTTATGCCACCCTCTGGTAGCCTGGCATGTTGGGGGAGGAAGCTCTGGAGGCCAGGAACCCACCAGTAGAGGTGGCCTTGCTGTCACTAAGCCATTAGAGTAATGATCACTTTTTTTTCTTTTTGTCTAGAGCTTTGTACAGCTTCTTAGCTCGGTGCCAGAAGCTGTTATTTTACAGCACTCCCTTTTTGTCTGATAATGGAACGAGTCCAGGAAGCTCTGTTTTTGGCTCCTCATCAGTATCCTGATAGCTCAGATCTCTAAACCCAGCCCGTATTCTAGGTTAGGGTACTGTTGGAGCTTAGAGTTCATGACACAGCCACTGCTCCCCATTTGGATTTCATGGTTCAGTTGTCACAGCATGATTGGCACTGTGCTGCATGAAGCTTAATTAAATTGACCCCATGTTACAGCTGGGAAAAGGACTAGCCTCAGGATTCTCTGAGCTTGATTCTGTGGTACTGGCTGGCACATAATACAGGCAGCTCTGAAGTCTGTGCCTTTCTCTCTTGATGAGGATTGCCCTTCCTTATTGTCCTCTTTGCAGACAAACCCACGGTGGGAATCCGTTCTTCTTGTGACCGTCACTTACTGGCAGCTTCCCAGAACCGTATTGTGGATGGAGCAGTCTTTGCAGTACTGAAAGCTGTCTTTGTTCTGGGTGCGTACCTGCTTGTGTTAGCCTGCACCTGTAAGAATGTCTTCTGGGGCAGAGGGAGCCAGTACTGTATTGCACGGGGGTACACGTGTGCTGGCTGTGCTGAAGGACTGAGAGGAGATCTGTTTTGGTGGCTGTGTGGCTTCTCTGTCTGAAGCCCTCTGGCTGAGCTGTAAGCCTGCTTTTTTGTATCTCTTACCTGCAGAGAGATCACTGGTCACAGGGAGCGTTCTTCAAAAGCTCAGGATGTTTTGTGGGTCAGGCTTTGGGTTTGGCATTAATGATTAAGTACCACTTGCTCTTTCCTTGTAGGAGATGCAGAACTGAAAGGCTCTGGCTTTTCCCATCCTGGAGGTGTCGATGATCTCATGGACGATGAGTTGGGCACCAGGAAGGCTGGTGGTCGGGTAGTAACTGTAGAAACAGCTAGCCTGGATATTTATGCCAAGTATGTACTAAGGAGTATCTGTCAACAGGTGAGTCTGTCCCATCCCTGCGCTTGTCCTTATCTCTTCTGCAGATAGATACATTCCATGTGGCTTTCTGCAGCTTGTGTTTGGCAGGTATTTCTTTGAAGTATCAGTAAAGAACCAGCTGGGGTTCTGCCACGTGATGGCGCTAAGGATTGCTCACCATTAGGGGAAAAGAAAAAGGCAAACAGCTGTCAAGAAGTAGGTGTTGCAGTATGCAGGGACTGCACATCCCCTTTGCTCTGGCAGTGGCACAAGGCTCGTGTCCAAGGAGGGGAGTGCTGGGAGTGGTTTGCTGAGATGTGTGCCGGAGGCATAGAAGATAAGAATAAGACAGACAGCTTGTTGAAGTGATAAATGGTGCCTCTCAGAAAACAGCTTAAGTGTTGCTAGCAGCTAGGCTGTTAATGTATCCCTGGGCTTTGCAGTGCCCTCTTCAGTTAATTAAAGAAACAAAACCAAAAATCTTTTGCTCAGCCCCAATCTGACAGCACCAGTATTTCTGTTCCTTTGAGGAAAATTGACATTTGAGGAACTGAAACCTGGCTAATAAGATACTTAGTTCCAGACTGGAGTGCCTGTTACTACTGCTGTATGAAAATGGGTGTTGAAGGGTGGCTTTGGCCGTGGTTACAAATTTGTTCTGTCAACAGGGAAGATGCAGTGTTGCAATTTGAAGTGCACATTCCACTTAGTACTGTGTTATCCTTGTGCTTTGTGGTGCTGTTGTTTTTGTTAAATGGCTCAATATATAGCAGCGTTACCAGCTGACCAAAGAAGAATTGGAGCTGCCTATTTAGGAGCACAAATACAACATACTTGGTGCTGCTGAAACCTGACTATAACATTAACAGAAGTAAATCTTCCCTTACTGGTCCCAGTCTTATGTGGGAAGGACCCACAGCAAATAGAACATGTATGGAAAGGAATAGCAGCATGTCAGGTATCAATACAGCAATGGTTGGCAGAACTGGTTATATAGGAGCGAGTATTTGAGCAGACAACAGTGAATACCACCGAGTTGTGCCAGAGCTCCTGCAGCTGTGAAGGGTGGGTAAAATATTACGTTTATCATTAGCACCTCCAGTGTGAGCAACAGGTGCTGCAGAACTCACAGTATCCATTCTGAAATGCCTATAGAATGCCTTAAGCTATAGATGGTGATTTCTCAAACTAAAATAAATAAATAAATAAATAAATAAAAGCTCTATCATATTCAGGTATGTATTTTATATTAGACATTGTCATGATGGTGTAGGGAAAAGGAGTAGATTATAGAATTAAGGTAAAGGTTTCATAGGTGCTAATGTTTGTAACCAAATTATCGGCCTGCCCTTTAGCCTATTCAGATCAGTACACGTAATGATGATTTTCCCTTTGAAAAGGTTAATTACATTTTAACTGTGATAAGACACAGAGTCACAAGTGGAAGCCAAGAGGGAGGCTTGAGACACAGCTGCTAACTTGAGTCTGGTGGTTGGGATAGTAGAGTTGTCCGTAGCGCTTGGAAAAGGTGTTCATTGTGCTCTCCGGTGAAGGGAGAGATGAAGGACTCCGTTTCAGTAGCATGGAGCCTGTGGAGGTGACTGTCCTATTTAAAGAAAAAAAAATCTTGGTGAGAAAGAGGCTGTTAGTCCCTTGAGGACAAAAATGGTAGTTGACTTAATACCTACTTGTAAGATTATCCTGATAAAGGGATGATTGCAGACAAGTCCCACTGAATTCTTTTAGAAAGGTAGGCAAGTGGCAAAAAGGGTGTTCCCAAGGATGTGCACATTACATATACAAGGAAGCGAAATTTTGAGAAGAATGGTATAGTGAAGAGAAAAAATGTGATAGGCGTTGGAGGAATCGCCAGGTCCACATGCACTGGCAAAGCAGAGTTGTATTTTGGGGTGAGGTCACTGAAGACTTAGGCTGTGCTTTCACAAGGGTTTCAAGTCAGACTTAGTCTTTCCAGTTTTCGTGCTCTACTTAGTGCTCAGACTACTGCCTACTGGAAAGAGGGGCCATTCCCAGCTTTCTAGGCTTAGCATCAGCACCTGTGCTTCGTGAACTGGGTCCTTATTACTCCTCTAATCTCCTCTGGCTGTCACTTCTCAGTGGAAGAATTCTCTGATCCGGCTTGATATGCAGCTGCAGAAGTGCTTACATAGCAGTCCTCTGTAGATTTTAATTTTCATGAATTAGCCTAATTGATTTTCAATATGAAAAAATCCTGCAGTAATGAATGCTTCAGGTTAACTGTGAATTACATAAAGAAGTATCTACCTCATATTTGTTTTGGAAATTGCCACCTGATAATATGTTTAGAGGCCACCAACTGAAATTGAGAGGCTGACAATAATAGTTTTCTGTCCACCTTCTCCTCATGATTAGTGACTTTAAAAACATCTTGTATCCAGTCAGTTATTTTCCCTTCCAGGCAGTGAGAAGCAAGGTGAATGTTTTTCACTGAGGATGGCAGTGTGTTTTCCATTACCATCTGAGAGTTAAGGGATGTGCTTTTCCTTAAGACACATTCTAGTTTAGCCTTAGCTGCAGCCCTGAGTTGTTTAATTTAGCACAGTCCTAGGGTTTTTGCACAAGAAATGGACTAAATAAATTCAAGTGATCCCTTCTGACCTTTGAGCCCAAGTGGCAAAGTCAATAAAGTCTGGGCATGGCAGTGACTGTGTAGTGTTAAATCATGCTAATACTTCATCAAAGGAAACAGCAGCTACTGTGCTTCTCAACAGCTGATTTGTCAGAGTTGATATTTTCTTTGTCATGATTGCTGTGCTGTGCCTGATGCCTGCTGAATCAGGATAGTGCAGTTCATGAAGAAAAATGATTATCAGGCATTACAGCGTACTAATAAGGTTCTTAGGAGTTTGTTTTCCCTACATCTATCTGATACTGAAAGCAGAAGCACCAGTTTGGTATCAGAAATGAGTTTAACTGTTCTAACTCTGCCTTCATCCTGCAGGAGTGGGTAGGGGAGCGATGTCTCAAGTCCCTCTGTGAAGACAGCAATGACTTGCAGGATCCCGTCCTGAGCAGCACACAGGCCCAGAGGCTGATGCAGCTGATCTGTTATCCACACCGATTGCTGGACAACGAGGAAGGAGAAAATCCTCAGCGGCAGAGGATTAAACGCATCTTACAGGTGCAGGCTCCTGCCAGAGTCCAGGAATGATCTTGTAACTGCCTGATGTGACATCAGGATGGTGGAGTCGGCGCTATCTGAGTGGTGCAGCCCTCTCCGAGGGATCTGAGACTCATTATCATGGGAGCTGAGGGCATGGGTTGAGGACATAGTTTGAACTGAGATAAGGACTCATACGAAGTGTGTGTGTGTGTGTGTTGCAGAATCTGGACCAGTGGACCATGAGGCAGTCCTCGCTGGAGCTGCAGCTGATGATTAAGCAGACTGCAAACAACGTGAGTTTCTGCTCAGTGCGACCATGCAGGGATGGGTGCTGCCAGCATTGAAGTGGCTGCTGGTGAGGTGGTAGGTTGGTGACCTGGCAGAAGTGAGAATAGGGAGAAAAGAAAGAGCATGCGTTGGTGAGTCTGGCTTGTGAAAACGAAGCATGAGATGGATGTGAGGAGTCTGAGACTCAAAGAGAAGTGTTCATGGGGGAGCTGGCAATCTAGATTTCTACCGAGTATAAATGTGTTTAAATGTGGAAGCCCTATCAATGGGTGCTTTCAGAGCAGGACTTAGCTCTCTTTTCTTCCCTATCTCCAGGAGATGAACTCCTTGTTGGAAAATATAGCCAAGGCCACTATTGAGGTATTCCAGCAGTCAGCAGAGACCAGCTCTGCTAGTTCTGCTGGCAATGGAGTCAACAATCTCAGTAGCTCAGCAAGTGCTACACCAGCCAGTAACAAATCCAAACCCATCCTCAGGTAGGTGTAGTCTCAGCATGAAGCTGTCCCGTAGACAACTTGAATCATAGGTTGGATTACAAACTGCTTTTCTCTTTTGTGTTGTCACAGTTCCCTGGAGAGATCAGGAGTGTGGCTGGTGGCCCCTCTGATTGCCAAGCTCCCAACGTCAGTGCAGGGCCATGTGCTGAAAGCTGCTGGAGAAGAACTGGAGAAAGGACAACATCTGGGGTCATCATCCCGCAAAGAGCGGGACCGCCAGAAGCAGAAGAGGTGAGTCCTGGGGAGAGGGCAGGCTTTGCTTGCTGTGCTGATCCCCCAGCCTGGCAGCGTAGTTACATCGCTGTCCTCTCTGCAGCATGTCCCTCCTGAGCCAGCAGCCGTTTCTGTCACTGGTGCTAACTTGCTTGAAGGGACAGGATGAGCAGCGGGAAGGCCTCCTCACCTCTCTGTACAGTCAGGTCCAGCAGGTAGGTGTCTTTCTTCTCCCCTCACTTTCCTCAAAGGCTCACTCCTGAGCAGACAGGCTGTTGGCATGTCCTTGGAGACGTTGTCTGTCTGTCTTTGTGCTCAGTAAGGCAAAGATCTTACCAGGGTTGATACAGGGTGCTTCAGCTGACCTCTCTGAGTCACCAGTCATCGGATAGCACAAGCTGCTCTCTATAAACTTCAGCATACAACACATGAGGTCTGTCCTCTGTTCTAAATCTTAGATCGTTACGAATTGGCGGGAAGATCAGTATCAAGATGACTGCAAAGCCAAGCAGCTGATGCATGAAGCCCTGAAGTTACGACTGAACTTGGTGAGCAGTTGCAAAAAAGAGGTTAACCATATGAAGTGAATAGTTTGGTGCCTTTTTTTCCCCCTTTTTTGGAGAGCGCACACGTTGGCAGGGCTATAAATGTCTTGAAGTGAGGGTCACCCCTGCTGCTGGGTTTTAAACCCTGAGTGGTATAGGATGTGTGGAAAAACTTCCTTGTTCTATTGAACCAGGATGAAATCCACAATCGTGGTCTCCATTTCAGAGACGTGCCATGCAGGCTGCTCCCAGTATTGCCTTCTCATTGTAATGCTTTTGTGCTCCCCATTGTGACTACTTGTATCTGAGGTTTGCCCTGTTGACTGCAGTCTCCTTGAGCTCTCAGAAGGAGTTGCTGTAGCCCAGGAGTTGCTCTGGTTTAGGCTTCCTTCTGACTTTTAAGTCTTAGTGTTTCTTTTTGGTGTATTTTTGACTAAACTGCTCTTCTCTGTCAGGTGGGAGGCATGTTTGACACGGTTCAACGCAGTACGCAGCAGACAACCGAATGGGCTGTGCTTCTCCTGGACATCATCAGCAGTGGCACCGTGGACATGCAGTCAAACAAGTAACTATCTGGCTGACTTCTGATCTGTATGGTTCCCTAGGGAGGCATTCAGGCATTCATTAGCACAGCCCCTTCCCCTGTGTGAGCTAGCTGTCTCTCTAGACTCTCTGTTGGAAGCACTGTGACAAGTGAAGAAGACTTTGGAGTAGTAGCAGGCTGTAACTTAGGTCCTAGTGTCCAAGTATAGTCTTCCAACGTACCCAGAGCAAACTCTGCTTTCCAGATGCAGAGAGAGAAGCTGGGGTGAGCTGAGTCTGGATCTGCTTTTCAGATAAGCTGAAGGGGTGGGCAGGAGGCCGTTCTTAATCTGTGATACTGCACTTGACTGAAGTGTGGACACCTGGCAGCATATAACCAAAAGGAGGATTACTGTGGGAGGCTGAAGAGTGCTTGGTGCTTCTGGCTGTAGGCAGAATTCCTAGCAGTCTAATAGTGTTTGGTGTTAGTGTGATGGCCTGGGCTTTGTCTGGTTCTTCTGTGACTTTGGCCTTTCTGCTCTGACCAACAGCGAGCTCTTCACTACTGTCTTGGACATGTTGAGTGTTCTCATCAATGGCACCCTGGCTGCTGATATGTCCAGCATTTCTCAGGGCAGCATGGAGGAAAACAAGCGGGCATACATGAATCTCGTCAAGAAACTCAGGGTGAGAGGCACCAGGCCTTGTACGGGGAGCTGTGTGCTGCATCGTGGTCATCCAACTCTGCAGGTTTACCTGTCTCACATTGTACTAGTCCTGTTGCTGTTTAGAAAAGCAGTAAGAGTTGCCCTAGTGGCTCCGTGGGCCTTGGGCTGAACAGTACAGAGATGACAGGGAATGCAGAGGTGGAGGCTGACACCACTAAAGGCACAGGTCAGCTTTGGGTGTTGTTTTTTTCTGAGCAATTCTTGAAGTTTTCTCTATTCCACTCGTGCAGAAAGAGCTGGGGGACCGGCAGTCTGACAGCCTGGAGAAGGTACGACAGCTCCTGCCACTTCCCAAGCAGACCCGAGATGTCATCACCTGCGAACCTCAGGGATCCCTCATTGACACCAAAGGCAATAAAATAGCTGGATTTGACTCCATATTCAAGAAGGAGGTAAGTGAAGCTTTGCTGTCTGCCTCACAGCTCCTGAGCGCAGGTTTCGCCTTGTCTTCTGATGCCGTGAGTCTCCGCTGCTTGGGAGGCATCAGTATGCAGCACCTTGTTGCCTGCCGAGCTTGAAATGGCTGGCTGCACACAGGCAAGCTGGTGCATAACTATGTCTGAAAAGGGCAAGGCTGGCTGTTAATGCTCAGCAATACCTGCTGCTATGGCCTGAGAAATTATTTTAACTTTTGTTTTGTGCTCGTGGCTGTATGAAGCAAAAAAAAATCTATAATCCCTGTCACATGACATAACGGGTACTGTCAGTGTGTGGCAGGAGACTGTCAGAGGTGGAATGAAGGAGAATGGCAGTTTTTGATGAAGGTTTTTAGAAATGACTGCTTTGCCCTGAGAAAGAGCAACCCCCCCCCTAGTAAGCCCTTACCACTAGTAAGGGCTCAGGTTGTCTTTTTTTTCTTGTCCTGGAACATGTGGAATGGAGTCTGATGGAAGTGTAGTTTCCTGTAGTAGGAGAAAGAACAGGGGCTTAGTGGTTCTTATTTCTTTTGATTTCAAGGGTTTGCAAGTCTCTACAAAGCAGAAGATTTCCCCTTGGGATCTGTTTGAGGGCTTAAAGCACTCAGCCCCTCTGTCCTGGGGATGGTTTGGGACAGTCCGGGTGGACCGCAAGGTGTCTAGATTTGAGGAGCAGCAGAGACTTCTTCTGTACCACACGCACTTGAAACCCAAGCCCCGCAGTTATTACCTGGAGCCATTGCCATTGCCTCCTGAAGAGGAGGAGCCTCCTACACCTGTGACTTTAGAGCCGGAGAAGAAAGCTGTGGAACCAACCAAGGCTGATAAAACCAGCTCCAATCCTGCCACCTCTACTGAAGAACGCAAGAAGAAACAGAGCAAAACCAAGAAACGCAACCAGTCTGCCAGCAAAAGCGAGGTAAATGACTGCCCAACAGATACGGACCTCCTGTGTCCAACCCCATTAGTCCAACTCTGAGCACTCCCTTTAGTTGAGCACTCCCTTTAGTCTTTCTAAGGAGCCTGAAAGCAGTGGTGGTGAAGATGGGATATGTTTCTTCTCAGATGGGAGCACTGGAGCTCTGTCCTGTTTCTACTAGCCTGGGGCAGGGCAAGCAGTGACTGACCCTGGCTGCTTCCTGTGAACTTTGCAAGTCTTTAATATGCTTGATCCATTCATGAATTTGCAGTGCATGCTGATCTCTCTTATTCCCTTCTTGATCCTTGCAGGATTTTGTGTTGGGTCCCAGCCGAGGGGTTTCCTATGGAGTTGGCATGCCTACAGACCTCTTGCATCACCAGGGGGGAAGCACTATGTCTAGGCTAGCGTATGGGCAGTCACCAGTGGGTCTCTATGCCCAGAATCAGCCTCTTCCAGCAGGTAGGTGTGCAGGGGAGGTGAGAGTGGGGCAAGTCTTTGGGAACCTCTTGTAAGAACCCTTGTGAGATGGTTCTACACACACTTGCCCTTCTGCCTGTCATGTATCCAGATACAGTGATGAACGGTTATTCTGGAGCTGCAAGGCTCAAGGACAGCATGTGCCTAGTCAGTCTGTTTCTTTTCCTCTTGCAGGTGGCCCTCGCCTGGATACATCCTACAGACCTGTGCGCATGCCATTGGGGAAACTTGTTCAGAGTCGTCCTCCATATAGTGGGGTGCTGCCTTCAGGGATGGGGAGCATGATGGGCATCGACCCCTCCTACAAGCCAGCAGTGTACAGACAACAACCTCCAGTGTCCCAGGGACAGATACTGAGGCAGCAGCTTCAAGCAAAGTTGGTAAGTCAGAGATGTGCTCTTGTCGGGCCCCATAGCAGGGCAAGTCCTAGCTGTTGGCTGCCACTGTCCATTCTAGCCAGAACTCTCCAACCCTATCTCTGTTTCTGCCCTCAAAAGGTGTTTGTTCCTCTGGGCAGCTCTGTGTTTGCCAATGGTTTTGTTGGATCTATTTGTCCAACAGTTGGTGGAGACTGAGTGAGGTGCACTGGGGATGTCTTGCAGCTGTTGGGCAGTGAGAGGTGGGATGGTAGCAGCCTGTTTGCCCCAAGTCAGGGCGAGGCAAATGTCATTAGCATCTGGGTGCCACGAAGCAGCCTTGTAGTTTCAGCAGTGAAGCTCCTTGTCTGGTATGGTGGGACTGCTGAGGAGAAGGCAGCAGCGTCCTGGCCTTTGGAGAAGTTGAAAAAACTGTTCCTGTGTTGCCTTCCAGCAGGGCCAAGGCATAATGGGACAGCAGCCAGTACGCCAGATGGCTCCAACCCCATCCTATGGAACACTGCAGCCCTCCCAGGTAAGTGGCAGTGACCACAGGTAAAACTGGAGTCTTGCTACGGCACATAGCGGTGTCTTCATTTCTGCTGTTAAGTCCTGGAATCTCTTGGCTCTTTTCACTCATTTTCTGGCCAGCACAAATCTGAATCCCAGAGATGAACTGTCTTGTGACCGCCTTTACAGGTGAATATATGCTGCTCTGTGACTAACAAAGTTTTTTTTTGTTTCATTTCAGGGTTACACATCTTACGTCTCCCACATAGGCCTTCAGCAGCACCCCTCCCAGTCAGGCACGATGGTACCTCCTACGTACTCTGGCCAGCCCTATCAGAATTCCCACCCCAGCTCTAATCCTGCCCTGGTGGATCCTGTTAGACAGATGCAGCAGAGACCAAGTGGCTATGTGCACCAGCAAGCTCCAGGCTACGGGCACACCTTGGGCAACACACAGAGGTACCTCCCACCCTACTGGATGTTAATAAGCTGTATTTCATCAAGGGCTTCCCTGCTCTGTCCAGACAACTTGAACAGCAATCTGTGAAAAGCCTATTCTCCATGCTGCGTTACACAGCATCCGAGTCCTTTACACCCTCGGGGAGCATCTTTATCCAGCTTTCAGTCCCGAGAAGAAACAGAGAGATAGGATGAAATTCAGAGATGCTAGCTGCAGGCAGGAGTTGGTGTTACTAACCAGAGAAAGATGAAATTGTGAAGTATGAAGTAAATGACCTGGGAAAGTCACATTTTTTTTGAATTTAAATCTAGCCAGCAGCTTGCCTTCTGAAGGTGTGATATGGTAGTTCCATTGCTCCTGGGCAGGCATAAATCTGTCAGTGAGACAGTGCAGAACAGCGGGCCATATACCATTACTTAGGGCTTCTGGAAAAGCAGGTTGGATGGAGCCCTTGAAGGTCCCTGGTGTCCCTCACCTTTCTGCAGAGAAGCAGCACGGGTTGCAAGCAGCTGTTTGAGCTGTCTGTCTTGATGGCAGCAGTTGGGTTTCGATTAGATAAGCTAGCTGCCTGTGAATCTTTTACTCCATGGGCTTGTCCTTTTCTTTTGCAGATTCCCTCACCAGTCGATACAGCAGGCCCCCATGATGAGTGGGATGAACCATTTGGGTCCACAAGGAGTCCCCTCAGGAATTCGACCCAGCCAGATACTGCCTGACCAGCAGCAGCAGCAGTACCTGAGGCAGCAGCAGCAACAGCAGCAGCAGATGCTGAGGGTGAGTGGTTGCTGCTGGGACAAAGGCCACTGGAGCTGGAGGGGACTTGCCAAATGCTGTCCTCTGTCAGTAACACTGTGCTCTGCCCCGGTGTGCCCAGAGGGATGTCAGCTCTTGGGGCCTGTCTGTAATGCTTTGCTAGGCAGTTCTCCCTTCCGTGAAGTTGGCAGTTCCTGAGGCACTGCCTCTTGCCAGTCACCCAGCGTGAGGTTAAAAGAAAGTTAAGAGCACAAAAGATCTGTTTAGTCCTCTGTGGCTTGCATCCTACCTCTTCCTGCTCAGTTTGGGCCCATAAGGTCATGCAACCTGCTAACTGTCTTAGAAATTAAGTGTTGCAGGAGCTAGAAACAAAATGAACCCCCCTCCCCCTGCCCATACCGGGGCAGGCAGTCATTCTTTATAAGATCAGTTTTAGGGGCATGTCTATGTTTTCACAAATGTAGTGATGACACTTAGTTTTCTGAGGGGAGCCTGAGCAAGACAGTGGTTTCTGCAGAGTGCCACAGTCAGCGGTATTTGGGAATTGCTGCCTTGTACTGGACAAGAGACTGCCTGTAGCGTGGTCAGCAGCTTTTGATGAGTAGCACCTTCTGACTATTCAGTGGGTTTCTTTTAGCATTCTCCATCGCTTGTATTTAGGGAAAGAACATACTCAGACAAGTTGCTAGCAGTTTTCCTAGCTCAGTAACTTAACGTGTACCTTCAGCTTTTAGCTGACGTTGCTTGGTTACTCAAAAAATGTGGAGTGCCCAAAATCTCTGCAGTTACAGTGACTCTTGCTGTATTATCAGGAGCATACCAGATGCGGAACAGACTCCTGATGCTTGAGTTGACTGTCACATGCAGTAGCTTGTAGAAAGGAAGCATGGCCTTTTGTTTTCCATGGGCAGTAGCTGTTGCAAGGAGGCAGGACATGAAATCAGGAGGAGGGTCTCCAGGCTCATTGAGTCAGTTACCTGCTTATTGAGGTCACAGTATCCATTTCATGAACCCAAGCGACCAAATTGGCTGAAGATGAAAGTTAGGAGGCTGGTCTAGAAACTCAGTCCCTTTGACGGGTAGAATCCTTAATCGAAGCTTCATTGTGTTTGTGAGTGGTTCTTGTACCCAGTTATTACTCTCTGCTGTGTCCTGGCTCTTTTGTCCTTGTTTACTGTCTGTTCTTTCTCTCTGCTGTTTACCCAGCGTATTCCTAGGGAGCACTTGCATCTTTCATAGGTCATTTTTTTCTGACCTCCTCTCATAAGATACCATCCCTTCTGATACGTTTTTGTCTGTTTTCTGAGTCTGTTCAAGCTTTGAACCTTACCCTTTTGAGCCAGTGATCAGAACTGTACCTATCAGCACCATGTTTTTTTATGATAGTTTTAGTGGTGTTCTGTTTCTGCTAGAAACTCTTCTGTTGACCTAGAGAGTTTAAAACTACCTCAACAGAATATTCTGTCTCTCTGTATTCTTCTTTCTTTATCTAGTTCTGTCAACATCTAGGTTGGAGCATTGCATCCAGTTTTATCTACGTCCTGTTACTGAAATGTAGCATCACTGCCGGGAGTGGCAGAGAAGGGCAGTTAGAACTTGAGGAGCTGGGGAATGTTTCTGAGGAGGAAAGGCTGATAATAGCTGGGCTTCAACTTAGAGAAGGAGAGACAAGGGGAGTCCCCAGATTTTGTCTTTTTAAAACAAACAAACACACACACAAAAAAAAAAAGCTCTTACCTGTTCACGTTCCTTGGCTGTAGGACAAGAAATGATCTTAAATCTTAACGTACAAGATTCAAGATAGACTAGGAAAACTCCAGTAGGAGTAGCCAGGTGTGCAACATGAAATGGATTGAATTGAGAGGTTACAGGAGCTGTGCTGGTATGTCTGGAAACATTTTGAGAATAGGTCAGGGAAATACTCAGTGAAGCAGGTATTGCTGATCTTACCAGGAGGCAAGAGATGAACTGGCCAACCTCCGGAGATAGCTCGTAGTTGTTTTCCATTCTCGTATTGTGTTTACTCCTAGTCATTCCCCAGCTGACAAGTAGACTTGTAGTTCTCTTCCTGCCATCTGCTGAAAACTCATCTTACAGGATTTTGTTACTGTCACTGTGTTTCATGCAATTTCTCAGCCTGGGGCAGGGTCCTGGTGAAATTTGTGTAATTTAGGCACTTGTCAGGAAAGTGGTATAAGAATTTGTTACTGCGGTAGAACGCCCTTTTCCCTTCAGCCCTGCCTGTGCGTTGCCCAGACAGGTCCCTGACGGCCCCTTCTCTTTTGACTTCCCAGCAGCAACAGCAGCAGCAACAACAACAGCAGCAGCAACAGCAACAACAGCAACAACAACAGCAGCAGCAGCCGCCTCCGCCGCAGCCACAGCCGCAGCAGCAACCCCAGGTCTCCACAGTGCCTCAGCCACAGGCGCAGGGCCAGCCCCCAGGGCTGGGGATGCAGGCTCTTCCCCCCCAGCAGCCCATTGTGAGTGTTCCCTCGGAGACGAGGGATGTGATAGTCCAGCACAAATCCAGCCGTGCTCTACCTGCATCCTCCCCCCCAACTCCCTTCTCCCTCCCCTGCACTTCCCATGGCTGGTGTGAATGCTGTGAGTGCCAGCCAGGTGGTGTGGCTGTAACCACGTTTCTCTCGTTGCAGTTCCAGCGCCAGGGCCTTCAGCAGACGCAGCAGCAGCAGCAAACGGCTGCTTTGGTTCGACAACTTCAGCAGCAGCTTTCCAGTAAGCCTTGGTGTTCTTGATCCTGTCCCTAATCTTCTCCCCTGCCATTCCCCGTTGCAGGTGCCCTGGTGTAGGGAAGCTGGGCCAAGCCAAACTGTCTGTCTGAGGCCATAAATGATGTTGGCAGGGAAATGGCATCAGGACTTTGAGCTCCTGGCCCAAAGGGGCACGACAGCAGGGCAGGCAGTGCTGCCAGCATGTGAGCAACCTTCCAGACCTGCTGCATGCAGAGGGATGAGAGAGCTGAGCCTTTGTAGGGGCTGTCATGCAGTTTTCTCAGAAGGATTCAGTCTGCAGCTTTAAAGCATTCGGAGAAGCTTCCTCTGCTGTGGATGACCTCTGAGGGGCTCAGGGAGGCTGTAATCCTGCGGCATTCACATGGTGGGTGACCCAGAGATGTGATCAGGACAAGACTTCTTGCAGGCAAGGAGGGTACTCCAGGAAGCACTGCTTCATACCTGCTGGGTTCTGTGGGCTTCTGTGGCGGCTGTCACAGACAGGGTAATGGTACAGATGATGTTTGTAGTCTGGCACTGTGCAGCTATTCCTATAATCTGTATTTAACTGCTGGCTGGGGGGCTAGAAACAGAACTCGGTGCCTGTGCTGTTCCCCTCTGAACCACCTGCTGTTTTGCTGTCACCTTACTGACTTTTGTGCCACAAAAAATGGCAGCGACGCTATGAAAATGCCTACGAATGGGCTGCACGGGGTTTTTGCAGTGTGCTAGCTGTACATGTGTGTGCTGGGGGCTGGGAACTTGGTGGCTGGGAGCTGACAACCCTCCTTTTTTCTTGCTGGGCCACCATTTCCATGGTAGTCAAGGATGTGAATGCCTACAGCTCGATGTCAAGTAAAAATACATTTGGCAGATTTTGATCTATCTGCTTGGTTAATTCAGTTTCTTAAATTGGTTATTCCTCAGAGTAGGCTTGTGCTTGGGGAAAGCTTGATACAATCACGGGTGGAGGTGTTTCTTTCCTCTGTGCATAACTTTCACATGTAACAGATGTCTGCAACAAATAATGGCCAAACAATAGTGCTTACACTTGTCCCTTGATAAAGTTCTTAATCCTTGTGACAAAAACAAACAAAAAAAAGCAAATAGAAGTTTTAATGTGCTAAATTTCCTGCTAGCCAGCTTCACAAACCACAAGTCTGTGCAAGGATCCCAGCCAGGACATTCAAGTAGAGGAATATCTCATATAAGTATCCGAATATAGCAGAATAGCCATATTTTCCTATCCTGTCTGTGTAGCAAACGGAGCGGGTTTTTATATGGAACGGATGCGTGGGTCCGATGCAGCCATGTGTCAGCGTGCAGCTTCCATGCCACCTCACTGGGCTTGCATCAGCTCCACCAAGAGCCATCTGGAGTTCTTGCCTGCAGTGTCCGGGGTGCAGCAGAAAGCAGGACATAGCCAAGAACATCTTGTAGGAGGGGGACAAGAATACCTTGAGCTCACGGTGGGTCAGGAGGCTCCAGGATATTCCTAAATACTCTGCTGTCCAGCAGAGTTGAGACAGAAAGAGGGCGGGCTAGCCTCGGGTTACACTGCTCTCCTTTTACTTAGTCTGCAGCATAAGACGTGCTGACGTGCTTCAAGAAAAGGCTCACAGATTTTATTAATCACATAGTGCCCGAGCACACTTCTGAGCAATGTGCGTCACCAAGCATCGGTCCCAGCAGTCGGGAAGTTTGTGAGGTTCTTTAATAAAATCTTGCCGTGTTTTCCGTCCCTTTTGTGCCACCTGGAAGTCCTTCGGGTATGTTGTTCGTTTGTACCTATGTACTGTTAGGGAGTCAGAAGAGTTCCTGAAACCTTCGCTAAGTCTGGTTTCTGGGTGTACCTCAGGATGAATATTTGACACTGGCTGTCTGAACAGCTTGTTTGCCTCCTGGTGTTGTGCAATCTTATAGGGCAGATTTTCTTTCAAAGTACAGAGATAATTTGCACACAGCCTCATCGTCCTGACTTGCTGCCATCTTTCAGAGCTTTGTTGTGGTGCACCAAGTGTGCCTTGAGAGGTCTCTTCTGGAGAAGCTTTGGGATTGGGACTGGTGCATATCTGTCTCTTCCTCAAAGAAAGGGGGGTCCTGACTGTGCTCCTGTCTAAAGCCTCAGACAAGTGAGCAGAACAGGGAGTGCCATAAAGGATGTAAGCATGTTATGTTTGGTTTTGCTCATACACTGCAACATACCTCTAGGAGCTGCACTGGTGACAGGAGGGGAATCTGCTTGCCGAACAAACCTTGTGACTGTCTAACTCTTGACCCCAACAGATACGCAGCCGCAGCAGAACAACAACCCCTTTGGACGCTACTGATCTGGGGCACTTCAGCCTGGTCCAGGAGGGAGACATCACTGTGGACTGGATACAGCCTCTTCGGCCTGACCTGCAAACCAGGACTGCTCCCGGCCTCTGTCCTGGGGCTCGTGCCCCGAGTGCTGTGTGCCGCCGCTGCCCGTCTCACAGGGAGATGCCAGGAGGATGGTTTTATTGTACAGAGAAAGTGTTTTTACTATCCAATTTCTACAAACGTTTATGGAGATCCCTTGTGGCCGATAGTCTCCCTTCCCACTTTGGTTTCAGTTTTTACTCAGTTTTTAGTATTTTTGTTAAAATAATGATTAAGACATTGTAAAATTTTGTACTTTATTTATACCAGATGAACCCTGTACTGCAGACATTCTCGGATGAATACAGAGAGCTTACTTTGCAAAAGGAGTGTGTATTCAGAGCCTGCTTTTCCTCCTTCGAGCTCCTCCCAGCCTCCCAGTACAGCCCAGCAGCACCCTGCGCATGGTCTTTATCTCTTTCTCAGCAGAACTGATGTCTGCATTTTCTGCTTTTGTGAATGGGGGTGTTGCTGAGGCAGAGCCTTTTGGTTTGGGAAGGAAAGCCTTTCTTCCTTATTTGTTTCATAAGCTGGCGTTCACGTGCTTTCTGGGGTTTGTGCAAACTTCATAGGCTTTGTATGTTGATTTAGAGCTTTGCTAGCAGTCTCTGGCATGTGGACAATGGACAGAGGTTTAAGAGCAAAGAGGGAGGTAAATGAGAGAAGTTCCGAGCCCCAACAAGCCCAGCTTCCCAGCCACAGCAGTATCAGACACTCAAGCTGGCACCTCTGCAATCTAGGAGGAGCTGCAGCCCGAATGCACTCAGATCAGTACTTCTCTCAGCACGGTTTTGCTTGTAAGCACCAAGGCTCATCTGTTAGCTCCTTCCTGACAGCCCCGGTGCTTTTCTGGGTGGGTAGCGTTCTGCATTCTCACCTGCAGACCCAGCTAATGCAGCCTGCTGCTCTGGAGTCTCATCTGTCTGTGTGTGGCAGGCTGCTTTGGCTTTGCTTAGTTTCAGTGCTGGTCCTCTCCCCTCCTGCTGTCTGTTGGACCTGGGAGCCACCCTTGACCTGCAGTAGTTCCTTGAGTACATTTTCTGGACCAGTATTTTCCTTCTGCCCTAGGAGGGTGGGAGCTTGTGAGGCTTGCAGGGGCCTCATGAAAGAGCTCTAGTTATAAGGAGAAATACACTAAACTGGTTTGTTACCAGTATGTAGGGTGGGCCACAGCAGCGTGAGGACAAGAAGGCAGCCGGCTGTGGGAGCTGGGAGGAAGGAGGAGGAAGGGGGATGCCCTCAGTTGTGCTCAGGCTGATGGGCAGGAGGGAGCCTGACCTGCCAGAGCCTCCCTGTGCCCAGCTCCTGCTGCTGCAAGAGCTGGAGCTGAGCCCTTCCCTCACTGGGGGGGAGCTGTGCACCCTGCTCACCCCCACCCTGCAGCTTCCCTGCACCTGGCCCGGCCTCCTGCTGTGCTGCGTGGTGGGGGGAAGGTGCTGCTGGCCAGGAGTGATGGAGACGGGCTCCCTGCCTAATGAGAACGGACAGCTGTGTGTGGGGCGACTTCCTCTGGGCACGGCTGCTTGTCCCCTTCAATGAGGATCAGGCCGGGGTGCTCCTGGCTGGGAGGAGCAGCCTGCCTGGGCCCCCATCCCCTGGGCCGTGGGGCTCTGCTCGCCCGCAGCGTGCTCTCAGCAGCCACCAAGGGACCCACGGCTGGGGCAGGAGAGCGCCGTGCCCCCCTCCTCGTCCTCCCTGGGGCCAGGTGCCAAAAATCGAGCCCCGTTGGGTGGTTTGGGGGCTGCCCCTGGGCGCGCAGAGCCCCTCTGTCTGTGCCGTGTGCGGCCCCCTCCTCTGCAGGCCCTGGGAGGCGGCTGAGCCTGCGCCAGGCGGCATCTTGGAGGCTGCCTTCTGCATCGCTGCCGCGCTGCTGCTGGGAGGAGGGCGGCTCTGCAGCAGCAGCCGGAGCGGGCGGCGGCAGCACAGCACCGAGCTGGGGGTCGGCCTCTCGTTTTGTTCCCTTTCAGGGGCCCGGGGACTGGTGCCAAGGGCTCTCCACGTCTCCCTATGGGGAAGGAGATGCCTCGTCCCTCTCTGGGTTCCCGCTGCCGCTTGACCCCGCTTTGCTGCACAGCCCAGTGCAGGGGCTGCTCCTCCCAGTGGCTGCTCCTGCAGAAGGCTCCCCCCAGCCCCGCCAGCTGGGTGGGCACAGGACAAGCACCCCTGTGGCCCCCGCAGGCTGCCCCAAGGTTGGCAGTGGGGGACACAGGGACTGGAGCAAGACCTGGGCACGGCCGCTCTGCCCAGCCTGGCCGTCTGCCTCACAGCCCCCCCGTTGCTGTGCTGGGTGCTAGCACTGAGCAGTGGCAGTTTTAAGTAGCTCTGACAGCTTCCAGCCCTTCTGCTCCTTCTCTGAGTCGCAGCTAAATGCTGCTTAAGACACAGCCGGAGGCGCCGGGGGGGATTTTTATCACACGCTGCCCACTGACCAACGCACGCAGCCTCCCTGTGGCCTTCAATCGGGCTGGGGGGCTGGAGGGCTGATGCTGGAGCTGCGTGAGGGTCACTGGGCTCTGTGGGGCTCGAGGCCAGCCCCAGGGGTGCCTGCAGGGGCCCAAGGGCAGCGTGTGGGTGATGCACAGCAGGTGCCGGGGGCATGGAAAGGGGCCTGAGGTCACGGGAGGCTCGGCACAGCCGGGGCAGCAGATAGGCAGCAACAGGTCCTGCCCCGTGCACCCACCCCACCCGGCGCCAGCAGCCTGCCGGGGGCAGAGGCAGCTTGTCAGGCACCACGAGAGCTGGTGTTGTGCAAGAAAATCGATCGCTGCCTGCTCCAGCAGCTGCAGCCGGGGGCTGAGCAGCCCCGCGAGTGCCCAGCGCTCCCCGTGCGGTGCCGGTGGTGGGAGCGGGTGGCGAGCCACAGCTGCAGCCCCCAGCACAGCCCCCCCAGGGCAGTAAGGTTTGGGGGGCTGTGCCCGGAGCCCTGCAGCTGTGGGGGCAGCCCAGGGAGCCCCTGAGATGCTGCTGGGGGTGGATGGTCCACCAGGAGCGTGGGTGCTGCTGCAGGTGGTGCCCAGGGGCTCAGGGCAGGGCTGGTGCATCCGTCCCAGTGGGCACAGGGCTCTGGTGGTGCACGGGGTGACAGGGGGCAGCTCCTGGGTGTAACGGGTCAGCAGTGAAGCTGCTCGAGCTGCCACCCACCAACGAGCAGTGGGGCGGGAAGGCTCCGAGCTGCCCTGCAGCAACCAAGTGCAGGGATCCCCTCGGCTGCACGCTCACTGACTCAGTGGCATCGGGAGAGCTGAAATAAATGCCTGCCCTTCACATGCTGCCGCACAAGCATCTTAAATGGGAAGCGGTGGCTGCTCCGCAGAGCCCATGTCAGGTCTGGGCTGCAGCTCTGGCAGTGGGAGGGAGGCAGAGCCCAGCTCCCAGCCCCAGACTGGAACGCGTGGAGGTGTCTGCTGGTAATTGCACGTCCTTCTCTTTGATCAGGCGCCGCGGCTGATGCTGCCCTGGCAATGGCAGAGAGCTGCAGAGAACACAGACACATCCAGCAGGACCCAAATCCGTGCCCTGTTTCAAATGATTTCTGTAATCCCATCAGGCAGGAATGAAGCAGCAAGGTAGCCCCGGCACGGGCAGGCTGGGGGAGAGGCGCTGTGCCAGGAGGCTGAGCGCAGCAGGGAGAATGTCCCCGGGCTGGGAGAGGGCACACAGGGAGAAATTGGGGGTGACAGAAGGGCTGGGGGGGCTGGAGTGCTGCTGGGGCTGCGGGGCTGTGTCTGCTGAACCCGAAACTCCACACGTGGAATGGGGTGGGATGGCTGTGCCTGGCCCCAGAGCTGATGCTGGGACCGGGGCATCCCATACTGGTACCTGATGGGCTCCCCCGGCCCGGCTGGGTGCTGCGGGGCACTGGAGAGGCGGGGGCTGCTCCCAGGGCCGTGGCAAAATTCTTTTTGGGGGGATGTTCCGACGGGCAGGGCTGTGCCAGGGCACCACGGGGCTGCGGGCGGGCGGAGAGGGGCCTGTGCGGAGCGCCCAGGGTGGGTACAGGGCACGGCGGGACGGGCTGCTGGGGCGCTGCGGGGGTGCCCAGGGTGGTTGGGGGTGCTCAGAGCCCTGCAGGGGCTTCGTGGGCAGGGTGGGACCCCCAGGACACCGCAGGGACCCCCAGGAGCGGGATGCTCACGGCCACACCGGGATGCTCGGGGCGCTGCGGGGTGCCCCGGGCGGTGCCGCTGCCGGTGCCCCCCTCCCGGGGATCTGCCGGTGCCGGTGCCCGGGAGGGATCCCCGGTGCCGATGCGGTCCCGAGGGTGCGGTCCCGGGGTCTCCGAGCCCCGCCGGGGCCGGGTGCCCCTCTCCGCGCATCCCTCGGAAGCGGGGCGGGTCCCGGGGGCCTCTCGGTGATACCGGCGGCGGCAGCGAAGGGGTGCTGCGGCGGCGGCCCCTCCCCCGCCCGCCCCCGCCGTGCACGCGCCGCGCGCTCCCGGTGCGGGGTCGGGGCCGGACTGAGCGGAGCGCGGGGCGCGGAGCAGCCGCCGCCGCCGCCGCCGCCCCCGGCATGGCCCAGCCGCGCCGCCGCCCCCGACGGTGAGTGCGCCCCGACGGCCCCGGCCGGCACCCACCGGGCGGGCGGGGAGGGGGGCACCGGGACGGGGGGCACCGGGCGGCCGGGATGGGGCTCCCAAGGGAGGGAAGGGGCTGGTGCCGGTGCCGGTGCCGGTGCCGGTGGCGGTGCCGGTGGCGGTGCCGGGGGGGCCGTGCCGTGCCGTGCCGTGGCCGCCGTCCCGCGCGGTGTGGCGGGGGTTAACGGGCGGGGCGGCGGTAACGGCGGGGGTTAACGGGGCCGGATGAGCGGCCGCGGCGAGCCGGCGGGTTGCCATGGCGACGGGCTGAAAGGGGGATTGTGCGCCCGCCCAGCTGCGCGGCCCCCCCGGCTCGGCACGGCTCGGCTCGACCCGCTCCATCCCGGCCCGGCCCGGCCCGGCCATCGCGGCTCGGCCCCGTGCCGCCGGCTCCAGCCCGGCCCGGTTCGGCCCGGCTCGGCTCCGAGCTGCCGTTCCCGGCCCCCTGTGCCCAGCGGGTGCACAGCCGGGCTCCGCCGCGCCGGGTGCGCCCGGCCCCGGGTAGGGCGCACGGGGCGCTGCCGGGGGGCTCCGGCACCGTGCGCCTTGGGCAGGGCCCGGCTCCGCCGCGCTCGAAGCCGTGCAGCGGGACCAGGGGCAGCACCGAGGGGCGTGCTGCAGGCGGGCAGGATGCTCCGGACACGGCAGCCCTGGTCCGCACCCAACACCCTCCAGCCAGCTGCTCTCCGCACCACGCTGTCCCCGATGGCAGCGCATCCCGGTGCCCCTGCTTGCAGCCCTTCCCGAGGCTGCAGGTGGCTGTGCCGTGAAGCAGGAGGGCTGGAGGTGCCCCCGTTGCCCATCACGCAGTGCTCTTGGGAAGCACACACGTACCCCCTTGACCTCCCTGCGCTGGACCAGAGCATCCTCGGCACCCTCCGGGGCAGGGCTGGGTGCCCCCAGGTCCCCGTGGGAGCAGGGCTCTGCGGGCGGCAGCCACCGGAGCCGGTGTCTGCAAAATGGTTAAACGCTGACATTTAGAGGTCACGCTTTTAGCATTGTGCATGTGTTTGCTTCATTTGCATTTGCAGTTAGCCCAGATCCTCGCTTTGCCGCTCGCATGTGCAGTTGCCATGGTTACACGGTACAGTCGGGATGGGGAGCTGGGTTGGACACCTGCAGACGTGCGGCTCCGAACCTCCCGAGCACCGGGGAGACGCGGGGCAGGCTCCGGCCGCGGGCACGTGGGCGCCGCGCAGCCGTGTGCTCGGGAAATGGAGCCCCGGTGCCCATCTTGGCAGGGGCTGCGTGCCGCCACCTCGTGCAGCCTTACGAGCCCTGCAGCACGCGTTTGGGGCAGCCCTGCTGGAGAGGAAGGCTGAGCCCATACCCAGGATGCTGCCCTGCCCCTAACATCTGGATCTGCCCCTTTTGCAGACCCCGTGTGCAGGCTCTGCACCCATGGAGGTGCCGGGCAGGTTGGTGCTGCTTTGCCCCATGCCCAGCAGCCTGCTGGGGCTCCAAAAGGTGGTTTGGGAATTGGCAGGGCACTCGCTGAGGCTGCAGCTGTGGAGGTGGCAGCTTCTCTGGCTCTCCCCAGGGTCCGCTCAGTGTGCTTGGGGTTTTGTGGGCAGGGACACGACCCCGGGGACTTTTGACAAGGATGGCGCTGAGTCCGTGAGGGAGAGCGAGGAGACGGTGACTGCCAGACCCTTCTGACAGGTCCCTGTTGGCTTTGCCATTGGGTCAAGGGAGGAGGGATTTTAAGACACCTTGTTTGGAAGGGATCTGGAGGTCATCGAGTCCTTTCAGCTCCACCTAAGACATCCCTGACCAACAGCAGCTCTGCCAGCTCCCAGTCCTCCCCTGTGACCATGGTTCTGCCGCCTCCCCAGCACCTTGCTGCAGCCTGCCCTTCCCCTCCCTGCCGGGAGCCACCTCTGTGTGGCAGGTGGGCGAGAATGGGAGCCCTCGGAGCCATCCAGAGCCATCTGTGGCCTCGGACAGACCTCCGTGGTGTGCCCAGGTGGCACTGGTGGCAGCCGCAGTGGTGAGGAACCCGGGTGGAAGTGTGGAGGGATGGTGGGAGTCGGTGCGGATGGGGCACGGAGCGTGGCGAGCTGCTTTCTGGGCATGGCCTGGGGAGGAGCCACAGAAGAACCCGAGGAGTTTCACGCACGGCACAGGAGGGCTGAGCACCCACGAGGTCTGTGCCCCGGTGCAGAGATGGGCACCCAGGAGCGATGGACAGGGACAGCTTGGCTCTGTCCTTAGGGTTTTAGTGCCGCTGGGATGGGACAGTCGTTTGCTCCCTGTGGCATCCCAGACAGCGATTCCTCTGCTGATAAGCCGTGGTTATCTGCTGCTGCTGACAGAGCGTTTTGGAAGGCTCTTCTAAACCAGGGATTGGCACTTGAACCTGCATCCCCAGCCAAAGCCGGGGTGTGCGCAGGTCCGTGGCACGGAGTCTGGCAAGGGCACGGCAGGAGAAGCCAGCAGGATGCGTCCTGGTGCTGGGTGCTCAGGGGGAAGCCGTGGCAGAGGCAGAGCTGCGTGGTGCCGCACGCCGGCCGAGAAGCTCTGGTGGTCTCCTAACACGACGTGCCCGGGGACAGGGGGCAGGGAGCGGGCTCTGCCCGGCACTCTGTGTGCTGTCCTCAGCAGGATTCTGCAGGGCGTGTGAGGGGAATGAATAAAAGGTCCTGCCATCACCAGCACTGGTGGTTTGAACCCACATCACTCAGCCCCTGGAGGGAGTCTGCCTGAGGGGGAGCTGGGGGGGAGCGGGAGCTGCAGGAGGGAGCAGGAGCTTGGGGACACTGCCATGTCCTGCCCGCTGCGTGCGGTGCTTGGAAGTTTTGCCTGCTGAGGATACGTGCCAGTTGTTCGGTCGCTTGTCTGGGCTCACGAGAGGTGATATTGTGGTGCGTGATGACACCGTGCTCCTGCTTCCTGCAGGCACGTGAGGAACCCCTGCCCTTGCTGCGTTGTCCGTCCTGCAGGGCGCAGGGCGTGGGGCGATGTCTGTGAGCAGGGCTTTGTGCCGGGCAGCGCTGTTTGGGCTGGAACTGCCTTGGCAAGGAGCTCTGGGGATTGTTGGTAAAGAAGCCGTGTTCCTGACACTGCAAAACGCAGAGCAGCGTAGTAACATCTGTTATTTTCAAACTGCATCCCAGCGTGAGCATACCCTGCGAGGTGCCTGGCAAGCGGAGCTGAAGCTCTGCCTTGTGGACAGATGCTCTGGCCGTGCCAGCGGAGCAGGTGGCAAAGTTTGGGAAAGGTTGCGTTAGGGAGCATTACAGGGCTCTGGCTGTGCCTGAGCCTTGTTTGGGTCTGGGCCGGGGCTGCTGGGGCTCTCCGAAGGCGAGGCCGTTTGGCAGAGCCTCAGGAAGGTTTCTGAGACGGGCACGGGGAGGAGACTTCTGAGAACACCCTTGGCGTCACGGTCCCTTCTGTGCGGGGCGCTGCAGAGATTTGCCCAACGCAGCCCCTCGTGGAGAGCTGCCACCCTGCGGGAGCACGAGAAGCGCGCCCCGGGGTGCGGTGTGACCTGTGGGTCGCTGGCACGGGGGTGGCTGCGTACAGAAAGCGACTGAACAAGGCAAGGATCTTCGGGCTGGGAAAGAAACAACAGAGGATGGATCAGACAGAGCTACAGAAATCACAGGAGGCCAGGAGAGAAAGGATGGAGGTTAACTGCTCCCTGATTCTTGCCATGCAAGTACAAGGTCACATCAAACGCCGCTAGCAGGAGGTGCAAACCAGGAGGAGGGGATCTGCCGCTCACAGCCGTGCTGCCAGAGCACACAAGTCCTCAGAACAAGGTGTTGCGAACAGCAAAACCTTACGCTGGCTCCAGGAGAAATGGGACAAGTTCAAGAAGGACAAGAGGTTCCCTGAGGACCAATAAATACACGGAGATACACTTGGACAGCTCCTGAGCTGCAAATTGCTCATACTTCAGGCTAGCGGCAGGGAAGCGTGCAGGGCAGGGCAGGGCAGGGCGCACCTTTGCTTCGAGCCGTGATTTCCGTGATGTGCCCGTGGGAAGGCTGCAGCCAGCAGGAAGCTCTGGGCTCTGCACTGGGTTTATCCCTGCCCAGCTCTGAGCTGGCACGGGGCAGGCTCTTGTTGCGTGCAGGATGCTCTCCCCCGTAGCAGCTGGGCTCCTGCCCCGGTGCTGCCCCAGAGCTCGCTGCATGTAGGGGGCACGGTGGCATCGCACGGGATCCTGTTTGGGATCCTCTCCCTCTCCTCCCATCCCCTGGCCCATACTGACACCGGGAAACAATCTCAGTCCTGCTCCTGGTTTTGTGCCCGGCTGAGAAAAGCCTCGTGTCCCGCTGTCAGTGAGGGTGCAGCTCAGCACGGGGTGCAAGAAGGCCGTCCTCACAGCTCCCAGCTGGTTTAGCAACACCCAGGGACAGCGGGGAGCCACGAGGCTGGGCCTGGGAGAGGTTTTGTGGGAGGAGAGCCTGTGCTGGGCTGGGAGACGAGGGCACGGGGCTGGGCTGTAAGGGCACAGGCCCTGGGGAGCTGGATGGCCGTGGTGCTGCCAAGCTGCTGATGGGAACGTGCTCTCCATCTCCGCCTCGCTGCCATTTTGTTCACCGCTGCCCCTGGGCCCTCCCGCTCAGATGCTCACAGGCTGAGGTTGTTTGGATGCTCACAGCCTTCAGGGGAGCCACGCAGTCACCTCTTGGCCACAGAAACCTCCTCCGGCCCCCGCAGGGAGCAAGGCTTCAAAGTGGGCATCTGCCGAGGCAGAGCTGTGCTCGGGGACCTCGGCAGGGAGCACGGGCGCGTTCCTGGCACCGGGGCCACCTCTCCTTGGCACTGCTGGTCCCTGCAGCCCGCCTGCTTGTCCTGCTTCATCCTCGCCTCCCAGGGCATCCGCAGGCTGCCTGATTTGCTCCGGTTCAGCTTATTTCTTAACACTAGGCAGCCTTTACAGTAAAACACATTAAAGGATTTTTGCCAGAGGTTTAAGGCTTTCTGCTTTTTGTGCTTGAAGATAGAAAATATGGGAGGAGAAAGCTACAAGGGAAAAATATAAAGTACATTTTGGATTAAATTTAAACAGGCTTCTTTCCTAGCTGCTGGCTTGCATGGCCTCAAGTCCTCAGCGTGCCTTAGCAGCACGAGCGAGAGGGATTTTGCAGAGCTGCCCTGCTGCCGGCTGACCCTCCAGCCCGCCTGTTCTCTGTGGTCTCCTTCTCGGTCGTGCCAGCTTTGGCTTTGTTTTGGGAACACGGGTGGCCAATGGCTCTTGCTGCAGGTGGAGGCTGAGCGGAGGCTGCCATGCACTAGGGCTGGGCTGTCAACCCACCTCCACCCCTCCAAGGCACAGGAGCTCAGCTCAGCTCTCCCGGTGCCCCCAGACAAAGCCTCGCCAGCAGCAGTTACCCCCGGTGGTGGGGTGGGGCGAGGATGCAGAGGGGCAGGGCGGCTTCTGCAGCACCTGCGTGCCTGCTCCGGGGGCGCACAAGTGTGAAATTCAATTTGTAGATAAGCCGTAGCGGGCGAGGAGCGCGGGGCCTGGCGTCTGCGGGAGGCAGGCAGTGTCTGGAGCAGCACAGCCTGCATGCACGGCGTGTCCTGCCTGCCAGCTCCTGGCCAGGCTGACGTCACCTCGCAGAGTGGTGGCTGCTGCAGGACGTGGCTGCTCGAAGCTGTCTCGTGTTCTCCCGGGGTCTGCAGCCCCGAGCTCGTCCCCCATCCCTGCACAGGGCCGGGGTGCAGCTGGCAGCGGGGGGGGGCTGATGCTGCAGGTGAGCTGGGCGGCTTGCAAGGACAGGCGCTGTGAGCGGGGCTGGCGCTTCCAGCAGCGCGTGGCATTTTCCCACCTCCATCTTCTCAAATTCCCTTCCTGATGTTTCCTGTGAGCCCTGCTTGCTGGCGGACACAGAGGGAGTGGGCATTACAGTCTCAGTAAATGCTCGTGCTGTTCTGTTCATCCCGTGTGTTGGACCCAGTGCTTGCAAATCCCTTTTTTCTACCCCACTCCAGTAGCATCCGGGTCTCCCCTCCCTGAGCGCTCTGCAGAGCAGCAGCACAGCCCCTGCTGTGGGTGAAGACAGTGCTGCTGTGAGCAGGGCAGCGCGGTCCCCTGAGCACTGAGCAGTGCCCTGGTGCTCTGCAGGAGCTGCCACCAGCGGTGCAGCCCGGGGAAAGCCACAGTGCCGCGAGGCAGTGGGTGGCTGCTGGTGCCACTGGGTCTGAACAGGCACCAGCGTGGTGGTATTAGGGCGATCAGCCTGTCCTGCTGTTCCTTGCCGGTCTTGGCTTTCCAGCTTCCTGAGGGAGTGAGCCTAGCCCTGCCGCCTGCTTTGTGATCCTAGAGGGGTGGCTCCGTGCGGATCACCTGCACGCCCCTTGCACAGGGATTTGCTGTCCTTGTGGAGCCGCTGTGCTCCATATCCTCACTGCCTCGCTGGCTGACTTGGTGTCTGGTGGTGCAAGACAGGGCGGTGCAGGAAGGTGATGGGTGTACACCGCCAGATAACTTGGGACACTATCTCTGCACAGGGAAACAGAATAGTTAAGTTGTCATTCAGCTTCCATGGAAAAGCTAGTTCCTGCTTCTCTCCAACCATTTTCCTTATATTTGTTCTTTGCCCCGTTACTGATTACCTTCGCGCTGTATCATCCCCATGACCTGGCTTACCGTTCAGCCCCATGAAACTTTGCTCAGCTGACGAAGTGATGGATAGTGATATCAGAAGGAATAGGTGACTGAGACAGGTGTCAGTAAAGGAAACAATCCTTTATCAGCTCTGCTGTTGAAACCGGAGGTTCTTACAACCGCATTCCAGATTACAACCTGTGATTAAGTGGTTTTGGCTTCCTGCTTTGAGTCAGTAAAAATGAAACACTGATGGCTTATTTTGGTGTAGCTGTTCCTGTTCAAAGCACTCTTGGATTTTGTTGTCCACCCTCTCCAGTCGCATTCGCAGGAAGTCTTTGTATTTTAAGCTGCAGTCGGTTCCTCTCTGCCCAGCCCACCTCCTTACATTTATAGAGCCTCCTCCGGACCACGCTATTCCATGGGAAGCATTGGCTGCGTGCGCTCAGCCTGCCTGCGCTCCCTGTGCTTCCCCAGCCTCCCTCCGGGCATGCGTCAGGCTGTTGGCACGGGCGGTGGGCAGGGCAGGGCAGTGTCCCGTGCAAGCTGCCCATGGCCCGGTGGCCAGAGGGGGTCCCTGGCCTTGGTGCAACTGGGTGCCTAGAAAGGAGTATGGGGGACTGGGATACCAGACATTTTGGGGAAGGACATGCCATCAGAGCTGGGTTTCGTACTTGCTGTTTGGTTTGGGGCCTTTCAGAAGCGGGGGTGCCACTGCACAAAACCAGCCTCTCTGGCACTGCTCTCCTTTCTTTATTAAATTTCAATCCTGCTGTTGCTAACTCAGGAAATACAAACATATTTGGACATAGAGTTTCGGAAGGTTGTTCCTCTGAAAAGAGTCTCGTGTTTGTGTAATTGCTCCCTAAAGTGGTTCAGTCATAACAATTAGTGTTGGAGGAAAAACCGGGGGCCCTGCTAGGCACGGTTGTTTCGGAGGCGGTTGTTCGGGAGAGGACACAGAAGCCGCTGCTCTGGCAGATGTGAGGGGGATGGCGATGAGCAGCTGGGATAATGTCAGCGCGCAGCTCGGCGGAGCTGGGGAAGGAAGCGCGGGGAGCGCTGCTTGTGCCGGCAGCGCGCTCTTTGCTGGGTGAGGTTTGCACCAGTTGCTAGCTGCAGAGCGTGGATCTCGGATCCACAAGCAAGCTTGTATTGCTTCAAAGTGGGTGCCTGGTGCTTGTTTGTGATGTGTTGGAGAGCAAGCGAGCTGTCTTGGCATGAACTGGTGCCAAGGGCTCGCTGGAAGCAGCTCGCCCGTCGGCTCGCCCCGAGCAGGTATCTGGCGATTCTGGGGTTCTGCGGACACACGCTCACGTCGACAGCCAACCTGCCCGCATGAAGTGAGCACCAGAGCGATGCTGCCACTCACAGAGCCATTTCCCTAGCATGGCCGAGGTGGTCGATGCCTCACAGGTCACTAGCTGGCACTAGCCAGCCCGGTGCCCTTCAGGTGGCCTTGGTGGTGGGCCTGGTGCTGGGCTCAGCCCGTTGGGTGCTGAAGGGGTGGCTGGGCGCTGGAAAGGTTGCGGGCAGGGTCCAGGCTAGCCGAGAGGCCAGCAGCATGCCCCAGGAGCCCAAAGGGCTGGCTTTGTCCTGGGGGCATTGGGCTTGGCATGGCTGAGGGAAGAGAGCCTCCTGCTCTGCTCCGCGCTGGTGCGGCATTGCCTCCAGTGCTGCGTGTGCTGTTGGGCATTGCAATGTAAGAAGGATGTAAAGCTGTCAGCGTCCAAGAGGGCTGTGAAGGTGGTGACGGGCCTAGAGGGCAGGATGTGTGAGGAGAGGCTGAGGTCCCTGGGTTTGTTCAGCCCCGAGCAGAGCAGGCTGAGGGGAGGCCTCATGGTGCCCTCACGAGGAGAGCGGAGGGGCAGGCGCTGAGCTCTGCTCTCTGGGGACAGCGACAGGACCCGAGGGAACGACATGGGGCTGGGACAGGGGAGGGTCAGGCTGGGGGTTAGGGAAAGGTTCTGCACCCAGAGGTGGTTGGGCACTGGGACAGGGTCCCCAGGGCAGTGGTCATGGCACCGAGCCTGGTAGAGTTCAAGAAGTGTTTGGACAATGCTCTCAGATGTAGAGTTTGTTTTTGGGGTGGTTCTGTATGGAGCCAGGAGTTGGACTCAATGATCCTGTGGGTCCCTTCCCATTCAATGGTTCTAGGAGCAGCTGAGGACACTTGGGTTTCTCAGGACTGGAGGACAGGAGGTTGGGGGTGTCCTCATAGCACCCTACATCGTCCTGAGGAGGGGATGCGGGGAGGGAGGTGCTCCTTCCTTCTCTGGGTATGTAGTGACAGGATGTGGGAATGTCTCACAGCTGCACCAGGGGAGGTTCAGACTAGACATTAGCAAAAACTCCTTTACCAAGAAGATAGTTGGCAAGGGAAGAGCTTCCTAGGGAGGTGGTAGATGCCCAGCACCTGTCCGTGTTTGATGTATTTGGATAACACTCGAGGAGATAATTTTTAACCTGGGGTCTGCCCTGAGGTATTCTGACTCTGAGTCTCAGTCTCAGTGATCTCTGTGGACCCCTTCCAACTGGCACTACTGCTCTACCCTACTTTACACCATTCTGCCTCTCTTGCCAGCCTGGATGGGGCCCGTTTAGGCTGCCGTACAGCAATGCCCCATCTGGCTATTGCTAAGGGCGCAGGGCGCAGCATGTGCAACCCTATTGCAGGGGCTTCTGGACAATCCTCCAGGGCTCTCTGATCTGCCAGGCTGGGTCAGGCGCTCTTCCTTCGCTGCCAGTTGTTCTGGCTGGGGAGCAAGCGCGTGTGTATCTGTGCCAAGGCCGTGGCACTGTGTTTGCTGTTTAGACAGTGGTTCTCATTAGCCTCTGCCCCTGCAGGGAAGCATTTGCGAACTGAATCCGTGCAAGCGGCAAGGTGAGGGAGAGAAAAGCTGCTGCCGTTTCTTTGTGCTGAGGTCAGGGAAGCTGCAACGTGAGATAATCCAGATTATTTCTACCCAGAACGTGGCACTGAACGGCCTACTTCGAGCAGCTGTCTGTGAGCGGCGTGGAAGTCCGGCAGCCCACCAAGAGGCTGCTGCCGCTGCCCTCTTCACAGCCAGGGATCTGTCCCACAGCCTCTCGCTCGCACAGCAGCTGCTTGCTGTGCCATGCGGCCCTCCCCCAGCTTTCTGCACGCTCCTGGGAAGCAGTGAGTGGGAAGGTCAGTCGAAATGGAGACCGGCTCAAGGTGAACGTGTGGCCCACGCCCAGACAGCCCAGGCTGTCGAACACGGTTGTCCTTGGATCCTCTACGGAGGCCACCCTGCACTTGCATCGGCAGTATTGGGTGCTTACCCCACCACTGTCCCTGCTGCAGTGCTCACCGGCTGTCCTTCAGCAGCATCGCCACTCCCTGCACAGTGACACTGAGATACTGCCTGCGTTTTTGGAGCTTCTGATGCTAAATGGGAGTTGGAAGGGAGCCAGGTTATGTCACCCGCTGGGTTGTGTGCCTTCTGGAGGAGGCAGGAGCAGGGCGTTGAACAGTGCACTGGAATCGACACCAAAAATCACAGAATCACAGAATGGCTTGGGTTGGAAGGGACCTTAAAGCCCATCCACTTCCATCCCCCCCGCCATGGTCAGGGATGCCACTCACTAGGTCAGGTTGCCCAGTGCCTCATCCACCTGGTCTCGAACACCTTCAAGGTATGGGTCACCTGCAGCTTCTCTGGGCAGCCAGTTCCAGTGAAAAAGAAAGTCTGGAAAGGCAGGAGTGTGGGCAAGAGAAAGGTCTGCCTTGGTCCTGGGGTCCTTCCCGAGGCGGGCAGGATCTGCTTCTTCCTGAAGGACCTTTCACCAGGCGTGGAGGAAATGGGGCCGGGCCATATCGCAGCAGGGGGCCGTTGGCACGGCAGCAGAAGCGGCACTGAAATTTCTAGGGATTTGGGGCAACATTTTTGCTGTTCTGAATGGGAGCTCTTGAGGATCTCGATGTGTGTCTGGGAGTTGTCTAAGAGCTTCTGTCCCACATATGTTCTTGCAGCACTGAAGAACTTAACCGAGGCTTCTCTTGAGGTCTCTTATCTTTCTTCTCCCCAGGGCATTGGACGCACAGCTGAGTGTCTCATCGGTTTCTGGCGTTCAGCTTTGCTTAAGTACTGGTGATACTGTGGGTAGAAGTTAGAAAAGGCAGGTCACAGGGAAGCATCTGGCAATTGAAGTGGATGAGGGTGAGATTTGTGACTGTTTTTCCCTCTGTACCACCAGAGTGACTGAGGTGCTGTGCTGTTGGAGCTGTTGCAGATGCGCCTCTGGGAGGAGGACGAGATGTGGGCACGGGGCTCTCAGGGAGACCTGCAGAGCAGGGGACAGCTGTGGTGGGCTCCATGCTGCTGGGAAGCTTCCAGAGTGCTCTGCTCCCTCAGAGCCTCCTAAACACTGATGGTTTCATGGCCGAGATGGCTCTTCTTTCACTAGATGGTGACCAGTGCTGAGCCACCAAGGGCAGGGACAGAGCTGCCAGCCAGGGGAATGAGAAGTGTAGGGGACTGGGCTGGAGGGGACACCAAGGTGTCATTTGCTCTGTCCACCTGCCTTGGAGCACCCTTTGCTGATGAGCTTACCTTTACCCTTCCCTGGTGTACACCTGGCTCTCCCTTCTTAACGTGGAAGCGTCTCCTCCAGCCACAAAAGGAATTACGCACTTCACTCACACGAGCGAAGCAGCAATATATTTATTGATGAAAATAGTGATTTAGCAGTGCTTAATTGTGAGCGAGACAGCGATTTAACAATTTTCTAATGGTAAATGTGACATTAACAAGATTCGTGATGGCAAGGCCACTTCATTATTTACTGCACAGAGGAGAGGGTCAGACTACAAGCCTCAGGGAGACCCTCACGGTGAGCCATGAGGTTCAGCACGGAGTTCCTTTTGCTGTCCAAACTCCGAGGAGCCTAGATATGACCGGATCCTATCCCAATCCCAGGCTTAACAGTTTATGCCTGGAGGACTGTGTGCACATCAATCCTTTATGTCACTTAGCTAAGCTAACGACGTTGGAGCATGCTTAGTAAATTACTTGCAGAGTTTCAACAAGCTAGCTAGCAGTCACCTGCTGAGCGTCTGTCACAGGTAAGGAATCTCTCGGCTTCAAGGAGTAGCCTTGAGAGGCGTCCCTGCTCAAGGAGATCCTGGCACCCAGCCTGCTGCAGCACAGGAGAGCTCAACGGGCTCTGGGCTGTCCTCTGTTTATGGGGTAGGATGACTGTCGACTAGCCATATCTGCATGCCAGCTGGGTTTGGGTGGTGCATGCACCTTTAGCCCTTGGATCTGTCTCCCCCAAGTCCACCTTGAACCCAGCTCAGCTACCATGATGGGATGTGTCCATCAGGGTCACCACCGATGGCTCTCACCCACGGAGGGTCAGGCTTTGGGGCAGGGGGAGGACGCTGTCACGACTGCCTAGCACTGAGTTCAGCATCAGACTGTTCTGGGCGTTTTTTTGCAGCAGCCTTTCCGTGTTGTAAAACTGCACCTGCTGACATGACTTGGCTTCTGTTCAAGGCCATGCTTCCCAGGCTTTTTGTGGCCTTGCTGGTCTCCTGTGGCCTCTCTTGGTTGGCCCAAATCTTTTGGGGGATGAAGCAGTTCTCTAGAGGAGAACAGCATAATTGCTTGATGCATCGTTATGAGCTGGAGGAGAGCAGAATAACGAGAGGCAGTTCGTGCGCCTTTATAAGCTGTCCTACACATCCTATGGTACTTGCCCGTTCCTGTGACAATGACATGCTGGCTCACGCTCAGTTTGTACTCCCCTGTAGCCCTTTTGACCCTTCTGGCAGAAGCACTGTTGCCTTTTCTTCCCCAGCCCGCATTTATGCTGCTGCTTTCTCCTGCCAGCACCTCTCAGCCCTGCCCATCACCGCCCAGCCCTCTCTCCAGTTTGTCAGGAGCACGTCAAGTTCCAGCCCTTGCCTCTAAAGCCCTGGGTGTCGTGTGCAGATTTTAAAACATACCTCGTCCTGTCATTTAGGTCACCCAGAGAAATGCTGAGCTGTAACAGCAGCGGGGCAGACCTTGCTGAAACCCTGCTTGTCCCCGCTCAGTGTGACTGAGTGCCGCTGGTAACCATTTATTGCTGTGCACGAGCTGTGTGATGGATTGAATTCCCAGAACTGCTCCCCCAGCGCTGCAGGACAGGGAAACGTCTGCCTGCAGCATGGATGAGAAACCTGGTGTCAGAAAAACCCGCTGGGCGCAACCTGTTGTGCTTAACCACCGCTCCGTAGCGTTACCCTCGAGCACCAACCCAGGCCAAAACCCTCAGAGGGTGAGAGCTGAGGATGGCTGGCAGAGAAATGCTGGGGCCCAGGGACATGGGCACATCAGCCTGGTGCTGCTGCAGCTCCTGTGCTCCCGAGGTTCCTGCAGCACCGCCGGCCAGGCAGAAGGCACCGGCGGCTGGCAAGAGCCGAAATCGCTGCGTGCAGGAGGAGAGCAGCGAGGGGGCTGGCAGGGAGGGAAGCAGCGGGGTGTGGATTGCTGGGAGGGGAGCGGAGATCCGATGCGAGGGCCCGGCCTGGCAGCGCTCGCCCACAGCTCTCAGCCAGCAGAGGTGTGGATCCGACTCTTCTGGCTGGCGCGGGGACGCCTCGCTGTGCATCTGCAACCGCGGCTTCGCGGGATCCGCCTGCTCAGGTTTCCATGGAGAGCGTCTTGTTGTTGGGGAGGGAGCAGCCTGGCAGACAGTACAGTCGTGGAAATACCGATACAGCGTTTGTTTTCCAAGATGCATGAATAAAATCATTAACAGTTAGCAGCCTCACTTCCTCCGCTCGCACCAGCCGCCCTCCGCGGTCTGGCAGGACGACCCAGGATGCCTGCAGCGGCTTTATTCTCCCGGCTCCTCGCTCGTGCGCTCGTCTCGGTGTCCCCAGCTTGGCCGTATCTGCCCGGGCCAGCCGGGTTTCACTTCCAGTTGGCAGCCTCCATTTCCTACTGGCAGCCTCCAGCGCTCGCGAGGGCTGCGGGAAGGCAGCAGCCACCTTTGCCGGGGGAAGAGCTGGGCTGGCCGGGAACAGCGGGAGGAGCCGTAGGCGGCTCATCCTGGGGACGCTTCGCTCCCACCTCCCGTGGGATGCCAGGGAATAGCTTCCCGAACGAAACGTCCTCTCCTGGATCTTCTCTTTCGTTACTGCGTGTGCTTGGGCAGGCTGGGGGAAGGAGCCTTCAGCCCCTCTGGGGTGAGCGCAGCGATGCAGGGCTCCTGCAGCTGCCCCCGGGAGCACCTCGGTGGAGAGGGCTGGGCGCTGGTGTTGGTGGCAGCCCGTCGATATTAAATTAAGGCTAAATTCCCGTACTAAATGTTACGCTAACACGAAGTTACAGCAGGGAGCGCAGAGCGCAGAACAGCAATATGCGGGTAAGATGTGTTTCGGGGGGATTGTAATCATCCCAAATGAGGCGTTTGAAACCCAGGGAGTTCCAGATTTAGGGCTTGCGTTGTTTTTGTTGTTGTAATTGAAAACCAATCCAAACATAGGAGGGTTTAGGAGCATGTTGCTGAGATTGTTTGGGTGCCTTTATTCTGTGCTGCAGGGGCATCGGCAGATGGAGGAGAAAAGTCTGTAAAAAACGATGGAACCAAATCTGGAATTACAAATGTTCAAATAGCGTGATGTGGATTTTATTGTCAGCACTCTGTGGCTCTCCGAGGTAACATTAGGGTTGTTGGGTCTTGACTGTGCATCTCTATCCGGATACACTTGGCTGTTGCTAATGTAACTCACCTCCGTCTCTGATGCTTCACACAGCTCATAATTTGAGACAACTGCAAATCTGGTAGCATGATTTTATTTGCATTATGGAAGTGTACTTGGAACTTTAATTCTACCATAACAGACAGTTTTTTGTCTTCAGATTTCCGTTTTTTACAGAGCTGTTGGAAGAACCATGGGTGAGGATTAAGCAACCCAAAAGGATATCATGATAGCATAATCAGGAGGAGCAGCTGGTTTGGGCTCTGTTTTACTTTAAAAAAAATAAAATAAAACAATCTCTTCGTTGTGCAGTACACAACGACACAGCAGCTATGCCAGGTGTGCAGCCACCCCAAGGATGGGAAGCGGGGGGTGAGTTCAGCCCTAATTTTGTGGTGCCCGGTGTGCCTCACGCTGTGAAATCCCTTGGCTGAGGCAGTGCTGGAGCTGCCATGCTCAAGGCAATGCACGGCCACGGCTCTGGGAGAGCTCGGAGCCAGGGAATCCTCTGGTAAGCCACAGGGCTGCGGCGTGCTCCTGCAGAGCAGGAACGAGGGCTGGCAGCGAATGGCTCTGCTGGGAGCTACAGGCAGTATCGAGGTTGCCCGTAGCGCCTAGGCGTGCCAACGAGATACGACACTCATTAATAATTTGGCTTCATCCTAACCCACGGCATCCAAAGGACGAGGACAGATGATGTGGGCTGGATGCTTTGCCTTCCAGCAGCGCCGTGCTCAGCGGATGAGCGATGGTTTTCCTCCGGAGCTGGGGGCAGAGCGGGGCGGCAGCAGCAGTGGTGTGACCGCAGAGCTCAGGGTGCTGGGGTGCCTCGGCTACCTCTCTGCCCTTGGTACGCTTCTTTTGCTCTCACATTGCATTTTGTAGGCTCCAGCACCTGTTTTGGGGTAACGCAGCAGTGTCAGCATCCTGCAGTGCGTGCTTGTCTGGTGCCACCTCCCCTGGTCAGGCAGCAGGCGGGGACAGAGGGGTGCTCCGGGGCACAGAGCAGGATGCCCTGGATATTGCTGCTCCTCCTCGCCCATCGCTCCTGGTGCTGTCCCTGCCTCACACCGCTGCTGTCTGTGGGCTCTGGAAGCACATCTGCGTTCCCAGCCCTGCACAGCCTCACTGCTCGGGCGGACCGGATGCAGCAACGTGATTTTCTGGGCTGAGTGTTTCTTATTACGCCTGTCAGACACTGATTTCTGAGCCTGCTGTGTTCCCTGGGCATACCAGGAGGGCAGGCACAGCACAGGCCCATTTCCTTAATGACCGGCAGTGAATTGCCTGCACATGTGCAGTGCAGATTTGAGACGCCCTCCGTGTATTTTTTTTTTTTTCTCTGCGGATTTTCCTCGTTGGATGAGGTGTTCTCCATTAGTGGAGTCCCTGCCCAGCTGAGCCTTGAACAGAGCCTCTTCCTTCCATCTGCACACAGCCCCTATTTTGTGCTCCAGTAATTCCAGTGCAGCTCTGCTCCCCTCCGAGCTTCGGAGAGATTTTACCAGGTGGGCACCTAAGGATGCTCTGGGGCAAAATGGAGGTGCCCAGCCGCCGTCCCTGCCAGGGTAAGCACGTGTGGCTGAGACGGGCAGCAGCCTCTGACCCCCTCCCCGAGCAGTGCCTTCAGCAGGGACCGGCTCACCGAGGCCAGGATCCGGCCTCTCACTGACTCCAGAAGCCCACGAGCGAGCGTGGCCGCGGTGTGCCCGTCCCCAGGAGCCGGGGGGAGGCGAGGGGGGGCCCTTACATAAGCCCTGAATGCGGCAGGCGGAGCGGGGAGGGGAAGGGCAGAGCGCTGGAAATCCAGGCAGCCTCCAGCCAGGGCTCCCTGCTGCAGCCCTGCACGCTGACACGCGGCCTCAGGTCCTCGTCCCCAGCCACCTGCACGGTGTCCGTGCCCCCCGCCACCCTACGTGGGGCAGCAGAGTGGGGGGGGACGTGGCCATGGACCCCTGCCCACCCAGCCAGGGGTCCCTCTGTGCCATGGGTGGGCTCAGTGTGTGCAGCTGGGCGCTGTCTGTGTGTCCGCACGTGCTCAGGGCTCCGTCTCCTGGAGCACCTCGGGTGTTCCCCAGCATCCCAACTCGGGCTCCTGCCCCGGGGGGGTGAAAGCCGGCCCCTTCTCAAGCACGGGGAGCGCTCTGCGCCCAGGTAGGAGCGGGCACCCCGGGCGCTGCAGCCCCGTGGCTCTTTGCAGGGTGAGTGCTGTTAATTCCCTCCGTCTCTCCGCAGCATCAGCAATCCCAGCCGGGCCGGGCCGTTCGAAGGGGGACCGCAGCAGGCAGCTCGCAGGCTCTGAGGCACGGCGGCACGTCAATCCGGGGCACAGTCCCTGAGTCTCTGGGCTCTCCCGCCCCACGGATCTGCCCGTTCCTGCTGGGAAAACCGGAGGCTTGCGGTGATGGGGATGCGCTGAGCCCTCGCCCCAGGTAGCTTCAGGCCTGGATGTTGGTGCTGCTCCTCCCGGACGATGTGGCTGATACTCTGGAGAAGCCCTCTCTTGCCCCCTGTTCTCCAAGTGCCTGAGCTGGTGGCCGGCTGGGACCTGCGTCTCGCCCTGTGGGTCCTGAGCTTCGCCTCGGCCGTCGTGCGCATGGAGGGCCAGGTCTACTCGCCCACCGTCAACACGCACTATGGGAAGCTGCGGGGGGTGCGCGTGCCGCTGCCCAGCGAGATTTTGGGACCCGTGGACCAGTACCTGGGGGTGCCTTATGCCGCCCCCCCCGTCGGGGAGAAGAGGTTCATGCCCCCCGAGCCGCCGCCCTCCTGGTCGGGCATCAGGAACGCTACCCACTTCTCGCCGGTCTGCCCCCAGAACATCCACAACGCCGTTCCCGAGATCATGCTGCCCATCTGGTTTACCTCCAACCTGGACATCGTGGCCACCTACATCCAGGACCCCAACGAGGACTGTCTGTACCTCAACATCTACATCCCCACGGAGGATGGTGAGTCCCCGCCGGGGCGCCCGCAGGAGCGAGCGCTCTGGGAGGGCAGGGGGGGCCGCCCTGCCCCTGCCCCTGCCCCTGCCCAGCAGCGGTTGGTCTCACCTGGGTGTTGTGTTTGCCGCATGTGGTTGTGGACCCTGCAGCATGCTGTCTGTTCGTGGAAAGCTTCCTCTGGCCACTCAGCTCGCCCTCAGCTGCCATCTCTGTCTCGCGTGCTCCCGCCCCTCCACGCCTCTCGGTCCCGTCCCCCCCCTCTCTCCCTTCCACCTCCATGGCATCGTCACGGGTTCCTCTCTTGTGTTGCTAAATCTGAATCAGACTCTCTGACCGCAGATCCACAGAGCGACGAGCTGGTTTGTGCTCCCCAGGCGCCGAGTGCCAGGTTCTGTCTTGAGTTGGTTTGGGTTTGTCCTTCCTCCCCCCTTCCCACCCCCAGGTCCATGCGCTAGCCGTGGGCACGGGCTGCGGCCGCCGCTGGGAGGAACACTCTGCCTCTCCCGGGGCCGGGCTGCTCGGGCCAGGAAGGGGCCACAGAGCCCTTTTTGGGGCCGCAAAAGCCCTTTTGGGGGATCCTGGCGCAGGCGGGAGGTTGGGGGCATCGCTCTGCAGCTGCAGCCGAGCATGAGGGGCACGGTCCCGCGGTGGTGAGGCTGAGCAGCACCGGCTGCCTCCTGGCTAACCTTTTCCTTCGCAGGGCACCCCACCTGAACCGTAAGTAGAGGGTGGAGGAGGCAGCACCTTGCCCACCTGCCCGCCACAGCCTCACCACCGCGGGAGCCCCGGGGGGCTGCAGGGGGCTGGATGGGACACGGGGCAGCTCTGCCCCGCTCAGGGCAGCCTCGCCGGCTCTGCCCCTCCGTCCCGGTGGGCTCTCGGCCGCCCCTTCCCACCCGCCCAGCACGGCTGGCCCAGAGTTTTCCTCCCACGGCGCCGCTCCCTCCCCACCTCCCGCGGTCCCGGGGCGGCGGGTGGGCGGCAGCGTGGTTGTGATTGCATGCCCCCTCCAGCCGGTGGAGCCTCCTGTTATTTTGTAGTCTTTTATTCATTTTACAGTAAAACGGATTTCCAAGGAATGCACCCGAAAGCCCAACAAGAAAATATGTAGGAAAGGAGGTATGTAGCAAGCCGACCGGCAGAGAGGCACAGAGAGGAAAGAGAGAGAGAGTGAGAGAGAGTGAGAGGGTGCCTGTCGGTTCTCTCTGGCCCCGCGGCGTGCTCCTCCAGCGCCTCTCTGTGCCGCGACCGCCCGCGGGCCCCGAGCAGCCCTGCCCCGCTGCCGCCCGCTCCCCGCCCGCAGGGACCCGCGGGTGCTGCGGCCGCCTGGGCTCCTGCCCCGCAGCCGGGCTGAGGGCAGAGCAGGATGCTCCTGTGCTCCCAGGCCTTTCAGAACAGCTGCTGGCAGGCTGAGCCCGTGCTTCCCGGTCCCTTTGGTCACGGGGAGCGCGTAAATGCGCCTGTTCCCAGAGCAGGCAAGGGGCTCCCTCCCACCCCTGGGTACCGACCCGCTCAGGGGGGCACCTGGCTGTAGATGGGGCCTGAGCTCTTCCCCTCGTTGCATCCCTGGTCGTTAGCAGCCAGAGCTCTGTGGTTAAAGCATCAGTCCTGGCCTGGCCGTGTAAACACTGCCCTGTTCTGCCCCAACCCCCTTTCTGCCCTCGGCTGTGCTGGCAGGGCTGCGTGCATCCCTATATTCATCCATCCACACACATACAGACACTCCCAGACACGGCTGTGCGAGCTCAGGATGTGCTCTCCACCTCCTCAAATCGCACCCTCCCTAAGCTGCAGCCTCCCCGGAGGCGGCAGAGCATCTCCAGCGCAGACACAGCTCCGCTTTGTCTCGTCGCTGTCTCCAGGGCTGCGCGGGGCTCCTCCCGCTGCACTGCAGCTTGGGCACCCAAAATAATCCCGATCCAACCCCAGTGCCACGAGCCGGGGAGTGGGAGATGCACAAACCAGACCCCTCCTGTCTCCCTCAATCCCTGCAGGATGCTCCCTCCATCCCACCGCCCAGCCCCACGCAGGCAGGCAGAGCCCAGGCTGCTCCCTGCATCACCCCATCCTCCTCGCTGCCCCGAGGTGCCCGCGGCCGGGCCGACCAGCTCTTCTGAAAGGCTCAGGAGGAGGTGTCCTGCCGGGCTGGAGCTGCCCTCCCCGCCTGCCGCCGCCTCCGCACCGCCGTGCCGGGCACCCCGCGCAGGGGGCCCCGGCTCTGCCGCTTTTCTCTTCGTGCCCCCGCGTTTCACGGGGCTGGCGCAGCTGGGCTCAGAGGTTTGGGGAGCTCTTTTCCTTCCAGCGACTATTTTTTTTTTTGTTGTTGTTGTTTTTCTTTCCCCCCCCCTCCCTGAGTTCTGTCGTTTGGTTTCTTTGCTTTGCTTTTCCTGTGGCTGTCCTGGCTATTCACACGCCATCTCTCCGAGTGCCAAGGCTGCCCCTGAAAGGGCTGGCGCATTAGGGAGTCTCTGCACGCCGCCTCCGGCGCAGGCTGTGCCAGCGACACCGAGACACTTCAAAGCGCTTCCTCTCCCGGCCCTCTGGGGCTGGGGTCCCCGCGGGAGCCCCCCGCAGCCCGGGCAGAGCAGAAGGGGTTGGGGTAGGGCAGGAGAAGGGGTGGCACAGGGCACAATGAACCACTCCGGGTGCCTTCTCCTCCTTGTTCTGCCCCCCACCAGCTCTGCCCGCCAGCAGTTCCCCTGCAGTGGTTCTGAGGATGCCTTTGGTGGCCTGTGCCATGTGGTGGCAGCTCCCGGGGAGGCGGCGGGGATGTGCCTCCTGCCCTGTGCCTCCTGCCCCGTGCTGGCAGCATCGGCTCTGGATGGGCAGAGCCAGGGATCTGGGCATCCAGGCGTGATGTGCAGAGGATTAAAGCGCCCAGCTGCTGCCGCTGCCCTTCAGCTCCGGCCGCTGAGCTGGTGTCTGTTGACTCGAATTAATTGAATAACTTGTGAAGAGGCACTTAGCTCTGAATGTCCTGGGTTAGTAGTGCTTAGGGCGAGGATAACACACCTGCAGCGCTTGTTTGTTCGGACTTGGTGTCATTTGAACATCATCTTGTTCAGCAATGCTCCTGATTACTATTTCTAAGGCCATTTTGTGTATGACTGGTCAACGAGCTCTCCTCTTGCAGAGCGAGAGCCTGTTTAGTATTTTGGTGGTTTGAAATGCCTCGGCTCTCACCTCACTGTTGTTTTCATCTCACAGCAGCCAAAGGGCTAAGATTTTATCAGAAATCATCCCCGTCTCCACCAGACAGAAAAACCTCCCTGTCTCCCTGCCCTAGTTCCTGCTTGGGTGCACGTCGGTCCCCTCTCCTGGGACAGGGCAGGGCAGCAGCGCTTTGGGACTAATTAGCCATGCACAGCGCAGGAGGATCTGTTGAACCATCTAGGTTCAGCTGCTGCTCGTGGTTTGCTGTGAAAATAAAGCTCTGCCCACCGGAAGAGCGTGTACGTGCACACAGCACAGGGCCTATGGATGCTCCTGTCAGACCCCCCTGGTTTTTACTAGGGACCAGCCTGGCCTCTGTGGCGTGGCTGGGGGCACGTGGCCACCCCTGTGCTCTGCTACTGTGCCAGGACATGATGTACAAAGGTGAGGGGCAGCGTCAGTGCTGGCAGGCACCAGGGCACGAGGAGTCTGGTGCTTTTGTGGAGCCCCAGGAGGATGGAGATGGCTCCTCAGCATCGCCCAGGGGCAGGGAGGCACCAGGCAGCAGGGAGGAAAGGCTCCTGCCCGGCTGCTGGAGCCGGAGAAGGACTGGGTCCTGCTCCTGCTCCTCTCTTATCTGCACCACGACGGCTGCAAGGAGCTGGGATCCCTGCCCTCTTTATCACTGTTTGCACTGGCGTCAGTGCTACTGGAACAGTTTGCTTAAGATAGTATAAATCCGGTGCGGATGCTCCTGTTTAAGGAAAACTGATTTTATTTTTTTTTGAACTTGGGCTTAAATCTTCCTAGGGACTTCAGATAAGCGCGCATGCATCCTTCCTATCACCCTGAACAGTGTCACTCCGCAGTCAGCTCGCGGTTAAGCAGCGTAACAGGCACTCGCACTGAGTGAGCAGAATGAATTTTTGATGGCTGAGGAGAGCAGGAGCCACAAGTCCTTTGGTTTTCCCGGCTGTGAACCAAGCTCAGACGAGCCCAGGGAGCTGGTGGGCCAGGAGGGCAGCGCTGGGCTCTGGGCTGCAGCCCGTGCTGGAGCAGAGCAGCATCTCCTGCTGCGGTGGCACTGCAACAGCAGGTGCTGGGAGGCAACCGAGCAAACAGTGAGGTGTGAGAGCACCTGCTGTGTTGTTTCTCTTGTGGGATTGCAGGGCGTTGGTGTAGTTGTGGGGTGAGCAGCACGGCTGGACTCGCTACAGCTGTGGCAGCCCCAGCCAGCTCCCTCCCCACGCCGTGCCACCTCTCCCAGCTACAGCTCCGAAGCACGGGGCGGGTGAAGGATTGCAGCCTGCAGCAGTCATTAGAGAAAATCCCTCTCCCCGTGCATTACCAGGGAAGCTGGAGAGGAGCTCTGCGTAGCAAACACTGCACGGGTACTTTGTCATTTGAGTGCTTTCTGGGCTCGCAGCTCTCCCTGTCGAAGATGCACCCGGTCAAGCCCACGGCGCCTGTCTGCAGGCAGGCTGGGGCTGTGTGTGCCGCGTGGGGAAGGGGACACAGCAGGAGGGGGGTGCTGGGGCACCAGGGCAGAGGGCAGGGGCTCCTGGGGTGAGGCTGGAGGGGTGCGGTAACCAGACGGCTGTGAGGAGGCAGGGCACAGAGCAGTGGGTTGGGAGGTGAACTCAGAGATCACCGGGCTGGCTCTGGAGACGTCCCTGCCCAAGGACAGGAGCTGCTCCGCCTAACGTGTGCCCAGCATTTGTCACACATCTCCTTAACCCCCTCCCCAGGCCATCACTTCCACTGCTTTTCTGCCCTATCTGCCAGAAAGGTTTTCTTTATGCCCAGTTTAACCCTGCCTCCTGTGGCTCCGCTGCTGCTGTCCCGTGCAGCAGGAGCCACTTTCCTGTGTCACCGCTGCCCCGTGGCCTGTCCTGCCTGGGGAGGCCGTGAGCACAGCTCCCTTCAGCTTCCTGCTGTCAGCATTTGGGTGACCTTGTCTCCCTCAAACTTCACTTGCTGGCGGATTTTCCAGACTCCTGGTCCTTGCTCGGTGGGCTGCCAGCAGAAGGTCACGGCACGGGGTGCTGTGCAGCTCACCAGCGGCGGCTGCGCCTTGCTGCTCCCCCTCAGGCCCTGCTCTTGTCTTCTGAGTGGGACGAGGCTGCTGTCCCCAGCCAGGGCTTCAGCCGGCACCGCGGGTTATCCCTGCTGAGGATGGGTGTTTGCACCTGGCCCCACGGAGCTGCCCGTATCACTGATTCCTTTCACACTCAAATCCTGTCCCCTCATCTCTGCCATCTGCAAGTGGGACAGTGCCACTCTGTCACCTCCCGGGGTGGCAGTGGGAGTGACTCCCTGACTTTGGCTTTCCAGCTACTCTTGCACCCACTTTCACTTCATCTAATCCTTACCCAAGGCTGCACCTCGCTGATGGAGCAGCCCCTTGCTGGGACAGAGCTGGGCTGATAGGAACAGGGCACTGGGACCATGCTGGTGCTTGGTGGGACTCCAAGTTTTGCAGGACCTTACAGGAACCGATGTTTTTTTGTGGCGTGGGGATGCTCCCATTACAGCCCAGTGGTTTGTGGTGCGACGAGCAGGGCTGCAGGGCACCGTGGCATTTCGGCCGTGCTGGTGGCAGAGGACAGCCAGCGGCAGCAGAGCCGGCAGCGGGGCCCCCTGTGCGCACTCCACGGGACACGGCTCGGGGATGCTCGGGGATGCTCGGGGATGCTCGCTGCCCCCAGCGCCCCGGGGAGGATCTGGGAAGGGCCCCGGGGAGCGGCATCGCGGTGCTGGGGCAGCCTTGCCCCTGCCCTGCCGTGGCTCTGGGAGAGGTGCAGTGTGAGTAGCCAGCAGTGCTGTGGGGCGCAGGCCTGGCCCCACCGTCTCTGCTATCATGCTATTTTTGAATTCTCTTTTGTTGTTTTTTTTTTTTTTTCCTTTCTTTTTTTCTTTTTTTTTTTTTATTTTGTTGTTGTTGTTTTGTTTTGTTTTCCTTTCTGTTCTGTCTCCTCGTGTTTGGTCCCTAGGAGCCAGCGCTAAGAAACAGGGAGAGGACTTAGCGGATAATGACGGGGATGAAGACGAAGGTATTTCTGTGCTCGAGGCTGCCACTGCATGACACGCAAAGCAACTCCGTTTGCCCGCCATCCGCTGCCATCCCCAGGGAGCCCCGTGTGTGTCTGTCTCGGCGCTGGGCAGCTGCGCGGGGCGGGGGGCCGGGGGGCCGGCTGTGCAGGGCTCAGGCCCTCCCTCTCCTCCGGGGGAAGCTTGTGGGGTTGTGCTTCAGGAGAAGGTTGCTGGCTGCCCCGCTCCGCTCGAGCGAGGGCCGGGAGGAAGCATGGCAGCTTGGGAGCAAGGGAGCCCTCGGGCACCTGGGCCCATTTCACCCCGAGCCCGGTCATATTCCACCTCCAGCCTCATCCCTCCGGACTCAGCGATGCGCAGCGGGAGCCTGCGCCCTCCCCTCGTGCCCTTGCCCACTCCTCGCTCCACGCTGTGGGTGCTGGCGAGGAGCGGCCCCACACAGCTCTAGGTGCCCTGCCATCGGGTATCAGTGCCCCTGGCTCGCTGTCCCCCGCACCCGGAGCAGGATTTGTACCCGGCCCCGGTGCTGGGGATGCTGCGCCCGCTCTTTTCCCAACGTGAGCGAGGTCTTGCTTGTGGCCACGGCATCTGTGCCAGCTGAGGTAGAGCAAGAGCGGCTTCAGATGGGTGTGATTCAGGATCTACACCAGGCTTCAGAAAGCTGCAGAGCAGGCGATTTGGGGTAAAAACAGGGCTGCTCGTCTGCAGGGTCTGGACTCGGCCTGTTTTGTTGCAGGGATGTGAGGAGGAGGCGGGAGGAAAGGTCTGCCAGGACGCAGCTGTAACACGGCGAGGGCACCGAGACCTCGTGGTCTGCGGGAGTCCTGGGGCAGCTCAAGCCTGTCCTGACAGATGGCATTTGGGTTCTGGGCAGCAGATGAAAAGCCTGTTCATTGGCAGTATCAAAACCTGTTGTTGTCTCCCAGTAACCTGTGCCCCAGGATCTCTTGTACCAGGGTGTAAACTGGCATCCACGCTAAGTGATTTGACTGCAGTAAATCCCTGCACACCAAGATGTGCTGCGAAGATTAAGAACCTTTTTTTTTTCCCTGTTATGCCGTTGCTGCCGGTCAGATACAGGGATGTCCCTTCGCATTTCGGTGACAGCGCGTGGCAGGGAGGAGAGTTCAGAGCCGCGGGCTCGGCGTTTCAGCTGTTGGGATTTCACACAGGCGGCCCCAGTAAGAGTTTTCCTGCCAGAGCAGGGCTGGCACCGGGACGGCCCCGGGCAGGGCAGCCGGTGGCGATGGGGTGCGGGGGGCGAGGGAGGCAGGGGTCGGGGCAGCCGAGGGGGACGAGGGCTGTGCCTGGTGCCGGCCATGCCCATCGGTGCAAGGCACTGAGTGTGGGTGAGCACAGGGGAGGGCAAAGTCCGTCGGCACCGGCTCGCCAGCATGGGGAAGGGCTGGGCACCACGCGGAGCTGGCACCACCGCTGCGATGGGTGCAACGCAGTGGAGATGTGCCAGGTGCTGAGCACCAGCAGGGACTTTCCCCGGGATAAGAGCAGGCAAGAGAGGGAGCGCGTGGCTGCTCCCTGCCCTAGGCTCCCCCAGCCCTCTCCCTCCGCGTCCCTCGGGTCCCATTCCCCATCCTCACTCCATGCCTCATGACCTGTCCTCGCCCGCCCTCGGCGCTCACCTCCCGACACGCACACGCGCACGCACTGTCTGCTCATCGCCATGTCTGTGTCCGGGCACTGGGGTGCCATGGGCTCGCATCCCGGCAGCCGGCAGGTTTCTGCCTTCCCAGGGAATTGGAAGGGGGGGGGGGGGGGGGGACGGGAGAGACAGAGGTGGGAGCGCCCACCAGTGCCCCCCCGCCCTCCAGGTCCTGCACACCCCGTCCCTGCCCCTCCGCAATGCCAGCTGCCAGCACTCCCGGAGCCGAGGGCTTGGGGCCAGCTGAAGAAGGGACATGGGGACAGGCTCTGGGGGCACCACACGCTGCCGGTGCCACCACGGAGGTGCCAGCTCCTGCCCGTGGCTCTGGGGAACAGCGGCTGGGTCCAGCCCGTGCCTCTCCTGCATGTGCTGAGACCCCAGGCAGCTCCCAGCAAGGGGACAGCAGTGCTGGGATGGGGACAGGGGCTGCCACCGCCCGGAGAGGGGCTGGAGGGTTTGGGGTGGTGGTGGGTGGTTCTCAGGTCTGCGCCGAGGCTTTGGGTTCTGGGTTTGGCTGCTGCAGCCCCCTCCCCAGTCCTGGCAGCTGGCATTGCCTTCCTCCTCCATGGTCTGCCTCTCGGCAGGGTGCCGCGGCTGCTGGCGGGGTCCTGTGGTTAACCTCCTCTCCTTCCAGACATCCGGGACAGCGGGGCCAAGCCGGTGATGGTGTACATCCACGGGGGCTCGTACATGGAGGGCACGGGGAACATGATAGACGGCAGCGTCCTGGCCAGCTACGGGAACGTGATTGTCATCACCCTCAACTACCGCGTTGGAGTGCTGGGTACGGGCCGTGCCGGCGCCGTGCGGCGGGACAGGGGGGCAGGGGGACGGGGAGGGACGGGGTCTGCACTCCGGCCGAGCACGGTGCCACGTGGCAAAGCCCACAGCAGCCACAACGGCGTGGTCAGGCTCCTGGCACCGGCCACCCAGGCTCATTTACACAACCCGGCTCAGCTGAAAGCAAATATTGGTCTGCGGTTAAATAAATAATAAATGTGTTTACCCAGCATCACCTCCTGAGAGGGCTCGGAGCGCTGAGCTGCCAGCGGGTGCTGCCTGCCTGCCCCGGGGGACAGATCAGCTCTTCCCCCCCGGCAGGAGCTGCCTCACTGCTCCGTGGATGCTGTCCGAGCTGACCAGGCAGCGCCGTGCTCCAGCAGGAACCAGGGCAGGCCCTGAGAGCTTCCCTTGCCCTGCATGGGAAATGCACAATCCCAGATGCATCCCCTCGGGAAGGGAACGGGAGCGGTGTAAGGGTGGCTTTGCTCACACCGTGGCCTCCCACAATATGCACGGAGACGTGCTCGGCCCTCCGAGGGGTTTGCTGGGGAAGAGCCCATCCGAGCCACCCCACAGGCTCTGCTGCTCACACCCCAGCCGGGACAGGGGCTCCTCGTCCCTCACCTGGGCACCACGTCCCTCTGACACCCCCGTGCCCCACATCCTCTTGGAAAGGCAGCTGGAGGTCAGCAGTCTTGCCTGGATTTAGCTGGTAGGAAATGGGCTTTTCTGCAAAAAGCAGCCTATTCGAGACCTCTCAATATAAAACATCGGGCCTTTAAGATTGATAGCGCTAATTTAAGAGGTATAAAACACAGCCTGAAATAAAACTTATATGGTGCCTTTGGCATCCCCACTGAAGAGCTGCTGAGTGCCAGCAGCACCGCGGTGCCGGCGCAGCGCCGTGCCACTCCCTGCCACCGTGTTACCTGCCCGCATTCAGCCCCCGTGCCGTGGCTCCAGCTTCCTGCTTTGAGTCAAGGCAGATAAAACATCGATAGCTTATCTTGGGTGTTACCTCTGCTGTTGAAAGCATTTCTTAGCATCTTCCTCCCTGAGAGCCTTTGTGTTTTAAGCTGCAGTGGTTCCTCTCTGCCCAGCCCACCTCCTTACATTTATAGAGCCTCCTCCGGACCACGCTATTCCATGGGAAGCATTGGCTGCGTGCGCTCAGCCTGCCTGCGCTCCCTGTGCTTCCCCAGCCTCCCCTCCGAACGTGCATGAGGCTGTTGGCACGGGCGGTGGTCCCGTGCCCATCGCCCTGTCTGTGCCCGCAGGCAGCACTCCCAGCCTCTCTCCCTTACATGTGTAGGGCCGCAGTGTTCCCACAGCACCCACAGCACTGCTGATCCCACTGGGATGGGGTCCCATACAGCTCCCCCAGACTCAGGGAGGGGTGGGAGGGCAGCCTGCTTCCCCTGTCCCTAACCGGGCTCCGTTTCACCTGCTGCAGGGTTCCTGAGCACGGGGGACCAGGCTGCTAAGGGCAACTACGGGCTGCTGGACCAGATACAGGCGCTGCGCTGGGTCAGCGAGAACATCGCCTTCTTCGGCGGGGATCCCCTGCGGATCACCGTCTTCGGCTCCGGCATCGGCGCCTCCTGCGTCAGCCTGCTCACCCTGTCCCACCACTCGGAAGGTAGGTGCTGGCCCTGCCCCAGCTGCCGAGCGATCCACGCGGGAGCAGGGGCAAAAGCGAGCGTGAGCCCGGGGAGGGAGCGAGGCCCCCTCGTAGCGGAGAGGAGGTCTGGGAGTGTGGAGACTGGCACGGCGCTTGTGGAGGTGATGTGATTGATACCGTGGTGTAAATACAGCAGAATGTTTACTCTAGATAAAGAAAGGAATTGTTTATGCTACAAGATTGTGTTGGCATAAGAGCAGATGCATATAAACCACCTGTGAATAAATTTACATTGAAAATTGGAAAAAAAAAAAAAAAAAAAAGATTTTCAGCAATCAGAGCAGAGCTGTTCTGCCTAAACTTCCCGAAGGAAACAGCAGGAGGAAAACCCGAGCTGAGCATGGTCCACAGGGCACCAGGCTGCCAGGGAGCACGGTGGGCATGGTCACAGAGGGTTATATGGGGCACAGGCACTGAGCTCAGGCAGTGCCGCATCCCTGTGCGTGGTGCAGGGGAGAAGGGGCACAGGCCACGCTGGGGCAGTGGGCACTGCCCTGAATCTGCCCCACAGAAACCCAGGCAAATATGAAAAATGACAATACTGAGAAGAGCTGCAGCCCTGCTGGGGAGCCTGGGAACACTGCGTGAAGAAAAACCTTCAGAAACTTCAGGCTGAACGTGGAGAGGGGCAAAGTGTACCATGCTGCCTGGTCCTGCCGGGCTGGTCCTGCACCAGGATCTGGGGAATTCAGGGCCAGGCTGCCCCAGAGCCTGCTTGCTCTGCCATCACCATCACCTGCACCCTGCCAGCTTGGAGTAATGCAGGACAAAGCAAAATGCTAAAGCCCAAGTGTAGAGAAAGCTTGGAAACAAGGAAGGCAAAGTGTGGGTAAAAGGTAAAGGATAAAAAGTAAAGGGAAGGTAAAGAGTGGTCTAGCCCAAGCAACATATATGGAGGATGCATTTGCTCTGGGTAAGCTGCTCTCCCTGCCACCCTGGGCTCTCGGGACACCCACAGTCAGTCCCTGCTCCTACCTGAGTGCCCAGTGCCTGAAGTCAGCACCTCAGCTCTTGGCAGCCCTCTGTCCTCCTGCTGCCCCCGGTGTCTCCTGAGCACAACCGGGTGCGCTGCTGTACCCGGCAGCACGATTTGGGGCTGGGGTGGGTTGGAGCCTCCATTCTTTGCCCCCTGAGTGGCTGCAGCTGCTCCCTGGCTTTCCATCCGCAGCTGGAGAGCCCAGTACAGCACTTTTTGGGTCACACCAGGCTTTCTGCCACTAAACCCTGTGTCTGGGTGCCGTGTCCCTTGCTGCCCCATTAGGCTATGGTGTCAGAACACATATACACAGGACGCCCTCACCTAGACCTGCTCCAAAGCACCCATCTCCCCGGGGATGGGGCCGGCAGCCGGCTCCACTGCGCGGCAGGGGAGGCACGCCGAGACACAGCCTGTAGACCAGGCGGGTTTGTTTTTATCGGATCAAAATAAAACTCGTAGTGATCAAGAGCTATTAATGAAGCTGCTAATTTGTGCCTGCTCTGCCAGGCGCGGCAAGAGGCAGACACGGGAGGCTGGTGCCGCGCACGCTGTGTCTGGCTGCCGGGGAGACCCGCGGCTCCCCTGCCAGCCCCGGTGCGCGCAGGCGGGTGGGTTCCTCGCCAAGGGGCCAGGGGCTGCTCCTCTTCCCGGCCGGCCCTGCCAGGGTGCCTGGGGATGCTCACCTCGGAGGGGAACGGGCAGTGCTCTGCCCGCTGTGCCTGTGGGCTGGGCACTGCTTTCTAGGGCACCGGGAGGTGACAAACAGAGCTTGTGACTTCTCTTTGTCCCAGCGCGTGGGACTGTACGTCAGGTACTTGGCAGAGCGAGGACAGTGCGTGCAGACAGAGCTAGGGGCACTGTGGCTGGTAGCCAGGATCCTCCGAACACTGCTGCTGCAGGCGGGGGCACGCTCCCATCAGAGCTGCACGGGCTCAGGTGTGTGACCACCACTCTCGCAGCACTCAGTGGGTTCAGCCCGGTGGCCTCTGCGTGCAGCGATGCCGCCGTGCTGCTCCCTGCACCGTGCACGAAACGGGCCCTGGCAGCAATCAAACGCCAGAGTCCGGCCAGGCACAGCAGCACGCGGGGCCGCGGGAGAGGGCCGGCCGGAGAGCAGAGACCCCAGGGTGCACCCCGAGCCCGGCCGCTTTCACCGCCCCGGAGGCTCCGCTTCCTCGCAGCCTTTTGTATTCCGAGCACAAGCGCCATTGACATGGGGCTGGAGCCCAGCCACGCATTCCTCCGCCTGGGCCAGGGCCTTTGTGGCCCCGCTTTCCAGGGCGAAAGTCCACTCCCTCTGTGTTCCCGGTGGCAGAAAGGCCCTCTTTGTGCGTCTGGCAGCGTGCTCCCGCGGGGCCGGATTGGCACCGAGCAGCCCCAGCTGGGCAGGAAGTGGCGGGGAGGGGGGCGAGGGGGGCCCTGACAAAGCGGCGGGTGGGACACGCAGGGTTAAGTGTCCCCGAGCAGGCGTTAACCCTCCCGCTGCTGCCAGGCCTTCCCCATGAAACGCCGGCCGTGGGATCCTGGGGGTGTGCGGCGCCCCTGAGCTGAGGCCCCGTGCCAGCCCAGCACCACAGGGAGCATGGCACAGGTTGATATGGTGCATGCTCTGGAGATTGGGGTCCTCGCAGGAGCCTGAGGGCACCGGTGCCTCCTCCACGCCTCGTCCTGCATTGCAGCCGTGGGGTACTGGGGCAGCTCCGGGCTCCCCCCGCTGCAAGCTTCCTCCGCTCCTCGCTTCTCTTGCAGGTCTCTTCCAGAGAGCCATCATCCAGAGCGGCTCCGCGCTCTCCAGCTGGGCAGTGAACTACCAGCCCGTGAAGTACACCAGCATGCTGGCCGACAAGGTGGGCTGCAACGTGCTGGACACAGTGGACATGGTGGACTGCCTGCGGCAGAAGAGTGCCAAGGAGCTGGTGGAGCAAGACATCCAGCCGGCACGCTACCACGTGGCCTTTGGGCCGGTCATCGACGGTGACGTGATCCCGGACGACCCAGAGATCCTGATGGAGCAGGGCGAGTTCCTCAATTACGATATCATGCTGGGTGTCAACCAGGGCGAGGGGCTGAAGTTCGTGGAGGGCGTGGTGGACCCCGAGGACGGCGTGTCGGGCAGCGACTTTGACTACTCGGTCTCCAACTTTGTAGACAACCTGTACGGCTACCCCGAGGGCAAGGACACCTTGCGGGAGACCATCAAGTTCATGTACACGGACTGGGCCGACCGGGACAACCCCGAGACACGCCGCAAGACCTTGGTGGCCCTCTTCACCGACCACCAGTGGGTAGAGCCGTCGGTGGTGACGGCCGACCTGCACGCCCGCTACGGCTCCCCCACCTACTTCTACGCCTTCTACCACCACTGCCAGAGCCTGATGAAGCCCGCGTGGTCCGACGCGGCCCACGGGGATGAGGTGCCTTACGTGTTCGGGATCCCCATGATCGGCCCCACAGACCTCTTTCCCTGCAACTTCTCCAAGAACGACGTCATGCTCAGCGCCGTGGTGATGACCTACTGGACCAACTTTGCCAAGACGGGGTGAGCAGGGCCTGGGGAGCGGTGCCTCGCTGCAGGGCTGCATTTGGGGCGAGGGGGTGGTGGGATAGGATGCTTGGTGTGGGACGCTGAGCCTCCTGTGCCCAGAGGTCTATGTGCTGTGCCCTAGCTGGGGTCATCAGCCACACAGCGAGAAGCTGAGAGCATGGCCAGCCCCAAGGACCTGGCTCCCTGTGCTCCCACCCAGGGCAGGGCTGCTCACGGCATGGCACGGGCTGTGGCCAGCTGAGGACAAGCTCTGGCCACAGCCAAGCACAGGGGTGTGGGAGCCACTTTGGCTGCGGTTATCACAGGTCAGGCTTGACTCAGGGCGTGGGGTGGTGCCCATCTGTGCCCTCCTCTGTTTATCCAGAGGTTTATCCAGCTCTCCCTCCTGAACACTTCGGCTCTCCCTGGCGCTAGCTCTGTTTTGCCTGTGTCTTGCAGGGACCCCAACAAGCCCGTCCCCCAGGACACCAAGTTCATCCACACCAAGGCCAACCGCTTTGAGGAAGTGGCCTGGTCCAAGTACAACCCCCGCGACCAGCTGTACCTGCACATCGGGCTGAAGCCGCGGGTGCGCGACCACTACCGGGCCACCAAGGTGGCTTTCTGGAAGCACCTGGTCCCCCACCTGTACAACCTGCACGACATGTTCCACTACACCTCCACCACCACCAAAGTGCCGCCGCCCGACACCACGCAGAACTCCCACATCACCCGCCGGCCCAACGGCAAGATCTGGACCACCAAGCGCCCCGCCATCTCACCCGCCTACAACAGCGAGAACGGGAAGGAGAAGTGGAGCCCGGAGCAGGAGGCGGGCACCCTGCTCGAGAGCCCCCGCGACTACTCCACCGAGCTGAGCGTCACCATTGCCGTGGGCGCCTCCCTCCTCTTCCTCAACGTGCTGGCCTTCGCCGCCCTCTACTACCGCAAGGACAAGCGGCGGCAGGACACGCACCGCCAGCCCAGTCCCCAGCGCGGCGCCGCCAACGACATCGCCCACGCCCCCGACGAGGAGATGCCGTCGCTGCAGGCGAGCCAGGCGCACCACGAGTGCGAGGCCGTGCCGCCCCACGACGCCCTGCGCCTCGCTGCCCTGCCCGACTACACGCTGACGCTGCGCCGGTCCCCGGACGACATCCCGCTCATGACCCCCAACACCATCACCATGATCCCCAACTCGCTGGTGGGGCTGCAGACCCTGCACCCCTACAACACCTTCGCCGCCGGCTTCAACAGCACGGGGCTCCCGCACTCACACTCCACCACCAGGGTATAGCCGCCCGCGGCCGGCGCACACCCACGCACGCACGCACGCACACGCACGCAGCAGACACTGGCAGAGGGACCGGCGGGCGCCCCGGACGGACGGGCAGCACACACGGACGGTGCGGCACCGAGCCCGGACCTGTGGGACCCAACGCCGCTGGCCGTCCCGCTCCCCTCGGCGCTTTCTTTCGTTCCTTTCTAACTCTTGAGAAGTGCTTCGACTCTCCCGGCTCCCGGCAGGAGGGCCCCTCCGGTCCAGCCGACAGCAGCCACAGAGCTCCTTGTGCCGGGGCTGTGCCTCCCCGCGGGGACACGGTGTCCCCAGCGCCCGCCGAGCACCCCGGGATGGGTGCGCAGTGGTGCCGGGCATCCCCCTCGGCCGGTGCCGGGGCTCCCCGGGAGGTTTGGCATCTGGAGCGCTGTGGATAAGGCTCCGAGCAGCGGCCCCAGGCCATGGTGCTATAGGCAGAGGCAGCGAGCAGGGGCCCGGGGCCTGGCCTCGCGCTGGGTGCGGGCGCTGGGGCCGGTGCCGGGGCGCTGGGAGCCGGGGAGCTGGCCCCGAGCTGGGGACTTGGCACCTCTGCCCCTCTTTGCGCTGCAGAGAATCTCTTTTGTGTCAGTCGTTTCTCTTTGCAGAGACGTTTTTTAAGCAGATCTTTAGTTCTTTACACACTAACGGAGTCTCCGCGTTTTGTCCTTTGTAAAGATTTTAAACCAAGTGTTCTTGATATAAAATAAAAAGCCAGTTAGAAGAACCCCAGCGTGTGTGCACGGTGCCGGCCCCAACGCGGCCCCGCGGCCCCACTGCCCGCACGGGGCCGGCGGGCGCCAGGCAGGGCCCTGCCTCCCGCGCCGCGAGGCCGCGCTCTTTTGTATTTTTGATATTCTCCCTCTTCTGTCACCCGTGCCCACGGATCTCAGCCAAATAGCCTACTCCAGGGCCTGGCCGCGAGCACCCCACGGCCCCCTTTGACCCATCCCACCCCGCTGCCAGCACTGTCCAGTGCCACCCCCAGCCCCTCCTGGGTGTCACCCACCGGGGGCGCCCACGGCTGAAGCGCAGCCACCCAGGGCAGCACCCGGTGCTCCCCACGGCCTCCCTGCCCTGCTCCCCTTCTGCTTCCCACCCTGCCACCCCCTCGTGCCCGCTGCCGGGGCCGTGCTGCAATTCCTGCCCCAGCTGTGGATTGCAGCGGGCCGGCAGCTCGGAGGGCGAGCCGGTTGCACCGAGGGTGCTTTCTGCCTCCCGGCACCTGGATGTGCTCGCAGCGGGGCCCCGGGGGGTGATGCAGCCTGCGTGGGGACAGGGCACCCATCCCGGGGCTGGGGCACCCGCAGGGCTGGTGGGGGCTCCGGAGCAGCTGGGCACGGAGAAGGAGCTGCCCGGGAGCCCACCCGGGGCATCCCAGTGAGGGCAGGGAGTGTGTCAGCCGCCAGCACGGTCCCTGGCACCTTGGGTGTGGGGAAGCAGGAGGAGGGGGACGGGTCTGGCAGCTGGGGGGCATCTCCTGTGTCCTTGTGGGGCCGCCATCCCTCGCCCTGTGCGAGCCGGTCCGGCTGGCAGACGCTGCCCGTGCTGGCGGCCGTGACGCACCGGTGCCGCCTGGCCCCGCGTGGCCCCGCAGCCCGCCCCGGCTTGGGGGGTGAGGATGCTCGTTGGAGAATGTATTTATACCCTGTCACCCGCGCAGAGTAACAAATTCCAAATAAAACAGAAGTGATATTTTTAATAGCGGTGTGTCTCGCCTCTCCTTGGAGCGTGCCAGGGGCAGAGGCTGGGTGCAGCCCGGGAAGGGTCGAGGGGTGCAGCACGGGGCCACCCCAGCCAGGAGGTCCCCAGGATCCCAGCACCCACCCCAGGTTGGGTGCGTGCACCCTGTCCCCAGGATTACCAGCGTTTGGGGACATGGTTGGGGGGCCCTGCCTGTCCCAGCCCTGCTGTGTCCCCACGGCACCAGGGTCCTGCACAGGACCTCATCCACCCCATTGGCACCGCGGGTCCCCTCCCGCCGAGCCCCCTGCCCTGCCCAGCCCCGCTCCCCTCCCCTCCCCCTGCTTGCCAACCAGAAAAGCTGCTGGTTTCATTTCTTTTTAATGTAATTTCAGCTGGGGTTGCCATGGAAACCAGGCATGGGGCCTGAATCGCCTCCAGGCAGCGCGCACGCAGCGGAGCCAGGGCCGAGGGCTGGGGCCGGGGGGGGGGGGCTGGGGATAGGCGGGTGCTTCCTGGGTGCTGTGCGGGGTGCTGCGCCTCACCTGGGGGTGGCCTTGTCCCGAAATCCGGCACAAGGCAGGGAGCATGGGATGGGGGCGGCAGACCCCTCGCCAAGGGGAGGATGGAGGTGGGAAGGCAGGCAGCGTGCCGGGCCCTGCTGCGTGATGCAGGGGCACCCAGAGGGGCCCGGGGCTGTGCCTCCCCCAGGACTATCGCTCGCTGGAAGCAGCGGTGTTCCCACAGGCTTGGGGTCGGGGATGGGGTTGGCTGCCCAGCCTGCAGCCCAAACCCTGACCCCACTGTCCCATCCAGCACTGCGCATCCCCTCCGGTCGGACACACCCAGGGCACTCCCTCGCACTGCCCGGGTATCCAGCTGCAAGAGGAACGGGGATGGGAACCCACAGCGGGATGGAAACCCACATCGGTCCACGGGGGATGGGTTGCCATGGAAATGGCAGTGCTCTGCAGCACAGCTCCAGCCGCAGCCCGCTCGCCACAATTCAAGCAGCGGGGCCAGCCCTGCCCGGGGGCTGGTGGCCCCCATACCGGTGGCACCAGCACCAGTGACACCAGCTGCCCACCCTGCAGTCCCCTCCCTGAAGGGGAGATGGTTTCTGCCCTGCCCTTCTGCTCCCCATCCTCGCACAGCCCCACTGCCCGCTGTCCCTGCCTGTCCCCCCAGCCAGGACCCCGCGTGCTGGCTGGTGACAGGGGACACGCTGCTATTAAGCTACTGCCTTCGCAGAACTCCCAAGCCTGCCATCTGCTCCGGGTGTCCTTGACCATCAGCAGCGTTTCTTTGGAGACCTGGCAAAGCCCAGGGGACACCGTGTCCCCGAGGGTATTTGAGGTTAACATCTGTGTGGCGATGAGGGACATCCTCAGCTCCGGGGGACATGTTTAGGGCTGCTGGCAAAGAGAAGCAAAAGGGAAATGACCCGCAAGGACAGCCTGGCACGGGGAAGGTACGAGTGATACGAGTGACCTGTGTCTGGTCCATGCCTGCTCTGGGAGACACAGCCAGCAGGAGCACAGGGCTCTGCATGGCAGCATCCCTAGGACAGTGCCCTGCCCTGCCCTGCTCCTGCTCCTGGTTCCCACAGCCCTGATGCAGCAGGGCACCCCCCTGACCCCACTCCAGCAGCACAAAGCATTTCTGTGCTTGCCTGCTGCCCCGGCCCTTCCCGGCAGGGCTGACGCAGACGAGGGGATTTGTCTCTTAGGGGGCAGCATCCGGGGACGCCTGTGTCGCCATCAGCCCGGGCAAAGGTGGCTCTGGAGCGGCACCCTTCTCCTCCTGGTACCCGACGTGTGTCAGAGGCTTCGTGCATCACCGTTTCGGCATGGACTGCCGGGCTCGGAGACCTCTGACCCCAGTGGGGTGCCAGGGCTGCCGGCAGCGCCGCGTCACCCCGTCGAGCCACACGGATGTTGGCTCACCCCAGCCCGTCTCGTCAGCTCGCCGTGCCCATGGCCTCACACAGCAGCCGCCACGCTCACCTGGTGATTAACGTCATTAGCTACGAGCTCGTTTTTGCTCTGGGCACTCACCCGACGGGGCGGTTTTCTGGAGGCAGGGGACAGTGCTGGCTGTACATGGTCCTGTCCCCGCAGGTACAGCCTGTCCTTGCCCGCAGGCTTTGGCACGAGGCTTCTGCACCACAAACAGCAGCAGGGGCCAGAGGCTGGGTGCAAAGGGCAGCAGCCACAGAGCCCCCACTGCATCCCCGGGACACCTGCAACGCCCCCGAGCCCCTCCTCCCCATTTTACTTCCCCAATTTTTATTTCTTTGGATCTATTCTCATTCTTTCTTTGCTAATTAATTAATTCATTATATTTTTAACATCTTTGCCGGGCTCCCCGGCAGCAGCTGAGCGCCCTGCGCATCCCCCTCACCCGCTTGCCTCCGGCCCCGCCGCGCTCCCATCCCCGCGGTTCCCCTGGCCCGGACCTGGCCCAGCTTGGCCCGGTTCGGCCCGGACCCGGCTCGGCTCGGCTCGGCCCGGCCCCGCAGCGCCACCTGCCGCCTCCCTGCCCGCTCCCTGCCCGCTCCGTCCCCGGCGGCGCCGTGCCGAGCCGCGCTGACTCAGCCGCTTATCGGGGGCCGAGATTGCGGCAGCGGCTCGGGGCAGCCCCCCCGCACCCCGCACCCCGCACCCCGCACCCCGCACCCCGTTCCCCAGCCCCGCTGCCCCACCGCAGCCCCGCGGGGTCGCCGCGTCCCAGCGCGCCGCGTGGCCTCGCTCCCCGCTCGGCGGCGGGACCTTGGAGTGGGGCTGCCAGCCCGGTTAATGGTTGACAGGCTGTTTGCCTGCCCCGGCTGCACTTTTACGCCGCTAACCTGGCTGCTCACCGCCCCCCCTTCTCCCCGACAACCCCACACGGCGTGGAGTGGGTGCCGTGTCCCCGTGGGGAGAGTAGGATGGTGCCACGGTGTCACAGCATCACGGCATCACGGCGCGTGTGTCCGGCTCGCACACATGGCAGGGAGGATGCTCCCAGCCAAAAGGTGCAGCCAAGGGGACCCCACGGAGGGGTTTCAGCTCCCCCAGGGTGCCACGGTGACCCCTGGAACACCCTCGAGGGATGCTCGGTGGCGGCGGCGGGGTGGGTGCCTCGTGGGAGTGAGCTGGACACACCTGTGGTGTTTGCTCAGCAGGGAGCAGGTCCTGGAAAGCACGGAGCTGTTTGGGAGGGGGTGGGTGGCGCAGCGGGTCAGTATAAAGTCCAGGTGTTTGCTGTGTGCTAAGGACACAGCGCCAGGAGCCTTTCTGGGAGCAAGCCCCGCGTGGAGGTGAGAGCCGGGTGGGCACCACACCGGGGTGGCCGCCACAGCCCCCAGCTGGGGACCCCAGCGGAGATGTTGGGGTCACACCACGGGGCGCAGGAGCAGAGTTAGGGTGGGACAGGGGGAGTGGGACAAGGAGCAGAGCAGGGCCTTTGCCCACCATGATTTGCACAGCTCCTGGTCTGCGTGCTCGCACCCTGCGCTGCGGGATAGGAGCCATGAAGGGTGGCTTTGCTGCCTGCCACCTCCTTCGCACCGGCCATGCCAGCAGTGCCGCGGGGCCCTGAGCTGGAAGCTTTCACTGTGTGTGGCTGCTCCCCACCTGGGGCTGCCCACGGGGGCCATACACAACCCCACTGGTCCCACGGACGCTCAGTGCTGCGTTGGGGAGCAGCCAGACCCCAACCCCAGCCCAGGCTGTGGTGCCATCCATGCGGACAGGCACGTGGCTGGGCTCCGCTCTGCGTCCTGGCACGTGTCGCAGGCTCTTCCCTGCTCGCCATCCAGGGAAGTGACCGTCCCCAGGGCCACGGTGGGACTCCTACCGCAGTCACCACCAGCACAGGGTCCTGGCTGTCCCCTCGGTGGCACCCAGCCATGCAGGTGGCCGCCAGCCCGTGCGATGCCCATGGCAGTGGGCACCCCCCCGGCCGGCAGCCGTGGGTCCACATCCGTGCTCGGCGCGGGGCAAGGTGGGAGCAGGAACGCAGCACACAGGCACTTTGTTTGGCTGGGGTGGGCGGAAGTCAGGGCGTTGGATCTGAATGCTAAAGTGTGTTGTTCAGGGGCCCATAAAGGCTCCATTGTATGTAAATAGTTTATAAAGCAGCATATGACTTCCAGTGCAGGGCAGTGGTGGACAGAGACGAGGGCAGGCGGAGCAGAGCTCTCCTGCTGGAGACATGAGACCTTAGAGGGGCCTTTGGGGGCAGCTCACGAGGACCCTTCCTCACCAGCAGGTAGGCGCCGTGGGGCCCTTTGCACTGGGGCCAGCTGGCGGGTCCCAGCCCCCAGCCTTGGGCTGGCCTCGTGCCCAGGTGGGGAGCAGCCCCCGGGGCTGCTTGGTGCCGGCACTTGGGGTGCGGGGTCACCCCAGGCAGGGACGGTGCCGGAGGAGGGAGGCAACGCGTGGCTGCCCGTGGGGACACCGTGCCCAGGGCTGTGGCAGCGCAGGGCAGGGAGGTGCTGGGGCAGAGCTCAGCGCTGGGTGTGGGTGGGGGTCTGTGAGATTGCCCCCATCCTCTGCGGCAGCCTCAGGTGGGGATCCTGGAGCCAGCAGGGTAGGAGCGGGGCCCCTGGTTTGCCCTGTGGCAGAGGTGACAGGGGCTCTTCTGTCCCCAGCCCTCGCAGGGGGAGGCAGAGAGGCCCCGCAGCCGGAGCCAGCAGCAGCTCTTGGCCGCCAGCTGGGAGCCCTTTGCCCCCCAGCCATGATTGGAGTGGCGGGGCAGCCCTCCCCCATGCAGACACGGGGCAGCCGGGGCAATTTGCTGTCCCGGCAGCACGCAGCACCTTCTGCCTGCTCCCTCGTCCCAGCCCCGCTCTGCCTGGCTCTGCCCGCTGCCACCCCGAGCGGGGCTGGTGGCACGGGGACAGCAGAGCCACGAGGCTGATCTCCTGCCTGCTGCAGGCAAAACGCTGCCCTGAGCTGTCCCTCTCGGCCCGGGGACCTTCCCCCTCCTAACACCGCTTCTCGCTCCCGCAGGCGTGAGGAACGATGAACTGGGCCGGCCTCTACGCGGTGCTGAGCGGGGTGAACCGCCACTCCACGGCCATCGGGCGCATCTGGCTCTCCGTCATCTTCATCTTCAGGATAATGGTGCTGGTGGTGGCGGCCGAGAGCGTCTGGGGGGACGAGAAGTCCGCCTTCACCTGCAACACGCAGCAGCCGGGCTGCAACAGCGTCTGCTACGACCACTTCTTCCCCATCTCGCACATCCGCCTGTGGGCCCTGCAGCTCATCCTCGTCACCACGCCAGCCCTGCTGGTGGCCATGCACGTGGCCTACCAGCAGCACCAGGAGAAGAAGCTGCTGATGATGACGGGGCACGGGGACGCCAAGCACCTGGAGGAGGTGAAGAAGCACAAGATCCGCATCGCGGGCTCGCTGTGGTGGACGTATGTCTTCAGCGTGGTCTTCAGGCTGCTCTTCGAGGCGGTCTTCATGTACATCTTCTACATGATCTACCCGGGCTACCAGATGGTGCGGCTGGTCAAGTGCGAGGCCTACCCCTGCCCCAACACCGTCGACTGCTTCATCTCGCGGCCCACCGAGAAGACCATCTTCACCGTCTTCATGCTGGTCACCTCCAGCATCTGCATCGTGCTCAACATGGCCGAGCTGGTCTACCTGGTGGTGCGGGCCTGCGCCCGCCGGAGCCGGCACAACTCCAACCCCTCGTCGGGGAAGGGCTCCTTCTACGGCCACAAGCTCTCCGAGTACAAGCAGAACGAGATCAACCAGCTGCTGACGGAGCAGGACGGCTCCCTCAAGGACATGCTGCGCCGCAACCCCGGGCTGCAGGAGAAGGGCGACCGCTGCTCCGCCTGCTAAGGCCCACGCCGCGGGGGCTGCAGCCCTCGGCCCTGCCCCGCAGCCACCCCGCAGCCCCGGGGGGACCCCACGCCGCCCCCATCCTGAGTTCGGCACCCCCCGGTGCCTGTCCTCCTGGGCGGCGAGGAGGGCACAGCCACTGCTGCGCGCTCGGGCCATTAAATCTCCGTTCTCAGGCGCTGCCTCCCTGCTTTCTGCTCCGGCTGGGACGTGCCAGGGGCTGCGGTGCCAGCGTGGGGTGCCCGCCCCTGTCCAGCCAGGCAGAGAGGAGAGGAGAGGGTCTGGGTGCAGCCAGGCTGCTGCCACCCACCTCCGGGGATGCTTCCCCATGCACGGGGCCGGCCGGCCCCATAGGTGGGTGGGGGATGCTGTGGTTTGGGGGGCTGCGGTCCCTGCATGGAGCCCTGGCAGCACGCGTGCGGGAGCAGTGACCCTCTGGTGGCATTGAGCACTAGCCCCTGCAGCCCCAAGTATATTTAGAAAGGTACCCGGACCAAAAATAGAGGGGAAAAATTTCCCCCAGTGGCTGCTTCATCTGCCAGTCACAAAGAAAGCCAATGGGGCCCGCAGCTGCATCACGCCCCAATAACCCTGTGCCCGCTGTCGGGTGGACAGACGGACAGACAGAGCCGTGTGGATCTGTCTGCACCCCACTGCGCTCCGGGAAGGGGCCTGGCAGCACCCTGCACCCCTGCGCAGGAGCCGACGGCGTGGGAGCACCGGGCTGTGCCCCGCGCACCCGCAACGGTGAGGGGTCCCCGCGCCGTGCCCCGTGGTGGCCGTGGCCACCTCGCTGGGGGTTGCTTTCTGATGGAAGCCTTTGCTCCCGTCACCCTCCCCAGCCAGGTCAGGGTGTCCCGTGGGACAAGAGGTGGGGACAGCCCCAGCTCAGGGCCCCGCATGCCCGCCCGGGGGCAGGGTGGTGTCCGGGAGGTGTCCGTGTGTCTGGAGGGCGGCTGTCTTGCAGGGCGCAGCGCTGCGCGCCATGGGGGACTGGAGCCTGCTGGGGAGGCTGCTGGAGAGCGCCCAGGAGCACTCCACGGTGGTGGGGAAGGTATGGCTCACCGTCCTCTTCGTCTTCCGCATCCTGGTGCTGGGGGCGGCCGCCGAACGGGTCTGGGGCGACGAGCTGGCCGGCTTCTCCTGCGACACGCAGCAGCCCGGCTGCCAGAACGCCTGCTACGACAGCACCTTCCCCCTCTCCCACCTCCGCTTCTGGGTCCTGCAGATCATCTTCGTCTCCACCCCCAGCCTCGTGTACCTGGGACACATCCTGCACCTGGTGCACCTGGAGGAGAAGGCGCAGCAGCGAGCGGTGGCACGGGCTGGCAGCGGGGCCAGGCGGCAGCGCCCCGGGCAGCCCCCGCTCCACAGGGGGGACGTGCGGGGCCGGGTCCAGATGCGGGGGGCCATCCTGAGGACGTACGTCTGCAACGTTGTCTTCAAGGCTCTCTTTGAGATGGGCTTCATCGCGGGTCAGTACGCCTTGTACGGGTTTGAGCTGAAGCCCCTCTACACCTGCAGCCGCTGGCCCTGCCCCAACACCGTCAACTGCTACATCTCCCGGCCCACCGAGAAGACCATCTTCATCCTCTTCATGCTGGGGGTGGCCTGCGTGTCCCTGCTGCTCAACCTGGTGGAGATCTACCACCTGGGCTTCACCAAGTGCCGGCAGGGGCCACGTCCCAGGTCCCAAGTCCTGCCCGGCCCCGGTGGCCCTACAGAGCCCCGCAGTGCCCGTGTCGCCTTGCCTGGTGGTGGCAGCCTCGCGGAGGCCAGCGGACCCCACCGCGGCCTGGCACCCCTGGGGAAGGCTGGCGTGTGGCTGGGGGTGGCCAGCGGGTCCCGCGGGAAGGCGCACGTGGGGGACCTGGCGGTGTGAATGCAGCCGGGGTGTTGGGATGGGCGATGTGCAGGCCACCGTGGTGGCCACGGTTGTGGTTCCATCTCCAGGACCTGCCAAGCCCCACGGCACAGACCCCAATGCAAGAGCTGGGCATGACCTGGGAGCAGCAGGACCAGGCTGGGGCAGGGGCGAACACCACCACCCTGCCTGTCAGCCCTGGGGAGCAAATAAACACTCAATGCAACTCGTCTGACTCGTGCTCTGCCCGTGGGCACCGCGGCATTGTTCTCTGACTGTCCCACAGGGGCACCGAGTGGCCACAAGGGTTGGACAGGGCCACCACCACCACCACCACCACGCTGGGATGTGCCCCCATAGCTGAGGAGGGGGCAGGAGGAAGCACCGGCAGCACAGCAGGGGCGGGATGGAGAGGAGGGAGATGGGTGGCAGCAGCAGGACACTCGCCCGGCTCTTCCACCAAGGGCCTTCGTGCCCAGCAGAGCCTTAAAGCACCTTTGGGAGAGGCCAAGCCCACAGAAGGGAAGGCCCCAGCCCCACAGCACTGCTTGGGGCTGGGGGTGCGTGAGGGGCTGCACGGCAGGGCCCACCCTGCCCCCAGGGGAAAGCAGGGGCTGCCCGCAGGTTTCTGCATCTTTATTTGAAATGAATGGTTTCCAGAGACACAGGGTTAGTCCTACCGCCCTGTTATCACTACAACAAGACTGGTGAGTGGCTCACTCTCCACATGGACACAGAGAACAGAGGGCCCCGGGCCAAGGCCCAGAACAATATATACAGGCTCAACAGTGCTGAGACCCATGTACAGCTCAGGAAAACCGACCAGAACACGAGGAGGGGCAGGAGGCAGCAGGGAAGAGCACGGCCAGAGCCAAGCCTGCTCCAGGCAGGGCACGGGGGCCCTGCAGCTTTGGGAGGGAGGGCAGAGGCCAGGCAGAGCCCCTGGCTTCTGCCAGCAGCTGCCCGAGCCCAGAGCAGGAGCGGAGGGACCTGCCACCGCCGCCAGCACCCCGGCCGGCTTGCACTGCTGGTGGCACCTCACACGGGGACGGGGGGAAAGAGGGGCAGCACTGGCACAGACCCGTGTCAGTCAGTTTTCTGCTGACTCAGAAAACGTCGACAAAATTGAGGGAGGCAGCCCAGCTGGGTCTCAGCCCCCGCGTTCCAGCACCGACTCCACCTGCTCCCCACAGCCACCTCCCGCCCTTGAAATCAGCCCTTCCCCTGCCCAGCAGCTCACGTGCCGCCCGTGGTCCTTCCCTGCTGCCTTGAAAACCCTGTCCCACTGCAGCAGAGCTGTTCCTGCCATGCCACCTGCAGCCTCCAAGAGCTGATGCCAAGGGAAGGGGGAATTAAAAGCCTCAGGGGCTGCTGGTCCCAGGCAGCACTCTGCCGTATTGTGCGGTTCCTGCCCCGGGGCAGGGGGAGAAGGGGTTAGTGTCAGGGGAAGGGGCCGCAGCCCTGGGGAACAGGAGGACAGAGCCAAGCCGGGGCCACCGCCCTGGGGGCTTTGCCACCTCTGTGCTGCAGGGCCTGGCCTGGGGGAAGATGGCCCACGCGGCTCTGGGACGCGGTAGGACAGGCCTGTTAGGAGCAGGATGGGATGTCTGAGTCCGGTAACGATGAGGGGACAGCACTGCTGCAGCCCCGGCCCCACCCTGCGCTGCACGGCCCCCGCAGCAGGAGGCAGGGAGATGAGGTGTCCAGGGCTGGAGCGGAACCAGCCCAGCAGCACCTTGTGCTTAGTCCATGTCGTCCTCCAGGCCACCGAGCCGGCTGTGCTCCTCGTAGATCTCCCTCACTGCCAGAATGCGGTTCAGCATGCTCTCCAGCATGCTCCGGTCCATGGGGATGACCGAGTACCAAAGCGGGGACTCGGCGATGCACGACCGCTCAGGCTGCAGGTAGAAGATGTCGTTGCGGTTCCGCAGGCTCTCAGGACTGCAGAGAGAAAGGAAGGTGAGCCCCAGGGTACGAACAGAAGGCACTCAGAAAGCCTGGCCTGCCCTCTCGGTTAGCCCTCGAAGGCTCAAGACTTGTTGGACTCCTCCCCTGGCAGGACGAGGCCAAATAATGAGCCTGTAGCTCCTCGCTCTGGAGTGAGCTCCCTAACCAGAAAGCACACACACCACACACCCCTCCATGCCTAGGCTGAGGGCTGAGCAGTGAAAGAGGCCAGAGAGAAGTGTTCTCTCAGCCACAGCCTACAAGCAGTGCAAACCCTGGTCAAGGCTTCAAACTCACGGACAAATGTGCAGAGGACAGCAGCTACTCCACAGGGTCACCCTGAAACTGAGAGGTGGCCCCCAAAACATCTCGTGCCTCTTCTCCGAAGACTCACCATTTGGAGAGATAAAATTCATAGAATTTGACTGGGCATCGGAGTGGGTTCATCCTGTTCTCCCGCTGCTCCAGCACCGGTACCTCCTCCTCACGCTTCCGCTTTCCAGTGCCACCATCTGCGAAGGGGCAGAGAATAGGATCATGGCTGGAACGTGATGGGGTCAGGGGGACAAGGAGGGACAGAGAGATGTTTTGTCAGACCCTACCTCGGCCTTTCTTCTGCTTGGCAGGAGCGTAGTAGCGGATGCTCACTACCTTTGTCATGCCCCGGGCTGTGGTACACTTGCGGGACTGGCGCACGACGTTGGTGAAGGAGAGCTGCATGTGCTCCTCCGCTGTCTGCAGCCCGAAGAACTTGGTGTTGAAGAACATGAGGGTGTTGAGGAGCACAAAGGGTGAGTAAACGCCCAGCTGCTTGCACTCCCAGAGGTGCTCCTCCTCAACACGTGAGAAAACCGTGTCTGCAACACAGAGGAAGAACCAGGTCAACACCCACGGTGGCCTGGTGTTCTTTCAGGAGGGAACTAGAACAATGTGCCTGCCAGCAATGGCTGGGAGCCAGCCCCACGCATCTGGAGATCGTGGGTCTGGAGCAATCCCTTCACCCTGCGCAGGCAAGCTCGGCTCGGTGCTGACGCTTCACAACACCCACTGCCCCACGAGGTTATTGCTCCAGAGCCGTTAGTGGATCTAGATGCTGGCTCTGCCCAGCCACGAGCCGTCCCATAGCACAGGCAAAACACAAGCTAGAACCAAATCAGTCCTAACAGCTCGTCTCTAGAGATGGCCACAAAGAGGACTGCAGGTCAGTGCTCCACCACACTGGGTGAGGTGAAAGAAAAGCCAGTTCCTGTCTAGACACACGGGTCTGGAGCCAAAGGCCTCTGCCTCAACAGCCAACATGCAGAGGGAGAGGCTGCATCTGGGAACCAGCACTTGACAAAGCGCTGCAGGGATGGGAGCCCAGATCACAGCATCATGAAAAGCTTCTGCAGAGCTTTGTGGCAGTCTGCTCCCAAGGTAGCAGCGCAGCAGCCATGGCCAGCACTCAGCAGTGTGCAGGGCTTGCCCACGGACTGGGAAGGGAAAGGCATGGGCCGCTGCACCTGTTGGGTTTGGCGTGCTCTTTGCCAGAGGTTCAGACATCACTGCGAAGTGAACTATTGTAAAAATGCAAACTGTCCCAGGAAACACAGCAGCCATACTCTGCTGCCAGCCAACCTCACTCTGGGAAACAGAAGCTGCTGAGGCATAACCCAGGCTGGCTCTGCTGTCAGTGTGGGACAGTAAGACCCCAAAACACAGCAGGACAGCACTGCCTATGCCAAGAAAGAGAACTGAGGCTGGAGGAGCACAATCTGACTGCAGGATCCAGTGCTAGAAGCAGAAACAGGGTATGTGTGTGGTGGTTCAAGGTAATCTGGAGACACGTACTGTTTGGTAAGATCGTGGGTTGCCAGCCGCTCAGGGACTTGTTGAGCTCTTGCACGAAGGTCAGGTAGTAGAGGTCTGTAAATATATTCACCATACGATTGTTCTCGAGCAGGTACTAGAAAGGACAGAACACACAGTCAGGAGACACAGTAGCACCTGGAGTGCAAACCCTCCCCGGAGAGCCCAGGGTGCGCACACAGAGCCCCTCCTTGTACAGCCAGAGCTACAGAGCAGAATCCCAAGACCACCCACTCCTGAAAGTTGTGAGGGAAACCCCAGGACATGACAAAGCAGACGTGGTGCTGAAGAAGGGACAGAGTTTGGGAGATCTCCCAGCCTTCCTCAAGGATGTGCAAGAAGGGTGCAAAGCCAGGGCACAGCTGTCACCCTACCCACTGCACTCAAAGACTGAACCAGGTGGGTTGCTGTCCTAGGTCAGCAGAAGGCAGAACAAAGGGAACGAGCTCCCCTCACCAGATCTGACCCCCAGGTCTGGCTGGGAAGGACTTGAGGACAAAAAGCCCTCCCTCACCTGCTGGATGCCTAGGCAGAGGTAATAGATGCTGTCCGGTTCATAGCGCTCCCCATTGGGCCGTGTTATCTCCTTGACAAACTGAGCCAGGCCGTAGTTGAGCTCAGCTGCTGTGCAGGCCAGGATGTCCTCCTTGATCCTCATGGGCTTGGCTGTGGAAACAAGCACGGCAGCCTCAGACAATAGCCTGCGAGGTCAGGAGCACCTCAACACCTGGGGCCCAGCTGCTGGGAGGTTTCTGCCGCTCCACCCCGTACCGCCAGGGCACTTACGGCCGAAGCGCAGCTCCTCTCCCTTGCTGGTCTCTCCCCCTGCATACTTGGCTTGCACCCAGGACTTCCAGGCATTCACACCGTACGAGTAGTTGAGTGCTGTGCAGCTGGGCTGACTGCTCATCGAGTCCCGGGAACAGCTTTCAGAGAGCACCAGACGCTTCTGCCCCTGCAGAAAGATGTATCATGAGATGAGACGTGTACCTGGGACAGAGGCAAGGCTCCCAGCCGCTCCTCGGGCCTGCTGACAGCCAGCTCCCTCCCACCCTGCCTATACCCATGCCAGCAGGCATCCTCCTGCTGACAGCCAAGCCAAAACCCATCAGTTTTGAGGCTCACAGGCAGGAAAGAGGCCAGCTCGCACCCAGGGCCCCAGACAAGTACTTCCATCTGAAGGCAGGCCCTGAAGGGAGAGGGTACAACCTCCCCAGCACACCTCACCTCCAAGTATGTCCCAGAGGGCAGCTCCCACTCCAAATCCACACGGCTTTGAGCAGGCAGCACCCACTAAGAGCTCACCTTTCGGACAGCACGAGGCAGCTCTTGCTCTGTGGACACATCATCTGGCCCCACCAGCCCACAGTCAAAGAGGAAATCCACACTGGGGTTGATGTCCAGAGGGTCTGAAAGGAAACAGAGGGGGAAAAGCTCAGCTGAGACACCTCATCCTGTCCCCAGCAGAGGTAAGAGGCAGGCAGACGTCTCAGCCAGATGACTGTTCTGGCCTGGTTCTTAGCCAGAGGCAGAGGCAACACGTAGCCCAACAATTCACACCCCCACCCCTGCTTGGCACGAACATCTAGCCCCAGCCCAGCAAAGGAAACAGCTTTACCTGCCAGAGCCGCAAGCTTTCTCAGATTAACCAGAACCCCAAAATCCCCCTTGTGACAGTTTTGTGTTCTTTTTTTTTTTTTTTAACACTTCAGGAACATTCCTTATCCCCTCACACCAGGCCAGCACTGGTGACAGCCTGGCACAGCACCCCAGTTCTCTGTCCTCTGCCGCTAGTAAACTGCCTCCAAACTGCTGTGCGTGTCCCTGCTCCTCCTTCCCACCTCCTGCCCTTCGACAGACACACTCAGCAACTCCGCCATCTCCCAAGACATCGTGCCCTGTCCAGGTCTTTCAGGCCTTTCTGGATCCTCTGGAATCATTATCTGTAAACATACCAGCCCCTTTGCCATGCTCTTTGTGCTGTTAAAATCAGCTTCTCTTTCCCCCTTCTCTATGTCTGCAGCAGGTCAGTTAGCCAGAAAACAGAGACTTGTTCAAAAGTGGTGGTCTCACCCCCGCTGTGGGCAGTCATCTGCAAGACCCTCAGTTCCTGGCCTCAAGTGGGGTCAGTCAGAGGGCATGGGGAGGTAAGTTCACACAGGTCTTAACGCTGTTGGCAAAGGTGGGCTGAGGGCAGCAGGAGGACCCTGCTGCAGCACGAGCAGCCCCGCGTGCCTGCTTCACCTAGCTCTTACTCTTAGGGAAGTCAGCCTCCAGGTCCTGGCCTGGCTCATCGAGGACGTTTGCCATCTTGACAGCCATAGCCAACACGTCGTCCCGCGCTGGTCCGAACAGATCACAGTCCTCCAGGAGACCCTCTGCACTCTGGTTACTCACCAGGTCTGCAATGCAAAAGCAGATCAGAAACACAATTTTCAAAAAAAGTCTTTTGTCTGTTCTCCCTGTGACAGCTGGAAAATGAAGTCAGGCTCCCCGGGGCACAGTCCTGGGCTCAGAGCAGCCCCACAATGGCTGAAACTGCAAGAAATTGCACCTCTGTCCTCTCCCCAGCCATGGCTCTAGTCACTGGAGCTTAAGGAATGCAGTCCCCAGCTAAAAGCATCTGTGAGGTCAGGACTGCTGGTCTGGCTGGGCAGCTGCTTTAGGTAAGAGCCTAAACAGCCATGAGCCTGGCACCCCAAGGGTCAGTGGCTAGCACTGCTCCCTGCTCCTAGTATTTCCTCAGCAGTAGTTGAGGGCTTGCTCTGCTCTTCTCCTTCTCAAAGGCTTTGGGCAGATGCTCTGGCTCCCAAAGCAGGCAAACCCCACGCGACGGCAGCTGTTGGGCCAGCCCAAGGCACGGCAGAACCTACCGCACAGGTCTGAGGAGGCCTTGTCCAGCTCCTCAGCCTCCGCAATCATCTCTGCCATGGCCAGGATGTCAGCCTCCAGAGGATTGGAGGGGATCTTCACCTTCAGCTCCTCAATGGTCTCCACAATCTTATCTGTGCTCTCCAGCGTGGTGGGCAGGAACATTGGCACAGGCACCTGTTGACAGCAGCACAGCAGGCAAAGATCAGAGACATGCTGCGCCCGCAGGGAGCTCTGGCTCGGCCGACTGCTGTAAAAGCAGAGGCAGGAGTAGAGGACAGACAGAGAAGCAGGAAGGCTGCAGCAAGGCAGGACCGAGACAGTAAGAGAACACAAGCAGGTGAAGTGTGTGGCTTACCGGGACAGGCATGGAGAAAGGCACAGGTACTTTCTGGCAGTACATATGCATAGGCACAGGCACGAAGATCGGGACTGGGATTGGCAGCACAATCACCTGGGGCTTCCAGTCAGCCTCTGACAAGAGCAAAAGTACGTCAGTGAGCTCGCTCCCAGCAGCTCCTCCACCCAGCCGAGCTGTGCACTGCCATGCCCACGCAGCCATCCAGCACCACAGCCTTTCCAGCCACCAGCGCCTGTGACTTACGGGCAGAGCTGGAGCAGCAGCAAGCCAGGCAGCCCTGCACCCCGGGGGGCTTGCCTTAGCCAAAGGTGCAAGCCCTGCTCTTACGTGGCCCTGCCAAGAGGTCTAGTTGCTTTGTACGTGCTAGAGACCGCACACACACACGTGCCCAACGGCAGCTCCACAGTGCAACCTGTTCAGCAGACAGCTCCTCAAGCAAGCTGATGATCTCTAGAGGGAAACAAGTTGTCCCAAATACCGTAAGAGAGGTGGGGTCACGCTGCAGCGCTCTCTGCAGCTTTCCTCCTGCTGCTGTTGGAAATGGGTGCCCTACCTCCAGCCTTCCCATGCGTTCCCCGTACATCCCTAACTCTCCTCAGCGTAATGCTGAACACCCAGCAGCTCTGTAAGAGCATTTCAAGCTGGATTCACACTTCGTTTGGAGCAGGGACATGCTACCTGCCTTTCCAAAACACCCCTTCAGTCCTGCAGTCGTGTCTTACTTTCCTACCTGTCTGACATCCTTTGGACTTCATTTCTATCTTGCAGGAAACACCCCGGTTCTGCATCAGTGGTTTACACATGGCAGCTTTGTTCTTCCGAGGGGTGGCTGGAACTGGAGGGGGCGGGGGAGGCGGCGCGGCTGGAGACATCTGTGCTGAGGAGGTCTTTGCTGACAACTAGGAAACGCAGAAAGCAGGAGGTTGGTGTCCAGCAAAAGCAGCACCACCTCTCCTCAACCTCAGGTACAGCCTCCTGCAGCCTGGCAGCCCGCAGCACACGTACACATGCTCCCACGGCCACATTTGGCCAAAGGGCTGCCAAGCTGATGTTGGTGGGCAGCAAACCTGTGTGAGATCCCTGCGAGAGCCAGCAGGGAACTCAGAGGGACAGTGATAATGCCCAGGCAGAGGGGAGCACCATGCAAAAAGGAGCCAGCACCACAGTGGCAGTCTGCTCTGGTGTCTGTTTCATTGTCGGGGAAGTTATTTATCCCCCGTGCAGGAGACGTGCTGAAGTTGCCCTCCCCAGCAGCTTGCATCAGCTCCCACTGCCCAGGCCACCACCATCTTAAAATGCACTGGCTGTAAAATGAAATCTCCGCAAGCAATGGCAGATCTGTTCCCTTTGGGGACAAACGCTTTATGCTACCTTGCAAATTCCTACCTCCAGCAGGCCTTACCGTGTTAGTCTCTGCCTTCTGTGGGGAAGAGGCAGGTGGTTTTGGTTCTGAAGACTGACCTGCAAGAAAAAGCAAAGCCTCTCAGTTTAAGAGCTCCTCAGCTAACAGGTCCCACTGCTGGGACTGGAGGTGGCAACAGCCACAGGCCAGAGGGCAGTGACAGGCTCCCCAGAAACTGCTCCTGGCCGCTCCAGGAACAGTCATTCCAAAAATCTCTAGCCCTAGCACCTCCGAAGGCACTACAACTCCAAAATCAAGTCATTGCCATGTCATTTTGAATTCCCTTGCAGTCCACCCCATTCCCATCACAGCAGGTCAGGAGAAATCCCAGCCCCTTGTGGAGAGAGGAATCCAGGGCTCCATTCCCAGCTCTGCCTACTGGCTTGCTGTACCGAGCCATGGCCCCTCTCTGTGCCTCCATCTCCCTGCTACAAATATCTTGGCAAAGTGCTTCGAGATCCCTAGGAAGAAGGTGACAGAGGTAATAGCTTGCTGTAAGGTATCCCAGAAAGTACAGAGACAGCTTTGCCCAGTGCTAGGGATGCAGGAGAGAGCGGATCACCAGCAGGTAAGAGGCACACGTGGCAGACACCAGTCTCAGGTGGTAACCGTATCATCCTGCCTCGGATGATAATTCTGTCCCACTCGCTTTGCAGAGCACCCATCTCAGAGGCTGCTGAGCTACAAGCACCTTCATCCAAGTCTCCCGTGAACCCTGGCTACCCACGTGGCTGGGAAAAAGAATTCCTTCTGCAGCACTGACTAACCGTGGGCCATGCACGAAGGAGATGCCTGCAAGGAAAGCAGCAGGCGTCAGCACCCAAACGGAGTGGCAGGTCCATTTGCTCCTCCTACAGATAGGCTCTCCGGGAAAAACCCAGACTCCCAAAGGATCAGCACACTGGCATTTATACCGCGCAATTTCCTGCGTCGCGAGGAAATCCCAAGAACTTTGCTCGTCAGCAAACAGAGGCACAGCAAAAGCCATTTGGTGACTGCCACTGAGGGGACAGGCAAGTTCCAGCCCAAGCAAACTCCCTAGCCTCCAGCTGGACGTTCAGCCACACACCTGCCACGGCTCAGTGGGTCCAAGAGCTCCCCGTGACCAGTCCCAAGTGGATGGGCAGCAGGAGACATGGATGGGGAAAGAAGCTATGGAGAAGGGTACAAGCAGAGTCTGCTAACGCAGAATAAAAGCAAAGGTCATTGTCTCACAGGCCAAGGATTTAGGACAGCAGGAAACAAGAAGATCCTCACACCACAAAGCTCTACACGCTACATGTCCAGGCTTTCAAGAAAGCTGTGGCTTGTTCTTTACTCTCATCCTAACACCAGTAAGGAACTGTCAAGGTCTCAACTGCACCAACCAAGACGACTGGCCCTCTCCTCTCCAGATGGATAGCCCTATACAGAGCCCGTTCCCTTTGAATTCTTTGGGCACAGTTCTGTGGCAGGAACTCCTCAATCACTTCTTACACAGACTGTGTTCCCAGCAAAGGAACGGTCACTTTCATGGTCAGCAAGCACCCTCACGATCACCAGGCTGGCAGCAGCCACTGGATCGCAGGAATGAATGCTTTTAGGCAACACTGGCTATAAAACAAGCAAGTAGTCAGCAGCCCAGCCCCAGCTGGGCCTAAAATCCAGGTAGTCCCTCAGAAGCTTACAAAACCACTGCCAGATGCACAGAAGACCCTGACTGGAGCAGGCAGAAGCGGTTCCTCACCAGTGGAACCTGCAACGCCCCACGCAGCACACGGGGCTGGAAAGCTCTGTGTAAGCACACAGCGGCTCTGGCTCCAGCATCCTTCCACGGCAAGCTGGCCAGGATGGCACAGTCCCTGGGCAAGGCTGTCTACAGCTGTCCCGCAGCTGGCACAGTGAACACAGTGAGCTGTGACACAGTGAAGGGCAATGCCCCGCACGCTTAACAGCAAAGTTCCCGGTGGTGTTGGAGAAGGTACTCAAAGAGGGTCTCATGGTCCGTGTCTCCAAGAGGTAAGGGCCAAATGGTGTGAAGTAGATGCTTCCCTTGGCAGGCAGTGGCTTGTTTGCTGTGCCTGTGTCCCCAGAGCAGTGTTACTGGTGCCTCACAGGTAGGATGCCTTGAGAGCAGAGCACAAACCAAGCAGCACAGCTAGGGCTGTAGAATCACTCGGTGAGCTACAGGGGCTGGCAAGCTCAATGCCTCTTCCTCCCCTGGGGCAGCAGGACACTCTGTGTCCCATCAAGCAGTCTCTCTCTGGACACCCCAATGCCAGCTGAAACTGGCAGATTTTCATCCAGGTCACCCCAACATGCTGTCACTTGAGCTGTCACCTCACACGGCATTTTACAGAGCACGGCTCTTGGAGGGCAGGTCAGGACTCCCCTGCCTGGGGGAACCTCCTGCTTCTGGCAGAGCAGCTCTGCTGTGCTCTCCAAGCAGTGATGGCATCCAGGGTTTCCCCCCTCTCGCGATTAGCTCACTGCTGTGAGGAGAGAGGCACCAGGAAGAGCCCGGGGACGGAGGATGAGGTCTCTCACGGAAGGTCTTCCTCTTGGTTTCCCCTCCTCAGCGCACCCTACTCAGGGTTTTACACCTCACGAAATTCCAGGGGGCAGCGAAGCACTTAGCCTGCGATAGAGGCATCTGTCGAAGCTTGATGCGCTGAAGGAAGTCACACCACAAGCTGCTGGCATTTTGGTAACTACATCAGATCACCTAGAAGATCATGGCCTACCACAGACCGAGCAAAGTGAGACTCTGCGAGTGTCCGAGGGCCATGCGATGTCTTGTCACTGTCACTACGAGCACCTTCCGTCCTGAGGGACCCCAAAGCACTTTGCAATCTTCCAGAAGCAACTGGCTCAAGTTAATGATAGGAAATGGGGCAACAGGCAGTGAGAATCTCCTCTCCAGCGGGAACTCCACAGATGCAGAATGGGGTTATCCGGGACACGGGGTTGGCAACTCCCCCAAGCTGCAGCGATCTTTGGGTAAGTGGTAGGACTCCAATCTAACAGCGCAAGACAGAGCCTCCAGCGGCTCTGCGCTCCCTCAAGATCGGCCTAGGTTCAGCTCTGGCTGAGGAGAGCCCACCTACAGCATCACCAGCACCACTTCCTGCAGCACCCTGCGTTTTCCTTGAATGCTTCCCATCCAAGCACTGACCTGGCCCAATCCTGATTAGTTTATGAGATCTGAGAAGGTCACAGCTCGGAGGTGGTGTGGGGCTGCAGGTGGATTATCATGCCAAGCCACGCTGTCCCCTAACCCTGTAAATCGAGCTCTCCGCTGGCAACATGAGGATGGAGTCGCCCGTTAAATCCCTGAGTATCCTCGCTAAGTGTGAGCTACAGGCAGCACGCTGGCACCGGCTCCTCCCGTCTGGGCCCTGTGTGTCATAGAACCATAGACGTTAGAGATGGAGAAGCCCCATTAGGTCCCACTCCGTCCTTTCCCCCCCAAGGGCCAGTGCAGGATTGTTCCCTAGCGTCTCATCCAGTCCCAGGCAGGAAGCTTCCACCCCTCGCTGTTCAGTCTTCCCTGTGTCTCTCAGACTGAGCTATGCAGGTCCCCTCCCTCCCTCCTACTCACTGTTCAGCAGGCTCTCGGGCCCCTTCTGCGTGTCCAGGTTGGGCTGGTTCTGTTGGTTGTAAAATCGCAGCAGACACTGCTGGTTGCAGAAGTGTTTGATTTGCCCTCGCCAGTGGATGGTTTCCAGCAGCTTCCCCTGACGCTTGCAGGCATGGCACCGAGCTGCCTAAAGCCCGCATCAGCAGGAGAGAAACAAGGAGTAACTAACCACACCCCCTCCGAGTGCAACACAACTCTCCAGTGAACGGTGCACATGGCAAGGTGCTGTGAGCTTCCCCACAGCAGTGCCCTGCCAGTGCCAGCCGGGGTCTCCAGCGGTGCGAACTTCTCACAGCAGCACTAGCCGCGGATCCAGCACTGTGAGCTTCCTCAGTGCAGTGCTCTGGCAGGATCAGCTGGGGACTCCAGCTACGTGAGCTTCCCCGTAGCAGTGTCCCGTCATTGCCAGGCAGGACTCCAGCAGTGCCAGGTTCTCCGCAGCAGTGCCAGCCAGACTCCAGCAGTGCGAGCTTCCTCAGCGCAATGCCCACTTATCTGGGTGCCGTGCCCACCACAGCACTTAGCACAAGCTGCCAGTGCCAATACTGACCTTGAAGTACCAGAGCAAGTATTTGCTTTTGCAGTCTTCACTACAGAAGTCCCAGGTGCTGCCCTCCAGCTGCTCGGTGACCGCCCGCTGGCAGGTCTGAGAACAGTAGGTGCAGGTGATGCAGCACAGGCCCAGGTTCTTGGTGAAATCCTGTTTGTAAAGAAGCACACACCCTGCGGAGAAACAATAGGAGTGAAACCTTCCCAGGATGAACTGGGGGCCTCCCTGACCCAAACATGACCAGAATCCAGGTCTGCGGAGACAACAGAGCACGCGCAACACACTGTAGGGAACAATCCAGCACTGGCCCCTGGGGCTGGGATAAGATGGGACCTCATGGGGACTTGCCATCTCTCACCTCTATGCTTCTAGGAAGAGTCTGACTCCAACCTCCTGTGTGCAGGAACCCAGCAGGCAGGGCAAGGCCAGGTCAGGCCAGCCCAGACGCAAGAGCGTAGAAGTGCATGATGACAGGAGGAGCGGAGCTGCCACCTGCTGTCTCCCCAGCCCCCAGAGAGAGAAAAGCTGTGAGAAAGCCCTCCCCAAGGACACAATGAATGGTAAAGATCTTGCCCTCGGGCCTGGCTGGACAGCAAGCCATCCCCACTGACAGTCCTCCCTTTTCACTGCATGGCGAGGCTCTCGCCCCAGGGCCTGGCTAGACAGTCTCCCCTCTGCTCCACTCCATGCTCTCTTCTCCTCCCCCAGCAAGGGCTGGCATGGGGGCTCTGCCTCTCCCGTGCCTTCCCCAAGTACCTTCGCTGCAGAAGTTCTTCTCCACCCCCGAGAAGCGGATCTTCTCGTGCAGCAGCTTCTCCTGCTTGCAGTGCTCACACTGAGACACTACCCCACGCAGCCGCTTGAAGTCCTCGCAGCAGTCCTTGCAGCAGAACTGATACACCTTGTCCTGCCAAAGAGACCGCCACCAGGTCAGCCAGGCTGGCAGGAGGTCCCCAGGCTTCCCGGGGAAGCGAGGGCAAGACCATGGGTCTCTGCAGCCGGGGCATTCGTGGCACTGGCCCAGAAGGGGCTCTGCTTTGAGCAAGGAGAGGAAGAGCTCTGCGGTCCTCGCTGGGGTTGGCCTCAGCCTCAACGTGCTCCCCGGGGAAAGTCCTCACCTGCCAGTCAAGGATCTCCGGCTTCCCACTGAAAAGATTGTGGCAGTAATGGCAGTTCAGGTGGATCCCACCCTCCGGGCTGGTGCGCTGCGGGAAACAAAGACAGCTGACGGAGGGAGAGGCACACGGAGGGCAGCAAGCACCCGACCTGCACTGCCTCCAGTCGTGCTGCCTGCTCCACTGATCACAGCAGTCCACCGGCCCCGCTCAGACCCGTGCTGCCTGCCACTGTCAGTGACTCACAGTCAGTCCCTCAGATGATGTCTCAAGCTCCTGGGGAGCAGACTCTTGAGTAATTTCACTTTGCTTCCTTTGTACTGGGTGCAGCTCAGGGAGGCGAGCTTTCAGGCTGCCACCCCTCTGCATTTGAAAATGTTAAGGGATAGGGGCTCTGCTACCTCTGCTGGGACTTCCTCTGCAAGATCTCGAAGCACATGTGCCTAGTTCCTATTTTCAGGGTAATGTAACTTCAGAATTGAAACAGGCATTCTCATGCCACCTTCCTCTGCTAGATTCAAGAGCCGTTTAGCACTTGAGGTCTTGTCAACACATATACCTTATTAATAAAATAATCTGGATTTGTTGCTGATAAGGTGCTCTGCAAGTGCCTCTGTACATACAATTTTCAAGGCTCCCTGTAGTTTTGCAGCTTCTTTCAGGACTCTCCCTATTTTTCTTCTGCATTAAAAATGTGGACATTGGATGAATATCCCTCCTATCTGTGCCTCATTCTAGGTAGATCTTTTGCTCCCTCCCTAGGCCCCAAACTTTTAACTGTAGACTGAGGCACTCAAGCTTAGTAGCTTATCTGCTGCAATCACAGAGCCTTTTCAAAGTCCTTACTTTCCAGGACTTACAACCTCACATTACCTGGGTAAGGCTGATACAGGATCTTGCACTGAGCTGTATTTAAGTACACGTTAGGAGGAACCCATCTCGTCAAACAACCCAATGACTTTGCTTTGCCCTGACCTCAGCATGAGTTAACACTTCACTGGTTTTTGTTTCATCTGCAAAATTTTATCTTGCTTACTTTGACGTTATTTCCAGATGACTAATGAAGGTGTTGATATTATTGATATCCCAAGAAGATCCCCAAGAAGACATCATGAAACACTCCCTTCGGTGTGTTTTTTTCTGAGATCTGACAGTAAGACGTCACCTAATCCAGGTTATGCATGGCTTTACTCACATTTACTACAATGCTGATTTTACATGGCAAGAACTCAAGTGTCACATGAAGTCTACACCTGTAAAGACTCTTCAGCAACCCTTGCCCAGTTTGTGATCTCAAAGGATTTTTATTTTTTTTGTGATATCAAGGATTTTTTTTTTGTTTGTGATATCAAGGATTTATTAAAAAAAAGAAAAAGAAGAGGAAATAGAAAAAAAAAAAAAAACACAAAAAACAACACACAAAATAAAACACTGCAACTGTCAGTAACTAACTCTCTACCTCTAGATGCTCTAAGTTTTCTCCATTGCCCAAGGCATGTCTTGGCCTAGGTTTCCCAGGTCTTCCTGGCTGTTGCTTTGTTCTTTGACAACTGTACAAAACTAATATTCTCCCAGTTGCCTTTGAATACCATGAACATTTCACAAATGCTAAAACTCAACACCAGAAAACTGAAAAGTATCAACCAAGCCTTTGAGGACTATTAGGACATGAGGTCTCCAAGCCTGCTGGCTGTGAATTCTTAGACGACATGACCTGGGTGACTTATGTTCCTTGGTGATACCTGGTTCAGAGTGCAGCTCCGCCTCTTTCCATGCTAGCAGGTGCTGATGGTGCTTTGTTAGCTCATTTGTGCTTTTGCTTGTACCCTTGTAAGGCCACTATGTCCCAAACCACTCATGCAGCGCAGTTCTGTGCTGCACTCCCACTGGGCATAAGCTGCTAGACAGGACATAATTACAGCCAGCCTTATCTCGGCTGAAGAGAGGGGAGATAGGGCCAAGAATAAGAAAGCGACAGCTACAGTCACTGGAACTCCTGTGCTCCAGCAGAGACTTTCTTATGGACCCTCCCTGAGGAGCCTGAAGAAGCTGCAGCCTCTGCTAAGTGTGAAAAGAGGCAGGAGCTCTAGGGCCCAGCCCAGCATGAAGGATTTTTCAGTACCTGGAATTTGGTCCAGCAGCTGGGGCTGCAGAACTGGTAGACAACCCGGTCTGTCTTGTTGTAATAGCAGGGTTCAGATAAACTCTTTCTGCAGAAGCTGCAGGGTCTAGGGGGACCTGATGAAACAGACAGGAATTGGTGAGGCCAGCAGCAAAGGACTGGATTCTGAGGATGGCATGCAAGCTACTCACACATCCTCAGTCTGGAAAGCTATTACCAGAAGGGAAGGGACAAGAACATCAGGGAACTAAGAGCACCAGCTTCTGCTAGGACAGAAATATCAAACAAGGATGGAAAGCAGACTGGTTCAAGGAAGTGATCCTGGCTCTACAGAAATTTGGACAAAACAGACTGCAATACTTGTACCAGTCAACAGAGACCATACGCAGTCCTGGACACCCTGGTACTCTGTGCAATTCCAGCACAACACAGTACTACAACTGCTTCCTGCGTTCTCAAGAACAGCAATGGACACTATCCCCTCAGCATTACAATGGCTACGTACTGCAGGGTCACTCCCTCTCCACATCTCCTTCCACTTGCCTCCCTGGACTCCTCCCCAGACACCTTCCCAGGTGAGCACCATGCCTTCTTTCCAGTCTCATCCACAAGGCATAAATAGCACAAAGGAAGGAGTTAAGAGTGGAGAGGTGAGTGAATCCCTGTGAGCGCCCTTACCAACCAAGCCTGACTGCTTCACTTTGTGGGAGGTAGTGCAGCAAATGGAGCAGAACAGTCCCATCTTGCCACTGCGATCCACGTTGGGCAGCATGTCGAAGTTTTTGCACAGCGTCTTGCACCACATGCACGGGTAGACTCGGGTGTTCTTCTGCAAAGACAGAGCAGAACAGAGCTGCCAGGGAGCCCATCAGAGCCACGGAGGTCTTACCCTCACACTCCACCCCACTACAGCATCCACCACAGGGCAGCTCTCCCGCAGGGAACACTCGATGTGAGAGCCAGGCTCACGGTCTGCAGGTTCAGGTGGTGGTAGAAAAAAGCCACCTTTGGCACCTCTGCTTCTCATTTCAAGGGTACCCTGGCAGGAACACAGAAGCTGGCAGTCCTATCAGGGCAGTTAAGCAAAGCCTGCTCAGACCACAGAGGAACAGATACAGCCAAGCTTTGGGGAGGCATCCAAAAGAAGCCATCTCATGCTAACTGCATTTCCCAGTGTAACTGCACAGTCCAGCTGTATCTGAGTGTTTGACCTGTGCTCCAGGATGGGCCCCAAGCAGTACAACTAACTTCTATTTGCCTGCTTCAGAGTTTCTCCACAGCAGTCTCTTCAAGCTGTTCTGTCAGCAATAAAAGAACAGGGGGGTTGAAGCTGCCTGCTATTTATTGCATCAAGTGTCCTGTGCCAAACTGAATGAGGGAGATGTGTACCCACCGAGGAGCCCCCTCTCCCCTCGCCCCCGGCAGCTGACTCCACACACCTTCTTGTAACTGTTGAGACAGGCGGAGTTGCAGAAGCGCTTTTGCTGGCCTTCGTGGAAGAGGTACTCCAGGGGCAAGCCCTTGTTGTAGATATAAAGTCCACAGTTATCACAACAGTTGGTTTTCAGCCCCTTGGTGGCTCGGAACTTGGTGAAGCAGGCATCGCTGCAAATGCGGTGAACCACGTTCCCATTGCTGACCTCGTGCTGGATCTGCAGAGACACCGTTGCTGTCACTCCCTCAGAACACCACGGGTCTCCCTCCCACACGCATGCCACACACAGCCCTTGGGAGAATGGGCTGTTACACTAAAACCCAGGCGAGTTCCCTATTGGAAGCTGCTGTCAACTCAAGCTGGCTTCTCGCCAGGAGCCAGCAGAGCAACTGGGAGAGTGGAGTGGCAGAAAGTAGCAGTCTGCAGGGTGGGGAGAAGCAGAAGCTGTATTTCTGGGAATAAGGGCTAGTTCACAGCAGCAAGGCAGAACCTGGGAGTGAGCCTGAGGCAGCTCAGGGACTGAGTCCTCACACAACAGGAGAACTCAGCAAATGCTCAGCAATGGTTCCAGGCAGGGACAAGGTCTGCGGGTCACAAGCTCCTGATCGGGGACAAGCAAAATACAAGGGATTTGCTTACCTCACCAGGTTTATGGCAGACACTGCAACGGATGGTGTCTGAGGGGTCAGCAGACTGAGGTGCTGGTCTCTGCTGCTGGGCCTCATAGAGGGAGAGGCAGACGGAGGTGCAGAACTCATGGAAAGAGCCTCCTGAACCAATCTGGGCAACCACAGAGTCCTTGGTGTTCCAGATCTCCCTGGGGATCAAAAGGAATGCGTTAGTGCAGGGACATGCCAGTCCTGCCCCAAAAGGATGGGGTGGCATGCTGCGGTGCAGGGACTTTGCTATCCCAAGGAGGTGGCAAGAACTGGCCCACAGCAGCCTCTGCTCCAGCCCAGAGCGGCGGTGCCTGAAGGTGAAGCATGCAGGAGGTTGTTTTGAGGGGAGGCAGGGATATGGGGCATTAAGCCTGGCAGAGAGAGACAATAAATAATGTGAAGGGGGTGAAAGGAAGATGGGATACACAGCGAGTGACAGAAGACATGGGGCAACACCTGGCAGTGGACAGATGATGTGGGAGACAAAGGAAGCATGAGGATCACAGGGATGGGTACTGGCAGGCAGGGCTGTGGGGCAAGTGAGTGGGGTCACAAGCACAGGATCGCTGACGAAAGGGCAATGAGCGCTCACTTTTTACAGAAGGTGCATATTTTCTTGCCAGGTGGTCTTTTTGAGAAGGTGGTGAGGCAGGAGCTGGAGCAAAAGAGCTGAGGGAGCCCTTTACGCTGGTAGGCAGTCTGGCCCTTCTGCAGAGGGGTCCGGCAGTTGGCACACGTCATCTTGGTGACAGTAGAGCGGGCGGCTCGCTGAGCCATCTGCGTGCGTAAGGACATGCGAGTCGAGCGTCGGGTACGAAAAGGAACAAAATCCTCGTCATTGGGATCGTCCACCATCGCATCAGAATCTTCATCAGAGACTGGAACTGCAAAGCAGAGGCAGAAGACGCAGAGAAATTCCCCATTAGGAACTGAGACAGAAAGTCATTCCGTGAGAGGCATGCTGGGGCTTTCCATGGTCATCTTGCTGCAGTCTCTCTATGCTTTCTATCTTCCTTGTTAGCAAGATAAAGGGACCCAGTAAACCTTAAAAGGACCAGTAAACCTTAAAAAGAACAAGCTGGATTACCAGACACTTCTCCAGTACAGGCAGACAAAGAAGGACCAACCAAAAAATGCTAGGGAATGTCAGGGCAACTTTCAGCATCTCAAAGAACAGATTTCAAGTACTTTTACAGGGAAGTCCCCCAAACACAACCTTCCTCCAGACAGCCTGATGGCTTAGAGGCAAAGGAAGAAAGGTCCTGGCTAAGGAGATGGAAGATGGATTTCCTGGGAACACCCCCAGAGTCTCATCCTATTACTACTTGCTGCTTGTCCACAAACCACTGTAAAAACACTACAACCCTCTCCTCAACTTAAAGGCGCTGAGAAATCAAGGCAAGAACCCTGAAATGAAAACTCACGGGCAAAGGGACCTGTCCAGTGTAACAGGAAAGGCTGCACGAAAGCTCCAGAGTCCCTACCCCCATCCTATTCACAACACAGTCTGCCTGCCCGTGCTGGGCCTAGGCCTCACGCTCTGGCTGAAGGCAGGCACCGGCCAGCCCTGGTTACTCACTGCTCTCAGCGGAGTTCACAGTTTCAGGCCTGGCAGTTTCTGATCTTCTGGCTCGTTCACTTCTTTTCTGTTCCTAGAAGACATTCAGAAAATACTTAGACTAACCATCTGCTGGGACGACCATGGGTAAATATCTCAGATCACAGCGCAGTTTCAACCTCTGGGTTTTGAATTCCCAATGACCAGGCTGAAAAAGAAAAAAACTCCACGGATACGTGACCAGAGATGGCAAGGGGGGGGTAGAGGGGCAGGCAGGCCTATGGGAATGACATTCCACCTGGGGGTGGCAGGGAGAGAGATGCTGAAGCCACATGTACAGCACAGTGGCAGCACACGCAGGGACCACGCCATCACTGGAGACGTGCAAGCTCCTTCTCAGAGGGGTGACCGGACAGCCAGCATCTCTCAGTGAGTTTGGCAGCAGCCAGACACCCCCAGTGCTCCGGCAGCATACGTACTTGACTGCATTCTCCTCACCTTCTCAGCTGGCGTCTCGCTTCCCTTCCCAGACAGGCCTTCTCCTGCAACAGAAGCACAGAAGAAACTTGAATCTCACGTCTTGGTTTTCTCCAACAGAAGAGAGACCTCCCTGCACGAGGGGAGGCAGGCTATGGGAAACATCTCCTGGTCACCCTCATCTCCAGGAAGGACTCCGATGATGAGGAGCGTGACTTAAGATGATGTACGGCAGCAGCTTTATCAGGGGAGCTCCTAGCTGCCACAAACATTAAAAATCAAAGTTAAAGCTACGAAAACCAGAGTGAGAGCTTGTGTGCACCAAAGGAACAGCTTCCAGAACGTTATTCCTAATCGGCAAGACACTTTTTCCACATCTAGCCCATCAGCAGCCCCAATGATTTCCATGGCAGGGGAAGATGGGGAAAGCTGGAGTGGAGAACAGCCTCCAACTTCAGCCGGCAGCCTTCTGAGCTACAGGAAGCCGAGTCCTGCAGAGCCAACAACCTACCTGCTGGTGGCACAGCCTCCTGTGCCTTCGGTACGCTACTTTCTTTAAGGGAGTTGTTCCCGTTGTCATCTCCTTCCTCCGCCTGGTTTTCCTCCGTGGGCTCCTGGGGCAGAGCTGCTGCGTTATTGTCCGGGCTCAGCTCCCCCTCTGCTTCCCCTGCAGGCCCTTCCCTCTGCACAGGCGAGCTTTTTCTTGGTGCCTTCAACCTCGTCTTTTTTGACTGTTTAAGACTGAGCTGTGCAGGGGCCGCTGGCGGAGTTGAGGATTGTGCTGTGGTTTCTTCTGTGGCTGGGGCACTGCCGAGATCTCCAGAGTGAGGAACGGGCTGTGGGGGCGATTCGGGGGCATTGTCATCAGACGGCGCAGGAATAGCAGCGGCACCATCTTCCTTTAGGTCCCCAGAGTCTTTTTTTGGTGCATCTTCCCCTTCTTTCCACGTTTCTGGAACGAGGGCTTCTCTAGAGGGGGCAGAGGAGTCCCCCGGCCCATCCTCTGCGTCCTGGGAAGGCCGTGCCTTATACAGCCCGTCCAGACCCTCCGATTTATCTAGCTCCATCAAGCCAGCAGTTTTATCCAGGTCATCTAAGACACCGGGTTTCTCCAGCATGTCCAAGACGCTAGGTTTATCTAGACTGAGGTCACTTGATTTGTTTAGTTCAGACAGGCTGTCCCCCTTCACTAGAAGGTCCAAGTCCCCGTCTGCGGTCATCTGCTTGGATTGATCCCAGTCAGGGGGCTGAAGAACTGAAGCCTCCTGGGTAGAAGCTGTTTGGGAGCCCAGGAGATCTTCCCCAAACTCCATGTCAGCAGGAAGATCGCCAATAAGTGGTTTGTCAGGCAGAGACAGGGGGTCCAACGAGCCCGAAAACTCACTGGAATCCATTTAGAAGATGACAACTGGAAACGAGAGAGAGACTTGCAAGTTAATGGAAAATAGACTAACGGTGCATGAATTGCCCACTCCTCTGAACACTGCTGGAGTAACTGGAGGCCCGGTAAGATTCTTGCAATACCCAGCATCCCAGCAAGTCAATCGCATCTGCTCGTGGGGTTACAGAGCTCTGAGGCCGAGCAGCAGCAGCCAGATGCAGCCGTTCGGCAAAGCAAACCTTTCAGAATTCTCTATAGCATCCACACCCCTCGCCGCAGCGTGGCAAACAGACGTGCTTATGCTAAAGGACACAGTGGGATATCAGAAATGATTTGAGCACCAGTTCAGGAGGCTTCACGCAGCTGTTCTGCAGAGCGTAATAAGCCTTTCGCTGCCTTCCTCTGCATCTCACCAGACCCGAATAATCTGGCCTGTCCTTTCTCCTCATCTGCTAGCACACAGCTAACCCATCTTTTATTTTTAAAATATCTCTTCTCTTAAACACAGAAACAGAAAGAACTTGATTATAGCTCTGCAGTCTGGTCCTTGAACGAGATGCAACATGACAAAATGCAGGAGTTTTGTCAGAGGACAGGCACAAACCACGTTACCCCCTAACTACAGCTACAGCCCGGGGCCATAGCGATGGGGGCCAACACTCAGAAAACAACCAGAAGAAAAAAAAATGAAGTTTTTTCTGCAGGGAGGTGTGCTGCCATTTACCACCACCAGACGGACAAAGCTGCAGCCCAGCTCCTCCAGCCAACACCACCGCAAGGCAGGAAGGGCAAGACCACGAGGTGAGGCCAGAAGGCGTTTGTATTCCTGTGGCTAACGACGAACCGTACCCCTGCAAAGGGACAGAAGCTGAAAAGCCTGAAGAGGGAAAGGGAGCTGGAGCCTGACTTGATGTAGCATCACGTCCCCAAAACAGGCTGCAACTAGACGCTACAGGGAAGGCGCTGTAACCAAAAGATGTGGCAGCAACCTGTTCCCCTATTAGAATCATCCTAATCCTAACTTTGGCACTGTTTTGAGCCCTGGACATTCAGTATTCCTGCCTGTTTGGGCTTACCATGAGCATAACACACCCATAGCTATGAAGGAGGAGGCCTGAAGCAATTTCACTGTGATAGCTGAGCAGTGCTTCCATTACATCCTCTGAAAGGACAAACAAATCTTACTCACAAAGGGTTTACTCAGAACTACACAAGAAATATTTGGACAGAGAAGGTACCCAACTTCTGAACCTCATTTAAGCAGGAGTTGAAGAAATCATACCTTACAGCTGGAGTTCAAAGTCATTATCTCCTTCCTTTTATCTAAAAACACTGCAACATTTTCTGTTCCAGATAAGCACTGTTCCCCCAGTCACAAACAGAAACTACAGAAATTGTCATCTTCACAGTCTCAGCAAGTCTCACCAATAAAGACTGATTATTCCATTCATTTTCTTTAGTTACAAAGAGACAAAGCTTCCAGAACGAGCTAATTCTAGAGCAATGCACAGCCTAATGTGCGTTTTAGGGTGGGTGACAGGGAGGAGAACAGAGTAAAGCAGAAGTAAAGACATTTGAAAGAAAGGTCGTAAGAAGTTGAAGGAGGTGAGAATCCCCTCAAGACAAACCTGTTTTCAGCTGCTCTGAACACAAACAACGCCTCCTTCTCAAAGGTGTCTCTCTGGAAACCTGGGTGCGGGACAACAGACCTCAGAACAAGCAGCAGAAGGGCTGAGCCCCTCAGATGAGGAAGGAAAACTCATTTACACGCTTTTGTGCATGTCTGCACCGAACCAGAGAGGTGATACTCCTACAGCATTTGCTACCTGCAGCTGGCCTAGGCTTTGCCTAGTAGAAAGAGACCTTGGGAACAATTCTGGAGCATAAGAAATCCATTTTGGCATTCCTTCCTAGAGGATAATCCAAGCAGCAATCTAGGAAAACCTACAAACTCGCCATGCTATTTGCGTGCCCTGCCAAACAAACAAAAGCAGCTGGTTCCAACAGAGCCTACCTTAACGCTGGCTTTCCAGCTCTGTGCACTAGGGCGTTATGATGCAAGGCAAGACTCTGACAAAACTTACTGGTGACGACACCGACCAGCACAACGGTCTTAAAGGGAACCAGTATCCCGCAGGTTGAGTCAACTCCAAAATATTGGTATGTGGAGGGAAAGACATGAGGACAAGAAAGAGCTGAGAGTCCACAACAGGAGCACTCGCTTGCAAGTTCTGTTTGGAAGCACAGTGCTTGCCCTGTGTGCTCAAGCTCCTGTCCTCTCTCAGCAGCTCTGTCCGAATCCCCCAGCAGGACAGCCCACGTTCTGCTGAACAGCCCGAAACATCTTCACAGGGTGTGCAAAGCTACGGACTGCCGCAGTCAGTCAAGCAAAATGTCCATCTACTCGAGCATCCCATCCCTATTCACACCAGGAGTGGGAATCTGGGGAGAGAGTATGAGAAACAGAACTAACTGGGCAATTCCTCTTCAGGGCATCCTCCAATATCTGCTGCTGAAGAACTGCTTGGCTCGAGCTGCACTGAAACTGTCACTGCTAGGAGGCTGTACTGGACAAATCCTCAGTGAATTTGACTAATCCCCCTTTGGACCAATTTATATTTTGTGCCTCCAAAAGTTCCCGTTCTAACACCTTCTGCAGCCTAACATTTTGTTTTAAAAAATATTTTTTTTTCTGCCGCAGCAGAGCTCCGTGACAAGTAGATGCAGAAACAGATGGGCGCTGACTTCTGATGTACTTATCAAAATCTGGAAGAGCTGATAGAGATAGTGTTGAGATGGACCCCAGGAGGTGATGATGCCGCAAGCAGTTTGGGTGGGAAAGCAAGGAATGCTTCTGCCCATCACTGCAATTCTGTTTCCCTGACAGCAAAGTCTTTACAGCGACTTCCAACTGCCGGCTGATCAGGATCAAGAAGGCAGCCCCTAGAAGAGGAGAGAAGGATGCTTTGCAGCTCCGTGGGTTGCTCTGAAGCTGAACTCAACCCGAGAAAATTAGAGCTGCCCAGCTGCAGGCAGCAAGGTAAGAAACCCTGCTTCTTTCGCTTGCCCCAGGCTTTCAGATTCGTCTGGACTTTCTGCTGAGCTTCACAGTGAGTTATGCTGCCAGCTGAATGTGAGCTTTACCTCCTGGTAAGGTCTCTTCTCACTACCTCTGACGGATGAATAACAGCTTATTGTTTCTGGCAGATGCTGAACTGATCCACCACATTTCATCTCCTTTTTACTCCAGGACTATCTAATGCACAGATCACTCACTGGGCTCTGGTCATCGGTCTGACTGAAACCTCCCTCTTTTCCAGCCATACCTGGCAAGGAGGGGAGTACACTGCAAGATTACTCAATAAAAAAAAAAACAGGAGACAGCATGCCAAAATCCTGCACATTTTCACAATCTGCCCACAATCAGACATTTGGAAACGCCTCCCTTGGGACTCGGCAC